>NW_025963902.1:3560123-4997623 GCF_023055435.1 Haliotis rufescens
CATGGGCACACAGTACACGTAGATATACAGTAGGTCTTACATGGGCACATGGTACACGTAGATATACAGTAGGTCTTACGTGGGTACACAGTACACGTAGATATACAGTAGGTCTTACATGGGCACACAGTACACGTAGATATACAGTAGGTCTTACATGGGCACACAGTACACGTAGATATACAGTAGGTCTTACATGGGCACACAGTACACGTAGATATACAGTAGGTCTTACATGGGCACACAGTACACGTAGATATACAGTAGGTCTTACATGGGCACACAGTACACGTAGACATACAGTAGGTCTTACATGGGCACACAGTACACGTAGATATACAGTAGGTCTTACATGGGCACACGGTACACGGAGATATACAGTAGGTCTTACATGGGCACATGGTACACGTAGATATACAGTAGGTCTTACATGGGCACACAGTACACGTAGATATACAGTAGGTCTTACATGGGCACACAGTACACGGAGATATACAGTAGGTCTTACATGGGCACACAGTACACGTAGATATACAATAGGTCTTACATGGGCACACAGTACACGTAGATATACAGTAGGTCTTACATGGGCACATGGTACACGTAGATATACAGTAGGTCCTAAGCGGGTACACAGTACACGGAGATATACAGTAGGTCTTACATGGGAACACAGTACACGTAGGTATACAATAGGTCTTACATGGGTACACAGTACACGTAGATATACAGTAGGTCTTACATGGGCACACAGTACACGTAGATATACAGTAGGTCTTACATGGGCACACAGTACACGTAGATATACAGTAGGTCTTACATGGGCACATGGTACACGTAGATATACAGTAGGTCTAAAGCGGGCACACAGTACACGTAGATATACAGTAGGTCTTACATGGGCACATGGTACACGTAGACATACAGTAGGTCTTACATGGGCACACAGTACACGTAGATATACAGTAGGTCTTACATGGGCACATGGTACACGTAGATATACAGTAGGTCCTAAGCGGGTACACAGTACACGGAGATATACAGTAGGTCTTACATGGGCACACAGTACACGTAGGTATACAGTAGGTCTTACGTGGGTACACAGTACACGTAGATATACAGTAGGTCTTACATGGGCACACAGTACACGGAGATATACAGTAGGTCTTACATGGGCACACAGTACACGTAGATATACAGTAGGTCTTACATGGGCACATGGTACACGTAGATATACAGTAGGTCTTACATGGGCACACAGTACACGTAGATATACAGTAGGTCTTACATGGGCACACAGTACACGTAGATATACAGTAGGTCTTACATGGGCACACGGTACACGTAGATATACAGTAGGTCTTAAGTGGGTACAGACTACACGTAGATATACAGTAGGTCTAAAGCGGGTACACAGTACACGTAGATATACAGTAGGTCTTACGTGGGTACAGACTACACGTAGATATACAGTAGGTCCTAAGTGGGTACACTATACACGGAGATATACAGTAGGTCTTATGTGGGTACACAGTACACGTAGGTATACAGTAGGTCTTAAGCGGGTACACAGTACACGTAGGTATACAGAAGGTCTTAAGCGGGTACACAGTACACGGAGATATACAGTAGGTCTTACGTGGGTACACACTACACCTAGATATACAGTAGGTCTTACGTGGGTACACACTACAAGTATGTGTACAGTAGGTCTTACGAATGAATGAATTCATTCATTCATTCTATATACTCGTCAGCATAATATATATAGAACAATTGCCCAAAATAACACGGGGCATTGAGGTAGCCTAGTGGTTAAAGTGTTCGCTCGACCCGAGTTCGATTCCCCACATGGGTACAATGTGTGAAGGACATTTCTGAGGTCTCCGCCGTGATATAGCTGGGAAATTGTAAAACAATACTCACTCACCCCCCAAAAAACAACTTCCGGCACAACGATAGTTGGCTAAGTAGATATCAGCCATTGGCAGTTAAATTAATTGCGCACAATAGATGACATAACCAGACCGGAAGTTGACGGTAGCCATTGAGAGGTGGACTGCTTGATGTGATTGGCAGTGTGGCGGACCTTGTGTGTCGTCGGACCTTGGTTAGTTTATGCAGACAATGTATAAATAGTAATAAATCAATGTACTAAATCTTCCTTTGATTACGATTACGTACATCACAGAAGGTGTGGTCCACCGCGAAAGAACGTCTGTCACAGTCTGTCAGCGCAACGCTTGTAGATGTGCGGGGCGTCGCCTAGACTAACATTTAGTCTCTGAAATCCTATATTACACAATATCCTTCTTGACTCTAAAAATAAAAAAATTCCCTATGCTGATTTGGAATAGAGCTAGCTTGAGCTGGCTAGACTTGCTTTTGTATGCATTTCTAGATTATTATTTTTTCATAAAATAAATATATTCCACGGTCATGGTGCAGGACTAGGCGTAACGTCTACAGCCCAGGCATCAACATATAATTTTTTAATTTGACGTTTACACGATATACGGCTTTTCCATTGGACGAGAGGTCGGTCACATGACCGCGAAATTGACGTTCATAAGTGTATGAACGACACAATTTAACACTGACGGACTACTTCCACATTCCTGAGGAAACCCCTGGGAATTCCCTAGCACGAAAACATACATAAGCATTATTTCTGATCATTTAGAACCTTTAATCTTGGTCTCAGCATTTCAGTATACATTGAGAAACGTAAGAGAGCTTGACTGCATGATTGTTCACGAATTTCCTCGCTACGGCTCATCCTAATGAACAAACGAAAAAATGCACATCCAAACTATCGTCAGTATCGACTCGATCTGTGTCTAGGCTGACAGTGACCGTCTACAGCAGAGAATTTACCTTGGTGTCTGTTTGACGCATCTTTAATCACCTTTCAATAATCGGTCAGTTGATCAATGATGACTAACACATGTAACCGCCACAGGTTCATTAACAACTTCGGAAATCCTCCCGTCACGTTTATCGTGTCGGCCATTTTGACGTCTTGTACTTGATGTAAATGTATAACGACGCGCTGTCATTGTGACTGACTTACTGAGGTAGTTCATTACAGACCTTTCTCATCTAATGGGGATATTGTATGAACGCATGTGTTGCGTAAGATGTTTCTGAAGAGCAAGTTCTTCATCCATACGCTCATGTCACCTCTCTTTTTGGGGAACTATTTTATTCCGCGATATAGCTGGTTGTTGTTCGGCTGTCAGTGGAAACAAGAAGTCACACGTACAAAATAAAATTGTGTTAAGATCTTGGCCTACATCCTTTGAGGTAAGAAATTGTGATACAAAATTATAAGAATTGACTTTCACTTTGTGTGAGTTCATTGGAGTATGAGCAAGTTTCGACGTTCATATAGTTTGGCCCTCACTCTATGAAGGTTCATGCTCCATTGAACTCACACAAAGTGAAGGTCAATTCTTAAGAAAACGTCAAACGTTCATGATGCATATTCAGCCACGGTTATTTCTAATATCAGATAAGTAAATTTGAATTAACATTTCTTTTTAATTTAACGATATATTCTATCTAATTCTTCTCCCATTATACACAAAATTCTATATAAATAATCGCTTTATTCCGTTTACCGTTACGATTGGCTTGGCTAAATTGATAAACATGTTACTTCGATGAATAGGGAAAAAATCACAGAAAAAGATCCTACTGCATTCAGATTGTTTCATAACAACAAAATTATCAACAGAGTGAGTGAGTATGGTTTTGCGCCGTTAATAGCAATATTCCAGGAGTATGACGGTGGGGGACCCAAGACATGGGCTTCACACATGTGGAGAATCAAACGCTTTAACGTCTAGGCTAACCCACCGCCCCACTACACGCGCATCTCATGGGTATGTTCTTAGTGAATTGCGGTGCTTTTCAGGACTGGATGGCCAGAGTTTTCAGTAAGTCAGATGTGTTATAAGGACGAATCAATAACATTCACAATCTTACAATAACGGTACATAATATACTGGTTTGAACTGGTAGGAGCTAATGACTAATGACGCAATAACACAGTGCCAGGTCTCAGTCTCGTAAATGACTACCCGCTTGTGAGACGGTCCCTGCAGGAGTGAGTGAGTGAGTGAGTATGATTTTACGCCGCTTTTAGCAATATTCCTGCAATATCACGGCGGGGGACACCAGAAATAAGCTTCACACATTGTACCCATGTCGGGAGTCGAACCCGGGTCTTCGGCGTGACGAGCGAACGCTTAAACCACCAGGTTACCCGACCGCCCCTCCCTGCAAGAGGAGATTAGGCGCAATGGTCATCATACTTTACGCGTTTCACGAGTGATGGAGTGATGGAGGAAAGAAATTTTAGCAACTTTACCTCGAATCAAAATAAAACAGCTCTTGTCTTTGATTGTGATTAATAAACGTCCGAGACGTACTGACGATATGTTTGACTGGGTGCACCAGACCAGAGTGTTGCCGAGTTTCTCTACATCAACATGACAGATTTCGGATTGACGAGGTTTCCCTGTATCACGAGAATTGAGTTTGAGTTAAGTTGTCCTGTATAAAGGTAACCAAGTTCGGTTTAACGAAGTTTCTATGTGTCAGGTGAGTTCTGTTCAACGAGGGTGTTATTTGTTAAACAATGGAGTTCGGTTTAACGGGGTTTCTTTGTATGAAACTAATTATAATGGGGTTTGAGTTCCCAAGGTTCTCTGTACAATTCATCCTTAAATCATACGTTACTAAAAATGTCATTAGCGTTTAACAAGCAACGTGACCATGCAGTGGGAACAATGAACAGAGAGCGGCGTTCAACAAGAAACAACAACAACAACAACATAACAATGAACAATTCACCGATTCCATCATCCCAAGTCTATATTTACAACCATGTTGACATGCTTTGTTTATATGCTTGCAGAATCAAGCACTGAGTCGCAGGCACTGGTACCGACGACAGTAGGCCGAACCGATACTACACGTATATGGAACACTGAAAAGGACATTCTCACGATCTCAACTTTTGGACACCCCGTCGGAACGTTTGGCTAAAATGTTGCGATCTCTCGTTCTTGTCTCTTTGAAACATTGTAAATTATCTTAAAACGTCTAGACGGGTGTCACATTTAGACCCATGGCAAAATCTCGCAGTCTTATGATCTCGGTGTTCAGTAACCAAAAGAGATTGCAGCCGCAACCATGTCCCTCGCGGGTATCCATATCACAGCACGAAAAACTGACTTTATGTATGCCCGAAATATTCCAGAAAACCGGTCAGCCCTGACAACATTTTGTACGTCATCTTGCAGGCGACATCTTGACATATTAAACAAGAGTGAGTGAGTGAGTGAGTATGGTTTTATGCCGCTTTTAGCAATATTCCTGCATTATCACGACGGGGACACCAGAAATGGGCTTCCGACATTGTACCCATATGGTGAATTGAACCCAGGTCTTGTGACGGGTGAACGCTTTAACCACTAGACTCCCCCACCTAGTGAACAAGAACATCTGTAACGTAAAAACATATAACATAATCAGTCTGGCCGAGGAATAACGATGACGCAGTGCATTATTCCAACCCTATGACACGTGGGTTTAACAAGTAAATAAATACATCGTTGTTCATGTCAACGTGTAAATTGAATCTATTTTCGTATTGAGTTGACGTGGCTTGTTATTGATTTTAGGTCAATAATAAATTGATTATTTCTTACTTAGTTGCTCCTTAAATGCTTCACTCGGGATATAGACTAGTCAAATGAGTTAAAGAACACCCGATTTTTTCATATTACTATCATGTCATGACACACTATGACAATTCCAACGAAACAGATTTCATTGGGCGTGAAAGCAAAATAGCTGTGAAAGCTATATGAATGGATCAGTGAAACTCAACGATGACACCAGCTGTTCGCGAAAAGGGTAAACATGTCTTTCCCTACAAGGGGCACCCGCCAACCACACAATTTTCATAAAAACGTTTGTGTTTTTTCCCTGACAACGCACAGCGGTATTCCTGCCTTGCTCGATATTTCGAAACTTCTAATGGTGATGTTTACTAACCAAAAATATCCTAATATAGATTATACCCTAATCTCGAAATTGGGTTAAGTGTAAGAAGATCTTGTAGGTTATGAAATTGTTTAGTTCCAATGTTCATGAACTACCTATAAAACTAATTATATCGCAAAATGTGCCAAAGAACAACTCATTATTAAATGTTATATCTGTGGGAAAAATATGTTTGCGGTTTTGATAATGCTAAGATAAAGATCGTTAACGTTTACCGCCTTGATGAAGGCGACAATAACAGACATGGTGCTGACAAACCAACAGGCAGAGCGAAAATGGGATTCGAACTAAGGTTTATCGTATCCATAATCATTCAACTGTTCAGAGCGAACCCCGGGCACATAGTGTTCTCTTATGTCGGAGCTCGCCCATTAACACAGGTAATACGTACCGATGTAGGTACAATGTAACTTAATCAATATAGCCTACAATAACAGTTCCACGCCCGTTTCAAACTGCGCATCAAGATCCGTCTCATACTTGAGTCATGCTGGGGAGTGGCGTATCACTCCCACTACCCCCGAGATGAGGGGGGCCATTGTTTACCCCACGTCGACGTATTCCCCCGTCTCACGCCCTGTTTACTTAGCTGAGCCCACCTGTAGCGTTCGATTGTTATAACTCGGTGACAAAACAGTTCCAACCTGCCGTGTGTTGTCACGACGAGATGCCGAGACTGGAGCTTCGATCCGGGACATTGTGACACTCACGTATGTATCAAATTATCGAACAATAATACTTTGTCTAAACACATCACCTTCAAGCTGAACTTCAGCAGCCGCATCACGTCGCCATAGTGTCGACCGCTGTGGGAAGTTTAACAATCTTAACACACCTTTCAAACTGTTTGTTGAACAGGTTTACAAAGACAACACTATTCTGTAAGGATAACGTTATGATAAGTACAGTAGTGTACTGCATCCTGTTGATCGTTTATGCAACGTGGAGGCTTTGACTGAATTTGAACAATACAGTATGTATAAGGTTATTACCTATACTGACAGCCAATGGGAGTGTTTCAGTTCCAATTAAATATACAATTCATAATAGTTAATGAACATTTTGCAAAAATTCTAAAGCATTATCGTAATTACTTTTTTCCAAAATTTTCCAATCCTCTCACTCACTCACTCACTCACTCACTCACTCACTCGCTCACTCACTCGCTCACTCGCTCACTCACTCGCTCGCTCGCTCGCTCGCTCATAATAAAATAATGAAATAATGAAATTATTACCTTTTTACCTAATAATTACCTTAATCACACAGAACGAAATCTTCGGCAAATCAAGAATCATATCAGGCAAGATGTTTGTGTCTGTTGTTTTACACCGCACACAACAATCTTCCATTTGACGGCGGCTTGTACATAATCGAGTCTGAACCAGACAATCCAGTGAATGATATTGTGAACAACGATCCACGCCGTCGGGGTACGAAACCATGCCACCAACCACATCATCCAGCCTGACCACCTGATCCATTAAGTCGCCTCTTACGACAAGCGCGGGTTCTTTGCGACCACTTCAAACCCGCAGCCCTCAAGGGGGAGAATATAATGGTTGGTAGAGATATTTCGCACATGCGCCGTCATCAAACATATGCCTTTGTAACGCCTGCATAAAAATACAGTAAACTACGTTTATAACGAACTCGCTTATAACAAGCTGACGGATATAACGAACTGTTGTTTTGGTCAAGGCAATCTGCTGTATATATGCTGCATATATGCTTATAACGAACACGGTTATAACTGACTAAAATTGGCGGTCCCTTTGAGTTCGTTATAACCGTAGTTTACTGTACCATCAATGATGTCGTTGTCGTCACAGACGAATGTGCGATTCCGATTATATCATAAGCAGGCGTTACTAATTACTAACAATTACTAACAAATAGCGATGACACCGGGTGTTTGCGAAAAGTGAGCGTATCCTGCCCCACCGGTGGCACCGGTCACAAACACATGCACGTCAATTATTCACCTGGAAAAACACACGGGAATAGTGAATGGCATGATACATGATTTTTATCACTGATGGGTCAAATTTGGAAATGTCCTCCTTATGTCTAAACGACTTTTGAAAACTTTACGAACAACTTTTGAAGAATCGTATGGCGCTCTTTGAAATCTTTACAGAAAGAGCATTTTCGATTTAATCTCAAAAGTTGTTGAAATGCAGACACCAAAGGCGGGAACTGCGGGATCATTGCTCGGCATAAACAGAAAGTTGACTATTGGAAAGTTGAAGTCATCCCAAGACGAATATACATATATATGTATATACATGAACGTCTCTGAATCTTTATGCATAGATCTAAATATGAAACAGATGAGGCGATTTCACTGATCTCTTTTACTTCAAGTTCAGGCGGGTAAATAAGTGGAAGGGAATCGACTATAATTGAAATATATCATCTATATCCCTGAAGCTTCAGTTAAACTCCTTGGCCAAGTTCCCATGTGTTGGTTTTGCAGAAGTTGTGACTTGTGTGCATAAAGAACAAACGAACAAGTAGGGAGCACAGTTGGCGCCCATGAGGATGCCTACTCCTTGCCTGAATGTCCAATCCCCACATTTCACATTGATGTTCCCAATAACCTTCAGAGGTCATTTTCTGTCATTTTTGACACATTGTCCTGCTCCTTTGACATGTAACTGTATCAATGTCATCATGTTTAGTAGCAAACGACCCAAGGGTTAAGGAATGAAGGGTTCCTTATGGGGTAGTCGTGTACAAAGTCGGAAAATTAAAATGTTTTGACAGAATTGAACCTGGTTCTTTTCTGAGATTGCAAAATTCAAGCCAATCGTTTAAGGTTTTGAGAAGCCACATGGTATTAACTCCACTTGTCTCAAATACGTTCTGTGAATGAAAAGATTGATTGTCTTAAGGATTATGGTTCATCTTTGAGACAGGGATTTGGTGGTACATTTGATGGATCCAGAAAAATGTGCCCTTTGTACGGATTTTATTGGGCTTTGAAATCCAGTACAAAAGAGGAATGGACATATCTTCAGGTTTTAGGGTAAAGCCAAAATTGATTTACTGAAGCGTGGGTTTTGACAGATTTCTTCCTTAGTTAACATACTGGCATTATTTGATGTGTCATCAGTACCAAGCTCTTTGGTCACACAATTAATATATTGATGCTTACATATGATGGTAAACGGTTATTTTAGTCCTCAGTACAAACTGGTCATATGGGGCAACCAAACTGTCGATGACAGTTGGCTGGAACAGAATGGGTCCATTCTGTTTCCTCTTTTTCAGTTTGTGCACACGACCCATGACAACATCCTGGTAAACACCGTTAGCTTGAACTTCAAACGAATTCGGAAACAAAAAGATAGCATCAGTCAACATGAGATGCTTCTCTGATTTTACAATTCGGAGTGATAAGCCGTTGAAATATTTATCCATTTCTTTAAATATGTTTGAAATGATTTTTTTGACACGATCTAATAAAAACAAATTGCACCGTTTGACAAATACACTTGGTCATGGGGTGTTTATTTCAAGCGATCTTAAATGCATGCTTGTCTTCTATCTCAAAATTGTATCATGTGTAGCAGTGTATCAGACAGACAGACAGGCAGACAGAGTGCCTTGGTCCCTCCCATGGAACCACGAGGAGCTACAGAGGAATTAGACACCGTGCTTGGAACACAATCCTTCCCCAAAGCGTCTTTACTCCGACTAGCTTTGTTTGTTTGTTTGCTTGTTGTTTATCGCCGCACTCAGCAATATTCCAGCTATATGACGGCGGTCTGTAAATAATCGAGTCGGAACCAGACAATCCAGTGATTGACATCATTAGCATCGATCCACGCAATTGGGACACGATGACATGCATCAAACCAAGTCAGCGAGCCTGGCCACCATATCCCGTTATCCGCCTCTTACAAGCATAGTCGCCCTTTACGGCAAGCGAGGGTTGCTGAAGACGTTTTCTGTCCCGGATCTTCACGGATCACTCCTACTAACTGACAGGTGTAGCCAGTTTGGTTCTATTGTAATTATATTTCAGTCAAACAGTTGGACTGATTATGTTGGAACAATGTCTTAGTTTCACTGGTCCATTGCCTCCAAGTATGTAACAGAGCGGGAAGAATAGAACCGCTTTAGGCTCAGACTATTTTAAACAGTGTTCGCTTTACATGTTTGATGTCCTTAAAAAATATATGCTCTACGGCAGTTATTGACAAACATGCCGTCTTCAACAACTCCCAGCCCAGTTCCTTAGAATGACATTTCCCGTATGTGGATAGTTCTGAACGCATTTTAATGATAATCATAATCATAACATCCACATGGTGAAACGTTTACAGGCCACAAAAGTAAAACGCATGATTATAGCCGCTTCAAGTCCTGGAAATATGTACCAGAGTAGATACACATAGCGGGACATTGCGCTAATCCTATGAAAACATTAGTTCTATTGTTGAAATCAGATATGCTCTTGCCGGTGCACACATCTCCTTGTGAGAAACACACGATCTTATTTGGTGAACACTTTGTCATGATATTCATCAAACTGGAAAGTAATCATAGAAGGGATATGATTGATCCACCACAACTCCCTCTGGTAAGCCAATCGCCGGGCGTCTTCAAGAGCTACATCCAATCAAATTCTCGTCAGTGAAAACGATGAGCCAATGAGCTGTTGTCGTGTCAGGGAGGGTTCGTTGTGATGTCTTCCTCCTTGATTGACACTGTCGCCATGGTATAATAGAATACACGGGTAGATTGACATTTTCAGAGAGTAAGATTTCAATCTTTAGTCGTGTGTTACCAAGATGCTGGATATGAGGAAAATATTGCTTTTTCTGGCCGGTAGGTGGATTCTTAATAACATTATTACCTTATAATTTTGTAAAAGACAAACATATTATATTAAGGAGATCTCTATGCCTGTATTGTATAATATGTCCTTGAATTGATGGATACATGATGTAATGTTAGGGTATGAGTTCAAAGTTTAATGGGTTTCATCAAAGTGACAAAGTTAAATGTGAAATTTACCATTCAAGAGAATCCTTCTTCTTAAACACAGTCAGGGTATAAACCGCTTTGGTAATGGTGTTTTTTCTATTAATTACTCAATTTGAAGTTTTTGTGCCATCTTTTATCGGACGATATATAATGTTTTAGCTTTGTTCTAGAGGTGGTGTGAGTGGGATTGGCTTTATACCTCTCTGACCAAATGTTTCACGAAAGGCCTTCGAATTGTGCCGTGGTTGTGATTGAAGTCTACGATCTTACACAGTCCTACGTCAACTTGCTTGAACATGGGCTTGAATATTGTTGATGATGTAGTCGGAATTGTACAAACTACTCTGCTTTTGGCAGAATTCTTATGAATATGGAAAGGTTTTGTCGTTTTTTTAACGCCGCGTGAGCAATATCTTGTTCCAGGTACCATGGCGAAACCGCAATAACAGTGAATGAGTGAGGGAGCTAGGTGTCAAGCCGATTTGAATTGTATTCTAGTTATATCACTGCGTGCCGGCTTCATGTGGGAGGAAAGCCCGAAGTGATTCAGGTGTCAGACATTTACCATTTCGGTGAAAACTAGGAACACGGGTATGGTGCTGACAAACCTAGAAACATATTTGGTGCGAACCGGGATTCGAACCCACGATGATAGGTGCCCAAAAGACGCAAGTCCGCACAGCCTTCCAAAATATTCAGTGAAACACAAAGTGTATGATTCCTGCATCTGTTTTTCACTTTATACGGCGCGGCGAAGTACCAGTTCGGCAGTTTTGTCACCATGAATACAAGGTATTTTCATGAAATGATTGTCAATTACTTTTTAAATTTTATTTAAACAGGGTGATTGTAAACAATCTGTTACAGTTCGATCTGAATGTTTGTACGTCAATACCCCATGGACATTCATGCTCACATACGAAAAGACTCGTTGGGATTCCAGGATAGAACTGATCTTCAGTAAACTATGCTTGTAAGAGGCGACAAAATTGAAAGGTGATCAGGCTCAGCACTCATAATATCAACCACGGGTTTGTCTGTACCGAGTATTTGCAGCTCTCTGTGAAGATCCGGGAAGGCCTTCATCATCAGCAACAAATGCTTGCCGTAAGAGGCGACTAACGGGATCGGGTGGTCAGGCTCGCTGACCTGTTTGAGGGATGTCATCGAATCCCAATTGCGTAGATCGATGCTCATGATATCAATTACTGGATTGTCTGGTCCAGACTCGATTATTTACAGCTCGTCGTCATATAGCTGGAGCATTGCTGACTTGGGCGTTACCAGGCATTGTCTCCCTTACTGACATGAGCAGTGAAAGAGTCCAAAGAAAGTGTGGGCGTTTTTATAGATACCTACCCACATACAACCAGGTGTAATTAGAGTCGCGCTTCCTTGATGACCAAATAACAAAAGTATCGAGAGAGGCACTGACGGATAATCTGCTATGTTTTCAAAATCGCCGTGCGGAGTTGTTTCCCTTGGCTTTGCCTAATCCTTGGATAATGGGTTCAATCCCCGAATCGGCGTTAAACCCTACTCACTCACTCACTCATGAACTCGAGAACTCACAAACTCACTCACGAACTCACTCACGAACTCACGAAGCATTGAGACTCCTTTTTGTGTTGGTTCACAGTGATAGCCGTGTGTGCAGCAGTTCCACCAGCCGAGGACTGCTCTCCCGGAGTAAGCAGCTTCCGGCCACATGAAACCGAGTGTGCCAAGTTCTACCAGTGCAATATAAATGTATGGGTGGAGCTGACATGCGGGGAGGGAACGGTTTTCAACCCCATAGCCCAGGTCTGTGATTGGCCATACAACGTGGAGTGCCCATGTGAGTGTTGCTCTTTGGGGGTTGGGGGTTGGGGGTTGGGGGTGGGGGGGTGGGGTGTGTGTGTGTGTGTGTGGGGGGGGGGGGGGGGGGGGTAGGTGTTGGGGGTAGGGGGGGGGTTGGGGGGGTTAGGGGGTGGGGGTGGGGGGTTGGGGTGGGGGGTTTGTGGTGGGGGTGGGTGATGGGGGTGCTGTTAATCGGTTTGAAATCGGGTGCACTGAAAGTCCTGGTAGACCGTTCACAATACATTCGTAGTGCTACGACCGTCGTTAGCAGATCTATGGTAACCGTAGCGCTAACGTCGCGTTGTCGGCCCGATATGTAGACATTTACCATTTCGGTGAAAACTAGGAACACGGGTATGGTGCTGACAAACCTGATATGTAGACAAACCGCGTTGATATGCCGAATCGTAGACAAACACAGACACACATGAACCAATGGAGATCCGGGTTGGAATTGGTCTTGAGCAACCCATGCTTGTCGTAAGAGGCGACTATGTTTGTCATAAGAGGCGACTATGTTTGTCGTAAGAGGCGACTATGTTTATCGCAAGAGGCAAGTCATAAGAGGCGGCTGTGCTTGTCGTAAGAGGCGACTATGCTTGTCATAAGAGGCGACTATGCTTCTCGTAAGAGGCGACTGTGCTTCTCGTAAGCTAACGGGATCGGGTAGTCAGGCTCGCTGACTTGGATGATGCATGTCATCGTGTCCCAATGACGTAGATTTATGCTCATGATGTCAATCACTGAATTTTCTTACCCTGACTACATTATATGCAGACCTCAGTCATAAATGTGAGTGCGGCGTTAAACAACAAACAAACAAGAACAGTACCTGAGTGTAGACAAGGTAAAACCAACCAAGGTTTTGATACTCTTGGTTGACAAGCCAAATCAAGTCTTAGTTATGTGTTTCTGGAAACCTTGCCTGTTTTATAACACGTCAGTGCATCACTGGGTATTATAAATACATATATTTTCTAATACATTTGTGTCGTTTCAGCCCCATCCGACCCGACAGACGGTAAAGTATTCACTTCCAAACTGAATATCTCTTGAATCATTTAGAAGTGATTTTGTAATTGAAAGATTTTGTAATTGATTTTAAAAATATATTTTAATTCATGGATTCTTGTTGCTATACCTCACCAATAGCGCCCTAAAAATCTATTTGGTAGCAGAATTACGTCAGTGTGGAAAAAAACAAACAGAATTCTTTTATGAGATGTACTTTTGTTTTGGTAGGAAAATATTTTGGGGGTTTGAATGAAGGATGGAAAGATTATAGATTGATCGATATTGAACACAAGTGATCGATATTTCAGCTTGCAGCACGGCTCCGTGTAAGAACGGAGGATCGTGCGCGACGTCCGGCAACACCTACGTCTGCACCTGTCTGCCAAACTACATGGGCAACAACTGCGAGACTCCTACAACGACCGGTACATTACTCCCATATATTCCACTAAGCTACATTATGTGCCGATTTTCTACAAGCAATCAGCAGCTTATGAAGTTTATTTGTTTTATTTTCTGGGTTTTTGTTGTTGTTTTTTTGGCTCTGTTTTGTTCCCAATACAAATGAGCTTTTCTGTTCCCAGCTACAAAACGAAACCATTGACCTACTATTCATAAGTATTAATTACAATGTCACTATTTCTACCCCGAGTGCACAGATGCACGTTGGTAATCCGATTGGTCACGTTACACTGTGTGGTTAAACGTCCTTGAGTTTTAAGTTACATGGGAGAAAGTGTTTTTCGTTGGTCGCCCTTTGAACGATAGGGGTGGGGGTTCACTTGGTTGCGAGCCTCAAGATGAACGAAATAGCCTTGGTTCTGAGGAGGTGCGAGTGGTCTATAAGTACATATATGAACATACATTGAAACATCTGTTAAAATGTCCGCATTAGCACATTTTCAGATGAATGAATCACATGCACGTAGAAATGTTCCCGTACTTATCTATAGGCGTTCTTATCAATAGCCATCCGGGAAGCGGGGCTGCCGGATGAACAGTTACATTGTGTGGTTTGTCCAAAATATATAAAAGAATTGACAACGTTCACTGAGAGATGATGAGCTAACATTGCTTCGTGTGGCGTTCCATGTGACGGTGTCCAGATTATCGAGGTTCAATTGTGCCTTGTTGTCAGCTTGTCGATACCTTGTGGACAAAATCATGAACAATTATCAAACAATTTTTGGTTGATGTTAAAAGTTGTTTTTTTTGTATCTCGGTAACAATTTGTGGAAGTATGATAGCAAGGTTTCGCCAGCTTATCAGCCTGTTGGTGGCTTGAAAACAACTTTTTCGAATTTTCATCTGAATAACCTGCTGAATGTTGTTGCGGCAGTGACGTGTACATCATGCGAAGGTTCCCGGGAGGAACATGTATTGCAGGCAGGAAACACCCTCAAATAAATAAGTATAACTGAACAGTCATTGTAATTTTCACACTAATTATCTATTACTTTGAAAGTAAATTCGCAAGTCTTTAAACCACGTACCAGAGTGCCTTGCCTTCAATATTTATTGGGTAAATAAAAATATTCACGTCTGGAATTGTCCCCCATCAAACGCTTACGGTGCTTTGTTGTCAGCTTGTCGATACCTTGTCGACAAATTCTTAAACAATTGTTTAACATTTTTTGGTTGATGTGAAAAGCTTTTTGATATCTTGGTAAAAATATGTTGAAGTATGAATGCAAGTTTTTGCCAGCTTATCAGCTTGTTGGTAGCTTGGAAACAGCTTGTTGAAGTATGGTAGCAAGTTTTTGCCAGCTTATCAGCTTGTTGGTGGCTTGGAAACAGCTTGTTGAAGTATGATAGCAAGTTTTTGCCAGCTTATCAGCTTGTTGGTGGCTTGGAAACAGCTTGTTGAAGTATGGTAGCAAGTTTTTGCCAGCTATTCAGCTTGTTGGTAGCTTGGAAACAGCTTGTTGAAGTTAGGTAGCAAGTTTTTGCCAGCTTATCAGCTTGTTGGTGGCTTGGAAACAGCTTGTTGAAGTATGGTAGCAAGTTTTTGCCAGCTATTCAGCTTGTTGGTAGCTTGGAAACAGCTTGTTGAAGTATGGTAGCAAGTTTTTGCCAGCTTATCAGCTTGTTGGTGGCTTGGAAACAGCTTGTTGAAGTATGGTAGCAAGTTTTTGCCAGCTTATCAGCTTGTTGGTGGCTTGGAAACAGCTTGTTGAAGTATGGTAGCAAGTTTTTGCCAGCTATTCAGCTTGTTGGTAGCTTGTTGTTGCTTGATGACAGCTTCTTGGTTTGCTTGACGGCGTCGTTACAGATACCTGCATGGAGGACGACCGGGAGTCGCTCAACGATCTGCAGTGTGCATTGTTCAGACGGTGTGTTGGCGGAGTGTGGGTGGACTACAGGTGTCCAGAAAACTCACGGTTTAACCCACAGTGGAAAGACTGCTTTCTGCCATCTCAGTACCCCTGCCCAACAAGTAAGTATGGAGCCAGTAGCCCGCCCGAGCAACATCGTGGCATGAACTAGCTGGTGCATTCTCGTAACTCTGAACACATCTTCCCGAGGCAAGCGTGTCAACGAGCTTACATCAAAGCCTAGTTTCTACCCTTAACACGTCAAGGCCACTTTTCTCGCCTCGACCCTGGCGCCACCTCGCGTAGATCACGAGTTGTGCCCCTTTTAATGAAAACACGATATCCAATCAGATCGCTGTTCTTATCTCGTATAGCTTCACAAAGATGGCGACTACCATAGGCGATGACCTAGTCGATCAGATAACGAAAACATTCGCGGTTTCATCGCTGACACAAAAAATAGGCAATCGTTGGGAGGTAAAAAGATGAGAGAAGACGGCGGTAAATCATTCTCAAGGTGTACGAAGGTGTACCAGTCATGAATTGATTGATTTTGATCTCTAATTGGACTATCGATATGTCTGATAATCCAATCATATTTAGCTCAGGATGTGGTGGTGGGTGAGTTCGGTTTTACGCCGCTTTTAGCAATATTCAGCAATATCACGGCGGGGGACACCAGAAATGGGCTTCACTTTAGCCCAGGAAAGTGAGCTTGATGTGGCAACGGTTGAAACAAGACTTTGATAATAAGGCTGGTGGACGCTCTTGCCTCGGGAAGATGGTCTGAACAATGCACATTGTTTCAAGTCATAAATGGAGATCTGGACCGGAAAGGTATAAAATCCCTCGTTTCAGTTTGACAAAGGCTTGCAGTCGTACGAACATTTTAAATATGTGCTAAAGTGAGTGAGTGAGTATGGTTTTACGCCGCTTTTAGCAATATTTCAGCAATATCACGGCGGAGGACATAAGAAATGGGCTTCGTACATTGTAACCATGTCCGGGTCTTCGGCGTGACGAGCGAACGCTTTAACTAGAAGGCTACCCGACCGCCCCTGAGCTTAGGAAAGAAAGTCGAGAGTATCGATGTTGTATGAACTATCACAGGTCAAATTGATGTGAATCATGTATGTCTGAACCCGCTACAGTATTCCGGAATAACGTTTGAGTCTGATTATCGTTGCCATTGAACAATTCCGTAACTGTGCCCACAATTACTGTAACGGACAGTTCTGTCTATGTGACTCTACCCATCATGCATCTCGTTCTTCCAGTTCCGTGTGACTCTAACCCCTGTCTAAATGGCGGCGCCTGCACCAACTCCGGGACTACCTTCACCTGCACGTGTCCCGACACCCACGAGGGTGACACCTGCGAAACCCCCGTTACATGTGAGTCAATCTGTACACGTGAGTCAATCTGTACATGTGACATTCTGTACACGTGAGTCAATCTGTACACGTGAGTCAATCTGTACATGTGACAATCTGTACACGTGAGTCAATCTGTACACGTAAGTCAATCTGTACACGTGAGTCAATCTCTACGCGTGAGTCAATCTGTACATGTGAGTCAATCTGTACGCGTGAGTCAATTTATACAGTGAGTCAATCTGTACACGTGAGTCAATCTGTACATGTGAGTCAATCTATACATGTGAGTCAATCTATACACGTGAGTCAGTCTGTACACGTGAGTCAGTCGGTACACGTGAGTCAATCTGTACACGTAAGTCAATCTGTACACGTGAGTCAATCTGTACACGTGAGTCAATCTGTACACGTAAGTCAATCTGCACACGTGAGTCATCCTGCCTGCACGATTCGAACCGAATTTATTCATTCGGAATTTAAAGTAACTGATAGTTTTAAAAAGGATTACTATTTTTGCTAAATTCCATGCACTTCGAATGTAACACCAAATGTTTCCGTGTCTAATATAGGACGTTATACACCCATATTTGATGGTGGTTAAAACACAAAAAGGTTATTCGATGGTGATGTATTTGATACGGGTGTCACAGTTGTGTTTTGGGCCTTAGGTTTGCAGTATTTCAGCGACTGTTTTCAGCGTATTAACGTTTTGATAACGTTCATGATTTTTTGGTCAACTTCAATTTTCAAGTCTATACTTTCATTTGTCCGGACGTTTATATGCATGCATAACTTCATGTACAGACGATGCAATAGTACATGCTCATATTTCCCATTTTGATGTGAATGAATTCATATTAATGTGTTTAATTTTTCTTATTTTTTAGCCGACCCAGGAGGTATAGTATACGCGGTTTTCATTTTTTTGTAAAAAGCATGTACCAACATCAACAAGAACATGGCATGTATACAAATCTTATCAAAGCATATACATACCTAGAGATAGTTATGGAGAAAATATTTCCACAGCTTCCTTTAATAATATGTATTATAAGGTTTGTCCTTTAAATTTAAGTAGTATAAATGAAGGCTAATTTTCGTCAAGCATCATATAATCAAACTCGAAAGTCCAATGTGCTCATTTTAAAAAAAGAAGAAGAAAGAGTAAGTTCACTTCAGTTTTACGTCAAATCAGAGATTCGGTTGCAAGCATCAAACGAATGAAAATAGCTTTCGTTTAGGAAGGCGCGGTTGGTCCAAAAGTTTAAAGGTCGCTGTGTAGAGTTACGTCCCGTAGCCGTGTCAGGATCCGATCAGTAGTTTCAAGCCCTGATTCACTCCGATTATGAGCAGGGTCTATCAGCAACAGATATACCTGCTGATGGATTCAGCCAATTGTTAAGACCTAAAAAATATTCCCGACATTCTAAGACACGGCGCAATAGAACTGAAAGGCTGCGACAAATCCAACACACTCACTCACTCTGCGTTCCAGGAGCCTGCAGCACCTCCGACCCCTACCAGGCCAACCCCAACGACTGCAGCAAATTCTACGCCTGCGTCAACAACTTCTTGGTGGAGTTTACCTGCCCCACAGTGACTCCATCCTTCAATGAAGCGACCGGGTCATGCGACTTCGTATACAACGTTCAATGCGGTAGGTGTTCGCCATGTTCTCTTGTTTCATATTCGGCTAAATTCAGAAACAGAATTTCGGAACTCTTACACGGAAGCTTCACCATTACAGTACTATATTAATTTCCAAATGCGCACATTAGTATATATCGTAATGCTGGTTGCGGCGCTCGTACGCATTGAAGAAACTGCGCAGAAACAAAGGTACAGATTGCGTCACACGGCTGCAGCTCATCTGAATGTGTAGCCTCACGCGGCTTTGAATCCTTTATTCCGACTTTGATTAGCGCTTTTTAAGTAACCAGAAAGTGCCGCCATGTTTTTACTCATGTGTACTAACGACGTTGTATTTGTCTATACAAAACCATTACAGTTGACAGGTAATAGCTATAATTGTGCTTCTCAAAGCTGTAAATACAAGTGCCAACTTTGAGATAAGGAGGCCAATACCATAGTGAAGTCACAACTGGCACCGAGTCCAAGGTTCGAGATAACCCTATGTACTTTCATCTCGAATTCGGGGTAAGCGGGCAAATGTATATGTATTTATACGGTGAAGCGGTCGGGACCGGAGAATTGGTCCGAGATAAGGAAACATTCGAGATAACTGAGTTCGAGATAACGAGGTTCGAGTGCATAGTACTGGTAGTACCTAAGTACCTGAGTGTCAGAACGATACAGTTCAAGGTATCTAGGCTCGTGTCATTTGGCCGTCCAATGACGTTTAATTCAAAACGCCGAGTTATGTTGGCGGACACAGTTCATAGTTAAAGCCGACTAGGATGTGGTTGTAAACTGACTCGTTCTCTCTTCCACCACCATCAACAGGTAAACTCTCTTCCTGCACAAACGACACTCGTCTCTCTGGCAACAGCCGTGAATGCGATGAATTCTACCGATGCGTCCAGCAAGAATGGGTCCAGTACAAATGCCCGGCTGGCTACAGGTTCAGCGACGCCATCAAAGACTGCTCCGACGGCGTCGACTGCCCAACAGGTGCAGTACATTGTCTTTGTGTTGTCTTCTTTTGTTTGTTTGTTTGTTAAACGCCGCACTCAGCAATATTCCAGCTATATGACGGCGGTCTATAAATAATCGAGTCTGTACCAGACAATCAAGTGATTGACATCATGAGCATCCATCCACGCAACTGGAATACGATCACATGCGTTCAACCAAGTCAGCAAGCCTGACCACCCGATCCCGTTAGTCGCCTCTTACGACAGGCATGGGTTGCTGACGACCTATTCTACCCCGGGGCTTCACAGGCCTTGTCTTTGTGACCAACGTAGCCGTTGTATTAATATTCTGTATAGACGATTGAGTAAGAACATCGTTATTCCTGACACATTGATGAAAACATTGATCCCAGATTCTATGGCACCTAGTTGTTTAGTGAATACCCTTCATATACACAAAGACGTCTCATGGACAATACCCTTCAAAGTTCAAATGATTGAGTGAGTGAGTTTGGGTTTACGCCGCTTTTAGCAACATTCCAGCAATATCACGGCGGGGGACACAGACTAGTGGTTAAAGCGTTCGCTCGTCACGCCGAAGACCCGGGTTCGATTTTCGACATGGGTACAATGTGTGAAGCCCATTTCTGGTGTCCCCCGCCGTGATATTGCTGGAATATTGCAAAAAGCGGCGTAAAACCATACTCACTCACTCATTCACTCTACCGGTCGTACCTGTCACTCACACAATTTGCATGATAAAGTAAGTGTTAAACTGTGTTTGTTGCCCAACGCCACATTCAACAATTCTCCTGCCAGGCCAACCGACCCTCAATCGTGACATTATCACACTCCGCTTGTTTTCAAAGGTAGTGACTTATAGAATGTATGTTACCTACAGCCAGCAATTCCCCTGCCATATAAGACTGCGTATGGCAAAAGTACACTCAATCTCGAAATTGTCGCTCTGTTCTTTTGAAACGTAGTGTTTTATCAAACATATGTTGAGCGGTTTTATGAAAAACACAACCACTATAGTTCCTACACTGTCCACTGGTGATGTCAGGGCGTGTACCACCAACAAGACGTTGTTCCCGAGTCTGCATGCTACTCCTACCCTCCTTTCATTGTTCGCGTATCTGACATTTTTCAGCAACCACCACCGATCTGCCTTGCGATTCCAACCCATGTTTGAACAACGGCGTCTGTAGCAACTTTGGCGGCAGCTTCAGCTGTCAGTGCCCCGCCGGATACGGTGGAGAAACGTGCGAAATTCCTCCACGTAAGTTTCCATAAATTACTATTTAGGGGTAAAAGTCATATGTGCCACAAGGGATTTTGAAGCATAACTTAGCATCTACAAGATATATGGTCACAACCACAGACAGTACTTAATGGAAGAATACCGACACTGCTAAATAAAGCGTTACAAGCCCCTGTCTGATGTGGGAACAATGTCTAGGTGCTGTTCATATATACTTTTTAGTTTTAGTTTTAGTTTAGTACTTTTGATTCTTTCAGGCTCACAGTTTTTTTAAATTGATTTAGTGATTTGCTACCGTAATACATTTTTTTCCGTTATACATTTGTTACTGTAATACATTTGTTTCCGTTATACATTTGTTACTGTAATACATTTGTTTCCGTAATACATTTGTTTCCGTTATACATTTGTTTTCGTAATACATTTGTTTACGTTATACACTTGTTTTCGTCAAACATTTGTTGCCGCTATACATTTGTTTCCGTTATACATTTGTTTTCGTTATACATTTGTTTTCGTAATACACTTGTTTCCGTAATACATTTGTTTCAGCTATACATTTGTTTCTGTTATACATTTGTTTTCGTAATACACTTGTTTCCGCTATACATTTGTTGCCGCTATACATTTGTTTACGTTATACACTTGTTTTCGTCAAACATTTGTTGCCGCTATACATTTGTTTCCGTTATACATTTGTTTTCGTAATACACTTGTTTCCGTTATACATTTGTTTCCGTAATACATTTGTTTCCGTTATACACTTGTTTCCGTTTTACATTTGTTTCCGCTATACATTTGTTTCCGTTATACATTTGTTTCCGTTATACATTTCTAACCCCCAGAGCCCTGTGACTCAGGTCCATGCAAGAACGGCGGGGCCTGCACAAACCAAGGCAGCAGCTATGTGTGTTCCTGTCTGCCTAACTATGCACAGCCGAACTGTGAGACACTTTCAGCAGGTGAGTTCATCAATCGGCCTCTTCATCCTACTGCAAATCGCAGGCAATTATTTCAGGTATTTTACCTATTTAACGTTATGTGACTAAGGCCTCTTTAACTATTTGATTTTTGGATCAGCCAAACCAATATGTAGCAAATAAATCTCACATATTGATCTCGCCTACGTTGGTGAGTCTTTCCAGTTATGAAAACCAATTAATAGTTAATGTGTGAAATGAAGTATCCCTTTGATTTATCATTAACACAAATCTGTTCCTTTATTTAACCTGGAAGACAAGTCTATTATAATGTAAAAAGACACGTTAGTTTCTTGTTCATTTATACAAACAACCCTACGGGTTCTTAAATAGATCTGCAACTTAAGAAAATATTCCTAACCTATCAAAATGGATCATTTATATCACATATTTATAAGTAAAGCTTATATTGATTGAAGGTTAATTTGACTTTATGGGCATGTTTCTTTTCATGATCTACCCCATGTGGTCTTGAACCAACATGGACATTTCATCCTTAGCGGATTGGTAAATACACTGTCAGCCGTTTAAAAACACAAGCAGCATTGCATGCTTAAAACATGTACTATATGTACCCAGTGCCAGGCAGATTTTTCATATGGATCCCTCAAAAACACAAGCAGCGTTGTACTATATTTACCTAGTACCGTAAAAAGCCTTGATTTGGATCTCCCAAAGGCACAAGTAACATTGCATGCATAAAACATGTACTATATTTACCTGGTCCCTGACGGACCATTGATGTGGATCAATCAAAGACATTGCATACATCAAACCTGTCCTATATTTACCAAATACCAGATAGACCCTTGACATGGCAGCAAAATCTCTTCACTTCTACACAACGAACATAATTCAAAATTAACACTTCGATTTTAGTTTCAAGAAAATCAGTCAATATGCCACTGGAGTTCTGGTTTATCGATCACTTGATTGTCTGGTTTGTTTACAGGCCGCATTGACATGACAGCAGTACTGCTGTGCGACGTTAGGCAACACATGTTCGATAAGACTCTACCTTTGGAAACAACCGGGGTGCAACAATTTCGCGATTGAGGGTACATTTGCCATACGCCGTAGTTTATGGCAGGAGTATTGTGGGTGCGGCGTCAGGCATAAAACAAACACTTACTTTGTATGCAAATTGTGGGAGTGGCGGGTTCTACCGGTGGAGCAGGACATGGCATTTCGCGAAGACCTGGTGTCGACGTCCTCACTGATTTTCAGCAACCCATTCAGAAGATGTTCACAGATAGTTTGCCTTTTAAGCCCAATGAAATGTGTTTCAGCAGATAACCGATAATATGTATTCTCTGGCGTTGACGTTTCATATTCCCTCTGTGACAGTGAACGGTGGCTGGAGCGAGTGGTCAGTGGTGGGCACGCCTTCCACGTGCAGCAAGATTTGCGGGGGTGGACAGCAGCAGGTCTCCAGAATCAGAACGTGCACCAACCCCCCTCCTTCAAACGGGGGCTTGACCTGCCAGGGCGACAACACGGACACCATCGGAGTTGCCTGCAACACCAGGCCCTGTCGTTAGTGTGACCTAGTTCGTTTCCATCTGTGTAGCAAACACAACCCTCTTGCATGACGTCTTCATTTTCTGTAGCGTCCTTTCAGCGGGTAGCATCCTATGCTTTTGTCAGTATGAACAACTTTGTTCAACATTACCTTCTCAGTATATGTATCAAGTTTCCTAAACCGCCATGACTCCAGTTTGTAGTAGCCTGTAACCTCGCTCAGTGTACCAATCCTCGTAAGACATATCCTTGACAGTGTTCAGTAACCTTCATTTTAACCAGTATCCCCGTGTGTGATAACCTACAATTTTGTCTATGTTAATAAACCCTCGTGTAACATTGTCTTCATTGCATGCAATAACCTTCCTTTACACCAATACCCCCGTGTGTATCAGCCTACAATCTTGTTAGTGTAACAATCCTCATGTAACATTGTCTTCATTGTATGCAATAACCACCTATCGCTATACATTTGTTTCCGTTATACAGTTGTTTCCGTTATAAATTTGTTTCATTAATACATTTGTTTCCGTTATACATTTGTTTCCCCTATACATTTGTTCCCGTAATACATTTGTTTCCGTTATACATTTCTTTCATTAATATATTTGTTTCCGTAATACATTTGTTTCCGTTATGCATTTGTTTCATTAATACATTTGTATCTGTAATACATTTGTATCCGCTATACATTTGTTCCGTAATACATTTGTTTCCCTAATACATTTGTTTCCGTTAAACATTTGTTTCTTTTAAACATTTGTTTCCATTATACATTTTTTTCATTAATACATTTGTTTCCATTATAATTTGTTTCCGCTATACATTTGTTCGCGTAATAAATTTGTATCCGCTATACATTTGTTTCTGTAATACATTTGTTTCCGCTATGCATTTGTTCCGTAATACATTTGTTTCCGTAATACATTTGTTTCCGTTATACATTTGTTTTATTAATACATTTGTTTCCGTTATACATTTGTTTCCGTTATACACTTGTTTCTATAATACATTTGTTTCAGCTATACATTTGTTTCTGTTATACATTTGTTTTCGTAATACACTTGTTTCCGCTATACATTTGTTGCCGCTATACATTTGTTTACGTTATACACTTGTTTTCGTCAAACATTTGTTGCCGCTATACATTTGTTTCCGTTATACATTTGTTTTCGTAATACACTTGTTTCCGTTATACATTTGTTTCCGTAATACATTTGTTTCCGTTATACACTTGTTTCCGTTTTACATTTGTTTCCGCTATACATTTGTTTCCGTTATACATTTGTTTCCGTTATACATTTCTAACCCCCAGAGCCCTGTGACTCAGGTCCATGCAAGAACGGCGGGGCCTGCACAAACCAAGGCAGCAGCTATGTGTGTTCCTGTCTGCCTAACTATGCACAGCCGAACTGTGAGACACTTTCAGCAGGTGAGTTCATCAATCGGCCTCTTCATCCTACTGCAAATCGCAGGCAATTATTTCAGGTATTTTACCTATTTAACGTTATGTGACTAAGGCCTCTTTAACTATTTGATTTTTGGATCAGCCAAACCAATATGTAGCAAATAAATCTCACATATTGATCTCGCCTACGTTGGTGAGTCTTTCCAGTTATGAAAACCAATTAATAGTTAATGTGTGAAATGAAGTATCCCTTTGATTTATCATTAACACAAATCTGTTCCTTTATTTAACCTGGAAGACAAGTCTATTATAATGTAAAAAGACACGTTAGTTTCTTGTTCATTTATACAAACAACCCTACGGGTTCTTAAATAGATCTGCAACTTAAGAAAATATTCCTAACCTATCAAAATGGATCATTTATATCACATATTTATAAGTAAAGCTTATATTGATTGAAGGTTAATTTGACTTTATGGGCATGTTTCTTTTCATGATCTACCCCATGTGGTCTTGAACCAACATGGACATTTCATCCTTAGCGGATTGGTAAATACACTGTCAGCCGTTTAAAAACACAAGCAGCATTGCATGCTTAAAACATGTACTATATGTACCCAGTGCCAGGCAGATTTTTCATATGGATCCCTCAAAAACACAAGCAGCGTTGTACTATATTTACCTAGTACCGTAAAAAGCCTTGATTTGGATCTCCCAAAGGCACAAGTAACATTGCATGCATAAAACATGTACTATATTTACCTGGTCCCTGACGGACCATTGATGTGGATCAATCAAAGACATTGCATACATCAAACCTGTCCTATATTTACCAAATACCAGATAGACCCTTGACATGGCAGCAAAATCTCTTCACTTCTACACAACGAACATAATTCAAAATTAACACTTCGATTTTAGTTTCAAGAAAATCAGTCAATATGCCACTGGAGTTCTGGTTTATCGATCACTTGATTGTCTGGTTTGTTTACAGGCCGCATTGACATGACAGCAGTACTGCTGTGCGACGTTAGGCAACACATGTTCGATAAGACTCTACCTTTGGAAACAACCGGGGTGCAACAATTTCGCGATTGAGGGTACATTTGCCATACGCCGTAGTTTATGGCAGGAGTATTGTGGGTGCGGCGTCAGGCATAAAACAAACACTTACTTTGTATGCAAATTGTGGGAGTGGCGGGTTCTACCGGTGGAGCAGGACATGGCATTTCGCGAAGACCTGGTGTCGACGTCCTCACTGATTTTCAGCAACCCATTCAGAAGATGTTCACAGATAGTTTGCCTTTTAAGCCCAATGAAATGTGTTTCAGCAGATAACCGATAATATGTATTCTCTGGCGTTGACGTTTCATATTCCCTCTGTGACAGTGAACGGTGGCTGGAGCGAGTGGTCAGTGGTGGGCACGCCTTCCACGTGCAGCAAGATTTGCGGGGGTGGACAGCAGCAGGTCTCCAGAATGAGAACGTGCACCAACCCCCCTCCTTCAAACGGGGGCTTGACCTGCCAGGGCGACAACACGGACACCATCGGAGTTGCCTGCAACACCAGGCCCTGTCGTTAGTGTGACCTAGTTCGTTTCCATCTGTGTAGCAAACACAACCCTCTTGCATGACGTCTTCATTTTCTGTAGCGTCCTTTCAGCGGGTAGCATCCTATGCTTTTGTCAGTATGAACAACTTTGTTCAACATTACCTTCTCAGTATATGTATCAAGTTTCCTAAACCGCCATGACTCCAGTTTGTAGTAGCCTGTAACCTCGCTCAGTGTACCAATCCTCGTAAGACATATCCTTGACAGTGTTCAGTAACCTTCATTTTAACCAGTATCCCCGTGTGTGATAACCTACAATTTTGTCTATGTTAATAAACCCTCGTGTAACATTGTCTTCATTGCATGCAATAACCTTCCTTTACACCAATACCCCCGTGTGTATCAGCCTACAATCTTGTTAGTGTAACAATCCTCATGTAACATTGTCTTCATTGTATGCAATAACCACCTATCGCTATACATTTGTTTCCGTTATACAGTTGTTTCCGTTATAAATTTGTTTCATTAATACATTTGTTTCCGTTATACATTTGTTTCCCCTATACATTTGTTCCCGTAATACATTTGTTTCCGTTATACATTTCTTTCATTAATATATTTGTTTCCGTAATACATTTGTTTCCGTTATGCATTTGTTTCATTAATACATTTGTATCTGTAATACATTTGTATCCGCTATACATTTGTTCCGTAATACATTTGTTTCCCTAATACATTTGTTTCCGTTAAACATTTGTTTCTTTTAAACATTTGTTTCCATTATACATTTTTTTCATTAATACATTTGTTTCCATTATAATTTGTTTCCGCTATACATTTGTTCGCGTAATAAATTTGTATCCGCTATACATTTGTTTCTGTAATACATTTGTTTCCGCTATGCATTTGTTCCGTAATACATTTGTTTCCGTAATACATTTGTTTCCGTTATACATTTGTTTTATTAATACATTTGTTTCCGTTATACATTTGTTTCCGTTATACACTTGTTTCTATAATACATTTATTTCTGTAATTCCTTTCTACTATCCAGAGCCCTGTGACTCGGGTCCGTGCAAGAACGGCGGGGCCTGCACAAACCAAGGCAGCAGCTATGTATGTGCCTGTCTGCCTAACTATGCACAGCCGAACTGTGAGACACTTTCAGCAGGTGAGTTTATCAATCGGCCACTTCATCGTACTGCAAATCGCAGGCAATTATTTCAGCTGTTTTACCTATTTCCCGATATGTGACTGAGGCCTCCTGTCTTTAATTATTTAAATTTTGGATCAGCCAACCCAAAATGTAGCAAATAAATCTAACATATTGATCTCGCTTACATTGATGAGTCTTTCCAGTTATGAAAGCAAATTAATAGTTCGTGTGTGAAATGAAGTATCCCTTTAATTTATCCTTAACAGAAATGTGTCCCTTTATTTAACCCCGAATAAAAGTCTATTATAATGTTATAAAACACATAATTTTCTTTTTCATTTGGACAAACAATCCTACGGTTTTTGAAATAGATCAACTTAAGAAAATATTCCTTACCTATCAAAATGGATAACATATATCACATATTTTGGCGAAACCGCATTATCAGTGGTTCATATTGGGAAAGGGAGGTTACTCTAATTTTAAACGGGAGCTAACTCCGTTGTTTTCGTATTTGCGAGAAATGGCGTCACCCACGCTGTACGTTGTTGGTCCAGCTATTAAATGCCCAGCTTATCCCCAAGGTAAAACGTTTTCTTAATTAAATGTTTGAATGCATTATATATTCATGTTCCCATCCGTACACCTTCTAAGATTGGTTTAGTGCTGATAACCATTTTCTAAAATGTGGGCCCACATTTTCCCCGTCATCTATGGTGATCAAAACAAGTGGGCCCACATTTGTATTTCGCCTAGCTTCGTTAGGTTGTTTCGTTAGTTCTGATAATCAATTCCTAAATGTGGGCAGACGTCCTTCCGTCATATTGATTGCAACAGGAGGGACCACATTTAATAATCGCGAAATTCTACTTAAATACTAGTATTGATAATCATTTTCCCAAATGTGGGCTCACATTGTTCCCGTCATATATGGTGATCGAAACAAATGGGCCCACATTTGTATATCGCCTAGTGGGTAGACGTTCTTCCGTCATAAAACGCTAAGCTTCATAAGCTTGGCTTACTTATAACCATTTTCTAAAATGTGGGCCCACATTGTTCCCGTCTTATAGTGATCGAAACAGGTGGGCCCACATTTGGAAATCGCTGGGTGTTTTGGTTGACGAAGTCATTTAGGCAAGTGGGCTCACATTTGTCATTACTTTGTCATTACTTTGACCCTGTACCAGATAGACCTTTGATATGGATCTCTCAAAGACACAAGCAGCATTGTATTTTATTTACCCAGTACAGGAAAAAGCCTTGATGTGGATCTCCCAAAGGCGCATTAAGCATTACATGCATAAAACATGTTCTATATGTACCCAGTGCCAGACAGATTTTTCATATGGATCCCTCAAAAACACAAGCAGCGTTGTACTATATTTAGCCATGATCGTAAAAAGCCTTGATATGGATCTCCCAAAGGCACAAGTAACATTGCATGCATAAAACATGTACTATATTTACCTGGTCCCTGACGGACCCTTGATGTGGGTCAATCAAAGACATTGCATACATCACATGTGTCCTATATTTCCCAAGTAACAGATAGATCCTCGACATGGCAGCAAAATCTCTTCACTACACAACGAACATAATTCAAATTAACACTTCGATTTTAGTTTCAAGAAAATCAGTAAATATTCTGTCGTGCCACTGGAGTTCTGGTTTATCGATCACTTGATTGTCTGGTTTGTGTACAGGCCGCATTGACATGACAGCAGTACTGCTGTGCGACGTTAGGCAACACATGTTCGATAAAACTCTACCTTTGGAAACAACCGGGTTGCGACATTTTCGCGATTGGGGGTACATTTGCCATACGCCGTAGTTTATGGCAGGAGTATTGTGGGTGCGGCGTCAGGCATAAAACAAACAAATGGATAATTTTTATGCAAATTGTGTGAGTGGCGGGTGCTACGGGAGCAAGACGTGGCATTTCGCGAAGATCTTGTGTCGACGTCCTCACTGATTTTCAGCAACCCATTCAGAAGATGTTCACAGATAGTTTGCCTTTTAAGCCCAATTGAATGTGTTTCAGCAGATAACCGAGAATATGTATTCTGTAACGTTAATGTTTTATATCCCCTCTGACAGTGAACGGTGGCTGGAGCGAGTGGTCAGTGGTGGGCACGCCTTCCACGTGCAGCAAGATTTGCGGGGGTGGACAGCAGCAGGTCTCCAGACTCAGAACGTGCACCAACCCCCCTCCTTCAAACGGGGGCTTGAGCTGCCAGGGCGACAACACGGACACCATCGGATTTGCCTGCAATACCAGCCCCTGTCGTTAGTGTGACCTAGTTGATTTCAATGTGGAACCTTTCCACCTGTGTAGCAAACACAACCCTCTTGCATGACGTCTTCATTTTCCGTAGCATCCTTTCAGCGGGTAGCATCCTATGTTTTTGTCAGTATGAACAACTTTGTTGAACATTTCCTTCTCAGAATATGTATCACCATTACTCAAGTTTGTAGTAACCTGTACTCTCGCTCAGTGTACAAATCCTCCTGAGACAAATCCTTCATAGTGTTTAACCAATATCCCCGTGTGTGATAACCTACAATTTTGTCTATGTTAATAAACCCCCATGTGACATTGTCTTCATTGCATGCAATAATCTTCATTCTACTCCAATGGCCCTGTGTGTATTAATCTACAATCTTGTCAGTGTGTATCAATCCTCATGAAACACGGTCTTCATTGCATGCAATAACCTTCGTTCTCTACACCAGTACACCTGTGTGTATTAATCTACAATCTTGTCAGTGTGTATCAATCCTCATGTAACACGGTCTTCATTGCATGCAATAACCTTCGTTCTCTACACCAGTACACCCGTGTGTATTAATCTACAATCTTGTCAGTGTGTATCAATCCTCATGTAACACGGTCTTCATTGCAAGCAATAACCTTCGTTCTCTACACCAGTACACCCGTGTGTATTTATCTACAATCTTGTCAGTGTGTATCAATCCTCATGTAACACGGTCTTCATTGCATGCAATAACCTTCGTTCTCTACACCAGTACACCCGTGTGTATTAATCTACAATCTTGTCAGTGTGTATCAATCCTCATGTAACACGGTCTTCATTGCATGCAATAACCTTCGTTCTCTACACCAGTACACCCGTGTGTATTAATCTACAATCTTGTCAGTGTGTATCAATCCTCATGTAACACGGTCTTCATTGCATGCAATAACCTTCGTTCTCTACACCAGTACCCCCATGTGTATTAATCTACAATCTTGTCAGTGTGTATCAATCCTCATGTAACACGGTCTTCATTGCATGCAATAACCTTGAATTCGTTCTCTACACCAGTACACCCGTGTGTATTAATCTACAATCTTGTCAGTGTGTATCAATCCTCATGTAACACGGTCTTCATTGCATGCAATAACCTTCGTTCTCTACACCAGCACCCCCGTGTGTATTAATCTACAATCTTGTCAGTGTGTATCAATCCTCATGTAACACGGTCTTCATTGCATGCAATAACCTTCGTTCTCTACACCAGTACACCCGTGTGTATTAATCTACAATCTTGTCAGTGTGTATCAATCCTCATGTAACACGGTCTTCATTGCATGCAATAACCTTGAATTCGTTCTCTACACCAGTACACCCGTGTGTATTAATCTACAATCTTGTCAGTGTGTATCAATCCTCATGTAACACGGTCTTCATTGCATGCAATAACCTTCGTTCTCTACACCAGCACCCCCGTGTGTATTAATCTACAATCTTGTCAGTGTGTATCAATCCTCATGTAACACGGTCTTCATTGCATGCAATAACCTTCGTTCTCTACACCAGCACCCCCGTGTGTATTAATCTACAATCTTGTCAGTGTGTATCAATCCTCATGTATGTGTGTTTCAAGAACTGTATTGATGCCAGTGTATACCAATGTCTTTCATTATCCGTATCCTTCTAGACATATCGTCACCGCATATTCACCACTCCAATGTCTGTGTAAATGTAGCCCCCGCTGTCGGAGCCACAGAGTCATGGACTTGATCGGTTCCCCTAGCGGCATTTGCCGAACCATATTCTCCACAGAGCGGAGGACAGTGCAGTTCCTAAACTCTGGTATCTAAAGTACCGTGCATGATACTGACATGCATACGAGCTGACCACTGCCATATTTCCTAATGGGATTTCCCAGGCAGCCTTGATATCTTCACATCATCATTGGACATCGCCAATGACGAAATGTAAATTACATGAGTTATGTTCAGCGGAGTGGCCACTTGTCTTGTGTTCACAGACCATTGTAACTGGTTGTATACGAACTTTTGCACGTGTTTCAGCGTGTGCCAGTCAGCCCTGTAACAACGGCACGTGTGTCGACGTCTCGGATACAATATTCACATGTGAATGTCCCGTGTACAGAGTGGGCACCTTTTGTCAAACCGGTAAGACATGTTTGATAGGGTGTGACCTCTGGGATATAGTTGTGACCTGTCTGATATAGGTGTGACCAGTGTGATATAGGTATGACCAGTGTGATACAGGCGTTACCAGTGTGATATAGGTGTGACCAGTGTGATATAGGTGTTACCAGTGTGATATAGGTGTGACCAGTGTGATATAGGTGTTACCAGTGTGATATAGTTGTGACCAGTGTGATATAGGTGTTACCAGTGTGATATAGTTGTGACCAGTGTGATATAGGTGTTACCAGTGTGATATAGGTGTGACCAGTGTGATATAGGTGTTACCAGTGTGATATAGTTGTGACCTGTGTGATATAGGAGTGGCCTGTGTGATATAGGTGTGACCAGTGTGATATAGGCATTACCAGTGTGATATAGGTGTGACCAGTGTGATATAGGTGTTACCAGTGTGATATAGGTGTGACCAGTGTGATATAGGTGTTACCAGTGTGATATAGTTTTGACCTGTGTGATATAGGAGTGGCCTGTGTGATATAGGTGTGATCAGTGTGATATAGGCATTACCAGTGTGATATAGTTGTGACCAGTGTCATATAGGTGTTACCAGTGTGATATAGTTGTGACCAGTGTGATACAGGCGTTACCAGAGTGATATAGGTGTGACCAGTGTGATATAGTTGTAACCAGTGTGATACAGGCGTTACCAGAGTGATATAGGTGTGACCAGTGTGATATAGGTGTGACCAGTGTGATATAGGTATGACCAGTGTGATACAGGCGTTACCAGTGTGATATAGGTGTGACCAGTGTGATATAGGTGTTACCAGTGTGATATAGTTGTGACCTGTGTGATATAGGAGTGGCCTGTGTGATATAGGTGTGACCAGTGTGATATAGGCATTACCAGTGTGATATAGGTGTGACCAGTGTGATATAGGTGTTACCAGTGTGATATGGGTGTGACCAGTGTGATATAGGTGTTACCAGTGTGATATAGTTGTGACCAGTGTGATATAGGCATTACCAGTGTGAAATAGGTGTTACCAGTGTTATATGGGTGTGACCAGTGTGATATAGGTGTGACCAGTGTGATATAGGTGTCACATGTATGATATTAGTCTATCAATGTGTGGTGTGACCTGTGTGATATAGATGTGACATGTGTGATAAAGGTGTGACCAGTGTGATATTGGTGTGACTTGTGTGATATAGGTGTCGCCCGTGTGATTGAGGTGTGACCTGTGTAATATAGGTGTGACCAGTGTGATATAGTTGTCACATGTGTGATATTTGTCTATCAATGTGTGGTGTGACCTGTGTGATAAAGGTGTGACCTGTGTAATAAAGGTGTGACCTGTGTGATATTGGTGTGACTTGTGTGATATAGGTGTGGCCTGTGTGATAAAGGTGTGACCTGTGTGATTGAGGTGTGACCGGTGTGATAAAGGTGTGACCTGTGTGATAAAGGTGTGACCTGTGTGATATTGGTGTGACTTGTGTGATATAGGTGTGGCCTGTGTGATTGAGGTGTGACCTGTGTGATATAGATGTGACATGTGTGATAAAGCTGCGACCTGTGTGATATTGGTGTGATTTGTGTGATATTGATGTTGCCTGTGTGATATAGGTGTTACATGTGTGATATAGGTGTTACATGTGTGATATAATGCAGACCAGTGTCATGTAGGTAATACAAAATCTGTATTTAATGGAAGTGTTTAGGTTCTTCGTTTAACAATCAACAGTGTGTTTCTAATTCCTTTATCGCTGGGTCACATCAGCAAATAAAACTGAGGAGTAAAAGAAAGTATACAGAGTCTTTTGTATGTAATTTTAAAGTGAAAAAACTGTTGTTAAAAATGATTATGTTTATTTAACCGTCACTCATTTTTGCAACGGTTTTGTAAACAAAAAGTAATCTGTGGATGGGTTATTTTGTGTAGAAATATATTGGTTTAATGACGACTGGGGTGACAAATAAATTTTCAACATGACACCTACCATGTTCGAAATATTGTAAATTTGTGGCAAATTTATTATTTTTAAAGATATAATGTCTACAATACCCATCAGCAGGAGTGTATTATGCGATTTTTAAAAAATATTTTTTTAAAGGTTTTAAATCAAGTTGAAGTATTCCAGTACAGAAGCGGCAATACAGTTCATTTTCTGGATAAAATATCGCTAACTGAAGCATATGATAACATCAAACATATGATAACATCAACTGACATATACAGTGTCTTTTGCTCCTCGGTTTAGTAACATCGTGTTTCATTGGTTTATTTTTATCTTACCTGTCCATGTCAACATGCTTACATTACTCCATTACGTAATGCTATACAGAGTAAGATTATTTATGTTACAAATATTTCCCTTTAAAATCCGTAAATAATGCTTTACGTACTTTAAGATAAATTTAGGTTTTCATGCTGTCAATAACTTGCTGAAATGTGAATCTTTTCATGTCAAACTTGTAGAGCCTTTTCTAACACAACCATCCTGTAGTTTCATGCTATGTGTATCTCATTAGCGCCCACATAGGCAACATTACCCAAACCATGCGAGTATTGACGGCTTGTAGATGGCAAATGTTGATAAATGTGACAACCTTGCATGATCTTTGGAGGACTCTTTCATTACCTATACTATAGTTGCTTGGTATACATGTATACATAAATCGATAGATCAATACTTTCTTAGCATATAATGAGGATGCATGGACGTTTTAGGTCGATATATGGCTGTCAAAACTGTAACAATTCTTTATTGGAGTATGTATTGTCTGTTCCAACATTGTCAAGAAATGAAGTATCATTATCAAATATAGATACTGCTTTACAAATAACATCAGAAAGAAATCCAAACAGCAGTAAGTATATTTAGTTCAAGCAGATCAATAATTGCCCGTGGTTGCATACCCTGACAGCCTGAATAACGAGATGACACTCAGCAAATAAGACGTTATATCGCATGCAACTGAATCCATGGCTGAGGGTTAAGTGGGAGTAGGATTGGGGATGCTGTATTGGTTGTTAAAGGGACCGTTGATTGTTCATGACGCATCAAATAATCAGACAACCATTAATGCGGCCACTGTTCATTTGTCTTGTTAGAAAATCGTTTTGTAGACTTTCTAGAACACTAACATTTAGGAACATCCCCATACGTACATTAGCTTAGCCTCTCATCCTAACTGCATGGTTTTGTTCTGTTGTCACTACAGTCGCAGTGCTGACCTTCTTTGTCAGACATTGACGACCCTCTGAACTAGACTTATAATAACCCTAAGAACACTCTGTGTACTTATTCAAATGGTTCACCACGGGACGTGATGTTCCTTCATGGTTTAACAAGACTCAGCCCATCCTCTTTCATCACTTCGCTGCGCACATGTAGATATTACCCGTGAAGATTCCGATAGGTCTTCAGCAACCCATACTTTACAGAGCGCCGTCATATAGCTGGAATATTGCTGAGTGCGGCGTTAAACAACAAACAAACAAAACCTCTACAAAACTTGGTCTATTTGCACGCAGACCCACTGTATCCTCCCTTTAAAGAAGTGATTATTATCAAGGTTCCACAAACACATAAATTCAAGATGTGACTGACCATTTTTGGAACCCGCCTCCTAAACGTTTATTTTTATTTTTCATTACCCTCAACTGAACACTGTCATCTTTTCTAATGACCCTTCCCAAATCATCTCTTCCCCAACCCTAAATGACCGGTCCCTAATACGTGCGGGGTAAAGGTCATTCTAGAACGCCATGATCAGCTTATCATTCATTAACCTGTAGCGTAACATGTTGGTTAAAGGGCTCGCTTCTCACGCTTTACATTCTTCCAAAGGGACAATGTGTGAAGCCAATTTATAGTTTCCTCCAGAGCAGCAGCTTAAAGCAATATTCACACACTCATTCTTTGATCAGTACTCAGAATGAGCTTACTGGCCACTGCTGCCATTCTAACACTAGCATCTGAAGACAAACGAGAATGATCGAACCGGCGGTCTGAATCTTCAAGCATGACTTGGCAGCAGTGGATTGGAAACTGTAAGACCTTGCACCGAAAAACTGAAAATGCACTGTGTTACGAACAAGCATTGAACACCTGCCTTTGGATGAAGTGATGAGCGAATTTTCAACAGGGCTTTCATATGCTTGTAGTCAGTTGACTAGCATGACGGCATAGCCTAACAATATTCCTTTCCTGCCATTCTAACACCAACAATGCATGACAATGTTACATTGTTTTAATCGCTTCTACGTTTCACCCTTGCTAATGCGACGTCAAACAATACTTCCTCATTGACTTTCTATTCATTATCCAACACTTCCCACTGACACATCACGTCTCCCGGCCATCTTGTTTCCGGTCACGTGACCCACGTGATGCCCACTATGACGGTCCCTGGTCGTGTGTTTTCAGAATGTGACTACCCCTGTCCCCCCGGCGTCGGCATCATCTACCCCGACCTCGTCGACCCCAGCAAGTTCGTCAGCTGCTTCCAAGGAATGCGCATAGTCAGGTCGTGCCCTGTTGGGGCGACCTATAGCTACACTCAGAATAACTGTGTGTAACGCGGCCCTTGGTCGGCGGATTGTAACTGTTGGTCATTAAAAGTTTCGGTTCTTGATCGTCTTTGTGGACTTCTCTGAGTGGGTGTCTTGTGCGGCTACAAAGTACATATACCGGCTCCGTGGTCTAGTTGTAGATCGTCCGCCCCGTCCGCGTCATACCAAAAGACGTTTAACGTTGGTACTTGATGTTACCCTGCCTGGCGCTCGGCATTAAGGGGCTAAAAGAAGAACTGGTCGGCTCGGAGTCAGTATACTGTGTCTGAGTTGGGTATTCATGTTTACCTGCAGCATGATATCTCTGTGGGCTAGCCCTATAAATCGGCATCAGTCCGGACCAGTACAAGCTGCCACGCATGCACGTCCCTGTATAAGTGCAATATTCTTGGACGTGAAGTTGACCCCCATTTCATCTCACCTCACCTCACAAAGTACATACATATTAACGTGTTTACTTATGTATGTTCGTCTCCTGCCGCGTCGATATCTGTCCTAGGCCACCTTTAACGTCTTTTTAGCCAAAAAAAAACACTGTGTGATTACAATGTATGCCATTGTACCGTGACGGCATAATGCTACAAGGCACTGATCTGTCTGGTTGAGACACATATAAAGAGGTCTCTGCAATATTGCCTGCACAGAAGACTGATTGACGTAAAACAACATTCACGAACTTACTTTCCACTTTTCTCAGAATGCGCTGACATAAATGAAGAATGCATATACATTAAGATGCTGTGTGTTTTAAGAGGTATGGTGTGGTCGTTTTAAACAATATCATATTAATGAATTGTTTATAACGACCAAATGACGGAATGAATAGAAATAACATAAAGGGTTCCAACATGTACTTAAAGATGCTTTACTTCAACGAAACCCTTCAAACCCGGAACCGGGAAGATCCGGGTTAGAATTGGTCTTTAGCAACCCATGCTTGTCTTTAGAGGCGACTTATAGAATAGGGTGGTCAGGCTGGGTGACTTGCATGTCCTCGTATCCCAGTTGTGTACATCAATGCTCATTATGTCAATCACTGGATTGTCAAACTCGATTGTTTACAGACCGCCGTCATGTAGCTGGAATATTGCTGAGTGCGGCGTTTAAGAGCAAACAAACCAACTTCAACAAAACAAGACTCACATGAACATACTTTCATACTCGTCACGGCATTGGAAAACTTCAAATGATTCATTTCCTATCTGATCCATCATTTTGTCATTATTAAGTATCAGATCCCTGAGCCTTTCAGTGTTTGCACATGTCGATGCGTTGATGTGTTCATATAGAGAATATGTCTGCAATAAAACTATATGCTTGGAAAGTATGACAACAACTAAACTGAACCCGTGAGAAAAAGACGTCTACGGAAATTTGTAAGTATTCGGTATCATGTATAGTCGTTTGAAGCAGTACTCAGTAGAATGAACTCATTGCCTGTACAGTTGGCATGCGTAGTATGAAGTTCTATGACGTATGAAGAACAACCAATCGAATCTTAATACTGCCTTCAATGTGTTGACATGATCTTCACGAAATCAATGACAAAAGAAGAAATGTAGAGTGTATCAAAGCTGTATCCTCAGATCAATACCTTTTATTTTGATTTTAATTTTATTATTTTATTTTTATTTCGAAAAAAAAACGTTAACAAATAATCCAAGAGACTAATATAAAGCATATGAGCCGTTGTGCCTATTTGTGTTTTCAGAATGTTCGTACCCGTGTCCTCCAACTGCCATATTTATATTCCCCGACCTCGCGGATGAAACCAAGGGTGTGATCTGCAACCAGGGGAGTCTGTCAAGTTTTGATTGTCCCACTGGCACTTGGTCTGTGCTCTTGAACACGTGCGCATAAAGGTCCGCGCGCATCAAGACATCCGTGTTTGTGTAATGACGTATGTCTGTGGTTTCTTGCGGAAAATAAAATATCATAAAATATTAGTATTTGCATTGTTGTGATTGTTAAAGAGGCATTCCACATCTCGACACGGTCATATACCCTGAAATTCGGACTAGGTTTTGATCTCATTTTATCATCGTTAACCGAATGAGAAAACAGGTCTGGGTGCTTTGAATTTAAATATCATTACCCAGTCTGATGGAATTGATGGCCCAATAGTCAGAATTGAAAGCCTTGGGCTGTTTTTAGGAACTCAAGTTTGATTCAAGTTTGTAGAAGTTTGGAATGTCATTGGTGGTTCCTCACCAATTTGCAATATACCGATTACCGACATGTTGCGTGTCATCCACCCTTAAGGGATTGGACGCGCCTCTTACTATCAGCCACTGGTTTGTCTGGCCCAGACTATTTCAAGGCTGGTGTTAAACAACAAATACACAAGACAAAACGTTGATGGTATCTATATCTTGCGGGTGGTGTCACGAAAACTCCTTTTACACCTGCCAGAATGAAAATGTATGCATTGAAAATAATTGAAGTTAACACAGTCTTTTATCTTTTACAAAATAGCTATATTTACAAATCACGTGAAATGAATTTAGCCTGTTAGCGATAACATAACTTCGGATCCATACCGTTTTCCATCTGCGTCATAGCTATTGCTCTGATCATTTTCGAATGTTGAAGATGTTTCCATACGTTCCGCAACAAGAAACTGTTGATCTCAGCTTGACTGTTTCGAAATAGGTAGGACAGGAGATTTTGTGTCAACGAAATGTTGAACGAAGCACTCGTAAATAGACATTATAATGCGAGCATGTGTGTCATACAGATTTTATTAATCGAGTGTTAGAATATTTGTATTTCCCGAGCGTGTTATCACACCAAACTGATCAAAAATTACATAATTAAAATGTTTAACGGAAAATCATAACACCCTCCATTGTAGAGGGGCCTTGCTTTCGGTGTGTGTATATAACAGACAGGTTGAAATAACTTGAATATGAACATGACGGAAACACGAACGTACATCCTAATTTATTTAGTCAAAGCTTTTCATGTCATAAACCTGCACCCCTGATTATTTAGTTAAAGCTTTCCATGTTATGAACGCGCATCCGTGATTATATATTTAAAGCTTTCCATCATAAAGTTACTGTGTATTGTCACTATGCATATGGTTTTACCCATAAAGGCAAATTTAATAATAGCTGTCATACATGCAATCAGAGGAAGATAGGTAGGTAGGTAGGTAGGTAGGTAGGTAGGTAGGTAGGTAGGTACGTACGTACGTATGTATGACTGAGTGCACTTTGCTGAGTTTCTCTACATCAACATGACAGATTTCGGATTGACGAGGTTTCTCTGTATCAAGAGAATTGAGTTTGAGTTAAGTTGTCCTGTATAAAGGTAACGGAGTTCGGTTTAACGAGGTTTCTATGTGTCAAGTTATCGAGTTCGGTATTACGGTGTTTCTTTGTATCCAACTAATTATAATGGGGTTTGAGTTCTCAAGGTTTCCCTGTGGACTTCATCTTTAAATCACACGTTTCTAAAAATGTCATTAGCGTTTAACAAGCAATGCAGTGGGATCGATGAACAGTATTGCTGGGGGCGGCGTTAAACAAGAAACAACAACTACATAACAATGAACAATTGACCAATTCCATCATCCCAGGTCTATATCTACAACCCTGTTGACATGCTTTGTTTACACAATCAAGCACTGAGTCGCAGGCAAATAGTCTAACACTCGATTTATAAAATCAGTATGCCACACATGCTCGCATTATAATCTCTATTTACGAGTGCTTCGTTCAACATTTCATAGACGCAATACCTTCTGCCCTACCTAAACTCTCCCATAAAAGAAACGCAGAGGTAGATTTTTAGTAAATTTATTGTATCTAGGAAAGTCGATATATTTAATTTAATATCGTCGCTACAAATATGAAATTTTGGAGCTCGGTAGTCACATGTTGTCGCATTCAAAACAGTTCATTGTCATGTCACATAAGGACACAAGGTGGCGCTGAACTCAGTATCTCGTGTGACTGCCCCGGAAGCAATCACGGCTCTGCATATCCTCGGCACTGACTGGATAAGTGTACGAAGTCTGTCCTATGGTATTCTGCGCCATTCTGCTTGTAACGCGTTGGCCAGTTGTGGGAGTGTCTGTAGCGTGTTCTGACGTTGACGTACACGTCGATCGAGTTCATCCCAGAGGTGTAAGATTGGGTTGAGATCAGGAGATCTCGACGGCCAGGGTAAGTCGTTGATGTTGGCATTATGAATGTCGTTTACAGTGACACGAGCTGTGTACGGTGGAGCGTTGTCCTGGATGCTCCCTCTGGCGGTCAGTGGTTGGAAGAAGATGATGTTGAAGAATTTGATTCATGTAGCGATTTGCTGTCAAATTTCCCTGAACCAAAACCAAGACAGATCTCGTGGTGTAGGATACGGCCCCCCATCACTTTGACACTACCGCCTTAAAAGTTTCACTCGGGATATAGACAACTCAAGATGAGTTAAAGAACACCCGATGTTTTCATATTACTATCTTTAATCGGTCATGACACACTATGACAATTCCAACGAAACAGAATTCATTGGGCGTGAAAGCAAACTAGCTGTGAAAAGTAAATGAATGGATCAGTGAAACTCAACGATGACACCAACTTTCGCGAAAAGGGTAAACATGTCTTACCCTACAAGGAGCGCCCGCCACCCACACAAGTTGCATAAAAAAAGTATGTTTTTCCCCTGACACCGCACAGAGATACTCCTGCCTTGCTCGATATTTAGAAACTTCTAATTGTGATGTTTACAAAACCATAATATCCTAATATAAATTAAACTGATATCTTGAAAAATGGTTTAGGGTAAGAAGATCTTGTAGGTTATGAGGTTGTGTAGTTCCAATGTTCAAGAACTAGCTATAAAAACTAAAGTATATCGCAATATGTGCCCAAGAACAACACATTTTTAAATGTTAATTCTGTCTGAAAATATTTTTCACGTTTGCTAAGATGAAGATCGTTAACGTTTACCGCCTTGGTGAAGGTCACAAGAACAGGCATGGTGCTGACAAACCAACAGAGAGGGCGAAAATGGGATTCGAACACAGGGTTATCGTATCCTCAGGCATGCAACTGTTCAGAGCGAATCGCTGGCACATTATGTTCTCTAGTGTCGGAACTCGCCCATTAACATAGGTTATATGTACAGATGCAGGCCCAATGTAACTTAATCTATATAGCCAACAATAACAGTTCCACGCCCGTTTCAAACTGTGCATCAAAATCCGTCTCAGACTTGAGTCATGCTGACATTCCCCGTCTCACGCCCTGTTTACTTAGCTGAGCCCATCTGTAGCGTTCGATTGTCATAACTCGGTGACAAAACAGTTCCAACCTGCCGTGTGTTGTCACGACGAGATGCCGAGACTGGAGCTTCGATCCGGGACATTGTGACACTCACGGATGTATCAAATTATCGAACAATAATACTTTGTCTAAACACATCACCTTCAAGCTGAACCTCAGCAGCCGCATCACTTCGCCATAGTGTCGACCGCTGTGGGAAGTTTAACAATCGTAACACACCTTTCAAACTGTTTGTTGAACAGGTTTACAAAGACAACACTATTCTGTAAGGATAACGTTATGATAAGTACAGTAGTGTACTGCATCCTGTTGATCGTTTATGCAACGTGGAGGCTTTGACTGAATTTGAACAATACAGTATGTATAAATTTATTACCTATACTGACAGCCAATGGGAGTGTTTCAGTTCCAATTAAATATACAATTCATGATAGAAAATGAACATTTTACAACAGTAAAACGCATTATCGTAATTAATTTTTTCCCCAAAATTATTCATATATTAACACTAATAATATATTGAAGCGATATTTATTACATACATATAGTTTTGTACATAGTATACAATAGTATTCCGTGTTACGTTGAGATCAATTTAACTTCACCTGGTTACTTTGTGCAGTGATTATTACAATTTCCTTTAGCAATCACCTTAAAGTTAACATACCAGCTAATTTCACACAACAGCTCGTATTTCGGACTACCGAACAGGTTTTGTTGCATCTGCCCTTCGTTACGAATTGTGAAATCCCTCAATATTTTATTTAACCACATTGATGTAGGACTGATAATTGTGTGGTTAAACCTCACTCCGTCCTCATATAGTGATTCACCCTACATACTCCTGCACCACCCGCCCCTCCCCAAAACCGCATACTTAAAATCTACATCCCTCAGGGTTCGATGCCACGCCACGAACCAAAACACCGAGCCGGACCACCTGATCCATTTAGTCATCTCTTACGACAAGCACAGGTTGTTTGAATTGGTCAGTTCTGTTTCTCTTTTTCAGTTTGTGTATACGACCCATGACAACATCCTTGTTAACACCGTTAGCTTGAACTACATTTCGGAAATATAAAGATAGCATTATTCAACATGAGATGCTTCTCTGATTTTACAAGTCGGAATGCTAAGCCGTTGAAAATTGTATCCATTTCTTAAAATATGTTTGAAATGATTTTTCTTATACGATCTAATAAAAAATAAATTGCACTTTGACAAATACACTGGGTCTTGGCACAGGTTAAAAGGTTGTTATGGGGTTTTATTTCAAGCCATCTTAAATGAATGCTTGTCTCCATTCTCGAATTGTATCATGTGTGTCAGACAGACAGACAGACAGACAGACAGAGCGCCTTGGTTCCTCACATGGTACCACTAGGGTCTGCAGAGGGACTGGACACCAGCTTGGAACACGGTCTCGACTCCGACTAGCTTTGTTTGTTTGTTTGTTTGTTTGTTTGCTTGTTGTTTATCGACGAACTCAGCTATATGACGGCGGTCTGTAAATAATCGAGTCGGCACTAGACAATCCAGTGATTGACATCATGAGCATCGATCCAAGCAATTGGGATACGATGATATGCATCAACCAAGTCAGCGAGCCTGACCACCCGATCCCGTTAGTCGCCTCTGACGACAAGCATAGTCGCCTCTCACGGTAAGCATAATCGCCCGTTACGGCAAGCGTTGGTTGCTGAAGACTCATTCTACCCTGGATCTTCACGGATCACTCCGACAAGCTGACAGGTGTAGCCAGTTTGGTTCTATTGAATTTCTATTTCAGTCAAACAGTTGGACTGATTATGTTGGAACAATGTGTTAGTTTCACTGGCCCATTGCCTCGATGTTTGTACCAGAGGGGGCAGAACAGAGCCGCTTTAGGCTCAGACCAATTTAAACAGTGTTCGCTTGACTTGTTTGATGCCCTTATGAAAAAAATAAAAATATGTTCTTAATCAGTGATTGACAAATATGCTGTCTTCAACAACTCCCAGCCCAGTTCTTTAGAATATTAAATGGTATTTCCCGTATGTGTATAGTTCTGAAAGCATTATAATGATAATCATAATCATAACATCCACATGGTGTAACGTTTACAGGCCACAAAAGTAAAACGCATGATCATAGCTACTTCAAGATCTGGAAATATGTACCAGAGTAGATACACATAGCGGGACAGTTCGCTAATCCCATGAAAACATTAGTTCTATTGTTGAAATCAGATATGCTCTTGCCGGTGCACACATCTCCTTGTTAGAAACACACGATCTTATTTGGTGAACACTTTGTCATGATATTCATCAAACTGGGAAGTTATCATAGGATGGGTATGATTGATCCATCACAACTACCTCTGGTAAGCCAATCGCCGGGCGTCTTGTAGAGCAATATCCAATCAAATTCTCGTCAGTGAAATCGATGAGCCAATGAGCTGTTGTCGTGTCAGGGAGGGTTCGTTGTGATGTCTTCCTCCTTGATTGACACTGTCGCCATGGTATAATAGAATACACGGGTAGATTGACATTTTCAGAGAGTAAGATTTCAATCTTTAGTCGTGTGTTATCAAGATGCTGGATATGAGGAAAGTATTGCTTTTTCTGGCCGGTAGGTGGATTCTTAATAACATTATTACCTTATAATGTTTGTAAAAGACAAAAATATTATATTAAGGAGATCTATATACCTGTATTGTATAATATTTCCTTGAATTGATGGATACATAGTGGAATGTTAGGGTATGAGTTCAAAGTTTATTGGGTTTCATCAAGTGACAAAGTAAACTGGACAGTTATCATTAACGAGAACTCTTCTCAATCACAGTCAGGGTATAATCGGCTTTGGTAATGGTGTTTCTTTCTATTAATAACCGAATTCGTTGGAAGATTTTGTGCCGGATGACAAATATATGTATGATAGCGTATGAGGTTTGTTCATACATTTTGTTTGAAGATTGGTTTTATACCTCTTTGAACAAATATTTTAGCTAGTCGAAAACACAAAAGGCCTTCGAATTATGCCCATTCTGTGATAGAGCCCGAATCCAACACCTTAATCGGCAGGCTGTGGTTGAGGTTCACGATCTCACATAAATCTTTCGTCAACTTGCTTGAACATGGGCTTGAATATTGTTGATAATGTAGTGGGAATTGTACAAACTACTCTGCTTTTTGCAGAGATTTCTTATGAATATGGAAAGGTTTTGTCGCCTTTTTAACGCCACATAAGCAACATCGTGTTCCGGGTACCATGACGAAACCACGATAAGAGTGCATGAGTGAGGGAGATAGGTGTAAAGCCGATTTGAATTATTTACATTATTTACAGCTCGCCGTCATATAGCTGGAACATTGCTGACTTGGGCGTTCCCAAACAACCTCTCCCTTACTGACATGCGCAGTAAAAGAGTCCAAAGAAAGTGTGGGCGTTTTTATAGATACCTACCCACATATAACCAGGTGTAATTAGAGTCGCGTTTCCTTGATGACCAAATAACAAAAGCATCGAGAGTGGCACAGGATAAGCTGTTATGTTTTCAAACTCGCCGTGCGGAGTTGTTTCCCTTCGCCTTGCCTAATCCTTGGATGATGGGTTCAATCCCCGAGTCGGCCAGGTTATGCTCCTTGGTTTGTCAGCACCATGACGGAAGCGATCATCCACGAAATTAAGCTGACATAACATCATGTAATTGAACCAACTGTGTCAAGCGGCGTTAAACCCTACTCACTCAGTCATGAAGCATTGAGACTGCTTTTTGTGTTGGTTCACAGTGATAGCCGTGTGTGCAGCAGTTCCACCAGCCGAGGACTGCTCTCCCGGAGTTATCAGCTTCCGGTCACATGAAACCGACTGTGCCAAGTTCTACCAGTGCAATGCAAATGTATGGGTGGAGATGACCTGCGGGGAGGGAACGGTTTACAACCCCACATCCCAGGTCTGTGATTGGCCACAGAACGTGGAGTGCCAATGTGAGTGTTGCTCTTTGGGGGTTGGGGGTTGGGGGTTGGGGTTCGGGTTGTGGGTGGGGGTGGGAGGAGGTGGCTATAGGGTATTTGGTGGTGGATTATGTATTGTGTACAGTGTATTAGAACTATCCAAGAGGCGGACCTGGGCAGTACATGATGGGTAATAATAAAATATTATAGACAGCGGGAAGAGTGATTGGCAGTTGTTGTTTATCGGTTTGAAATTGGGTGCACTGAAAGTCCTGGTAGATTGTTCACAATGCATTCCTAGTGCTACGACTGTCGCGAGCAGATCTATGGTAACCGTAGCGCTAACGACGCGTTGTCGGCCCGATATGTAGACAAACCGAGTTTAGGTAGTGCACACCGTAGACAAACACCGACACACATGAACCAGTGAAGATCCGGGTTGGAATTGGTCTTGAGCAACCCATGCTTGTCGTAAGAGGCGACAATGTTTGTCGTAAGAGGCGACTATGTTTGTCATAAGAGGCGACTATGCTTGTCGTAAGAGGCGACTAACGGGATGGGGTGGTCAGACTCGCTGACTTGGTTGATGCATGTCATCGTGTCCAAATGGCGTAGAGGCGACTATGTTTGTCGTAAGGGGCGACTATGCTTTTCGTAAGAGGCGACTATGTTTGTCGTAAGGGGCGACTATGTTTGTCATAAGAGGCGACTATGTTTGTCATAAGAGGCGACTATGCTTGTCGTAAGAGGCGACTAACGGGGTGGGGTGGTCAGACTCGCTGACTTGGTTGATGCATGTCATCGTGTCCAAATGGCGTAGAGGCGACTATGTTTGTCGTAAGAGGCGACTATGTTTGTCGTAAGATGAGATTATGCTTGTCGTAAGATGAGACTATGCTTGTCGTAAGATGAGACTATGCTTGTCGTAAGAGGCGACTATGCTTGTTGTAAGAGACGACCATGTTTGTCGTAAGAGGCAACCATGTTTGTCGTAAGGTGAGACTATGCTTGTCGTAAGATGAGACTATGCTTGTCGTAAGATGAGACTATGCTTGTCGTAAGATGAGACTATGCTTGTCGTAAGAGGCGACTATGCTTGTCGTAAGATGAGACTATGCTTGTAAGAGGAGTCTATGCTTGTCGTAAGATAAGACTATGCTTGTAAGATGAGACTATGCTTGTCGAAAGATGAGACTATGCTTGTCGAAAGATGAGACTATGCTTGTCGTAAGAGGCGACTATGCTTGTAAGAGGAGACTATGCTTGTCGTAAGAGGCGACTATGCTTGTCGTAAGAGGCGACTAACGGGATTGGGTGGTCAGGCTCGCCGACTTGGTTGATGCATGTCATCGTATCCCAATGGCGAAGATTTATGCTCATGCTGTCAATCACTGGATGATCTGTCCCGGACTCCATTATATACAGACCGCAGTCATAAACTTGAGTGCAGCGTTAAACAACAAACAAACAAACAAGAACAGTACCGGAGCGTAGACAGGTTAAAATCACCCAAGGTTTTGATGCTCTTGGTTGACAAGCCAAACCAAGAGTAAGTTATGTGTTTCTGGGACTCTTGTCTGTTTTACAACACGTCAGTGCATCACCGGGTATTATTAATACATATATTTTCTATTACATTTGTGTCGTTTCAGCCCAATCTGACGCGACAGACGGTAAAGTATTCACTTCCAAACTGAACATTTCTTGAATCATTTAGAAGTTGTGAAAGATTTTGTAATTGATTTTCAAACACTATATTTTAATTCATGGATTCTTGTTTTTTATACCTCACCAATAGCGTGATAAAATCTTTTTGGTAGCAGGATTACATCATGGTGAAGAAAAACCAAATAGAACCCTTTTATGAGATGTACTACAATTTTGGTAGGATAATATTTTTGGGGCTTTTAATGAAGGAGGGAAAGATTATAGATTGATCGATATTGAACACAAGTGATCGATATTTCAGCTTGCAGCACGGCTCCGTGTGATATATATATATATATATATATATATATATTCTAATACATTTGTGTCGTTTCAGCCCCATCCGACCCGACAGACGGTAAAGTATTCACTTCCAAACTGAATATCTCTTGAATCATTTAGAAGTGATTTTGTAATTGAAAGATTTTGTAATTGATTTTCAAACTATATTTTAATTAATGGATTCTTGTTTTTATACCTCACCAATAGCGCCCTAAAAATCTATTTGGTAGCAGAATTACGTCAGTGTGGAAAAAATCAAACAGAACTCTTTTATGAGATGTACTACTTATTTGGTAGGAAAATATTTTGGGGGCTTGAATGAAGGAGGGAAAGATTATAGATTGATCGATAATGAACACAAGTGATCGATATTTCAGCTTGCAGCACGGCTCCGTGTGAGAACGGAGGATCGTGCGCGACGTCCGGCAACACCTACGTCTGCACCTGTCCGCCAAACTACATGGGCAACAACTGCGAGACTCCTACAACGGCAGGTACATTAAACCTAAAGATTCTACTAAGCAACATTATGTGCCGATTTTCTACAAGCAATCAGCAGCTTATGAAGTTTATTTGTTTTATTTTCTGTTGTTTTTGTTTCTTTTGGCTCTGTTTTGTTCCCAAAACAAATCAGCTTTTTTGTTCTCAGCTACAACACGAAACCATTGACCTGCTATTCATAAGTATTAATTACAATTTCACTATTTCTACCCCGAGTGCACAGATGCACGTTGGTAATCCGATTGGTCACGTTACACTGTGTAGTTAAACGTTTTAAGTTACATGAGAGAAAGTGTTTTTCGTTGGTCGCCCTTTGAACGATAGGGGTGGGGGTACACTTGGTTGCGAGCCTCAAGACGAACGAAATAGCCTTGGTTCTGAGGAGGCGCGGATGGTATAATGGTACGTATATCAATATACATTGAAACCTCGATAATTTGGCCGGTACCCTTCTCAGTAAAATGTCCTCATAAGCAGATTTTCAGAGCAATGGATCATATGTACGTTGAAATGTTCCTGTACTTAACTGTGGACGTTCTTATCAATAGCCACCCGGAAAGCAGGCTGCCGGATGAACAGTTTCATTGTGTAGTTTATACAAACCATACATGAAAAAATTGATAGCGTTCACTGAGAGATGAGCTAACATTGCTTCGTGTGACGGAACTTTTGAGGTGTTCAATGTGACGGTGTCCAGATTATCGCGGTTCAAGTATACACATCGTGTGCTGTGAAATTACGAATTTTCATCTGGATAACCTGCTGAATGTTTTTGCTGCAGTGACGTGTACATCACACGAAGGTTTCAGGGAGGAACATGTATTGCAGGCAGGAAACAACCTCAAATTAATTAGTATTGACAACTGAACAGTCATTGTAATTTTCACACTAATTATGTATTACTTTGAAAGTAAATTCGCAAGTCTTTAAACCACGTACCAGAGTGCCTTGCCTTCAATATATATTGGGTAAATAAAAATATTCACGTCTGGAATTGTCCCCCATCAAACGCTTGTGGTGCCTTGTTGTCAGCTTGTCGATACCTTGTCGACAAATTCTTAGACAATTGTTAAACATTTTTTGGTCGATGTGAAAAGCTTTTTGATATCTTGGTAACAATTTGTTGAAGTATGAATGCAAGTTTTTGCCAGCTTATCATCTTGTTGGTGGCTTTGAAACAGCTTGTTGAAGTATGAGAGCAAGTTTTTGCCAGCTTATCAGCTTGTTGGTAGCTTGGAAACAGCTTGTTGAAGTATGGTAGCAATTTTTTGCCAGCTTGTTGGTAGCTTGGAAACAGCTTGTTGAAGTATGGTAGCAAGTTTTTGCCAGCTTATCGGCTTGTTGGTAGCTTGGAAACAGCTTGTTGAAGTATGGTAGCAAGTTTTTGCCAGCTTATCAGCTTGTTGGTAGCTTTGAAACAGCTTGTTGAAGTATGGTAGCAAGTTTTTTGCCAGCTTATCAGCTTGTTGGTAGCTTGGAAACAGCTTGTTGAAGTATGGTAGCAATTTTTTGCCAGCTTATCAGCTTGTTGGTGGCTTGGAAACAACTTGTTGAAGTATGGTAGCAAGTTTTTGCCAGCTATTCAGCTTGTTGGTGGCTTGGAAACAACTTGTTGAAGTATGGTAGCAAGTTTTTGCCAGCTATTCAGCTTGTTGGTGGCTTGGAACTAGCTTGTTGAAGTATGGTAGCAAGTTTTTGCCAGCTTATCAGCTTGTTGGTGGCTTGGAAACAACTTGTTTAAGTATGGTAGCAAGTTTTTGCCAGCTTATCAGCTTGTTGGTGGCTTGGAAACAGCTTGTTGAAGTATGGTAGCAAGTTTTTGCCAGCTTATCAGCTTGTTGGTAGCTTGGAAACAGCTTGTTGAAGTATGGTAGCAAGTTCTTGCCAGCTTATCAGCTTGTTGGTGGCTTGTTGTTGCTTGATGACAGCTTTTTGGTTTGCTTGACGGCGTCGTTACAGATACCTGCACGGAGGACGACCGGGAGTCGCTCAAAGATCTGCAGTGTGCACTGTCCAGACGCGGTTGTCACAGTTGTGTTTTGGACCTTAGGTTTGAGGTATCTCAGCGATTGTTTTCAGCCTTTTTACGTCTTGATAATATTTGTGGTTTTTTGGTCAAATCCAATTTTCAAGTGTATACTTTCTTTTTCACGGACGTTAATATGCATGTATAATACCGTTTACAGACGATGCAATAGTACATGCTCATATTTCCCATTTTGATGTTAATAAATTCATATAAATGTGTTTAATTTTTTGCTTAATTTCCAGCCGACGGACCAGGAGGTATAGTATGCGCAGTTTTCATTGATTAAAGCATATACTTACCTAGAGATGGTTATGGAGAAAATATTCCCACAGCTTCAATAATATATATAATTAGGTTCATTGTGTAAATTTGAAGGCTAATTTTCGGTAATCATCATCATAAAAATCGAAAGTTTACTTCAGTTTTACGTCAAATCAGAGATTCATTTGTAAGCATCAAACTAATGAAAATAGCCTTCGTTTAGGAAGGCGCGGTTGGTACAAAAGTCTAAAGGTCGGCTGTGTAGAGTTACGTCCCATAGCCGTGCCAGGATCCGATCAGTAGTTTCAAGCCCTGATTCACACCGATTATGAACAGGGTCATAGCAACAGATATACCTGCTGATGGATTCAGCCAATTGTTAAGACCTAAAAAATATTCCCGACATTCTAAGACACGGCGCAATAGAACTGAAAGGCCACGACAAATCCAACACACTCACTCTCCGTTCCAGGAGCCTGCAGTACCTCCGACCCCTACCAGGCCAACCCCAACGACTGCAGCAAATTCTACGGCTGCGTCAACAACTTGTTGGTGGAGTTTACCTGCCCCCCAGTGAGTCCATCCTTCAACGACGCGACGGGGTCATGTGACTTCGTATACAACGTCGAATGCGGTAGGTGTTCGCCATGTTCTCTTGTTTCATATTCGGCTAAATTCAGAAACAGAATTTCGGAACGCTTACACGGAAGCTTCACCATTACAGTACTACATTCCTTTCCAAATGCGCACATTAGGATATATCGTAATCCTGGTGCTCAGAAACAAAGGTACAGATGGCGTCACACGGCTGCATCTGATCTCAATGTACAGCGTCATGCGGCTTTGAATCCTTTATTCCAACTTTGATTAGCGCTTTTTAAGTAACCAGAAAGTGCCGCCATGTTTTTACTCATGTGTACTAACGACATTGTATTTGTCAATACAAAACCATTACAGTTGACAGGTAATAGCTATAATTGTGCTTCTCAAAGCTGTAAATGCAAGTGGTCGGGACTGGAGAATTGGTTCAAAATGAGGAAACATTCGAGATAACTGAGTTCGAGAAAACGAGGTTCGACTGCATAGTACTGGTAGTACCTAAGTACCTGAGTGTCAGAACGATACAGTTCAAGGTATCTAGGCTCGTGTCATTTGGCCGTCCAATGAGGTTTGATTCAAAACGCCGTGTTATGCTAGCGGACACAGTTCATAGTTAAAGCCGACTAGGATGTGGTTGTCAACTGACTCGTTCTCTCTTCCACCATCATCAACAGGTAAACCCTCTTCCTGCACGAACGACACTCGTCTCCCTGGCAACAGCCTTGAATGCGATGAATTCTACCGATGCGTCCAGCAAGAATGGGTCCAGTATAAATGCCAGCCTGGCTACAGGTTCAGCGACGACATCAAAGACTGCTCCGACAGCGTCGACTGCCCAACGGGTGCAGTACATTGTCTTTGTGTTTTCTTTGCAATACTCACTAATATTCCAGCTATATGACGGCAGTCTGTAAATACTCGAGTCTAAAACAGACAATCCAGTGATTGACATCATGGCCATCCATCCTCGCAACTGGGATACGATGACATGCATCAACCAAGCCAGCGAGCTTGACCACCCGATCCCGTTAGTCGCCACTTTCGACAAGCGTTGTCGCCTCTTACGGCAAGCATGAGTTGCTGAAGACCTTTTCTTCCCCGGAGATTCGAGTGTTAAACTGTGTTTGATGCCTAAGGCAATTCTTCTGCCATACATGCCGGCCCTCAATCGTGACATTATCACTCTCCGCTTGTTTTCAAAGGTAGTGTCTTATAGAATGTATGTTACCTAACACCGCAGCCAGCAATTCTTCTGCCACAAAAGACTGCGTATGGCAAAAGTACAGTCAATCTCGAAATTGTCGCACCTCTGTTGTTTTGAAACGTAGTGTTTTATCAAATATATGTTGACCGGTTCTTATGAAAAAAAGGTATGTACCATCAACAAGAGGTTGTTCCCGAATCTGCATGCTACTCCTACCCTCCTTTCATTGTTCACGTATCTGACATTTTTCAGCAACCACCACCGATCTGCCTTGTGATTCCAACCCGTGTTTGAACAACGGCGTCTGTAGCAACTTTGGCGGCAGCTTCAGCTGTCAGTGCCCCGCCGGATACGGTGGAGAAACCTGCGAAATTTCTCCACGTAAGTTTCTATAAATTACTTTTTGGGGGTAAAAGTCATATATGCCACAGAGGTTTGTAAGCACAAATTAACATCTACAAGATATATGGTCACAACCACAGTCAGTAATATATGGAAGAGTGAGTGAATATGGTTTTACGCCGCTTTCAGCAATATTCCAGCAATATCACGGCGGGGGACACCAGAAGTGGGTTTCAGACATTGTACCCATGTCGGGTATCGAACCCGGGTCTTCGGCATGACGAGCGAACGCTTAAACAAAACACTAAGCTACCCGACCGCCCCACAATATGGAAGTATAACGACACTGCTAAATATAGCTTTACAAGCCCCAGTCTGATGTGGGAACAATATCTAGGTGCTGTTCATATATACTTTTTAGTTGCGACAGGATGACGTTTTGAACTACTTTTGATTCTTTCAGGCTATCAGTTTATTTAAATTGATTTAGTGATCCGTCGACTATTAAAAAACAACTAATAAAATGGAAGATAAAAAAAGCATTCCTCCGAATGTGAACTCGGTAGTCTAGTGGATACAACATCTCCTCGGAGAGTGGAAGGTCGGGGTTCTATCCTGGGCCGTTTATACCAAAAGACGTTAAAAGATGGTATTTGTTGTTACCCTGCCTGGCGCTCAGCATTAAGAGGCTAAAACAAGGAATGGTCCGCTCAGAGTCAGTATACTGTGACAGAGTGGGGTATTCATGTTAAACTGCAGCATGGTATCTCAGTGAGCTAGCACTATAAATCGGCATCAATCCGGACTAGTACAAGCAGCCACACACACACGTGCATGCACGTCGCTATATAAATGTGCAATATTCTTGGACGTGACGTCAAACCCTATTTCACCTCAACTCACAAAGTGCCTACATTTCAACGCGTTCGTCTCTTGCTGCGTTGCTATCTGTCCCAGGTTTAATAGTAGTTTCATAAGCTAGGGTCGTCTTGTAAATACCTTTCCACTGGTTCTAGGGGGATGCAAGATTAGACAAGACCACCTTAGAACTCCTTTATAGCCAAACAAAACACTGTGTGATTACAATGTATGCCATTGTACCCTAACAAAATCGTTGCCCATGCTACAAGGCACTGATTTGTCTGGTCAAGACACGTAATAACATGGATTTGCAATATTGCTTGCACAGAACACTGACTGGCATAAAATAACATTCACGAACTTTCCACTGGTCTCAAAACGCGCTGAAATTAACGGAAAATGCATATACATTAAGATGTTGTATATTGTAAGAGGTATGATGTGGTCGTTTTAAATAATATCATATTAATGAATTGTTTATGACGACCAAATGATGGAATAAATAGAATTCTACCATGACATTGACGAATGCTTGATTCTGATTGGTTAAAAATGGGTTTCCTTTTTGCTACGGAAACCCCTTTCAAATATTTTAACCCTTTTCACACAAAAATGCGTATGAATACATAGATAGCCTACATATCAATTCATAGAAAATGGCTGCCAATCGATCACCCCCCATATGAACTGTAAAACGTATCTATATTTCCTCTAATACACGATGCCTCTCTAATACCAGCCAGGTCTCTAACACACGCGGATTCAAGGGCTCTCGCGAAATTTATAGATGGCGTGGCATCAAATAGAGGAAATATGGTTGTTTGATATCGGATGTTTTGGGCGTTGGCTAGGCCGCAACCGTGACTACTTCAATGATGACATTAAAAGATTTAACGAAGGCATATCTTTTGCATACAGATGACATGTTTATGAAACTGTTAGGCAAATGTTCTATGGTGACCAGAATCGGAACAATTTAAGCTATTTCCTCATTAAAACAACCGATAACGAAAATAATATAGAACATTATAAAAAATGTTTGAAAAAACTTTACAAACCTTTTTGTGATCAATATTCTTTGCCATCTCCATCAACCACCATCGTAAGGATTTGGCAGAAGAGGATTTGAAAGTCCACAACTCAGAATAACACTTGTCCATTCGAAAATCCACGAAAACAATGTCCCGACATAAATTGAAGTCAAACTTGTTGAAATTCATTCCAGAACATGCACAATTAAGAAAATCATACAGGATCCACTATTTCTGGGTCACGAATGTCTCATTCCATTTACACTCTGGCTTGAAATCTTGAAATTGACAGGTCACACCATGCAGATACTGAGATAGGCCCTACCTCGTGTCAAAATGTCCGACTTGTCTGCAGGGAAAAAAACCCGTCTGTTCAGTCATACTCAGTTCCATTGGTAATCATATTGTACCAGCAGGCTCTTATCATTCCCAGTAAATCTACAGGTTAATGTTGAACCACATCATAGATCCAGGTTGTCATCTTGCTTCATTTTACCAGCAACGGAGAATGTAAACACAAGACTGTTAGCCATTGACAGCTGTGAGGTGTGAGTAACCATGGTGCAGGTCAAGTTCTGCAACATCCAAGTTCGGGGTGGTGAGGCATTTATGTTGATGTTATCATTGTTTACTGGGGGTAATTTCCAACTAACAAATAACACTGACACGTTTTAAATATATAATAGAATATTAACTCAAAAAGTTTGTTATCGAAATATATTCGTTTAGCATTTAAAATCGTTTTCTACAACCTGTCACCCCTGCAATAGAAATGATGGCATGTTCGATTTCCAAGAAATGACCTCTCTCGCAACTTCCAAGAATTGACAGTCAGTCCAAACAGTGTACAACAGGATGGAAGAATTTAAAACTTCTGTCTTTGGACTAAGTTTGGAGTGTTATTTGTCAACTTCTTTTGAAAAACTATGTGTTTTGAACACTTATTTTGAAGTACTCACGGCTATGGTGTTTTAAGTCTTGAACTTTAGTAATAAGTATTACATAACTAACTGTGATCACTTTTCGGAATATTTTAAGATTGCGTACCTGTGTACCTGTGTTGTTATGCATTGCAAGATAGCATCGTTTTCAAAGCGTTGTTGCCGTCATAGCAAAATGGAGATAAACCTGCTGTGTTGTTAAATTTGATGTAGTCCCACAGTAGAGTAGATATCTCATTATTATAATTTGGACTTGGGACTACATAAAATTTCAAAACACAGTAGGTTTATCTCCTAAATAACACAAAGGGTTCCAACATATACTTAAAGATGATTCACTTCAACAAAACGAACCGCAAAAATCTGTGTTAGAATTGGTCTTCAGCAACCCATGCTTGTCATAATGGGCAACTAATAGAATCGGTTGGTCAGGCTCGGTGACTCGGTTGATGCATGTCCTCGTATCCCAATTGTGTAGATCAATTCTCATGAAGTCAATCACTGGATTGTCTGGTCTTGACTCGGTGCGGCGTTTAAGAGCAAACAAACCAACAAGACTCAAATGGACATGCCAGTTTCATACTCGTCACAGCATTGTAAAACTTCAAATGATTCATTTCCTATCTGATCCATCATTTTGTCATTATTAAGTATCGGATCCCTTAGCCTTTCAGTGTTTGCACATGTCAATACGTTGATGTGTTCATATAGAGAATATGTCTGTAATAAAAACTACATGCTTGGAAAGTATGACAACAACTAAATTGAACCCGTGAAAAAAAAGCCGTCTACGGAAATTTGTAAGTATTCGGTATCATGTATAGTCGTTGGAAGCAGTACTCAGTAGAATGAACTCAATGCCTGTTGGCATGCGTAGTATGAAGTTCTATGACGTATGAAGAGAAACTGCCTTCAATGTGTTGACATGATCTTCACGAAATCAATGACAAAAAGAAGAAATGTACAGTGTACCAAAGCTGTATCCTCAGATCGATACCTTTAATTTTGATTTTGATTTTTTGATTTTCTTTTTATTTCGACTACAGACCCTTACGGACTGAGAAAAACGTTAACAAATAATCCAAAAGACTAATATACAGCATATGAGCCGTTGTGCCTATTTGTGTTTTCAGAATGTTCGTACCCGTGTCCTCCAACTGCCGTATTTATGTTCCCCGACCTCGCGGATGAAACCAAGGGTGTGATCTGCAACCAGGGGAGTCTGTCAAGTTTTGATTGTCCCACTGGCACTTGGTCTGTGCAATTGGGCACATGCGCATAAAGGTCCGCGCGCATCAAGACATCCGTGTTGGTGACATGACTTATGTCTGTGGTTTCTTGCGGAAAATAAAATGTCATGAAATATGAGTATTTGGATTGTTGTGATTGTTAAAGAGGCATTCCACATCTCGACACGGTCATATACCCTGAAATTCGGACTAGGTTTTGATCTTATTTTATCATCGTTAGACCCGTGAAAATCCGGGGTAGAATAGGTCTTCAGCAACCCATGCTTGCCGTAAAAGGCGACTATGTTTGTCGTAAAAGGCGACAAACGGTATCGGGTGGTCAGGCTCGCTGACTTGGTTGATGCACGGTCATCGATCCCAACTGCGTGGATCGATGCTCATGATATCAATCACTGGATTGTAAGGTCCAGACTCGATTATGTACAGATCGCCGTCATATAGTTGAAATATTGCTGAATGCGGCGTTAAAGAACAAACCAACCAACCAATTATCCTCGTTAACCGAATGAGAAAACAGGTCTGGGTGCTTTGAATTTAAATATCATTACCCAGTTTGATGGAATTGATGGTCAAATAGTCAGAGTTGAAAGCCTTGGGCTGTTTTTAGGAACTCAAGTTTGATTCAAGTTTGTAGAAGTTTGGAATGTCATTGGTGGTTCCTCACCAACTTCAATGAATTTCTTTTTTGCCGTACTGAGGAGGCCACAGGCCTATAGTACAGTTATGATTTGTATAATCAGATTAGTAGAGTCTATAACATAATATTTTTCTGTGTCTCATTGCATGATAAATGTACATAGATACAATTTGTAAAAGTAAGTACTTAGAGTTGTTTAACAGAGATGTGAATCTAAAGACACTGGGATTGATTGATTGATTGAGTGAGTGAGTGAGTACGGTTTTACGCCGCTTTTAGCAATATTCCAGCAATATCACGGCGGGGGACACCAGAAATGGGCTTCACACATTGTACCCATGTCGGGAATCGAACCCGGGTCTTTGGCGTGACGAGCGAACGCTTTAACCACTAGGCTACCCGACCGCCCCACATTGGGATTGACATGGTAATATTCAGGTATGTACTTAGCCCTTACTGTTGCATAAAATTGGCATATAAGAAGGAAGTGGTATTCATCTGCAATGTCATTCAGGGCGCACAAGTGACAAATGCGTTATTCTCTTGTACTACCCGTGTAACGTCCAGTTTCAATAAATAAATCATGTGAACAACATCGAAATCTTGCTAAGGAAACTTGGAATTGTTTTACATTTAAACAAGATAAATACTCTTCGGGATATAAATCATTTTTTACCATTTTGTAATAAGTGCATTTGTTTGATTCAGATACAGATTGGGACCAATTTTGTAAATATATATCTTTTAGTCTTTGTGTTAATGATCTAATGAAATAAGAATGACATTGCAATATATCGATATGCTAACATGTTGCGTGTCATCCACCCTTAAGGGATCGGACGCACCTTTTACTATCAATCACTGGTTTGTCTGGCCCAGACTCGATTATTTAAAGGCTGGTGTTAAACAATAAATACACAAGAGAAAAACTTGATGGTATCTTCATCTTGCGGATGGTATCACGAAAACTCCTTTTGCACTTGCCAGGAATGCCAGAATGTATGCATTGAAAATAATTGAATTTAACACAGTCTTTTATCTTTAACAAAATAGCTATATTTACAAACCTCATGAAATAAATATAGCTAATTAGCGATAACATAACTTATTTCCTATTCCATTCCTATTTCATCTGCCTCATAGCTTTGCTCTGATCATTTTCGAATGTTAAAAATGTCCATATGTTCCGCAACAAGAGAAAATATTGATCTGAATTTGACCATTTCGAAACAGGTAAGGCAAAATGAAATGAATAACTCACTCGGGAAATACAAATATTCTAACTTATTCTGCTTTATAAAATCAGTATGTCACACATGCTCGTATAATAATTTATATTTAAGAGTGCTTCGTTCACCATTTCATTGCCCTACCTGTTTAATAAACTCATACCAACTTTGACTGGAGTAGGTCCAATAGTTTTTCAGATATTGTAGTAAACGTTGGTACCTTAAATTACCTTCCAGACTATAGCTTACGGTCAAATATATATACATATATATAAAGCACTTCCTGAAACCAAATAGGATCAGCTTAATATAAGTGTATCTCCACTCAATGTACACGTGCTCAATGTACTGTCGGAATTACTAGAAACAAAATGTTGCCGTTAAAAGTTGACCATTTTACAGGAGAAAACTTCGAACGAAAACAGGCGTACAGCGTACAAGCTTTACGAGCAGAAGGTACCCCGAGGAAATAAAAGACACAATAATTATTTCCCGGATTACATAAGGCATTCCTCCCCACGAGATGGGGTTTTGATACACTGCTTTGGGCGATAACCGAGCCGATTTCAAAGGGAAAATAGTCCATCCTGTCTTTGAGGTCACATCATCTCCGTACTATTCATGACTCGCAGTCACGGCTTTCAGGCCATTTACCCTGATGATACCTGGGTGAACACGCATCATTTCACTGGCTACATGTGGCTGTAGTGGACGAAAAGCATCCATGGTACCATCAGGTACAGGTATTCGTGTCACTGTTTTGCACGCCGGAACCCGCAGTCTGGGGCTTATTGATGGATGTGAGCTAGTTTTCAGGGCGAAAAAGAAAACTGGTTATCACCATAAGGATACTCATGGTGATGTGTTCATAGACTGGTTTTGAAATAAAGCGACAAACCCCTTTCCATATCCAATAGAAATCTTTGCATAAAGCAGAGTCGATTTTACGATTCCGACTATATCATGAGCATGTGTTTATGAATAACTATCAAAAAGTAATAATACCAGGTGTTCGCGAAAAGGTGAGCGTCTCCTGCACCATCGGTGACATCCGTCACAAACACATGCAAAGGCAAGTCAATTGTTCACCCGAAACAACACGACATATGGCACAAGTCAGGGAAACAGGGAATTGCATCGGACATTATTTTTGTCACTGGTGCGTCAAATTTGGAAATGCCCTCCACATGTCTACCTTAAAACCTTTTGAAAGTTTTACTGAGGCCTTGAATGTTGTAGCCTTGGTCAAACAACTTCTGACCAAGAGTCGTATGACTCAACTGCTCAGTATGAATCAATCGTCATGGATAACGCCAGTTATCATACCGACCATGAGTAATCTGAAGGCGACCATGCAGAATTATCTGACATCTAGCAATGTCGACTTCAGACAATCTTACGTAAGTTTACACCACCCAATGCAGGAATAGGGGATGGGGGCTGGACGCCATCAATTATTTCACAGTGGTGTAGTGTAGTTCGATTTTACAGGCGCTTTTGTCATTTTCGGCAAGATCGGACACCCAAAACATTCTTAGTTGGAGTAACAACCACAGAAGAGTGAGCGAGTTAAGTGAGTGAGTTGGGTTAAATGCCACTTTTTTCACAGTATTCCAGTTATATCATGGCGTGTCAGCTTAATGTGGGAGGAAAGCCCGAAGTGATGCAGGTGTCAGACGGTGAAACAAACCCACGAGCACAGGTATGGTGTTGATAAACCTAGGTAAGGTGAAATGGGGTTTAACGTCGCGTCCAAGATTATTGCACTTATGTAGCGACGTGCATGTTCGTGTGTGTGTTTGTGTGGCTGCTTGTACTGGTCCGGACTGATTTATAGTGCTAGCTCACTGAGATACCATGCCGCAGTTTGACATGAATACCCCACTCAGACACAGTATACTGACTCCGAGCAGACCAGTCCTTGTTTTGACCCTTAATGCCGAGCGCCAGACAGGGTAACAACAAGTACTATCTTTTAACGTCTTTTGGTATGACGCGGCCGGGGATCGAACCCCGGTCCTTCCGCTCTCCGGGCGGACGCTCTACCACTAGACCACGGAGGCGGTCTGACAAACCTAGAAACATAATCGGGGTGAAGCGGGATTCGAACCCACAATCATAGGTCTCTGGCCAGCCCTATGATTTTTATTTATTAAATGAAGACAGAAAAGCATTTTCTGGCATTTCCGACAGTACTGTAGAGAGAAGAAATGTTTAACGGGTCCTGTGAACAACTTTCAAAAAGTTTTCAAAACATTTTCATCAATTCTTAAATTGAGCGGACCCTTTTTATACCGTCTCATGCCTTTTCGTGTATACATACTGCTGTGTGTTCCCGGGTTCGTTAGACGTTGAACCCGATGACTTCAATAAAAGTATCTGATGCAACCTCTCTGGAACAAAGAGGGATGAAGGAAAGCATCCCCCAACAGTTGCAGCCAGCATGGAGACACTGGGTGAAGTTGTCAGGCGGCCTACTCTATTCTCATCACTAAATGACCGGAATGGCCACACAAAGCGGGCTGTATAAGTCCACCGTTATTTATTGGGAGCTTCGTGCTGTATACCTAATAGCCTACTGTTTGTCTTGGACAATGTGCCCTGAATATGCCCTGTTTGAAAAGCGGAGATTGTGTCGCCGTTTAGTGAAACAATTACGAGGGGATATAGTCATTTGGTAAACTGAAAGAGATGAAAAGGTTTAGATTATTTTTTTAATTAAGGATACAAAAGAGCGAAAATCCACATTGAAATGCAATGCGGTAAAAAGCCATGTTTCTGGTTTTTTTTGTTAACTTTCCAGGTTTGGTGTGATTTTTTAAACAAACACAAAAAAGGGAATAGGGGAAAACGTTACATATAGGTAGGGAAGCCAATACATGAATACACCTGACCATATTGTAAGCCCCATTTCATTTGCTTTGCAAAATATCCTTGCGAGCAAATGCCTATTTTCTCGTCCTTTCCTGAAAGGTATATTTAATTATAAAATTTAACTGCCGGCTTAAAGAAAGGAAAGACATAAAATTGACAAAGACAAAATATTACCAACGTCATCACAAGACTATATCAGTCGCCGAAACACTGCAAACGTAAGGCTAAAATCATAACTTAATACCTTAGCAAATACCTCATCATCAAATAATCGTTTCTTGTTTGTTTTATATTTATCCACCCTCAAGCATCGGGGTATACTTTCCTTTGCCCAGCAGTGTAAATGTAACTCCCTTGGTTAATCCAGAGTAAAATCTAAATTAATGATAATTTTGTTGATGTAAATAACAATGTCATATACTGTATATATATATATAGTTATATGTTATTGACATCAACAAGATTATCATTAATTTAGATTTTACTCTGGATTAACCAAGGGAGTTACATATACACTACTGGGCAATATATATATATATATATATATATATATATATATATATATATATATATATATATATATATATATATATATATATATATATATGTTATTTACATCAACAGGGATATATATAAATATATATAAATGTACATTCAGTGTACATGTAATATAAAATAAAATAATAGAGTCCTCGTTAGTCCAACATGTTCTTTATATCAGTTTCAGACATGATACTTTTAATGACTCATCGTCACTTCAATCGTAAATGTTACACTGCTACTTTAGTATAGCACTATACTTTACTGCAAATGTTCAAATGTCTCCCTACATTATTGTTAAATTACTTGGGGCGCGTTGCAAGCCACCAATCGCTTAGAGAAAGCAACTAACTCGCTCACCCAGTGGTCTGCAACAGTTCGAAGCGCTTGCGCACTCTTCCAAAATGGCGGCGCAACCACCGCTTGGTTGCCTTGACGTAATGAAGAACGTAATAGAAGAGGCTCGATGACGAGCTGATCAGATTTATGACTACTTTGAAGATGTGAATCCGACCGAGGATGATAGGGTGTCAGCTGCCTTTACTCATTTCCTCGTTGATCCAGTCAAGAATTTCTTCTTCCACTGTCAAAGTCAGCCGCCATTTTGGTTTGACAACGAAGCGACCTCAGCCAGCGATTGTTTCGCTTGCAAGCGGCGTAAAGTTAGCGCACTGATGTAAGGCGAATCGCTGTACATCGCTTGCAAGCGATTGGCGCTTTGCAACGCACCCTAGGTGTCGCCGCTGGAGTGTGTAAATACATTATGACGTCACAGTGTAATTTATGACGTCATCATCAGTATGACGTCATTCATATGCCATTGTCAGTTACACTGAAGAGCTGTCATTGGACAGTGAAAGTACTATGTGCATATATAAATGTATACAAATACGTGTTCTATTCATTTTTTTGGATAACAGTATAACTGGCAATACACTTTGTATCTCCCTGATCTACCGTTCAGGGCTCGTTCTTAAAAAAAACGTGTGTTTCACGTGCAAAGGTGGGTCAATTGTCCACCTGAAAAAAACATGCAACATATCGTACGATTAAAAATAGGAATTGCATCGGACATCTTTTTTGTCACTGATGTGTCAAATTTGGAAATGTCCTCCACGCCTCGCATGGAAGTGAGACAGTGACTGTGTAATCACGGCAATACTTAAATGTTAGATTGATATGTACATCATGAAACCCGAGCTTGCAATCAAACACACCGGTGTTTGACTGAATGCATCAAACTGTCTTGGACTGTCATTTTGACGAGCTCCGTCCCCTTTTACCAACACCCATATAAGTCACCCCAAAGGTCATTGTGCAGTCTGTCCACAATCGGGAGATACCCGTGTAAACAATATGCCCCCATAATTCCCTCCTCACATCAAATTCCCATCTTCGCCCTAAGTTCAGAACAGAGCAGGAGAAAATACCACGAGACGCGAAATCGTCCACGGCTAGTTTTCCGCCCTGACTCTTATCAAACAACGTAAAAGCCCATGTAAACATTGAGTAGTTGGCGCATCGCCCGACACGAGCCGGAGGTTTCAATGTAGACTAAAACAGCCTTTGATACCCCTAGCGTTAACTGCGCGCCCACTATACACGTGTAGTTTGAACAGGTAGTGTTCTCGCTGTCGTCTGTCAGTCCACCCGTCGATGTTCTACACCCCTTTATCAGTCTGCACATATCGTACCTATCTTACAAAGTGATATTTACCTTCAGCGTTCGGTTATACCCATACTTACCTGGCAGGTGTTCTCTTTGAAGATAGCCGACATGAAGGTTTTTGTGTTAAACGCTGTTCTTCTAATAACAGGTGAGTGTACAAATCTATATTCAGCTTTTTAAATATATTTACAATAGTTAGCATGATGATTCTTCTGCGGCACGTTTCTGCTTCCAAAATATATGTTGATAAAACATATTTTGTACCAAACGTGTAATAGCATATGAAATAGAAAAAAAACTGTAATGCCTTTGAGAAAAGTTCAAAGATGTTTGTGATGGATACAAATCGAACATTAAAATTCAGTGGTTCTCTCAAAATACCGCCTCAACTATTTTGAAACATGTTCCAAAATGTGTATATTTTTCCAAGGTACGTGACATTTCTCAAAACAGATGGCATAAAGGGAAAGATGACAGTTGGAAAGTTGAAGAAGTCATCCCTCTTGTCATAAAGTGGTGCATGTGGAGATTTTTTTGTCACTCTGAATCTTTATGCATGGATCTAAATATGAAACAGATGAGTCGAACCAGGAACCTAAGGCGGTGTCACTGGTCCTTTTTATTTCTAGTTCACAAAGATAAATCTGCGGAAGTCAATTGTCTATGTAATCGTTATTGATACACCTGAAGCCTAACGCAAATTTCTTGGACCCAAATCACTTGTTTTGGTTTTGCCAATCCGATCAGACATTCTGACTCTGATCGGATCATGACGAAACAGATGAGCAAGAAGGGGGACTAAGTTGCCTATGGGATGCCTACTTCCTGCCCAAAATGCCCCTATCCTAAACTTTAATGGGTAAAGATGTAATATTGCCTGTGTTATATGCATCTTAAGACACCGTACTGTGTTCACTGTGTAACATATATGTTGTAAGAGGCACGCACCTTAAATGCAAAACGAGAAATTAGGTTTGCTTGTTTGTCGTTTAACGCTGCACTCAGTAATATTCCAGCAATGAGACGGCGATCGGAAATAATCGAGGCGACCAGACAATACCGTGATGCTCATGAGCATCGATCTATGCAAATGGAATACGATGACAAGAAACAACCAAATCAGCGAGACTGACCAGCCTATCGCGCAGGTCGCGTATTACGACACGCATGGTTTGCTGAACACCAGTTCTAACCTAGAAATAAGATTTTGACACTGTAATAGGTGGACTGTGTATTAGACTAGTTAATGTTGTAGTTGACTCAAACTGTCAGATGATTCAAGTAATCTTCAAAGGCTAAATCAAATTTTGTCAAATATGTTTTGAGTTTTGACGAGAGCATAGTTTTCACAATGCCATTAAACCTTTCCGAGAAAATATGTATTTTCACCATCTGCCCATATACGGCTAAACACCCATGTAGGATGATAATTTATTCATGTGTTTAGTGATGTTGTGAATACAAATTGTAACAGATTTCTCTTTGACGACAAGGCATAAAGTAACAAAAACATACCTTATAGTAATACTAATATGATGATGCGTCTCTCTGAAAATAGTATAAAGTTGTTACATTTGGATCAGTTATCCTGTCAATGACACGAAAAACATCGCTTGTAACTGATTAGTATTTAAGATGCAATGGCATCTTGTTAGCGTCAGCGTATACTCTGAAGACATTATGACAGAGGCGCCTGTTTCACGAACCGTGGTGTATTCAAATCCACAAGATTGAGGACACACAAAGTATCCTTACATCTAGACGTCTGTACACTAATCAAAATCCACACCTTTAATTATCTGACATTCTACCCGCCGTGTTGGCTCTTAAACAGGATGAACCTCCATAGTTAAGCATGTCATTGTGAGCAGCATCTCAACACACCAAACAGCACGTGTTGTAATACAAGCATTAGGCTCTCTATTGTCCCGCGGCGCGTAAGTGGGTTTCTATTTGCCAGCGTCGAACCAGGGACCGTTAGTTACTCAAGTGTCCGGGTCTGCCTAGTTAGTGCTAGTTGGTGTTTACGTACCTACAATGGGGACCAGACAGGTGTAGAATAACTAACTAGATCACGCCTGTGCGCAATGAGAAATGAGATTAAAGAACAGGGCCCATTGCACAAAGCGATCTTAGCGCTAAGACTATTGTAAGCCTTTGCTAAAGTATGGGAGTTACTATCATCTTAGCGCTAAGATCGCTTTGTGCAAGTGGGCGCTGGACTTGACCTGGGCGATGGGAAACCGGGACGATGGTGCTGCCATCCGTTCATTGGGTACGCACTGTCGTCATATGTTGCTAATGATAAATCAATGTAAACAATAAATTCTGAATTGTATTTTCACCATCGAACCCTTGGCGAACAGATATTAGAAGAATCCAAATAGTAGTTCCAAACATAAAGTGTCAGGGTAGAAACATTACAGCGTAGCTGAATTGTCAGGAATCAATTTGATCAATATGATATTTTAGTTGGTTTTTTTCTCACATTAGGCACAACATAGTGCAAGACGTCATGGCTGAGCTTGTGCTGTGTTTCAGTCCAACTTCATAACTATCAAATACTGTATTACAAGAATGGTTTGTATGAAATATATTGATGTGATTCTGTAAGATTTATATATGGTTATATGATTAATATTGCTTCATCATATAAGGTTCATCTGGACATCCTTTGTTTGAAATTATACGCATATGGATAACTGTACACATATTAATTAAAGCGATACATTCATTATTTTTCAGATCCAAATTGTACATATATAACTTTGATGATATGGACAATTATGAATCGTTTGTATGGTATACATTCTTTGTTTAGAAACAAAATCTGGCACAAATTTGCTTTTTTACAACGGAATATAGTGACCTCCATTTTGAAATCTCCATAAAACCTAAACTATTTTTACATGTTCAAAAATAGATATACGTGACCTTACTTTATTATCGATTTTAAAGATGTAAAACAAAACACAGGTAACAAAATTCTAACATTCGGAGACAATATAAAAAAAGCAAATTCTGAATTGTATTTTCACACTCGAAGCCCTGGTGAGTGGATGTTTGAAGAATCCAAATAGTAGTTCCAAACATGAAGTGTCAGAGTAGAAACATTTGCAGCGTAGCTGAATTGTCAGGAATCAATTTGATCTTGAAAAACAGTATAAGATATTTTTAGTGTTTTGTTTTTACATTGGGCACAACATTGTGCAAGACACTAGTGACAAAAGTCTAATTTTCGGAGACAATATACAAAAAGCAATAATTATTCCTCACGAATTCACGTGTTAAACAGGACCATGAAAATAAGGGCGTTGCCTTCCTTGCTTGGGTGGAACACACGTGCACATGCAGGTTGCAGCACCCTGACTCAAGTAGGCACATGTAACGAACAAGCAAAGATTATTGTGCCTTTGTCACATGTACTCAGCTTTAACCTCAGGGAACCTTCGTACATGATATAACTTATAATCGTGCGAGGATGGGCCACGAAGACGTGCTGTCGAGTCTTCAGTGAAACCATCAAAGCATGGAGTAGGTGATCCTGGAGAGTATAGAGAGGTTATGTATAGAAGGTTGCACAGATGCGTACCGAGGAGTGGAGAAAAGATGGGGTAGCTAACAACGTGTGCTTTGTGCGTGGGAAGGATGACTGTAATTACAGAACAAACCTGATTGTCAAGACCTCTTCCCGGCATATGAAGTGGCTGATACATTGAGGTTTACAGATCAAGGAGAACACGTTGTGTTTGCTTTTACCGTTATTGCATCCACAGTCACATATGTGACCAACCATGAGATAAGGGACCTTATGTGTGACTAATCACATTTTTACTTCTCATTATTTTTAAAGCTAACAGTATCTTAGAAACACAAAAATACAATTCACAAGCTTCAATTCATATTTATTACAGAGATATATGACATCAAATATTTGGTCTCATTTTCCAACTTATAATTGATTATGTCATATTGCAGTGTTTAGATATAGCCTCTGATTCATTGAAAGTAGAAATGTATGCTGAAAGGTTTTGAAATAATTTGTTTTATTACATTACGAACTAACGAGAGAGAAATATAATATTTCTTTTACAGTCCACACACATGGCGGTTTTTGCTGACGTAAGTTGACGTCAAACGTCTTTACGACGTCACAGTACAATTGTATCCTAGCAGCCATAAGGTCCCTTTTCTCCTTGAGGGTTACATATATCATTTATATAATATTGATAATAAAACTTTGATCGTTGAAACGCTTTACTGTCAATAGGGTAAAGCACAATATATATAATTTAATATGCTATAAATAGTATAACGTTTACAATATTTCAAAAGATAAGTATTTGTGTTAAATGATGTATAGACGTAAAAGGATAAACGTGTTTACTATTTAGATACACAAAAATAACTAAACACATATGAATAGTGCATCATACTGAGGTTATGAATAAATATGTATCTGTAATATAATACATCTATGTTCAGATCGACATGGATTGAGAACATTACATGAGTATCCCCTTGTCTATGTAAATTGTAACAAATTATAATTGGGGGTTGGGTGGTGGCAGTTCCACAAGGAATTAAATGTCAAACTATTCACTACCTTTTTTAAGGCATCATAAGTGCACTTTCTGACTAAATTTAACTAGAATATATTAAATTTATCTCATACGTGGTAGTACATTTTGTACCCTACACGCAAGACAAATGGGTAGAGTATTGACGCCTTCTTGCTTTATAGATACTAATAATGACGTTTACTTACTTACTTATATTGGAGATTTAACGTGCGCTTTCCGACTGCAAGCGTATGTCGCACACGGGCCCGGCCAGGTCATTTAATGTGTTTCCAAAAAGGGGAAAAGTGAGTTTGTGCAACCCAGGAGGGGGGCTTTATAGTAATTTTGAAATTTTGAGATTTGGAAAGAATGCCTAGAGTGGGTGGGGGACGAACTAAGGGAGCTGTGTGTGTTGGGTGGTTGTAAGATAAGGTAGTTGTAAGATAATGACGTTAGCAAGAAACTGGTTATATAGAAGAAGAAAACAGCTATCAGATAAATTAATTGGAAAGGATTAAATGGGCCTGCTTACCCTTTTACCCTGACACCCGGTGTCATCACTGAGTTTCAGTGATATATTGACACTAACAATGCAAGGCATCGTTGATGAATCTCTTCATCAAATGTGAAATTGGATGGAAACTTGTTACATAAGAAGAATACAGCCATAACCTAAATTAACTGGAAATATTTAATGGGCATGCTTACCCTTTCCGCGAACACCTGGTGTCACTGATTGTCAGTGATGCATTCATATACTTTTGATCACTATTTTGCCTTTTACGCCAAGTGGAATCTGTTTCGGCGAATAATCGAGATTGATTGTCCTCTGACATTGGCGTCTTACATTTTCATAATGAACTGTACACATCTATAGTGTCTCCTACATACCAAGCATAGCTGACCTGTCTGTCTCCCTTTGTTCTCCACTCTTCTTTAAGTCACCTGTCCTTCACAGTTTGTTTAACTAAATTACATCACGTACGTGAGGTTTTGTTGGTACGTGCTTGTGTTTCTGATGTACAGGTGACAGGTCAGTAGCGTTGGTCAGCGGTGTAGCCATTTGCACAGGCGTTACTGACCCTCCTCTGAATCAAGATGCCAGAATGTTGTACAATCCTGTCTACTTGAAATTGACTTTCTTTATGCTTAAAGTTATCAGTACAGGTAATGTGTGAGCAACAGAGAAAACATGTTTCTTTTAGGTAAAACAATTGTTTTGATATGCTATGAAACAGAATATGTTACATTATTGGTGTCCGTTATGTATTTGTTTTAATGAAAATTAAACACAATGCTGAAATTAAATTCAAATACTCAAATGTAATAAGGAATACTTGAATATAAAAATATTCAAACTGAGTATTATTTTTCAAATATAATTATGCAAACTATTTAAAAGGTATAACAGAATTTAAACTTTATGCTAGCCCGTTGTTATTTTTTACCTTATTAGGAAACACATATGGTACCATTTACACTTCAGAAATATTTAAGAAAATGAATAATAAAAGCGACAGAACCCTTTCTCCAGCCACAATAAATTTCTATTTTAATAGTCTATTGTAATATTCCGACTATATCGTGAGCATGTGTTTATGAATCACTATCAAATAGGTGTTTGCGGAAAGGTGATTGTATCCTGCCCCACCGGTGGCACCCGTCAATAGAACATACAAAGGCAAACCAGCTGTTCACCTAAAGAGACACGGAAACTTGTGGTGCAAGTTAAAACAAGGAATTGCATCGGACATAATTGTTTTCACTGATACGTCAAATTTGGAAATATCCTCAACATGTCCACCATAAACCTTTTTGAAAGCTTTACTTAGACCTTGAATCTTGTAACCTTGATCAAACAACTTTTGAGCAAGAGTCGTACGACGCTCTTGGGAATGGTCGTAGAAAGAGCATGCTTCATTGTACCTCAAGAACAAATATTTAATGTAAAAGTGCGTTACCTAATGTTATTGCCAAGGTAAGTGTCTAAAAAGAATAACATGCTTTAGATATATGTTGCATCCTCTAGTAAGGGATTTAAAAGAAATACCGAAAGCACATAGTTTTGCGGTTCAGTGAAGGAAGGTTTTCATAAACAAGAATCTGTATTGGAATAGGTTAGTTTACAGAAAAATAAAACTGGAATATATTTCTTTCTCAGTATATGTTACAAATGTAAAGAGGGTCCTCTTCTGAATTATACACTTTCTTTTCACAAATGCATCAAGAAACCGTAAAATAATTTTAGCCCCATTTTAATGTTCTTTGTAAATGATCTTTTTACAACAATAGAAGTAATAAAAGTTTCTAAAAACAAAATGTGTAATGCCATACATGAACACTATGTGAGGGAGTGAGTTTATGCTTTACGTCATATCGGCAATATTTCAGCCATATCGTGACGAGAACACTATGTATGTTAACTTATACCAATACCTGTACACCTGTTGATTGATGAAATTGATTTCCTGAGCTGATTTGGGAGCTTGAACATCATCATCATGAATACTTTCGTTACAGATGACTTAACAGTATAACTTGATGAAAGTGCAGTACACTACGGTTAGAACGAACTCAAAGGGACCTGAACTTATTTTAGTTCGTAATAACCGTAGTTCGTTATAAGCATAAATACAGCATATATACACTAAACGTTATAAACGTAGTTTACTGTAAGTTATCTTTTACTGTATTGCCATGTATTTTTTTCATTTTGGAATATTTATAAAGTAAGAAAAAGTCGAAGAAAGTTCTGTTGGGATATCAATATAAGTAAAATGTTATGGTGAAAAATACATCCGGGTTTCAGTTTAGATGACATTTATTTGTCATCACGCACAACAAGAAGTCTCTGATGGAAAAACACTGAAGTTATTAGAGTCAGTGAGTGAGTTGGGTTAGCGGCGCTTTTAACAGTATTCCAGTTATATCGCGGGGTGTCAGCTTAATGTGGTAGGAAAGCCCGAAGTGATGCAGGTCTCAGACGTTCGGTGAAACCCATGAGCGAACCGGGATTCGAAACCCCAGTCATAGATTTCTGGAGTGCCCAAGGGACGCAACTCTGCACAGCGAATCGCGGCGCCTTAGAGGACTGGGCCACCCATGATTAGAGCATCAAGAGGTCTTTGCTGGTAATTATATGCGGGTGGTTGTACATCTCAGAACAAAACACATCCTGGTGCATTGTTGCTGAAGCAGGTTAAATCACCATGGTGACAGTGACACCCTGGTACATGATTGTTAACGACGCCCAGTCAACTGTGTGATGACTTAACCCTACCCTCAACAAGGAGGAGGGGGGAGGGGGGATACGGATCAACACGTAGTGGTGGACAGTGAACAATGGATCACGCGGCCGCAAATAACTAGTTTCAGCACATAACTGTCACGAATGTCATGAGGTTGTTCGTCGAATACTTATTGTATAGCGTGAGTGTATGTATATGTGCATGTTTTGACAAATCAACACTGCTATAAAAAGCAACTCTTGTCAAATTCCATGGTGTGGGAAGGGTCTTCTTGTGCTGTGGCTGTCGAGTGTCGCTATGCCTCTGTTCTGAGTCGCATGCACACTTCATACACCCTTATACATTAATGAAGCGCACATTTACCTGAGACATTTTACGTCATTTCATTTGTTAATCCAAATAATGTCATACTGTTTCCTGACCATATAGGAATAGTTTATATCAGAATAAAAAGAACAGAATTTCATTTTTTTTTAATACGCCAAAATATATAAGTACAGTAAACTACGGTTATAACGAACTCAAAGGGACCAGTACTGTTAGTTCGTAATAACCGTAGTTCGTATAAGCATATATACAACATATATACAACAAATGGCCGGGACAAAAGAATAAGTTCGTTATATCGATCAGCTCGTTATAAGCGTGTTCGTTATAAACGTATTTTACTGTAAATATAAATCATCGGAATAAATGGTGAAATCATATTTCTGGAAACTTAAAGCTGTTCGAATGTACTTTCCCTATGGACTTTTAATAGGACTTTTTCGTGTCTCTCCGCCTAGTTTTCTCGGAGTTAGCAGGTGTATGTGAAGTGGTCCTGTGGCGGTATAATCTCTGTGTCAACAGGCACTCTGAGACACGCATTCTACCAGTTCTCGTTTTATTTGGCACTAATTAGATAGAAACCTTTGACTCACGCTTAAAATAATACGCTGACTTTTAGACTAGTTCCCTGGTATATTGAGGAGACTAATATATGACTTGTACGTAATGAATATAGTGAGTATGATTCTGACACTGAAGTGTTCTCTTTACACCTATAATAAAGTTATGTACACTGTCGCCCAAAAGAAAGCATACACTTGAAAATGGGATTTGACCCAGAAATTACAAACGTTATCAAAACCTAGGAAGCTGAAACCGGTCGCCAAAACACAGCAAACTTGAGGTCCTATGTATCAAACACATCAACATCAAATCACCATATCTTGTTTGTGTAATTTTTAGCCATCATCAAACAAGGATGTGTACATTTTTTTGTCCGGAGCGGTCGGATAGCCTAGTGGTTAAAGCGGAAGCTCGTCACGCCGAAGACCCGGGTTCGAATCCCGACATGGGTACAATGTGTGAAGCCATTTTTTGGTTTCCCCCGCCGTGATATTGATGGAATATTGCTAAAGCAGCGTAAAACCATACTCACTCACTGACTCACTCACTGACTCACTGACTCACTCACTGACTCACTGACTCACTCACTCACTCACTCTTTTGTCCAGTAGTTTACCAGGTTTCTCTATTTTACCACATGCGGGACTTCCATGCATTTATATATGGTCATTGATCTAATCTAGATAGGCGAACATATGCGTTCGGTACCTGGTACAAGTACTAGAGTACCCTATATGTTCCTGCAGATGGTCGCCAGTGTACCATGTGCTGTCTCGTATCCCAATCGATGCTCATGATATCAATCACTGGATTGATTATAATAATGATTATAATCCAGACTCGATTATTCACAGACCGCCGCCATATACCCGAAATATTGTTGAGTGAGGCGTTAAACAACAAACAAACAAACCATGTGTTGCAAAGACGCAGAGAAAGCCGTGATGCAGATGTGGAGCCATGTCACCAAATAGTCGACTACGTCATCTGTAATTCAGCATGATTATGGAAGAAAGAAATGGTTTCGTTACAGAATTAATACAGGATAGGAATTTTAAAAATTGCTATTTTCCAGGTGTATTTTTGAAGGTTTCCTTTCATGTTTCTACTGGCATTTTCTTGTTCTTCCTAACTTTAAAACCGCCAACGACAGTTTAGTAAAGATTCGTAGCAACGAAACTAGAGGATATTGGTTTTCTGGCCTGATGGTCCCGTTTGATTCACGATGAGAATAACAATGGGAGATTTTCATTAAGCATTTGACGTTCCTTTCCGTAAAGCATCAAAAGTTCAAATATACAGCGGATAATGCTGTGCATACGTTACATTTCCTCTACATATTTAACCACTATATGTTACAGTCAATGTGTAAACTCACACACTGTGTAAAATGACTGAAATTTTCATCTAGGCAATTCACAAAACGCCAAAATATTTCAGTTATTTTACAGTTATTTTCCCATTAATTGTATTATGATAACGAATTCCAAATATGTTTGAGCTTGTTTCATCACCAGTGACTGAAAAAGATAGGATTAAAAGAAAACGAAAGTCAATTTACACATTTTTATTTCTTGGCTTCTATTCCGAGCATGATTTGTCTGATGCGATGTTTTTAACTTTTTAACTTCTTCATAACTCTTAGTCAACCTGACGGGAAAATAACTGTGAATTGACTGACATATTTTGGCGTTTTTTAAATTACCTTAGTAAAAATTTCAGTCATTTTACACATTGATTATAACATATACGCGGTATGGCTGTAATAACGATAAATACGGTATAAACCTATATTAGCTCACATGTGATAGCAATTATAACAGCAAGACGCATGGCGAACCAAGGCCTACTGAAGCCCTCGGAGTTTGGAGGTACAGCGAGATTCCACGCATAGTGGCATTATACAGGTTAAAGCATGTTTGCACACATGTTGAGGCATGTGCAGAAAAAACGCCAATGTTCAAAAAGGACAAAGCCCTTTTCAGCCCGCCTGCTTAACGCGACTTTCTTTGAAAGTAGCCTCTCTTTCTGCTCCCTTGTATGGACATCTCACGGTGCATAGTAATCAACGTGTTTATATCGGAGCTGGTTCAAGGTTGTTATTCGGAAACTTAGGTGTAAGAAAGTTCTGTGACAGAGGTATACACAGCTGCCGGTCCCGATCTCAGCTGCTCATATAGTGTTTCAAATGTTCAGAGAAAGTGTCAAAGACTTGGTTCTGTACTGAATACAATATGGTGTGTACAGCGTGGCGCAATAACTGCTTAATGATTTGTATATCTATCCCGCTTACACCTTAGGCATTGTATTAATGGGTCATGTATGGAAGGTTGCCGTGGTTGATGGTGAGTATGCCTCTTGAATTAGATAACCCGTGCGTGCGTGCGTGCGTATATATATATAGTGACCGTGAAGATCCGGCGACTAACGGTATAGGGTGGTAAGGCTCGCTGACTTGGTTGATGCATGCCATCGTATCTCAATTGCGTGGATCGACGCTCGTGATGTCAATCACTGGATTGTCCGATCCAGACTCGATTATTTACGGCTCGCCGTGGTATAGCTGGAATATTGCTGATTGCGGCGTTAAACAAACAAACATATATATATATATATATATATATATATATATATATATATATATATATATATATAACTATATAGATATAGATATATAGATATAGATATATAGTTATATATATAGTTATAACTATATATATAGATAGATATATATTTATATATATAGTTATATAGTTATATATATAGTTATATATAGACATATATATATATAGTTATAGTTATATATATAGTTATATATATATATGAATAATACATTATAATTTATACATCTTTTAAAGTATTAATAGCTTTAACAAGTCGTGCCCAAAGAAGGATGCCAGGAGTCGGTTTAAGGGCAGTCAAATAACTAATGGTATTGACAAGCTAGAATATAAAACGTCAACGCCAGAAAATAACCAACAGATTCCTTTAGGTGTAAAAGGCAAAATACCGATGAAAACAACACGAATGGATCACTGAAAATATATCAGTGACGACACCAGGTGTTTACCAGTAGATAAACGAATTCGCGGTTTCCGAATTTCAATACGGGTTCGTCACTTTGAAAATATAAATAAACGTGTAAAGAAAATTTAAACAGGACACGATTTAAATTGGTACATACAGAAAACGGTTGTTAACATCGTAATACAATTTGGTGCGATTATGTTTCAGGTTTAGTTGAAACTAAATACTCCGTAGGTGGACATGCATGTACGTCAGTCTGATTTGACGTTTATCATTCGCTACAATGCATTAGCGCAACTATGTGTGCGGATGGCGGTGCGAACTCTGGTCAATCTCCCGACCTCTCATCCTACTCTGGGAGTCCCTCTACTGACAAATCTGACGTGCGAAATTTCTCACTTACTTTGACCTTTCTGAATGCGCAGTGAAGCCCTCACAACAACACCGCACAGACCGCCATTTGCAGCAGCGTTGAAACCACAAGCTACGTTGCGGGTCACACACACTGATAACCCACATGCAAATAGGTGCAAGGACGCTGCCGAGGCATGCTCGTTTGCTGGGGCATCTCAGAGAGACGATGGTACACGGACTGTGTCAAGAGGTCTTGACGATGTCATGAGTGCATTGGGGGGAACTGACGTAGTCCGTTTGACTCCACATGAGAACGATGAATTGCAAAATAACTCGAAATCCAGAAAAGTGTATGAAACATCAATACGGTACTTGACCGAGATAGAGCCACGTTATTGGTCACGAGATGGACTACGGCCAGCAACAGTCCAACCTATAACATTGGCAGTCGGTTTTGGCACCAGCAGTTCCGACGACGAGATCTATGGCATGAGCGTGTCAGATTGCGACTGAAATTATCATGACACGGCCCCTCTAACGCTCTGTCATTTTCCCTACCACAGACCGTGCTGTGCATGCGTGCTTGCGCTGTTCCTTCCACGGTTTGCCCCCCTACGTGTCATGTACACAATTCTATACAAAATTACATGCTGGTTTCTTAAAGAACTTCATCCGTCATGGGTCTTAAAATAAACACAATTCAGATTTTGTTGGGTACAGGGTATTCATGGTCAAGTACCGTATTGATGTTTCATACACTTTTCTGGATTTCGAGTTATTTTGCAATTCATCGTTCTCATTTGGAGTCAAACGGACTGTAGTGTCTCTGTGTAATCATATTAGATTGGCATACATGATGACATTTCCCGGCCCAAAGTTGTGGAAATTGCCGTGTTTCTTGCCGCCATGTGTCTTAACTCATTTCTGAAACGACAAAATGAAAAAAAGCAGGTCTGTAGGTCAAGGGATGTTACTCTTTGACATGACATTCACCAAAATAATTTTACCTATTTTCTTCTAAATTTGAAAACACGTGTATTTTTATGTTATTTATATCGCCCAGCGACCCAATGGCTTTACAATTGGTAGTAATAAAAATAGATATAAGTGGTGTTGCAAGTGAGTGAGTGAGTGGGTGAGTGAGTGAATGAGTGAGTGAGTGAGTGAGTGAGTGAGTGAGTGAGTGAGTGGGTGGGTGGGTGGGAGGGTGGGTGAGTGAGTGAGTGGGTGGGTGGGTGGGTGGGTGGGTGAGTGAGCGGGGTTTATAAGTTAATTCATGGTGTGTCAGCTTAATGTAGGAAGTGATCAGCAACATAAGCCAATGACTGATGCTTCAGTCGTATTGGAATGCTACTCATAATGATAAGAGACATAAAGAAAAAGAAAGTAGGACAAAAAAAATAATTTCATAAAACAAAATAAATTGTTCAAATCAAATGAGAAACAGTTTTACAGGCATAAAAATGCAACCAATGGCAGTAATGAGAAAAGATCCACCATGGATTCCAGTGACAGGTTTTGGAAACAGTCTATACCCAGCAACTGTAACCTCGAGGAACCATGGGTAGAGGAATATAAGGATATTGTACAAGACAAATTATGGTCACCGTTTTCTGTTTCATTACACCTGATTTTCTGAAAAAAAAGTAATGACAAAAGTCCAAATCTCATACGGTGAGTGAGTGAGTGAGTTGGGTTTAACGCCGCTTTTAACAGTATTCCAGTTATATCGCGGCGTGTCAGGTTAATGTGGGAGGAAAGCCCGAAGTGATGCAGGTCTCAGACGTTTACCACTTCGGTGAAACCCACGAGCACGGGTATGGTCCTGACAGACTGGGCCTGGTGGTATTCAAAACCGGTATTGGAAACTGTTCCCATGTGTCCAAACACCATTACGTGACTGTTTAAATTCTCTTGTTGATACAGGGGATGTTCCGCCTTGGTTGTGCAAAGGTCGAACAATACTTCTCCGAAAGAAAGGCGATTTGACTGATCCCCAAAACTTCTGCCCTATTGCTTGTCTGAATACACAGTGTAAAGTATTTACAGGGTGTCTTACAGATCTTGTGTCATCATACTGCGCTTCCAGTGACAGTATTTACTTGGAGCAGAGAGGACCTAGAAAGGGATGCTAGGGTTGTATGGATCATTTGCTGGTTCAAAAAAATATCCTTGAAGAGGCTAAAACACCGTTACCACCGTAACCTCTCAATGTGTTGGATAGACTACAGAAAAGCTTATGATTCTCTACCTCACGAATGGATTTTGCAGTCACTGAAATGTATTGACCTCCCCGAGCGAATACATGTTTTACTCAAGTCTTTAATGAATTCTGGTCAACTCAACTTGAAATGTATTCGCAGGAGCAGGTGGTGACTTCGGAACCCATTTCTATTAGAAGTGGAATTTGTTTTTTTGATTCTTTTAGTCCTTTGCTTTTCTGTTTGTCATTAAATCCTTTTAAGATTTTGCTTAGCAAAGAGGAAGGTTATTACCCTGGACCTCCTGAACCCAGATCACCCCTTACTCAACTCCTTAACATGGATGACCTTGAACTTATTGCCAATGGAGGATCCACACGAAGAAAACAGATTCTCCTTATCTTATAACATCGGCATGTCCTTTGGACTCGACAAATGCAACATTCTGCATCTGAAACGTGGCAAGGTAGAAGATGGAGGATCAGTCAGTTTACTTGGGGGAGGAATTATTGACCATCTCGTGGAAGGTCAGGCCTATACATACTTGGGAATGCAGGTTAGGGACAAGGCCCAGAAAGCCCACTTCACTTCGGGCAGAGTACAAATGTATGCTTAAGAAAATCTGGAGTTCAGAGCTGAACGCTCGCAATAAGGTTAAAGCCACAAATACCTATGCTGTACCAGTCTTTTCATATTCTGTTGGTGTTGTTGAGTGGACGAAACAAGACATTCAGGGTATTGACACCCTCACACGAAGAATCATGGCAGACAATAGATCCCACCACTCTCGCTCTTCCCTCAATCGCTTATATATACCAATCATAATGGGAAGGCGTGATTTGATTAGCGTTGGGGCTCTTCATGATAGAAGTGTTTTGTGCACTTTTGCGCACATTTATTTGTCTGATGATTCAAGACTCATGATGAAAACAAGGTTGTTCCACAGTTTACGTGAACGGGCTTAGGATGTGGGATATTATCTCAATGTCAGTGTTGATTTTGTTGATGGTTCTGTACTGCGGGATGGTACAGAAATGAGTGTCAACCAATGAGTGTCCGAACGACACTGCATCGAGTTTATGTTCAGTGTGTTGAGAAGATCAGCAATCCTGCAGAGTCCTTCGCTTGGATGAAGTCGGCTCGCCTGAAAAGTGAAACAGAAGGCTTTCTGTTTGCTGCACAGGACCAGTCGCTTCCCACTCGAAACCGTCAATGTGTGATTTTGCATCAAAATGTAAACATGAAATGTAGATTATGTAATGAATATAATTAGACTGTCCAACACATTGTGAGTGGATGCCTAGCTTTGGCACACATACAGTATCTTAAGCGACATGATGGAGTGGCTAGATCATTTTATTACCGTCTTCGCAATGCTTGACGCAGGTTTTGACGCAGCGGTCCATCCATGGTACGACCCAGAATATGTAGAGGGCGTCACGGAAAATGATCAATACAAAGTTGTTGGGAATATGCCCGTATGCAGCCTCAGACCTATCCAGGCCAACAAATCTGATCTTGTCCATTTTGATACATCCAATGAAATCATTTATATTATTGAATTTTCTGTCCCTTTTGACACCAATGTGATTGACAAGATTCAGGAAAAACATGGCAAATATGCAGACCTCGCTTTCAAAATATCACGCCTGCATCCAAAGTACCAAGATGTCCGACTCCCCATTGTACTTGGTGCCTTAGGTTTGGTACCTCCCAATCTGTTGATTGACTTTGGGAGAGTACCCGGGTTTGCTACCAGGAATACAGCCCTTCTTACAATCTGGGTAATGCAGAAGGCTGCAGTGTTGGGGAGTCTTCACATTCTCCCAAAAAGTTCTGGGTGGGTTTGACTAGACAGCGCTTCCTGGGAGAAGTCCCATTCGTTGTCTGGGCTGCGTGTAGAGGGGGCAGGGCCCTGAGCTGATGATGAGCCTCACCAGCCTGACTGTGCCAGGATCACCCAAACCCTCTTTGCTGCATTTTTTATTTTAATAAACACACACACACACACACACACACACACACACACACACACACACACACACACACACATAATAGAAAAGTCTAAAGATGAGCTGTGTAACTTACTCAACCGGTTTCACGCATGTGATTTTCAAGAGTACAGTTATACCGTTACGCTGTTTTGACGTCACAGTATATATACATATCTCCGTAAAACAATGCTTACAAATTGTCTTGCTCTACCGGTCAAGACATTACTTAACGCACTATCATGCCATGTCCTTGTTTCCAGTTTTGGTTCTTGTCGAGAGGACGTCCGGGTTATGCAGTAGCCTCGGCAAGGAATGCAGGAACGGAAAGTTCCGACGAGACCCGGACAACTGCAACCAGTTCTGTCAGTGTGCCCACGGAGGCTGGTACCAGAAGCGATGTCCACGCGGACTCTTCTTTGACGAGGTCCACAATGTCTGCAACTGGCCAGACCAGTCCCCCATGTGCGACCCCCCAGAAGGATGTAAGTACAACTGGAATCACGTCCCTGTCTCATATTGATATTGTTATGTTTTCGTTGTTCTTTATTTTTAGATGGTCACTGCCATCATTTATTTCCTGAGTGTGGAGACCCGTGAAGATCCGGGGTAGAATAGGTCTTCAGGAACCCATGCTTGCCGTAAAAGGCGACTATGTTTGTCGTAAGAGGCGACTAACGGGATCGGGTGGTCAGGCTCGCTGACTTGGTTGAAGCATTGCATCGATCCTTATTGCGTGGATCGATGCTCATGATGTCAATCACTGGTCCAGACTCAATTATTTACAGACCGCCGTCATATAGCTTGAATATTGCTGAGTGCAGCGTAAAACAACAAACAAACAAACAAACCAATCCTGATGGTTAGAAATATCTCACAGAGTAGAAAACTAGAGGTGACATACATTCTTACATATATCTAACTTGCACACATTATCATGGTCGAACATCTAGAGATAACACAATAATTATTTGATATAAAATTCGCATTATCACGGATGACAATGGGAGATAACTTAATGTAAGCTATATCAAATGTACCTACTTACATTAACATGTTTTGTACAGAGTCGATCGTGAACTCGAGTAAACATAATCCTAATTAAACCAACGTTTGGAGATTATGCGAGAAATTCGAACTAGTGGTGATGTTGCACTCGGAATATAGTAAATCACGGAAGCGATGTTTCTATGTAGAGTGTGGGCCGCCTCCGTGATCTATTGGTAGAGCGTCCACCCGGAGATCGGAAGGTCCGGAGTTCGATCCCCGGCCGCGTCATACCAAAAGACGTTAAAAGGTGGTACTTGTTGTTACCCTGTCTTGCGCTCGGCATTTAGGGACTAAAACAAGGACTGATAAGCTCGGAGTCAGTATACTGTGTCTGAGTGGGGTATTCATGTTAAACTGCGGCATGGTATCTCAGTGGGCTAGCACTAAAGATCGGCATCAGTCCGGACTAGTACAAGAACACACACACGTGCATGCACGTCGCTATATAAGTGCAATAATCTTGGACGCGACGTTAAGCCCCATGTCACCTCACCTCACCTATGTGACTTGAAATACTTGTCCCCATGGGAGGGTATGTAAGACTACGTCATTCAAAGTATTTTCTCCAGCGCTGTTTTAACCGCAGAATATTTTTTCATCTTATTTTATGGCTCATCTTGTCAACAATCACTAATGACTAAAGGAATGGTGTAAATCCTGCCGGGGAACCATGTAGGTAGCAAAGGTACTGTAAGTCCCCATGGTCCCTGGTATGGTGACCTAACTTCAGTTGTTGGTGATTGATTGCCTGTTTTCATAACGTGTTGTCTGCCATAATCTGATAATTTTACTGTTCTAAAACTAATTTTAAAATTATAATCTGTGACATATTGCTGGTCGTTGTGTTGTCCTTCGACGACACTTTTTTTAATATATAATATAAATACATAACTTGCTCAAGTCACGAAATGACTGAAATATTGCCGATGTGACTTTAAATTTGAACTCACTCACTCACTTGAAATACTTAATTCTTGATTCAAATTATCTTATATTTGACAAGTACATTCCTTTTAATATTGATTCAATTTGAACTGTTTTCAAAAGTTAATATTCCTTTCTGTTCAGTGTGTGACCCCAATCCATGTCAGAATGGCGGCACGTGCGTAAGTAACCGGATGGGCTACTCCTGCCTGTGTAGAGACGCCTACGGCGGCAACGACTGCGCTCTCAGTGAGTGTTCATCTTCCAAATGTATTTTCCTTATTGTCTTATCGATCAAATCAATGCATGTTCGAGAACCATATGCATGACAGAATGCATGCTATAGACGCAAGCATTGCAAGATTGAGCATGACACAATATGTGTATCACACACGTTTGAAAGAACACGTGCATGTCAAACTGAAATGTATATGTTAGAAAAGATTTAGTGATTATATATTTAAAGACACGTTTCTCGCGTACAAATAAGAAAGAACAGTATTAGTGCCATGACAGAACCTCCATCAAATACAATTTTTAATATGGTATCATTTCTATATTTTTATTTTCTTTTTTTTTTGAAAACTTTGTTTGTTGTTTGTTTAACGCCGCACTCAGCATTTTTGATAAAAATATGCCGGGAAAAGGAAGAAAACACCACTTTTTAAGGTGGCTAAAAGTGAAACAAACAAGAAATGGTTATTTGGTGGTGATTATAGTTGATACGGGTATCAAATGTGTGTTTTGTGTCAAAGTGTTCAGTGTTTCTGCTATTTTTGTTCAACCTAGTAACCTTCTGATGACGTTCGTCATTTGATGGTCAAATCAAATTTTCAAGTGTAAAACTTCTCTGACCAGCAGCTTACGACTTGTATGTAATTGTACATAAAAATAATGACAACATTTATCAGTAATGCATACTTTTTATTTACATTTGCAGGGATGTGAATTTACATCATTTTCATTTATACATGATACTGTACCCAGTCACCCTTTGCATCTGCTTATCACGAATCATCGCTACTTCACCTCCATAGCGTCGCCTTGGTCAATAATGTATTCTTTCAATAACAGATGTAATTTCTCTCTAAACACACTACAGTGAAACCCTGTGATTCCGGAAACCCGTGAATCAGGACATCCTGTTAGTATTGTAGACATATTCTTGTGGACAAACAGACTACAAAAACCCATAGTCCTTAACTTTATGAATCCGGACAGTTCACTACAAATGGTCTTGTCCGGATTGACAGGGTTTCGCTGTATAAGGCATGTTTTATTCTTTGTTTTATGTTAAACCAGCATGGTATTCTGCATGTTTCTTTAATCTTGTATGTCATTTATGTTGCATACGCAGGAAATTATCTTTGGAACATTTTTGACGATAATTATTTTAATTAGCTATTTTCCGTTTGTATTTATTTTTCGTTTTCATGTGTCTTCTTCCTGGGATGGTTACATCATGTATATATTTATTATTTGAATAACGGTATGAAATGTCGTGTTGAGCATGACCTACCCCCGTGTGTATACAGAACTAGACGCCTGTCAGTACAGCCCATGCCAAAATGGCGGGAGATGCCGCGTGTCCTCTACCAACAGTGTCTACTGTGATTGCCCTAGCAGCTACACGGGTGTCTACTGCCAAGGTCACGTGAGATGACCCTATGTCAAGGGCACAGTTAGAGCTTCCGGTCATGGTTTTAGATGATTACACACAGTAGCGTCATCCTTACAATCACTCCCTTCAGTAGTTGTAGATAGAATCTCTGTTAGCGAATATAGTATGTTCAATTCCCTATGCTGCTGGTACCCCCCGCTTCTCCCATAACCAAGTAGAATTCCCGTTATAACACCGTTGCACCAGACTGGTTCTTGACTCTTTTCACGTTTGCGATATGTACGCAAAAAATGCATATCATGTGAGACGGGATCCAGGTGAGTTGTTGCTAACATAGTTTAGTTTGTAATGCTAACCAAATTGCTGCTTATGAAACTGCGCGTGTAATTGTTCTATGTGTGTTAAAACGCACGGTTAATCGAGTTCTCATATACAAAAAATGGTCGATTCCCTGTCACGTTAAACTTCAAATTGGAAGCTTGCATAGTCAGTTGGAAAGGTTTCCATAAGAAATTTTCCGAAAGGATGTAACAACCCCCATCCAAGGTCAACTGCGCCTACATCACGCAAAACCGTGAGCGGGTACTAATACTCTATTACCATCTTCCGGAGGCAAAAGAGTTCTAACTGACTGTAAAAGTCCAGTTTCCACACTTGGCGAACTAGGCTGTAATTTCTGGGCTCGATCGAAGCGCCACCAGTGTCTATTACGAGTTATGTCCCTTCTATGTCCCTCCTGTTGACCTATCTGATTCCACCTCTCATATCACTTGCATTTGCTTCAAACAAAATGGCGGCCCCCAGTCAAAATCAAAACGGGCCTTACTTCGAGAAGTGCATCAAATCACTTGAACACCTTGATAAAAAAACATGGACGGATTTGGAAAATATCTGACGACGTCGAGTAGGCGATACACATGCAAATCCTGTAATCGACCGAAATCTGCACAGCAGATTACGAACAGAACCAAGTGTCGATTTCGTTGCGCGAGTTTGATTTAACTATGCATCACAGACCATATATGGTCTCTGTATGCATAGACTCGTTAGTCCAGCCAATAATATAACTACATAATTCCAGCCTAGTTCGGCGAGTGTGGAAACAGGACTTTTACAGTCAGTTAACTCCCTTGCCTCGGGAAGATGTCTTTCACTTTAAGTAGCGTTGTGCCTTCATATACTGTTTAAAAGAAGTTAAAGAACACGCAATTCTTTCACATCTCAATTGTTTAACTATCACGACTTTTCATCATTAAGCGTGAGTGAGTAAGTATGTTTTTTTCGCGGCTTTTAGCAATATTCCAGCAATATCACGGTGGGGGACACCAGAAATGGGCTTCACACATTGTACCCATGTCGGGAATCGAACCCGGGTATTTAGCGTGACGAGCGAACGCTTTTCAACTGGGCTACCAGACCGCCCCTCGTCATTGAGAAGCAGTGTAAAACGATAGTGTTAAAGGTGCTGATGTGGGGACATGTTTGAATGATTTATGAATGATGGAGCAGATGACGTAGAAGGCAGAACAGAATAGAACAAACTGGATAGAACAGAACAAAGAAGATAGCATCAGGAAGGCACGTGTTCGCCTGATGCCGTATAAGGTCCTGATACACGAACAGCCGCAGCCTAACATAAGATCTTTCTAACAACGAGGAAATGGCACCATCCTAAAAATACCTGCTGTACACTGCGTCAACATAGCCAATACCATCATAATTTTGTCAATGTATGCTTCTCAACGTTTGCTAGGATCGTCAGTCCAAACCATTTTCGAAGAAGTAACGATCCTGACAACTCCACCAAAGGATGAATCTGTTTTAAGGCGCCTGAATCACCTTAACTAGCCAGTAATCATCAGTCCCCCGGGAACACGTCATTTCATTTCAGATTGCGGTGTTTACGGATGAAACTGGCAAGGAACCTTTCAGAAGTAACGTGAAAGGCCAAATGACTTGTCCGCTAGCTGTAGATTAATCCTCATCTACTCAGTGTTATGGCTTCCGTCATGCCAAGATCTCTGTAACGCACAAAACACAGGGCTTTATTTAGCATGCATTATCAGACCCGTGAAGATTCGGGGTAGAAGAGGTCTTCAGCAGCCCATGCTTGCCGTAATAGGCGACTATGCTTGTCGTAAGAGGCGACTAACGTGATCGGGTGGTCCGGCACGCTCACTTGGTTGATGCATGTCATCGATCTCAATTGCGTGAATCGATGCTAATGATGTCAATCACTGAATTGTCTATTATTTTACAGAGCGCTGTCATATAGTGGGAATATTGCTGAGTGCGGCGTTAAACAACAAACTATAGAAGGCATTCTCAATTTTAATACAATTCAATTGTCAGTTCAGCTATTGTTTTGACGTGTTCCCTTAGTGCTGATTTCTAAGCAATTGGTGAAAAGCATAGATACAACATAATCTATAATCGATCATCTATCTCCTAGATATACTGCTCAAAAGAAGTTACAGAACACCCGCTTCTTTCAAATTACTAAAGTTAATCTGTCATGGCCATGACAACTTAACTATAGTAATATGAAAGAAGTTCTTTTGAGTAGTATACTTGTTCCCCTGCCTCCATATGGCCTTTGACTATATATATCTATATATATACTGCTCAATAATTGTTAGGTATAGTGAGCTATTTCATGCGGTTATATAACTGAATTATAACAACTTCTTAAATTATGTGCTTATGTTTATTTGGCTATTATGGGGCTTAATAAGCTTCCTTGTTCCTTGACACTATCGAATACTGCTCGCATGACAACGTATCCAAGCAATCAGTCACATTCAAACCTTATCTGGACACTCAACATATTCCTATCGCAATTTGAGTTTTATATTAGTTGGGGCACGGGTGGCCCAGTCGTCTAAGGCGCCGCGATTCGCTGTGCAGAGTTGCGTCCCTTGGGCACGCCAGAAACCTATGATTGTGGGTTCGAATACCGGTTCGCCCCGATTATGTTTCTAGGTTTGTCAGCACCATACCCGTGCTCGTGGGTTTCACCGAAGTGGTTAACGTCTGAGACCTGCATCACTTCGGGCTTTCCTCACACATTAAGCTGACACGCCGTGATATAACTGGAATACTGTTAAAAGCGGCGTTAAACCCAACTCTCTCACTCACTGTATATAAGTAGACAATGTTGTATTTTTGGTTAACATGCATTAACATATGTGACTAGTCGCACGCCATGTGGAGGTAAGTTCCAATATCATAATTAGACAGCAATAGATATAACTGAATTGTATTAATCATCTGTTTATATGTAAATAACACTGTTTATAAGTGTGTATATCACAAATATGCTTATGTGGGTAAATTATTAATGTTGCCATCACTTACACAAACTTCACGTAATATGATATTGTTCAATCGGAGGTTCATCTGCCAAGCATCTGAACCCCGTGTGTGTTTGTTTAACGCCGCACTCAGCAATATTCCAGCTATGTGACGGGGGTCTGTGAATGATCGAGTCTGGACCATACAATCTGGCGTTCTGCATAAAACAAAGACTGGCCGGATCGGAGTCAGTATACCGTGTCTGAGTGGGGTATTCACTGCGGCATGATATCTTACTGGGCTAGCACTATAAAACCGGCATCAGTCAGGAATAGTACCTGAAATCGCATTTCAATCACTTTTCTTGTCTGTGTACAGTTGAACTGGTTAAACTAAACCTTTACAGTCAAAGACCAGTGATCTGTCACTCTTTGTAATTCGGGGAATTAACAGACCAGAAGAGTATGTGCAAAAACAAACGCTTAATCAGCTTACATCTCTCACAGCATTAAAGCAAGTCTGTAGCATAGGGCTATACATGATAACTTACTGTGCAGGGCCCCGTTCCACAAAGTGATCTTAGCTCTAAGTTGATCGTAACTCCCAGTCTTTAACACTGACTTACGACAATCGTAGCGCTAAGATCGCTTTGTGGAACGGGGCCCTGGTGATTTTACGATCGCTTCCAGCAGAGCGGATTTCGCACTCAAAATGTGACGTAAACAATCTCGGTTTTCTCTTACAGATACGACATGCCCACGCTATGCATGCCCAAACAACGTGACGACATTCAACTATCCTGACTGGCAAGACGCCACGTGCAAGTCGTTCTTCAGCTGCGAGTTGGGCTCCTTACGAAGTCGCCAGTGCCCCGGCAACCGCCTGTTCAGCTTCATGCTCCTGCAGTGCGTGCAACCTGCCCAGTTAGAATACCCATGCACGCTCAACCTCGTCGACTCGCAACTAGCATGAAGACTGTCATGATTTCAAGACGGAACCCAGTCAGCTAGAAAGCAAATAATTCCTTCATTTGACATTTCGTATATTATGATTTACCAGACGACTTTACAAACTAAGGTTACGTTTATATTAGATATGAAGATTTCATCAACCTTTTAATTCGTCTATGAAGCATTATCTTTAAAATGACTGGGTTATTTTACTTGTGCAAACTTAACAATTGAATACACGTTCTCAAATATTATCTGTTTAACTAGACTTTAAATATGTTACATTCTTTATTGTGATCAAAATTTATCAAAGCATTGGAGAATATCAGTAGAATATCACTACCATAACTATTAAAACGTTTGATGCATATTTTGTGTGGTCATATTCTCTGTTGCCCTGCCACACATTCACAAAATCAAATAATATTCGCGAATAAGTTTATAAAGGCTGTAGATATGAAATCCTCTCTGAAACCACAGGGAAGCCATTGAAACATTGTTTCTTACGGTGGCCCATAAGGGACATGGAGTCTGTTTTTCAATATTTTGATATTTCTCTTACTTTTATCGTAACCTTTTGCAAATTAACACGATTTGTCATACAAATATGTGATGAATCATGTATGAAGTAGATATTGAAAAGTGAAGCGAAAATGTCAAAAACTAAAATGAAAATGTAAAAAAACACACGAAAAGGTCAAAAATTCAGATTAAAATGTCAAAAAACTAAATAGTTTTCCCTGCGGTGGAAATACTTTTCTGTATTTTCATTTTAGTTTTTGATATTTTCGCTTTTGTTTTTGACATTTTCGTTTTTGTTTTTGACATTTCCATTTTAGTTTTCGACATTTTCGGTTCACATTTCAGCGATTCAATAGCTACTTGAAAGTACATTTTCCATGTTTTCGGTTGTTTTTATTCATGATTTATCACATATTTGTATGACAAATAGTGTTAATTTGCAAAAGGTTACGATAAAAGTAAGTGAAATATCAAAATATTGAAAAACAGACTCCATTTCCCTTATGGGCCACCGTAGTTTCTCAATGCCTGGAGTTAATCAATATAATGTTTGGCTGCTATTATGAGATATAGTACATTTGTGAATACACATGATTCACATCATACATTGTAATATAAAGGACTGTGTCCTTGCTTCTACTGAACTGAGCGCTCTTCAAGAACAATTCGTGTATTGTCGACACAGCTTCTTTGAATGCACCTTATCAATACTGGGTTACTATGGGAATAAACTTGACATTCAGTTGACATACAGTGTGTATTGTTCTTGTTTTTTTTTTTTTTGTTTTGTTTTTTTTTGGGGGGGGGGTATTAGTTTGGGCAGTAGTTCCCATTTCAGGGCATGTCAGGTTTGTGTGTGTGTGTGTGTGTGTGTGTGTGTGCGTGTGTAGCTAAAACGTCACCTCAGCAAAACGCTACCGAGTGAAAACGGCACCTCGCCTAAAGCGAAAACAGCTACCATTGCTCGGCGGAAACGGCACCTTATTATTTTTTTACGTTTAAAGTACCTTTACTCAAATTAACTCAATGTCAAGGTGATACTGAGTCTTGCGGAAATGTCAGGAAATTGGACTACAGGTACACTATATATTTAATATTCATTTTTGAAAGCTTGCCGGAAGAGGCGTCCATGCTTGTCGTAAGAGGCGACTAACGGGATCGGGTGGTCAGGTTCGCTGACTTGGTTGATGCATGTCATCGTATCCAAACTGCGTGGATCAATGCATATGATATTAATCACTGGATTGTCTGGTCCAGACTCGATTATTAACAGACCGCCGTCATATGGCTGGAATATTGCTGAGTGCAGCGTTAAACAACAATTAAACAAACAAAACAAAGAAAGTAGGAAATAAATAGTAATTTTATAAATATTTCATATATATTCCCCCTTTCTGTCAGAGCTAGGAAAACATGTCAGCGTAAAGTGTGAGAAAAGCCTGAGGTGATGCCTGTACAAGACTTACCACTTTGGGGTGAGTGAGTGAGTATGATTTTACGCCGCTTTTAGCAATATTCCAGGAATATCACAGCGGGGGACACCAGAAATGGCCTTCACACATTGTACCCATGTCGGGAATCAAACCCGGGTCTTTGGCGTGACGAGCGAACGCTTTAACCACTAGGCTAACCGACCCCCCCTTACCACTTTGGAAAACTAAGAGCTCGTCTCTTTTGTGGCTCTCCCGCCCCTGACTTGTTCCATTCTAATTTTATCATTTGCACAGGATTCCGATTTTTTTGCACAGGCCGTGGCGTTCAGTGGGAGATATTCTCACAGAACCTAGACGTGCCCACCATGGCATGGCCCATCTCGCTATACTTCAAGCCGCAGAGAGTACGGACAAGACGGTTTTTGTACACTAGAATATCTTTTTAGAAAACTGTAACTTACTACAGAAAAGGGTATAGGGGTAACAGACAATAATACTAAGGCTGAATGTGAGTTTCAAACCCCCTACCAGCCGATCCTGGCACAGCCAAGGGAGGCAAATCTACACTGTCTTATGCCAGTCTCATTGAGTAGACAAGAGTTCTTCGCTGGAACAGCACAACTTGTTTTAACAAATCACATCATTCAAAGGCAGGCAGGGTAGGATAATGCTTCAATGGTTCACTTTTTATACAAAGATGACCGATGAAGACCCGGGGTAGAATAGGTCTTCAGCAACCCATGCTTGTCATCTGGTGACAAACGGGTTCAGGTGGTCAGGCTCGCTGACTTGGTTGATGCATGTCATCGTATCTCAATTCGTGGATTGATGCTCATGATGTAAATCATTGGATTGTCTGGTCCAGGCTCTATTTACAAACCGCTGTCATATAGCTGGAATACTGCTGAGAGCAGCATTAAACAACAAACAAACAAACAATCATACAAAGATTCAGGTTGGAGGTCTTGACAAGTACCAGCAGCCACAGCCGTGCCTGTATAAGTGCAATAATCTCCAAGATTTACCCAATTTTGCCTTAGTAACATATGGTACCATCAGAGTGGGTGGTGGAGTAGCCTACAGGTTAAAGTGTTCACTCCTGCTGAAAGCCTGGGTTCGGTTTCCAGATATAGTACAATGTGTGAGGCCAAGATCCACACAATTGGGAACAGATGACATGCATCAACCAAGTCAACGAACCCTACCACCCGATCCCGTTAGTCATCTCTTACAACAGCCTCTTACAACGAGCATGGGTTGCTGAAGACCCATTGTAACCCGGATCTTCACTGGTCCACAATCATAGCGAGAAAGGGGTCATTCCCTGTTTCCGTGATGAGAATACACTCCAGCTGCCATTTTCCTCATACATATGAATGTCTCATCCTACCAGGTACCCATATAGTGCTGGAAGACAAAAGTTTGATCCAAGTCTATTGTGACACAACAGAAGTATAGAGAGGGGAGTATTTATTTACAAGAACAATGTTCTGACATACACATGGAATATACCAGTCCTCAGTCTTCAAAAGCATAAGATCAAACACAAGCAAGTATTGTCAGTTGGCAGTTATGGAATGTATTAAGCAGGGTGCTCAAATGTCTTGTTTGGATTCAAACCTAGCCTCTTCTTGACAAACAAACACACTGTCCACAGGGCTAATGCCAACTGTTGAATAACTATTTTCATGGTGAGTTGACTAGCAGTGCCACTGGATTCAATGTCATAAACCTCTCATCTTTGCTGTAACCAATGATAATATGAAACAATACCCAGTAATATTCTTCAACCTGTATAAGAAGTTTTAAGACAGTCCAACCAAATTCATCCTGACCAGAGTCAAGCATAAACTAGTGAGTTGGGTTTAACTCCGATTTTAACATTATTCCAGTTCCAATGTGGTAGGAAACCCCGAAGTGATGCAGGTCTCAGACGTTTACCACTTCAGTGAAACCCACGAGCACAGGTATGGTGCTGACAAACCTAGAAACATAATCAGGGCTAATCGGGATTTGAACCCACAATCATAGGTTTCTGGCATGTCCAAGGCAAGCAAATCTGCACAGTGAATTGCGGTGCCTTAGATGACTGGGCCACCCGTGCCCCCAAAACATAAACTAACTATAGACATATAAATATTCATTATAAATAACAGCATGTAAACAAATATACTCATGGACGAAACTAAGGGAACACATAGCCATGGGGGCTCCGTGAGAAGGGCTTAACCCAGCATCGAAAAGTATTCAGTTATATCATGAGTTGTCAGCTTGATGTGGGAGAATTCTGCTGAGACAGCATAGATTGATGCTCATGCTGTCAACCACTAGTTTACTCAGGCTGGATTTGATTCTTTACATATCACCATGACACCTGGTATATTACTGCCCGAGTCAAAATCCATTATCTCACTAACCTGTTTCAAATGTTCCCTTATTTATTTGTATCAGTATATTAAGAAATATATGCAACATTGCTCACACACCTCAAAAAATTATTGCTTGAAGATTGTATTTTAAGTGACCCTTTCTCTTTTAGCCTCACAAATCAAGGAGTCCTCCACAGAAGACGATCTGTAATAGCTTAATACAAAGGCGAATGAGAGAATGAGTGAGTGAGTATGCCACTTTTGGCAATATTCCAGCAATATCATGGCGGGGTACACCAGAAATGGGCTTCACACATGGTACCATGTGGGGAATTAACCCGGGCCTTCCGCATGACAAGCAAACACTTTAACTACAAGGCTACTCCACCATCCCTTAATGAGAGAGTGAGTTTGGTTTAATCATTTCAGTCATGGCAAATCAGCATGACGTCAGAGCCGATGTTTACCACTTGGTGAAACCCACGTGCCGCTTGTATGGTGCTAACAAACCCAAAAATATAGTCAGCGTGAATCTGGGATTCAAACCCATGAGTATAGGTGGCTGGACACTCATGAATTGTAACATCATCAGACCATAACATTTATTTCCCAAATAAGTCTCCTATAATTCAGTGAGAAAAGACCCCATAAGTACAGGATCCCACACACTGAATCGTGTACACTGATTGAAGACAGGATCCCTGTGATAATCCAGGGTGTCTGAATCCCCATAATCAACTGTTACAGTACTCTTAGAATAATAAAATAATATATAATATGATACTTCAACAATTCTAACACAAATCAAAGATTTCAACTTCAAACATGAGTGAGTGAGTTGAGTTTAACGCTGCTTTTAACAGCATTCCAGTTATATCGCGGCGTGTCAGCTTAATGTGGGAGGAAAGCCCAAAGTGATGCAGGTCTCAGACGTTTACCACTTCGGTGAAACCCACGAGCATGGGTATGGTGCTGAGAAACCTAGAAACATAATCGGGGAGAACCGGGATTCGAACCCACAATCATAGGTTTCTGGCTTACCCAAGGGACACAACTCTGCACAGCGAATCGCTGCACCTTAGACGACTGGGCCACCCGTGCCCCCACTTTAAACATGAAGGTGGTGATATAATGAAATATGTACCTTCTCACAAATGATGGACAATTCCTTCAATATCAAAATAGTGAATTCAGAGAGTATTGAATCATTGTATTGAAGCCAACACATCAACAGTGTGGGAGAACTTTTCACAAGTCCAACCCAGGTTGTAAAATAAAGCCGCATGTTGTATAAATTGCATTTTATAGGCCCAGTTAAATTTCATGCAAATCACCAAACTCCTAAAACAAATGGGCCAATAAAACATTATAAAACAAAATAAAACATAATAAAAACAAATTTTACAAAAACAATTCAGTCATAATCAAACTGCGTTACATCATATCACAAATATCCAAAGCATCAACAGAAAATCCATCGAGTGGAAAATGCTTTGATATTATTCCAGTATCAGTCAACCCATCCTTGTTTTATCCCTTTAACGATGAATGTAAGGCAGGGTAACAACAAGTATCATCTTTTAACGGTACGTGGCTGGGATCTTACAACAAATCCAGATGGGTCCAATGACACACAACCCTGCTATCCAGACCCAACATACCCAGAAACCTTGCCTTCCAGACGATTGATATATGAACAAAAAAATAATTCATAAAAGGATTCTTGTATCCGAGAATTTGGATCCGGACAGTGAATTTTATTTACCAACAGTGTAAAATACATACTATTTTGTGTCCCCCTTACCGCACAGTGACCACGCTTGACAGCGTTTGTTTTAATTTAGTACCCGGTGGCCGCCATCAAAGTGACAGGTATCACGTGATCCCATCGAGAATGCAATGTCAAGGTGTCTAAGTGTTTGCACAGTATAATAATAGAGCATTTTATGCCTCGGTAGAATTTGAGAAGGGAGGTAACTCTTGTCATTTAACAATGGATTCTGATATCTGGAAACATGGTAATCTGGACAATATTTGAGAAAATGCTAGTGTCCGGATAAGTGAGGCTCAAGAGAATAGTGCTCTTCATGTAAGTATTTGCAATCGGGAATAAGAAAATGATGTACATAAAGTAGGATTGGTGTTTGCTAATGAGGGGAGCAGGGGTGAAAATCTGATGATGAATTTATAATGGCTTAAGACATGTACCCTATTCATTGCAAGAAGCATTCAGGGCTAGGAAAATGACAAATGGCACGCTTACAAAATCTATACACAACAAGTTCAATTTGTTGTCATAGATAAACTGTCATGTAAATGTCCAGTCTTAGAGCTATATTGGGAGCTTGGGAGCAGTGCTCATAAAAGATACTTACAGATTCACAGATGTTCTAGAAATTGGTGGTGTTGGGGGGGGTTGGGGTTGGGGTTGGGGTTGGGGTTGGGGTTGGGGTTTGGGGGTTGGGGGAAAGGACCAAACAGCTTCTATAACTACGACCACAGCATATCAATATGTCTTGTATTATGTGAGTAAGTTTGGTTTAACATTCCTTTAAACAGTATTTCAGTTATATCGCGACTGGTGTCAGCCTGAAGTGGGATGAGGGTCTTTGATGTCAACTGAAACCCATAAGCAAGTATATATTGGGGACAAACATGATTCTCACCCAGGATCAAAGATTTCTAAGGGATGTTACTCTGCACAGCAAAATGCCACACACACATCCACATCCAAGTCCTTCCAGTTGTCCATTTAATCAGTATACATCTGTACATCCTTAAACTTCCCATCCCTTAAACACCCGAGTCAGTCAACAAGTCAGAGAGCAAGGTTAGACAGCAGGGTCAGACACATGGTCAGACATAAGGTCAGACAGCAGGTGTTAGCAGCCACTGATGTCCTTCTGCTTCTTTCTATGGAACCGAGTCTCGACCGGGTCAAACCCTCTCTCCGAAGCTCCAAACACTGCCCAGTTTGGAGTTGGGGCCATATAGTCCTCTGCAGTAAATGTTTTCTGGCCTCCTGATTGGTTATATTCTGATATGAGCTGATGAAACCGAGGATAGTCTATCCATGTCCACCATTCATCCTTGATCTTGAACTGTAGGAGAAGAAATTTATACATACTTTCGCCAATCTTCTTTTAGTGAATAACAACATGTAAAAGCAAGATCAGCCATTGGCAAAGAGGAGATTTCACTTTTCCTCAACTTTCAACAGAAAGAATTATTCATTAATATATTTAGATAATGCAATGTTCATATCACAGAATATCCTCAATCATCATTGTAGTGGTATGTTACAACAAGCATAGAGTACTAAATGGACCTTTCTTTACTTGCAACCAGTATATAGTACTATATTGACCTACTCGGCCTTGCAACAAGCATAGAGTACTATTAGACCTACTTATCCTTGGGTCAAACAACGATCAAAGAGGACCATATGGACCTACTTGGCCTTGGGTCTTTAAAGCATAGAGTACTAATTGGACCTATTTGGCCTTGGGGCTTACAACTAGCACAGAGCACAACATGGACCTGCTAGGCCTTGGGTCTTTAAAGCATAGAGTACTAATTGGACCTGCTCGGCCTTGGGTCTTTAAAGCATAGAGTACTAATTGGACCTGCTCCGCCTTGGGTCTTTGAAGCATAGAGTGCTAATTGGACCTGCTCGGCCTTGGGTCTTTGAAGCATAGAGTGCTAATTGGACCTGCTCGGCCTTGGGTCTTTGAAGCATAGAGTGCTAATTGGACCTGCTCGGCCTTGGGTCTTTGAAGCATAGAGTGCTAATTGGACCTGCTCGGCCATGGGTCTTTAAAGCATAGAGTGCTAATTGGACCTGCTCGGCCTTGGGTCTTTGAAGCATAGAGTGCTAATTGGACCTGCTCGGACATGGGTCTTTGAAGCATAGAGTGTTAATTGGACCTGCTCGGCCTTGGGTCTTTGAAGCATAGAGTGCTAATTGGACCTGCTCGGCCTTGGGTCTTTGAAGCATAGAGTGCTAATTGGACCTGCTCGGCCTTGGGTCTTTGAAGCATAGAGTGCTAATTGGACCTGCTCGGCCTTGGGTCTTTGAAGCATAGAGTGCTAATTGGACCTGCTCGGCCTTGGATCACAAACAGGTTATCCAGATAGATGTTCCTGTGCTTAAACAGTCCTAATGAGTGTGACCTACCTTGGTGTGGGCGATGAGGATACAGTTCGAGTGTTCATGCTCTGATGCTATCTCGTAATCTGGCAGAGCATCTGCAAGCTTCTGTACAAAACTGACAACTTCCTGGTGCCAGGGGACATTGGCCATCGTCAGAGTGGAAGCCTTGGACTCCCCACAGTAGGTCACGCCCTGGAACAAAGCAAATAAATTGGAATACATAAACTACACATGATTCTGTGGCATCTGACTGCGTAACCATGGTAACCAAGCCATCTTTGTTTTGTGTCCTTTACAATTAGCTGAAACAAAATCAGGCCACTCCCACTCAGGGACTCCTGTTCCCTGATTGGCAGATAATAGAATGGGCTGGGTTTGTGCTGCATTATTACGATAAACGATTAATTAATTTCGTATACGTTTTTTGGTCAGGCAGACTGTGAAGTTGATATTGTCTTCATAACAGGATGCAACTAGAAGTGGGAATTAGAGAAACAGGCGAGTGGTGGTGAATTAGAAAATTCTCATGATTAATTCATTCATCAAGGCTTTGGGACCATGTGCCATGAATAGTGCTGTGCCTGATCTGGTAAGTGAGTGTATGAATGAGTAGGCTCTTTCGTGAGTGTAAATATGTTCTCCCTGAACATTTGTTCTGGTGGAATTGATATGGCAAGAGTTTGGTTCCTAAGGACCCTGGCATATCGATTCCACCACAACAAATGTTCAAGAGTTTGGTTCCTAAGGACCCTGGCATATCGATTCCACCACAACAAATGTTCAAGAGTTTGGTTCGTAAGGACCCTGGCATATCAATTCCACCACATCAAATGTTCAAGAGTTTGGTTCCTAAGGACCCTGGCATATCGATTCCACCACAACAAATGTTCAAGAGTTTGGTTCCTAAGGACCCTGGCATATCGATTCCACCACAACAAATGTTCAAGAGTTGGGTTCCTAAGGACCCTGGCATATCGATTCCACCACAACAAATGTTCAAGAGTTTGGTTCTTAAGGACCCTGGCATATCGATTCCACCACAACAAATGTTCAAGAGTTTGGTTCTTAAGGACCCTGGCATATCGATTCCACCACAACAAATGTTCAAGAGTTTGGTTCTTAAGGACCCTGGCACATCGATTCCACCACAACAAATGTTCAAGAGTTTGGTTCCTCAGGAACAAAACCCCTGGCATATCGATTCCACCACAACAAATGTTCAGGTGAAACACATTTACTCTTACATAAGAACCTACAGCTTCTTTCAACAACATTTCAGGCACAGGGGGAGCAGCAGAAAGGACTTCACACACTGTGCCCATGTGGGGAGTCCAACCAATGTTTGTGCAGTGACAAGCGAACGCTTCAACCACCAGGCTACCCCACTGCCGCCTTCTTCCCGAGGAGTGGAAATTAGACTTTTAGAGTCCTTTAACTCCCGTGCCCCAGGACTCCAAGACTATCATAAAGACATACAACCTTTTCCTACCTTGACCTCAATAAAGTCTGGCTTTCCCCGGGAGACGAGGCTGGCATAGTTCTGCACTTCCTCTGTGTTCCAGGCCTTGACCAGTGTGAGTCTGTACACAGTCCTCTGCCCCTTGCTGGCCAGGGCCTCCAGGCTGTCCAGGAAACGCTGCCAGTAGTCACGGAACAGCGGGCGGTCGATCTTCTTCAGACTCTCCTTGGTGCTGGCGTCCACGCTCACATACAGCTGGGTCACCGGACTCAGGTCCCTGACACACACAAGATGGATTGTTTGTTGCTTAACACCACACCAATACTCCAGCTATATGAGTGAGTGAGTGAGTGAGTGAGTGAGTTTGATTTTACGCCGCTTTTTGCAATATTCAAGCAATATCACGGCGGGGGACACCACAAATGGGCTTCACACATTGTACCAATGTGGGGAATCGAACCTGGGTCTTCGGCGGGATGAGCGAACGCTTTAACCACGAGGCTACCCGACTGCCACCAGCTATATGATGGTGACATGGACGCAATTGAGTCTGGACCAGACCATCCAGTGACTGACATCATGAGCATTGATCCACTCAATAGAAATACGATAACATGCATCAACCAGGTCAGCGAGCTTGACCACCCAATCCCGTTATGACAAGCATAGTTGCCTTTTACGGCAAGAATGGGTTGTTGAAGACCTTTTCTACCCCGGATCTTCACGGGTCTGATAGATCACTGATAGACATGTCTCGCTTGTAACCCAAGAACACAGTAATTAACATTTCACGACAATCCAGGGATTGACATAATGCACATCCATCCATGAAAATGGCATACAAAGACAAGCATCAACTGATCCTGTTGGTCGATTTCTAGGACAAGCTAAGGTTGCTAAAGTCCAATTCTAAACCAGACTTTTAGTGATCAGTGTATTTCCAATGTCAAGTTTCAGAAACAGGTGTCGTGGTGAACACATGACAATGGTCATTCACACTCACATGACTGAGCTGACAACACATGGAACCTCTACAACCTTCGTCAGTGACCTGAACCGTCTCTTTTGAATATGCCATATTTTGAACTTCCTGCTTTTGATTTTATGGGAGTTAGATCACATGTCAAGCAGTTGTATTCAACTTTGTGATGATATTCAACGGAACTGCTATCACCCCATACTAATTCATGATCGCACATTTATTCTACGTCAGTTCTGGTGTATTGCTTGCTGATTGATGTTTCAACTTCAAAGGTATGGCTACTCGCGTTAATTTCATGTCACGCTTTAGCCCAGGGGGTTGGCGCATTAATTTCATGATTTACGGTGTCATCTGTTGTGCTTATGAACCCTGACCTACTGCACACAAAACAATGCCCTCCACAACAGAACATCCTCATCTACTGCATCACTAACTTGTAGGCCACATTTCAGTGCAGCACATCAGGTGCGTCCAAGATTATTGCACTTATATAGCGACATGCATGCACGTGTATGTTTGTGTGAGTGTGTGGCTGCTTGTACTAGTCCGAACTGATGCCGATTTATAGTACTAGCACACTGAGATACCATGCCAGTTTAACATGAATACCCCACTCAGACACAGTATACTGACTCCGAGCCGACCAGTCCTTGTTTTAGCCCCTTAATGCCGAGCACCAGACAGGGTAACAACGAGTACCATCTTTTAACGTCTTTTGGTATGACGCGGCTGGGAATCGAACCCCGGACCTTCCTCTCTCCGGGCAGACGCTCTACCATGCAGCACATCAGGAAACAAAGCTTTCAAATACCAGCAGACAGCACTCACATTAATTTGGCCACACATTCATTTCAAGATTTACAGTGTTTACATTGCCGAGGCGAACAGAAGCATGTGCGACTGAGAGAGCTTTCTGCTTACTTGATTGCATCTGGAAACTGGGCGTTGGTGACGAGGAAGGAGGAAATGCCTTTGCCATGGAGGAGGCTGATGAACTTGTTGATCTCTGGGTACATGATGGGCTCCCCAACCAGGGACAGTGCGCAGTGCTTGGGCTCCAAGCCTTCCGCAAACCTCTCGGGCTGCACTCCGGGCACTCCTGGCAGACATATTAAGGAATAATTTTAAATTTGTGGCAATTTACTGTTGAATACATTCCTTTTATATAATGCAATGTATTTTATTGTTTAACAATGATTGTGTCACTGTGTCTCATTGTTTCTGTTAGGATTCGGTAGATACTCTTTGCATTGTTTTTGGACAGTGATCAGTCGTCAGGAAGTTACTATTTCTAGATGCTAGTGTGGTGTGTAAACTTGTGGTCCGGCATTCCACGGACGGTGATAGTATGTTACAGGAATTTCCGTAATGTTCTATGTGGTTAGGGCATGGTATAGAAATTTCCAGAAGCTTGTAAGGGGACAATAGCGTGTTTACGTATCTCTCACAAATTTCATCGCTTTGGAACCAGCTTTCATGTGAGGATTGCTCATCATCCCCGATTCCCTGCCTAGCTCATTTTGGAAGCTTGATCACTGTCGCTGCTAAGTGAATATATATTATTGTCACTCACTTTTGCTATCACTTCTGCATTTTTGAGTGAGTGAGTGAGTGAGTGAGTGAGTGAGGTTTAACGCCTTAAGAGCTTGATGTGGGAGGAAAGTGAGTGAGTGAGTGAGTGAGTGAGTGAGTGAGTGAGTGAGTGAGTGAGTGAGAGGTCTTAGATGTTTAGCACTTTGGTGAAATCAATGAGTATGAGTAAGGTGCTGACAAAGCTAGGTATATAATACAGGCAAAGCTGGGATTCGAACCCAGTATCATAGCCATGCCTTAGCGACGCAACTCCGTACAGCTTGTAGTGCCTTAGATGACTGAACCACCAGTGCTTCCTGTTTATGACATTAAAACTGGAAGAGAAAGTGTTCACTGACCTCGGAACTGCTTGATGAGACCAACATGGTTGTTGAGCGCCCCCTGGAAGACAGTATCGGCATCATCCATCTTCCACTTCCACTCTGTGCCAACAGGGTTGGTGTGATGTCTGGAGAGACAACAAGCAACTCATTAACATCCTCACACAATACACACATACAAACCAGTCCTTTAGTACAGACACACAAAACCGACAAGTAACAGACACACATCAAGCTGCCAACAGATACACACTGCAGTCACACCATCAGGCACACCGCTGAAGTGAAGATACACATCAGGCACACAGCAGAAGTGTAGATACACATCAGGCACACAGCAGACGCATGGATACACACCAGGCACACAGCAGACGTTTAGATACACATCAGGCACACAGCAGACGCATAGATACACATCAGGCACAGAGCAGACGCAAAGATACACATCAGGCACACAGCAGATGCGTAGATACACATCAGGCACACAGCAGGGGCGTAGATACACATCAGGCACACAGCAGACACGTGGATACACATCAGGCACACAGCAGAAGTGTAGATACACATCAGGCACGCAGCAGACGCGTAGATGCACATCAGGCACACAGCAGACACGTAGAGGCAAACAGCAGACTTTTAACAGACACACAGCAGGCACACACAACAGATACACAGCAGGCACACACAACAGACAGACAAAAATGGGCAGACACAGACACAGAAACAGACACAAAGTGGGCAGACACACAGGTCAGACATGCTAAGCAGTGACACAGCAGACACGCCAAGGAGACACACAGAGACACTTACCTCCAGCAGAAGACACACTTGTTGGCACAGGCCAGACTGGGCGTGGTCTCCATACAGCGGTGAGATTCAATTCCGTAGAAGGTGTGCTTGTAGCAGCCTCCCCTGCCCCGCAACATGGACTGAAGGACAATGTCTTCCCTTAGCATGCTTACAGCCCAGCACCAACTCAGCTCAAATAGCATTCCTATCAATCTCGTTAAAATCTGATCTAAGTTCTCGCTGCCGCTAAACAAAGATCTGAGGACATCCCATTAGGGGTCATGTCAGAACGACCTTTCGCGAACTTTGACCGACCACTGAAATAACTAACAAGAAGTCGACATCAGCCAATTAGAAAGCAGCTTTTTCGAGCTTTACGGCATTCGTTTCAACCTGGCGACTTCCATTCAGACTACACTTGAAAGATCAGTTCACACAGTTCTCGATTAAAATTTTAAGAACTGAACACAAGAACATTCCGGAATGTCTAATATATGGTTGCGATTGTATGGCAGTGCTTCCCACATACTGTGCAACGCCTCCTCCGTTCAAATGTTTATCCCACTGAAGTGAGAGATAGACGATAATTTTGATGGAATCAGTCGTATTGGCCATAACTGTCGTTCGGAAAATACTGTGTTAGTGTTTTCGAGGTTGCATGATTAGAAAACACATTCCGACTGTCACTTTCATGATCTGGTAAGCGACACTTTGATTGGTCGGATGAAAGGTCGCTCTGACGTGACCCGTAATGGGATGTCCTCAGTTCTTTGTTTAGCGATAGCGAGAACTAAGAACTGATTTTAATGAGATTGCATTCCTATTACCATGTTGACATTATTCTCAATTCAATCCTTTGTTTTGAGTACTTTGTTTCAACTTTGTATTAAGAGCTGTACATAAAATAATAAAACACTTCATCCATGTATGTACGGTCGCCGTCTGCACCATGACTGTCATTATCAGGTTAATCTGAGGCATTTTCAATCATTGACTGAGTGAGTATATGGTCTTACGCAACTTTCAGCAATATTCCAGCAATATCACGGCGGGGGAGATCAGAAATGGGCTTCACACATTGTACCCATGTCGGGAATCGAACCCAGACCTTCAGCATGTTGACATTTTCAACAATGATACTCGGCAGCTCCCTCTACAGTTACCACAAAACATGTCTGAAAAAGGTTGGCTTTTTCTAATTACTTGGATTATCTATCAAATGATGTATCTAGACCAGCTCAGAGGCTGTTATTCAGCCCAAGTCTACAGCCAAAGTCAACACTAATTCCCAAATTAGAAAATTTCGCAATTCCTGTAGATATAGGTATTACCAACGATAGCCAATGCTTTGTGGAGGTGACTTGTATTTCACTGATAACAGTACCAGTAAAGTTATCGAGAAGACTTAAGTGCTTAGTTTTACACTGTTGCATTGAATGCAATATTAAATATACCTCCTAATTTGAGAGTAAGAACTTTAAAAAAAATATCCAATTTTGAAAAATATTAATAGTTTTTCCTACGTTGCCTGCTAGAGGCACTTGGTTTGGAATCCTTGATAAATCCTTTTGTCGCCAGAAAATAAACAACTGTTACAGTAAACTGAAATCATGTGGAGAACGGTGCTTTCTTCTTGCAGCTGAGTCAGTTTATGAATTTCAGTAATGGACTATAAAACATCAATGCCAGAGAATAATTTCTTTCGAACATCTGCAGAAACAGATTCCAAAATAGTAGTCAAAATTATATGAATGGATCAATAAGAAACAGTGTAGCAGCGAAATCAATATTTTCATTGTATTCATATATCATCATATTCATATTTTCATTTTGACACCCTACATATTGGGGAAATAATTCTGTCGTATGAATTATTAAATCAGCAAAGTTAATACACCCATTTCATGCCTAAATCATTTTCAGTTGAATTAATTTTTTTTAATAAGTTCTGACCTTTGTCCACCTGCATAATTTGACCCCGGAGTGAGAACCAATCAGCTTGTAGCCCTGCTTCTCCAGTGACTGTCGCAGTAGCGGCGTTATCATCTCCCTCGGCTCCGTGGACGACACATCCTCATCCTCATCCACCTCCACCTGCTTGTTCTGAACATCAACAACATCAACAAAATATCAACAAACAGATAATATAACATTATTTATTTACATAGCCTGACTTCCAGCTAGGCAGCTCACAAGCACCTTTACATCAATGGATCGGTGTGCATGCTTATTTTATTCTCAGCTCCCTAGGGAGTATACAACCCAAGTTGTCGGTGAGGCTCTCAGTTAACAGTCCCATTAGCATCTGATCCTTCAGGATTCCCATCCACTGGTGTGAACAGAGGCTTATTTCAAACAAAATCACTTCAAGGAGACAATGCATGTTCTAAATATGCATCAGCGTCTCTTCCCGAGGCAAGGGAGTTAACTGACTATGAAAGGAAATCAGGGGTTATATTTTGGCTGGACTAATGGATAAAATATCACAACTACCAGGCAATATAGGTGATAACAGACATAGCTGCCATGTCCTAGGTGATAACAGACAAAGCTGCCATGTCCTAGGTGATAACAGACATAGCTGCCATGTCCTAGGTGATAACATATATAGTTGCCATGACCTAGGTGATAACAGATATAGCTGCCATGTCCTAGGTGATAACATACATAGCTGCCATGTCCTAGGTGATAACAGACATAGCTGCCATGTCCTAGGTGATAACAGACATAGCTGCCATGTCCTAGGTGATAACAGATATAGCTGCCATGTCCTAGGTGATAACATATATAGCTGCCATGTCCTAGGTGATAACAGACATAGCTGCCATGTCCTAGGTGATAACAGACACAGCTGCCATGTCCTAGGTGATAACAGACATAGCTGCCATGTCCTAGGTGATAACAGACATAGCTGCCATGTCCTAGGTGATAACAGACATAGCTGCCATGTCCTAGGTGATAACATATATAGCTGCCATGTCCTAGGTGATAACAGATATAGCTGCCATGTCCTAGGTGATAACAGACATAGCTGCCATGTCCTAGGTGATAACAGACATAGCTGCCATGTCCTAGGTGATAACAGACATAGCTGCCATGTCCTAGGTGATAACAGACATAGCTGCCATGTCCTAGGTGATAACATATATAGCTGCCATGTCCTAGGTGATAACATATATAGCTGCCATGTCCTAGGTGATAACAGATATAGCTGCCATGTCCTAGGTGATAACAGATATAGCTGCCATGTCCTAGGTGATAACAGACATAGCTGCCATGTCCTAGGTGATAACAGACACAGCTGCCATGTCCTAGGTGATAACAGACATAGCTGCCATGTCCTAGGTGATAACAGACATAGCTGCCATGTCCTAGGTGATAACAGACATAGCTGCCATGTCCTAGGTGATAACAGATATAGCTGCCATGTCCTAGGTGATAACATATATAGCTGCCATGTCCTAGGTGATAACAGATATAGCTGCCATGTCCTAGGTGATAACAGACATAGCTGCCATGTCCTAGGTGATAACAGACATAGCTGCCATGTCCTAGGTGATAACAGACATAGCTGCCATGTCCTAGGTGATAACAGATATAGCTGCCATGACCTAGGTGATAACAGATATAGCTGCCATGACCTAGGTGATAACAGATATAGCTGCCATGACCTAGGTGATAACAGATATAGCTGCCATGACCTAGGTGATAACACCGAATAACATCTTCATCAGAGTGTTATGCCTACCTTCTTGACATTCTTCATTATCATTCCCAGGTCCTCCAGGTCGACAACCCCAGCGCTGGACCTGGACGTACTTGTCACCTTCTCATCCTCACTACTGCTTTCAAACAAAACCTGCAGAGCATGTAAGTAAGTATCAATGTCAGTAGCAAGGGGCTTTTGTATACAACATAAAATTCTGAGTCGTGAGAATAGTGGAAAATGAATATCAAGTCTTAACCCTACAGTGTATTTAAAAGAACTCTGACAATGTAGCTGGGGGTCAGTATGAGACAGTCAACAGTCCACTTTACCCGCTTTTCAAATTATTATGAAACAACCAACAAGCTACAAGGAATTATGGCTTATCTGTATGAGTGAGTGAGTGAGTGAGTATGGTTTTACGCCGCTTTTAGCAATATTCCAGCAATATCACGGCGGGGGACACCAGAAATGGGCTTCACACATTTTACCAATGTCGGGAATCGAACCCGGGTCTTCGGCGTGACGAGCGAACGCTTTAACCACGAGGCTACCCGACCGCCCCCTTATCTGTATGAAATGGCAGCCTCTTCACCCACTGAAAGTGTCAAATTTCCAATCTGATGGCTACTTCACAGTCAGTGGAAACTTAATGTTTTACATTTAGGACTTATAACATGTATAAATAACATCATGGCAAGAAAGTTGACTTAAATGTTTGAAAAAGACCAGATTTCAATATTTTCATGAAATATATTTTACCACACCTGTTCTTAACCCAAGCTGACATTTCATGAAATGTGAATCTTTGGTCACTGAACTGCATCTAGTTTTCTGAAGATGTTTGAATAAAACCATCAACTCATCATGCATTTTAGTCATTTGTATATGTTGCTGGGGCTATATGTCCTTATCAATCCTCATCCGTCCAAACAAATGTCATGTGATGTTCAGAAACTTTGGTTGCACCGACCTGATCATCGCTGCTGCACTCTCCGTCGCTGCTGCAGGCCTTCCCATCAGCCTCTGTTGTGTCAGTTTTTTTGACACACTCGCACTTGCCGCCACACTTCTCCCCCACACACCGCTTCACGGTCCGACCGTTCAACACAGGCTTCGCTGCCTTCACAAACTGCCTCTTCCAGGCCTGAAAGTCTTCTTCTAGTCCTATAAACATGATAAAGCACAGAATGAAATGAATTTGCACAAAATAATTCTCTAGGTAGAACAAAAATATGTATTTAGAGTTATATATTATAAGAGGAGCACTCCTCCCTTCCCTACTGCAGGCGCATATGAACAATCCCAGGATAGTGGGGACCTATTCTATCCTGGAATCTCCACAGGGAGACAAGCAGAGGATAGTGGGGACATATTCTGTCCTGGAATCTCCACAGGGAGACTAGCAGGGGATAGTGGGGACCTATTCTGTCCTGGATTCCTCCACAGGTAGACAAGCAGGGATAGTGGGGACCTATTCTGTCCTGGAATCTCCACAGGGAGATAAGCAGGGATAGTGGGGACCTATTCTGTCCTGGATTCCTCCACAGGGAGATAAGCAGGGATAGTGGGGACCTATTCTGTCCTGGAATCTCCACAGGGAGATAAGCAGGGATAGTGGGGACCTATTCTGTCCTGGAATCTCCACAGGGAGATAAGCAGGGATAGTGGGGACCCATTCTGTCCTGGAATCTCCACAGGGAGATAAGCAGGGATAGTGGGGACCTATTCTGTCCTGGAATCTCCACAGGTAGACAAGCAGGGATAGTGGGGACCTATTCTGTCTTGGAATCTCCACAGGGAGATAAGCAGGGATAGTGGGGACCTATTCTGTCCTGGAATCTCCACAGGGAGATAAGCAGGGATAGTGGGGACCTATTCTGTCCTGGAATCTCCACAGGGAGATAAGCAGGGATAGTGGGGACCCATTCTGTCCTGGAATCTCCACAGGGAGATAAGCAGGGATAGTGGGGACCTATTCTGTCCTGGAATCTCCACAGGTAGACAAGCAGGGATAGTGGGGACCCATTCTGTCCTGGAATCTCCACAGGGAGATAAGCAGGGATAGTGGGGACCTATTCTGTCCTGGAATCTCCTTAGGGGGACAAGCAGGGATAGTGGGGACCTAAGCTGTCCTGGAATCCCACAGGGAGACAAGCAGGGATAGTGGGGACCTATTCTGTCCTGGAATCTCCACAGGGAGATAAGCAGGGATAGTGGGGACCTATTCTGTCCTGGAATCTCCACAGGGAGATAAGCAGGGATAGTGGGGACCTATTCTGTCCTGGAATCCCACAGGGAGACAAGCAGGGATAGTGGGGACCTATTCTTTCCTGGAATCTCCACAGGGAGATAAGCAGGGATAGTGGGGACCTATTCTATCCTGGAATCTCCACAGGGAGACAAGTATAGGATAGTGGGGACCTATTCTGTCCTGGAATCTCCACAGGGAGACAAGCATGCGATAATGGGGACCTATTCTGTCCTGGAATCTCCACATGGAGACAAGCATGCGATAATGGGGACCTATTCTGTCCTGGAATCTCCACAGGGAGACAAGCAGGGATAGTGGGGACCTATTCTGTCCTGGAATCTCCACAGGGAGACAAGCAGGGATAGGGGGGACCTATTCTGTCCTGGAATCTCCACAGGGAGACAAGCAGGGGATAGCGGGGACCTATTCTGTCCTGGAATCTCCACAGGGAGACAAGCATGCGATAATGGGGACCTATTCTTTCCTGGAATCTCCACAGGGAGACAAGCATGGGATAGTGGGGACCTTTTCTGTCCTGGAATCTCCACAGGGAGACAAGCATGCGATAATGGGGACCTTTTCTGTCCTGGAATCTCCACAGGGAGACAAGCATGCGATAATGGGGACCTATTCTGTCCTGGAATCTCCACAGGGAGATAAGCAGGGATAGTGGGGACCTATTCTGTCCTGGAATCTCCACAGGTAGACACGCAGGGATAGTGGGGACCCATTCTGTCCTGGAATCTCCAAAGGGAGATAAGCAGGGATAGTGGGGACCTATTCTGTCCTGGAATCTCCACAGGGAGATAAGCAGGGATAGTGGGGACCTATTCTGTCCTGGAATCTCCTTAGGGGGACAAGCAGGGATAGTGGGGACCTAAGCTGTCCTGGAATCCCACAGGGAGACAAGCAGGGATAGTGGGGACCTATTCTGTCCTGGAATCTCCACAGGGAGATAAGCAGGGATAGTGGGGACCTATTCTGTCCTGGAATCTCCACAGGGAGATAAGCAGGGATAGTGGGGACCTATTCTGTCCTGGAATCTCCACAGGGAGATAAGCAGGGATAGTGGGGACCTATTCTGTCCTGGAATCTCCACAGGGAGACAAGTATAGGATAGTGGGGACCTATTCTGTCCTGGAATCTCCACAGGGAGACAAGCATGCGATAACGGGGACCTATTCTGTCCTGGAATCTCCACAGGGAGACAAGCATGCGATAATGGGGCCCTATTCTGTCCTGGAATCTCCACAGGGAGACAAGCAGGGATAGGGGGGACCTATTCTGTCCTGGAATCTCCACAGGGAGACAAGCAGGGGATAGCGGGGACCTATTCTGTCCTGGAATCTCCACAGGGAGACAAGCATGCGATAATGGGGACCTATTCTGTCCTGGAATCTCCACAGGGAGACAAGCATGGGATAGTGGGGACCTTTTCTGTCCTGGAATCTCCACAGGGAGACTAGCAGGGGATAGTGGGGACCTATTCTGTCCTGGAATCTCCACAGGGAGACAAGCAGGGATAGGGGGGACCTATTCTGTCCTGGAATCTCCACAGGGAGACAAGCATGGGATAGTGGGGACCTTTTCTGCCCCCCTTGGGACAACGGACCACTCATGACCTCTAATACCTGTTGGGGTACAACATACAAAAAGGACACTGCAAAGTATTTTCATATTGCAAGGTAATCTGCAAGTGTTCCTTACCTGCGTTTTCACTGTTTGCCACGTTTTCATCTCCAAGTCCAACAGCTTCAATTCTGAGTGCAGAAAGATCTCTTAACCATGAGTCCACATTCTTGGCAACCTGTAACAGTTATAATCCATGAAGTGAAGTCCTGTAAGGGTCTAAAAACTTATATGGGTCTAATAGTCTATCCTATTATTAGTCCATATGGGTCTAAAAGTCAATAGATCTGTTGGTCTATGTTTGTGGAATGGTCTATATGGGTCTAATAGTCCAAAGATCAAATAGTCAAAGGGTCTGTAATGGTCTAATGGTCCAAAGATCAAATAGTCAAAGGGTCTGTAATGGTCTAATGGTCCATAGATCAAATAGTCAAAGGGTCTGTATGGGTATAATAGTCACTGTGTGTTATCGTCCATGGGTCAAATAGTAAATAGGTCGAATAGTCTAAGCGGATCTGATAGTCGGTGAATCTAATGACCATTGGATCTAATACTAATATGGGTCTTAATATGCTGCAAGAAAGATTAATCCCCAATATACATACAGTAGAACAGAGTACAGTAGATATAACGAACAAAGATAGAGCAAACGGATTTATCTCCATATATTATCATATGAAACTTACGAACATAACAAACTCTCTACAGCGAACAAACGTATATAGGAAACTGGTATCTAATCCCTGACATGCCCAAATACCACTAAAGAGTGACGTGAAAAGCCAACTGAGAAACCTCACTCAGTGTCAAGTGTCACTGACAATTGGCTATACGCAGTCAGTGGAGAATCAGCTCAATCAGCAGTGACGATTCAACCTTACCTTACGTTAATCTTACCTGTACGTGTAAATACAGATACGACTAATCTTGTCTGTACAACAAACATTAAACATATATATTTCACGTGACTCTGTCAAAGTGTCAGTTCACTCGCCCGTGTTATCATGGCTGGCAATAGTAAGACGAAATGATTTCTGCGGTCACATAGTTCATTATATCCGTGTTCTACTGTATTAAGTTACAAGCATCTCCACCTGGAACCACATACCAAAATGTCATTTACAAAGACAACCACTGACAAGCACATTGTCGTCAACACTGTCATGATCTTGCCAGACAAGCATTGAAAGTACATTCATATATTTAACGACACATTGAAATTGTAACAAGAATTTGCCACTAAAGTGGCTATATCCCCCGCCCCTGTTGCAGATTTTATGACATAATTAAATCTAAACAAACCCTAACCTTTTTTAACCGAGGTGGAACTTGTCATCGAAATTGTAAAAAAAAGAAGAGTTTGGAACCTAACTCCATCTTGTTGCTATGGAAACGTAAAAAATAAAAAAATTCTAAAATTTCTAAATAGCAAAAGGCACCAGTTCAGCATGTATCTGACAGACCTGCAAAGTTTCATGGAAAAATATTAAACGTCTTATGAGTTATGCTCCGGAAACGAACCCTACCCTAACAGAACCTAAGTCCATCTTGTTGCCATGGAAACGTAAAAAATAAAAATTTCTAAAATTTCTAAATAGCAAATGGCACAAGTTCAGCATGTACCTGACAGACCTGCAAAGTTTCACGAGAAAATATTGAATGGTTTCTGAGTTATGCTCTGGAAACGAAACGTGGCGGACGGATGGAGCCCGTTTCTATATCCCCCGCCAACTTTGTTGGGCAGGGGATAACAATTTTGTCGAGCAACATTTTAGTTTTTACCTTATTATAGTTTTCAGTGTACAGTGAGTTTCCCAGGCCAAACACGGCATAGTGCAGGCCCTTGAGCAGCGTCTTCTGGACACGGAAGTCGGAGGCAGTTTCCTGCAGCCATTTGTAGAACCACTCAGCGCCCTCTGGTGGCGTCCCGTCTGTGTAGGTGGAGATGATAAACACACACAAATGGTCGGTCTGAAACATAATTGATTTACTCTCAAACAAATGAAATATCCCAATATGATAAAAATGTCAAACAGCAGCTTTAAATCACGAACTAACAAGCAGACATCCTTGTAGTGAGTGAGTATGGTTTTACGCCAATTTCAGCAATATTCCAGCAATGTCACGGCAGGGGATACCAGAAATTGGCTTCACACATTGTACCAATGTGGGGAATTGAACCCGGGCCTTCAGCATGACAAGCAAATGCTTTAACCACTAGGCTATCCCACCGCCCCTCAGACATTCTTGTATAGAATACACAGAGATTATGAAAAAAGTGTCAGAATGTTTGTATTTCCTGTGTGAGAGAAAGGGTAATACACGAATGCTTAAATGAGTTTCATAACATCAGTGAGCGAGCGAGTGAGTGAGTGAGTGAGTGAGTGAGTGAGTGAGTGAGTGAGTGAGTGAGTGAGTGAGTGAGTGAGTGAGTGAGTGTGAGTGAGTGAGTGAGTGAGTGAGTGAGTGAGTGAGTGAGTGAGTGAGTGAGTTTGGTTTAACGCCGCTTTTAACAGTATTCCAGTTATATCACGGCGTGTCAGCTTGATGTGGGAGGAAGGCCCGAAGTGATGCGGGTCTCAGACGCTTACCACTTCGGGTTTGGTGCTGACAAACCCAGAAACGTAATTGAGGCGAACCGGGATTGGAACCAACAATCATAGGTTTCTGGCGTGCCTAAGGGATGCAACTCTGCACAGTGGATGGCGGCGACTCAGATGAACATCAGCATGACACACATGTGAGTGTAATAATTTCCCACTATTTCTTAATCATTTTGAGCACCTCTATAGAAAAATGCACTGATCATAACATCAACAATCTTCATCTATGGCATTTCTTGTGTTACGTCATTCCGACCTTACGTCACAATAAGATTTAAAAGACATAAAATGATTCAGCTTCATTTCCTATCAAGACTAGGAATGTTGATCTTAGCAAAAGAAAATCATCACAGAACACAAATTTTCCCTTTATAGTCCAGCACCTCGAAATGTCGAAACAATCCACAATATAATGGCAAGGATTTATTTTCTGCATTCAGGATTCCCAATTATATATTCCTTTTGAGATACAGATATCAGTTATGCTCGTCTGAATGCCTCGCTCGCTTGTACTGTTTGTTTGGTTGTTGCTTAATGCCGCACTCAACGATATTCCAGCTATATGACGGCGGTCTGCAAATCATCGAGTAAATCATGTCAGTGATTGACATCATGAACATCGATCTATGCAATCGTGAAACGATGACATGCATCAACAAGTCAGTGAGCCTGACCATCTGAACCCGTTAGTCGCCTCTTACAACAAGCATAGTTGCTTTTTAGGCAAGTATGGGTTGCTAAAGACCTTTTCTACCCCTGGTCTTCACAGGTCTCATTTGTACTGAGAGACTGATTAGAAAATTACTCCTCAGACCTTGACAGTGGTGTATCCAAGCAAAAGGAGATCGGGGTTTGCACAATGTTCATGCATGGAGTAGGGCTTACAGGACTACCTTAAGTTACACACAGACCCATTTCAAAACCTGTTGTTTGCAGCGAGTGGTTTTATGCCGCTTTTAGAAATATTCCAGCAATATCAGGAAAGGGGGACACCAGAAATGGGCTTCACACATTGTACCCATGTGGGGAGTCAAACCCGGGTCTTCAGCGTGACGAGTAAACGCTTTAACCACTAGGCTATGTACTGACTGGGGATGGAGGAACATAGTACATACAAAACCTGTGAAGTCTGTTTGTTTGTTTGTTTGTTTGATGGTTGTTGGTTTGTTGTTTACTGCCGCACTCAGCAATATTCCATCTATATGACGGCGGTCTGTAAATAATCGAGTCTGGACCAAACAATCCAGTGATTGACATCATGAGCATCGATCTAGGCAATCGGGATACGATGACATGCATCAACCAAGTCAGCGAGCCTGACCATCCGAAAGCCTCTTACGACAAGCATAGTCGCCTTTTACGGCAAGCATGGGTTGCTGAAGACCTATTCTACCCTGATCTTCACAGGTCAACAAGAAGTAGTGACGGAACACACATTACCTCTTCAGAGAGGTCATCTTCTGGGTCATAGGTCCTGAGGTCAACTGTCGATGTTTGATAACCCTTGTCCGCTACATCTGCAGCCAAGACCTCAGCGAATTTCTGTGGAGAAATCAGAATAAGTGAATTAGCATCTTGAGAAACCATCTTTCCTGTGAAGCACTGTGCAACATATTATAACAGCTGTTTAATAAACCTGCTGACATCATTATCAATGATGATCATGACAATTCTGAAAAATGGATCAAATACCAATTCCCTTTCTTTACCATTCTAGATTATCCAATGGATTATATTTCAATTCTCATATGGCAAAAACCCAGGATGCATTTACCACCATAGCTTTGTTTCAAATATTTTCACAATTGCAGCCCTCCATTCGTAAGACATGTATCTAGGAGACCCAACTAAATGCCACTGTGATTTTTCTTATTTTGTTCAAAATTGGATTATAAAATTTTGAAGTTCTCATTTTCAGAGATATTTTAACAAATTGTGTTGTGACATTGCATTCAATACAATATTGTAAAATTAAGCCTCTTCTTTTTTGTCTCATTCTGTTATCAGGGGAATAACAATTCACCTTGACCAGCCACCTCATTAGTTAGAACTACATTTACATGAAATAGGAAGTATTTAATTCCAATTTGCTGCAGACTTAGGGTCAAATATCGGCCTCTGAGTAGGTCAAGATGAATCCCTGATTGACCAACGTGAACCAGACCCGTGAAGATGCCGCAAAAAGAAACTATGCTTGTCGCAAGAGGCAACTAGCTGCCATGGCCTAGGTGATAACAGACATAGCTGGCATGGTCTAGGTGATAACGGACCCGTGAAGATCCGGGGTATAATAATCTTCAGCAACCCACGCTTGCTGTAAAAAGCAACTATGCTGTAACAGGATCGGGTGGTCAGGCTCGCTGACTTGGTTGATGTGTGTCATCGTATCCCAATTGTGTGTATCAATGCTCATGAAGTCAATCACTGGATTGGCTGGTCCAGACTCGATTATTTACAGACCGCCGTCATAAAACTGAAATATTGCTGAGTGTGGCGTTTAACCAACATACACAAACCAGCTCACTTTCATAAATGAATGGCACAATAAGACTCGGGGAAGGATGATAGGGAGATAATACACTTGATAGGCAATGTTTATTTTTTTACTAAAATGTCTAACGACCTATCTTCCAGCTCAAAGATAAGACATGCATAATATTCAATTTACAAATGCACATGCTGTCAAAAATATATGTAGTAGACTTTTTAGAAACTGCAACAATCTTAGACATTATATACTACTCAAAAGAAGTTAAGGATCACTTGATTCTTTCATATTACAATGGTTAATCTCTCATGCCATGACAAATTAACATTACCAATATGAAAGAATCGGGTGATCCTTAACTTCTTTTGAGTAGTATACTTAAAATAAACATAAGGGACTAGGACTGGGACAAAGTCTTGTTTCCACCCTAGCCACATCAAGCCTCCTTTCCTGTGCTAAATATGATTGGACTATCGCACATATCGATAGTCCATTCAGAGAACGTCTCACAAAATCAACATCCACGACTGGTACACCTTCGTATGAAAGTGATTTACCGCTGTCTGTCTTTGTTGACAGGAATATGTCTTTTTCATCTTTTAAACCCCCCACTGATTGCCTATGTTTTTGTGTCATGGATGACATTGCGAATGTTTTTATATCTGATCGACTAGGTTGTCACCTATGGTAGACGCCATCTTTGTGAAGCTTTAAGACATAAGAACACGATCTGATTGGATATCTTGTTTTCATTACAATGGGGCACAACTCATGATCTATGCGAGGTGGTGCCAGGGTCGAGCCAAGAAAAGTGGCTTTGAGAAATGGCAAGGGTAGAAACTAGGCTAGTGGACACGTTTGCCTTGGGAGGATGGACACTCCAGAGCTCCAGATAAGCTGCGTATCTGCGTAAAATACGCATCAGAAATGCAGAAATACCCAGTAAAATAAAATGCAAGCGTATCAAATATGCAACAAACATTACAGATACGCTACAAAAATAAAACTTGTGTAAATCATCAAAATATTGTGAAGTAACCCTGCGTATTCGATTAGCAAATCAGCAAACTTATTTTGAAATTATAAACGGGCATTCCGTCAACCTTGCCAAACTCCACAATGACAGTTACATCATGATCACTTTCTTGTGGAAGTATCGTGGTATTTTTGAGTCCTATAAAGCTCTCGAACCCACACGAAACCAGTTTGCAGGGACTAGATGAATAGTGTTTTTAAATATCTAACTTAAATACCCACATGTGTAAAAACTAGTGGGTAACAGAAATTTGAATACCCAGATAGAATTACTGATACCCAATGATTTTAAAATGCATGGGTAAAATACCCACAACACCAAAAGCTTATCTGGAGCTCTGACACTCCCAGAAAAGACCAAATGCAAAGCACTTTACATTCTATCATAAAATGTCCATTGTCTTATTATGCTCATGACTCTCCCCAAATATGTGTACTATTGTTTGTGTTGAGGCACTTGAACCGTGATCACCTTCCCGTTGCCAGTTTGTGTTCCATAGAAAATCTTCAATTTCCGCTTCTCCCTCAGTTTTTTTCGGTATTTGGTCTTTTCAGCAGGTTTTTCTGCTTCATCTTCCGCAATACTAGTTGTTTCATAGTCACGCACAGCTTTCTGTAACCATGGCAACATAAGAAACAGTTTTAGTTACGATAATACACAGCCTGACAAATAATATGCAATAATACTTCAGTTTGACACATGTTTGATGTATGCATGACAATAAAGTGAAAACTCTGGATATATACGCTACAACTAAGCATGACTTGATCCTGTTTTCATTTTGAATTAACTTGTATCTAGTTCCATTCTTCACAGTAATCACTGTAGACTATTTCATATTGAAGGGTCAGCCTATATCCAAAACATATGATTAAATAATTTTGATCTCCAGTAAGTTTTGACATAGGCAACATTATGATAAATCATGGTTGAAAATTGAATAATTTGGTCTTCGAAAGAGGACTCTCCCATCAATATAAAACAACCAGCATTGATGTTGATCACAATGGATGAATTGATTGTGATCGATTGGGCCACCGCTAGTTGCACATGAAGCTGTTCATCTTTTACTCCCAAACCTCATCACTGTCATGGGACAGCCCCGTGAAGATCCGGGGTAGAATACCGTATTCGACGTAATAAGCGCCCAGGGCGCTCTCAAAATTAGAAATAGGGGGCTCTTATTAGAATATAATTTGGTGGAAAAAAAACAGAATTGAAAGATATATTTCGTGGTTTATGCTGACAGCCTGAAATGTTTATATACGACAGATATATGTTTCCAGAATTTAATTGTCCATAATTAAGAGTGCATATAACACACGAATGCATATTATACGCGAATAAATAAGTCTTGTGTACATTGATCAATCGGAAGGGGTGCTAATTGGGATTGTTCACTAGCCAATATTTTAGCAATTATCGCCGTGGGCGCTTATTAGAGCGGGGCGCTTATTACGTCGAATACGGTAGGTCTTCAGCAACCCATGCTTGCCGTAAAAGGCGACTATGCTTGTCGTAAAAGGCGACTAACAGGATCAGGTGGTCAGGCTCGCTGACTTGGTTGATGCACGGTCGTTGATCCCAATTGCGTGGATCGATGCTCATGATATCAATCACTGGATTGTCTGGTCCAGACTCGATTATTTACAGACCGCCGTCATATAGCTGGAATATTGCTGAGTGCAGCGTTAAACAACAAACCAACCAAGTCATGGGACACAGAGGTCTAACAATATGGTGGAGCCTCGATATGATACATATCCCCGATATCCTTTCTTTGTACAGGTCAATCACAACCCTGAATCATATATTTTGAAATTTCAGAGATTTGAAGAGGGGATATTGTAGGGCAGAAACATACAGGCTAAAGGGCAGTCTGACTGTTATGCTATTTATAGCCAACCAGGAACCACTAGAGAATCTGTGTAAGCTGGTTGTTGAACAGTTTCTGCTATTATTCACCAGTTTTTACACAATATAACTGACCCGTGAAGATTCCGGGGAAGAATAGGTCTTCAGCAACCCATGCTTGCCGTAAAAGGCGACTATGCTTGTCATAAAAGGCGACTAACGGGATCGGGTGGTCAGGCTCGCTGACTTGGTTGATACATGTCATCGATCCCAATTGCATGGATCAATGCTCATGCTATCAATCACTGGATTGTCTGGTCCAGACTCGATTATTTACAGACCGCCGTCGTATAGCTGGAATATTGCTGAGTGCGGCGTTAAACAACAAACCAACACAATATAACTTGTAATGCAATGTATCCTATGTATTGCGATGCAGGGGTTGTGAATGCATGTATTGTATCATGGGCCTCATATTGGGATACAATACTGTATCACTGTATCGTTACACCACTAATGGAAACATTCACTCATGTACCCTGACCTTGACACTGATCCCTCTGCTTCCGCTGTAGAGCAGCCACACCAGACAGGCGGTCGCCAGCAGCACCGTCCACACAGGGAGGCACAGGTACTCCGACACCTGGCTCGTCAGGAACTTCTCCAGCATCGCTTGCTACTGCAACAATTACGGTAACATCACTCTCTTCTAGTTTTCTTGGAGCACCTTTAGGACTTAGCACTACAACTTCTTGTTAGGACAATCACTGCCATAGATCATGTCCCCCGAGACAAGTAACCAGATATGGTGATAATCCATTGGATTCAAACCTTCGAGACCCGCAGATCATTAGCCTGTCAAGCTAACTAACTGAGCTATGTCTGTTAATAATAGGGGTGTCACGTTAAATCGAAATATCGATATTTTACTATTGGTAAGCACTTAAAGTCAATAAATCGATTGTTAAATCAGTTTCCGATCAATAGTATCGATTTCAGTTAGGAATATTTATAGTTTTGATTGTAGTTACCATATCAATAAAATACATGCAATGCTGTTCAAATTTGTTTTTCTTTTGATCATGAGTGGTAGTAATTTACACATGGTAATGTGGAAGTTTCTTTTTCTTAAACTATTAGGTTAAAGAAAAAGCAAATCAGTCATATCTCAAACTTTACTTTTTATTTGTTGTAATGGTTATCACATTCAAAGGAAACTTCAGTTCCAAGGTTTAAGTCAACTCTAAAATCCATCTATCATAAACTGAACTTATCGATATTTATCGCAATAGTTGCTAGCCATATCAATAGTTATTGCAATAGTGGTTTCCAGACCAATAGTCACCCCTAGTTAATAAGTGCAAAATTACTGTGGCATGCCTCAAAGGTTACAGAAATAATCAGAGAGGGGTGAAATAGTAACAGATATTGAGGAAACGGGTAGTCAGGGTGACACATGACTTCAGTCTATTGACACTTACAGCACCATTTGGCACCACTCATTCCATTCTGTAATCAACAAGATCCTGAGTTGCAAGGAATGTGCCAATATGGTGCAAACTGAAAACATTGCTTTCACAAGTCGGCAAGAATGATAGGTGTTATGACTGCTATTTATAAAATTATAGTCATCACATTACTATAGTGTAAATATGATCACATGACACTGTACCTACGTCATCGATACTGATGACGTCATATGTGAGAGCATGCTCGTGGCTTTTGAGGGTAAACAATCTAGCTGGCAAGATGTGTGTTTATGTTGCTTCTCTTGTTGGGTCCGACCCAGTTGTGCTTCAATGCAGTCTAACTCTATGAGTGAGTGAGTGAGTGAGTGAGTGAGTGAGTGAGTGAGTTGGGCTTATCACCACTTTTAACAGTATTCCAGTTATATCATGGCGTGTCAGCTTAATGTGGGCGGAAAGCCTGAAGTGATGCAGGTCTTAGACGTTTACCACTTCAGTGAAACCCACGAGCACGGGTATGGTGCTGACAAACCTAGAAACATAATCGGGGCGAATCGGGATTCGAACCCACAATCATAGGTTTCTGGCGTGCCCAAGAGACGCAACTCTGCACAGCGAATCGTGGCGCCTTAGACGACTGGGCCACCCGTGCCCCCACCGGGATTTGAACCCACAATCATAGGTTTCTGGCGTGCCAAAGGGACGCAACTGTGCACAGCGAATCGCGGAGCCTTAGACGACTGGGCCACCCGTGCCCCCTAACTCTATGAAGTCAGAGAACATTTCAACAGGGAATTTAATCATTCTTCGGGTGATTATGTGACAGGAAAGTGAGGGAGAGGAAACTATAAGGATGATGTGGATCATAGTAAGGATGATGTGGATCACAGTAACGAAAACGCGGATGATAATAAGGATAATCTTGATCATAGTAAGGAACAAAGGAAGCAAATGCACCCACATAGATAGTTCACAAAAAGACCTTTCAAGTGCCACAACGAAACAGTCAGTTCAACGTGTTCAACTTAGAAACAGTTTCGAAAGTCACAGAAGGTTTTATCTTATTCAAAGCGCTGACACCACGTTCAATTAACTGAGTTGATGAATTACATTATTTTCTAAAATTTCATTGTCAAGATTAAGATATAAAATAGTGTCAGCGGTCTTCAATCTTCGGGCCGTTCGGGTTTAGGGTCTGAAAAATTCATTTCTAGACAAGGACATAGATCAGGCGAGAATCTATAACAGGGTAAATAAACAAGATACTGAACTCCAAATCAAGAGGCAATGGCTTTGGGAAATTGGCGCAAGTGCTTTCAGAAAAATGTCGATGTTTCACCAGCTATTCACGGATGAGTGTCTACAAGCGTCGTGAAGCGGTCGGTCCACTGGTTATCAACACCTACACTAAATTGCTACGAGTTGAATTTGGTCATACACTCACTTCTATACAAAGAAACTTAGCGTGTTTGACAATTAAATGATCTGACAACCGCAGTAAACACGTCTTCAATTCACTAGAAATATATTTGATTTAGCATGAAACACAAATAACTCACCTATTCCTCAACTTTAGGAATTTCAAAACAATTACACAACTCGGCACATGGAGGCCGCCATCTTTGATATTTACCTGCAGAGTTGTTTTGACGTTCGTTTGAGGCTCGCCCATTCTCTGAGGGAGACGCATATGAGCTAATCAATATCTTATTCCATGTAAAGAGTAATTACCGCTTCAGTGTAATCACGTGTGAAAGTCTACATGTTCGTGTCTGTATTATTATTTTATTCAATGTATTATTTGTTCTTCCTTGTGTTAGTTTCACACTCGTGTAGGAAGTTGACTAAAATTAGACAGTGTAAATTACACACACAGACAGTTCTACCATTTACTGACATATGAAGAGGGTTGAGAATGTTGGTAGAATGCTAGACTAACATTTAGTCTCTTAAATAAAAATATCTTTAAAAGTATCTATATCTACAAAATAATAATAATAATATATTACAGAAGAAGATGTCTACACACAGAGACGAATATTAGTGTTTACCTCTAAATAATTTTTAATTTGAAGTTTACACGATATACGGCTTTTCAATTGGACGAGAGGTCGGTCACATGACCGCGAAATTGACGTTCATAAGTGTATGGACGACACAATTTGACGTTCATACGTTTTTCACGAGACCGTGTTCTTGAAATGACGTAAACACTGACGGACTACTTCCACATTCCTGGGGAAAGCCCTGGGAATTCCCTAGCACGAAAACATGCATAAGCGTTCTCTCTGATCATTTAGAACCTCTATTCTTGGTCTCAGCGTTTCAGTTTACATTGAGAAATGTCAGGGAGCGTGACTGCATGATTGTTCACGAATATCCTCGCTACGGCCAATCCTAATGAACAAACGAAGAAATGCACATTTAACTGACTATCGTAGTATCGACTCACGGACGTATATACGTCTTTGATCGACTCGACCCGTGCCTAGACTGACATTGACCGTCTCCAGCAATCTATGAATTTACCTTTGTGTCTGTTTGACGCATCTTTATTCACCTTTCAATGATAGGCCAGTTGATCAACGATGACGAACACATGTAACCGCCACAGGTTCATTAACAACTTCGGAAATCTCTCCCGTCACATTTATCGTGTCGGTCATTTTGACGTCTTGTACTTGATGTAAATGTATTACGACGCGCTGTCATTGTGACTGACTTACTGAGGTAGTTCTTTACAGACCTTTCTCATCTAATGAGGATATGATTTGAACACGTGTGCTGCGTAAGATGTTTCTGAAGAGCAAGTTGTACATCCATACGCCCATGTCACCTCTCATTTTGAGGAGCTATTTTACTCCGCGATATGGCTGTCAGTGTAAACATGAAGTCGCACGCACTAAATATGTTTAGATCTAGGCCTACATCCTTTGAGGTAAGAAATTGTGATAATTTTTTTATAAGAATTGACTTTCACTTTGTGTGAGTTCATTGGAGTATGAACCTTCATAGAGTGAGGGCCAAACTGTTTGAACGTCGGAGCTTGCGACGACGTTCTCACAATGTTGGCCCTCACACAAAGTGAAGGTCAATTCTCAAATACAGCACGTCGCAACAGCAACGGAACCACAATTTGTCGAATGACGTCAACAATCTTCAGCTATGAAGTCGTGTCTCGTGTGACGTCATTCCGACCCCCACGTCACAATAGGATACGAATGACGTCAACAATGTCGTCCGGATTACGGAAACAATACACTGTTGTTTCATGACGTGATATGACCCTTAGGATACATACGATTTTTATTAACCCCGATATGTTTGCACCCGTAGGTAATTGCTGAAAAAAATGCCGATTCGACGTTAAATCTTAAGTTTAACTCACTCACTCATAAATTTGGTACATAACTGAGTGTGGAATTAAACAAGAAACAAAAACAGTTTGGATTTAAACCCGTGAATGTCATGAGTGTCTTTATCATATGACTCCTAAACTGTTTTCCTCGTTTAGCTATGCAAGTATATGTGTGTTCCGTTATACGACATGAAATAGCGGACTTTTAATCAATCACATGACTCTTTTAAAAGTTTAAATTTCCACTTTTGTAAAAGTAAATACGAATAATCTATTCCCCGTAAATTATAAATAACGCAAGACATACATTTTCATAACATATGATAAGCCGAATATATAATAACACCAAGTTGTTATATGTTTTCTTATCTCATATAATTTGTATGTCATGGGCTTTGACCCGTAAAGATTCCGGGGTAGAATAGGTCTTCGATCAGCAATCCATGCTTGCCGTAAAAGGTGACTATGCTTGTCGTAAGAGGCGACTATAACAGGATATCGGGTAGTCAGACGTACTCGCTGACTTGGTTGATGCATGTCATCGTATCCCAATTGCGTGGATCGATGCTCATGATGTCAATCACTGGATTGTCTGGTCCAGACTCGATTATTTACAGACCGCCGTCATATAGCTGGAATATTGCTGAAGGCGGCGTTGAACAACGTGAAACAAACAAACAATATATGCTTTGTTTGTTTCACTTTAATTGTCATGTGATAAATCAAAATCAAAATGAAGATCATCAAGTTAATACTTGATTGTCCTCATCCGTTGTTTTGTCCATGGATCAATATTTGCAAATCGATGCAAACAATAAAACTTTTGACATTTTACCGAAGAAAACCCGAATCGACATGGCGGGAAAAATCACGCCTTCGTGGACAACTGGGCTCTGTCTATTTACAGCCTCTGTAAGCGCCGCATTGGCATAAGAAAACTAGTCCAAATCAGGGCTTCAGCGGGGTAAACATGGAGCGAAAGAGTAAAAAACGAGGTAAAACAACACAGAAGAACGATGTCAGCATACCAAAAGAAGATGTTGCAGATGAAGCTGATGATGTAGTGAAGAAGCCCAAACTGTCAACTGGGGAACTTGGTGAAGTGAATCATGTTATCAACCTCACCATTGAACACTGGTAAGTCGGAGTGACCAACACACGGGCACTCAGCGAGAGACATCGATCCATATTTATAAAGGGGGGAGTGAGAGGGGTGGGGGTGAATTAAAGGGATAGGGTTGTTACACTACTGGTTCATCAGCTTATCAATGCACATAAAGACTTCATCGTTTATGAATTGAAAAAACTTTCCCCTTATTGTAGCAAAATTTAAACAAAATATCGTGTTTATATTTTTTACATAGGCTTGCTTTAAATACACAATCACATCAGTTAAAATGTACCACTCGTACAATTCGTGTTTGGTAAACATAAACTCGCATTAATTATTAAATGAAGAAAGCAATATTAAAAACGTATCTTCAGACAAAATTTATTAACTGGATCGGTAACAGTTACCTTTATCCACTGCTTGATGTGCCACTGTAAAAATATTTTTGCAATCGCTAAAACTTCATGATCGGTAAATATTTGTTCAGAACGGGGGTATAGGTCTATTGATTAAATCCCTGTTTGCTCTCTTGGTATGTTTAACTTGTTTGTTTAAATGCTGCTCTTAGCAATATGCCAGCTATATGACTGCATGCAGCTTATGAATAATCCAGTGTGGACAAGACAATCCATTGATTGAAATTGTGAGCAAGGATCTATGAAGTCTGGATACGATGACTTGCAATGAACCAATTTTTAAGTGATCGAGTCTGACCACATGATCCATTTGATCGCCTCTTAAGACCAGCATATATATATATAGGTTGTTGGGGACCTTTTCTAACCCAGAATCCCAATGATACTTGGACATATGAAGTCTTAGGTCCCTAGTCAGTGTCCCTGTCTCCCTTTTTTTTCATGTAAATAACATCCCACAACAGAAAATGTGAAATAAATTAAGACTTAAATATATAAAAAAAATATTGCACTGAGCCCTCCAAATCAGCATATATATCTGACTATTATCTGTCTCTCTATCTATCCATCTGTAATCTGAGATGAAATACATCCAAACTTCATAAGGGTTGTGTTGCCTGAAACAGAGGCATATTTAATGAGGGTCCAGAGCAGAGTGGTTTTTCCTTGATCTTTTGTTCTTTCTTTCCAGCAAATCCTGACGAGTGTTTGAGCGTAGAGCTACGGAACTTGCTGATGCTCTACGCAGTCACTTCAGTGAAGTGAACCTGACCTTGAACCCTGAAAAGCCACGCCGTGGCAGCTTTGAGATCACCCTGACAACAGAGGATGGATCAGGTAAGTGTATTCAACATCTTGAAGGGAAAATAACAACAATCTTCCAAATTATCATGTCTTAGAGGCACACTACGGAAGGAGGTAATATGAAATGGGGAATAACATCTTGTTCAAGATTATTACACTTATATGGTGACGTGCATGGACGTGTGTGTGGGGCTGCTTGTACTAGGCCGGACTGATGCTGATTGTATAGTGCAAGCTCACCGAAATACCATGCCGTAGTTTAACATGAATACCCAACTCAAACACAAACTGGCCCCGAGCCGACCAGTCCTTGTTTTAGCCCTTAATGGCAAGCGCCAGACAGGGTAACAACAAGTACCATCTTTTAACGTCGGTATGACGCTTGCGGGGATCAAACCCCGGACCTTCCGCTCACGGGGCAGATGCTCTACCACTAGACCACGGAGGGGGTCACCAAGTAAGAATGAGGTATAACAGTTCCACAAGGGTCAAAGTTGTGGTGAAAGCTGCCAGATGTGAGAAAATTGTGATAATTAGACTTCAGCACTTGTGTTTTGGTCTTAAAACAGAACCACATATAGAGGTATGGTTAAGTAGTATCGAGAAGTAAAAAATCCACCCATGCATCGGTGTATCATCCGACCATTATTCCAGTGGTGTTTCAAGTTTGTTGGCGTGGAGCAGTCCATGTATAAAAGGGGTGTTTCAGATGTGTTGGTGTGGACCGGCCTCAAGAAGGGACCCCCAAGAAAGCTGAAGTTCCCGGACAGTGATGCCATTGCCAAGGAGATTCAGAAGAACTTGAAGTGAAGTCACAGCTAAGGTACAGACATTCTCCTTGTTGAGGCAGCCCAAGTTACCTTCTTAATTAGTTGGACTGCACGGTATTACCAGTTTTCTGCAGTACACTTTTCAAATGATACTTATTGCAATATTCTTCTATGTTCCCTTATATTGGGCAAAGAAAGATAAAACAAGTTTTGTTGTTTTGTATTGTGTAACCTAAATTCTACACCAAAAATTATTCATAAATGTTTCCCTTCAAAATTGACAAAATTGCGCAAACGAGGAAGGATTTCTCACGTTATCTTCCCTATATCCATGACTACAAAATGGCGCCGACTTACAATGCTGAGTAATACTTCATGTATGTGGAATTCATCTCCCTTATGCTCACATATGCATGCATGTTACATTGTAACGCTGTGTTTTTCATGCCGTCTTTCTACGCACGTCAATGTTCAATGTGGTTTGATGATTAAAACTACATTCAATAACAAGTCACATTGTATTCTTGATATATACCAACAAGGATGGTTAGTCATTCTAACTACTGGCTTTGTCATGTATCAAATGTTGTACCTTATATTTGTTTGTTGTTTAACGCCACACTCGGCAGTATTCCAGCTATATAATGGTGGTCTGTTAATGACTGACATGAACATCGATCGATGCAATTGGGATACGCTGACATGTATCAACCAAGTCAGCAAGCCCGACACCTGATCCTGTTAGTCGCCTCTTGTGACAAGCATAGTTGTCTTTTACGACAAGCATGGGTTGCGGAAGACCTATTCTAAGCCGGATGCATTCACGGGTGCATTCACGGGTGCATTAAAATTTACTTGTGATATTACTGTATCCAGTAACTGTGTACTGCTTCCTTCCAGGTGTATTGGTAACTCTCACTGGTCTGTGCGACTGTCTCGATGAAAGAGTCTGACGCAAGATGTACATCTGTTGGACGCTGGAAGGTTGACAGACGTTAGACCAATGGGACGAACACCGATGAAGCTTGCTTTGCATGTGGACTCCCTGGCCATGTTGTGCAGGCACCATGACGTTGTGTGTGGTATTGGTGTCATGTGAGGGATATGGTGGCAAGTGAATGTTTTTTGTTTGGTAATTTTTCAATAAAATGTCTCAAACTTCAATGGTTTTAGTTGTTAGTAAACGACAACCCTCTATTCTGTGTGTATAGGGAGAGGGTATGGTTTTATGCCGCTTTTAGCACTATTCCCACAATATCATGGCGGGGGACACCAGAAATGGGCTTCACACCTTGTACCCATGTGGGGAATCACACCTGGGTCTTTGGTGTGACGAGTGAAAACTTTAACCACTGCCCTACCCCACCGCCTCTGTTCGTCTGTATCGGCACTGGATGCAAATGTATGCTACAACAGAACTCACAGCACCCAATTCTTTCCTATTACTATAGTTCATCTGTCACATGCAGGGAGGTGCTCTGCTTCTGTGTGCATCCACGGCCAGGCATGGGCAATGAAAATGGCAGGGTCTCCAACCAGACATTCTCATCTTTCCTACGCCCGACTGGCAAATATCTTTTGACTAATCATTAAGGATATCAGAGGCAGGGTTTTGCCAGGATGTTGGTGTGACCAGTTCCACAAGCATATCAATATTTCACTCTTTTTTTTTACACATTACCTTCTTCCGTCACCCAGCCGTCTAAGGTGCTGCGATTTGCTGTGCAGAGTTGCGTCCCTTGGACACGCCAGAAACCTATGATTGTGGGTTCGAATCCCGGTTCACCCCGATTATGTTTCTAGGTTTGTCAGCACCATACCCGTGCTCGTGGGTTTCACCGAAGTGGTAAACATCTGAGACCTGCGTCACTTCGGGTTTTCCTCCCACATTAAGCTGACACGCCGTGATATAACTGGAATACTGTGTTAAAAGCAGCATTCAACCCAACTCACTCACTCACTCTTCCGTCACCCAACAACATGTCCTCTCTGCAAGTAGCTGCTATTTTTTACCAAAGGATCATGCAGAGGCTTGATTCCAGAGAGTGCTAAACCAATCAACACTCTTCTTACATCACATCAACAGCAATGTGTCTCAATGGGCAACGTGCAACATGCGCCATTGCCTTGTGGGTGCCTGCTCTCCACATAATCAGACCCATAAATATCCGGGGTAAAATTGCTCTTCAGCAACCCATTCTTGCCGTAAATGGCAACTAACAGGATCAGGTGGTCAGACTCGCTGACTTGGTTGATGCATGTCATCGTATCCCAATAATGTGGATCGATGCTCATGATGTCAATCACTGGACTTTCTGGTCCAGACTTTATTATATTCAGACCGCCATAACATAGCTGGAATAAGTGCAGCATTAGACAACAAAGAAACAACCAAACAGACAAACTACACATAATCACAATCTGATATGACACCTCCCTGTGTGAAGATCTGACAAACCACCTCAGGTGGTCACATCAGGGTAACTTTCTAAACTGCCAGTCAGCTTTGAGGTTTCCAAATCCTTGATACAAGAGTGATGAGTTCAGAGCAGCATATTTGAATCAAAATGAACTAATGGCATCTACATTTACAGCCAGAGGGGAATACCAGCGGAGGAATATTTGGATGGGTTTTTTTTGTGTGTAAAAATCAAAATTTCTGAAATTGAGGTGGTAAAGATAATCATTTTAAGAAGTCGACATCTGATTGCAGCCAAACATAATTTGAGGATCACCAGACATGGCCTTATGAATGTGTGTCCAATCTACTACCCATCTTCCCGAGGCAAGAGAGTTAACTAACTGACTTTAAAATTCCAGTTTCCACCCTTGCCGAACTAGGCTGGAATAACTGGGCTCAATCGTAGCGCCACCAGTGGCTATTACCAGTCATGTCCCTTCTAAGCCTCTCATACGGACCAATCAGATTCCACCTCTCGTATCACTTGCGTTTGCTTCATACAAAATGGTGGCACCCGGTCAGTTGGACCGATCGACAATCAAGATCTATATTCTGATAAAACGGGTCTTACATCGCGAAATGCATCAAATCACGTGAGCACCTTGATTAAAAACATGAAAACATTTGGAAAATATCTGCTGACAACGAGTTGGCGGTGAACATGCTTTGCAAATCCTGCAATCGACCAAAATCTGTACGACAGTGGATTTCGATTTCGATGCGCGATTTTGATTGGACTATGCACAGACTCGTTAGTCCGGCCAAAATGTAACTCCATAATACTAGCCTAGTTCGGCAAGGGTGGAAACTGGACTTTAATAGTTAACTCTCTTGCCTCGGGAAGATGTCAACTTCCAGGCATAAGGTGGTGAGGTGAAATTGGGTTTAACGTCGCGTCCAAGATTATTGCACTTATATAGCGACGTGCATGCACGTGTATGTGTGTGTGTGGCTGCTTGTACTAGTCCGGACTGATGCTGATTTATAGTGCTAGCTCACTGAGATACCATGCCGCAGTTTAACATGAATACCCCACTCAGACACAGTATACTGACTCCGAGCCGACCAGTCCTTGTTTTAGCCCCTTAATGCCGAGAGCCAGACAGGGTAACAACAAGTACAATCTTTTAACGTCTTTTTGTATGACGCGGCCCGGGATCGAACCCTGGACCTTCCGCTCTCCGGGCGGACGCTCTACCACTAGACCATGGAGGCGGTCTCCAGGCATAAGAGACAGCCTCATCAGCTTCCTAGCTTCAGGGACATGAAACAACACTACAACACCACACACATCAGCTGTATGTATTAGCGAGGAGTAAGTTGGTCTTAATGCTGCTTTGGACAATTTCCAGTTATACCACGACATTTTAGCTTACTTTCGAAGGAAAGCCCGAAAAAATGCAGGATGGTACCACTTTGGTAATACCCACAAGGACGAGTGTGGTGCTGACAAATCACGAAACAAGTGGGGCAAACTGGGATTCAAACCGATTATCATAGGATACTGGCGTGCCCAAGGGATGCAACTCTGCACAGTGCATTATGGAACCTTAGATGACTGTGCCGACCATGCCCCTTGGCCGTAGTACATACTAATCTGTGAAAATATTGATGATGCCAGCAGATCTCTAAATTACCTATAACAATGACTATAAGTGAGTGAGTATGGTTTTACACCGCTTTTAGCAATATTCCAGCAATATCACGGCGGGGGACACCAGAAATGGGCTTCACACATAGTACCCATGTCGGGAATCGAACCCGGGTCTTCAGCGTGACGAGCGAACGCTTTAACCGTCAGGCTACCCGACCGCCCCCACAATGACTATAAACTAGTACACCATGACATAAAGAAAACATTACTCTGTTCATGACAAACTGACGTCAGGATAAAAATACAAGTCAACGTCAACATCCTGATGAAGATGATTTATTTACAATGCATACAATGTAATGAAATGTGATGACCTTTTTCGCCAATAGCCACTAAAGATCTGTTTATGAAAAACATATGGTTTAAAGATTCCCATGAAAGTTAAAGGAATTTTCTCATTCCTTAATTTAAACATGTTGAAGAGCACATGATTTTTTATTCAGAAACAGTGAGCTGGGTCAACACCATTGTTACAATTATTCCAGCAATATCATGGTGGTGAAACTCCAAAAATAGGCATAACACATTGTACCCATGTGGGGAATCGGGACCTGATCCTTTGGTGGGACAAGAGAACACTTTAACCACTAGGCTACCCCACCGCCTCTCATTCACAATGTAGTTGTGAATGTAACACAAAGGGACTAAATGACATTCTGAACATTACTCTCAGCTCAAGTTGTATCATTGAGACTACTTATAATTACAAACCCTCCGTAGATTTCCACAAACCATAACATTTTCAATGGCCCATCCCGTGGGTATCCTCTGGATCCAAATGTTAATGACTGTCACCCTGGTTACCAATACCATGATAAAAAGGGATGAACCACAAATAACTAGGTCGGCAGTGGCTCAAAAGAAATGTTTTGTCATATTCCTGCTCTGGTACTTCCTCTTCATATGTCTCCTTCCTGGCGCTCCTTGACTGATTCCTGAAAGGAATGGTCAAAATAGGTATGACATGACATCTTTAACTATAATCTCCAACAATTGACCTGTGATGGATACTTTCACGTTTTCTCAAACTTTTTACATCTACAATGACAAACAACCATGGCTATACACACATGGAAATTCTATACCAGCCAGTTAGTATGTCCAGTAATACATAGAATCTACAGGCCAAGTTTGGTTACCTCTGAAATGACCAGTGTGCGAAATAGCCGCTTGTCTGCTAGCCTGAGCCTACCAACATTTCAGTCGGCCTAAAGATTCTGTAATGTCCCTAGCCTGACTGTCTACTGAGATCTTAACAGGGATTTTTTTACAATCATTACCCTTTATCATATAAAACTCACAATTAGCAATTTGGTTTCCCTGTATAGATACCTGAGAGAATTTGGGCCCTACTGGCCAGAATTGACTTAACAAAACATTACCAATCTGCAGGGGGTGGATAGGGATTTTAAAAAAAAAAAAGGGAGGAGGGGGGGGATATTCCAAAGTCACAATCAAGTAAACCATTATTAATCTTGCTTTAACAACCAAATCAACATGTTATCATGGTAGGCAATGTGCATACAAAATGCACACCCCCCCACACACACACACACACCAAGACCCCATGTACATAGCAAACCCTTATAGTAATCACTACATTAATTTGAAATTGTTCAAGACAATTTACTTCATAATCCTTGCTATACTTCTTATCTGCACTACCAGAGCTCTATCATGTGTTTATATAAGCTTTTGGTTATCTGGGTATTTTACCCAGGGGTTTGATTGGGGAACCACAATTTTTAGGGGGTATTCAAATTTTTTTTGAAAATATCTCTATCAAAACTGGAGTATTAAAGTTTCAGTTTGTTTGTTTGTTGTTTAACGCCGCACTCAGCAATATTCCAGCTATATGATGGCGGTCTGTAAAATAATCGAGTTTGGACCAGACAATCCAGTGATTGACATCACGAGCATTGATCCACGCAATTGGGATCGATGACATGTATCAACCAAGTCAGCGAGTCTGACCACCCGATCCCGTTAGTCGCCTTTTACAACAAGCATAGTTGCCTTTTACGGCAAGCATGGGTTGCTGAAGACCTATTCTACCCTGGAATCTTCAGGGGTCTAGTAAAGTTTCAGAGTATATGGGTATGTGCACTGTACTTTGAATCTCTCCTCCAGCAGTGAGATCTCACTGATCAGATCTGTGATGGCGTTGGTGAAGGCCTCCTGTGGGCTGTAGTCGGGAGTGGTCTGAATCCTCACAACAAACTTGTGTTCAAGGGGGTGGGGCACCTTGTACCCAGCAAAGAGCACCTGGGGGTCCTTCAGCAGCTGACTGGGGAAACAAGAACAAGTCTATGTTACTATGGTTACACTACTGGCAGTGAGCGAGTGAGTATGGTTTTACACCGCCTTCAGCACATTTAGCAATTTTCTTGCACTATAACGGCAGGGGACACCAGACATGGACTTCACACATTGCACCCATGTAGGGAACTGAACCCAGGTCTTTGGCATGATAACCACGATGAGTGGAAGCCTGCTCATAGCACTCATCTTTCCGAGGCAAGAGAGTTAACTGACTATAAAAGTCCAGTTTCCACCCTTGCCGAACTAGGCTGGAATTATGGAGTTACATTTGGCTGGACTGACAAGTCTATGCATAGTCCAATCAAAATCGCGCAACAAAATCGAAATCCGGTTCGTAAACTGTCGTGCAGATTTTGGTTGATTGCAGGATTTGCAAAGCATGTGCACCACCAACTCTTTGTCAACAGATATTTTCCAAATCTTTTCATGTTTTTAGTCAATGTGCTCATGTAATTTGATGCACTTTGCGATGTAAGATCCATTTTATCACAATATAGATCTTGATTATCGATCAGATCTTCTTGACTGGGCAGCGCCATTTTGTTTGAAGCAAATGCAAGCGATACAAGGGATGGAATCTGATTGGTCCATAGGAGAGGCTTAGAGGGGACATTACTCGTAATAGCCATTGGTGGTGCTACGATCGAGCCCAGGAATTCCAGCCTATTTTGGCAAGGGTGGAAACTGGACTTTTAAAGTCAGTCAACTCTCTTGCCTCGGGAAGATGATAACACTAAACATGCCAAATACTGGTAACTCTGGCTCATTCTAACATATTTGATCATGCATACCATTATGACGCACACATACCCACCCTCACTCTCTTCTTTTGCTCAGGTAAGTTGTGCTTTACTTGCCGCACAAGTTACATGTACCCAGATAACCTTAAGTACACTTAAATGTATACAATTAATCCCAAATCTAGTCTACCTTTATTCATGCTGATGTACACTGGCTAGTAACCTAGTCCACTACTGATGTCAATGTTTTGGGAAAATAATCATCCCTTATTAACTTGCTCGCAATGCTCTTTGATTACTGTGACAGTCTTGAGGCACTTATTCTAGTACACTAGAGTGTACCTCAGGTACATAGTGGTATAACATGTGCTGATTAGGATTAATGTAGGTCCTCCTTTGACGAGGCGCTATCCATAACCCTTAGGCCTCCATTCTGATCCAGCCTCGCTTTATCATGTTTATTATGTTAGTTTGTTTGTTGTTTTACGCCACACTCAGCAATATTCCAGCTATATGATGGCTGGCTGTAAATAATCGAGTTTGGACCAGACAATCCAGTGATTGACATCACGAGCATAGATCTTCGCAATTGGGATACGATGACATGCATCAACTGTGTCAGCGAGCCTGACCACCCGATCCTGTTAGTCGCCTCTTACGACAAGCATAGTCACCATTTAAAGCAAGCATGGGTTCCAGAAGACCTATTCTACCTCGGATCTTCACGAGTCTCACATTTGTGATACCAAGGTTTAACACCCTTTACCATTCAAACCCATTGTACAAATCATTGGATTAGCACCCATTTTACAACGTAAGGGTAAGCTGTCGGTTCGTGTTTAGGGTAAGATATCTCACTTATTTTGCAAATACTTCCAAAGTTAATCTGCCATTCAAAGTTAGAACATGTAGAACTAAACTAAAGAGCTTCACTAGCCCAGGTAAAGATAAAATGCACGTGTAATATTAAAACAATGGGAAAATTTGAAAATTTTCACTAGCCCACAGGAATTTGTACTACATCATGTACATAATCAGTCAAACAGCGAAGTTGGGGTACCTAGGATACATATCATTTAAGAATTGACCTTCACTTTGTGTGAGTTCATTGGAGTATGAACCTTCATAGAGTGAGGGCCAAACTGTATGAACGTCGGAGCTTGCGACGACGTTCATACAATGTTTGGCCCTCACTCTATGAAGGTTCATACTCCAATGAACTCACACAAAGTGAAGGTCAATTCTTATAATTTTTTTATCACAATTTCTTACCTCAAAAGATGTAGGCCTAGATCTAAACACAATTTTATTTAGTACGTGTGACTTTATGTTTACAGTGACAGCCATACAACAACCAGCTATATCGCAGAGTGAAATAGTTCCTCAAAAAGAGAGGTGACATGGGCGTATGGATGCACAACTTGCTCTCAAGAAACATCTTACGCAGCACATGTGTTCAAATCATATCCTCATTAGATGAGAAAGGTCTGTAAAGAACTACCTCAGTAAGTCAGTCACAATGACAGCGCGTTGTAATACATTTACATCAAGTACAAGACGTCAAAATGGCCGACAAGATAAACCTGACGGGATAGATTTCCGAAGTTGTTGATGAACCTTTGGCGGTTACATGTGTTAGTCATCATTGATCAACTGGCCGATCATTGAAAGGTGAATAAAGATGCGTCAAACAGACACAAAGGTAAATTCATAGATTGCTGGAGATGGTCAATGTCAGCCTAGGCACGGATCGAGTCGATACTACGATAGTTTAGATGTGCATTTCTTCGTTTGTTCATTAGGATGGGCCGTAGCGAGGATATTCGTGAACAATCATGCAGTCACGCTCTCTGACATTTCTCAAAGTATACTGAAACGCTGAGACCAAGAATAAAGGTTCTAAATGATCAGAGAGAACGCTTATGCATGTTTTCGTGCTAGGGAATTCCCAGGGGTTTCCCCAGGAATGTGGAAGTAGTCCGTCAGTGTTTACGTCATTTCAAGAACACGGTCTCGTGAAAAACGTATGAACGTCAAATTGTGTCGTTCATACACTTATGAACGTCAATTTCGCGGTCATGTGACCGACCTCTCGTCCAATGGAAAAGCTGTATATCGTGTAAAATTCAAATAAAAAAATTATAAAGGGATGCATGATTGAAAAGGGAACCATGGGCCAAGGATAAAGTTGGGGGTAACCCTACAACATTAGGACCGAAGAGACGTGCATGGTAGTGACGTGTGAGCGACAGTCAGAGCCAATTAGTGCGATAGAGCAGTGCCCATTCAGTTGCTGTCAAGTGCACCTTCACAGATATACGTCCTTACACTGTAATGGTGTTGCCTAGAGTGTGGTCTTCCTTGTTCACTGTGAAGAGGGCAGCATTTGGAACCTTGGTATCTTTCTCGATTTGTATTCTGAAAAAGGATAAACAAATAAAAAGTACTCTGTGCAGTTAGTTATTAGATCTACAAACTTATTTTATATCTACAAACTTGTTTTGATTTCTTTCCTTTTTTTCACTTATTATCTTTATCAGTAAAATCACTGTGCGAATGTGATGTGTGAATAAATTGGATTCCAAAATTGACATGGAGAATGTGATTCAATGTTCTTTCTAAAATGACGCTGATCACTCCATGATCTTACATATGCCAAAGTGTTCTGTTATAAGTTATGACAAGATACCTACTTTTTTTCTCCCTCAAACAAGAGGAATGACTCGAATGTGGGTGGCGCATTCATGGTTTACGTTTTCACGTTCACGCTTTCAAAACTTCCGGTTTTCAATACTGCAGACGTAGTCATAGAGCAGCAAATGCTGAAAGTAAATGGAAAAATTAAATGATCATCAAAAAGTACTATGTATTTCTACTGTCAAAATTAATCAAACCATATTGACCAAAACAATTATGTATTTCTATTTTAATGCACGATTGCGAGGTTACGGAAAGGGGACACAACTCTTACACGGACACTTGTCCGACAACAAATACATGCAAGAATGCAGACCAAAAGTTGTGTATAACTTCAGCACTTGGTGAGTAATGTCAGCCTGCTAGTCTATTGCACATAGTGTAATTTCGTAACCACCATAATACAATGCACATATACTTTCACCCTTGTTTGAAACCTTACCATGGTCTCTCATGCGTATCGGAACAGGTTTTGTCCTCCGTGGTCTAATTGCTCGATTAGCAGGTAAGTCTGAGCCAATACGGTTAATGTCTCGCGTGAATATAACGATTAGCTCATTAAGTATGCGGGCGCAGAACGGGCGAACAATGATATACTTACCTGATAATGTGGCATACAACTCGGAGTATAGGCAGGTGCCAATATACAACCCTCACTCAGATGGTTGAGCACTGCATAGATTGTGTTTATTTTTGCTTGTTAGAGTTAGTAGCCTGAGTGACTTTTACTCAGGTTAGTCCTGCTTGATATGGAAAGTAAGTGATGAACAGGAAATGCACATCAGTTTTAGTTATGGCAGCATGCACAATTTGATAGAATTATGACATTATCCAGAACAGGTAAGGTGTACTTTGTGATGTTATGGATGTTTTGCATTTTTCATACCTTCAAAACACAACTTAAGTACAGCAGGGAAGTAACTCAAAATGCATAGAGCAAAATAGTCATTCTATGAGACCAAAATTGAAACCTCCCAAATTGGAACTACAATTTCCTCCATTCTATATTTTAGTAGCTCTATTGGCGACTAGTCAGACAGTTATATTTCAGTATAAACATAATAAAGGCCACCACCCATAACCCGTATTACATTATCCAAAAAGGTTGAAAATATTAACAATTTTACAAAACACAGTTTGTAAGGTTATTTACATATTTTTAGAAAATAGCATAGATTTGCTTGGACATTTTCATTTTTGTTACTAATGATATATATTAAATTGTGTTGGTTTATGTACATAAGGAGTAGTGGGTAGTTTATTGGTTATGCATTTTCTTGTCATACCAAGGCCTATGTTTATTGGAACAGGTGAATTGGGTTAATTTATCACTCAAAATAACAGTAAAGGCCACATTTTACTGCAATGTCTGTCTATCAGAGCAGACAAACTGCCAAGTCCTGTGTTTATTGGAACAGGTGACTTGGGTTAATTCATCACTCAAAATAACAGTAAAGGCCACATTTTACTGCAATGTCTATGCACCATACAAGTGCATACAACTACTGTTGGTCCTATACCAAAGGTATCTGAAGTTCTGACTTAAAATCTCTTAAATGATTAAATGTTATGTGCTATTGAAACAAACTGTAGAGAGGTGTTTGATAGTACAAGAAACACCAAATTCATTATTTAAGAAATTTTATGTCAGAACTATCTATTCCTATATTGTTGTATACCGTATTCGACGTAATAAGCGCCCGCTCTAATAAGCATCCACAACGATATTTGCTAATATATTGGCTAGTGAACAATCCCAATTAGCACCCCTTCCGATTGATCAATGTACACAACATTTATTTATTTGTGTATAATACGCACTCGTGTGTTATATGCACCCTTAATTATGGGCAATTAAATTCTTGAAAATATATCTCTTGTGTACTTTTCTTTGTATCATTTCAGGCAGTCAGATGAAAACCACAAAATTTACAATCTTTCAACTCTGTTTTTTTTTCACCAAAATTATATTCTAATAAGAGCCACCTATTTCTGATTTTGAGAGCGCCCTGGGTGCTTATTACGTCGATGAGTGAAAAAATATTGGTTACCCAATGAAAAATGTAATAACCCAATTATAATAGAAAGTCTAGAGTAAAAACTCAATTGCTGAAGAATTTATCTGGAGCTCTATGACTGCCTATCAATGTTCACAAAATCGTCTCTAAGAGAATTATTTTAAAGCTTGTATTTTGTAACACTCTTATGTTATAATAAGTACAGTTATTGAGGATTACACTTTTACCAAATGAAACAAAATATATATTTTAAATTTTTTTAAAACTTAAATGTCACCTGATGAAGGAGTAAGCATGTACTCCGAAACGTTGTGTTCCTCATAATAAAGAAGTTGACATCCGTAAATTCTCTTCCTAAGACCTTATGTGTATCACTTCTAAATGCCTTTCAAGGACCTTGAATGTCAATGGATAACAAAATGCAAACTTGATAGTTCCTGGCAACAGTCCAACTGTTTGCATAATTCATGGTGTTTATCACCTACTACCTAGTTTTCTTATGATGCACTGGGATATTAATTTACCTGAAAATATGATTGTGAAATCTATAGCTCCTGTTACCATGGTTATAGAAAAACAACAGACCTTCCTGTAAGTCAGTTGCTGTGGTCATAGGCATGGTTTGTATACATGGCCGCCTGGGGCAGGTGTATGTCCAAACAGGTGGCAGGGTCTCGCTATCTTATTACCTTCACATAGATTGTCTTGGAGAAGACAGCTGGACAGAGTGAGTGTATCAAGATATATGAGTAGAAACGGCATAATTGTCTCAGCTCTTGTCTTAAAAAACATCTTTAATTCCAGGAAGCTCAGTATTACTCTAATGTTAACATTACCTAGAATGAAATATATTACAGGAACATACAGGTTATCACACGAGTGTGTTTGGGGATGGTAAATATCCTGTATTAGGAATAAACATTGTATTTAGCGAGCCTTGGCCTTGCAATGTTTCGGTAATGTTTGTTAGAGTAGGAAAGCGATTTTCAAGCACAGAATTAAAGAATGACATTATATGATAAAGGTTATCATTCTTCAATACTTTGCTTGAAAATCTCTTTCCTTCTCTAACAAACATTTCCGACACATTGCAAGTTTTCTTGGAATGTGTGCATTAATGTATATTAGTTATTACGTCACAGGGTAAGTGATTTGTCAGTCGGACAGTGACAGTAGCCAATGTAGTTCCAACTGAAACATGTTTCTTATACTGTGGCGAAACAACATGTATGCAAAACAGTTGCCTACACCAATTGTTTTTACTTGCCTTCGCGGCAATCCATCGGTTTGTCCGCTAGAGTAACTGCCCTTTGTCAAAGGAAAGCTACTCTGACCCTAGGCTATGAGACGTCACGACCATGGTCAGATGTTGTTGACAGTCTGTCCGGTTAATCCTGTCATAACGTTACAAAGTTCAGTCAGATCTACGCACAGTGACAAAACGAAACAAGGTAACAATACAAACATATTTCGGCCAAATCCAACTGTTTTAATTTGTGGAAAAGGTCGTAGAGGTCTACAAGCACAGATATAGCTACTGATCCCGCTTAGCTAGGACTAGTGCCCTCGCAAAATTGTTTAGCACTTTATGTCTCCAAAGTTGCCCAAACTTGCAAAATGCCTTAGCTACGTCACATTTAGACACTGATTTTCAGTACCGTATATTACTCTTCTTTTGATAATGATAGCAAATATCCCTGTAGTTTATCCAGATTCCCGATGGTAATTCTGACTCGATTGCCGAAAGACAAGGTTTGTTTGTAAACAGTGAAAGTATTCCCTACTTGACCTTTGATATTTGCATCTCTATCTGCATATGACCCCAACGGATATCGTTTTTATCTGTTGGCTTTATCCTGCAGAGAAACTACCCATTATAAGATAAATACTTATATCTGCCGTTATTCAACCTCATAGCTGCTGCAAATGATAGTAATAAGTCCCAATTTGATTTTAACATTTCCCAATTTCTCAGAATATACACACCAAAAAAAGTGAATCTTTTTTAACTATATCATGATTTTCTTCTTGAAGAATCCTAGGGAAATCGTTGCATTTGGAGCAAACCTCCATAATCTCTTTAATTTCCAACAGACCTCTGATAGCCTGTAAGCACAATTTCAAAAACAAGAATTCCTTATGACCCATATATATCAATGTATTAGTAAATTTTTAATGTTAATGCTGTGTCGATGCAAATGTTTGAATATTGAAACTCAGTTAATGATTCACTGCCACAGACATGTTTACATCAATTTAAGATTACCACAGTTAATATGGACAATGAGAAGGCAGGAAATTCAATTTATTATAATCTGGATCAGCCAAGTTGATATTTATCATGAAACTAATCCATTGCAGGTCCACATAGCCATTTCTAATCTTTATGCACATCCAGAATAAATAATGTTCTTAGCTGATGTATTGTACAGTTTCCAGTCATTAATAAAGACTCAGATGTTCATTAGGTATTTTGTTGTCATGTTGTAATATAACCAGTATTCATTGACAACTTGTAGCTCTTAAGCTGGAGATTATCACCGAGGCCAAAAACTGTGTTTCAGTGTTTTTTCAGCGTCGTTATTTTCTATATTTGCAATATGTCAGTAACATCCTGCTTTCAAATGAAGATAGTGGCTGATTTGTCTATAGTGAAAATTGTGAAGCATAACAAGTTTACACTTGTGGCATTTATGATGTGCAATACAGGATGTGGTTCCAGATTAGGGATGTGGATCTAGATTAGGGATGTGGATCCAGATTAGGGATGTGGATCTAGATTAGGGATGTGGATCTAGATTAGGGACGGGGATCCAGATTAGGGATGTGGATCAAGATTAGGGACAGGGATCCAGATTAGGGATGTGGATCTAGATTAGGGATGTGGATCTAGATTAGGGATGTGGATCCAGATTAAGGACAGGGATCCAGATTAGGGATGGGGATCCAGATGAGGGATGTGGATCTAGATTAGGGATGTGGATCGAGATTAGGGATGTGGATCCAGGTGAGGGATGTGGATCTAGATTAGGGACAGGGATCCAGGTTAGGGATGGGGATCCAGCTTAGGGAAAGGGATTCAGCTTAGGGAAGGGGATCCAGGTTAGGGACAGGGATCCAGATTAGGGACAGGGATCCAGATTAGGGATGGGGATTCATTGGTCCATTGTTGCACCTGTATTTTCAGTGATTCATTCTGTGTACTGTGATTATTTTTCTTGCAGTGTCGAGCACAGTACTTAATTGGACCACCCGCCAGATTAGATTGAAAATGCGTCGTCGTTGTCTGGGAATACGATGTCGGACTGGCCTTATACTGATCATATTGACGCTGTGCCTGTGTGGGGTATATTTCACTTACAAATCTCTCAGTGGACAAGAAACTTCACATTCTCGCCGTCGCAACTCATTCCCATCTCTGGACAAAAGGAAAGGGTTACGATTCCAAGCAGCGAAGCAGAGACATGGCAACGTGAGACCACCTGATTCCACCAATGACTGGCACAAGGAACAACAGATCATGAGACAATCTTTGATGTCAGGATCGTTAAAATTTAATCCTGTTTTACAGAAAAAACTTCATAGCTTTATTTCTGAACTCTATCCCGATGACTGGGGCACAGCACGAGAAACTGACGAAGTTGCATTGGAGTTGAAGTCGTTGCTGTTGGATGTTGGTTTAGGGAGCAATATGTCTTGTAAGCAGATTGATAGTCTACATATCGGTGGGAATATGGCCCGGTCAGATAAAAGATATGTCGAGCGTGGTCGCTTTGATGAGTACAGTCGAAACGAGGTGACAGTGAAGAGTCAGTCGTTTGACGTCGGTACGAAGATCAAGTGTATGAAGAAGGTGTATGATTTTGAATACTGCAGCCTGATGGGGAATTACAAGATGATGAGGGAGATCCTGTACCTGGCTCTGCTGCGGCATCCCACCATCGTCAACATGCTCGGCTACTGTGTCCGTGGAGACCAGATCTCGCCAGAGATTCGGAAGAAGGGGCTGATTGTTGTCACGGAGTTAGGGTCACCACTAAGTCCCCATTCCCTTGCGTCAATGCCCTGGCAGACCAAAGTCATGGTGAGTATTGTATGTGTTCAGATACATTTAAAAATATAAGAAGGATTTTATGATCTAACCCACTCAGCCACCAAGGCTTCCACAAAATGACGCTTGTCAGAGGGGTACACAAGGTACGTGATCTAGACTACCAGTTGTCAGACTTTCATTTTGTGGAAGCCTCGGTGGCTGAGTGGGTTAGATCGCTGTGTTCTGGCGATTAGGTGCCTCACTCTGGCAGTATGGGCTCAAATCCTGGACAGGACTCAACCCCAAAAGTAAAAAGTACGAGAATCTGTACTTTACTATGAAAGTGTTATCCCAAATATAACATTTGTTACATTTGACCACTTTCTTAATGGCATTGTGTGTTCATAGCTTTCGGCCATGGGAGCCGTGCCAATGTACACTTGTCAGAGGGGTACACAAAGTATGTGGTCTAGACTGCCAGTTGTTGGACTTTCATTTTGTGGAAGCATCGGTGGCTGAGTGAGTGAGATCACTGACTTTGTGTGCTGGAGATTAGGTGCCTCACTCTGGCAGTGTGGGTTCGAATCCCGGACTCAACCCCATAAGTACGAGAATCTGTACTTTACCAAGAAAGTGTTATCCAAAATATAACATTTGTTACATCATCATCTGGATTTCAAATTTTTATCAGTGACAGAATTAGAAATTGGCACTCGTCCTGTAGTCCTTGCTAAACTGCCCAATAGTTAAGGTATCCTAAGGACTAGTAGAAATTTGCCATTTGTAATAGTTTTGCAATATGTTATTTTTATACATGTTATAAGGACTCATGGACTAAAACTGTCGCTGTGCCATTGCAGAACCAAAAGACATTTAAACTTGATAATTTTCATCACTGGAAAACAATTTGAACTGTTTATTATTTCATTTTTCCTTCCACCATTTGCATCCAACCAGTGACACTGTAGCCTGTCATCTTGGAACACAGTGTTTGAAGTCAAAAGGTCCATGTCACTGCCCTGATGTAAGACTGACAGATTCAGGGGGTCTTATACTATAGGACATACCTTGGAGACTCCCGAACCCCCCTTTATTTCTGACATTGGAATGTTACTCAGGGTTTTACCTTGATCTACCAGGGGTCAAGAGGACCCCCAATTACTATTTTCATGGGTCCTTGCATAAATTATTAGGGTCCTGAAAAGTAATGAAATAGTGTGGTGTTCTGCACTGTAAGATTTGATAATGAGTAGGTTATTGAATTTTTAAAAATATATGAACATGGAGTCCTATCATGGTCCTATATAACCTCCTGCATGACATGTTGATTGACCATGTTTGATCACATTGTTTGATCATGTTGATTGTTTGATTGTGTTGATTGATCATGCAGATTGGTCATGTTTGATCATGCAGATTGATCATGTCGATTGGTCATGTTTGATCATGTTGATTGATCATGACGATTGATCATGTTTGATGATGATGATTGATCATGACGATTGATCATGTTTGATTCTGTTGATTGATCATGTTTGATAACATTGTTTGATCCTGTTGATTGATCATGCTGATTGATCATGTTTGATAACGTTGTTTGATCCTGTTGATTGATCCTGTTGATTGATCATGTTTGATAACATTGTTTGATCCTGTTGATTGATCCTGTTGATTGATCATATTTCATCATGTTTGATCATGTTGTTTGGTCATGTTGATTGATCATATGATAATGTTGATTGAGTCATGTTCTTTACCATGTTATGAAGCATGACTCATGTGTATGAAACTGAAAGTGATGTAAACACTATGCTTGTCATGTTTTTCACTCTTACATCTTAAACATGTCCATTAACAGGGTTGATAGGTAGAGCTAAACCATGCTGCACAGCTTTTACTGTCCTACATCTACTAGACTAGCTTGGTTGATGGCGTGGAATTCTGCTCACAACATTCAACATTGATCACTGGATTGCCTTGACCAGGCTTGATTAGCTCAAGATTGCCGTTATAAAGCTGTAATATTGCTGAGTGTAATTAAACAACAAACAAAGATAATACAGACGCTATTCTCTATCAATAGTTTTCATAGACATTGTTGTGGCAAGAAACTGAACAATTAAAAGATACTCTTTTAAATTTGCTTTGATCCAAAATACATCCTACTCAAAAGTTGAAGAGACTCTTTTTTATCTATTTGTTACCGATTCATAAAATGTTACCATGGTTACCTCTCTACATCCTAAGCAATCTGAACAAAATAGACAAAAGTTAATGGACTACAACAATAATAGCAACATTTGGGTAGAGATCTTTATACCATTGTCAAGCAGGACAGAATAATAAACATGGTACAGAATTATCATATATATGATATATATATATATGATTATATACATTAGGTGAAGAACAATGATCTTACATGGGCTCGTGAAGATCCGGGGTAGAGTAGGTCTTCAGCAACCCATGCTTGCCGTAAAAGGCGACTATGCTTGTCGTAAAAGGCGACTAACGGGATCGGGTGGTCAGGCTCGCTGACTTGGTTGATGCATGTCATCGATCCCAATTGCGTGGATCAATGCTCATGTTATCAATCACTGGATTGTCTGGTCCAGGCTCGATTATTTACAGACCGCCGTCATATAGCTGGAATATTGCTGAGTACGGCGTTAAACAACAAACAAAAAAAACCAAAAAAAATGATCTTACATGAGAGGGATTAACATGAGTAGGCTAACTAACAACAGAAGGATAATACTGAAACAACATGATGGACAAAGAACACACAAGGAAGCCCATTAAACCAGATTAAATTATTTAGGTAGGATGATAGGAAAAACTATTGCTTGATGGTTTAAACATATTTATTTTCGCAAAAGTGTGAAAATGGATTGGTAAACCAGCGAAGCGCTTATGTTAAAACCACTCCATTACACATAGGACATATTACAATGAACACATCAATGAAGGTCAGATGTAACAAATGAATTGTACATGCCAAGCTAGATGTGTATATATAATAAATCTATTTGTAGTTTATATTAGGCAATTCATTTAACTGAAAATCTGCCAGTTTTTAATATGAAGTTTCGAATTGAATCTAATATTAGCATTTGCTCTTCCTTACTCAAATATGAATTTCCGCATAGCACTGTTTGTAAAGAATAATCATGTTGGTAAAAATACATTTCATTTAGAAGAACGTGGTAATTTGTACACACAAAAAGAAGTGTAAGGCATCTTCGGTATGATATCCTCAGGAACAAGTTTTTGTATCCTAGATATATCTATCATACTGATCTGTGTTAACATCGCTGCAGCCAAGCCTGAGGCGACTGTGAATAATTTGACATAATCTGCTTCCTTAATTTAAATCCCTATTGCTTGATGAGTTCATAGTCATGATAGTAGGGGGATGGAATTAAATAGCCAAGATTTTTGTGTTGATTTCAGTATAATAAAGATGTCCAAGGATGAAGATAATACGAATAACAATGGGCTCTTTGTACAGTATTTCTTTTTTGTTGGAAAGTATTATTGTAGCTCACATAAACATCTTTAGTAATGCCCCATCAACCCATGCTGGTTGTAGGTTACACAGTTGTCTAAGGCACCACAATTCGCTGTGCAGAGTTGTGTCCCTTTGACACGCCAGAAACCTATGATTGTGAGTTCGAATCCTGGTTCGCCCAAATTATGTCTTTAGGTTTGTCAGCACCATACCCGTGTTTGTCGGTTTCACTGAAGTGGTAAACGTCTGAGACCTGCATCACTTCAGGCTTTCCTCCCATATTAAGCTGATATAACTGGAATACTGTTAAAAGCGGCGTTAAACCCAACTCACTCGTGATGGTTGTAAGAGGCGACTTAATGGATGGTCAGACTCAGAGACTTGATTGCTTGCCTGTCCTCATCGCCCGAGAACAGAGATTGGTGGTAACCATGGTAACAGTATCAATCACTGGATTGTCTTGTCCAGATTTGATTATTTACAGGCTGCCCTCATCATGTGTTCTATGGTGGAATATTGCTAAGTGAAGTGTGATGTTACACAACAAACGAACAACAAACGAACAACAAACGAACAACAAGACTCTTTGAGGACTTAAGCTGCATTTCTACCCCTGGTGTATGTTTGTGTTACAGTATGCTCTCCAACTTGCCAAGCTGTTGGAATATTTAGAATCAAGCCCTATCGGCAACGTGGCACTAGGGAAGATCAGCATGGAGGACTTCATCGTCGTGAACAACGGCTACTCCCTACGGCTCGTGGACCTTGATGACATGATGCCTCACGAGAAGACCTGCAGCTCAGACAGTGACTGCATCAATGATGGCAAGTCACTGGGTAGGTAGTCGTCTTTAGGTGGACCTGAAATGAAAATATTGACTTGGATTACCTTCGAACAGAGAATTGTTGTCATTATTGGCTACCAGTAGTTCAAGCTACCTGGTTCATGACAGGCTTATGTGCTCAGTGAACAAACATCAGCAGTCATCACTTAATCAAAGAGCTTGGACCCATCAAAGATATGTCAAGTTATCTATAATGTGGTGCATACCTGTGCTCGTGGGTTTCACCGAAGTGGTAAACGTCTGAGACCTGCATCACTTCGGGCTTTCCTCCCACATTAATCTGACACGCCGTGATATAACTGGAATACTGTTAAAAGCGGCGTTAAACCCAACTCACTCACTCACTCACTCACTCACTCACTCACTCACTCACTATAATGTAGTGCAGGGGCACAGTTGGCACAGCTGCCTGCCATGTAGAGTTCAAATCTGATTTGCCGTTATTATGTTTTTAGGTTTGTCAGCACCATATCCATGCTCGCAGATTTCACTAAAATGGTAGATGTCTAATACCTGCAGCACCTAGTGCTCACCCATTAAGCTTAAATGTTCTGATGAAACCACACTGGCTGATATGACAGGTCACCATGTAATATGTCTGACTGTGTTGCAGGTATACAGTGTAACTCTGGTCGGTGCTTGGGGCTGAACAAGGCATCCAATATGAATCGTCTTGGGAGTCTGATGATGGACCCCATCCTCCGAAGCTCCCCCGCCTCCCAGTCTCAGCGCGTAGACGACATCCTCAACAGACTCCTCAACAACCAGATCTCCGCCCAGGAACTCACCACCAGCCTCAAACAGATCCAGGATGAAGCAGGTGAGCCTTAGGCCTGTCTGTCTACTGTGTGTGACCAGCTCTCCTGTACGGCTTTAGGGGCCCAGTGCCTGTCTCATGTACTGTGTGTGTGGGAAGACCCGCTCTCCTGTACGGCTTTAGGGGCCAAGGGCCTGTCTCATGTACCATCTGTGACCCGCTCTCCTGTACGGCTTTAAGGGCACAGGGCCTGTCTCATGTACTGTGTGTGGGAAGACCCGCTCTCCTGTACAGTTTTAGGGGCACAGGGCCTGTCTCATGTACTGTGTGTGTGTGACCAGCTCTCCTGTATGGCTTTAAGGGCACAGGGCCTGTCTCATGTACTGTGTGTGTGTGACCCGCTCTCCTGTACGGCTTTAAGGGCACAGGGCCTGTCTCATGTACTGTGTGTGTGTGACCAGCTCTCCTGTACGGCTTTAAGGGCACAGGGCCTGTCTCATGTAGTGTGTGTATGGGAAGACCCGCTCTCCTGTACGGCTTTAAGGGCACAGGGCCTGTCTCATGTACTGTGTGTGTGTGACCAGCTCTCCTGTACGGCTTTAAGGGCACAGGGCCTGTCTCATGTACTGTGTGTGTGTGACCAGCTCTCCTGTACGGCTTTAGGGGCCCAGTGCCTGTCTCATGTACTGTGTGTGTGGGAAGACCTGCTCTCCTGTACGGCTTTAGGGGCACAGGGGCCTGTCTCATGTACTGTGTGTGTGTGACCTGCTCTCCCGTACGGCTTTAAGGGCACAGGGCCTGTCTCATGTAGCATCTGTGACCCACTCTCCTGTACAGTTTTAGGGGCACAGGGCCTGTCTCATGTACTGTGTGTGTGTGACCAGCTCTCCTGTATGGCTTTAAGGGCACAGGGCCTGTCTCATGTACTGTGTGTGTGTGACCCGCTCTCCTGTACGGCTTTAAGGGCACAGGGCCTGTCTCATGTACTGTGTGTGTGTGACCAGCTCTCCTGTACGGCTTTAGGGGCCCAGTGCCTGTCTCATGTACTGTGTGTGTGGGAAGACCTGCTCTCCTGTACGGCTTTAGGGGCACAGGGCCTGTCTCATGTACTGTGTGTGTGTGACCAGCTCTCCTGTACGGCTTTAGGGGCACAGGGCCTGTCTCATGTACTGTGTGTGTGGGAAGACCTGCTCTCCTGTACGGCTTTAGGGGCACAGGGCCTGTCTCATGTACTGTGTGTGTGTGACCAGCTCTCCTGTACGGCTTTAGGGGCACAGGGCCTGTCTCATGTACTGTGTGTGTGTGACCTGCTCTCCCGTACGGCTTTAAGGGCACAGGGCCTGTCTCATGTAGCATCTGTGACCCACTCTCCTGTATGGCTTTAAGGGCACAGGGCCTGTCTCATGTACTGTGTGTGTGTGACCAGCTCTCCTGTACGGCTTTAGGGGCCCAGTGCCTGTCTCATGTACTGTGTGTGTGGGAAGACCTGCTCTCCTGTACGGCTTTAGGGGCACAGGGCCTGTCTCATGTACTGTGTGTGTGTGACCAGCTCTCCTGTACGGCTTTAGGGGCACAGGGCCTGTCTCATGTACTGTGTGTGTGTGACCTGCTCTCCTGTACGGCTTTAGGGGCACAGGGCCTGTCTCATGTACTGTGTGTGTGACCTGCTCTCCTGTACGGCTTTAAGGGCACAGGGCCTGTCTCATGTACTGTGTGTGTGTGACCTGCTCTCCTGTACGGCTTTAAGGGCACAGGGCCTGTCTCATGTACTGTGTGTGTGTGACCTGCTCTCCTGTACGGCTTTAAGGGCACAGGGCCTGTCTCATGTACTGTGTGTGGGAAGACCCACTCTCCTGTACGGCTTTAGGGGCACAGGGCCTGTCTCATGTACTGTGTGTGTGTGACCTGCTCTCCTGTACGGCTTTAAGGGCACAGGGCCTGTCTCATGTACTGTGTGTGTGGGAAGACCAGCTCTCCTGTACGGCTTTAGGGGCACAGGGCCTGTCTCATGTACTGTGTGTGTGGGAAGACCAGCTCTCCTGTACGGCTTTAGGGGCACAGGGCCTGTCTCATGTACTGTGTGTGTGGGAAGACCCACTCTCCTGTATGGCTTTAGGGGCCCAGGGCCTGTCTCATGTATTGTGTGTGACCAGCTCTCCTATACGGCTTTAGGAGCCCAGGGCCTGTCTCATGTACTGTGTGTGACCAGCTCTCCTGTACGGCTTTAGGGGCACAGGGCCTGTCTCATGTACTGTGTGTGTGTGACCAGCTCTCCTGTACGGCTTTAGGGGCCCAGGGCCTGTCTCATGTACTGTGTGTGACCAGCTCTCCTGTATGGCTTTAGGGGCCCAGGGCCTGTCTCATGTACCATCTGTGACCCACTCTCCTGTATGGCTTTAGGGGCCCAGGGCCTGTCTCATGTACCATCTGTGACCAGCTCTCCTGTATGGCTTTAGGGGCCCAGGGCCTGTCTCATGTACCATCTGTGACCCACTCTCCTGTACGGCTTTAAGGGCACAGGGCCTGTCTCATGTACTATGTGTGTAGGAAGACAAGCTCTCCAGTACGGCTTAATTATTGATTTGCCCTGATTATGATTCAAGTCCAATCCTCTCTATCCCTGTAACACCATGATATTCTGAAATGCTGTTCAAAGTGGCCTAAAACCCTACTTCCTCACTCACCCTGCAGGACTGCCACAAGAGCCTCCAGTTCAGCAGCAGCAGCAGCAGCAGCACTACCAGCAGGAGCAGCCCGAGCGCATCGTCCAGCGGGAGGATGACCCCGATCTGAACAGACCCAGCCGAAACAAACAGTTCCTGTATGGTGACAACAATGCGGCCAAGGTGAGTTGTGTCTATGTATGTCCTTCATTCAAAGTGAATCATGCATATTGTGTTAGTTTGTCCTAAACAGGGTTGTAAATGATTTACATTTTCACAAGTTCGCAAAAACAAACAGCTACAGAGTTGCCATCTGCGTAATGGTAAAATTGGTAGTCCACAAGGACATGTCCCTAGTCCTGCTACAGAGTTGCCATCTAAGTAATGGTAAAATTGGTAGTCCACAAGGAAATGTCATTAGTCCTGCTACAGAGTCGCCATCTACCTAATGGTACAAGTGGTAGTCCACAAGGAAATGTCACTGGTCCTGCTACAGAGTCGCCATCTACCTAATGGTACAAGTGGTAGTCCACAAGGAAATGTCACTGGTCCTGCTACAGAGTCGCCATCTACCTAATGGTACAAGTGGTAGTCCACAAGGAAATGTCACTGGTCCTGCTACAGAGTCGCCATCTACCTAATGGTACAAGTGGTAGTCCACAAGGAAATGTCACTGGTCCTGCTACAGAGTCGCCATCTACCTAATGGTACAAGTGGTAGTCCACAAGGAAATGTCACTGGTCCTGCTACAGAGTCGCCATCTACCTAATGGTACAAGTGGTAGTTCAGAAATAAATGTCACTAGTCCTGCTACAGAGTTACCATCTACCTAATGGTACAAGTGGTAGTTCAGAAATAAATGTCACTAGTCCTGCTACAGAGTTGCCATCTACCTAATGGTACAAGTGGTCCACAAGAATGTTTGACTACTTGAATTTTACTAGTATCAGACCAGCAGACTTTGTTCATGTGGAACCCTTCTGAATGGATGATACTTATTGCCATGGAAGAGCCATGGAAGATGAGTACTGGATGATCAGTTTCATTGAGATTTGTAAACACAAGTGATAAGGATGACTTGTAATATGAAGATTAGTTTTGTAGTCTAATGACACTAGTGCACTGACAAGGTAGGCAGACAGAACGTAAACATTTTGTTTTCAGAATAGTGAGTATCATTGAGCATTCTATTTCAAATTTCAGTTTGCAGTGTTAAAATATTGTCTCCTATACACATTCACATTCCTATATCCCCCACCATGAAGTGGGAAGGAGATCTAGGAATGGGTGCTGTCCTTCCATCCTTCCGTCCATCTGTCATGTTTCGTTTCTAGAGCTGAACTCAAAAACCTTGAGACATATCTTAACCAAACTTGGCACGTAGATAGGTCTAGCAGTAAACTGGTACCTTTTGATAGTTTGGGATTTTTGAAAATATTAATTTTTCCCGTTTCCATAGCAACAACTCTGACTTGAAATGGAGGTAGTGCTCGTTTCCGGAGCAGATCTTGAAAACCGTAAAATATTTCTTGCCTTGCACACAACTGGACATGTCATATTGGTGAGGGATATGAGTATTTCATGCTTGTTACTATTGCGAGTCCTGGAAAATGCACACAAATCTATGGATCTTTGGAATCATTAAAACTTAAAACATTTTAGAATGTATGTTACACATATCTGAAGTATATATTCTGGTAAGAAATACATTCAAAGTTCAGCATGTCAGTGGTTGATTTATCAGAGACTTACGGCTTGTGAACATGCATAGTGATATGACCATGGAAATCAATGATGGGACCAGTGTCACTGGGAGTCCTGAGAATCACTGACACTGTAAAATTGATAGATCCAGGTAAATCCCTGCATCGAATACTTGAGGACAAATAAAACCTACTGATTGCTCCCAAAGTGTTTGCTGATACATATTCTTTGTTTGTTTGTTTGTTTGTTTGTATTTTTGTTTGTTTGACGCCTCACTCAGCAATATTCCAGCTATATGACGTCAGTCTGTGAAAAATCGAGCCTGGATCAGACAATCCAGTGATTGACATCACGAGCATCGATCCACACAATTGAATAAAATGACATGCATCAACCAAGTCAGCGAGTCTGACCACCTGATCCCGTTGGTCACCTGTTACGGCAAGCATGGGTTGCTGAAGACCTATTCTGTACCTGGATATTCAGGGGTCCGGATACATGTGATATGATAGTCATGGTAAAGGGAGGGTGATCATTTCTTTATGGACTTTTCAGGAGCAAGCTATGACTAACAGGAAGAAACAGCTTGTGTTAGGATATAGTGACAAAGTGAGTTGTGTTTTGTTGCCCTGTAGTAGCCTTAGCCTTAGTAGCTTCTGAAAAAAGGGGGTGGTCGGGTAGCCTAGTGGTTAAAGCGCTCGCTGGTCACGCCAAAGACCCGGGTTTGATTCCCCACATGGGTACAATGTGTCCCCCGTCGTGATATTGCTGGAATATTGCTAAAAGCGGCATGAATAACCATAGTCACTCACTCATTCTGAAAAAAAGGATTTTGTGGACGCAGAAGTCAAACAAAGAATATAGTGATCAGACTTTTATCCAAAACTTTCGGTGTGTGAATGTAGAGTGGGCCATGAAACAGATTTTCACATCAACATTACATTAACAGGTTTAAAGTGGGCCTAGTTTGCCACTAGGTGAGTCTATGTAAACTTACCAACATTGACTGGGCTTATATTAATTCATTAATTTGTAACTTTCATGTTTTGATTAACAGTAAGTCGCTGTATTATTAATAAGCATGTTCACTCTCCTGAATTCCTGTTAGGTACACAGCACACTGTCCTTGACCTTGTCTTCATACTGCCCTTGACCTTGTTTTTACAGTGTCCTTGACCTTGTCTTCATACTGTCCTTGACCTTGTCTTGTAGGTACTGGACAGGTTATTCCGTCGCCATCACCAAGTTGTCTCACATAGATGATGCTATTGATATTAGAATATTTACATTGTTATTCCCTGATTTTTTAAAATAAAGTTTTGAGTTTACTATGACTCAAAGTCAAAATATATCAGATCAGAATTGAGTTTTTCCTTCAGAGCACATTACCAGCATCTAAACGAAACAGACTTGATAGACGTGTCCAGTATTATTCCATATTTGGCAGGAACATGTAGATGTATTCACATCTGAAAAGGCTACATAACATATACATGTGTATGTAGTATGACATATGTTTGCATGGATAACAGTTACCAAATTAACATAATGGGTTATCATCCCACAATTAGGGATTCAAGACCAATTTGATTTATTTGTTTCTAAACAATTCATATATGTGATAACATAAAATTCAGGGCATTATGATGAAAGGACTGTTGAATTTGAGGATCTGTGTATAATTTTTGCTACTTTTTTCATCTGGTCCTATAATAATATCATGCATGCCTAAAGAGGTGGAACACTTCCCTGAACAGAATGGGCACTTCCATATGTCACACATCAATGTTTGATTGACAAGATATGACTTTGGAAACATACACATATCACAGAAAATCTGGAGGGGGGATACCAATGTTACCCTCGTCCAATAAATGCTGAGTGATCTAGGGCATCGCTGAGGTGAATTGCCTCCTGTTGCTGCCAGAATCCTATGATGCTTAGTCTGTTATCATATGAACTGATGCAGGGACATGTTGATTTTTAATATCCAAATCTTGCATCTTGTATCTAAGTCAATGCAAAACAAATGCGACCCGTGAAGACCCCTGATAGAATAGGTCTTCAACAACCCATTCTTGCTGTAAAAGGTGACTATGCTTGCCATAAGAGGCGACTAACGGGTTCGGGTGGTCAGGCTCGCTGACTTGTTTGATGCATGTCATCGTATCCCAATTGCGTGGATCGATGCTTATGATGTCAATCCCTGGATTGTCTGGTCCAGACTCGATTATTTACAGACCGCTGTCATATAGCTGGAATATATGCTGAGTGCGGCCGTAAACAACCAATTAACCAAAACCAAAATAAATGCTTAGTAACTGATCAATATTATTTGCCCAAAGGATTTCAGTGTGATCAGTTTGGAAAGGAAACTGTTTGACTTTGGTCTGAGAGGGTGTTTTCACCAATGTGCTGATTCTAGAGAACCTAGAGTATGTATTTTGTCATAATGAAATATTTCATGATTAAATAGGAGAGACTAAATATACTGAATAAAACAGATATGGATGTCGTAGTCCTGTGACAGGAGTCAGTGGTATTGCTGGATAAAACGGGCACTATTGACATTGTTTAGACATGCAGTTTGCTGTGCACAGTATGCAGGTGCTCGTATCCTGTGCTCGTCCCACATTTGACCCGATTTCAATGTTAGGTTTGTGAGCACCATACCTGTACTCGTGGGTTTGAAACCCACATTTGACCCGATTTCAATTTTAGGTTTGTCAGCATCAGCAGCAAACGTCCTGCTTGCAAACTAACACTGACTATTCTGAAAAACTGTTGAAATCTGTGTCAAACCTACTCACTCACTCACTCACTCACTCACTCACTCACATCCAGATAATTTCGGTACGTGTTCACTGATCCATAGTACCATGCTGGACTTCTATTCAGTACTCACTCTAGCGTGTCAGAAATAAAGCAATAGCTGATTCAACTAAAACATGTCGGTAGGGAGAATTCAGACAGTGGATGTCAAACCATTAGATACCCTAGTAGCAGTGATACTGTCAGGTAGAAATACGCTTGTGGGATTTCTTCAAGGTAAGCCCTGTGCTTTGTACATGTTGCATGCTTGCTGCTATGTGGGTAAAGTGCTTCACAGAATCATGGTAACCATTTTTATTTTGTAAGGCGCAGTGGGTGGCCTCGTGGTTAAAGTGTAGGATCATCATGCCAAACATCCAGGTTTGATTCCCAAAGGTTTTCTGTAAGAAGCCCAGGATATGCTGGAATACTGCAAGTACTTGACTAATGTCAAACAATACCAAGTAACTCTAAAAACACGTATGAATCCAATCTTTGAGTGAACCTCCCCATTTAGCATGTCGTGGTAAATGATTTGCAGCCATTTGTCTACAGAAACACCCACACAATGGGAACCCCTATCAAAGATTATTGGAAACATTGGGCAATAATGTATTGAGCAAGACTTTGCATTGATGTATAGTTTTTGATAGTGCTGATAGGAGACCTCTTTTTGCATATGTATCAGGTCTTGATACTAAGTTTATATGATCTGTATGTTGTATGTCTCTGTTAAATATTTAGGAGTGTCTATTTCTTGTAAAGTTGTTAATGGAGTCAGCTCTGTTGATGCCAAAACATCATTTATTTGGGTAGTCTATTTAGTGTGTCTATTAGAGAAGCCTGTGGGTATTCCATCTGCCCCAGTAACTCATGGTTTCTGTATGAGGTGAGACCCGTGAAGGTCTGGGGTAGAATAGGTCTTCAGATCGGGTGGTCAGGCTCGCTGACTTGGTTGATGCATGTCATCGTATCCCAACTGCGTGGATCGAGGCTTATGATGTCAATCCCTGGATTGTCTGGTCCAGACTCAATTATTTACAGACCGCCGTCATATAGCTGGAATATGGCTGAGTGCGGCGTTAAACAACATGAAACAATCATGAAACAAACTGTATGGGGTGACATAAATAGGACACTGGGGATCAATACGTGGGGGTTTGGGGTAAGAATAAAGTCCCCAGCAATATATGCTTTTTGTAAGAGGCGACTACATGGACTGGGTGTCAGGCTTGGTGACTTGGTTGATGGCATGATCATATCCCAATTGAGTAGATTGATACTCATGATGTCAGTCACTGGATTGTCTGGTTCAGACTCGATCATTTAAAGACTGTCATATAGATGGAATAATGCTGTGTGGTGCTTTAAACAACAAGCAAACAAACCAAACATTGGCGATCAGTTGCTAAGAATGGAGTATCCCCAAATCTTGTAATACTCCCACAGTTTAGATAATGCTCACAGGGATAGATTTAACAACTAATTTGTTTGTAGCCAGCAGGTCTTGCTCCTTTTGAAAGTTACTAGCCCTTCTCCAAACTAACTGGCGTACAACTAAATCGTGGAGGCCACGAAGTGCCTGAACCTGAGGTCACGTAGCAAGGCTCTGAATAATTTTAGAATTCCTCACCCCTAAAACATGTTGTAAAATGTTTTTCCTACACTCTGAGATTAAATCTTGGCTTCCACATTACAAATAAAAAATTTGTTGTACACAACATTACAAAATGGCAGGAGGTTGTCATTCTACCGAGATGAGATCCAATTAAAAAAATTAAACATGCACGGAGAATGGATGAAATTTGGACTAGCCAGACGGGCCATCTACTTTCATTTCAGCAAGCCCTTTGTCATTTTTACTGGCCACGGGCCAACGGGGCAGCAGTTAAATTGATCCCTGCTCACACTATTGGGTTCTGCTGCTCCAGTCTTGTCGTCACCACATGCTGCTGTTGTGTTGCTGTCCTACTGTCGACCGATGTAACCCTCGTTGTTTCACTCCTTGGTCAGGCCGCGGTTGTAAGGTGATGGTGTTTAAGTTGTTGCCGTCAGTGTTGGTAGTGGACTTGTACCAGCTGATGCAGGCGTAACAAACAACGTACGTCTTATTCTGGCTTGACTAATGGCTTTTAATGACCAATTAAATAATCAGTAAATGTTAAACTTAAATCAAGGTTTCCAGCCTTACTTGGTGAATTAAATCTGTGTAATAACAATTATAATTATTTTTATTTTGAAAGCTAGGTCTTTCTCTTTTCTTTGATCCATAAAAATCAATTCAGTTGTGTAACATGTGTAATCTTTCACAGCCATGGTTACGGTAATATGGTCACAAGAGTGATGGTAACAAGTCATGTGAGGGATGGTAATATAGCCATGAGAGGGATGGTAATATAGCCATGAGAGGGATGGTAATATTGCCATGAGAGGGACGGTAATATAGCCATGAGAGGGACGGTAATATAGCCATGAGCGGAATGGTAATATTGCCATGAGAGGGACGGTAATATAGCCATGAGCGGGATGGTAATATTGCCATGAGAGGGACGGTAATATAGCCATGAGAGGGATGGTAATATTGCCATGAGAGGGATGGTAATATAGCAATGAGAGGGATGGTAATATTACCATGAGAGGGATGGTAATATAGCCATGAGAGGGATGGTAATATTGCCATGAGATGAATGGTAATATAGCCATGAGAGGGATGGTAATATAGCCATGAGGGGGATGGAATATATCCATGAGAGGGATGGTAATATAGCCATGAGAGGGATGGTAATACAGCCATGAGAGGGATGGTAATATAGCCATGAGAGGGACGGTAATACAGTCATGAGGGGGATGTAATATGGCCATGAGAGGGATGTAATACGGCCATAAGGGGGATGTTATATAGCCATGAGAGGGATGAAATACGGCCATGAGGGGGATGTAATATAGCCATGAGAGGGATGTAATATGGCCATGAGGGGGATGTAATATAACCATGAGACGGACGGTAATACAGCCATGAGAGGGACAGGGGGATGCATCCATCTTGTCAATGGAGATAGTTTGTAATGTTCTGTTTGCCTATAGTTTGTGATGAACAGATAATTGCATATTAGTATATCTATTTACACCTAAAATGCAAAACTTGTAGATATTAGATGTAAATTGCTTTTACAGATTCAAGAGAAATTAATTTCTTGTTTCATGGATGATTCTCCTCAAAATTTGCATTTTGAATAAAAAAATATTCTTTTTAATTACCGTTTATTAATACCTTAAGATAAAAATTGTTTTGTTTTTAAGTTTACTTCATGACATTAACCTTATATAATATTTTTTGGTGTATTTGCACCTGGTTCACAAAACAATCTAAACAAGCAGTCCTCGTCAGTAAAGAAAACTAGATTTTGTAAGTATATAGAAAGTGACTGCTAAAATCTCCAGATTGAGTCATGACGCTTCCATGTCCAATGAATCCTGTTAGCCACCATCTCTTCTCTGCATGCCATCTAACTACGTGTCTGTATTGATTGTGTTTCTCTTGCCACAGGGACGGGACCGAGTGTCACCCGGCGAGTACCTCCGCTATGACCAGTCCAACTACCAGGGAATATACGATTTCCGATGCGAGAACTCGCGAGTGACGTGGGGATGTGTTCTGACAGCACGGAGCATCCAGGACTCACAGAACATGTGTGATGCCAACCAATTCTGTGAATCTATCGTCATCTACAGCTCCCAGCCAGAGTCAGAAAGTAGGTGTAACTTGAAGCAGAGGGTTTCTTTTAGTGGCATTTGGACGGCCTCCGTGGTCTAGAGGTTGAGCGTCCGCCCGGAGAGCCAAAAGACTTTAAAAGATGGTACTTGTTGTTACCCTGTCTGGCGCTCGGCATTAAGGGGCTAAAACAAGGACTGGTCGGCTTGGAGTTAGTATACTGTGTCAGAGTGGGGTATCCATGTTAAACTGCGGCATGGTATCTCAGTGAGCTAGCACTATAAATCGGCATCAGTCCGGACTAGTACAAGCACACACACACACACACACACACACACACACACACACACACACACACACACACACACACACACACACACACACACACACACACACACACACACACACACACACACACACATTCGCACACACACACACACTTCGCTATATAAGTGCAATACTCTTGGACGCGACGTTAATCCCAATTTCACCTCACCTTTAAGTGACATTTAGAGTATGGATTTTACAAAGTTTGAAAAATGGGGATGAAAACCAGATAACATGATATTTGAATATATTATTCCCGATAAAAAAATAGCTTCAGATACAATTTTTCACGATCCTTGCATCAAAATCCTTTAAAATTATATCACTGGGAAAGTTTTAACCAAATCACTGGTAGATTCCACGAAAACGTGTGAACGGCTGATTGCTGTTTCTGGCTTAGTTTACAAGAAAATACACAAGGTAATCTTAATGTAAAACAATGCCTAGCTAAACAAAAAATACAATTTGAACGGTAAATCAACATGTCTGGTGTTTTTTTATCTAAAATTTCAATTTGTACTGACCAAGTTTCTTATCTTCCATTCGTTTACCGGTTTTCGCTGAAGGGTTAGGGTGTCATTTTTTTCTGTGCATAATATTCCAAATTTCTTTTTCCAAAGTACTGAATCCGCTATAGGGGGGTGCGCACTATACTCAAGGAAAATACTGTAACTAATTGTTTGTATCCTTAAGAGGGCCTCCAGATGAGAAACTAACTCAGGGTTTCCGGCATCTGTTGTTTTGTTTCTATGAAGGGCCTGAAAACAGCTTATTTGCAATCTGCTTCAGACCTGATGACGATAATACTGAAGAACTCCAGCGCCTCCAACCCCCAGTTGTCTGCGGGAACCACGCTGTTCATCCGTCGCGAGGGGGCAGGCCGACCACCACAGGCCAACAATGATGAGACCAACAAAAACCATCAGGACGACAGCAACAACAATCAACAGAATAACAACAGTCCGAACGACAATCATAACAGCGATCAGGACAACAACAACCATGACCAACAAAGGAAAGACCAATCAAATGACCAGAATGTGAGCAGAGCGCCACCTGGTGGCCAGCAGCCTTTGACACGTGACACGTGTGTAAAGCGAAGCCTTATGAGCCATGAAGAGGCTCACAAGAGCAGAGAGAGGAGGCTTATGACCCACCTAGGATTGAAAGGTGGGTACAGTGAGTGAGTGAGTGAGTGAGTGAGTGAGTATGTTTTATGCTGCTTTTAGCAATATTCCAGCAATATCACATCAATATCACGGTGGGGGAAAGGTGGGTACAGACGTCGGGAACATTGTGTTCTACCCTGGGGATATTCCAGGTTAGAATTGGTCCGCAGGAACCTATTCTACTCTAAAAAAACAGCCAAACTGATCAGGCCAGGCTCCATGTCATTGTACCCTGATGGCGTGGATCATTGCTCCTAATATCAATCACTGGTTTGTCTGACCCAGATTCGATTATTTGCAGACCACCATCATATAGCTGGAATATGGTTGAATGTGGCATTAAACAAACAAAGAAACAAAGAAACAAACAAAGAAACAAGCAGTATGTGTTCATTCCAGGTTACCGTGAAAGTGACTGGTTCAAGGCCGTGGTGAGTCAGACGGTGGGGTCTGTGGCTGGCATCACTCCAGCCGTCGGGAACCAGCCCAAGGGAGGCAAGGTGGTGGTCAAATTCATCCCCAATGGTGAAGACAAGATGGTGTCCAAGGCGCTGTTTATTTCGGAGAAAGGCCCGGAACAGTTCCACACCTCGTATGCCATTGTCTACCAACTCGACAGACTCCTTGGGGTAAGGAATGTTTCCCCTCAATTATAGCAGCTGTTCAGTTCTCAGTGTGTCATGTTCAGTATTAACAAATGAAGGATGTCCTGGAGCCCTTGAGGGCACAGGTGGCCCAGTCGTCTATTGCAGTACAATTCGGTTGGCAGACTTGCATCTCTTGAGAATGTCAGAAACTTATGATCGTCGGTTCGAGTCACGGGTTTGCCCTGATTATGTTTCTAGGATTGTCAGCACAACACCGTGCTTGTGGGTTTCATTAAAGTGGTAAACGTCTGAGACCTGCATCAGTTCGGGCTTTCCTCCCACATTAAGCTGACATGCCATGATATAACTGTAATACTGTTCAAAGCGTTGTTACGCCCAACTCACTCATGACAGTAACACGATCACCAACCACTGGATCACATTGAGAGAATATTAAAACATCCCATGGTCACAGTTGTTGATTTCTACTGATTAAAAAACTTCTCTTCATTAGAAAATGGAAATCTGTAATTTGATAATTTCAGAGTACATTTGTGTGATATATAAACAATGATAATATTTTTTCATGGTCACAATTCTCAGTTTCCGGTTACCATGGTTTATGATGTAGCTGCCTTTAGCTGATGTCCCTGTAGTGATGTAGCTGGCTTTAGCTGATGTCCCTGTAGTGATGTAGCTGCCTTCAGCTGATGTCCCTGTAGTGATGTAGCTGCCTTTAGCTGATGACCCTGTAGTGATGTAGCTGCCTTTAGCTGATGACCCTGTAGTGATGTAGCTGCCTTTAGCTGATGTCCCTGTAGTGATGTAGCTGCCTTTAGCTGATGTCCCTGTAGTGATGTAGCTGCCTTTAGCTGATGTCCCTGTAGTGATGTAGCTGACTTTAGCTGATGTCCCTGTAGTGATAGAGTTGCGTTTAGCTGATGTCCCTGTAGTGATGTAGCTGGCTTTAGCTGATGTCCCTGTAGTGATGTAGCTGACTTTAGCTGATGTCCCTGCAGTGATGTAGCTGCCTTTAGCTGATGTCCCCGTAGTGATGTAGCTGCCTTTAGCTGATGTCCCTGTAGTGATGTAGCTGCCTTTAGCTGATGACCCTGTAGTGATGTAGCTGCCTTTAGCTGATGACCCTGTAGTGATGTAGCTTCCTTTAGCTGATGTCCCTGTAGTGATGTAGCTGCCTTTAGCTGATGTCCCTGTAGTGATGTAGCTGACTTTAGCTGATGTCCCTGTAGTGATAGAGTTGCGTTTAGCTGATGTCCCTGTAGTGATGTAGCTGGCTTTAGCTGATGTCCCTGTAGTGATGTAGCTGCCTTTAGCTGATGTCCCCGTAGTGATGTAGCTGCCTTTAGCTGATGTCCCTGTAGTGATGTAGCTGCCTTTAGCTGATGTCCCTGTAGTGATGTAGCTGACTTTAGCTGATGTCCCTGTAGTGATAGAGTTGCGTTTAGCTGATGACCCTGTAGTGATGTAGCTGACTTTAGCTGATGTCCCTGTAGTGATGTAGCTGCCTTTAGCTGATGTCCCTGTAGTGATGTAGCTGCCTTTAGCTGATGTCCCTGTGGTGATGTAGCTGCCTTCAGCTGATGTCCCTGTAGTGATGTAGCTGGCTTTAGCTGATGTCCCTGTAGTGATGTAGCTGCCTTTAGCTGATGTCCCTGTAGTGATGTAGCTGCCTTTAGCTGATGTCCCTGTAGTGATGTAGCTGCCTTTAGCTGATGTCCCTGTAGTGATGTAGCTGGCTTTAGCTGATGACCCTGTAGTGATGTAGCTGCCTTTAGCTGATGTCCCTGTGGTGATGTAGCTGCCTTTAGCTGATGTCCCTGTGGTGATGTAGCTGCCTTTAGCTGATGTCCCTGTAGTGATGTAGCTGCCTTTAGCTGATGTCCCTGTAGTGATGTAGCTGCCTTTAGCTGATGTCCCTGTAGTGATAGAGTTGCGTTTAGCTGATGTCCCCGTAGTGATGTAGCTGCCTTTAGCTGATGTCCCTGTAGTGATGTAGCTGACTTTAGCTGATGTCCCTGTGGTGATGTAGCTGCCTTCAGCTGATGTCCCTGTGGTGATGTAGCTGCCTTTAGCCTATGTCCCCATAGTGATGTTGCTGGCATGAGTGGATGTCCTGATGTTGCTGCTGTTGTTGCAGCTGTACCACACTCCCCCCTCCATGATGACCAACCTCCCCGCGGATCTCGTGCAGAAGTTCTCCACCGACTTGGACTTCCGGGACATGTTTGCCACCATGCTGGAGAGGGATGGAACTGCTAAAGGTGAGACTTCCAAGTTGCTGGACACATCGACACATATCACTAGTCACAGAACATCCGAGATGTCAGCCAAACAGAGTTCATGAGGCTTGGCCGATGCACCCTGAAACTGTTGGGTGTTTTGCTTGGTCCACCCTTGTAACCGTTGGAGTCCTTTACAGGCCCCGGAAGCAGAATAGTGATATTACTGAAACACTGGCCCCATATATATTAATAGACAAGGTGTGTCACTCGCCATCTTGGCCGACGTTGAAATTGGCATTCAATGGAAACGTATGCATGTCATGTTCACAATATCTCCCCACGTCCCCCCGTGAAGGCCATGCATGTCACAAACATTCATTTTTTGCAATTTTTAGCTAAATTGGGTGATTTTTCGAAACATTGGTTCAATTGTAAATTAAAATTTCCACGCTCAATGGCGTCAAGCGCTCTGATTGCTAAATATCGCTCTGTGTGTTTGTTATGGTTGGAGCTCAGATCAATCAGAGCCCTCAATGCCAATGAGCACGGAAATTTTTGTTTACTTCCGCACAATTTCCGTAGATTTGAGGGGCCTGTGGCGTTTTGGTCGATACAGTGAGAGATATATCCTAATGCCCCTCACATCTCCCTGATGTTGTGTAGGTCTGTTCTCGGTCCCGATGCCGAAAGTGATGAAACCAGAGGCACTAACCATCAAGCCGTTGAAGACCCTGGTGCCGAGCGTCACGAAGTTCACGAGGTTGATGAAGATGCAGTTGGAGTATGTGTTCCTCTGGTGGCTGGCCAAGATCTCCAAGGGACCGGACTCACACATCGGCTACAAGGGTAGGTGTGGGGGATCAGGCAGGATGGGATTGGGGGGGCGGGGGGGGATCAGACAGGAAGGGATCAGGGGAGATGGGATCAGGGGAGATGGGATCCGGCGGGATGGGGCAGGATGGGATCGGGTGTGATTGGATCAGGCAGGAGGGGTCAGGCAGGATGGGAACAGGGGAGATGGGATCCGGCGGGAGGGGGCAGGATGGGATCAGGTGTGATGGGATCAGGCAGGAGGGGTCAGGCAGGATGGGAACAGGGGAGATGGGATCCGGCGGGATGGGGCAGGATGGGATCGGGTGTGATGGGATCAGGCAGGAGGGGTCAGGCAGGATGGGAACAGGGGAGATGGGATCCGGCGGGATGGGATCCGGCGGGATGGGGCAGGAGGGGATGGGGCAGGATGGGATCGGGTGTGATGGGATCAGGCAGGAGGGGTCAGGCAGGATGGGAACAGGGGAGATGGGATCCTGCGGGATCGGGCGGGAGGGGATCCGGCGGGAGGGGATGGGGCGGGAGGGGATCCGGCGGGAGGGTATCCGGCGGGAGTGGATCGGGCAGGAGGGGATCGGCGGGAGGGGATCGGGCAGGAGGGGATCAGACAGGAGGGGATGGGGCAAGAGGGGATCGGGCGGGAGGGGATCAGGCGGGAGGGGATCGGGCAGGAGCGGATCGGGCAGGAGGGGATGGGGCAGGAGGGGATCGGGTGGGAGGGGATCGGGCGGGAGGGGATCGGGCAGAAGGGGATCAGGCAGGAGGGGATCGGGCAGGAGCGGATCGGGCAGGAGGGGATGGGGCGGGAGGGGATCGGGCAAGAGGGGATCGGGCGGGAGGGGATCGGGCGGGAGGGGATCGGGCAGGATGGGATCCGGCGGGATAGGGCAAGATGGGATCAGGCAGGAGGGGATCGGGCGGGAGGGGATCCGGCAGGATGGGATCCGGCGGGATAGGGCAAGATGGGATCAGGCAGGAGGGGATCGCGCAGGAGGGGATCAGGCAGGAGCGGATCAGGCAGGAGCGGATCAGGAGGGAGGGGATCGGGCAGGAGGGGATCGGGTGGGATGGGATCAGCAAGGATGGGATCAGGTGGGATCATATAGATTAATTCATATACATGATGCTACGTTTACACAAAGTAGGATTAATGTACGAATAGAACAATTTAATACTGAAGCCGATGAGATTAACAGGAGAAAAGCCAATGAAGTAGACTGTATGTGGTTGATCATTCAATCTAAATGAAGGATGCGAGGCTTATGGAGCCAATCATATGACAGCTTTCTGAAACTATTCGGTTTCATGTCCTTACCACCTCTGTTCAGAAATCGCAATCTTAGCAACAGAACCCCCCCCCCCCACACACACACACACACACTGAATGCAACCATACCCTTGATAGTACATCCTTTTGGAAGTAGATGCTCTTTGGTGCTGAGACACGACGGGATGTATTAGTATCAATCATCCACAACAATATAATAGCACAACTTTTTTTTTGCATTCGGAACAGCACGATTATATTCGTTTTCGAGATTCAGAGATCAGATATGCTTGCCTAATTGTTTCGCTTTCTCATACCGAGAATTAGAAAGCCTCAACGCTGATTGGCTGATTTGAAAGCTCAACTGACACGACCTCCTGTGGAGATGTCCTGAGATCTTTATGTCGATGTTCTAACTGTAGTCTCAGCTTCGTTCTGTGCAGGCCACATGATCCAGTTTGATGCCGACCTGGCTTTCCAAGACCCGCTGACGGACCTGACCGGCTACTTCTTCCACTGTCAGTTCCCCAACATCGTGTACAAGACGCTCAACTGTTTCCGCTGCCACTCCCCACCGGGCCAGCCTCAGTCCTCCTCCATCTGCTCCCTGGGGCAGGAGGTGAGTTGACCCCACCCCACGATCTAGTCACACCCGACCCACGACCTAGTCATACCCGCCCCACGATCTAGTCATTCTCGCCTCACGATCTAGTCATTCTCGACCCACGATCTCATCAAAAGCAAAAGTAACTGTGAACATATATCTGTTATATATACAACAAATGATTCTTTGAATGAGAGCGGAATATATATTTAGGTTAGGTTTTGTCAATTAAGAATTGACTGAAATATTTCTTGCATTTGTGGAGGTATATAATTGTAAAACAAGTGTGAACACTGTGTGCATATTTGTAAAAACATGGTGAAGTCAAATCAGTTTTTTTAAGCTGGAAGTTTTGAGTTTGTTGTTTGCTTCTCCTTAATAACAACGTAGAATAAAAGAACTTGTGCAGAGTTACTTTTGCCCTTGAGTATAGACGTTCTGCCACCCATATATGGAATCAGTTATGGAGATTTTCTGGCATCTTGATTTAGGGCTAGTAGAGTGTAGAGTGCTTCAGATTGCCTTGGGGTGGATCATGGTCTGTGAAAACAATTCAAATCGGATCAAATTGCAATTGATCCTCTGGCCATACCTTTTCAGGTGTGTGTCACCTGACTTATTATTGTTGACTTCAGTCTGTAATTGATAGACAGAGGTTCAACCTACGCTGGTTGAAAGAAGTGACTCAACGGATCGGCTGGTCAGTCTCAGTGACTTGGTTGACTGATTGTGCTTCCACGTACCACAATAATATGAATGTTGCTCATAATTTCAATCACTAGATTGTCTGGCCAGACTTGGTTATTTACAGGCCGCCATCGGATGGCTGGAATATTGCTGAGTGTGGTGTAAACTAGAACAAACAAAATCAGATGCATTCAAATCACTGAGACTGGGTTGTTGACTTCAGTTAGTCATCTTCCCGAGGCAAGGGAGTTAACTGACTGTAAAAGTCCAGTCTCCACCCTTGCTGAACAAGGCTGGAATTTCTGAGCTATTACGAGGTATGTCCCTATTATGTCCCTCCTATTCACCAATCAGATTCCTCCTCTGATATTACTGCATTTGCTTCAAACAAAATGGCGGCACCCAGTGAAGACTGTCTGATCTTTAATCAAAATCTATATATCAATAAAATGGTCTTACTTCCTGAAGTGCCTCAAATCATGTGAGTGCCTTGATTAAAAACATGAAAGATTTAAAAAATGTCTGTTGATGATACACATGCTTTGCAAATCCAGCAATTGACCGAAATCTGCACAGCAGTTACAAACCGGATGTCAATTAAGTCACACGATTTTGATTGGACCATGCATAAACTCGTTAGTCCAGCCAAAATATAACTCCATAATTCCAGCCTAGTTCAGCAAGGGTGAGTACTGGACTTTTACAGTCAGTTAACTCCCTTGCCTCGGGAAGATGTTAGTTTGTGGACTGCAGATACAGATGGTACGGACTGCATGTCATAGAGAGCAGTACAGAGTATTGAGCACAGCTTGAAGCAGCTTGATACTATACCAGGCTATGTTTAACTAGTCATGTATACTATCGTAAGACGCATACAAAAAATAGTACGGAAGAAAAACTGATGCGGAGAATGACACATCAGTTGCCTTGACCTATCCATATTGGCCAGGGCCCCGTTCCACAAAGCGATCATAACTACAATCAATCTTAGAGACTTACGTCGATTCTAAAATTGTCTTAGCTAAAGTTTACAACCGTTCCACAAAGCGATCTTAGGGTGATTGTAACTTTACAAGTTCTTAAGTAGCCGATCTTAACAAAGATCGGAATCTTCAGCAATAAAGATACGAAATTTTCCCTTGGAGTGGCCTCCCTTGGTCATGTTTAGCAGACGACGCATTTCCTTGCACACCATAATAAAAGTCGCCATCTTTGTTGTTATGGTACAATATTTAAGATTGATTTTAGCAATCCTAAGTTGGTCCGGGGCAACTTAGCATTTTGATCTTAACTTAGTTAAGATTGCTTTGTGGAACGGGCGGCTGATCGTAACAAAAATTTAAGATCGCATACTTAGCGAGTTACAATCAACTTAGCCCTAAGATCGCTTTGTGGAACGGGGCCCAGAACTTGGAATATTTTATTCACAGCTGAAACTTAAAAAGTTTTGTGGAGGGAAATAAGAAGCTTGCAAATAAGACTATCAGTGTATTTTAATTTTATTTCACATTTGTGAAAATAAGAGTTGGTGGATCTGTTAAGCAATTTATTTATAATATCCTTTTATGGATAGTGTCGATGGATTGTGATTGGTCACTTGGGTCATGTGACTTGGGTTTGCATCAGAGAACATGGGTTGTAAACATAGCTTGGTATCTTAGGATTTTTTCTAAATGTATCTTCACATGTATTTTAAATAGCTCACCAGCTTGAAGCCTTGTAGGCCCAAAAGAAAGCAATGAACAATGAAGTCTTTGTCATGTCATGAGTTTGTTGTGCCCGTCTTAGCTCACCTGACTTCGGCATGCCCTATTGAGCTCACCTGATCAAATGATTTATGAGATTGTTGTCCATGTACTGTTAGTCTGTCAATGTTCCTAGTCGCCTGCTACTGACATGGTCATGCTGCATGCCACTGCATGACGTAACAGAATGCCGAGGAATGCCAATCACAAGTATACTATGTAATGCAACTTTGTATCATAATTGAGGCCATCTGTTAGAACTATTTTTCCCTGTCGTACCACGTTTTGATAGGCAGATACTTAATTGAATACTTTTGTTTTTGAAAACTTGAATTTTCCATCTCTTGAAAATGTTGGTATCTCAAGCGCATTTTCAGTTTGAAAAGGAAACATTTAAAACATGTTGTTTCTGTGCTTCAGTGTGGTGATGGCTAGCATACCACATACTTTTTGGACTGATGTAAAGTTTTTATGACACCTAATACTTAAGACCACAGGGGCTATGGTTAGCACTTAAGGGTACATATGCTACAACTAGCACTTAAGGGTACATATGCTATAACTAGCACTTAAGGGTACATATGCTACAACTAGCACTTAAGGGTACATATGCTACTACTAGCACTTAAGTGTACCTATGCTACAACTAGCACTTTAGTGTTCATTTGCTACAGCTAGCACTTAAGAGAACATATGCTACAACTAGCACTTTAGGGTTCATATGCTACAGCTAGCACTTAAGAGAACATATGCTACAGCTAACAATTAAGGCTTCAGATTCTACAGCTAGCACTTAAGGCTATCATATGCTTCAGCTAGCACTTAAGGCTATAGTATGCTATAGCTAGCACTTAAGGCTATCATATGCTACAGCCAGCACGTTAGGGTTCATATGCTACTGCTAGCACTTAAGAGAACATATGCTACAGCTAGCACTTAAGGCTATTATATGCTATAGTTAGCACTTTAGGCTATCATATGCTACAGCTAACAATTAAGGCTTCAGATTCTACAGCTAGCACTTAAGGCTATCATATGCTACAGCTAGCACTTAAGGCTATCATATGCTTCAGCTAGCACTTAAGGCTATAATATGCTATAGCTAGCACTTAAGACTATCATATGCTACAGCTAGCATTTTAGGGTTCATATGTTACAGCTAGCACTTAAGAGAACATATGCTACAGCTAGCACTTAAGGCTATTATATGCTATAGTTGGCACTTAAGGCTATCATATGCTACAGCTAGCATTTTAGGGTTCATATGTTACAGCTAGCACTTAAGGGTACATGTGCTAAGAGCTAGCACTTAAGGCTATCATATGCTACAGCTAGCACTTTAGGGTTCATATGCTACTGCTAGCACTTAAAAGAACATATGCTACAGCTAACAATTAAGGCTACAAATTCTACAGCTAGCACTTAAGGCTATCATATGCTACAGTTAGCACTTAAGGGTACATATGCTAAGAGCTAGCACTTAAAGCTAGCATATGCTACAGCTAGCACTTAAGGGTATGGATTCTACAGTTAGTCATCCTTGAGAGGGTATTCAATATGCCCTCAGTTGATACTGTCCCGTCCAGCAAATTCACTGACGTGTAGTGCAATAACTGACGTCACTGAAATGACATGCAAAGCTGCATTAACCTCCAGCTCAAGCTGAATGTTCTACTGTTTTACAGGACACTTGCCTCAGTCAGGGCTTGAGAGCCAGTCCAATATTGGTGACCCCTTTAACAAATACCATATTTTAATATTGGATGACAGGCCTCCACTCTTGATTATCAGGTTTAGCCTTTCTCCAAGGCTGTACTGAAACAAAGGTCCATGGATGTGTAGTAATTCTATCCTCCCAAGTGGCAAGTCGAGATATGTGGACATTCTAAGGACTCCAGTCTCTTATAGGGACAACTTGTTATTATTTACATAATCTAGAAAATAATGATTATTGCCTTAGAGACTTGTGCAAGTCTAGGCCCTGTTGTGTAAGACAATGTCAGCTCCATGACTGTTGGAACTCCTGTACTTTAACACAAAGAAACAACAGTCGTAGCACTGAGATTGTTTTCTCATCCCGAGCACAAGATGGTTCCTCGTATTTTGGTTCATGATACCACTAACTACATGTTGTTAGCACACTGCTTGTATTGCACGACACTTCTTCTGTGTAAATATCCCTGTGATCATATATCGGTAACCGTGGGAACAGCATTGTTAATCAGTTTTAACATTTATGTTATTATTATACACTTTTAATGTGATAACTTCATTTCAGTGCTAATCATTTTTTCTTTTGTTTCACCTTTTATTAATATATTTTCTGTTTTGTTTTACTGAAATATTTTCATTGATTTTTTTCCAATTCCTTTTTTGGCCATTGTATTTTACAATGAGAGCAAGCGAGTGAGTGAGTGAAACCTGTTGAGAACTTGTCGTGTATACTTTTACACATTTTGGAAAAAGGTCACACTTGCTGAAAGGGATTTTGGAAATTGTCAGAATGAATCTTCATCAATATTTAAAGGGAAGTACATGAAAAGTCTTCTTCATATTTCGTGTTGTGAGTATTGAAAATATCATAAAAAGAGTAACCTCATCCACATTAACCTTAAGAGTCATAAGACGTACCTCCAGTTTCCTTGTCCAGATGATGTCGATGTGTACAGTACTTCCTTTTAACTATTGCATGCTAATTAACTGTATTGTGTTTTATCTTATTATGATTTGTAGCCTGTTTTTGTGACCCTAGAACTGAATTATTGTTTTTTACTTGTTTCTTTTACTTTGTTTATTTAAGAATCAACCTCAATATTTTTTATGTAAAACACAGTGTGCATTCAGTTCAAATTTGCATTGCAAAGGTTGCACATCAGTTTTTACGTTAATAACTCCTTAAAGGTAACAACATATAGGAAGTCAATTCTCGGTGATATATATGTCATCAGTAATAACTTCACAGACAGCCTATCAGTGACATCATTCAGCAATGATGCAACACCAGCCCCACCCATTCTGTTATCAGCCAATCAGGAAACAGTAGTCAATTAGTGGGCGTGGTCTGATTTCGTTTTGGCTTATTGAAACATAAATGCAAACACATTTGCTCGGTTAACCAATCAAATACCATGGAATCACTACCCATTCTGTTATCAGCCAATCAGGAAACAGTAGTCCAATAGTGGGCGTGGTCTTATTTCTTTTTGGCTTATGGAAACATAAATGCAAACACATTTGCTCGGTTAACCAATCAAATACCATGGAATCACTACCCATTCTGTTATCAGCCAATCAGGAAACAGTAGTCAATTAGTGGGCATGGTCTGATTTCGTTTTGGCTTATTGAAACATAAATGCAAACACATTTGCTCGGTTAACCAATCAAATACCATGGAATCACTACCCATTCTGTTATCAGCCAATCAGGAAACAGTAGTCAATTAGTGGGCGTGGTCTAATTTCGTTTTGGCTTATTGAAACATTAATGCAAACACATTTGCTCGGTTAACCAATCAAATACCATGGAATCACTACCAATTCTGTTATCAGCCAATCAGGAAACAGTAGTCAATTAGTGGGCATGGTCTGATTTCGTTTTGGCTTATTGAAACATAAATGCAAACACATTTGCTAGGTTAACCAATCAAATACCTGGAATCACTACCCATTCTGTTATCAGCCAATCAGGAAACAGTAGTCAATTAGTGGGCGTGGTCTAATTTCTTTTTGGCTTATGGAAACATTAATGCAAACACATTTGCTCGGTTAACCAATCAAATACCTGGAATCACTACCCATTCTGTTATCAGCTAATCAGGAAACAGTAGTCAATTAGTGGGCGTGGTCTAATTTCTTTTTGGCTTATGGAAACATTAATGCAAACACATTTGCTCGGTTAACCAATCAAATACCATGGAATCACTTGCAATTTATTTATTGAACTGAAATTTGAATGTGATGTTGTTTTGGTCTCTGTTTTGGTTTGGGGCGGTCGGGGAGCCTAGTGGTTAAAGCGTTTACTCGTCACGCCAAAGACCCGGGTTTGATTCCCGACATGGGTACAATGCGTCAAGCCCATTTCTGGTGTCCCCCGCCGTGATATTGCTGGAATATTGCTAAAATTGGCGTAAAACCATACTGACTATACACAGAAAGAATTGAACCAAAACAGTGAGTGAGTGGGTGAGATTGAAATGACTGAAACAAGACTGCATAAATATATTTCTAGGAGTTGAGCTATTTGTAGTGTGAGAATGGATTATGCCAACATTTACACATTTACACCTCAATCCACGCCCAAGCCTTACTTCCACAGACCTGTGACAGTTGTAGCCCTGACATAGCTTTGTTGGATGGTGGCCTCAATCATTGAACAAAGACTTTCACCATCATTTTCAAAATCATGGTTTATCTTTCTAGGCCCTGTTCACAAAGCAATCGAAGCACCAAGACAATCGTAACTCACATACAGTAGAACACGGATATAACCAACTAGTAGGGACCAGAGAAATAAGTTTGTTATATCCGTTCGTTATACACGTTTTCGCTCGGAAACGTCCGCCATCTTGGATAAGACAAAAAACAATACACACGTAACTGCAGCATTGATTTGTATGAGCAGTGATCATTCAATTGATCAGATATCAGTTCGCTGTATCAGTTAGTTCGCTGTAGAGAGTTCGTTATATACGTAAATTTTATATGATATTATATAGGAGATAAATCGGGGATTTTTTAACAGTTCGTTGTATCCGTTTGTTCGCTATATCCGTGTTCGTTATATCCGTGTTCTACTGTACTTTCTTTTTAAACTTACAACAAGACTATGATCGTTTGTGGGGCTCTGGTCAACTCTTCAAAACATTTATTCAGGCGTGACCAAGTTAACCTGGGATTTAGCAAGGCTTACCAACAAAGTGCCCTTGTCAGGCCTATTCCTTTTTCTTTTTTAAGTTCCTATTTCCTTATATTCAGATATCTTTTTAAACTCTTCCCTTTTATTGTACCTGATATCTGTGAAATTTAATTGGCAGGCTGAAAATAATTGATACGCGCTTGGGATGGGGTTTGCTGTTTCACTGGGTTGGCATACAAAGAGGGTGTTAATTAAGTTGTTTACGGTAGTAAGTTGCCCAAACCCTAGGGTCACAAATGCACATTTCTGTAATTCCAAGCATCTTTTTGCATGCTGTTATTTGCTTTCCACAACTAACTTCTAACTCTTCAGTTTGTTTATTTTCTGACAGAATAAGGCATCTGGTGCATGGCATTGCTGCAAGGCGTCTGTCATGGCCGGCCCACCAGAGGAATGTCCACTGCCTGCAATTACAAAGATTCCTTGTTCTTGGTCTGAAAACTTGTTGTTCCGCAGTGTTGAAAATTGGTTGAAAAATCAACAGAAATATCTGATTTTTTTAAAATTCAAGTGTTGTGATACTGACTATTTAATGACTGGATATTTCATCTGGGACTCATGATGTTTCACATGTAAAGTTTTCAGGTTTCAAATTCTCAAAAAAAACCTGCAAATATGAGGACACTTAAATTGTAAAATTATCAGTACTTAGTACTCTTTCTCCACTTGAACTCTCACAGCCGTGGTGAGATCGACACTTGGAAATGCTGCGACAATGTGATACAATGAGTGACATCATGTTTCCATGACAACTTAACCCGTTTGGATTCAGTGGGGTTTTTTCAAATTTCGATGGAGATAAAAAAGAGTTTTATGAAGAAAAGCAATCATACGTTGTGAAAATATTTCCAATCCCATTCAACAGCATTTTTCAACCAATCAGAATGCAGCAGACATGCCCATCCTCTTTACAATTACTCAACCATCAAGGGAACATGCGTCATTTTCAAAGCAATGATTCTCAGTAGACTTCATTTGTAACAATAAAATAATAAACTTGCTAATTATTTCTGTAGTCTGCATCCCAACATGTCTGCTTGGTGAAATAGAAATAACAACAGTCATTGAAGCCTTACCCTTCATCAGTGTTTGTAACTTTCTATTCAAATCAACTTCATGATGACTTCCTTGGTTGAAAACGTAGAATAGGACTTCAGCAACCCTTGCTTGACGTTAAAGGCGACCATACTTGTCGTAAAAAGCGAATAACAAGATCGGGTGGTCAGACTCGCTGACTTGGTTGATGCAGGTCATCGATCCCAATTGCGTGGATCGATGTTCATAATGTCAGTCACTGGATTGTCTGGTCCCGACTTGATTATTTACAGACAGCCGTCATATAACTGGAATATTGCTGAGTGCGGCCTAAAACAACAAACCAACCAACCTTGGTTGAAAACTGGCACAACCTTCATCAGTGAAGCCCATTACACGGACACGCCCTGTTTCCAGTCAGTGAAGCTGGTACCCAGTTGACCTAAACATTACATGCTTATCTAACTTCACTCAAGGACAGGGGTGGTGGGGTGGCCTAGTGGTTAAAGCATTCGCTCGTTACGCCAAAGACCTGGGTTTGATTCCCGACATGGGTACAATGTGTGAAGCCCATTTCTGGTGTCCCCTACCATGACATTGCTGGAATATTGCTAAAATATTATAATATTGCTGTTATTGATCATTCTAGTTTCATAACACTTGTGACCCGTAGTCTTAGGCTCTGTGAGGGGCATGAGTGGCCCAGTCGTCTAAGGTGCGGCAATTCGCTGTGCAGAGTTGCGTCCCTTGGGCACGCCAGAAACCTATCATTGTGGGTTCCAATCCCGGTTCACCCTGATTATGTTTCTAGGTTTGTCAGTACCATACCTGTGCTCGTGGGTTTCACCGAAGTGGTAAACGTCTGAGACCTGCATCACTTCAGGCTTTCCTCCAACATTAAGCTGACATGCCGTGATGTAACTGGAATACTGTTAAAACGGTGTTAAACCCAACTCACTCACTTAGGCTCTGCAGTTCTCCGTGCAGAGTTGTGTCCCCTAGGTATGACAGAAATCTATGATCATGGTTTAAACCCCAGTTCACACTGGTTGTTTCGAGGTTTGTCAGGAACATACCTGTGCTTTGGATTTCACCAAAGTCGTAAAAATCATCACTTCGCGCTTCCCTCACACATCAAGCTTACATGGCATGATTATAACTGAAATACTTTTCAAAGTGGTGTTAAGCCAAACGCACTGACTCATAATAAGTTGAATAAATGACTCTGCAGGGAAAATTGCTATTTCTCCGAATTTGCCCTAATACTGATAGCATGTTGGGCAAAATGTAAAACCAAGGAATTCCTCCTCCCCCAAAGGATATCTATAATGACATTGGGCTGATTGCTTCGTGCAACTCCCGAATATTGTCCCAGATGCTATTTAACAGTAACGAAAACTCCCCTGCTGGGCCGGCCATGGTGGATGACATCACTCTAGGGATAACAGGCTTCATTCTGGTGGGAGAGGTATTGCCCTGACTATGTATTGTTGACTGTTAATCATCCATGTTCCTCCCTTTCTGATCTAGGTCATTAGCAGGGTGAAGACGTCCGGCTTTTCGGTTCCCGAGCTCCAAGTCCGCAGCTACAATGAGAACGAGTTTGCCATATTACTGAACGACGCTGCGACTGTGGCGCTGTCGATTGTGGATCAGTGTGTGCGAACGTTTGGCAAGGAGGATGTGCTGTACTGAGTGGCTGTCGTGTCGGCGGTTTGGGTCGTTGTGTGAATGTGTTTTGTTATGAAGTTCATGTTGACATGAGGAGAAGGTCATTTACATAACAATTTGAAGGTGTTGAAAACGGTTGTTTGATTTGAAGTTCATTGATGTTTTGTTAACTAAAGTCTTAAGGATCCTTTAAAAAGTATATATCAAGTTAAAGTTCTTGGTAGTTCAACACAAGAGGACTCCAAATATTATTCTTTATAGCTGACACTGATTCTGCCTAGAATCTGATATTACTTTGTCACTTAACTAAAGTAGGACTATACATGGGTGCATTGGAAGTCCAAGCAGTATTGATGCATGTCATTTTTCACATTGATTGTATTACTTTTTAACATAACAGTTAGTAAGCAGTCAGGGCAGTCGGGTAGCCTAGTGGTTACAGCGTTCGCTCGTCACGCTGAAGACCCGGGTTCGATTCCAGACATGGGTACAATGTGTGAAGCCAATTTCTGGTGTCCCCTGCCGTGATATTGCTGGAATACTGCTAAAAAGCGGCATTAAACCATACTCACTCATTCACTACACACAGTATTCGAAATTCACGCTAGTCCACTTGCCTCTGAATACTAAATTGTGCTGAGGACAAGTAAAAATCCAGTGATGGTCGTCCTCATAGCCTTTGAGGGCTGTCATTCCAAACCAGTTCTCATTGCTACATGGAAATGGAAATGAAAAACACTGACACAAAATATAAGCATTTCATGTCTTGTTCAAGCAGGACTAGCTACGTATTCTGGGAGCTATTAAAGTATTCTAGACCAGAGACCATATATCGGTATATGGTCACTGTCGAGACTATTCTTAAAAAACATTCTTGTTTTATTTTGTAAGTAGATCAGCTCCTCATGTCACATGACCTTTGTCACCTGTCAGTCCTGTCATATTCCTGGAACGCTACACCCAGAGGTGCCGACCATATGGCAGAATCATCTCGATATTTTGAATCGAATTCCACAAATAAATTAAGTGTAACATATTTCAATTTTTGTCCACAAAATCACGAGTAATTTAGACCAGTTACTGCCCTTGCTGCAGGCGTTGTCACGTAAACAAGCAATAAGCAACAGCCACTTGTTCAGCTTGAGAAGGTTCACAGATTTTGAGATGTTTGGTGATAAATTTACATACGCTCAATGACGCCAATACCATCCCAGATATTTGTAATTGGCCCAATATCGAGTTGGCATCTCAGGACAGCTCATCTAGGAGTGTACTGGTATAGTGGAACATTATTATCAGTGTTCCCGCTGGCTTTTGAAACTGCCAGTCCTAGTGGACTGGCAACTTTAAAAATTACCAGTTTTCTCTCTCATTTTTAATATTTCTAGATGAAGTCGCTACAAATATATGTTTAACCTCAAGTCAAAGCGAAATGATATTTCCTTGCACTGAAAATAGACAAAGGGAAACCCTGATGGTAACAGACAAGCTGACGTCTTTCGAAAAATATACATATTTGAACATCGCCAATGTTTTGTTCAGCAACAAAAACTTACACGGTACTTTATTTGCTGGTCCACAGGGACTGGCAGTCACATGAATTACCGGTCAAAGCCTAATTTTACCGGTAACAAACTGGTAATTACCAGTAAATGGGAACACTGAATAACTATAGAGAACAGTTTGTTTTCTGCATTTTTTTGTCTTAATTCCGACCTTTGATCCTTCAGTGTATCAAAGTGTGAAAATGGACACATTGCAGTTCATGGACAGGAGTTGTTAGATGGCTAGTTTATAGACTTGCCTTAAGACTCCTGATGTTTGTAGTTTTGAAAATCATGTTCCTTAGTTTTCAGTCAGTATTGACTTATATTAGGAAATACTCTCTTTCAGTTTCACGATTTTGTTTAATAAGACTCAAGAACCAAACTATATTTAAACTACACAGAGTAGGGTCTGAAGTTTTGAGGTTGCCATTGGATTTAAGAAATGCCTCGTCTCTCCGGGCAAACATTGAAGGCTTCTGGTATTTGAATCTATATCAGATGTTTATTCAAAATGACATTCTCCATTACTGTAGGGGGCACGGGTGGCCCAGTCGTCTAAGGCGCCGCGATTCGCTGTGCAGAGTTGCGTCCCTTGGGCACGCCAGAAACCTATGATTGTGGGTTCGAATCCCGGTTCGCCCCGATTATGTTTCTAGGTTTGTCAGCACCATACCCGTGCTCGTGGGTTTCACCGAAGTGGTAAACGTCTGAGACCTGCATCACTTCGGGCTTTCCTCCCACATTAAGCTGACACGCCGTGATATAACTGGAATACTGTTAAAAGCGGCGTTAAACCCAACTCACTCACTCACTCACTCCATTACTGTAAGGAATGATTATTATTCATGGTTCGTCTTTTTCTCCAAATTGTGTTTATATAATTCTTTACAATTGTGAATATTGTTTGATATCAGTATTTGTGTTGTCCGTAAGACACGGCTGAATTCCAGAGCTAAGAATTGTCTCAACTGTTTGATGGTAGAATAAGAAGTCAGTTCTAGCTTGTGTGTGTTTACAAAATGGAATGGAAATGGACATCCATACTGCCCGTCCAACTGTTATTCTGTCCATGTGTTCATCAATGACCACTACTGACCAGCACCAAGCAGTAATGGTCACTTGATAGTTCCGTAAGCCTAAGACTTGGCTCTTAATAAATATGCTCACGTTGACCTCTGTGGGTTACCTCCCTTGAACTACAACCAACTTGCTCAGCTTCATCGATAAGGAAACTTGCGGCAGTGTCTTTGTTTTGGAGTTTTAGTAAACACTTGTTTAGCTACAGCATCTGGTTAACTGTTATACCCCTTGTATTGATGGAAGGTAGGATGGGGCAATCGCTACCTCGATACATAGTCTATTATTACCCAGGATAAGGTAAGGGCCCTTCTCGACCCACTAACAAAAAATCCCTGAAGTATTTTAAACATTGTTATAATATTTAGTGTTTAAATGACTGGCATCTAGCATCTTTTCTTTACAAAATGTTTAACGTTTTTTATTTAAAGAGAAATGAAAACAAGGTTAAAACTTTTAAGAGTTGTGGTGAAAATGCATTAAAGGAAAATTGTTCAAGATATTGGAGGAAAGCTGACTATGATCCAAGTAGAGATGTGCTTTCTATATCTTATAAAAACAGCAGCATGGAATGAGAAATTAAATAAATACTCATTATGTGGTGTTCTTTTATACTTTTCAGTAACATTTGAGTTTGTTTTAATTGGAAAAAAGATTGTTAGAAAGAAAGATTGCGATCAGCCTGTTATGAGACATCATCCTCTATTTTGGGTTCTTGTTAACAGAAAGGGCTCTTATGCCGCAGGGTTTCGAAAATTATAACACTGTATTAAGTACTTATAATATATATAAGTATATATATAATATATATACAGCATTATCAACTGGCTTTTTGGGGCAATCATACAGTACAATTTTTTGTGTAGCTTGTTTCTTTTGTGGAAGAGTAATGTCCTGCTGTCCTGCTTGTTTTAGAGGTACCTTAACAGTGGACGTTCAAAGACAAGGTCACATGTTGTTTATGACACAATGTGTTATAATGTCTTAATGTCAAGTGTGACTATATTCCATTGATTTGATATTGTTTACATAAATGTATTTTATGCTTGATATATTTTTTAGCTCAAATTTACTTTACAAATTGTTTGTGATACTCAATTGCTTGAACTAGTTGTGTGACATATAGCATATAGTGCCTTTCTGCCGCTAAATGAGCACAGCATATAGTGTTGTGTTGCTTGTGAGACTCCATGGAGAGTGCTGCATGTCAATATCTGCAGTATTAGTACTGGGGCAGTTGATGGATCTGCCGACTTAAATTTTCACATATTAAATGAAAGTTGTGTTATCACGTTGCATTTAATATTAATAATTACGAAAAATCAAAGTACAAATTAATACCGTATTCGATGTAATAAGCGCACCGTTCTAATAAGTGCCCACGGCAATATTTGCTAATATATTGGCTAGTGAACAATCCCGATTAGCCCCTTTTCCGATTGATCAATGTACACAAGACTTATTTATTCGTGTATAATACAGGGGCGGTCGGGTAGCCTAGTGGTTAAAGCGTTCGCTCGTCACACCGAAGACCCGGGTTCGATTCCCGACATGGGTACAATGTGTGAAGCCCATTTCTGGTGTGCCCTGCCGTGATATTGCTGGAATATTGCTAAAAGCGGCATAAAACCATACTCACTCACTCGTGTATAATACACACTTGTGTGTTATATGCACCCTTAATTATGGGCAATTAAATTCTCGAAAATATATCTATCGTGTATAATACGCACAGATTCTTCTTTTGTACCATTTCAGGCTGTCAGCGTAAACCACAAAATTTACAATTTTTCAACTTTTTTATCTCACCAAAATTTTATTCAAATAAGAGCCCCCTATTTCTAATTTTGAGAGCACCCTGGGCGCTTATTACGTTGAATAATGTACGTCAGTTTTGGAAGGAAAGTAACCATGGTACGTTTTACTTTCATTTAAAAAACCCAACCTTTTGTTTCCTTCTTGGCTGATAGACATGTTTTTCAATTTTGAAAAAACAAATCTTTTTGGCCAGCAAACCTACCATTTGGATAATACATGTAATTGGTAAACCCAGATATTAAGTCATGACCAAAAATGTTTTGCAAAACTGTTTAGTGAAACAATACATATCAGTTTAAGCATATCATTGTTGTGTTTCACTGAGTTGTCGCAGGGCATTGGTTTTGGTATGTTATTTGAAACATGCTTCATATATTCATATAGATGCTGTCCTTTCAAATGATTTGTGTTCATATTGTTCTATTGAATTTATTCTTTATGATTTATGTTTTGAAAATGTTTTATATACATATGTGAGTACATGGATCAAGGTTGACAGTCTTGTTTTCTTGTTTACTGTGGATTGTATTCACTATCTGACGTTGTATTTTGATATTTCATCATTTTAATGAAATATCTTACAAAAACTTGAGATATGGGTATTTTTTCAAGTTTAGTAAGCATTTGGAAAAAATTGATTTCTTGACTTGCACATGTTTAGTCAGTATGCCAAGAGGGGAGACAAATGAAATAAACAAAAGGTTTTTCTGTGTTTATTTTCAAAAAACAACTGTTGGAAAAGGTTCCAAATCTTTTTGGGAACAGTTATTGTAGGCTTTGTAAGTCAAACAATAAATTGTGGCCTAGTTCGATATATCGATCTTCCCTCTTTGTATTCTGACACTTATTAAACCAGTGTCAACAGTGGTTCATATTATACCATGGTTTCTCTGTAACTTCCATGGCATTTTTCTGTATATTCTCCACTACCTGAGCTCAATGATATTTAGCGTTATAGATCTCTGTGTGTTTATTTATTTTTTGTATTGTTTTTTTCCCTATCAGGTAATAAAGAGAACAAAAGGGTCAGGCTTTAAGCGCCAGGAGATGCACACGGCTAAAGACACCGACAATCAGTTTATGATGTATATGAACGACGCAGCCTCATCTGCACTTCGCATAGTTGATCGGTGTATTCACAAACATGGACGGGAGGCAGTCTTGTACTGATTTCCACACAACTAATAATCAGACCCATTGGTTGGACAGTCAGTTAACAGTATTTGTGGTCTGGGGTGCACTGTAGTGGACAATATGCGTTTCGGTACTGATTTCCACACAACTGATAATCAGACCATTTGTTGGACAATCAGCACCTGAATAAGATGGCCTTGGCTGCCCTTTCACAAAACATGGATACTGATTTCCACACAACTACTAATCCTATCTGTCTGCCAGTTTATCACCAGCATTACATTAATAATCAGACTTACTCAGTTTCTTATTTGTATACAATGTTACTTTGTATATTGTGAGGGGAAACAGGTGGCACAGTCGTTTAAACTGCCACAGTTTGATGTGCAGGGTTGCGTCCCTTTGGCACGCCAGAATCCTATGATAGCGGGGTTCAAATCCTGGTTTCGCGCCGATTGTTTCCAGGTTTGTCAGCATCATATCCATGCATGTGGGTTTCACCGAAGTGGTAAACGTCTAAGACTTGCGTCACTTGGGCTTTCCTCCCACATTAAGCTGACACGCTGTGATATAACTGGAATACTGTTTAAAGCAGCGTTAAACCCAATTCACTCACTCACTGTTATCCTGGATTGGTTTTAAGCAGTTACTATTTCTATTTGACCAACTGACAGGATCTGTATTATATGCCTATGATAATGAAAGCCTTCAAGAAGGTTTGGCTTGTGTATATATGGCTTTCTGTGATTTGTGTGTAATGGTTGATAGTCTGTCAATGATATGTTTCTATAATCCTTATTCCTTAGATTATGATGAAAGTAAGAACTGACACGAAATTGAAGTGTGGTATTTCTCATTGCTGCGAAAAGCTGCAAAATTGCTGATGCGGCGTTCTGCAATATTCACTCACTCACTGGAATGTCGCCATCTTAACACCATGTTAACAGACAGGTGACTGTGACTTGGGTGGTCAAAATGGCTGCTTAGGATGGATTCTTCTTGGGTGATGACAAGGTAAGATCAGCATCCACCATCCAGCTGCTTGTGTTTAGCATCAACCACTCTGGTTTCACTGGTCTACATGACTTACGGCTTAATTGTGGAACACCATTCACACTTGCTGACTCGCACTTGTTGAGTGGACTCTGATAGTAGCAGAACAAATACCGTATTCGACGTAATAAGCGCCCGGGGCGCTCTCAAAATTAGAAATTAGAGGCTCTTATTAGAATATAATTTTGGTGAAAGAGTCGAAAGATCATAAATTTTATGGTTTCTGCTGACAGCCTGAAATGATACAAAAGAAAAGTATGTGCGTATTGTAAACGACAGATATATTTTACAGAATTTAATTGCCCGTAATTAAGGTTGCATATGACACACGAGTGGGTATCATACACGAAGAAATGTACACGAATTGTGTACATTGATCAGTCGGAAGGGTGCTAATTGGGAATGTTCACTAGCCAATATATTTTCAAATATCGCCGTGGGCGCTCATTAGAGCAGGGCGCTTATTACGTCGAATACGGTATGTAGAAATTATGAATACAAATCAGGGTGTCCTCATCATGACCCTAACTTCAAAAGAAATCTATGGAACCCCTTGATCAATCTCGATAAACTCATATCTGTTTCTCCGATCTTTGGGTGAAGACCTGACAACCTCTCCACAAGAAGTCGCATGTAACTTTCTAATCAGCCTATTAGCCACAAGGCTTCTAAATAACTGATAGGACTGAGAGAAGCATTTAGACCTGCATAGCTGATCCTGTATCTCAAAGGGGGCTCTGGTGGCCCAGTCGTCTAAGGCGCCACAATTCACTGTGCAGAGTTGCGTCCCTTGGGCTGGCCAGGAACCTATGATTGTGGGTTCAAATCCTGGTTTGCCCCGATTGTGTTTCTAGGTTTGTCAGCACCATACCCGTGCTCGTGGGTTTCACCGAAGTGGGTAAACGTCTGAGACCTGCATCACTTTGGGCTTTCCTCTCACATTAAGCTGACATGCCATGATATAACTGGAATACTGTTAAAAGCGGTGTTAAACCCAACTCACTCACTCACTCCTGTATCTCAAAAATGAATTTAAATGGACAGTCCCTAATGTAAATGATAAAGACTGTCCTCTTTTTTTGTAAATATTTTGAACACACTTATGTATCTGAGGCCCCCCCCCCCAAAAAAAAAAGGAAGTGAACATATTGTTTTGGGTTCAGTTCCTGTTGGTATTGGCCTTCAAATCCTATTCCAAGCCATAACTTAAAAAACATTCAATGTTTTCAACAAAACTCAAAACTTGCCATATGCATTGCTCATCAGCTTAACTGTTGCCTAGTGGATGGGTTGTCAGAACTTCATGCAGAGAGGTGTCGTATCAGAGAAAAGATCTGATTTTATATGAGATTGTCCCACAGATATTGTACATGAAAGCCTGTATGAACACAGCTGGTTTAGTGGGAGCCTTGAACTTCAACTTGCCGTCCACAACATGGAGCCAGGTCAGGGGTTTGAAAGACGTCCAACTTGATAATTTAGAGACTTCATATCAAATGATAGGTAAATTCCTTTTCAGAATATAGATAAGGCACTGTTCCACAAATTTATCCTACAACTATCCTAACTATCATAATGTAGCAAGACTTACGACTGCATTGTGCTGCAATCGCTTAGCAGAATGTCCCAAGGGCTACTATTGAGCATTATATCGACCTAAAAAAATGAATCAAAGTATGTTTTTATCCCAAACCAATGTCAAGTATATCAATACCATGCCAACCATTTGATATTCTGAGGGATCTGGGAATTTTTCTCTAAAAATATCTGTTCCCCGAAATCTTTTGTCCTGTTTTACACACAGAGGACTTTGTTCACAGGACATGCTGGCTGTTGCTAAAGGTATTATGATATAGTTAGAAAAAACATGTAAAACTCAACTCAGTCACTCATTCCCTTTCAAAGAATTGTATGTTTTAAAACTCTAACTTAAAACTACATTGGGCCTCAAACACAAAAAGCCCGACCCCTTAGGAATGTGTAATAGTAGCAAAAAGCAAGATGCATGTAAGAATGCTGACAGAGAAACCAAAAGTTGAAATAAGGCCACAATTATTTGGACCCTGAAGGTAGCGTTGTAGCAAGGGATCACTGTACCTAGGTGCCAGTCCACTCCCCCAATTAAACATTAGCCATCCAATGAGCTTCTATCATTCCACACCAGAAAGTTCTGGGGGCGTGTTGGGTGTACAACTCAATGTGGCCTAGGGTAGACTTTACATTGCTGAACGTGTTTGCTCACAATTTGACCCTCCCGTCACATAATGCGGGCGATATAGTCGACACCTTGTCTGTAAAACCAGTCAATATTTTTCAACAAAAATTAGCAGATGTATCAAACAGATCCTGAAGTGGTGCCTTTTGCTCTTTATGGATTTTGGCATTATTATTTTTTCTTGATTTCCATGGAAACGATTTGTACTTAGTCAATTGAAGGGGGGGTTGGTGTCATTTCTGGAGCAGAACTAAAACTACTTTTGAACATTTTTCATCCAAACTTGGTACATGTATTAATCAAGGGCTGAAGTGGTGCCTTTTGCTATTTAGGAATTTAAAAAAAAAAATTTTTTATCCTGTTTCCATGGAAACATGTTTGACTTTGACACTGTTCATAGTGGGGAGTTTGTCCAGATCTTATCTATAAAACTAATAGGTGCTCTTTCTTGAAACTGTCCACACTCAAGGACCAGGTTGTCAACTGGGGCTTTTTGCTATTTAGGGATTTTTAGAATTTATTCTTCTCAAGTTTGCTTTTTACTCTGTTCATTGTGGTGTGTACCTGACATAGAAATACAAAGTTTTGAATCCCAATTCCTTGGTATTGCTTTGATAGCTCAATAACTACTCTTGTATACTGACAGACAGATTAGAAAGAAGTTCTCTCATCAAGTTGGACTTGGAGTAACAGTCAGATGACTTGTTCTTTCAAATTTGATGGGGCTGGGGGGATTAGTCATCTTCTGATGACTCTTGTTCACCTTTCGTTTCACCTTTCGTTCACCTTTCGTTCAATCCAGTTTTGATTAAACAACATGCTCCCGTGATACAGCTGAAATATTGCGGACTATGACATATATCCCCATTCACTTACTCATCCCAGTATTTCATTGGATCTGACTTTACTATTCACTTTACATCTACTTTACATATGTCTACTTTACTCAACTCTTATTACTTACAAGTCAAGTAAAGTGTTTGTATTTTTGTATGCAATTCCATGGCTGCTTGTATTTATTTAAACATTTGTTGTACATAGACAACTGTCTGACTTGAGATTGTTGTTGTGTGTAACTTCCCAGAATCAGCAGGATCTAAATAAAAATGGAACATTCAGTTTGAGAATCTTTTGGGACCTTTTTCAGTATAAATAGTCTTGCTGGAAGTAGTATATCTTGTACAGGAAGTCAGCACTTCTCTCACCAGCCCATTACTGTGGGTATTTAATTTTCTGTCTTTTCATGACTAAAGATGTCAAGCTTGTATGTAATACTTCAGTCACAGGTTTATTTTGGTAGGTCCCTTTTGTCTCCATTATATTTTATGTTGTTTTTTTACACCTAAGTGGTATTTTTTGAGTCAGAAGTAATGCAGTCATCAAAACAAAGATATATTTCCTTCCGATTTCGTCATCCTTTATTTCTTGAGCGGTTTCCAGAACTGGCCCTTGAGATGAAAATTAATTAAGTGTTCATTTTTTATAGAAAATGTTCCGTCACTTAATAAAAATATGGTCTTTGATGCAAGTCGTCATAACCAATTGGGGGCGGTTGGGTACCCTAGTGGTTAAAGCGTTCACTCATCATGCTGAAGACACGGGTTCAATTCAATTCCCGACATGGGTACAATGTGTGAAGCCCATTTCTGGTGTCCCCTGCCTTGATATTGCTGGAAGGCAGCGTAAAACCATACTCACTCACTCATAACCGATTGGCCAGACGACTTGTAACCAGGATGTTTTTTCTACAGCTGTATATACTTCTTCTAGAATCTATATGTATAAGGCATTGAAGTTCAACAAAGTGTTTGCTAAGTGTTGAATAACGGTTTTTGAACAGGTCACAAAGGTTCAAGTTCTAGTGCTTCTTTCCTAATATGCAAAACGCTGAAGCTATTACAGGTGTTGTATTGACATTATTGTGTCAGTGTATGCATTCATTAGTGTATGCATTCATTATGTATGCATGGTTCAGCTTGAGAATTGTCATCTTTATGTACAGTGGTTGAAACAGAGTATTTGTGAATATGCAATTTTTGTAGAGTCTTATATGATGTCAACTTCGAATTTTTCTGTCAGCGTTTTCAATATGTAAATCCAGAACCAGGGCTGTATCAAAACATGCCCCAAACATGTATATGTTGAGTGAGTGTTTTCCTGTCTTGTCACTTTGTGTAAGCAGTGAGTTTGCTTCCTGCACCTTCTACATGTTCTACTTGTTCTACTCTTTAATATCTGTCTCTTTTTACCACACTTTTTTATGCTTACTCCTACAAATCTAGATTCATCACTCTGTCAGTCCCCTTTTGAACTCGTCCTCATGTTGTGTCAGACTTGGGGACTTACCGTGTCATCGTTTCCCAAATGCCTGGATTGATGCTGACGATATCAATCACTGGATTGTCTGTTCCACTGGCCGCAGTAAAAAGCTCGAAACTTGCAACTTTAAATAAACACAGGCACATTGTTGGATTGTGTCTTGTCAAGCATTATACAAATAATTACTCTTGATGAGGTCAATATGCGAAAACAAGACCCAAGGACCCGACCCCTGAAGTGGTCTGGTCAGATCGACGAAGGAGTCCGGTCGGAGGGTTCTTGACCCGTGAAGATCCAGGGTAGAATAGGTCTTCAGCAACCCATGCTTGCTGTAAAAGACAAATGTGCTTGTCGTAAGAGGCGACTTTTGGGATCGGGTGGTCAGACTCGCTGACTTGGTTGATGCATGTCAACATATGCCAATTGCATGGATCGATGCTCATGGTGTCAATCACTGGATTGTCTGGTCCAGACTCGATTATATGCAGACCGCCGTCATATAGCTGGAATATTGCTGAGTTTGGCGTTAAACAACAAACAAACAAACGTTATTCATCATGTGATAGGTCAATACTGATTATGTGATGAGTCAATATTCGAGGTCAGTGTCAGTCACCTGATTTAAGGGTCTACATTGAAAAGTATTGTTTCGTCATGTTTTGAATTGACCAATAAAAAGGTAAGATTCTAAATAGAGGTATAACAATTATTAATGTTAACCTGTCAAGTTACTTCTGCCTTCATAGACTGTAAAAAGTGTGACTTGTCTGTTGTTTAACTCAGCAATATTCCAGCTATATGATGGCTGACTGTAAATAATCCAGTCTTACCAGACAATCCAGTGACTTTTATTTATTGTGAACAACAATCCATGCCGTCTGGGTCGAATAACACTCCATCATCCACGTCACCTTGCCTGACCACCCCATCCATTTGTCGCGTGTTACGTCCAGCATAGGTTGCTGCGGACCTATTCTAACCTGCAATCCCCATGTGGTGCTGATTGTAGCTGATGCCACTGGCATAGTCCCACAGAAATCTGAAGTAGAGCTAAGGTATGATAGCCCTTCGGCTGTATATGGTATATAGTGTGTAAATAGAGTAGAGAATAAGGTCGCCATTTGCAGATGTATCAATGCATATTTACACCTGACGATACAATACACCATTTGTCTACCCTTGTATCCATTCCTGTTTTAAGGATGCGTCCATCTTTAAAAGTAAAGTCTTTCTTAACAAAAGATATTACTCACTTGATAACTATAAGGTATACCTTGACGTTAATCACTAATCAATATGCTTTGAATAATGCTATTAGAAAGAGTGTAATTGAGCCATTTAGTCGAGAGAATGTCACTTTGCCGAGTAGGAACATGAATGTAACTTTGAGAAATGACTTAAATACAGTATCACGATAAATATTTTACTGTGACTCGGGTAACGATATGTATTGCAGTGAGGTAGGCGGGTATTAGGCATTGACATTGAAGTGGAGGACTGCTATGTATCCGCCCATACGTGGAACTTGCGATTACTGTGGATGTTCTCTCTCGACATTGCCCCTACTGGGTGCCTCATCCATCTTCATCTTGACCTGAGAACCTCCTTGTCTTCTCTGTACGATACAGTCCCAAGATAGTTAAGCACCACCCCTTTTGGGGGGTTGGTGGGAGGTGGAGGGGGGAGGTCTTTCGTCCTGTGCTTACAGGTATGTGTCAGAGATCTGTACATACGCCATTGACTTCAGTTTGATATACCAGGGTATGTCTCAGAAACCACCATAGCTGCTGAAACAAATGAGAGGAACACTATGTTTCTCCAGATGGTAACAGGTCCTGCGTGGTACTGTTGGCAGAGGTGACGCAATGCGCTGTGCAGAGTTGCTCCCCTTGGGCAGGCCAGAAGCTTGTTATCATGGGTCCGAATCCCAGTTCGCCCCGATTATGTTTCTAGGTTTGTCAGCACCATACCCTGCTCATGGGTTTCTGAAAAGTCGTAAACATCTGAGACCCATCATCACCTGGCCTGCAGAGTGGCTATCTTCCTTCCAGGTTCCTGCATACTGCAATCATTGCTGTGGTACATGTTTCAAGGCTGGTTTCATAACGAGCTTTCCTGTATTTCTAGTGACTTTAATTGTTTGTAATTGTTCTGTTGTAAGTCATCATGAATACTGTTTACATCACGTGAGCCCGGGTCCACATTCTTTGTGGATGACTTGATGTAGGAGCTCTGAATATGATCTTTGTACTATTTCTCTCTTGGTTGTAGACTGTTGATGAAATGATTGAGTTCATGATATGGAGATCGGCAAGCGCTGGTTTTGGATGCTTGTGACCTTCATGTGTATTGCTATGTTCTGTGAGTGAGTGATACTGGATGTTTCATATGGAAAACTCTACATATATATTGTTATGTTTCCATTGTAAATATTTTTCTTACATCATAATAAAACATTTTCATCATGAAATACTTGTGTCGTAGTTTCCATAAGCTGAAGCTCTACGAAGTCAACAACACCTTTTTAAAAAACACAGGAACATATTATGGTACAAGTCAAAATAGGGAATTGCATCTGACATCATTTTTGTCACTGATGCCTCAAATTTGGAAATGTCCCCCACATGTCTACCATGAAACTTGAACGAATGGTTTAAATTTGATGAAACATTTTTTTAACAAGAGCTGTGTGACACACTTTGAAATCCTTGTAGAAATATACACAAACCAGCCTGTACCAGTGGTTGATTATCAGATAGCATGAGCAGCAACCCACCTTCTGCCGAATCAACATTGGTTCATATAGTTTCAAGAACCTTTTTTTTTTTCATTTTAAGAAAGGATAAACCATCTCATATTGTTGTTGCTAAAATGGTGTCTTGATTCGTGGTGGAAATTTTTAATCAAACTCAGATAAGGCACACAGTGTAGCCACCCAAGACACAGTGTAACCACCCAAAACAAACAATGTGACCACCCAAGGTAAACAGTGCCTGCACCCAAGTCACATAGTGTAACCACCCAAGGCACACAGTGTAACCACCCAAGACACACAGTGTAACTATCCAAGGCACACATTGTAACCACCCAAGACACAGTGTAACCACCCAAGGCACACAGTGTAACCACCCAAGGCACACAGTGTAACCACCCAAGGCACACAGTGTAACCACCCTAGGCACACAGTGTAACCACCCATGACACATTGTAACCATCCAAGGCACACAGTGTAACCACCCAAGGCACACACTGTAACCACCCTAGGCTCACAGTGTAACCACCCAAGACAACAATGTAACCATCCTAGGTACACAATGTAACCCCCAAGACACACATTATAACCACCCAAGGCACATAATGTAACCACCCAAGACACACAGTGTAACCTCCCAAGGCACACAGTGTAACCACCCAAGGCAAACAATGTAACCACCCAAGGCACACAATGTAACCATGCACCCAAGACACACAGTGTAACCACCCAAGACACACAGTGTAACCACCCAAGGCACACAGTGTAACCATCAAAGGCACACAGTGTAACCACCCAAGGCACACAGTGTAACCACCCAAGGCACACAGTGTAACCACCCAAGGCACACAGTGTAACCACCCAAGGCACACAGTGTAACCACCCATGACACACAGTGTAACCATCCAAGGCACACATTGTAACCATCCAAGGCACACACTGTAACCACCCAAGGCACACACTGTAACCACCTTAGGCACACAGTGTAACCACCCAAGACAACAATGTAACCATCCTAGGTACACAATGTAACCCCCAAGACACACATTATAACCACCCAAGGCACATAATGTAACCACCCAAGACACATAGTGTAACCTCCCAAGGCACACAGTGTAACCACCCAAGGCAAACAATGATACCACCCAAGGCACACAATGTAACCATGCACCCAAGACACACAGTGTAACCACCCAAGACACATAGTGTAACCACCCAAGGCACACAGTGTAACCATCAAAGGCACACAGTGTAACCACCAAAGACACACAGTGTAACCACCCAAGGCACACAGTGTAACCACCCAAGACACATAGTGTAACCACGCAAGGCACACAGTGTAACCACGCAAGGCACACAGTGTAACAACCCAAGGCACACAGTGTAACCACCCAAGGCACACAGTGTAACCACCCAAGGCACACAGTGTAACCACCCTAGGCACACAGTGTAACCACTCAAGACACACAGTGTAACCACCCAAGGCAAACAATGTAACCACCCAAGGCACACAATGTAACCATGCACCCAAGACACACAGTGTAACCACCCAAGGCACACAGTGAATCCATCAAAGGCACACAGTGTAACCACCCAAGGCACACAGTGTAACCACCCAAGGCACACAGTGTAAATACCCAAGGCACACAATGTAACCACCCCAGGCACACAGTGTTATTACCCACGGCACACACTATAACTACCCTAGGCACACAGTGTAATTACCCAAGGCACACAATGTAACCACCCCAGGCAAACAATGTAACCATCCAAGGCAAACACTGTAACCAACCAAGGCACACACTGTAACCAACCAAGGCACATTTAAACCACCCAAGACACACAGTGTACCTGCCCAATTCTTTTAATCTTCATGGTGGAACGGTGTCCATCATGACAGGTTTAGAGTCGCCCATGTTAAATTTTAATAGCATTGTGGGTTAATTAAAACATATCCTTTTTTATCATATAATGGGTAGGTTTCTCGGCAGAATAAAGCCAACGGATAGAGATGCAAATATCAAAGGTCAAGTAGGGACAACCTTTTGTGTTTATAAACAAACATGGCGTCGCCCTTGTCATTCGTCAATCGAGTTAGAATTAACCATCGGGAATCTGGATAAACTACAGAGATAATTGCTATCATAAGCAAAAGAACAGTCTAATATACTTAAAATCAGTGTCTAACTGTGACGTCGCTAAGGCATTTTATAAGTTTTGGCAACTTTGGAGATATAAATTTCGAAACAATTTTGCGAGGGCACTAGCCCATGCCAAGCGGGATCAGTGGCCATATCTGTGCTTGTAGACCTCTGCGGCTTGAACCTTTTCCACAAATCAAAATAGTTGGATTTGGCCGAAATATATTTGAATTGTTACCTTGTTTCGTTTTGTCGCTGTGTGTACACTTGATTGCACTTCTAACGTTTTGACAGGACAGGCCGACTGTCAACAACGTTTAATCGTGGCCATGACGTCTAATAGACTAGGGTTAGAGTAGCTTCCCTTTGACAAAGGGCAGTTACTCTAGCGGACAGACCGATGGATTGCCGCGAAATGCAAGTAAAACAATTTGTTGTTATGCGTATATATTGCTTCGCCACTGTAAAAGAAACAGATTTCAGTTGGAACTATATTGGCTACTGTCACTGTCCGACTGACACATCACTTACCCTGTGACGTAATAAATATTAATGCGCGCATTCCAGGAAAACTCGCAATGTTTAGGTAATGTTTGTGAGAGAGGGAAAGCGATTTTCAATCACAAAATTAAAGAATGACATTATATGATAAAGAGGTTATCACGCTTGTGTGTTTGGGGATGGTAAATATCCTGTATTAGGAATAAACACTATATATTTAGCTCGTCAAGGCTCGCTAAATGCAATGTTTTCGCCAAGGCTCGCTAAATACAATGTTTATTCCTAATACAGGATATTTACCTTCCCCAAACACACTCGCGTGATAACCTCTATATATTTGTGCACACAATTCATCGTGAAGTGACCAAATACGGGGACTAGAAGGCTATAGGTTTGCTGTGGAATCTGCTGACCACTTGAGTGACAGAACAAGTTAGGTTGACAAAGGATAAACATTTCTATGTATTATTTCTCAAAATAAACATCAACACACATACATCAACGCTCCTTTCATGCAATACAGTGCATTTTAGAAGTTTTCATCTCCTTAAATAAACATCGCTTCAAAACAAGACAATCTGTCTTCATGTTGTCGGGTGAACTGGCGATACCGCGCCTCCAACTGAACGTCCGTTATAACTCATCTTTAAGACCGCTTACTTCCTAACTTCCTTGTGTTATTATCATTGGGAGTTGCGGTGGGGCTTCTTCAGAGAGAAGGCCTGTCGCAGGAAACTTATAAAAGCAATCTTTTCGCACAATAATCAAATCACACAGCCAAGCCCCAGGAACCACCAGGTAAGCGCGATTGAGTGAATGCATGTTGTTTAACGCCGCACTATTCCAAATATATCACGGAGGCCGTAATTACTCGAATGTGGACATGGTAAACCATTGACTGACGTCATGAACACGGCTTGTGCAGTAAGGGCAATATCCCCGTACCCGATAGGCTAGTCGACTCTTAACGGGGCATCAGGTATACTCCCCAGGGAGCTGAGAATGATTCTTGAGTGGACATTGATCCAGTGACCGGGGTAATAATAGCGCTTTGAGCATGCCCCTGAGTGGTGTGGAAGTATGCGCAATATAAGTAGCCTTCATTTTTATTATGTACAGATTAAAATAAAAAATGCAGCAAAGAGGGTTTGGGTGATCCTGGCACAGTCAGGCTGGTTAGGCTCATCATCAGCTCAGGACCGTTGCCCCTTCTACACCCAGCCCAGACAGCGAATGGGACTTCTCCCAGGAAGCGCTGCCTTTACAAACCCACCGAGAACCTTTCGGAGAATGTGAAGACTCCCCAACACTGCAGCCTTCTGCATTACCCAGATTGTCAGAAGGGCTGTATTCCTGGTAGCAAACCCGGGTACTCTCCCGATGTCAGTCAACAGATTGGGAGGTACCAAACCTAAGGCACCGAGAACAATGGAGAGTCGGACAACTTGGTACTTGGGATGCAAGCGTGACATTTCGAACGCGAAGTCCGCATATTTGCCATGTTTTTCCTGAATCTTGTCAATCACATTAGTGTCAAAAGGGACAGAAAATTCAATAATATAAATTATCAAAAAGGACAAGTACAGGTTTGTTGGCCTGGATACATATGAGGCTGTAAACGGGCATATTCCAAAGAATTTTATATTTATCATTTTTCAATGACGCCCTCTCCGTTTGTCTGGATGACATGATACTTATGTCGTATATAAGATTCATAATCAATGGTATATATTTCTTTAAGCTATGTCGTATATAAGATTCATAATCAATGGTATATATTTCTTTAAGCTATGTCGTATATAAGATTCATAATCAATGGTATATATTTCTTTAAGCTATGTCGTATATAAGATTCATAATCAATGGTATATATTTCTTTAAGCTATGTCGTATATAAGATTCATAATCAATGGTATATATTTCTTTAAGCTATGTCGTATATAAGATTCATAATCAATGGTATATATTTCTTTAAGCTATGTCGTATATAAGATTCATAATCAATGGTATTTATTTCTTTAAGCTATGTCCATCCATGTCCTATGGTCGATCTGCTTGGTGTTCGGACTGCTGTGTGGTGCGCGGCCGGTATACGCAGGAACGACACGTGTTTGTTTCCTCAATGATCGCAACCCCGACCCCAGGGGTATCTGCAACAATGTCCCTGAACAAGTGTCGAAAATCTGCAGTGTATACGGGAGAAGCGTGCGTTCAGTTGGTAAGTCTGTGTCTTCTGTTTGTTTGTTGTTTAACGTCGCGATCAACAATATTTCAGCTGTATGACGGCGGTCTATTAATAATCGAGTCTGGACCAGATAATCCAGTGATTGTTATCATGAGAATTGATTCAGGCAATTAGGATACGATGACATGCATCAACCAAGTCAGCGAGCCTGACCACCCGATCCCGTTAGTCGCCTCTCACAACAAGCATAATTACCTTTTACAGCAAGCATGGGTTGCTGACCCGGATAGTCACTGGTAATGTGTCTACTGTTAAAACAATGGGCACGGGTGGCCCGGTCGTCTAAGGCGCCGCGATTCGCTGTGCAGAGTTGCGTCCCTTGGGCACGCCAGAAACCTATGATTGTGGGTTCCAATCCCGGTTCACTCCGATTATGTTTCTAGGTTTGTCAGCACCATAACCGTGCTCGTGGGTTTCACCGAAGTGGTAAACGTCTGAGACATGCATCACTTCGGGCTTTCCTCCCACATTAAGCTGACACGCCGTGCTGTTAAAAACGGCGCTAAACCCAACTCACTCACTCACTCACTCTGTTAAAATATTTAGTGTCTAATGACTACACTACAGACAGGAGGCTGCGTATGTGTATGTGTATGTGTATGTAATTTTACAGTACTTTGAAATTGAGTAAAAATTCATTTGGATTACTTGTGTTTCCTTTATCCAAAGTTGCGTATAGTCTGTGGGGTATATAGAGTTACAACTTTAATAATTAATAATTAACTTGATTTAAAAAAATAAAATAATAAAATAGAAGAAAGTGTGGTTTACTCGATATATGTCAGGGTAATGTCCCTTCCAAAACCTACATAAAATTTTGTTTTGTTTTCGTAAAGTTATTAACATATGCTCGTTGCGAAGAAATCAAACCTGTTCACAATGTTTCTATTTTATTCACATAGTCTTACATTTTAAGTTGGTCGTAAATGAACAATAAGTCTTAGTAAGTACGTGATGGTAAATCAACACGAGGCCTCAGTAAGCACGTGATGGTAAATCAACACGAGGCCTCAGTAAGCACGTGATGGTAAATCAACACGAGGCCTCAGTAAGCACGTGATGGTAAATCAACACGAGGCCTCAGTAAGCACGTGATGGTAAATCAACACCCAAGGCCTCAGTAAGCACGGGATGGTAAATCAACACGAGGCCTCAGTAAGTACGTGATGGTAATTCAACACGATGCCTCAGTAAGCACGTGATGGTAATTCAACACGATGCGTTATTAAGGTTTCCACATGTATAAATGACCCGTGAAGATCCGGGGTAGAATAGGTCTTCAGCAGCCCATGCTTGCCGTAAAAGATGACTATGCTTGTCGTAAGAGGCGACTAACGGGATCAGGTGGTCAGACTTGCGGACTTGGTTGATGCATTTCATCGATCCCAATTGCGTGGATCGATGCACATTATATTAATCACTGGATTGTCTAGTCCAGACTTAGTAAGAACGTGATGGTAAATCAACTTAGCTCCTTAGTAGGAGGTGATGGTAAATCAACACAAGGCATTTAATAAGTACGTGATGCTAAATCAGGACACGGCCTTAATAAGGGCGTGTTTGTAAACCAACACAACGCCTTAGTAGGAGGTGATGCTAAATCAGGACAATGCCTTAATAAGGGCGTGTTTGGAAACCAACACAACGCCTTAGTAGGAGGTGGGGCGGTCGGGAAGCCTAGTGGTTAAAGCGTTCGCTCGTCACGCTGAAGACCCGGGTTCGAATCCCGACATGGGTACAATGTGTGAAGCCCATTTCTGGTGTCCCCCGCCGTGATATTGCTTGAATATTGCTAAAAGCGGCGTAAAACCAAACTCACTCACTCACTCACTCACTAGGAGTAGGAGGTGATGGTAAATCAGCAGAAGGCAGAAATCATAACAACATCGTAGTAATGATGTGATGGTAAATCAACACAGCTCCTTAATAAGGACGTGATAGTAAATCAACACAGCGCCTTAATAAGGACGTGCTAGTAAATCAACACAGCTCATTAGTGAGGACGTGATGGTAAATCAACACAACTCCTTAGTGAGGACGTGATGGTAAATCAACACAGCTCCGTAGTGAGGACGTGATAGTAAATTAACACGTCTTAGTAAGCACGTGATGGTAAATCAACACAGCACCGTAGTGAGGACGTGATGGTAAATTAACACGTCTTAGTAAGCACGATGTGGTAAATCAACACGTCCTAGTAAGCGCGTGATGGTAAATCAACACAGCTCCTTAACTAAGGAAATGAAGGTAAATCATAAAAACATGTCAGTAAGGACGTGATGGTAAATCAACACAGCACCGTAGTGAGGACGTGATGGTAAATTAACACGTCTTAGTAAGCACGTGATGGTAAATCAACACAGCACCGTAGTGAGGACGTGATGGTAAATTAACACGTCTTAGTAAGCACGATGTGGTAAATCAACACGTCCTAGTAAGCGCGTGATGGTAAATCAACACAAGGTCTTAGTAAGGACGTGATGGTAAATCAACACGTCCTAGTAAGCACGTGATGGTAAATCAACACGTCTTAGTAAGGACGTGATGGTAAATCAACACAGCACCGTAGTGAGGACGTGATGGTAAATTAACACGTCTTAGTAAGCACGTGATGGTAAATCAACACAGCACCGTAGTGAGGACGTGATGGTAAATTAACACGTCTTAGTAAGCACGATGTGGTAAATCAACACGTCCTAGTAAGCGCGTGATGGTAAATCAACACAAGGTCTTAGTAAGGACGTGATGGTAAATCAACACGTCCTAGTAAGCACGTGATGGTAAATCAACACGTCTTAGTAAGGACGTGATGGTAAATCAACACGTCCTAGTAAGCACGTGATGGTAAATCAACACAAGGTCTTAGTAAGGACGTGATGGTAAATCAACACGTCCTAGTAAGCACGTGATGGTAAATCAACACAAGGTCTTAGTAAGCACGTGATGGTAAATCAACACGTCCTAGTAAGTACGTGATGGTAAATCAACACAGCGCCTTAGTAAGGACGTTGTGGGTTTTTCAGCGTGGCTTCAGAAAACTTCTTCCTGTCTGGAAATGAAAAGCTGTACTATCGATATGAAAAGTGTATTGAAAAGTACTCACTCACTCACTCACTCACACACTCACTCACTCACTCACTCACTCACTCACTCACTCACTCACTCACTTGATTTATTATGTTGATTTAATAATTGAGAATTAAAAACACTTTATTGGCTTGTTGGTTTTGTTTGTTAGGCTTACAACTTTTTTATCAGCCCTCGTATCACCGCCTTCATATCATCCTTCACAACCCCCCGTTCGTAGCGACCCCTTCACATCTACCTCTGAATATCCACCCCTTTTTATGTGAATGTTTTCTTCAGATGGCGAGTCAGGCCAGGAATTAGTGAAGTACAGAGCGTCCAAGAAGTCTGCGTTCTCCTTCCTGGACAAGCGGACCGGATCGCAGGGATTTATCTGCGAGTGTTGCTGGAATCAATGTTCTGGCCGTGAGCTTGTGGAGTACTGCCATGCCGGTCAACAGTAACTGTGAACACAAGCGTTTACGTGACCTAAAGTGCCCTTTAAGCTGCAGCTTAGTGTCATACATATTCGCCAGACACCCTGTATAAATAGTCGACCATGAACACATTCGAACGAAGGTTGGTTGGAAATGTGTCATATTTAACATGTCATTGTGTTAAATATACTGATAGTAATTATTTTTGTCAGTTGCCCAAATATACACGAACGTCTTAGAGGAAACGTTTATCACAAAAATGGATGTTTTCAACAAAGGAAATTTTGTATAATATAATTTTGCTATGAACGAATGTTACATGTCAGCCAGTCATACAGTCGTCTAAAGGGTAAAACGATCCTCCACACACAAAAACAAAAACAAAATATAACCACAAATTATTGAATTAAGATTATACTTTTTAAAATAGTTTTAATACATTTTGAACAGTTTACAAAAGACCATATTTTCATAGTAACACGTGTGACCCACTCAACTTTGGCGCCGCATATCGCTGTACAGAGTTGCCTCCCTTGGACGTGCCCGAATCTACATTCGTGACCAACTCGTGCCATTCCGGGACAAGCATAATGTAGCCGTGTTGGCTACGGAAACATATACGCGTGGTGGCGAATGGGAAATCTGTTGTGGCTATGAGTATTTCTAGGTTTGTCACTGCCATATTCGGGCTTAGCGCTACGATTGACGTAAGTCTGTATTAAAGTATGGGAGCTACGATCGACTTAGCGCTAAGCTCGCTTTGTGGTACAGGGCCCTACGTGACTTCGGGCTTCGTTCCTACCTGTGATGACACGCTGTGGCATAACTGAAATACCCTTAGTGCCGGTAGATCCAACTCCTGTAGTCATTCTTAAGCTCCGCCCCAGAGCGTGATACCCCCGTTAACTTCCAGGTATCATGGTCTATAGAGAGCCCGCGAACGGACTATCCCTGTGAGGAGCTTGAATGAGCACATTCTACTCTACTCAAAGCGCAACTGTTCCTATGTCGGTTTTGAGGTTGTCAAAGACTGGGAAAGCTATAGGCTTTACTTAGTTTCGTTCAATATCCTATAAAAAGCTATCCTATAATTTTGTGAAAGGAGAAATTCGATTCCGGAAAATGATTATTTCACAACCACGACCACTGGATCTGAAAACTTACGTGTGTGAATATTGTGTGCCAATAAACATGGATTGGACCATTAGTTACCTCCTAGGATTTGGCTTGTGTTTGAATATGAAGAGTGAGTGAGTGAGTTGGGTTTAACGCCGCTTTTAACAATATTCAAATTATATCGCGGCGTGTCAGCGTAATGTGAGAGGAAAGCCCGAAGTGATGCAGATCTCAGACGTTTACCACTTCGGTGAAACCCACGGGCATGGGTATGGTGCTGACACACCTAGAAACATAATCGGGGCGAACCGGGATTGGAACTCACAATCATAGGTTTCTGTCGTGCCCAAGGGACGCAACTCTGCACAGCGAATCGCGGCGCCTTAGACGACTGGGCCATCCGTGCCCCTGACTATGAAGACAGTCTGCCAAGTGTGTAGATCGATGCTCACAATGTCAATCACTGGACACAAGTACATGTACTTAATTTGATGACATTTAGAACAAAATAATTTGTGTCAAAAGTCCTGGAAATATATAATTTGGCTTGAGGTTTAACCTGAAAAGATGGGTACATGCAATTGCATACATGAGTGGGATAACATCCCACCAACACCTACCAATGTTATCCCACTCATGTATGCAATTGTTGTTACTGTTAATCCTCTACTGTTAATCCCCCACCTACTATATATATTCTGTACTATGTCCCTCATTCAGTCTTGCTTGACAACGGTATAAGGATCTATACCGAAACGTCGCTTTTCACAGTATTAAAGAAGTTGTTATCCATAGAATTGTGTCTATCTTGTCATCCGTCAACTTCTAAGCAATGCCTATCAAACAATTTAATTGTGTTTTATCTTGTACTTCTTTGTTTACGTCGCACTCGGCAATATTCCAGACATATCACGGCAACCTTTAAGTGATCGTGTCCGGATAAACCAGGAGTTGGTATAAAAAGCAATCCCCTATTCGAGGGTCACGATGACCTGCGTCAACGAAGTCACCAAGCCAGCACACCTGATCCAATCTGTTCGCCTCACACAACAAGCCAAGAGCGCCCGACTACCCTACAATCTAAGGGCTACCTAACCCCAACCCTAACTCTAACCCATCTGATCCAATCTGTTCGCCTCACACAACAAGCCAAGAGCGCCCGGCTACCCTATAACCTAAGGGCTACCAAACCCTAACCCTAACCCTTATCCACCTGATCCAATCTGTTCGCCTCACACAACAAGCCAAGAGCGCCCGACTACCCTATAACCTAAGGGCGTCCAAACCCTAACCCTAACGCTAACCCTACCCACCTGATCCAATCTGTTCGCCTCACATAACAAGCCAAGAGCGCCCGACTACCCTATAATCTAAGGGCTACCTAACCCTAACCCTAACGCTAACCCTAACCCTAACCCTACCCACCTGATCCAATCTGTTCGCCTCACACAACAAGCCAAGAACGCCCGACTACCCTATAACCTAAGGGCTACCTAACCCTAACCCTAACCCTAACCCTACCCACCTGATCCAATCTGTTCGCCTCACACAACAAGCCAAGAGCGCCCGACTACCCTATAATCTAAGAGCTACCTAACCCTAACCCTAACGCTAACCCTACCCAGCTGATCCAATCTGTTCGCCTCACACAACAAGCCAAGAGCGCCCGGCTGCCCTATAATCTAAGGGCTACCTAACCCTAACCCTAACCCTAACCCTAACCCTATCCCACCTGATCCAATCTGTTCGCCTCACGCAACAAGCCAAGAGCGCCCGAGTACCCTATAATCTAAAGGCTACCTGACCCTAACCCTAACCCTAACCCTAACCCACCTGATCCAATCTGTTCGCCTCACACAACAAGCCAAGAGCGCCCGGCTACCCTACAATCTAAGGGCTACCTAACCCCAACCCTAACTCTAACCCACCTGATCCAATCCGTCTGCCTCACACAACAAGCCAAGAGCGCCCGACTACCCTACAACCTAAGGGCTACCTAACCCTAACCCTAACCCTAACCAACAAATCGGTGCATCGGGGTATCCAACAATTTCGGTTTAATTTCATGTTATGTGTTTATATCCATTTTGATGTCCTATTCTTATGCATTCGATCTCCGGTGTAATATTTAACGACAGGCTTATACTCGCTGTATATGATACACAGTATCGCAGCTGTGGCCCCCACTATAATGTTACCATGGCAACATGCCCGCATTTGGTATGATTCTTACTCAACTCGGGTGTTGACGTAATTACAACAGGAAAAACGCAAGTACTTAATTTGATCATATTTAGAAAATATAATTTGTGTCAAAAAGTACTAGAAAGATATTATTTTGCCTCAGGTTTAACTTAAAAAGATGGGCTGTTCACTGTACATGTCGGACATCTTGACACAAACCTGCAAAAAAATGGAGAAAACAAATTTACGTTTTGAAGTATTGACCAAAACAGAATATGATGTCTCTAACAAACATTCAAAACTGCAGCTGAGCTGTGTGTCTGAAACCCCAGTCTCTGATGATGCCCCGGACAGTGTCTTGTCCACCAAGACAACAACCTCAGTATCAAACTACTGTAGATTTAAGATTTTTGCTCTGTGCACATTAACTAAAGTTTTATCGCTACACCAGGCACAGACACCAGACTATTCATGTAGTCAATCGTGAAGGCTTCAGACCTAAGGGGGGGGGGGGGGGGGGGGGCGGGGCGGTCGGGTCGGGTAGTGGTTAAAGCGTTCGCTCGTCACGCCGAAAACCCGGGTTCGATTCCCGACATGGGTACAATGTGTGAAGCCCATTTCTGGTGTCCCCCGCCGTGATATTGCTGGAATATTGCTAAAAGCGGCGTAAAACCATACTCACTCACTCAGACCTAAAGGATTTTCATGGGAAGATGAAATGACAATGAACCCAAGATGATGTAGACTCTACATGCCGCGTTCCGTCTTTGGCGGACCAGATGGAATGGTAAGACACATCATAAAAATATAGGTTTTGCCACTGTCAAGAAGGACGGTGTTGCTGAAAAGTAACGGGCACCGTTAGAGCTACAGAGATGTTATATTCCAGTAAATAAATACAGAAAGAGCTATGAAATATGAAGACAAAATACCAGGATGGATCGGCACGTGACGCTTTTGTTGACACATATAGAGTTCTGTATCACCAGATTGGCCTATGAGTCACCGCCTCTATGTAAATTTATGATCCAATATATCTCGTGTCAAGTTTCACTACGAAAGTCAATGCTTTTACATAAAGCTTTTAAAATTAGATGGAGAGCCAATACTATTAAACATCCAGGTGGATTAAGGGTCGAAGTTGCGTGTTGATCAAAAGGTGTTTCTGACTCTCCATTGACACTGGGTAAACATGCCAACACAGGCCTGACAGGGGGTGGCGTTTACACTCGCCAAATGTTGCCATAGCGCGGGTGCAGAATCATGTACTGAAACACTAAAACTGAAACAACAGAATATTATGAAAAGTCCAAACTGATATAACATGGTGTTCCAATAGTAGTAATATATTGTATGTGTTGTTGATAAGACAGTAGAACTGGAGTGTTCACCAGTGTGATGAAACCCACGAGCCTGGGTGTGGCGCTGACAGACCAAACCTAATCGTGTAGAATCTGAGATTCGAACCTTTGGTCAGCTGATCTCGGCCCTGCTGAAGGACATAATTTTGCGCATCATGAAATTGCGTCTCAGACAACCTGGCCACCCATGGCCCGAAATAGTAAAGTAGGACTTCATGGCTTTACCCACAAACCAGTCTACCTTTTCAATCGATACATATTGCAATATTTTGTTCTGTGTTCCGGAATATTGAGTAAACATAATGTAACAAGTTTCGTTATTTTTTTGGTTTAACCTTAACCCTTCACAGAAATGCTTTCACAAATGATGTTTCCCTTCGAAATTGAATGGGGGCGGTCGGGTAGCCTAGTGGTTAAAGCGTTCGCTCGTCACGCCGAAGACCCGGGTTCGATTCCCGACATGGGTACAATGTGTGAAGCCCATTTCTGGTGTCCCCCGCCGTGATATTGCTGGAATATTGCTAAAAGCGGCGTAAAACCATACTCACTCACTCGAAATTGAATGACAAAATGGCGGAAACGAGGAAGGATTTTTCCCTCACGTTGGCGTGGTCAGACCATGCAGACTTTGACTTCGTAATACTAGTATTTACTTTACTGTGTAGCAAATATGACCTGCATGTACAATCAGTGTCAAAAGCTTCATCTCTCAGTATATCGCAATACGTATCGCAGTACACTTCCGCTGGTGGTAATCCTTTGATTCGTGAGAAGTGACACTGAGTTACGTTTGAGACGAGCTTGTTTATTGGACATGTAATCCCATTCGATAAATATGGCGTCTGTTGAGGTCAGAGGTCAAAGTTGTGACTTCAAACTGTGAGTATGGCCTGTCAACCAGCGAGACGAAAGCGACACGCAGTTACAGCACGCGAAAAAAGGGAAATTTGTCTGTTTAAGGAAAAACACCCGTCAGCAAGTTTGAAAACCATCAGCAAGCATTATGACACTGAATTTGGACATACCATAGGAAAATCGACAATTGGTGACATTTTAAAAGACAAACAGAAGTGGCTTAATCTCCCGGAAAATTCAAATGATCCCGTGTAGCAAAACACCAGAAGCTGGAAGATGCATTATATCTTTGGTTGTGTGACATGACAAGTCGTAATGTGCCCGTTAATGATGAAATGCTGATAGAGAAAGCTCGCGATTTTGGTGGCAAAATGGACATTTCTGACCTTGATTACATATTACATAATTGAAGGGAAGTAACTCTTCCAGTAAGAAGCTGGTTTCAGTTATACGGAAATTCGTTTATACGGACGAATTGTGAAATGACGCAAGCGTCCGTATAAACGAGGCACGACTGTATATTGCAATATATTGTGTTTACCAACATACAGCCAGTTGATAATATAAGGAAACATACAACAGGTGACATGATTTTATTTTGTGCAAAGAGCGCATGTCAGCTCCCATCCCTCAACATATGGTGGGCAAGGTAAAGCACCGCATTTAGAGTCGACCAGGTACAAGATATGGCCGTTTGTGTTTGCCTTACCCCCGGCGACAGCTTCTGCATCGCCATCAACACAGACATAATCAGTGTGACCAGTATAGTGTTCAGTGGCACCCCCAAAGAGGTACCCCTTGTATTCCAGGTGCCACCCAGGGAAGCACTCATTCCTGGCAGGGACCATGACAGCACTCCTCCTATGACGACTGTGACACACCACACACGGGATATCATCTTGAAACAGTTTATGAAGAGGCGCTGTCTCTGCATCAGTTTGATACTCTGCACCATAGAGATCGCTTTGTGATCCTACTGGAGAATGGTTGGCGTAGATAGGTGCCTCAGGGAGGCACAGGGTTGTTCCTGGTCCACCCGGGGCCTGGTAATGGCTTCCTCCAGCATAACCTGACATTAGCCCAACTGTACTTTAATGTGAGATAAGATAAAGTTGGTTGGTTGGTTGGTTGTTTTGTTGTTTAACGCCGCACTCAGCAATATTCCGGCTATATGACGGCGGTCTGTAAATAATCGAGTCTGGACCAGACAATCTAGTGATTGATATCATGAGCATCGATCCACGCAATTGGGATCGATGACCAGCCAAGTCAGCCAGCCTGTCCACCCGATCCCGAGATAAGATAAAGTTGGTTGGCTGGTTGGTTTGTTGTTTAACGCCGCACTATGACGGCGGTCTGTAAATAATCGAGTCTGGACCAGACAATCTAGTACATCATGAGCCTCGATCTACGCAATTGGGATCGATGACCTGCATCAACCAAGTCAGTGAGCCTGACCACCCGATCCCGTTAGTCGCCTTTTGCGACAAGCATAGTCGCCATTTACGGCAAGCATGGGTTGCTGAAGACCTATTCTAGCCCGGATCTCCACGGGTAGATAAGATAAAGATACTATTTGACTATAGTAGTATGTTTATCTTATCTACCCGTAAATATCCGGGGTAGAAGATAAAGATACTATTCGACTATAGTTATTGATTTTCATATTTATGAAATAACAAATACATAAATGTTACAATCAGTTTTGTGGAGTGGTATTCTGGCATAACTACTGATAAAACCATCTGAAGGAAAGTAACTCTTTCAAAATGTTTAATGGTAGACATGTGGAGAACATTTCCAAATCTGAAACATCAGGGACCAAAATGATGTCAGATGCGATTCCTTGTATTGAGTTGCACCTTATGTTCCCGTGTTTTTCCAGGTCAACAATTGACTTGCCTTTGCGTGTGTTTGTGACTGGTAACACTGGTGGGCAGGATACGCTGACCGTTTCGGGACCACCTGGTATTATCACTATTTGATAGTGATTCATATACACATGCCCATGATACAGTCGGAATCGTACAATCGACGTATAAAAAGAGTTTTGTTACATTTTTTACCTTTATACATGACATCATTTCCTGACGGACATGTTGTCCTCCCCCACCGAGTGAACACAGCTCCTCCTTCTAGACATGGCCAGACAAAAAAACAGATTTCTGTACATACAAATAAATGCACAATGTAAAGACGTTTTCCGGTGCAAAATGACATGGTTGTGAAACCACGTAAACCTTTGTTGATTTTTCTTTGTGCGGTATGGTTCATGAAAGCCTAAACGTTTTCATAGTATTGTGTCATGTTGTGCCAAAAGACAAAGATAAGTTATACCCAGGTCGCTTCCGTGTGGAGTGAAAGTTTCTGGTGGCAGAACCTTCTCTCCCAGATAGAGTCTCAGCAGTGACCTCAGATCATGCAAGAACCTCCGGTTGGTTGACGGATGTGTGTACGGATTGTAGATATCAGCTGTGAAAAAATAAACATATTCGGTGAAGGAGCTTCTCTAAGTTTAATTTAGTATCAGATTGTCTGACATACTCACGTGATTTGTCCATATTGTAACGGGACACGTCATTAATATAACCCCGTGATTTGTGCATATTGTAGTGGGACACGTCATTAATATAACCACGTGATTTGTTCATATTGTAGTGGGACACGTCATTAACATAACCACGTGATTTGTTCATATTGTAGTGGGACACGTCATGAACATAACCACGTGATTTGTTCATATTGTAGTGGGACACTTCATTAACATAACCACGTGATTTGTTCATACTGTAGCAGGACATGTCATTAACATAACCACGTGATTTGTTCATATTGTAGTGGGACACTTCATTAACATAACCACGTGATATATTCATATTGTATCAGGACACGTCATTAACATGACAACGTGATTTGTTCATATTTTAGTGGGACACGTCATGAACATAACCACGTGATTTGTTCATATTGTAGTGGGACACTTCATTAACATAACCACGTGATTTGTTCATACTGTAGCAGGACATGTCATTAACATAACCACGTGATTTGTTCATATTGTAGTGGGACACTTCATTAACATAACCACGTGATTTGTTCATATTGTAGTGGGACACTTCATTAACATAACCACGTGATTTGTTCATATTGTAGTGGGACACTTCATTAACATAACCACGTGATTTGTTCATATTGTACTGGGACACGTCATGAACATAACCACGTGATTTGTTCATATTGTAGCAGGACACGTCATTGACATAACCACGTGATTTGTTCATGGAGTAGCAGGACACGTCATCAACATACCCACGTGATTTGTTCATATTGTAGCAGGACACGTCATCAACATACCCACATGATTTGTTCATACTGTAGCAGGACACGTATTTACCATAACCACGTGATTTGTTCATATTGTAGTGGGACACTTCATTAACATAACCACGTGATTTGTTCATATTGTAGCAGGACACGTCATTAATATAACCACGTGATTTGTTCATATTGTAGCAGAACACGTATTTACCATAACCACGTGATTTGTTCATACTGTAGCAGGACACGTATTTACCATAACCACGTGATTTGTTCATATTGCAGTGGGACACTTCATTAACATAACCACGTGATTTGTTCATGGTGTAGCAGGACACGTCTTTACCATAACCACGTGATTTGTTCATGGTGTAGCAGGACACGTCATCAACATACCCACATGATTTGTTCATACTGTAGCAGGACACGTATTTACCATAACCACGTGATTTGTTCATTTCGTAGCAGGACATTTCAATTAAGACGAAAATATACACCATGTGTTGTAGGGAGGCTTATTCCTTGTTTCATAGAATGCCTTGATGTGGAAGGAAAACTGACAGTCGATCGTCTCAGTGTGAACAAACGAACACTTACCTTTGACCATCCCTGCCGCCAGGACGATGATGGTAGCATGCAGCGTTAACGTCATGGTTGTGGACCGAATACAACCCATGCGGTTGTGGTTATAAAGACGTATTCTACACGGTTGGGACATAAACAGCTGGCATAATTTCAATATTTCCACTGTCCAAACACATCAAGGTGTTCCTCAATCAACGTTTTCAAAACACGCTGAGTACCAGCACTGGAATGTTTATTTGCCCAGCTGTTGTTGCGCATTTAAATTCTATATCTCTAAAGTGGGTCTTGATGCAGATCGATATTAAAGTTTGAAGACATCATATTGTGTGATTTATATGAGGTACATATATGTAGATATAAAACGTCAATGCAAGAAAATAACCAGTCTTGATTATCCTCTGAAACAGATTCCATTTGGCGTAAAGGTAAAAATAGCTGCTAAAATATATGAATGGACCACTGAAAATCAGTGGTGACACCATCTTCCCGAGGCAAGAGAGTTAACTGACTTTAAAAGTCCAGTTTCCAACCTTGCCGAACTAGGCTGGAATTCGTAGGCTCGATCGTAGCGCCACCAGTGGCTATTGCGAGTTATGTCCTTTCTATGCCTCTCCTACTGACCAATCAGATTCAATCTCTCGTATCACTTGCATTTGCTTCAAACAAAACGGTGGCGCCCAGTCAAGACGATCTGATCGATAATCAAGATCTATATTGTGATAAAACGAGTCTTACATCGCTAAGTGCATCAAATCACGAGAGCACCTTGATTAAAAACATGAAAAGATTTAGAAAATATCTGTTGACAGCAGTTAGCGGTGCACATGCTTTGCAAATCCTGCAGTCGACCGAAATCTGCATGACACTTAACGAACCGGATTTCGATTTCGGTGCGCGATTTTGATTGGACTATGCGTAGACTCGTTAGTCCAGCCAAAATGAAACTCCGTAATACCAGCCTAGTTCGGCAAGGGTGGAAACTGGACTTTTATAGTCAGTTAACTCCCTTGCCTCGGGAAGATGTGATGACACCAGATGTTCGCAAAAAGGGTAAGCATGTCCTGCCCTACCTGTAGGTAAAAATAACCTACGAAAATTACAGGCCTGACGTGGCACAACAGCTTGCGACGGCGGCCTGTGAATAAACCAGACAATCAAGTGATCGATGGACCAGAGTGAGTGAGTGAGTAGGGTTTAACGCCGCTTTTAACAGTATTCCAGTTATATCACGGCGTGTCAGCTTAATGTGGGAGGAAAGCCCGAAGTGATGCAGGTCTCAGACGTTTACCACTTCGGTGAAACCCACGAGCACGGGTATGGTGCTGACAAACCTAGAAACATAATCGGGGCGAACCGGGATTCGAACTCACAATCATAGGTTTCTGGCGTGCCCAAGGGACGCAACTCTGCACAGCGAATCGCGGCGCCTTAGACGACTGGGCCACCCGTGTCCCCTCGATCGACCAGACAATCCAGTGACGCCATAGCGCTTTTACTGATGTTGAAACAAATAAAACCGAAGTGTTAAGTTTGCTGCTGTGTACAAGTGCAGAGATTCTATAACTTATATGTGAATTAGGTGAGGTGGGGTGGAATGGGGTTTAACGTCGCGTCCAAGATGTTTGTGTGTGTTTGTGTGTGTGTGTTTGTGTGTGTGTGTGTGTGTGTGTGTGTGTGTGTGTGTGTGTGTGTGTGTGTGTGTGTGTGTGTGTGGCTGCTTGTACTAGTCCGGACTGATGCTGGTTTATAGTGCTAGCTCACTGAGATACCATGCCGCAGTTTAACATGAATACCCCACTCAGACACAGTATACTGATTTCGAGCCGACCAGTCCTTGTTTGAGCCCCTCAATGCCGAGCGTGTCAAAGTGATGCGGGTCTCAGACGTTCACCACTTCGGTGAAACCCACGAGCACGGGTATGGTGCTGACAAACCTAGAAATATAATCGGGGCGAACCGGGATTCGAACCCACAATCATAGGATTCTGGCATGCCCAAGGGACGCAACTCTGCACAGAGAATCGCGTCGCCTTAGACGACTGGGCCACCCGTGACCCAATATCGATCCCATAAAAAGGTTTGTAAACAACATGTTATCATGAATAGTTTTTAAAAATAGTTTTTATAATGCTTTATTTTACCTCTATTGTCGTTTTTTTAATGAGGAAATTACCGAATATGACCCAAAGCAGTTTTATTAACGATAATATTTGTATGCAAAAGATCTGTCTTCGTTAAGCCTTGTCAACTCGTCATCAAACCAGTAAGAGTTTCAGTATAGGACGTGAACATCGTCGCCAAAAACATCCGATATCAAACGTACCGTATTACACCTGTTAGGCGCCCGGGCCTCTATTGATTTCTCGAGCCGTTGACCCCGCGTGTATGAGAGACCAAGCGTGTATTGGTGAAATATCGTATACAGTTCTGATGGGTTATGGCCAGCCATTTATTTGTGGATGGATATGTATGCTATCTATGAATTCATACGCGCAGTTTTTTTGTGTGAAAAGGTTTAAAGTAAAAGAGGTCTCAGTAGGAACAAGGATATCCCGTTTTAACCATTCAAAATGAAGCATTCTTCAATGTCATGGTAGAATAAACAAAAATGACTTTTGTGAATTACAACTTCAGTTTCAACTTTCAGTGCGTCGCTTCCGTACCGACGGCGATACCGTTATGGTAAACAGGTGTTGTCGTTGTACAAAGGCATTGAAAACTGTTTATTATCATGTCCCATCAGGCAACAAGGTTGCGCTGAACTCAGTATCTCGTGTGACCGCCCCGGGCAGCAATCACGGTTCTGCATCTCTTCGGCATTGACTGGATAAGTGTACGAATTCTGTCCTGCGGAATTCTGCGCCATTCTGCTTGTAGCGCGTTGGCCAGTTGTGGGAGTGTCCGCGGCGTGTTCTGGCGAGTTCATCCCAGAGGTGTTCGATTGGGTTGAGATCTGGAGATCTCGACGGCCAGGGCGTTTTGACACACCGTTTGTCGAATATCAGGCCACAAACGTTTTCCAATAACATATATCCAATTAATATACCGTGTTTTTTTGTGTAGTCAGGTTCAATTCACTACTACCTGTGCGTTTCTTTTTTGGAAGTTTCTTTTTTTTTTTTGTACGAGGGGCCTATTTATCTTGGACTATGTTGATTGAATTAGTTGCTTAATATTTTCCCCCATAATCCCCTCTGTGGTCCACTGACTTCTGTAAATATAAGCGAACAAAATTTTTTTTCCACAATCAAAACAGAAATATCTGCCCAAAATTGTAGTCGATTGTATTCCGACTATATCACGATCATGTTTGAATAACTGTCAAATAGGTGTTCGCGAAAAGGTGAGCGTATCCTCCACCACCGGTTGCACACGTCAAACACACATGCAAAGGCAAGTCAATTGTTCAACTGAAAAAACACGGGAACATGGTTCCAATCCCAGGTCGCCCCGATTATGTTTCTAGGTTTGTCAGCACCATACCCGTGCTCGTGGGTTTCACCGAAGTGGTAAACGTCTGAGACCTGCATCACTTCGGGCTTTCCTCCCACATTAAGCTGACACGCCGCGATATAACTGGAATAATGTTAAAAGCGGCGTTAAACCCAACTCACTCACTCACTTTATGGAGTTCACATTGAGGCCACAGATTTGATCTCCCTTCCATTCCCACTGAGTAACGCTCATGTTTCAAACAGTTGGAACTTCCGGTTGCTCCAGATGGCCGAGAAATCCGAGCACTGCGCAGAACTGATCTGAACATAGAGCAATACCAACCATACGCATACACTGCAATCGACCAGTCATTACCACATGATGAGGTCTGTTGGTGTTAAGAGTTAACTACACAATAAACGAGAGGGTATCAAATGTTATTTAGATAGGATGTAATTACTGGTTCTGTACATAATCACCAACGTCGGACATTTGTGGGTAAATCGTGTTGTTTCGAGCGATTTGGCATTGGGTGTAACGCTACACTTGTTCTTGGGTGTCCTTGGCTGTTTGTGACACGATACATTGTTTTTGTGGTCCCTAATTCGTGTTTTATTGGTGGTAAATGACCAGATCACTATGTGTGGCACTCCAGCAATACTTCTCGTTCGATATATCAACACACCCAGATGTACTCACATACACGGAAGGAAGTGTTTCCGCACATTTCGGTATCAGTTTGGATTGTCAAGGTACACGGGACATATACAAAAAGGTCAGCACAAAGCTTTGATTCTGTTCCCCTCTTTGTCATTTCAAGGGCCCCGTTCCACAAAGCCAGCTTAGCGCTAAGACGACCATAACTCTCATTCTTTAACACAGAGTTACGACAACCGTAGCGCTAAGCTCGCTTTGTGCAACGGGACCCCAGACAGAATAGGTTTGCAATGCTTGTTTTAAGATCTGACTTACAATTGAGTGTGACATGGCTGATTATGTCTGCGGGCGGAGTTCGTTGCTCATGTAACAATCTATTTGTTTGTCTGACCAATACTCGATTATTCAGCAACATGTGGCATGTCGCTGAAAACCTCTCGAATGTGTCGTAGTTAAACATCCATTCACTCACTAACGTTTTTAATTGTACAGTAATAAAATAAATTCAAATTTTATTAAATACGTATTCAAACTGATCGGGTCTTGTGAGGATCTGGCTTGGAATAGGTCGCAAGCAACGTATGCTTTTGTAAAAACCATCTAAGATGGATCGGGTAGGTCGTCTCTCTGACTTGATTGATTCATAGACTCCAACCACAAGGTACTAATGACCTATTCGGACATAGCATCCCAACGTGGAGAAGAGTGCCGAAACAGGATATGGATCGGACATGCAGACAGATGTTTTATGATAATCCCCATGTTGCAGGGTATTTTTAAAGACGGTCAGTTAACTGATAAATCTGCTAAACTCTGAAAATCCTGATATGAGCCATGCTGTTTCTGTACTTTTAAAACATGTTTTTATAAAGAGAAATGCGTAACTTGATTTAAAATCTAATCATGTATATCACGTGACAAATGTTAATATCCAATCTGCATTGTACTATGGGCCTTGATGTCTAAATTACTGAATAAACTGTCTGTCTGTCTGTCTGATTTATGATAATTATTCTTTTGAGTTTCGTTTGGTGTTGATGTTGTCTTGTCCAGTCTCATGCAGAAATTGGTCAATTTCATGATTTGTTTAATAAAGTATGTATGATCAATCTGAAACTTATTTCTTAATAACACGGCTGTGAGGATATTTTGTCACATCTTGTTGTTTGTTTTATCACATCTTGTAGTTGTTTGTTTTTCTATGCCGCAGTCAGTTATATTCAGTTATAGACAGCAGCATGTAAACAATGTGCCTAATGTGCCTGGGGATCAACCCCCCCCCCCCCCCCCCCCCCCCCCCCCCCGAGAAAGCAATATAGAGCGAGAAAGCGATGGGGCGAGAAAGCAATAGAGCGAGAAAGTAATATTTCACATAATGCGGTCCATGTTGCCCTTTATACCTAGAATTTTGAACTTTGGTTGATATAGACACAGAATGCTATCTCATTTCGTTTGGATCAAATGGCCCGTTGGCTAAATTCTCTCAATTTACCGCTACAGGCCACATTAGAACTGTATTACTCCACTCACTCGAAGTAACTATCAACACGGATTTTCTGTTCCAGATGCGGGCACTGTACATCAGCATATCAGTCCTTTCAACACTTTTACTTACTGAATGGTCTCTCGCCTTAGACGTCGGTGTGAGTAAAGCCTCGACTACGACGATAAACCACAGCACCCCCTCGTCAACACCGACTACAAGGACAAACACGTCTACCTTGACGAATGTTACCCAGACCAAGCCAAAAGTCACTCGTCGGACAACACCTGAAAATGTACCCGGATTAGTCAGCGCAGAAGTGTCGAGAAAAGGAACATTTATCATTAATCTAATTCTTAAACCCATCTTGTGTATTTCCGGTTTTGTGATGAACGTCATCGGATGTTGTGTACTTCTCCACAAGTCGTTACGTCACTCTTCCTACCATTACCTGTTGGGTCTATTAATAGCTGACTGTGGGTTTCTTCTCTGTGGCATCCTGCACATGCCGACGCATATTTCAAGAGAGTACGACGTTGTGTATGCAAGCTACCTGTCATCTGTGCTGGTTATTCCTGTTTGGCAATATATGGAAAGAGCCTTTTCCAAAGTGTCGTGCTACATTATCTGTATCTTAGCTCTGGAGAGACTTATAGCTATATCCTTCCCGCTCAAGGTCAAGACTTCGCCCCTCGTCCGTCATTCTGGAAAACTCACCACAGCTCTGTTTGTCATCATATTTATGTTACATATTCCACGCATATTCCTGATACGCTTTGTATGGAGATTCAGCCGACAGTTTAACGTATCCATGTATGTTAGAGAACCTACAGCCTACCACGAGCCACTGCAGTCCTTCATGACAATTTACATCAATTTCGTCCTGAAAATTGTCATGACGTATATCCCACCGTTCCTACTTCTTGTGTTTAACATTGGTATCTGGATTCAATTATCTGTCATCAGAAGTCGACGCAAGTCCCTCTTCGGTACGGTATCAGATGAGCAATGGAAAGTGACCTTGACCTTGATGATAATTTCTACGTTTTTTCTGATAGTTTACATTCCACTTATTGCAGTTAATGTTCTGGAAACACTGGATCCAGCACGATTTTCCCGTGTGGGCACAGAACGCAATTTTAGAGAACTATTCAGCAGTTTCTCGTCTCTCGGCTGGACCATCAACAGCGCCAACGACTTCATTATCTACGTCGTCACCAACGTCAGGTTCAGGGCTACGTTCAAAAAGATGTTTTGTTGTAACAAGGAACCCGTAAACGTGACGCCTTCGACAAAAATGTCAAGTTCAGGGCCACGTTCAAGAAGCTATGTTTTACCAAAACAAACGGGAAGCCCTTAACATGACGACAACTCCATCATCTACCTCATTACTAACGTTCAGGGCCAACGTTTTGTTGCCATAGTAACAGAGACACATTGAACGTGAAAACTGACGACAGCTGAGTCTTGATTTGTGAAACTAGTGGCTCAAAACATGATGAACATTCTATATCGTCGGCGTACTATGACACTTTGATAGCGTACTATGACACTTTGACGGCGTACTATGACACCATGACGACGTACTATGACACCATGACGGCGTACTTTGACACTTTGACGGCGTACTATGACACCATGACGGCGTACTATGACACCATGACGGCGTACTTTGACACCATGACTTCGTACTATGACACCATGACGGCGTACTATGACACCATGACGGCGTACTATGACACCATGACGGCGTACTATGACACTTTGACGGCGTACTATGACACCATGACGGCGTACATTGACACTTTGACGGCGTACTATGACACTATGACGTCGTACTATGACACCATGACGGCGTTCTATAACAATTTGACGGCGTACTATGACACTTTGACGGCGTACTATGACACTTTGACGGCGTACTATGACACCATGACGGCGTACTATGACACCATGACGGCGTACTATGACAATTTGACGGCGTACTATGACACTTTGACGGCGTACTATGACACCATGACGGCGTACTATGACATTTGACGGCGTACTATGACACCATGACGGCGCACTATGACACCATGACTTCGTACTATGACGGCGTACATTGACACTTTGACGGCGTACTATGACACCATGACGGCGTACTATGACACTATGACGGCGTACTATGACACTTTGACGGCGTACTATGACACTATGGATACGTACATTGGCACTGTGACGGCGTACTATGGCACAGTCATTGTAACCAGTGGCATCCGATCCACCGTGTCGACCCAACGATCAACACGAGGTGATGCTGATCTATATTCCCTTGGGAATAAGAGAGTTGTATCCGGAATGTTTCGTAATGGGAAACAGAGAACACATGTGTACAGATTAAACCCCTTTGGTGACGTCAGACTATTGTTATAGCAGTTGATTCTGAGCCATCCATTGGCCATACTGAACAAATCTTTTACAAATGTAACTATCGGTCATTATGCACAATTATTAAACAATTATATATCAACCATGACATAGTTTCAGTCGGAGAAACCACGCGATTTCTCCACACAGGTCATGCACAATGTGAGCGAGTGAGTGAGTGAGTATGATTTTACGCCGCTTTTAGCAATGTTCCAACAATATCACGGCGGGGGACACCAGAAATTCACACATTGTACCCATGTCGGGAATCGAACCCGGGTCTTCTGCGTGACGAGCGAGCGCTTTAACCACTAGGCTACCCGACCGCCCCCTGCACAATGTAACACCCGTACTCTTCCCTAACATTAATCCTAAAAGAGGATTCGATGTCAGAATGTGTCGTGTTTGTTTTCAGAGACGACAGAAATGGGGATTAGTGGCCAGGCTCTGTGACGAGGTAGATTTCGTACCATCATACCCAACAGCTGTGTCGTTGACTATAAAGTACAGTCCGCTGTGATATATCTGCAATATTGCCGACTGTGGCGTTAAACAACATTCACTCACTTAATAACCCCATATCATATATCATGGTGTAGTGGTTATGGTGAATACGATGTTGGACAGTTCAGTTGCTGTATACACACGTTTAGCAATAGAAGAATTATTTAAATAAAGAAAACTTGATTAAAACGAATGAACTTGAAGAAAATAAATTAGACAAAACAATTAAGCAGACATGTCACGCAATATTTTGTTCACATTCATCATAGATGAGCATAAGGCAATTCTGCAATGTACGCACCTGTGTCATATTTGTCCACTGGGCCTCATTAATGCTCTTGTCTTGGTATGTATTCTAAAGCCGCAGTTGTTGATATCTAAGTTAATTTAAGAGCTCTATAATATGTATACTCTGCAAAAAAAGAAACGCAAAACGTCGTAGAGGCGTACGGATCGCGCTGTCGTCTAAAGCGCCGTATTCGATGTGGATAGTACGTCCCTTATAGTGAAGTAGTGTGCCAGAAACTCATGATCTTGTGTCTGAATCCCAGATTAGCAATGATTATGTGTCTTCATTTGTCAGAACACACATCAAAGAGGTAAGCGTCAAAGATCGTGAAGCCTAACATTGTCTCGCTCAGTATTTCTCAGCAAACTGAATGTACTAGATTGGACAAGTTACAACATTCAATGCCTCAGTAAAGCTTTCAAAAAGGTTGATGGAACATGTGGGGGACACTTCCATAATTTAATGCATCAGTGACAAAAATGATGTCCGATGCAATTCTCCCGTTTGACTCGTACCAAATTACCGTGTTTATTGTTCAGTTTGAACAATTGCCTTGCCTTTGCGTGTGTAAGTGGCGGGTGGGGCAAGATAAGCTCACCTGGTATTTTCACTATGTGATAGAGATTCATAAACACTCGCTCGTAATATATTTGGAATCGTACAATTGATGTTGATTTTAGAAGAGATTTCTTAGGAATATGGAAAGGATTTTGTCACTTTTATTTAAGTCACTGTTCCAGAAAAAAAGTGTCATATAAACCAAGTTATCATATATTCGCAATAACTGAGTAAACTTGTCATCTATACGTTTGTTCAATCCATTTTACATTCCAAGAGTGAGTGAGTGAGTGAGTATGATTTTACGCCGCTTTTAGCAATATTTCAGCAATATCACGGCGGGGGACACCAGAAATGGGCTTCACACATTGTACCCATGTCGGGAATCGAACCCGGTTCTTCGGCGTGACGAGCGAACGCTTTAACCACTAGGCTACCCGACCGCCCCTTACATTCCAAGAAAGAAGCTTAAGATGTTGTCTTTCTCATGTACTTTGTCCTCGGCCACTCCCGATCCACTGGCCTGTTGCCCGTGATGGTAAGGACTAACTACCTCTGGCTACCATCTTAGATGCTGTTAAATCAAAGGTGAGCACTCGCCCTTTCACCACAGTGCAGTCATACTTGGTGTAGTCTCCTCTAGCACTGTTTATCCCTATTGTCTCCAAAGATACTTGGTCTAGTAGTTGAGCGTCCGCCCGGAGGGTCCTGGGCAGCGTCATACCAAAAGACGTTAAAAGATCGTAATTGTTGTTACCCTGTCTGGCGCTTAGCATTAAGGACTGGTCGGCTCGGAGTCAGTTTACTGTGTCTGTGTGGCGTATTCACATTAAACTGTGGCATGGTTTCTCAGTGGGTTAGCACTATAAAATCGGCATCAGTCCGAACTGGTACAAGCAGCCACACACACACACACACACACACACACACACACACACACACACACACACACAAAAAAAAAAACACACACACACACACAAAAAAAAAACACACACACACAAACACACACACAAACACACACACAAACATCTTGGACGCGACGTTAAACCCCATTCCACCCCACCTCACCTAATTCACATATAAGTCATAGAATCTCTGCACTTGTACACAGCAGCAAACTTAACACTTCGGTTTTATTTGTTTCAACATCAGTAAAAGCGCTATGGCGTCACTGGATTGCCTGGTCCATCGAGGGGGCACGGGTGGCCCAGTCGTCTGAGGCGCCGCGATTCGCTGTGAAGAGTTGCGTCCCTTGGGCACGCCAGAAACCTATGATTGTGAGTTCGAATCCCGGTTCGCCCCGATTATGTTTCTAGGTTAGTCAGCACCATACCCGTGCTCGTGGGTTTCACCGAAGTGGTAAACGTCTGAGACCTGCATCACTTCGGGCTTTCCTCCCACATTAAGCTGACACGCCGTGATATAACTGGAATACTGTTAAAAGCGGCGTTAAACCCTACTCACTCACTCACTCTGGTCCATCGATCACTTGATTGTCTGGTTTATTCACAGGCCGCCGTCGCAAGCTGTTGTGCCACGTCAGGCCTGTAATTTTCGTAGGTTATTTTTACCTACAGGTAGGGCAGGACATGCTTACCCTTTTTGCGAACATCTGGTGTCATCACATCTTCCCGAGGCAAGGGAGTTAACTGACTATAAAAGTCCAGTTTCCACCCTTGCCGAACTAGGCTGGTATTACGGAGTTACATTTTGGCTGGACTAACGAGTCTACGCATAGTCCAATCAAAATCGCGCACCGAAATCGAAATCCGGTTCGTTAAGTGTCATGCAGATTTCGGTCGACTGCAGGATTTGCAAAGCATGTGCACCGCTAACTGCTGTCAACAGATATTTTCTAAATCTTTTCATGTTTTTAATCAAGGTGCTCTCGTGATTTGATGCACTTAGCGATGTAAGACTCGTTTTATCACAATATAGATCTTGATTATCGATCAGATCGTCTTGACTGGGCGCCACCGTTTTGTTTGAAGCAAATGCAAGTGATACGAGAGATTGAATCTGATTGGTCAGTAGGAGAGGCATAGAAAGGACATAACTCGCAATAGCCACTGGTGGCGCTACGATCGAGCCTACGAATTCCAGCCTAGTTCGGCAAGGTTGGAAACTGGACTTTTAAAGTCAGTTAACTCTCTTGCCTCGGGAAGATGGTGTCACCACTGAGGAATATGGAAAGGATTTTGTCACTTTTATTTAAGTCACTGTTCCAGAAAAAAAGTGTCATATAAACCAAGTTATCATATATTCGCAATAACTGAGTAAACTTGTCATCTATACGTTTGTTCAATCCATTTTACATTCCAAGAGTGAGTGAGTGAGTGAGTATGATTTTACGCCGCTTTTAGCAATATTTCAGCAATATCACGGCGGGGGACACCAGAAATGGGCTTCACACATTGTACCCATGTCGGGAATCGAACCCGGTTCTTCGGCGTGACGAGCGAACGCTTTAACCACTAGGCTACCCGACCGCCCCTTACATTCCAAGAAAGAAGCTTAAGATGTTGTCTTTCTCATGTACTTTGTCCTCGGCCACTCCCGATCCACTGGCCTGTTGCCCGTGATGGTAAGGACTAACTACCTCTGGCTACCATCTTAGATGCTGTTAAATCAAAGGTGAGCACTCGCCCTTTCACCACAGTGCAGTCATACTTGGTGTAGTCTCCTCTAGCACTGTTTATCCCTATTGTCTCCAAAGATACTTGGTCTAGTAGTTGAGCGTCCGCCCGGAGGGTCCTGGGCAGCGTCATACCAAAAGACGTTAAAAGATCGTAATTGTTGTTACCCTGTCTGGCGCTTAGCATTAAGGACTGGTCGGCTCGGAGTCAGTTTACTGTGTCTGTGTGGCGTATTCACATTAAACTGTGGCATGGTTTCTCAGTGGGTTAGCACTATAAAATCGGCATCAGTCCGAACTGGTACAAGCAGCCACACACACACACACACACACACACACACACACACACACACACACACACACACACAGAGTCTATGAAGATAGACTTTTTATAACTTCAGGGGCGGTCGGGTAGCTTAGTGGTTAAAGCGTTCGCTCGTCACGCCGAAGAACCGGGTTCGATTCCCGACATGGGTACAATGTGTGAAGCCCATTTCTGGTGTCCCCCGCCGTGATATTGCTGGAATATTGCTACACACGGCGTAAAACCATTCTCATTCACTCACCCTGATAACTTCGTGCTACTCATATGGTCACGTGACCGGACCTCTGTTGTCGTCTCTGGTAAACCACAGTTTGCAGGTAGACTAAATGTTCCAGGAAGATGTTGTGATTCACTTAAAAAATGTATTATCACACTTTTCTTTATGAGTATCACAACAATCAGGATCAATAACAGACAATATTAATTATAGATTTTCCAAATGTGTTAGTTTGTGAGTCAAATCCTTCTGATACTAATCACGTTTTTAAGTTATCATCATCTGCTAAATGTCTGAAATTAATATTATGTTAAAGGTACTTACTTAGACTTAATTCGAAAAAGATATTAGGAATATTCCCAGAACCTGGAGAGAGACTGGTGATACTGTCAACGTAAGCCAGAACTCCGGAATTAATAAAGTGTTGCCGAATTTAATTACACCCTCAAAAGGATGCAGACTTTTTTACGACATACTTACGAAAGCGCAAAGTGTACCAGCAGTATGTGAAAAATGGGAAAACATTACCGATATTATACAACCGTGGTATTAGAAGATGTACAACAGACACTTAGTTGCTCGATTTTCAATACATGTTTATTCGCCACATAGTACAATCTCATTAAAATCAGATCTATGACCGACCACTGAAACTACTAACAAGAAGTCGTCATCAGCCAATTAGAAAGCAGTTTTCTCGAGCTTCACGGCACTCGTTTCAACCTGGCGACTTCAATTTCAGACTACGCTTGAAAAAATATGTTGACACAGTTCTCGATTAAAATTTCGAAAACTGAACAAAAGAACATTCCAGAATGTCTAATATATGGGTGCGATTGTATAGCAGTGTTTCCCACATACTGTGCAACGCCGTTCAAATGTTTATCCCACTGAAGTGAGAGATAGACGATAATTTTGACGGAATCAGTCGTACGGGCCGTAACAGTCGTTCGGAATACCCCGTGTTAACGTTTTCGAGGTTGCGTGATTAGAAAACCCATTCCGACTGTCACTTTCACGATCTGGTAAGCGACGCTTTGATTGGTCGGATGAAAGGTCGTTCTGACGTGACCCGTAATGGGATGTCCTCAGATCTTTGTTCAGCGTTAGTGAGAACTAAGACCTGATTATTATCAGATTGCCACACAGCATATATTAAAAATTAATTACAAAAGATGAAAATAATAGATAAAAATATTTGTACTTTCTGTGGGAATGAGCCGGAGAATAGAAACACCTCTTTGTTTCCTATGAGCACGTGAAGCAATCGGACTGAAACGATCCGACTCTGTTTATTACAGGCACCTTGATATCAATGTTATTTTCACTGACTTTGCAATACACACAAGGAATTAACACCGGCCATAATTTCTTGAATAATAGTATGTTAACTGAACAGGTATATCTACATCTCCAGTATTAAAAACAATAAACTTACCTTGGGTGTATTCTTAAGAAAGATTTAAGATATTGTTCACGTGGAACACTTTATTACAAGAAAGTCTGAGGGAAAAAGGCCAACGTAATTACTGAAATACTTTAATAAGAAATAGTTGCTAGGGATGTAAATAGGCATTTATATTCATTCTCCGACCAATATTACACTTTGTCCTTATGTCAAGAAATATGATTTTTTTTCTGTACAATTTTTCGCATCTTAAAGTCACATACTTATCCTGACAATGCACGTGAAAACAAATGTTCCTTACCATGTAAGATGTAGCATCCAACTGGAATGAATTAAAAAAATGATAAAAATGACTGAAATAATCATCAGTATAATCACCAAGTTGTCCGGTTCTATCTTTTAATACCCCACAATGTATAGTCTCTACAGGTGGCAAGTCAGCCGCCAATTCAACATACGAATCTAAGTCTGATCAGTGCAATGTTTCGAACTCTTATCGTCATACCGTCAAGACCCTCTCGTTGAACATCTGAAAAGATACGTTATACATGTTTTCTTCACATGAGAACAGATTATTGTCAAACAACGTGAAAATAGGATTTTAAAAATTTCGAACACATTTAATACATTTTGAAATATGATCTCGTATAAACAATAGTTAAACCACTCATCATTACAGATGTAAAACCACCCCTTGTAGTTGCGACTTAAAAAGTACTTTTAAGTAGTTCCGAGTTTCCAAATCTAAAAAAATATATATAAAAATGCAATAAAAATATTTGAGTTCAATAAAAATTCTTATCATACATTTGGATATGATCATATAACAGATAAACTAAAAACAATCTTGAAAGCTACGTGACTGCTGTAAGAAACGAAGGAATGCACGCTGGTCAAGTAACAAAGGTGGCGCTTTGCGAAACGGTGCGGCATAGTGTCATAGTACGCCGTCATAGTGTCATAGTACGCCGTCAAGGGTCATAGTACGCCGTCATAGTGTTAGTGCGCCGTCACAGTGTCATAGTACGCCGTCAAAGTGTCATAGTACGCCGTCATAGTGTCATACTACGCTGTCATAGTGTCATAGTACGCCGTCATAGTGTCATAGTGCGCCGTCATAGTGTCATAGTGCGCCGTCATAGTGTCATAGTACGCCGTCAAAGTGTCATAGTACGCTGTCATAGTGTCATAGTACGGCGCCATAGTGTCATAGTGCGCCGTCATAGTGTCATAATACGCCGTCAAGTGTCATAGTACGCCGTCATAGTGTCATAGTACGCCCTCAAAGTGTCATACTACGCTGTCATAATGTCATAGTACGCAATTAAAGTCTCATAGTACGCCGTCATTTGGGTCATAGTACGCCGTCACAATGCCACAGTACACCGTCCTAGTATCATAGTTCGCCGCCATAGTGTTACAGTACGCCGTTAAAGTGTCATAGTACGCTATCAAAGTGTCAAAGAACGCCGTCATAGTGTCATAGTACGCCGTCATATTGTCATAGTACGCCATCATAGTGCCAATGTAGGTAGCCATAATGTAAAAATACGCCATCAAAGTGTCATAGTACTCTTTCAAGTGTCATAGTACGCCGTCAAAGTGTCATAATACGCCATCAAAGTGCCAAAATACGCCGTCAAAGTGTCATAGTACGCCGACGACATAGAATATTCATCATGTTTTGAGCCACTAGTTTCACAAATCAAGACTCGGCTGTCGTCAGTTTTCACGTTCAATGTGTCTCTGTTACTATGGCAACAAAACGTTGGCCCTGAACGTTAGTAATGAGGTAGATGATGGAGTTGTCGTCATGTTAAGGGCTTCCAGTTTGTTTTGGTAAAACATAGCTTCTTGAACGTGACCCTGGACTTGACATTTGTTTCGCAGACGTTACGTTTAGGGGTTCCTTGTTGCAACAAAACATCTTTTTGAACGTGGCCCTGAACCTGACGTTGGTGACGACGTAGATGATGAAGTCGTTGGCGCTGTTGATGGTCCAGCCGAGAGACGAGAAACTGCTGAATAGTTCTCTAAAATTGCGTTCTGTGCCCACACGGGAAAATCGTGCTGGATCCAGTGTTTCCAGAACATTAACTGCAATAAGTGGAATGTAAACTATCAGAAAAAACGTAGAAATTATCATTAAGGTCAAGGTCACTTTCCATTGCTCATCTGATACCGTACCGAAGAGGGACTTGCGTCGACTTCTGATGACAGATAATTGAATCCAGATACCAATGTTAAACACAAGAAGTAGGAACGGTGGGATATACGTCATGACAATTTTCAGGACGAAATTGATGTAAATTGTCATGAAGGACTGCAGTGGCTCGTTGTAGGCTGTAGGTTCTCTAACATACATGGATACGTTAAACGGTCGGCTGAATCTCCATACAAAGCGTATCAGGAATATGCGTGGAATATGCAAGATGAATATGATGACAAACAGAGCTGCGGTGAGTTTTCCAGAATGACGGACGAGGAACAAAGTCTTGACCTTGAGCGGGAAGGATATAGCTATAAGTCTCTCCAGAGCTAAGATACAGATAATGTAGCACGACACTTTGGAAAAGGCTCTTTCCATATATTGCCAAACAGGAATAACCAGCACAGATGACAGGTAGCTTGCATACACAACGTCGTACTCTCTTGATATATGCGTCGGCATGTGCAGGATGCCACAGAGAAGAAACCCACAGTCAGCTATTAACAGACCCAACAGGTAATGATAGGAAGAGTGACGTAACGACTTGTGGAGAAGTACACAACATCCGATGACGTTCATCACAAAACCGGAAATACACAAGATTGGTTTAAGAATTAGATTAATGATGAATGTTGCTTTTCTCGACACTTCTGCGCTGACTAATCTGGGTACATTGTCAGGTGGTGTCGGACGAGTGACTTTCGGCTTGGTCTGGGTAACATTCGTCAATGTAGACGAGTTTGTCCTTGTAGTCGGTGTTGGCGAGTGGGTGCTGTGGTTTATCGTCATGGTCAAGGATTTACTCACACCGTCGTCCAAGGCGAGAGACCATTCAGTAAGTAAAAGTGTTGAAAGGACTGATATGCTGATGTACAGTGCCCGCATCTGTAACAGAAAATCCGTGTTGATAGTTACTTCGAGTGAGTGGAGTAATACAGTTCTAATGTGTCCTGTAGCGGTAAATTGAAGATAATTTCGCAAACTAGCCAATTTCGAGGATAATCAACAAACTGCAAGTCCCGAGGCTTGAGCTCAATCATTAATTCACGGGGGACACATAATCCAGTCAATTATTTCACACCAAAAATAATTTATTCGTGAATTGGGAGCATGGCCTCGACGTCTAAGCCGCCGCAATTCTCGGTGCAGAGCTGCACACCAAAACCTTTGATCGTAGGTTCGAATCCCGGTTCGCCCCGACTATGTTTCTAGGTTTGTCAGTACCCTACCCGTGCCCTTAGGTTTCACCAAGTGGTAAACGTCTGAGACTTGCATCACTTCGGGCTTTCCTCCCACGTAAAGCTGTCACACCGTGATATAACCTGGAATACTGTTCAAAGCGGCGTTAAACCCAACTCACTAACTCACGTTATTCACCAATTAAGCTTAAAACAAAAACTACTTCGTCTTGCCCAAGTAACATAAGTGTGTTCATTAGATAACGGGAAACTTTATTCACCTCCGCCATAAACGGATAACTTGGATCCGCCCATTAAGACAATGACGGTAACTAGGACATGGGGATGCCGCTTTCATTGGATAACTTGAATCCGCCCATTAAGACAGTGACGTTTACGCGGACATGGGAAGGCTGCTCTCATTGGATAACTTGGCTCCGCCCATTAAGACAGTGGCGGTAACTAGGACATGGGAAGGCTGCTCTCACTGGATCACTTGGCTCCGCCCATTAAGACAGTGGCGGTAACACGGACATGGGAAGGCTGCTCTCATTGGATAAGTGTAATGGTCATGTTATAACGATGGTTGCCGTGTCAAAATTATTGTCTTTTCCTGTATTAGATCAAACATGTTCGAGGTTTGATTGAGTACCCGGTTTGGTCATGGAAAACTCCTGGTAATATGCTCAGACGGGTCAGATAATTTTATGAGAGTATTTAAGCAGCGAGGCAAACATACACAGTTCCAAAACTCATAAATCTACAATGTTCATCTTTTCTCTAGTTGATATATGGATGTTCGGCACATATGCAAATATAGAGGTTACTTTTTCCAAGTATCTGAATAGAGGATATTTCTCTTTTCTTGTCGAATAACATATTTATCACAACAGGTGACCTGGCAATGTTTCTACTGTATGTGTGACTCATCCATGAGTGAAAACATCATCTTTGTCGGGTCACAAGTTGAAACAAAAATAATATTTGAAAAGACAAATGATCTACTTCTTATGTATTTTCAAACACGATCACGCTGAATAACTGAGTGTCACTGAAACCGACTGAAAGGAGTTTCGGCCTTTCACTCGAGTGAGGTATCAATTTCATTGTTTCAGATAAATGCACATATAGTATCCATCACTTAATGACAGATACAATATCAATGTCTACCCAACAAAATGAAAAACATCCACCTTTTAAATTGTAATGTTGCATTCATACTGAAACATCTTCCCGAGGCAAGGGATTTAACTGTCTTTAAAAGTCCAGTTTCCACCCTTGCCGAACTAGGCTTGAAATTCTAGCGCCACCAGTGGATATTACGAAGTATGTCCCTCCTACTGACCAATATTCCACTTCTCATATCACTTGCATTTACTTCAAACAAAATGGCGGCGCCCAGTCAGGACGATCACATCGATAATAAAGATCTTTATTGTAATAAAGTGCGTCTTACTTCACGAAGTGCAATAAATCACTCGAGCACCTTGATAATAAATGTGAAAAAATGGAAAATATGTTTCGACGCCAAGTTGAAGGTACACGTGCTCTGCAAATCCTGTAATCGAATGAATTCGCCATAGCGGTTGCCATGTTGTTTCTGAACCGGATGTCGATGAAGTATTTTGATTGCATAGACTATGCATAGACTCGTTGGTCCAGCCAAAATATAACTCCATAATTCCAACCTACTTCGGCAAGGGTGGAAACTGAACTTTATAAGTTAGTTAACCCTTACCTCAGGAAGATGATTTTGAAAGGACTTACTAAATTGCTTATTTCCAAATTAATATAAAGAGGCATATTATCTTCAACCAACTCAAAATAAAATAACCCAGTAGTTTTTTTTCTCCTAATTAACCCGATTTACTTTTGAAAATGTGACTAGTTGCACAACCATTGCCCACAGACACACCCTGAAGAATGTCTGAATACTTCCAATGTTTAGCTGAAGACAAGCCGACCCTGTGATGCGGATCTTTAGATAGATGTTTTCATGCGAAAGTTTTGGTGTGAAAAGGCATGTTCATATTTAGGTATCGAATGAAATTACATATCTGATTTTGACCAATCAGAATCGAGCTTTTTCAGCGACAGGGAAGAATTTGTGTTCAGCGGGGAATACAGCCACACATTGTACTGGTGAATTCAGAGTGGTGCTATTTGTCGTGGCGACACCTCATGCCCTGGGTGAACACACAAGATCATTGAGCATGTGTCACTTGTCTGGGTCAGGAAAACCATTTGTGATTTTTCGTAAGTTTGATTATCGGGGTCGACGGTAATAAGAAAGACTGGAATTCATCTTTTTTCCACATTGCTGATTTTAAGGGTCGGCAGGTTGGGAAAGAAAGTAATAAAAAATATAATGCCTCATCCGAGCTTGGAATGTGGGGATTTTGCTCGTCACGATTCGTTAGTGACGTGGCCATGTCACGCGAGAGTGTCTCGTGGTCAGGCTCGGTGACTTGGTTGATTCAACGTCATCGAACCCAGACTGCTGTTTGTTGCTCAGTTAGTGATACCCCATTCATCAGACACCCCATTTGTCAGACAGTTTAAATTTTGTAGGTATGTCTTACCTGTTTCGATAGTGGATCAGTCCTAGATTTAAATAGACTGGTAGATATGTTTAAGAAGTAAAATCAGATAGAATATGTCATGTGTGCAAACAAAGATACAGAGGATGAATACCTTCTTGTACTTGTGTGTTATGCTTATTGCAATCGCGGGAGTGTGTATATACCCCCACAATACCACTGACATAAATTTAACTGTTTAATGCCTTAAAAAATCCCGAAACTGTAAATAATCTTGCAACTTGTGTAGATAAGTCAATGCAACCTAGGCAATCAATTGGGTGAACAATGTAAATCAATGTACCAATGTATATATTTTGTTACTCTCTCAAGCAATGATGTAACTGAAGAATGGGCTGATTGATTGATTGATCGATCGATCGATCGATCGATCGATTGATTGATTGATCGATCGATCGATCGATCATACTTAATCCCCTGAGTTGGAAAGATCAATTAACTAAGGACTAATTATTATTATTATTTACAGATTAAAATAAAATAAAAAATGCAGCAAAGAGGGTTTGGGTGATCCTGGCACTGTCAGGCTGTTTAGGCTCATCATCAGCTCAGGACCGTTGCCCCTTCTACACGCAGCCCAGACGGCGAATGGGACTTCTCCCAGGAAGCGCTGCCATGTCAAACCCACCCAGAAATTTTCGGAAAATGTGAAGACTCCCCAACACTGCAGCCTTCTGCATTACCCAGATTGTCAGAAGGTCTGTATTCCTGGTAGCAAACCCGGGTACTCTCCCGATGTCAGTCAACAGATTGGGAGGTACCAAACCTAAGGCACAGAGAACAATGGGGAGTCGGAAAACTTGCTACTTGGGATGCAAGCGTGACATTTCTAAAGTGAGGTCCGCATAATTGCCATGTTTTTTCTAAATCTTAGTGTCATAGGGGACAGAAAATCCAATGATATAAATGATTCATTGGATTTATCACAAAGGACAAGATCAGGTTTGCTGGTCTGGATACGTCTGAGACTGTAAATGGGCCTATTCCAAAGAATTGTGTACTTTCGATGACGCCCTCCAGATATTCTGGGTCGTACCATGGGTGGACCTCTGCGTCAAAACCACAAGTATGGCGAAGACGGTAATAAAATGATCGAGCTACACCATCATGTCGTTTAAGATACTGTGTTTGTGCCAAAGCTGGGCATCCACTCACAATGTATTGGACAGTCTCATTTAATTCATTACATAATCTACATTTCATATTTACATTTTGATGCAAAATCACACATTGACGGTTTCGAGTGGGAAGTGACTGATGCTGAACAGCAAACAGAAAGCCTTCTGTTTCACCTTTCAGGCCAGACGACTTCATCCAAGCAAAGGACTCTGCAGGATTGCTGATTTTCTCAACACACTACACATAAACTCGATGCAGTGGTCGCTCAGAAAGCCTCTCCTTGAAAAACTGAGCCTGTGTCAATTTGATATGGCACCTCGCTTGGTTGACACTCATTTCTGTACCGACCAGCAGTACAGAACCATCAATAACATCAACACCGACATTGAGATTATGTCCCACAACCTTGGCTCGTTTTAGAAAACTGTGGAATGCCTTGTTTTCATCATGAGTCTTGACATGCTTCACAAGAGGATCATCAGACAAATGAATGTGTGCGAAAGTGCACAAAACAATTCTATAATGAAGAGCCCCAACGTTAATCAAACCACGTCCTCCCATAATGATTGGTAAATATAAGCGATTGAGGGAAGAACGAGGGTGGTGGGATCTATCGTCTGACATGATTGTTCGTGTGAGGGTGTCAGTACCCTGAATTTCTTGTTTCGTCCAATCAACAACACCAAAAGAATACAAAAGGACCGGAACTTTGACTTTGTTGCGAGCGTTCAGCTCTGAACTTCAGATTTTCTTAAGTACATTTGTACTTTGCCCGAAGTTTTTCCTTGATATGGGCATTCTGGAGTTTGTCCCTAATCTGCATCCCTTAGAACGTATAGGCCTGACATTCCACGAGATTTATAATTATTATTATTATATATAAACAAGAAAATGAGTAACAATCATTATTAGATTCGAAATATTTATTACAACATATGTATAGTGGGACATATTATTATATATACACTATAACAGTATTATGTATATATCTCCTGTGGTGTACAATTTCATATTTCGTAGATAGACCTACTAATATTTACCTACAGGTTAAAAGGCGCAATACATACTGTAATAACAGAACGCTCATTCACACATAGATTAAAATGATGGACAGTTTAGAACACTTTAAATAGTATTCCGTTTGTTGCTGTGCTTGTTTTCCAAAAGCTTCCAGGTTTGGTGCACGGCCAGGCGTATGTTGTAATACATAAATACCGTTTTATATAAAATGAAACCCCGGTATTCCGGACGGTGTTGTTCCTTGTGAAATCATCCGGAATTACAAATGTGTTGGATTATTTTACAGGTGCATATGTAAGTAGACTGATATCAATAGAGAAGCTATGATCACATATGAAAACATTCAACATTCATAAAATGTCTGGTCTTGGTGTTAGTTATTCTTTGACTAAATAAAGGTTAATAAAAACACTTTCATCCCATGTTGTGTGAATAGTGGAATAAGTTAGATGTTTCCCGTCTCGCTACATGAAACCGCCATCGTTTTACTGCATGATACATTCTACAAGATACAGTAGCTGTGCTATTTCCTTCCTTATCTACATGGACTGTACAAATACACGTGAATACCTACATATAACATGGGTATTGTTGCAGTTTGTGAACATAAAAGGGAAGCATGTGTACAAACTTCCTATCGCCTCTTCCACCAGTCATGGTTCACATAATACACAGCAGGAATCCGCACCTATAACGATAACTCACCCGAATGTCTTTTGATGTCTATTAACACCAGTTAATAAATGTTTAAATCTCCGAGGATTGCTATATTTGATCTCAAAATATACGAGGGTAAAATACTACTTATCTTCCGAAATCATTGTTCCATTCATTTCGGTAGTAAACAGTGTCTTTAATGTAAAAAGTACAGCTATCGAGCTGAAGTGGCAGAAAGAGTTGTGATGTCATTCAATTGTGATGGCATGATAACGATGACGTCATAGTGGTCTGCAAAGCCTTGTGATATGGTTTGTTATCGCCCACGCGATAGCTCGTGTTAAAAAACAGTTTTGCATGATAAATATGCCTTTCAGTTGTATCTATTAAAAAAGTGTTTTCAAGGCCCTCTGTATCGTTGTGTGTCTCATCTCTTGACTGTCCTAAATAACTAGTCGTATTAAAAAATAACAAAATCTTCGTTTCTTCCGTCTTGCAAAGGAACTTTGGCCATTATGCTCTCAGCACCGATGCAACAAACGCTGCACTATAAATTATAGCGCAAGAAAGATGCAGACAGTTTTTGAACAACTTTTGGAAAATGTTCATTGCCCATCTTATAAGCAAGAATCCTGTTTTCACATATCTCAATATAACACACAACTTTCCGTCGTATTCTCAACCAAATATATCTGTCCCATTGATTTTTATATTTGTTTCGCTCTGTTGCTCACTCTGAAGTGTAGGGTGGAGATGTAAGCACACTGAATATTGGACGACCTAATAGGATTCGTGATTTATAGCTTCCTGTCCCTTCAACCCTTCAGGATGAATATTGCTTGGTTGTCCCCAAACGTTATCACTACCTTTCACAACAGAAGTGATATCACTGCGCGTGCTCTGTGGGGAGTTGCTGCCCGTGTGACTGATGGTGGAAGGACTGCAGCCTTTCTTCCGGCCCACGGGACACCTGCGTCTCTTTCCCATATTCCTTCGCCTCCCACAACACATTTTGTAAAGGGCCAGCCTGAAACGAACGCTGGTCCCCAAATAAACGGTGAAGTCGATGGCAGCATTGATCGACCAACCCAACGAAATGAACGATGGAAAGACCATGACGAGGTAATGTTCACGCTTAAAGGGGCGATAACCCGGATCGTTTTGTGTTAGGTTGCGGACCGCTATCAACGGAATGTAGACCATGAGAAAGAACCCCGATATGACGAACACGGTAATAATTAGTTTTTGTTGTTCAATATTATTGGAATTCGAAGTTTCGGCCATTAAGCGCTTCCTGTAGTTGCGGATTTTCTGGATCTGGACTATTATACATATGTTCACCACACAGATGAACACAGGAGGAAGATACGTAAACAGGATGTCGTATGTCATGTCGTAAACAGTCAGCACGGTGGCCATGACGCTTCCGTCTTCGTGCCTGACAGGAGTTAACCCCGTGAAGCTCATGTTCAATTCCTGATCAAATAGAGTCGCATATTCGAAGTTGGTGACTTTAGGGATGTGAAACACCAAGATGACGATACCCACTGTAAAGGATATGGATTTGGAATGGCGGGATAGGATAAAGTCTTTGACCTTGAGCGGCCGAAAAATGGCGATTAATCGGTCGAGTGAGAACAGCATGATGCAGTAAGCGCCTAGTTTACAGAATGCGATCTCGATCAGCTTATCTGGGTAGGGTATGATGGTGTTTTCTATATTCGTAGCTTCAACTGGGTCAAAATATCCATAGAACTTGACTGCCGAGCGGAGAAGTCCACACAGAAGATATCCCGAATCAGCGATGGACAATGCGGCTAGGTAGACGTAAAACCCGTGCCGTAAGGCTGGTTGAAGAAGTACACATATACCGATGACGTTTAACACAAGTCCTACCAGGCAGACGATTGGTTTGATGACGATGTCAAGCGTGATTTTTATTATTTTGTATTGTTGACGAGACACCAAGCCTCTGTCGATGAGAGGGGGTTCAGTTGGTTGAGTGGTGTTCGACTCTGGGTGTGTTCTTGAGACATTGACCTCAGCTGCATCATTGACATACGTGTCACGCTGGTCTTCGTTTTGTCTACTCGGTAAAGGAGACGGGTCTTGGCGTGGAACGTCTGTTGCTTCGCAACCGTGCATGAAAATGATTGCAATCAGAACCAAGGAAGCTAGATAGGCTGTCATGGTGGCCGCGTTGTGGGACTATGAAAATAGAACAGTATAATAACCGATATAATATAAATGTATGAGAACATGGATAAATGAATATGTCGTAAATAAATTATGTATCACGTATGGAATACTGTAAGGGACATTCTCGCGATCTCGCATTCTCGGCCAAATCTCGCGTGCCAAAGGTCGAGATCGCGAGAATGTCCCTTACAGTATTCCATAATCACGCAATGCAATCACGGGCGCGGTGAACCCTTTGTACTTACAGGGAGTTAGATAGTTATATATGAGCATAGTTTCACTGAGTAATGGAGTCAGAGCTTGAACAGTATACAGTTATAGACGTACAAAACGACAAACGACAAACCTAGAAACATAATCAGCGCGAATCTGGGAATTCAAACCCACCATCATAAGTTCCTGGCACGCATAAGGGACGCAACTCTGCACGGCGATTTCTGGTGCCTTACATCTCACATCTACGGAGGCTCTTACTCGGATGCTAACTTAGCCGAATTACCACTGCTACAATAGACCCACGTGCAAATAGACCGCTGCATCTGTCCTGAGTACCTTTTCCCAGGAAGTTTATTCAGATGTAATCTTGTATTTTTTTAATGTGAAGTTTGCGCGATATACGGCTTTTCCATTGGACGAGAAGTCGGTGACATGACCGCGAAATTGACGTTCACAAGTTTATGAATGACACAATTTGATGTTCATACGTTTATCAAGAGACTGTACTCTTGAAATGACGTTAACACTGACGGACAAGTTTCACGTTCATGGGGAATCCCCTAGGAATTCCATTGCAAAAATACACACATAAGCGTTGTAACTGATCATGTGGACCCTTTAATCTTGAACTCGGCGTTTTAACATACATTGAGAAAAGTCTGAGAGTTTGACTGAATGATCGTTCACGAATATCCTCGCTACGACTCATCCTAGTTAACAAAACGAAAAATGCCCTTGCAAACGTTCTTAGTATCGACATCCTCCGTGTCTTAACTCACAGTGACAGTCTACATAAATCTATGAATTTACCTTGGTATCTATTTGACACATCTTTATAATCACCTTTCAATTATCGGCCAACTGATCAATGATGACCAACATATGTAACTGCTATAGGTTCATAAACAACTTCGGAAATCTCTCCCGTCACGTGTATCGTGTCGGCCATTTTCACGTTTTGTACTTGATGTAAATGTATTATGACGCGCTGTCATTGTGACTGACTTACTGAGGGAGCTCTTAACAGTGAGTGTGTATGGTTTTACGCCACTTTTTGCAATATTCCAGCAACATCACGGCGGGGGACACCGGAAAATAGGGTCAAGCATTGTACCAATGTGGGGATACGAACTCGGGTCTTCGGCGTGACGAGCTATCGCTTTAACCACTAGGCTACACCACCGCCCCTAGCTCTTAACACACCAGCCCCGGCGGTCAATTCTTAAGTGTATACTCTCTGTATTACCCGCCGAAGTACAGCTGCCATGGCTTTATCAGGCATGGAGTCTAGGACCATGTTCTTTCAGTGGCCTTGGTGGTGTGGAGGAAATATACAATATCTGCCCCATCTCTTACAAAAATAAGTTTGTGTAAATCGTATCTACAGCTGTCCACCATCGACGAATATGACATTTAAGAAATAGATTGAGAAATATTGGGTCACATGACTCAGCTACAGTTTATCCCACGGCAGCCTCGGAGACTTAGAGAGACGTTAAACTAATGTAAGCAAGGTTGTTCGACGGACTGAACAGATGTTCATAACGCAAAACGCAACGCACAGTCGAGCATAATATAGAACACTTAACCGGGGCAGTATAAACCTTGGACTGCAGTGTGAGAGAAGGCATTCTTCGTGCATTGGTAATTTCTTGAAAGTTAATAGTCGTCTCAAAGGTGAGTTGAAATTGGGTTTAACGTCGCGTCCAAGATTATTGCACTTATATAGCGACGTGCATGCACGTGTGTGTGGCTGCTTGTACTAGTCCGGACTGATGCCGATTTTTAGTGCTTGCTCTCTGAGATACCATGCCGTACACAGACACAGTGACTGACTCCAAGCCGACCAGTCCTTGTTTTAGCCCCTTAATGCCGAGCGCCAGACAGGGTAACAACAAGTACCATCTTTTAACGTTTTTTGGTATGACGCGGCCGGGGATCGAACCCCGGACCTTCCGCTCTCCGGGCGGACACTCTACCACTAGACCACGGAGGCGGTCTTGTCTTGTGCATTACTTCGAACCATGGAAAATAACACAAGTCTAGAAAGCAGAGGTGTTATGCTTGGAAGGGCGGACGAAGTTTGTGCATACAATTTCAATCAATGAAAGCAAAGGAATCCACAGTTTTGACCACATCTGTATACAATTGTTTTTTAATGAAGGCTTGGGAATCCTCAAACTTATTAACATTAACATACATGTTTAATATATTAAAGAATATGAGTGAGTGAGTGAGTGATTGAGTACGGTTTTACGCCGCTTTTAGAAATATTCCAGCAATATCACGGCGGGAGACACCAAAAATGGGTTTCACACATTGTACCCATGTCGGTAATAGAACCCGGGTCTTCGGCGTGACGAGCGAACGCTTTAACCACTAGGCTACCCGACCGCCCTTAAAGAATATGAAAACCCATAACAACACTGACATAAAATTCTAATAAATGAAAGGATACGAATCCTCAAATAATCAATACCAACCTACAAACTCTTACAAAATGACGTTAATTCATGAAATACCGGATACACGTCGCACTTTGAACACAGACAAAAGAAATCATACCAGAAAACACAAGGGATGATGTTCAGTGATCCATTCATATAATTTTCACCGCCCTTTTGCACTTTACGCCTGAAGGAATATGTTCCCGCAGATAATCGCGACTGATAATTCTCTGGCATTGACGTGTTATATTTATAAAATCTGGAAACAAAGTATCTCTAATGATCACAAGAAAATATTTCACATCTGTTAAAATTAAGGAACTACAAACTGAAATGAAAGATAAAAGATGTCAGATTTTCCGCCAGGATCTGCAGCATCTGCAACACGACTAATACAGCTCCATACGGTGAAGATTCCGGGGTAGAATAGATCTTCATCAACCCATGCTTGCCGTAAAAGGTGACTATGCTTGTCGTAAAAGGCGACTAACGGGATCGGGTGGTCAGGCTCGCTGACCTGGTTGATGCATGTCATCGATCTCAATTGCGTGGATCGATGCTCATGATATCAATCACTGGATTGTCTGGTCCAGACTCGATTATTTACAGACCGCCGTCATATAGCTGGAATATTGCTGAGTGCGGCGTTAAACAAAAAAACAAACCAAACCAAACCATAAGGTCGATGATGAATAGTTTACAGCTCATTTATCGGACCTTCAAGCAAAATCGTCGTCATTACTACTCAACTCCAAATTGCCTAATCCTGATAACAATGTACAAATTTAAAATTGCTAAAATCGTTAGATATACGTCATTATGACATTTCTGTCTGAAAATAATAACAGTGTATGTAGTTATCTGTGAATATATGAGTGTCTGTCATGCCGTAAAAGAAGATTATAAACATGAGTAACTGCTAATATTAAACATTAACACCAGGGGACTACCAGCCCGCATTATCCGCCGATTCCATTGGGCGGGAAAGACAAAACAGCGGTAAAAGTTATATGAATGGATCACTGAAAATCAGTGATGACACCAGGTGTTCGCGAAAAGGGCAAGTATGTCCTGCCCTACCTGTAGGTAAAAATAACCTACGAAAATTAGAGGTACGTACTGAATCGTGTGGTATTTTTATTCTCTGCTCAGAGAAAAATAATAATAACAACAATATTATTATTATTATTATTACTACTACTACTACTACTACTACTATTACATTTTCATGTTCAACATTTTAATTACTCACTTTAGAGAAACCTAGAAACGATGCCGACTGACCTCAAGGTAGCGTACATAGAGAAACTCACCCTGCCTATAGGTGTACACAGAACTCCCTTCGGTAATATAACCGGAAACACATGTCTGCCTGCTAAAGTAGACTGGCCATTAACCACACGAAATCCAGGTAACCACATTCAATCTCGGCGAGATGAAACAATATGTTTATAGACGTCGGATGGATAAACGATCCGATTATAAGTACCATTCCATTAAATGAAAAATGGTAATTTGCGAAACAAGCTTCCGAACACAAGCGACATGGGAAACTAAGAGCCTGATAATGAAGAACAAATCCTGTATTAATTCCCGTATGGTCTGACTAGCACCAGACAAACTACACATTGTTCCTGTTCGTTGTTTGATGGCGGAATGGGCAGTTTACAGCGGGGATATATGGGTGACTTGCTGAACGAACATATATTAAGTTTTTCTCCCTACTTGTAAGCAGCACAATCACTGCCCTTGCCCAGCGGATGTAATTAAAAATTAACATGTCGGTTTTTGTTTCAGCAAAATCAATAAATGAGCTATCATGTTGCTGGATTATCTTGTCAAGACTATTGTTTACGTGCCGGTGCCGTACAACTGGGCGGCGTGAGGCAACAAACAAACACTTACTTTTTATTCGATAAAAATGAATTGTCCCGAAAATTCTTGGAGAAAATAAGTATGCTCCAGACTGTTGAAAAGAAAAGAAAATGTCTGTCACTAAAGTTACTTTGGAGAGAGGTGATATTCTTTAAATAAAAGTCAGGCTCAGAGTTTTAAAAAATTGCTGGTTTTGGTGCTGTAGCTATAAAATAAATCTAAATCCAAAACAAAATCCCACCTTTCCCACCTAGTTCGGCAAAGGTGGAAGCTGGACTTTTATAGTCAGTTATGGATAAGGAAAAGTTTTATTCCATACTGAAAGGCCTCAGGCCGATAGTACAATTCTGTTTTCGGGAGTGGTTACAGATCCGTTTAACAGGTCATATTCTAATTAACATAGCATGATAATTCCCTTGCCTTGCCCTTACACTTCTTTTTTGTGTGTACAAATTACTATGCTCTTCGAAATGAAATGTATTTTTACCAACATGGTTATCCTTTATAAACAGTGCTATGCGGAAATTCAGATTTGAGTGAGGAAGAGCAAATGCTAATATTAGATTCTATTCAACACTTCATATTAAAAACTGGCAGATTTTCAGTTAAATTATTGTTTAAAATAAACTGCATATAGATTTATTAAATGTACAAATCTAGCTCGGCATGTAAAATTCATTTGTTACATCTAACCTTCATTGATGTATTCATTGTAATATGTCCTATGTGTAATGGAGCGGTATTGACATAAGCGCTTCGCTTGTTTACCAATCCATTTTCACACTTTTGTGAAAATAAATATGTTTAAACCAATTCCCTTTCCTCGGGAAGACGATATTAAGAATACACAAATACAATAGTGTTGAATCAACAAATATTAAAAAGTATCTACCACTCACCCTTGATAAAAATATTCCCTGCGGTAAGTCAGTGAGCTGTGGACCACAAGCACACTGATGCTGACAAGATCACATTGACATGACAAGCATAACCTCGGTGACATGAGCCAAATAACATTCAGTGTCGACATGAAGGTATTAACAGAAGCGACAGGCCTGTTGGTCGTAATTACACCCCTTTGTTCAACGTGTTATATTTTGATGAAATGTCTGTCAAGCCATTGTTGCTCCATATGGCCCTTTCCGATCAATTGCAAACTTGGGGTTAATAAGTCCGGAAATTCATATCTGTATAATTGAAAACCTGTTTGCAGAATATTTATGTGACAGGGAATGAATGCTGTCAAATATTGATTATAATAAAGGTCCCCAACACAACTGTAGCACGCCGTCAATAGTATTATTGTAGCACCGTGAAGAGCCATTAGTACATAGCCAAAACGTATTTTCCTGACGACGTATTGAATGGAACATATTTTAATGGTTTTAACGTAGGTGAAAAATGAAATTTGCTTTATTTGTCATTTGATCTTTAAATCTTCCTCAAGGCAGCACTACGTTAAAATAATACCCCCAAATTATATGTTGATGTTATCAATGGGGAAGTCCGGCATTTCATTTATTGTTTTCTCAGTAAACTTCAGATGGCAGGAAACGATTGATTAAAGTTTTTAATAGACATCATGTTAAATTCAGCCTTGAAATCTGCTTTGTTGAAGGAAAGGGTATTATACTATTGCAATGGTTAAAATTTACGATATTTTACAATGAATACACAATGCCTTTTAGAATGTGGTCAAATTTAATAAACTTATTTCAGTGGCATTTAGAAGTTGGTGTGATGAAGAAAGACAAGTTCTATGGATGAACAACTTCTTTATTACTATTAGTGCGACGTTACGGTGTAGATTGCTTGATAAAGGTGTTAGGATCTACACCGAAACGTCGCACTAATTGTAATAAAGAAGTTGTTCATCCATTGAACTTGTCTTTCTTCAAATTTAATAAATGTTATATTTGGGATAAGACTTTCGTAGTAAAGTGCATATTCTAGAACTTTTGGGAGTTGAGTCCTATCCGGGATTCAAACCCACACTCACAGAGTGAGACACCCAATTGCCAGCACACATAGTCAACGATCTAACCCACACAGCCTAGGAAACTGCATTGTACGTTCATCAAAGGTTAAATTAGAATAGTCACATACATTGTTAACTTTGGTAAAGCCAAGAGGTTAAACGAAATTGCGTAAAGACTTCGAAATTAAGGAAGAGAATATATACATGTCAACTTCTTTATTATGAGGAACACAACGTTTCGGAGTATATGCTTACTCCTCCACGTGATGAAGGATTAAGCATATACTCCGAAACGTTGTGTTCCTCATAATAAAGAAGTTGACATCCATATATTCTCTTCCTTATGTGTATCACTTCTAAATGCCTTTCAAAGACCTGACCTGGATGTGTTCATTTCGTTTCTTAAACGCTTACAAGTCGTCCCTATCATGAACCGTATTTCACCAATGTACTAAACATCTCTGGTATACATCTCTCGCCTGCATCACTATTGGCATGGTAACAGAGTAAACTGTTCAAAAAGTTGTTAACCCAAGTCACTCAAAGTTGAACATGAACGTTCTTGTCATAGTAATGCAGGATTTAAATAAATTTTAGCAGTGGCGGATCACCCGGTCGTAAATCCCCTGTGTAACAATAAATAAACCCCTCCTATTCGCTATCTACAGTTGCCATGAATACTCCATATAACAAAACGATAATTTTAGAAAATCCTCTCCTACTCCCTATCTAAAGTTGCCATGAAACCTCTAATGCAAAGAGACGACAATAAACAAAACTCTCTTACTCCCTATCTAAAGTTGCCATGTATCCTCTTTACAACAAGACCATAATACAATCAATCATCTCCTTCTCGCTATCTACAGTTGCAATGAATCTTCTATATACCAAGACGATATTAAAAAAAACCAATTCTCTCCTTGCTATCTACAGTTGCCTTGAATCCTCTTTACAACAAGACCATAAACAATCCTCTCCTTCTCGCCATCTTCAGTTGCAATGAATATTCTATATACCAAGACGATATTAAAAAAAACCAATCCTCTCCTTGCTATCTACAGTTGCCTTGAATCCTCTTTTCAACAAGACCATAAACAATCCTCCCCTTCTCGCTATCTACAGGGGCGGTCGGGTAGCCTAGTGGTTAAAGCGTTTGCTCGTCACGCCGAAGACCCGGGTTGGATTCCCGACATGGGTACAATGTGTGAAGCCCATTTCTGGTGTCCCCCGCCGTGATATTGCTGGAATATTGCTAAAAGCGCCGTAAAACCATACTCACTCACTCGCTTTCTACAGCTGCGATGTACCCTCTATACAACTAGACCATAAACAATCCTTTCCTTCTCGCTATCTAAAGTTGCCATGAATCCTTTAGATAACAAGACTATTAACAATCCTCTACTTCTCGCTGTCTACAGTTGCAATGAATTCTCTATACAACAAGACGATAATAAAATAATCCTCTCCTCGCTATCCCCAGTTGCAATGAATCCTCTATACAACAAGACAATAATAAAAATCCTCACCTCGCTATCCCCAGTTGCAATGAATCCTCTATACAACAAGACAATAGCAAACACAACTCTCCTTCTCGCTGTCTACAGTTGCAATGAATCCTCTATACAAGACGATAATAATAAAAATCCTCACCTCGCTATCCCCAGTTGCTATGAATCCTCTATACAACAAGACAATAACAAACACAACTCTCCTTCTCGCTATACCCAGTTGCCATGAATTCTCTATACAGCAGGACAATAGTTTACTGTTTTCTCACCTGTTACAAGACGCTATGATCTTCCATGAATCAATATACAAAATAGAGTTGACAACACACACATATATATCACAACCATACAAAACGTCTGATGCCATTGGCTAAGTTCTGTCTCATTAGTTTCGTGCTGGATCGTGCTCCCCAAATTATGTTGAAATACCAACTAAATGTTCCTATAAACAGCGCAGTTCAACATGTCATTAACCGTGTCACACGTGTGGCTCAGCGGACACTGGTCACGTGGGAAGAGAGGACTCAGTTGTTATTGTGGAAGAATTTGTATCCAATCCTGAATACCTACGCAATAATATACTCACAACAAGAGCATCGTTGTTTTTAGGGCAATCCGATGCCATTTTTGCCATGACCAATCACACAACTTATTTACCACTAAGATTGGAATTTGAACGCGTCATATGTTTCGTGATCCACCCATGCTTATTTCCGTCACATTACTTACGCAGACAAGTCCCCAACCCAAAATAATTGTCATCGTGTGGGAAACGTGTTTACAAACAGACACAAGAAAATAACATCTAAATTGTGAAACGATTTGACTTTGCAACCTTGTACACCGTCTTCAGGTAGTGTTATAGTTTGCCATTTGCTCTTGTGTTCCTTAAAATAAATTTTGATATGTGATAAAATATAATTGTGTAGACCTGCTCAACATATTTGGTCTATTTTCTTTTTTTCTATTATTTAAAGTGTTGCACAGCTTTGTCTAAGTTATAAATCAGTGTCACTCTTGAAAAACAACGCCCCAGGGACACTCAATGCAAAGGCCAAGCCTTTCATGCAGCTAGGGTGGGACTATGTGTCACAGCTTTAATCCCTTGAGCAAATGGCCGCCTTTTGCTTCTTTGTTTAAATGAATTCAAGACTCCTTCCAATTTTAATTTCTCAGGTTAACTATGTGAGCATTGTTACAAATGTTATATTAGGGATACAACTTTCAAAGTCAGCAATCTAAGTTTATCTAACCCACTCAGCCACCGAGGCTTCCACAAAAATGAAAGTCCGACAACTGGTAGTCTAGATCATATCCTTTGTGCACCCCTCTGACAAGTGTAAATTGGCACGGCTCCAATGGCCGAAAGCTATGAAAACACAATGCCATTTAATAAAGTGGTCAAATGTAACAAATGTGTACTGGCGATTAGGTGCCTCACTCTGGCAGTGTGGGTTCGAATCCCGGAGTCGGACGGGACTCAACCCAAACAAAGTACGAGAATCTGTACTTTACTAAGAACGTGTTATCCAAAATATAACATTTGTGACATTTGATCCCTTTCTAAATGACATTGGCTCGTGAAGATCTGGGGTGGAATAGGTCTTCAGCAACCCATGCTTGCCGTTAAAGGTGACTATGCTTGTCGTAAAAGGCGACTAACGGGATCGGGTGGTCAGGCTCGCTGACTTGGTTGATGCATGTCATCGATTCCAATTGTGTGGGTCGATGCTCATGATGTCAATCACTGGATTGTCTGGTCCAGAATCGATTATTTACAGACCGCCGTCATATAGCTTGAATACTGCTGAGTGCGGCGTTAAACAACAAACAAACAAACTATTATTTATGTTGAGAATGCTAATATAACTGCTAGATAATAAAAATTGAGAAAAAAGAAAATTCGCAATGGCAAATATTTCAATATTGTCGTAGCGACTGATTCAGGGTAACCTTTGTCAGAAAGAACATTTAATTGCAAACACTTCTTACCATGTATATGTAAGATTCACTTAATTGCTATTGATGCCTTCGTCAATGATTCAAATATGGAAGAAAAACTGTGAGCAACGTCCTACAAATTTGGATAACAACTTAACTTGATGAACCTGTTGAATGTCTTTCAGAGTGGAGGTGGCACGGGTGGCCCAGTCGTCTAAAGCGTCGCGATTCGCTGTGCAGAGTTGCGTTCATTGGGCACGCCAGAAACCTATGAATGTGGGTTCGAATCCCGGTTCGCCCCGATTATGTTTCTAGGTATGTCAGCACCATACCCTCCTCGTGGGTTTCACCGAAGTGGTAAACGTCTGAGACCTGCATCACTTCTGGCTTGCCTCCTACATTAAGCTGACACGCCGTGATATAACTGTTAAAAGCGGCTTTAAACCCAACTCACTCACTCACTCTTTCAGAGTCGGCCAAGTCAGTTGTAGAAAGCACAAACGGAAAAAGAGGAAACTTATTGTGACCCAGTCCGCTGTCATTCAAAAACCGTCTGCACTACATGAAACCTTCGGTGTTGTTCTCACTGACTTGGCCTCAAATAGCAATACCATAATATGTGAGAATCACTACATTAATTGTTTGCTCAAAGAACCTGGTGTAAGTGACATATGAACTGCCAAAACCATGCATCCGTGCCATCAACTTTTCACATGACTCTGAAGCCCAAAGACTTGACCATTCCTCTTTTTTTCTGGATTTCAAAACTCCATAAATATCCGTACACGAGAGATAAATTTATATTGCTGGGTCCAACATCTCTGTCACAATGATTAACCATAATCCCTAATACATTCAAGGAACTGTCTTTACATTCGCAGATTTTATGAGACAAGTGGAATTAATACCATCTAGATTCTCAAAAACACAAAGGATTTGCTCCACTGTTTACAATCTCAGAAAGGAACCAAGTTCAATTGTGACAAAACCATTGATTTCCAACGGTGTACACCTCCCTCCCACATAAGAAACCTAAGGGAAAACGTTATTCCTCGATCCACGGGGCTTTTGTTGTAAAACGTGGTTACCATAGACACAGTTGTATATTTATCTTTAGAGGTTAAGGAAAAGTTATCAAACATGAAAGCAAATGCCATCTGAAGTTTTACCGGTCTACATCTAAGTACAACGTGGTGGTTAGACATTTAAGCGAGAAGTAGGCATCCCCATGGGCACAAGTTATGCTCCCCTTCCTGGTGATCTGTTTCTTCATGCATATGATTGGGTGAGTGAGTGAGTTGGGTTTAACTCCGCTTTTAACAGTATTCCAGTTACATCACGGCGTGTCAGCTTAATGTGGAAGGAAAGCCAGAAGTGATGAAGGTCTCGGACGCTTGCCACTTCGGTGAAACCCACGAGGGCGGGTATGGTGCTGACAAACCTAGAACCATAATCGGGGCGAACCGGGATTCGAATCCACAATCATAGGTTTCTGGCTTGCCCAAGGAACGCAACTCTGCACAGCGAATCGCCGCGCCTTAGGCGACTGGGCCACCCGTGCCCCCTTATGCATAAGAATCAGAATGTCGGCTCGGATTGGCAAAGTCAAAACAAGGCAATTTGGACAAGAAGTTTAACTGAAGCTTTAGGTATATCAATGAAGTGATGTCGTTCAATAACCATCAACTAGCCAAGTCCTTTCCACTGATTTACCCACCTGAACTAGAGTGCGTGAGTGAGTGAGTTGGGTTTAACGTCGCTTTTAACAGTATTCCAGTTATATCGCAGCGTGTCAGCTTAATGTGGGAGGAAAGCCCGAAGTGATGAAGGTCTCAGACGTTTACCACTTCGGTGAAACCCACGGGCACGGGTATGGTGCTGACATACCTAGAAACATAATCTGGGCGACCGGGATTCGAACCCACAATCATAGGTTTCTGGCGTGCCCAAGGGACGCAACTCTGAACTACAAATAAAGGAGACCAGTGAGACCACCTCATGGTGATCTGTTTCAAATCTAAATCTGTGCTTAAAGATTTAGAGTGACAAAGAGCTCTCCACCAGACAAGAGGCATGACTTCAACTTTCCAATAGTAAACTTTCCATAAAAGAATAGTGTGGGCAGAGTCCCTTATTTACAACTTAGCATATGACGTCATGAAGACAATGAAAATACAATCATTTACATTTGAATGCATCCACATTCAATACAAAAATAGTCAGTACATAATCTGTAAGTGATGTAGCGGGTAGCAAATTACGGATATTGCTTATATTGTTTTACTGGTTAACGCACTGTCCAAAATAACATTGAACACACAATGCCAAAATAACATTGAACACACAATGCCAAAATAACATTGCCGGTCCTACCATGCAAGTGTTGATGTCATGGTTTGCTTTGTCGATTATTCTAGGCTGGTCGGCCGTATCCAGAGCTGGTCAGCCGGGTATAGAATGTCCATAGAATGTCAATAAGTGCCCTGCGTGTTAGAGAAGTGACCTAACATTCTATTGCATACTAACTCGTTTGACCGGTTGCTGCAGCTTGCCAGTTTACTGGCTTGGGAATGTTAGATATTAAGTTGTAGAATATATTTTAATTTGATAAACACTTGAAGAAAATAGTAATTTTGACACTGTTCTATTATGTTTAACTAGACTCTGGCTCAGTTGTTTGACGATTCAGTGACAATTGACTTGAATTTTCATGTGTTGGTGACGGGTGCCCTCGGTGGGGCAGGATACTCTCACCTATTCGCGAACACCTGGTGTCATTACTATTTGATAGTGATTCGTAAATACATGGTCATGATGTAGTCGGAAACGTACAATCGACTCTGCTTTATGCAGAGAATTCTATTGGATTTGGAAAGGGTTTTCTCGCTTTTATTTTTATTATTATTATTCAATCAAATTTCAACTCAGCGAACATTGCCCTTCGTTACGGGGGGGGGGGGGGGGGGGGGGGGGGGGGGGAGGGGCGTACACGCTCATGACGAAAGTGAATGTTTGGTGAGGTGAAATATGATTGAAGCTGTCAGTGTCATTAACCTCGATGTTGTCGCAGCAACATAATCCAGTCATCAAGCTGAAGTCGTTCATAGAAAATATATATAGCATTATTTGTTAATTATTTCGAAAGAGTAAAATTTTAGCACATATCATTATAAGATACTATCGTTCACTTGATAACCGACAATGAATAGGTTTATAGGTGATAGTTTTGATACAGCGAACAAATCAAATAAGTTAATTTGCATCTCAAATGAATCAGTATCAATTTCTAATGCACATTTATACATAGATCTTTATACTATAGTCATGCATGGCAACACTAGTTTCATGAAATCGATTGCTATAATAATAGCACATTTTCTTAATTGTTCAGTAAATCGTACATTAGAAATGCTGTCTGATATAAAAGTATCAATAGTTTGGGTTCTGAAATTAATAATGAAGCATAATGAAGTATACACGGTAGGTTATTCCTGATGAAGCGATCACATTAACAACTTGTTATATCCCGACAGCTACATCTAATTTCGCGATGGTGTTCCCAATGAACACACTCTTGTGGTGCACAAGTTCTTGTTTGCAAATAGGAATAATATGTAACGTAAGATATAAGACGTTGGTAATCTTTTTTGTGATTTGATTTTGTTTATGTCAGTGTCAGTGTATATTTCAGTGCTGGTTTATATAAAAGTGTCGGCGTATATTTCAGTGTAGGTGTATAATTCCGTGTTGGTGTATATTTCAGTGCCGGTGTATATTTCCGTGTTGGTGTATATTTCAGTGTCGGTGTATATTTCAGTGTAGGTGTATATTTCAGTGTCGGTGTATATTTCAGTGTAGGTGTATATTTCAGTGTCGATGTATGTTTCAGTGTCGGTGTATATTTCAGTGTCGGTGTATATTTCAGTGTCGGTGTATATTTCAGTGTAGGTGTATATTTCAGTGTCGATGTATGTTTCAGTGTCAGTGTATATTTCAGTGTCGGTGTATATTTCAGTGTCGGTGTATATTTCAGTGTAGGTGTATATTTCAGTGTCGGTGTATATTTCAGTGTAGGTGTATATTTCAGTGTCGGTGTATATTTCAGTGTCGGTGTATATTTCAGTGTAGGTGTATATTTCAGTGTCGATGTATGTTTCAGTGTCAGTGTATATTTCAGTGTCGGTGTATATTTCAGTGTCGATGTATATTTCAGTGTAGGTGTATATTTCAGTGTCGATGTATATTTCAGTGTCGGTGTATATTTCAGTGTAGGTGTATATTTCAGTGTTGGTGTATATTTCAGTGTAGGTGTATATTTCAGTGTCGGTGTATATTTCAGTGTCGGTGTATATTTCTGTGCTGATTCACCTGATGAAGAAGCAAGAAGTGTTTCTTAAAATGTCGTGACAAAGAATAAAAGAAGTTACTGTCCCAAACAAAGTGCCATGTACTTATGTTCTCCCACTTCTAAATGCCTAAAAGACCTTATTCTTAGTATTCTCCGACGATAACTGGCCGGAATCTTTCCATAGTCGGAACTGGTCTTTTAAAGTCAGCTAACGTCATTGCCTCGGGAAGATATACTCCGAAACGTTGTGTTCCTCATAATAAAGAAGTTGACATTCATAAATTCTCTTCCTTATGTGTATCACTTTTAATTGCCCCTCAAAGACAAAATTCTTAGCATCCTCCGACGACTATTGGCTGGAATATTGAAAACAAAAAGCCAAAAAAAAGTCTTGTATTTACCTTGCAATCTTGCGTGACCCTCGTATCGTGACTCCGCACCCTGCGTACGTGACTGATACCAAGAGAGGGAGGGATGTTGTCTGGTAGCCACCAAGACTCACCTATTAGTCCAAGGTCACCCCCACACTGAATGGGGTACTTGAGCGGTCATCCTGGACAAACCCCCGATTTAACAACATCTTGACCAGCAGGGTAGACGATAAAACATCAATATGTACAAATTACACATTTCACGTCTGACTGAATCGGCGTCACTGAAAGATTACTTTCCTCGCGAAGTACGCTACTTTGACTACACTGATAAACACAGTGTTTGTGTGAGGAGTTGTAGCAGGCTCAGACAGGAATAGGCATTGCTTCTTGTGACCAGCTCTAGCGGTGACCATGCGTGAACCATGATGTTCACTATTTCCTCTGACACTAAGAACCTATGTAAACATCGGTCGAATAAACATGATGTCAGGGCCATGTTTCATTTCGTTGTTGTTGTATACGTTCGCCGTAAATTTGAAAACACTTCTTTGGACCTTGAACCAAATGGTAGTAAAGAAATAATAGGTTCACGTCGTATGGCAATGAGGCCGTTAGTGAGAGTGGGTGAGTCAGTGAGTATGTTTTTACGCCGCTTTTAGCAATATTCCTGCAATATCGTGGCGGGGGACACCAGAAATGGGCTTCACACATTGTACCCATGTGGGGAATCGAACCCGGGCATCCCTGGACGAGCGAACGCTTTAACCACTAGGCCACCCCTCCGCCCCAAGCTAGTGAGAAGAACAGCATATGCTTTAAACAATTGCACTTTTGTTTTACAATATTACAGCAATATAGTGTCGGGACACCAAGAAAGGGGAAATAAATAGAGAATCTCACCCGGGTGTCTTTTGATATCAAATATATAAACATGAGTAGATAAAGTGGAAAAATTCCGAGGCTTGCCGGGGATTTTTGCCACTTTTATCAACAATGATAAATGATCAATGAGTGTTGATATATTTTATATCAAAAGACATGAGGGTATGATTTTATTCATCATCCAACATCATTCTTCCAACTTTTTCAATTTGTAGACAATAATTAGCAGTGTCTTCAGTGTAAAAAGTACTGCTAACAGCTTCAGTAGCAGAGCCATTAGTGATGTCATTTGATTGTGACGTCATGGTAACCAGTGATGTCACAATTGTCTGCAAAGCATTGTGATGTAATTTCATTGCAGCGATATCTACAGTGTAGATATATAGAATACTAAACGAGCTCCCGTGTAATACCAATTTTATGAAACGAGTGAATAGTTCTGGTATCTGACGAGCGAAAGCGAGTCAGATACCACAACTATTCACGAGTTTCATAAAATTGGTTTTACACGAGAGCGAGTTTAGTATTTTATTTATTACTTGTCATTTATAATGTTTTTGGAATTATACTGTTGAGTGTAAATAGGCTGACACCTACACGATCCATGGCATAATCCAATTGAGTTTAACAGAATAATACTTCAAACACGTCAAAAGTTGAAACGTATGAATTTAATATCATACAATGGTCCACCTTTAGAATTCAGGCGTTCGTCCCACAAAATTATCGTAGTGCTAAGGCTATCACAACTCACATAATTTAACTTAGACTAAAGACTCTCGTTGCGCTAGAGTACGATCGCCTTGTGGAACGGGGCCTTGCAGCTCAAAGTTTACAATGACGTCACAATACCCGATGACGTAATTTGTTGAATTTTGTTGCAAGATCCATCGGCGAAACAATGCCATGTGACGTCAGCCTAGCAATAAGGTTGCTGGGGTAATCGAGTGTGCATAAGCTCCTCCCAGTGATCTATCATCTCCACACACAATGTCGTTGAATACGCCAAGGGATGTTGAGAGCTTCCAATATTTGTTCGTTAAACGTGTTCCGAGAGTACATAAGCACGCGTTTTGATATTACACAATGTGTAATAAAGCTGTATGTTTTATTAAACAGGTGATCTCTTCACGGGCAAGTAATAAATCACTTGACCTCATCCAAGCGATATCTCCTGTGGGAGCCAGTTTTGGATGATAAATTGTATTCACAACGAACGAATGCTGTAATAGCTTGCCTTGTGTGTGTGTGTGTGTGTGTGTGTGTGTGTGTGTGTGCGTGCGTGCTTGCGAGCGTGCGAGCGTGCGTGCGTGTGTGGAGGGGGTTGGGGTTGGGGGTTGGGGGTTGGGGTGTAAGTGTATGTATATAGGTGCGCACCACGCACCATTTTTTAAGAATACTAGTAAACATGTATACATTGGGTAGACCTGTAGGTTATGCGTATCGCCAAATTATACATAATTTCAATTTCAACAGATATAATTCGATTTTTCATTGCAAATCGTATCGTCACTGAGATCTGCATCCATCTAGTAAGAGTATCACTCTTTTTCGAGATGTAAACACCAAAGGCTGGAGCTGCTGGAACATTGCTCGGCATGAAGGGAAAGTTGACTATTGGAAAGTTGAAGTCATCCCTCTCGTCACACAATCGTCATACTTTATCCACTCATAAGCTTGGAACTAATTTTAATAATTATTTAGGGACAAGGCCAGGGTCGTGCATATTTGGTAATTGACACAGGATGATAATGACTTTAGAACATCTGTTTAATTATCGTTCAATTTACAATGTACTACAGCCCCGTGAGCGAAGAAATACGGAAGAAAACCAAATTGAATAATGTGTGTTTGTGATTGTGCAAAGTGTATTTTTGTTTTGCATGAATGATGATTTAAGATCATATCGTCTTACAGCTCCTAAATTAATAATAAGACTTATATCGATCAGTCGCTAAAACACAAATGAAGGTGGCTACTGCCTAGCGAGGAGATACAACAGGGATCATCTTGATGGCTACATCTTTGTACCATAGAAGGCGTTTACATGTTTAAGTAATGAATGAATTTGCCTGCGTGGGATTAGCTATAACGCGTAAAATCAACCAAGTCAGATGTCGTGGTGTAAGATATGGCCCCCACTCCATGACACTACTGCCACCGAAATTGTCGAATTCGCGTACTGAATGTGGGGCAAAACGCTAATTTCGACGGCGATAAACACGTTGTCTTCCATCTCGCCGGTGAAGAAGAAATCGTGATTCATCGCTAAACCACACTCGTCTCTAGTTTCTTAAATTCCAAAGCTGTAAGGTATGGCACCAACGCAAGCGTCGCTTTCGATGGATCTGTTACAAAACAGGGACGATAACTGGTCGCGAAGATGGTTCCCGACAGTCTGGTCCGTTATCCTCCTCAAACCAGGGATGCATCCTGCAGTCTCCGTAGCTGTGGCATTGCGATGACGTAGGTGGAACAGTCGAATGTAGCGATCATGTTCATCTTGGTCGGCCGGTTCTATTACGGTCTGCAGTGGAATTGAACTGTGTGTCTCGGTACCAAAGGCGGTAAACGGTGCTGTGGTAGACGTTGAAGTGGCGTGCAACAGCAGACTGCGATTCCCCTCTTTGGATACGTCCTATGGCGATGCTCCGATCGGCAGCGATGAGTCTCGGCATTTTCGAACTTGAAAAATGTTGACAATTGAATGACAAATTATTGGCTCATGCTTGCCTTTTTATAGCCACTACCACGAGTTACGAATGCCATAACTTGAACGTGAATTTTGCGTTACTGTTTTCCTCCATGACATTCTTGAACAAGTGTTAAAACAATGCCGTTTAAGACATTGCAAATCGACAATGGCTGCGTTTTGACTCACCGTTTGTCGAATATCAGGCCACCAACATTTTCCAGTAACATATATCCAATTTATATAACGGATTTTGTGTGTAGTCAGGTTCAATGAACTACATACTACCTGTGCGTTTCTTCTTTGGAAGAGTATATTATGTCATCTTCATAATCATCATCCTCATCATGGAGCACGGGTGGCATAGTCGTCTAAGGCGCCGCGATTCGCTGTGCAGAGTTGCGTCCCTTGGCCACGCCAGAAACCTATGATTGTGGGTTCGAATCCCGGTTCGCCCCGATTATGTTTCTAGGTTTGTCAGCACCATATCCGTGCTCGTGGGTTTCACAGAAGTGGAAACGTCTGAGACCTTCATCACTTCTGGCTTTCCTGACATTAAGCTGACACGCCGTGATATAACTGGAATACTGTTAAAAGCGGCGTTAGGCCTTGGATTCTTTGACCTCACACTTGTCGGCGTACGTGGGTGTCATGGTTACTACGATTCAACCCATACATGGATTTCTGAATCTTTTACAAGATCAGAGCTAGGCGACCTGTCAACATGGAGGGTGTCACGTGACATGTTGCGGTCAACACGTTGACTTGACCCTTTGATGTCATCTCACTGTGCAACCACTTAGTGTCATTAGACCTTATAGCACGCAGCCACTTTGAAAAAACATTCCAGACCAGTGGTCAAGGATTTTCTTTCCCCGACTGTATTAACGTAATGTACTCTAATCCACCACGAAAGTGGTTTTGTCAATATTTGCGTCGACTGTTTGTCAAAGCGATTTAGCATGACCCCAGTGACGAACGACTGTACATACTGCCATTCTGTTTATGATGCTGATAGACAGAAAATATTCAAATCTCAGATGAGGAAAGACAGCCATGATGTGTGGTACGCTACGTTAATTGGCTGCAAGATCACGATCAACACGTGAACATTGAAGGACCAAGCCCCAAATAATGACGCAAAAGCTGTACCGCGATTTCTTGTTTGACAGCTGCGCCACCACAGGAACCCGTTATTGGTCAGAAAATAAAAATATATACCCCCTATATGTAAGAATTCTCTACTAACATAGAGAGGGTATGTATATTTTTTTTGACTGACCAATTACGAGTTCCTGTGTGCGCCACATGCTCGCTCGTTTCGACAAATAACTGTTGTTTTGTGCATGAAATGACCAAGAGTCATTGCAACCTGAACGCTTACCGTTTCACATATTCGCAAAAGAAGATCCAGATTTGAAAGTGTGGTCGCGACATCTAAGCGTAAATTAATGCTATCTTGTAAACAAATTGTGTCAAAGTCGGTCTCATGTGTCCGACCCCAGATTCTGTCGATGATACACATTGTACAAAAAAACTACGGAAAACATCCACTTCACTTAAAAAATGATGATCACTATAGCTTTTGATGGGAACTGAGCATCGTCTGTTATGAGAACTATATGCGGCGGGCTCTAGCGTGATACGGTTTACGATGAATATCACTACTCCATTGCTCCTGTGGCATTCGTCACCACTCGCCCCTTTCCGTAACCTGCAAGAAGACTCGTCCCCCTATCGATGAATGTTATGTGCGAAAATACGACAAACCAATCAGAATGCGCGTTTGATTTCAAGTTCTTTGTCAAAGAATCTCTCAGAAATAATTTCTGTTTTTACATATGTCTTGCATCTAAAAATATACCCAAGACACAGTTAAATGTGTTCAATCATACTGTATAATTTCGCATGTCCTGATGTGCTTCTAATTGCATCTGAAATATAAATAATATATGGGGAAATATATGTGAACCATTGCGCAACAAGTTGACAATTGTTTTAGGTATGCCCGTTTGCGCTAAGACGGAACCCGGTCGCAAAAATGGCCACGAGAGGGACACGAGTCGCTATTCGGCTTGTCCCGGAATAACACGAGTTGGACACGAATGCTCCTGTGGGTATTATGTAGGTAGCGGAATAAACCGAGTGGAGCCGAGGTTTTTTAGGATTTCACCGAACAAAGCCCTCCTTTCAGAAACCTGTTCCCGCGATAATCTATATTGTGAAACGGAGCCCTGGTCGTTGCTCAATCTATTAACCCACAGTTTGCCTGTCCCGTTGTCAAAGTACATAATTGCCGTAATGATCAATTAGTCCATCATCAAAACTTGGTTCAGCGTTGGAGTTGATCATTCAAATCTGTGTGGATCAGGATTTATTTCAAACTCATTGCTAGATCTACAAATGTGCGCCATATAACGACTTCACAACGGAAATAACTTTACAACTCGCGACCACGGGTATACTGCCTACTAAACAAGAATATATCTGGATTCAATCCTTCTGTCGTGGGTTGTTAACAGGAGCAAGACTGTACAGCGAATTACATGTATATGTAGGTGAGAGCCTCCAACTCCAGTGATATGGATTTCAACGTTCTCGGCGGGGGGCTGAACTGTGCGTACACGGCGTGTTTCACGAACCCACTGCGCCTTGGGCGAGAATGCAAAATCGAAAACCGTGCATCTCTCACCTCTCGTTTGTTTGTTGTTTAACGCCGCACTCAGCAGTATTCCAGCTATATGGAGGCGGTCTGTATATAATCGAGTCTGGACCAGACAATCCAGTGACTCATACCATGAGCATCGATTCAATTGAGATACGATGTTACGCATCAACCAAGACAGCGAGCTTGACCACCCGACCCCGTTAATAGCCTCTTACGACAAGCATAGTCGCCTTTTTCTTTTTTCGCCAAGCATGGGTTTCTGAAGACTATTCCGCCCAGGATCTTCACAGGTTGCTGAAGCCCTATTCTGCCCAGGATCTTCACGGGTTCACCTCTCGTGGAACCTGCGGTGCTGGCATCATGATGAGGAATAACGAGCCCTCGAAACAATGGATATAACGCACCCTTGAAGCATAAGGTGCTTTTGATGACCAGGCCACCTTTTTCAAGGTCCCGTATGACTGTCCTACCTAGAGACTTAATGGACGGGCTGTAAGGCTCAGTGACTTGTTTAACTACAAGTCATCCCATCAAACAGCATGGATGGTTGCTGATATCAATGACTGCAAGCCTCGGGTATTTGTAACTTTCACCACTTCCTCTTTAGATATTAATATCGGAAAGACGCTCGGGTGGATTCTCAATACAACAAAGCCAAAAATGAAATTACCATGATTTATTCTGTTAAAATTGACATTTACTGTCACAGAAAACATAAATGAAGGTTTTCAGGGCACTTTCCAGTTCTGCCCAATCTCGATGTTGCAGCAAAATGTATCTCCTTCCAACATGACTATGGAACCAATTTACAAATGGAATATTCGAACATGTTCAGCAGGTTGAAATCGCCCTCACATATTAACATAGAAAGCAAGAGCCAGAATCTGTTACAACCACCAGTTGGACAAACACCCAGGGTAGGTGTACGATGATCAAGACATATTAAAATTAACATGAAAAATATTGTATCTCAAGGAGTGAATTGGGTTCAATGACAATGGAATATAGAGGCAGGGGACACCAGTTACCATCCTCAGTAATCCAGGGTATGACATCTCCATTCATCACAATAAATACCCTGCACCCCATCACTTCAATAGCTTCCTGTCTGAAGTGACCTAACTACAATAACAGTCCAATATAAAGCCATAACTCGGACCGCAAGGAAGGCTTGAATGGATCAATTTGCACTCTATTTTCATAATCAACACTATTTGCATCCCTATCGTTAACTTTGTACAGAGCTTATTTGATTGGATGGCTATTTTGGCATCATGCCAAAGGATTCGGGTTCAAAACGATTACGGTACAAATGGGTGCAGTGTATTTATGAACACAGAATGGCGACATGATACACTAACAGGTTTCACTCACTACCCATGAGGGAATCAAACACAGGTCGTCAGTGTAAATGTCCATGCTTTAACCACTGGGCTATTGTTTGTTTGTTGTTTAACGCCGCACTCAGCAATATTCAAGCTATATGGTGGCGGTCTGAAAATAATCGAGTCTGGACCAGACAATCCAGTGGTTGACCTCATGAGCATCGATCCACGCAATTGGCATACGATAACATGCATCAACTAAGTCAGTGAGCCTGACCACCCGATCCTGTTAGTCACCTTTTACGACAAGCACAGTCGCCTTTTACGACCTTTTCTACCCCTGATCACCCTTCCCTATGATGCAAACAATCAATATTATCAAAGTGTGGTGCTGATGATAGTTTAATGCGATGATTCTGGGGGACAACTTATTAATTTAATTATTTATTTTTATTTATTATTTTTAATCAGAATTAAGTCAAATGCTCCCAATGTTGACAGCACTAAGCCTATGACGCCTACACCAGCAACAGTGCTATTTGTCAGTTAAGTACAAGAACAGATATAAACCACCTACATCAGCAAGGCTTGTCACAATGCTCACTGGTTCATGTGAAAGATTGTGACTCAATTCAATTCACAATAAATGAGGAACAGTCATGTCGTACTCCAGTCTCATTGTCAGAGAGTGAGTGAGTCAGTATGGTTTTACGCCGCTTTTAGCAATATTCCAGCAATATCACGGCGGGGGACACCAGAAATGGGCTTCACACATTGTACCCATGTTGGGAATCGACCCCGCGTCTTTGGCTTGACGATCGAACACTTTAACCACTAGGCTACCCGACCGCCCCTCATTGTCAGAGAACCAACATTTCAAACAACATGTGAACTTCTCATCAAAATCTACATTCTTAGTTAAAAAGGTAAAAGTTTGTGTACATAACGCATCAATGGCCATCATCCAAAATGAGCCGGAACTTGCATGTTAACAACTGATACAATGAAATACCTCAACAAAACAGGCTTTACTTGTGTATGAATACATGGTCACATCAAGCTTAGGCTCATCTCTCTTCAGCCGTTGATGATAATCATGATAATCACATGTTAATCATGATAACCACATGATAATCATGATAACCACATGACCACATGATAATCACATGACCACATGAAAATCATGATAACCACATGATAATCACATGACCACATGAAAATCATGATAACCACATGATAATCACATGACCGCTGTTTAAAGGGATGAGGGGCACCTGCTGTCTGCCAACAACAGGGATTACCCATGGATCCCATCTTAGCAGAGTCATGAGTCCGCAAAGCAAGGGCCTGTCTCACAAAGTCTTAGCGCTAAAATCGTATCTCCCATACTTTAACATAGACTTACTACAATGGTAACGCTAAGATCACTTTGTGTAACTGGTCCCTTGACTCAAGGAAAATGTCTCTCTAGCAATAGCGCCTTCCTATACAAATTCAAACTTAAGGAGCTCCTTGGTCCATGAAGTCTGCTGTTGCAGCTTGTGAATCTAAGGACTCGTACTCATTTACCACTAAGACAGAGATGTCTTCACTTTCGTGCTTAAATTTCGAACAACGCTTGTGTGAATCCTCCACATCTGTTAACAAACTAGGAAAGCAGTTGGCTTAGCTGCAACCTGATGATGATGTGAAGGATGAAGGGATGCAAAAGTGTAAATGTCGAGGGGCACATTTTGCTTAATATTTGGGGTCCATGTGTACTAAGGGGGTCAGTGGTCAGGGGTCAGATCGTATGGCAGTCTCAAAGACTAAGACCGCCTAGCTTGAAACACCCTGGCATGAAACCCCTCTTCATGAATACATACAGTGGTTGATGGTTATCTTACCATTAACAAGTCCTACTGACACTTGTATCAAAGACAGCCTTGTGAATAGGCATCGCTCAATCTGTTACGGAGCCATCAGCTCAGAGAGTACATAATACTTCACTGTACAAAGACAAGCTTAATTCATCATCATATTTATGCTTTTTCAGGTTAAAAGAACATCCTGTTTTTCTTGCCCAATGAAGCAGTAAAAACATGAAAGCAATTTACATCCGTTTTCAAAATGTTGTCCCAGTGTACTGTTTACTTGCAAAAAAAGCTGCCCAAACAATATTTAACAATTCATGAAACAGGCTGATCTGCTTTTCACATTAACGAAGAATATATGAACGTATCAAAGTGCCTTTCAGAAAAATGGATTAAGAGATTGATTGATCTTAGGTAGGTCTGTGCAGCACTAGGCACAGAGAGAAGTTGGCACTGACTTTATCCTCTTATTAAAAGAAGTGGAGATTTTCTATTCACAAGACTGTTAGCACAGATAAAAGCAAGTTTTATCAAGATCTGTACAAATGAACACCCATGATCTCCCAACTCAAGGCATGCCAAAGAACTTGAGGGATCTGTCCATGCTGCAGGAGGCCATGAAGGTCGCGTTGTCCCCGAAGCGGATGCCGGTCGCCGCTGCTGTGTGGTCGTTGAACACCGCCAGTTCACTCCACTGCTTGCACAGGTACGCTCTGGAACAAAGCAATTATGGCTGTGACATGCATGATGACATCACTTCATATTGGACAACAGAGTAAATGGAACATGACAAAAAAATATTATTTACAGAGTGAGTGACTGAACATTGCTCAAAACTGTAGTAAAATAAATAATTGTAGCTATTTACTGTGGCAACATTTTGGTCTTTAAACAAGCATAGGGTACTGGGTACCATTTACCAAAATAAACAGGAAACAAAGCATGCCAAGTCTACCTGGTACATACTCTTCTCCTGGATCCACACAAGGGAGACAAGCCCTGGGCACTAGATACAAAGACAGTCCCAGGATCCACACAAGGGAGACACGCCCTGGGCACTAGATACAAAGACAGTCCCTGGATCCCCACAGGGAGACAAGCCCAGGGCACTAGAGAAAAAGTCTGTCCTAGGATCCCCACAAGGAGACACGCCCAGGGCACTGGAGACAAAGTCTGTCCTAGGATCCCCACAAGGAGACTAGCCCAGGGCACTAGAGACAAAGTCTGTCCTAGGATCCCCACAAGGGAGACATGCCAAGGGCACTAAAGATTACGCCAGTCCCAGGATCCACACAAGGGAGACAAGCCCTTGGCACTAGCGACAAAGTCTGTCCTAGGATCCCCACAAGGGAGACACGCCAAGAGACAAAGTCTGTCCCAGGATCCCCACAGGGAGACATGCACAGGCACTGGTTACCTAATCTGTGTGGGAATCCCCACAAGTTACCATGACAACTGGATGAATTGGTAAAGGCATCAAGCTTGTCGTCAGTACAGGTAATGTATACGACACAAGCCATTCTTAACAAGCCCATTCAGACTTGTCACTACCACATGTGACTACATCAAGTTACCTGACATCCGATCCTGCCACAGCCAGGTAGGTACCGCTCTGGTCGAACGTCAGACTCTTCACCTGCAGATGGACATGAGAGATATGCAACACAGTCATGGCTGGAGGCCTGCATACACAATGCATCATGCAGACAATACTAGATGTTGTGTCATGAACTAGTCCCTTGATACCAAGCCAGCTATTTTCAGTATCTGAATATATTGTAACAATCCGGTGGAAGTTTGATTTACTCATTTGAGGGTTTAGAAGATCATCTACCATGTCTACCATATCGGTCATGAGTTCGTTTGTTCGTTCGTGAGTATAGTTTTGCGCCGCTTTTAGCAATATTCCAGCAATATCACGGCAGGGGACACCAGAAATGGGCTGCACACATTGTACCCATTGTCAGTGACGAGCGAATGCTTTAACCACTAGGCCACCCCGCCGCCCCGACCATATCTACAGTGTCTGATACAGTGAGGGGATGGGATCATTGCCTTTTCCATACAGACAGGCTCAAAGACAGTGTACCAAAGATTATTATTAGCTGTGTGACACCACTTAAGAGACAAGCCCTCCATTTAATCATTTAACCATTTAAACACAATGTCTTGCAGATATTATGCAGATATTATGCAGATATTATGCAGCCTGCACATGACAAATAACCACAACATCGCTGTATATGCTCAGGGTTGATTGCAGTGTTTCTAGACAACTCTATTTTACCTCATAACTGTCATCAAGCTGGATTGTCTTGAAGTTCTTCAGTTTCCTCAAATCCCAGAGTTTGACGACCGAGTCTTCAGCAGAGGTGGCCAGATAGTAACCTAGGAACAAGTAATGAGGAAACACTATAACTCCCATCATCCAACTCTGTATAGAGAAATGGTCACTTTCCGTCAATTTTATAGTTAGCTATATCATGGAGCTTCTAGGTCAAACAATATTTCTCAAGAATTGCCTTCAAGCTAGTAAGGGATATAAGTCATACACTCTGTAACAACAGATGTTTGCTTTGATTGTTTGTTGTTTAACGCCGCACTCAGCAATATTCAAGCTATATGATGGCGTTCTGTAAATAATTGAGGCTGGACCAGACAATCCAGTGATTGACAACAAAAGTATCATTGTGATCTGATCCACATGCTAGTGGAAGTCTCGAGAAGTCGCAGCCACTAAATGCCATGCAGTGAAACCTACACATTGCCTTCTGTCAATGTTGAATATTGACATTAAAATTGTCCAGTTACCGTTTTCTGAGAATGCGATGCTGGTGATGGGCCCTTGATGTCCAGGGAAGTTGGCCACATTGGTTCTCTCCTTCAGATCCCAGATCTTGATGACCGAGTCCTCCGTGCCGGTGCCGAAGATGAGACCGTCAGGATGGAACTGGGCACATGTCAGCGCTGGGGCTGCAGACACACAACATTAGAAGTCACGTCTAGGAGTGAGAGAGGGAGGGAGAGAAAAGAGAGATGGAAGGAGAGAGGGAAGGAGAGAGACTGAGTTTGATGGTCTTACAGAATCCAGAGAGGGACACCAAGAATGAGTCATATGTAATTATCTCTATCATAATCATATTGCAACTACAGGACTGGTAAATTGACCTTGGTCTTAAACACTAAGCTACAATCACAACAAAACACAACACAACACACAAATCCCACAGACACCCCGTGAGACACACAAACTTCACACCAGGACACAGACACCTTGTGTGACACACACACACACACACACACACACACACACACACACACACACCCTACATCAGGGCACAGACATCTTGTGAGACACATCCCACACCTCGCAAGACACTTCCCACACCAAGAAAATCACCTTGTGTGACACTCACATCCCACGCCAGCACACAGACACCAGGGTAGGGTAAGCAATTAGGGTCAGAAACATGTAGTCTATATACATAGAGAAAATAAAGCTTTTTCTCCCAAAGGAGCCATGAAAGCAATCTCACTATACACTCATATCAATAAAACACATTAACAATATGTCATGTACTGTTGGTCTGTCTACTTGCGTGGAGATTGGAAGCACACAAGAGGACAAACTATCATCATAACAACACATCAGTGTGGGGAGTGGCACTAGCCAAGTAGGAACTCACCAGATCCCGATGATGTGTCGCAGACTTTGGTGAGAACACGGCCTGTACGGATGTCTGAGAAAGCCCAGTGCTTGAACACAACAACAGTTAGACACATTGTATTTACTTAGGTACAGCTGACAGATAAAGAAAAACAACTTTTCTTCCAAGAATAACAACCAGACTGTTCAATTACTGATTGAAAACATTAACTACAAAAAGTCACACATTGTAAGTCATAGAAAACCTAATTTCCTCAAACGTTTGCAAGTCCTGAAAGACAAAAAATTTACTATTCACATTTTCCCTTAGTCATATTCAGCTCCAATTTCCAAATTGAAGCATTAAGACCTAGTTCAGAGCTATAGCCCTCAAATGCTACTAGTAACAGGACTACCATCATTGGATTGTTACTTGTCCTCAGCATAATTTAGTTGTCACAGTCTTGTCGAATATCATGAATTTCAAAGGCGGATTTAAACCATGTGGGGAATCAAACCTGAGGTGTGACAAGCAAATGCTTTTACCACTCGGCTACCCCCCCACCTGCATGTCCGTCAGTAGGAGCTACCCAGGGGGTGAAGCGGCTTACCATGTCTTGTGAGCAGCTGAGCAGGAAGTCCCCTGTAGCGTGGAGACTGATGCCGGTGACCGGGGAGTCGTGGGCACGGATGATCTGGGCGCACTGGGCCGTAGTGATGCCCCACACTCGGATCGTACAGTCGGGGGATGCCGAGAACACAAGTTCCTGAAGCAGATGGTAAACAGAGTCAGAAACAGGTCAGTTTGATGTTGGATACAACATCATCACCATAACATATCGATACTGACAATCTCATTCCAACAGTGATTACTGGAGAGTGGTACAATATTTCATAGCAAAGATACGTCATAAAACATATCTGGGTGACTGCAGTTATCCTGTGTATGGCATTATGATATAAGCTTCTACAAGATCTGTGTGTGATGGAATCAGGCTAAATTAGCTTCATAATCCTGCATATCAGTGGGCACCAGGCACAAATGAGTGAGTGAGTGAGTTGGGTTTTACGCCGCTTTTAACAGTATTCCAGTTATATCGCGGCGTGTCAGCTTAATGTGGGAGGAAAGCCCAGAGCGATGAAGGTCTCAGATGTTTACCACTTCGGTGAAACCCACGAGCACGGGTATGGTGCTGACAAACCTAGAAACATAACTGGGGCGAACCGGGATTCGAACCCACAATCATAGGTTTCTGGCGTGCCCAAGGGACACAACTCTGCACAGCGAATCGCGGCGCCTTAGACGACTGTGCCACCCGTGCCCCCAGGCACTGATGAAGGAGAAAGTAAAGAAATGAGTGAGTTTGACATTCGATCTATTCAGTAATTTTAACGCAGGCGAGTTTAATGTGGGGAAAACCCAGATAACACAGGTACCATGTGTACCATGTGTTTGTTTGTTTGTTTGTTTGTTTGTTTGTTGTTTAAAGCCGCACTCAGCAATATTCCAGCGGTCTGTAAATAAGCGAATCTGGACCAGACACTCCAGTGATTGACATCATGAACATCGATCCATGCTATTTGGATACGATGACATGCATCAACCAAGTCAGCGAGCCTGACTACCCGATCCCGTTAGTCGCCTCTTACGACAAGCATAGTCGCCTCTTATGGCAAGCATGGGTTGCTGAAGACTTATTCTACCCCGGATCTTCACAGATCGTTCAGTAAACAGAAGGATGGTGATGCTGATTACCTCCTCTGGATGGTAGATGACGCTGGTGACCTTCTTGGTGTGTCCCTTCAGGATGGCCATCACCTGCTCCGTGTCCTTGTTGAACACCACAGCGTTCTTGTCATTGCCCCCTGGAACACATGGCATTTTGGTGTCAGACTCATTAGGGGTGTCACAACACGGCTACCTCAGCATGATCAGGTATCGATATCTATGTGATACTATAAGTTGTAGCAGTATCACGAGGGGTACATGGAGTTTAATGCATCCAACATGAGGTTTTATACAATGAGACGGAATTCAACAAATTTAAAACGGATAGAAAACAGCTGTTTGATTGAACTGAGGTTAACTTGTGCTATGTCATGTGACTTTCATTGACTAGGAAAAAGTGTTCGGCTTTTTGCTTCAAAGTGGGGCAAAAGGGATTTATTCTCCAACTGAGAAATCCATGTGCAGCCTGTCTCTTTCGTGGTTTGGTCTCAAATCCAGTGATTGACATCATGAACATCGATCCACGCTATTGGGATACGATGACATGCATCAACCAAGTCAGAGTGCCTGACCACCAGATCCATTAGTCGCCTCTTACGACAAGCGTAGTCGCCTTTTACAGCAAGCATGGGTTGCTGCAGACCTATTCTACCCCGGATTTTCATGGGTCAAACGTGTTAAAGTAGGCTTGTTCTAATCACGCTATCATGCAATCAGATTCACACCACTTTGTTTTACGTTGGACAGTCAGGTAATGTTAACCAGAGTGGTTATGAGGCCAGATTATTTGAAAATACTACCATTGGAAAATAGACACAGAACAAAAACATGTACACATATTTTGTATCGTAATGACACATTTAAACTTGCAATACTTCAATTCATTGGTTAATCTCTGTTTCAACTAGACAGGCTGCTTCTGCAGGAAGGTAAGGATTGGTTTAGAATTCCAAAAAAGCAGAATAGCAAAACTGACATTTGGAACTATTAATCAAGAATGCATGACAAACTGTCTTATTTCAAAGGTTTGAAGAGAAGATGGCCAATAGCATAAATCAATGCCCTTTGAAAGTATTTTGCAGATACTCCAGTCTACAGAAAGTATGAACCGAAATTGGTTATTAATTCAGATGGTTATCACAGCTGGACATGCAATGAAACGACTGTCTGTCTCACCTGTAACGATCCTGGACGTATCCCGGAGACAGAGGTCCATCGATAGAATACCAGGAACACTGGCGCTGTGAAGACCCTGCAATATCAGAAACAGTGTTGTCGAGTTGGGAATAACAAAGACATTTCAATACAGAGGATTAATCTTTCTATATTCACTGTAGTGTTACAAGAACAGAAGACTATCAGAAGAGAAACATCTAGAGCGACAAAGGTACCAGTGTAAAAGACATTTACATGAAGCAAAACAACCAAAGTGGACACAAGAAAGTTATATATTTTTTAATACACTGAAAGAACATTTCACACAGCCTAGTACAACTAGCACTTACCAAAAATTCACCCAAATAAATATTTCTTATAGAATGTACTTTGACATGTTGAAAACAAACTTAATTTAAGCAACAAAAGACCAAAATATTTTGATTTAATAACACATCTTCTTACAGTGTGAGAAGCCAGCTGTCTGTATTGACGGATGTCTTCTGTCGTGGCCAAACCCTCGGGAACTGTTTTGCCTCTCTGCGAAAGAGACAAGATGAAAGACAATGATGAGGGCAGTCATGGGCACAGACAATCTGTGATCATACAGAACTCAGTTTCAATTTTAAGGTCTTTCAAACCTGTGTGAAGTAAGTCACATACTTGATTACAATCTTACAAGTTCACACATGTGAAGTTCCATGTTTCAATATTAACATGAGTGAGTGAGTGAGTGAGTGAGTATGGTTTTACGCTGCTTTTAGCAATATTCCAGCAATATCACAGCGGGGGACACCAGAAATGGGCTTCACACATTGTACCCATGTCGGGAATCGAACCCGGGTCTTCGAACGCTTTAACCACTAGGCTACCCGACCGCCCCCATATAAACATGATGAGTATAGATAGTTCATTAGGTCTACAGTAACTTTGATACTATTGAAGGAACCGAGAGCCAATAAGGATGAGTTATTGCAAGAAACTCAGCCATTAAACATCTACAGACATATATTAGGCTACTAGTATATTTCCCACTTCCAAACTCAAAATACATTGAATACATCCTCCAACAAACACTGTTAAATTACAAACATACCTTCTTACGCTCCGCTGTAAGCAGTGTAGCTCGGTCCGACAGCTGGGAGGAAAAGAAAAGATGTTGATATAAAACACCATGAACTAACATGAAGTATGACATTGAGCTCGACAAAATACAAAACAAGATTGTTATAAACAAGGATAAACAAATTCAGGAATAATCTGGAAATAAAGTCAATCTATTATACAGTAACAACCACTAACTTGCACTGACTGCTTGATTAAACGTTAATAATACAGTAAATATACAATAACATGTTGGTATCTAACTCGATGGGTTAAAATTTCCAAGATATTTCCCGTAATAGTATTGGCAGAAATTGGTTAAAAATATCGCAACAAATTGTAATGGTTGGCGTCACTGCAGGAAGTCGAAACACAGGCATCAAGATACTGACCTTCTGAATGACCTCCTCTGACATGCCGACCTCCTCCATCTGACTGTCGGGCTGGATCCCCTCCTGACCAGCTTCTGCAGCGTACGCCTGAAGATAAGAACCATGGCAATATAACCGACGAAATATGACAGGTAGTCACTGCGCAGGCTTTATGACATTTCAGCAGATCAGATGATTTTGTCCACTGCTTAATGCTCACTCAGCAATATACCAGCAAAATCAGAGCTGAAGGGATATTGCTCCCAAGACTGTTGGTTATGGATCACTGGGTGAGTGAGTGAGTTTGGTTTTACGCCGCTTTTAGCAATATTCCAGCAATATCAGGGCGGGGGACACCAGAAATGGGCTTCACGCATTGTACCCATGTCAGGATTCGAACCCGGGTCTTCGGCGTGACGAGTGAACGCTTTAACCACTAGGCTACCCGACCGCCCCTATGGATCACTGATTATGGTTGGTTGGTTGGTTGGTTTGTTGTTTAACGTCGCACTCAGCAATATTCCAGCTATATGACGCATCGGCAATACTCCAGCTAAATGACGTCGGTCAGTAAATAATCGAGTCTGGACCAGACAATCCAGGGATTGATATCATGAGCATCGATCCAGGCAATTGGGATTGATGACATGCATCAACCAAGTCAGCGAGCCTGACAACCCAATCCCGTTAGTTGCCTCTGATGACAAGCATAGTCGCCTTTTACGGCAAGCATGGGTTGCTGAAGACCCCGGATTTCCACGGAGCCACTGATTTAGGGTTGGGTGGCATCCAATGTGGTTCAGTAATAATCATCAACTTACCGGTGCTTGTGCTGGTTGTGGGTATCCTCCGGGCCCTGCTGGCAAACCAGCCTGGGGCTTCAGTGTGGCCAAGGCTGAAACACGACAAGACTACACCATCACACACGTCGGCATGTTAGAACATTGTCAACATGATCAAAAGATGATATTAATAGTATATTAATACAGATAAGTGTCATCATTTTCTTCTCATACTACCATTTGTACTTTAAATTAACTTAGGTGAAACTTTCGAGTCATTCTTCACATAGTATTGAGTTATCAAATTTCTTTATGCGTATTTGTTTGCAAGCAACACCAAATTAATTGGGTCATGGGGGTTAGTTTGCCTATCTGGAGCTCTAACATACCTTCTCTGGCAGCCGTAACTTCCTTGGTGAGACGGGCGATCACACGACAGGCGGCGTCGTGCTGGTACAAGGCATGGGACAACTCTGAAAATAGAAGACAATAATTACACTCATTATACACCAAGTATACACTCATTATACACCAAGTATACGCTCATTATACACCAAGTATACACTCATTATACACCAAGTATACTTATTATACACCAAGTATACACTCATTATACACCAAGTATACACTTATTATACACCAACCATACTTATTATACACCAAGTATACACTCATTATACACCAAGTATACATTCATACACTCATTAAGTATACTTATACACCAAGCATAAACACATTATACACAAAGTATGCTTATCATACACCAAGTATACACTCATTATACACCAAGTATACACTAACTATACACAAAGTATACTCATTATACACCAAGCATACACTAATTATACGCCAAGTATACACTCATTATACACCAATCATACACTCATTACACACAAGGTATACTTATTATACACTAACAGTGTAGTGAGTGAATGAGTTGGGTTTAAAACTGCTTTGAACAGTATTCCAGTTATATCACAGCGTGTTAGCTTAATGTGGGAGGAAAGCCCCAAGTGATGGCAGGTCTCAGACGTTTACCACTTCGGTGAAACCCACAAGAACGGGTATGGTGCTGACAGAGCACATCAGTTATAACTAATAATCTCTGAACATATCTCAACCATGACAGACACATTCAAATATCTATAATTTGGTTACGATTTGGAAGTTTAACATTACACTGATTGAGATACTAGCCATCACAATCACTCTTCCTGAAACACTAGACTTATCAAAGTCCAAAGGTCACTGATAGGGAATGCCATCAAGGGAAGTAACCCAATACTGCAGTTCAAGTGTTTTATTTTCTTGCTTTCTTTATCAACAGAGGAGCAACACATGATACTTCTTCATTGTCTAGGTCGAGAACTAACTGTGCAGGATTGTCTAGTGATTTTCTTACTTTGATGTATCTTAAGGAACACAAATATTTGCATTTTATTGATCCAGGGTTTCTCATGGTGCAAGTTTACAAAGTATTTAACGTGATCTGGGTTATGGAAATATCAAATGCATTTATCCCGAGGCAACATGATCTCCCTTATGTTTTTATCATGTAAACATGTAAAGCTCACCTTGCCTGTCCGTCATCATGTAAATATGTATAGCTCACCATTACCTGGTCGTCATCATGTAAATATGTATAGCTCACCTTGCCTGGTCATCATCATGTAAATATGTATAGCTCACCTTGCCTGGTCTTCATCATGTAAATATGTACAGCTCACCTTGCCTGGCCATCATCACGTAAATATGTATAGCTCACCTTGCCTGGTCATCATCATGTAAATATGTATAGCCCACCTTGCCTGGCCATCATCATGTAAATATGTATAGCTCACCTTGCCTGGCCGTCATCATGTAAATATGTATAGCTCACCTTGCCTGGCTGTCATCATGTAAATATGTATAGCTCACCTTGCCTGGCGGTCTGCAGCTGCTGCCTCAGTGTGAAGCTGTGTAACATGACAGCATCCTGAAACAAGGACTCAGTTAGGAGGGAGCAGACTTACAGGAATTGTTCCAACTGCTGGAGCAATTAAGTGAGGTGGTTTGCCCCAGCTTCAAACAGTCCTTCAGTCATAATAAGTAAAATCCAAATATGTTTTACATTTGCAGTGCTAGAAATTGGCACCAGTCCTGTAGTCCTTGCCAAACTGCCCAATAGTTAATGTATCATAAGGACTAGTCGAAATTTGCCTTTTTTAAGGGTTTTGCTATGTTATCATTATAAGGACTAGTAAACTAAAACTCTTAGTTTCTACCACTGATTTGGATACTTGTCCTGCATTAGCACCTACATACTTTTACTGATGTTTCTGACTAGGCAGACGGGAGAGGTCCTGGCTGTAGAAATTGTTGTACCAACCATTTGTGTGGCATATGCCCTCACACAGCTACCATGTTACCCGAAGTGGCGATGTCATGTATGATCACATCACTGCTAGCCATTGGACTGTACAGACATTGAGAAGAAAGCTCCCCAGTTTAAAGAATCAGATAGAATCCTCTGCTGATCCTTTGCTAACCAATACGTTCTCAATTAGGCATTAAGGGAACAGGAGTTGTGTCCCTTACATATCAAGAGTGAGTGATTCAGTTAGGTTCAACACTGCCTTTAACAGTATTCCAGTGGCAATATTTGCTAATATATTGGCTGGTGAACAATCCCAATTAGCACCCCTTCCGATTGATCAATGTACACAAGACTTATTTATTCATGTATAATATGTGTGTTATATGCATCCTTAATTATGGGAAATTAAATTCTGGAAGAATATATCTGCATACAAATATTTCAGACTGTCAGCATAACCCACGAAATTTATGATCTTTCAACTCTGTTGTTTTTCACCAAAATAATATTCTAATACGAGCCCCCTATTTCTAAGTTTGAAAGCGCCCTGGGCCCTTATTACGTCGAATACGGTATTTGGTCAAATTGTGATGCTTCAGGCCACAGGGTCACCTGCGCTGTAGAACAACTGGACACGAAAAACATTGTTTTTAAGTCAACTGTAGGCAAATTGTGCAAAATAGTAGACACATTGTTGTGTGTATAGTTATCGAAGGAGATATAGCATCCTGGCCATGTCTATGAGATGAGATGAGCTGATGCAGAAATTGAAATGCTAATTCAGAATTACCCATTCATCTTGAAGTGCTTTCAGAATGGCCGGAATACTTGTTGCTGATGGGGGCCTGGGCTTAACAAGTGGAGAAGCTGAAATAGATGTAACAATTGTTTGATAGGCATTACTCAGAAGTTGATGGATGACAAAGTAGACACAATTTATGGATACCGAAACGTCGCCTTTACAGTATTAAAGAAGTTGTTATCCATAAATTGTGTCTACTTAGATGTAACAACTTGTAAAAATATCATAGAGATTATTAATTTAACATGAAAGATGCGGGGGAAACACCTCATAGAGCCTGAACCCATCTGCTCTTTACAACAACAACAACAATGATAATAATAATAATAGCATTTATAATGCGCCAGATTCCATTCACCAAGTGGATGCTCATAGCGCTACACTATTATTACCCCGGTCAATGGATCAATGAGCATTACAGCAAATGAAGCATCTCTCAGACCACCATGTTCACTTCTTTTTCACTTTACAAGCTTTAGACAAAACTTGCTTTCCACCAATTGCAAGAACTGTTTGAGCATGTTAACAGGCACTAGATTAAGGAAACATGGCCTAATGTTAGACGTGCAGGGGTTCAGGAGGATTAATATTCTTTGACAGAGTGATTGTGATCCAAAATGTCCTGAACATGCTGAAGATATTTTACAGTTTTGATGATGGTTTGTTTGTTTGTTGTTTAACGCCGCACTCAGCAATATTCAAGCGATATGACGGCAGTCTGTAAATAATCGAGTCTGTGTCAGACAATCCAGCGATTGACATCATGAGCATCGATCCACGCAATTGGATCCTGCTAGTCGCCTCTTACGACAAGAATAGTCGCCTTTCACAGCAAGCATGGGTTGCTGAAGATCTATTCTACCCCCGATCTTCATGGGTCTTCGGTGATGGTGTGTGTCTTAGCAAACTCACTGGACATGTGTCTGAAGATTCATCACAGAATAAAATGTTCATGCTTCATCATACAGTCTATCTGCTGTACAAGTAAAGACAGAACGTAACGTAAACAAATTGATACATTGACCAAATTTCACATTTATTTCGGACATTTTACTCTTATATTACCTCTCTCTCCATGAGTGAGTGAGTGAGTATGGTTTTACGCCGCTTTTAGCAATATTCCAGCAACATCAAGGTGGGGGACACCAGAAATGGGCCTCTCTCCATGAAGATCTCACAAACCCACCCAGCTATTGCTAGTATTAGGGGATCACCTTTGTGTGATAGTCCTTGTGAATAGAGATTATTATCCGAGCATGTGTGTCATAATGATTTTACGAAACGACTGTCAGAATTCTTCTATTTCCCGAGCGAGAGCAAGTGTAATTATTTTGTTATTATTATTTGTTAATTGTTTATTTGTTAAGCTTTAAAAAAAATGCACTGATCACCACCACTGTCCTAGACAAACCACAATTTGTCGAATGATGTCAACAATTTACAGCTATGACGTTTCTAGTGTGATGTCATTCCGTCCTTACGTCACAGTGAGATTCGAATGACCTCAACAATGCCATCCGGATGATGGAAACAATACACTGGTGCGCGAGAAATGATATTTGCACTTGTGCCCAAATAATTTTATGAACTTGGGTTATTTGTAACCCTTTGGGTAATAACACTAATTAAGTTATTCAATTATTATGAATTATGACCATGACAACAACTACGTTTACTGAACCGACATGGCTTTCAATCGGAACTCACTTTTGATATCAACCAGCAAATCCACTGCCAGCTGTTCTCCGTTCATTGGGTCGTTGCCATGATCCTGGATGTACTTCTCCACCAGGCGGCGCTCAAACACATGGCCGGAAACTGGGGAGAGCACTGGATGCTCGGGTACTTCATTACTAACTGCAACAAGATGTCATTCAACATCAGACAAAGAACGACTGTCACTGCATCTACATCATCTCATGGTTCAAGCATTCAAACTGTTGTCAACTTGAGCAGGTTACCGGTAATCATCTCGAGAGATACATGAATTCAAGATCATCATCTAACTCCATGTTGAGTTGTTTTATCCCCAAAATAAGTCAGTCATCATAGCTATAGTGCTACTTTAGTGGCAGGCTGTTTGCATAATTTCTATGTACCTAAGCACAAGCTAACTGTAAATATGGTAAACAGAAAGCTGAGTATATTTTCTTGTCATTTATTTTATTCCTATAGAAACACAACAAATAGGTAACAATTTCACCATCTTCCAAAGGCTAGGGAATTAACTGACTGTAAAACATTGATATTGAGACTTATTTACATTAACTATGAAAACAAAGATAGCGTTGTTTTTCTTTCATATGCATTTGTCAACAGGAGTACAGTATCATATATGGTATATACAAATAAACTTGAAATGCATCCTTCGTGCAAGGGTGCAAAACAACATGATTTCCGCTGGCAGAGAGTATAGCTTGTAGAAAACCCATACAGAAAGATGCTATAGAAATGTAGTGCATGCACACACAATGTTAACATGTCAGCTCGCTATTGTCGAAACATGAAGTGAATGGGTTACTGGTCTGTTATTCATGTTATTTCCTCAACACGCTCAATCGTGATAAAATATAAAAAAAATTATGACAAGTGTCTGGATAGATAGGGAAATTATCTAGGAGTACAGCGATATCAACTTTTCAGTCAAAAACTCAAGGGAAATATCATGCATCATATGTATCGATAACATATCGGCTGCTGTTTGAAACTTCCTGTCTGTATTTGTGTGATCATGTTGTGCATGTATTTTTAACTTGACGATAATGAAGGGATGTGATGGTTAACAGATGGCACCTGATAGACTCGTCGCTCTCAACAAGGCATTATCAAAATTATTTTTTGGTCATTTGACCATCCGTGTGTTAACAGAAACAATTGTTCCCAGAGGTAAGATTTAAACTTATGTATTGTGATTGGTATTTGATGCATAATCGGAAAAAAATACTTCATGGGGACTCAAAAAACACGACGATATATACACTTACTAAAACAATTATACTAAAAATATGCGCAGAGAGATCATAACGACAGTGTTGACAGCTTACTCCAAGTACATTTGGATATAACAAGATACTGAAAATTGACCGAAAACTGAACACTGACGAAAATATGGGACATATTCACGAATATTCAGAACATGTGAATAAGACTATTTAGTGACCCACTGGAAAGTGATATAATTTACAGAATTAGTTACTATATTTTTTTTATTTGCATTTTAGAAGAATGATACAGTTTCACAACGTTGCTGAAGAGATCTAAGCGTTTCGCCATGTTTTGTTTGAAATCAAACTCATGCTGCATGGCTAACCGGCAAAGCGACATCGATTATTATGGAATAGAACAAAGGAATACATTTACAGACTTGTTCAAAACATTTCAAAATGTTTGCTACTTTAAAATATAAAGCCGATCATGATATACAACGATTCTTTGACAATAAAGCGTGTGAGGATAATGCGAAAGATTTTAACACTCACTTGCACAGCACAGCGCCATGTTGGTTTTGTCACGTGACTATAATGTTTTGCTGAAACGAAACGAAATAATCGACAAAAAGGGAGATAACTGTGTACATGTTTAACCAAAGAGACAATAACCTTCGCCGAAATCAGTCACGTGGATGCTATACAGACTGTTCTTGACACACGGATCTGTTATCTAAGCGCTGATATAATTAAAATGATGAATAATGATTAAGTGATACACATAAGGAAGAGAATTTATGGATGTCAACTTCTTTATTATGAGGAACACAACGTTTGGGAGTATATGCTTAATTACGCCTTTATTAGGTGGTGAAGGAGTACGCATATACTCCTAAAAAGGTTGTGTCCCCAGATGATAGTCCCCAGATATTTGTACTCTGTTGCAACAGGCAGCTTTAAAAAATTTTTATGCAAACACCTTCTTAGTTTGCTCATGTTTTTTTTTCCAAATGCCCAATAACAAAGATTTGAAAGACGAATATGAGCAATGCATATTTTATGATGTACAACTGTCTTGGAAGTGAGAATGGACTATGAAAGTCGGGCTTATGGTAGTGTATGTAAGTACTTTTTAAGGGAAAGTAAATAATTCATGGTAATTTATGGTAGACCAGTCTTGAGAATATATATGCAATCATATGAGCAATTAAAATCACGATATCAGACAGTTACAATCTTGGTGAACCCGCATGGCGATGTCAATTCAGGATTATGTACTGAATTGTATTCAACTAGCGGATATGGGCAGGTGCGTGAATCAACAGTACAGACCGATAAACCTTAGACTTATAGAAACGTGAAAAGGGTTTAGTTTCAGCTAAACGATACGTTGGACATGTTTTCATTGGTTATAGAGAGCGTGCTATATATCACACGTGTGTACGTTTTGTGAGGCCGTGAAGATCCGGGTCAAGAATTGGATATTTCACTGCAGTGAACATAACACTTTGACGGAACTTTTGTCATACAAGAGTTTATCCCCCCCCCCCCAACCCCCACCCCACACCACACACACACACACACACACACACACACCCCGGCCCTTAAGTTGTCTCCCTTTGTCGTAAGTGACTAGCCCGAACACAAACTGTTTAGTACGTTTTACGTTAGGTCCACATTGACAAGGTCGTTTATGGAGTTAATCTCATTTTTCGTCGTTTGTTATTCTCTCGAAACTGTTTCCTCATAAACTGTAAATTTCAATCAGTCGTTTCGCAAAACGCGATTTTTGTTACTTGACGTTCCAACAGCGGTCTCCTAGTTTTCAAGAATATTTTCGTTGAATCGTCCCTGTGTGTTAGGTAGGGAGAATTTACGTTTCAAGGTTTTACATTTGTAATGAAATACGTAATTTTCTGGTAGACAAGTACACAAAAAGTATATAATAAATAGGATATTCCACATGTCTCGTGAAATATAGCATGTTTCACTCGACACAAGAAATATCCTCTATGTATGTAAGACATACCACGACACTGTAATGTAATATTGTGTAATATTGTATACACGGAATACCATGGCACTGACAATCAGCTACTGTTCCTATATCTTATATTTTATACAAGGCTTGGACTGGGATTTTGTATTAAGATTAGAAACTTTTCAGATATAGATACAAAACCAGATATTCTTTTATTTAAAACTATGATTTTGTTTGTTTGTTTAACGCTGCACTCAGGAATATTCCAGCTATATGACGGCGGTCTGTAAATAATCGAGTATGGATCAGACAAACCAGTGATTGACATCATGAGCATCGATCCACGCTATTGGGATACGATGACATGCATCGACCACGTCAGCGAGCCGGATCACCCGATCCCGTTAGTTGCCTATTACGACAAGCATAGTTGCCTTTTGCGGCAAGCATGGGTTGCTGCAGACCTATTCTAACCCGGATCTTCACATGTGAGCCTGAATTGTTTGTAAAGAAAAACACATTGCAACAATGTAATTTTTGTGGCAGGTAATTTCTCTCTCTTTTTTTTCACTAGTCTGAAGCAGTTATTTTTGTCAATAATTTTCGAGGACACTTTCTTTTTTTCGATTTTCACAGGGAACTAAATTTCAATTCATTTCGTTGTTGGACAAAACATGGTTAACTGATCAGGAAACTCTAAACAACAAGTGTTGACTGAACTCACTGAATGTTATTTCATTTGTTTCTGAAAAAATAATCAGGCTGTTGTTTTATTTAAAATAATTACGTATGCCTGGCTTTGTAGGAAATAAATATTGTATCCTTTTCTTGCAGACAGTTTATTTAAATACTGAGGAATCAATTTACTACTTTTATTAAACTGTGACCTGACCAAGACTGTTAACCCAGTGGCATTGGGGACAAGCGACTATCTGGCACCTTAACACCAGATGTTTCCGGCACAGGGTCTCGTCAGCCTCCCGAGAGCTCGCTGGGTCTACTCCATAGGATAAATTTGTATTATTATTGTGTTGCGTACCTTTCCTCAGTTTTGTTTGTTGTTTAACGCCGCACTCAGCAATTTTCCAGCTATATGGCGGTCTGTAGTGAGTGAGTGAGTGAGTTAGGCTTAACGCCGCTTTTAACAGTGTTCCAGTTATATCACGGCGTGTCAGTTTAATGTGGGAGGAAAACCCGAAGTGATGCAGGTCTCAGACGTTTACCACTTCGGTGAAACCCACGAGCACGGATATGGTGCTGACAAACCTAGAAACATAATCGGGGCCAACCGGGATTCGAACCCACAACCATAGGTTTCTGGCGTGCCCAAGGGACGCAACTCTGCACAGCGAAACGCGGCACCTTAGACGACTGGGCCACCCGAGCCCTCATGGCGGTCTGTAAATAATCGAGTATGGACCAGACAATCCAGTGAAAGGGGTGAGATGCAGCAGTGGACATTGAGCCAATCATGAGTTTAACTCTGCTTCTTCGCAAAGGCTGAGCAAGAAGCAGCGCGGAGGGTGTCCCTAAGATGGCACCATCTTTGCTTGGCATCTTCCTCTCGGGATTCTACAACCAGACGATTGTCATTGGCACCAGTGAAGGAGTCCACCCTGTGTGAGGTATTGCTGACATCGACACGAGCAGAGACCCTATATCGGCATATGGTCTCTGATACGAGCCTTCTCTCCAGGTTTGGTCTCATGGCTCGCCATGGCATTCTATGGACGTTGTGCTGCTTGAGGTGAGCATTGACGAATCGTGCATGGTGAGCACGGGCGTTGTCGTCTGGAAAGTCTCGCCTTGTAAACGGGACAACAAAGGGTGTCATAGAGGTGTCCCGTTCCACAAAGCGATCTTAACGCTAAGACGAACGTAATTCCAATACTTTAACATAGACTTACGTCAGTCGTTGCGCTAAGATGGCTTTGTGGAACGGGCCCCTGGTAGTACTGTCTAGTGACACTTCCTTTCACAACATGGAGTAGGGGTCGTTCAGTCTCAGTGATGCCACCCCGCACAATACCCGATCTACGACCACGCTCATCAAGGATATGCAAAGTGAATCGGGGGATGATGGGTAATCGTACCGCGCAGACGTGTGAATTTGAATTCTTACAATTGGGACAACACAGGGCCCAACTAGGATATGCTTGACTTTAAGGGTGTGTTCTTGGCAAACATCAACAAATTAAGAGATACCGGAAACCTTTATTTCATGATTGAAATTGTTAAATACATATACTTTAACCCATCATTGGTTATTTATCATGTTATATTAATCTATATGTATGGGCCGGTGGTCTGTTACTGAAATAAATTGTCTGTCTGCAAAATTAATAGGGACTCGTCTGAAAACATGACACGTGACCAGCCACGATTGCCCCAGTTGACGTTGTGTACACCATTGACGAGTGTTGGCAATGAATTACATTTGTAACTTGAAATGGATGATATCATGAAAAAAAAGAATAGGGTTTGTCTTTTCCCAATTGTGACCACTCCAACTCCTACCAATCTTAACAGGTGAGTGAGCTAATGTTTAACGTCACATCGGCAATATTATCTGCCAAGAAGGAACACAATTTGATTTTTAAAATTTATTATCATGCTTCCCAGGCTCCGCATTTAAAACTTAAAACGGTAAGTTAAAACAATTTCCACATTTCTGCATTTTGGGGTTGGCGGATCTCTAAACCAAATAATACACATAAAAAGACAAAAGCAAGTTTTGCAAAAAGAGCATATCAGTGCTTCTCTTTACTTGTAAGCAGCAGAACCGAGATGCACTCGTACGCATCAGACGTAAATTAAAATAAAAATATGGCTTTCAGCTTCACCAAATTCAGTAAGCATGTCACTGGATTGTCTTGTCCAGCATCACTTGATTGCTTACAGGCCGCTGAACACCCCGTGTCATCACTGATTAACAGTGATCCATTCATATGATTTTCCTCACTATTTGGCATCTTGGCACAATGGAATCTATTCTCTGACTTTGATGCTATATAATATTATGTGACCCTTGCCAGAGACCCACATATGATCTCTGTCCTTATACTGCCTGTCTTCCAGGCATACAGGTGGTTGTGTCCAAAAGAAGGAATCGCTGTTCAGGACATTGTTTTCAGTAGAGTATAGAGTTGATATGTTCTTGAATCAAACAGATATTCCAATGTCATGTGACCATTATGCTATCTGCTGTTTTTCACACACCAAGACAGAAATGCATAAAACAAAACAATTTAACTGCAAAAAGTATTTATTATGTTACACAGAAGCACCATATATTTGTTATATTGCCATGTTATTGGTTTTCGGAAGCATTCATAGTTTTGTCGCTAATCACATGAATAACTGTAAAACATTTCACTCACTTATAAAAGACAACTTCACATTAAAAACAAGTCATCATCTGAGTATTTACAATGTCTGTGTGACGCCACACCCCTTGTTATTCGCTAGTAATCGCGATAAACAGGGTTGTCCGAAAACGTATGATGCCCGAAAACTCATGATCCGACGATACACACACAACAAATATATTGAAATACATGCAAGGCGCGTGGCTATATCCTTGAAGGGGGTTAAAGTAGTGTAAAATTATTGTCCCCCTGAGAGGGTATGGAAGACCAAGTCTTCCATAGTATGTTTATTTCTGCCACTTTTTTTAATAGTAGTATATATGTTCCTTTAATCTGGCTAAAATTGTCATTAATCGCCATGTAAATCCGACTGGGGTCCATGCAGGTAGCAAAAGTACTGTAAGTCCCCATGGACCCTAGCATGGTGATCTTCCTTCAGCTGCTGGCGATCTGTAGCCATTTTTTTATATTGTACTGTTTCATTTAGTGATATCTTTTTATGGTTATATGCTAGTTTTAAACATTAATCTGTGATATTCTAGTAATTTTACTGTCGATGACAAGTTTTATTTAGTTTAAATATATGTATTAAAAATGTATAACTTCTCGTCACGATATGATATGGCTGAAATATTGCCGATGTGACGTAAAGCATTAACTCACTCACTCACTCACATGCAAGGCGCATCATCTTGATATGAATGCATACACACAATACATACACATGGTTGCCATGGAACAACTGTCATACTTTATCTTACTGCAAAGTAGAGAACAAATACTGATATTTTTAGCCACAATTTACTTGGTTGAGGGAGAATTTCAGATAACTTTTAGTATCTGTCCTGCCCATGTGAGTTAATATTTTCCTGACAACTGATTGGTTGTTTTAGACGGGTTATGTTTTGTGTCATTCAACAGAGGTGAGATGAGGTGAAATTGGGTTTAACGTGGCGTCCAAGATTATTGCACTTATATAGCGACGTGCATGTAAATGTGTGTGTTTGTGTGGCTGCTTGTACAAGTCCGGACTGATGCCGATTTATAGTGCTAGCTCACTGAGATACCATGCCGCAGTTTAACATGAATACCCCACTCAGACACAGTATACTGACTCCGAGCCGACCAGTCCTTGTTTTAGCCCCTTAATGCCGAGCGCAAGACAGGGTAACAACAAGTACCATCCTATCGTCTTTTTGTATGATGCGGCCGGGGATCGAACCCTGGACCTTCCGCTCTCCGGCGGACGCTCTACTACAAGACCACGGAGGCGGTTCATTCAACAGAAAGAAAGTGAGTTGGTGAAGAAGTTTGTTCTATTGCTGCTTTGAACAGTATTTCAGTCATAACATGGCTTCTCAGCCTGTTGTGGGATGTCTTACATAGGGCTGACAAACCAAGGATCATAGTCAGGATCTGAATCCACAATCCTTGGATCCTGGCATGCCTAAGGAATACAATTCTGCCTGCTTTCCCCATTAACAAGAAAGACTGCTAAAAACTTCCAGAATTCTGTTGGTAAGACTAAAATAACCTAACAGTTGTCAAGCATTGACTTGCCTTTGCATGTGTTTGTGACTTGTGGGGCAGGATACACACACCTTTTTGCAAACACTATTTGATAGTGATTCATAAACACATGCTCATGATAGAGTCGGAATTGTACAATGGACTGTTTTGGGCAGAGATTATTAATGAATATGGAAAAGGTTTTGTCGCTTTTATTTACTTGTCCTATTTTCATAAACTAGGATCCAAACATCAATGTCTCTTTCCACAACAAATTACAAAGAGGACTACACACACACGGGTAATAAATACATTGTCAATACATTCCCCTATTAGATACTGTTTTTTACATCTAATATATTTAAACATTAAATGTAGAAAGCATGTTTTAAAGCATATAGTATCTAATAGTGAAGAGTAATAATCTTGGCATATTGACAAAGTCAAAAGCAAAGCTTAATGAGATTAACATAAACAAGAAAGCACAGATTCTCATACATTGTACTTAGCCAACATATTATTCTGGTTCTATATGTTTTATAGACACTAATGATCCCCAGCACCAGCAAAGCAACAGGTAATTGATTACATTGCACACAGCTGCAAACAGCACCAATGTCTGTGAAGTACCTGTACAAAGATATTATACAAGGTGATCCAGAGTTTAGAAAAACGAGAGTAAGCAACACTAACAAGGGCAAATCCAGTATTTTTAAAAGGGAGGGGTCCAAAGTCCTCTCTAAAATAATTTTACTGCCTACCACATAATACATTTGGTTTTCAAAAGGGAGGGAAGATGGTGTTCGGACCCCTTGGCCCCTACTTCTGGATCTGCCTGTGCTTAAATAGAGTGAGTGAGTGAGTGAGTGAGTGAGTTGGGTTTAACGCCGCTTTAAACAGTATTCCAGTTATATCACAGCGTGTCAGCTTAATGTGGGAGGAAAGCCCGAAGTGATGCAGGTTTTAGACGTTTACCACTTTGGTGAAACCCACGGGCACGGGTATGGTGCTAGAAACATAATTGGGGTGAACCGGGATTCGAACCCACTATCATAGGTTTCTGGCATGCCCAAGAGACACAACTCTGGACAGCGAATTGCGGCGGCTTAAGACGACTGGGCAACCCGTGTCCTTGCAAGTGGGTGAGTGGGATTATCACCGTTTTGGACAGTATTTCAGTTTCAAATCAGTGTGTCAGCTTAAACACCAAGAACAGTTTGGTCACTGGCATTTGAAGGTGAACCAGCCATTGTCAGTCAGTGTATCCAAGCACCAATACTGCAAGCAGCCCAGGTGGGCCAATTGACAGACAAGTATTTAAATAATACGAAGGTATTTTGGAACCTTAAGTCATTTGGGACCTATTTAATTTCTAATAAAGGGACTGAAATCCATAAACTCCACTGCCATCAACATGATAATGGCAGAAAATCCCTTTGGGCTTTTCCCTTGCTTGATGTTTTACATTTTCAACTAAAACCCTGCTTTGTGTTTTAACTGTAAGTTTTCAGTATTCCAGAAATATCAAGACGAGGAACACAAAACACAAATGGGTTCTATATATTGCACCAAAGTGGGGAATATAACCTTTGACATGATTGAAAGAACCACCCTTACACAACATAACAGAAAACTGATGTAAATGACAGTACAACGACTGGCGAAGCAGCGCTGACGGAATAAGTGTCCTTCCAATAATTTCCCAATAAGAAAGTCTGAACATTCTATTCTTCTGACTGCTGGATTGTCTTGTATTTAATTGTTTGTTTGTTTGTTGTTTAATGCCGCACTCAGCAATATTCCAGCTGTGATTTGTTTGTTTGTTTGTTATTTAAACGCCGACTTAGCAATTTTCCACCTATATGACGGCGGTCTGTAAATAATCGAGTCAACCAGACAATCCATTGATTGACATCATGAGCATCGATCCACGCAATTAGGATACGATGACATGCATCAAACGAGTCAGCGAGCCTGACCACCCGATCCAGTTAGTTGCCTCTTACAACAAGCATAGTCGCCTTTTGCAGCAAGCATGGGTTCCTGAAGACCTATTCTATCCCAGATCTTCATTTGTTTGTTATAAATATGATGTGGTTGATGTCAACATAACTTGATGGAAGAGGTCTATGCATGGGTTGCTGAAGATCTATTCTCTACCCGGATCTTCACGGGTTCATTTATAATAGGGAATATGACAGATAACATAGGTAAAGTCTACAGAATAAGATGGTTTGTTTGTTGTTTACTGTGGTGCAACAATGTCAAAACCAACATTGTGCATATTTTCAATCCATTCCTGAATGCATACTGGCCTAAAAAAATCTGTTCAACAAAAAAACAACAAATTTTGACAAGTGGGTCTTACATTCAAAGGGATATAGCTGCCCATTCACACAAGTTCTCCAACAGTCATCACGACACAAGGAACAGGTAAGTGTTTATAACTGATGAAAAGACAGTAAGGGTGAGGACCTTCTTCGGCACAACTGCAACAACAAGTCATTTCAGATCCTAACATCGAAATGCTGTATAATCGTATTAAAGTTGATCACTCATGCTACCTTGTCATTTGTTACACTGCCATTTAAAGATCCACTGCTTATAGTCCCGCTGCCTATGGGAAAAATAATGAACAGCATGTTCTATAATAAGCATTAAATACACCTTCCAATCAGGTTTCACAGCATATTGTGTTGTGGGGCTGGTGTGTGCTTTGAAACCCATATATTGTGTTGTCGGGCCAGTGTATGCTGTGAAACCCATATATTGTGTTGTGGGGCTGGTGTGTGCTGTGAAACCCATATATTGTGTTGTCAGGCTGGTGTTTGCTGTGAAACCCATATATTGTCTTGTTGGGCTGGTGTATGCTGTGAAACCTATATATTGTGTTGTCCGGCTGGTGTATGCTGTGAAACCCATATATTGTGTTGTCAGGCCAGTGTATGCTGTGAAACCTATATATTGTGTTGTCAGGCCAGTGTATGCTGTGAAACCCATATATGGTGTTGTTAGACCGGTGTATGCTGTGAAACCTATATATTGTGTTGTCAGGCCAGTGTATGCTGTGAAACCCATATATTGTGTTGTCAGGCTGGTGTATGCTGTGAAATCCATATATTGTGTTGTCAGGCCAGTGAATACTGTGAAACCTGTATATTGTGTTGTCGGGCTGGTGTATGCTGTGAAACCCATATATTGTGTTGTCAGGCCGGTGTATGCTGTGAAACCAATATATTGTGTTGACAGGCTGGTGTATGCTGTGAAACCCATATATTGTGTTGTCAGGCTGGTGTATGCTGTGAAACCAATATATTGTGTTGTCAGGCTGGTGTATGCTGTGAAACCCATATATTGTGTTGTCAGGCCGGTGTATGCTGTGAAACCCATATATTGTGTTGTCCGGCTGGTGTATGCTGTGAAACCTATATAATGTGTTGTCAGGACGGTGTATGCTGTGAAACCAATATATTGTGTTGTCATGCTGGTGTTTGCTGTGATACCATTATATTGTGTTGTTAGGCCAGTGTATGCTGGAAACCCATATATTGTGTTGTCAGGCCAGTGTATGCTGTGAAACCCATATATTGTGTTGTCGGGCTGGTGTAAGCTGTGAAACAGATATATTATGTTGTAAGACCGGTGTATGCCGTGAAACCTACATATTGTGTTGTCAGGCCAGTGAATACTGTGAAACCCATATATTGTGTTGTCGGGCTGGTGTATGCTGTGAAACCCATATATTGTGTTGTCGGGCTGGCGTAAGCTGTGAAACCCATATATTGTGTTGTCAGGCTGGCATAAGCTGTGAAACCCATATATTGTGTTGTCAGGCTGGCGTAAGCTGTGAAACCCATGAATGGTGCTGCCAGGCCTCTAGTCACTAATCATCAGACTGTCACCACCAGGTGGCAGCACCTACAGCAGCGTGATGTCGTGGTCAGTCTGTAGTTTCTGTGTGGCTACTTGGTCCAGGGTAAACACGATGTCTTTAGGCTGTGGATAGCCCCCAGAGTGGCGCTGTGGTGCATTCAGTTGGAAGAAGGTTTCATGGCTCACTGCCTGATGGCCATACACACTGGCGGTGTGGGATCTGGAATGGTAACCATGCTGGATAGAGCAAAACAGGAATTTCATGTGTACAAATTTAACAATCTTTACAAAGAACTGGACAAGATGATTCCTCATTGATGTACCAGTAAATATTTGATAAATATCATTAACATTATCATTACAGTTACATCGAAACAACTTCCATTAAAAGTCAATTCCAGTTCTCTTAATTCTACAAGGTGCACTTTTCCCCGTTAAACATCTACTAACTGTCCCATATTTCCTGTTGTTTGTCTACCAACTATCTTTTAATTCTGTCAATTATCTCTCATGGTTTTAACTACTAACTACTAACATTTACTAATTGCTGTTCTACAAACTTGCCCTGTGTTAACAACAGCAATGTCTACAAATTGTTCATTGTCTACTATCTACTGACCATACACAACGCCATGACTACTGTTCATGTCTACAAACTGTCTAGTCTCTACTCAAAGCCCCTACAGATAACAGTCCCTGTCTACTGTTCCACTAATAGCCAAACATCTACTGTTCAGGTCTACTCTCCCCTCAAAGCCCTGTGTCAACTGTTCAGGTCTACTCTCCACCCAAAGCCCTGTGTTTATTGTCCAGGTCTACTCTCTGCCCAAAGCCCTGTGTCTACTGTCCAGGTCTACTCTCCGCCCAAAGCCCTGTGTCTACTGTCCAGGTCTACTCTCCACTCAAAGCCCTGTGTCTACTGTCCAGGTCTACTCTCCACTCACAGCCCTGTGTCTACTGTCCAGGTCTACTCTCCACTCAAAGCCCTGTGTCTACTGTCCAGGTCTTCTCTCCACCCAAAGCCCTGTGTCTACTGTCCAGGTCTACTCTCCACTCACATCCCTGTGTCTACTGTTCAGGTCTACTCTCCACTCAAAGCCCTGTGTCTACTGTCCAGGTCTACCCTCCACTCAAAGCCCTGTGTCTACTGTCCAGGTCTACTCTCCACCCAAAGCCCTGTGTCTACTGTCCAGGTCTACTCTCCACTCAAAGCCCTGTGTCTACTGACCTAAGCAAGATGTCTGCCATGGTTGGATTCTGTTGGAAGTAGTGATGTATTTTGGTGGACGTTCCCACAAACTCGTGCGCCGCCCCGGTCACCGACTCCATCACGTTCCCTGCAGGCAACAGCAACCAACTTCAATACATGGAAGAAACTGTTGTGATTACAAACAGAAGACAGTTGTCACAACCAGCAGAATATACCCATTGTTCTTTGACTTGTGAACAAAAAACAAGTCCTACCCTCATAGGAACCTTAAACCAATTTGTCGGCATGAAATCCAACAAACATATATATTTCCAAATGTCCTAACTATTTAAAGGATCCAGTTCATTGCCAGGCTGATATCTGATAAAAAATTTATGGAACACTCTTGGAGTTACACTCCAGAAACCAAACTATTCTTGTGTCCCCCTCCGACTTGGTGCGGGGATATTGGAGTGTCCTGAACAAAATTATTATGAATTCCAAAATCACCACATCCAATGTATTAATCATCCCACAGGCCAATGTATTGATCATCCCACAGGCCAATGTATTGATCATACCACAGGTCGATGTATTGATCATACCACAGGTCGATGTATTGATCATCCCACAGGCCAATGTGTCGATCATACCACAGGTCGATGTATCGATCATACCACAGGTAGATGTATCGATCATACCATAGGTCTATGTATTGATCATCCCACAGGCCAATGTGTTGATCATACCACAGGTAGATGTATCGATCATACCATAGGTCTATGTATTGATCATACCACAGGTCGATGTATCGATCATACCACAGGTAGATGTATCGATCATACCATAGGTCTATGTATTGATCATACCACAGGTCGATGTATCGATCATACCACAGGTTGATTATTGATCATACCACAGGTCGATGTATTGATCATACCACAGGTCGATGTATCGATCATACCACAGGTCAAAGTATCGATCATACACAGGTCGATGTATCAATCATACCACAGGTCGATGTATCAGTCATACCACAGGTTGATGTATCGATCATACCACAGGTCAAAGTATTGATCATACCACAAGTCGATGTATTGATCATCCCACAGGTTGATGTATCGATCATACCAAAGGTCCAAGTATCGATCATACCACAGGTCGATGTATCGACAAAACCACAGGTCGATGTATCGATCATACCACAGGTCAATGTATCGATCATACCACAAGTCGATGTATTGATCATACCACAGGTAGGTTGATGTATCGATCATACCACAGGTCGATGTATCGATCATACCAAAGGTCAATGTATCGATCATACCAATCCAAGTATCGATCATCCCACAGGCCGATGTATCGATCATACCACAGGTCGATGTATCGATCATACCATAGATCTATGTATTGATCATCCCACAGGTCGATGTATCGATTGTACCACAGGTCGATGTATCGATCTTACCATAGGTCGATGTATCGATCATACCAATGGTCCAAGTATCGATCATACCACAGGTCGATGTATCGATCATACCACAGGTCGATGTATCGATCATACCACAGGTCGATGTATTGATCATACCACAGGTCAATGTATCGACCATACCACAAGTCGATGTATCGATCATACCACAGGTTGATGTATCGATCATACCACAGGTCGATGTATCGATACATTATATATTTATTTGAATGTTACTGGTATTGTGGCTGAAGACTAAAACTCAGTGTATCACAGCATGACTTTCTTATCTTCACCATTGTCACAACAATGTCTACTTGTTGGAGTGAATGAGTGAGTGCGTACGTTTTTTTAGCAATATTCCAGCAATATCATGAGAGGACACCAGAAATGGGCTTCACACAGTGTACCCATGTGGGGATTCGAGCCAGGGTCTTCGGCGTGATGAGTGAATCTAGAAGCATGGGGCTATGATGTAGGCAATGGCACTTTTCTGAACCATGCTATGTATAGAGCGAGAGCTACAGATAAGCAGCGTAAACGGTATTTGCGTAAAATACCCCCTCCCACCCTCAAATATTCAAAACCCAATTACTTTCAATTAACTTGCATACAGAAACGCATGCTTGAAATGAAAAACTCAAATCTATAAATACAGCTTGCGTAAATACCCAATGAAGCCTTTTCAGCATGTGTACAAAGGAGCTAATTACATGTTAATTTACTTTCCGAGTCAAGCCTATATATTTAGAACAGTTATGAATATCTAAAACATTATAATGTTCACTAATTTGGGGAAAAAGCCAATAGAGTGATGAATAGCTGAGTGAAAAAATATTGGTTACCCAATGAAAAATGTAATAACCCAATTAAAATAGAAACCCTAGAGTAAAAACTCAATGGCTCAATAAGTTATCTGGAGCTCTGTTATCCTGACTGTATCATGCTGCCCCTGGACACGGGAGGCGTGCCATTGAGCTGTAATCTTACCTGAGACATTCCGCGTGAAGGAGTCATAGCGGAGGAAGCTGTAGCTGCCGATGCCACGCTGCGGAGTAAAGACACACTGACTTGGTGAACAGAGGGGTTCAGAGGCACATAGATAATATGACAATGAATCAAATAGAACTCTTTGTCTAGCCAACGAGTATCATGTCCAATATATGAAAATCTAGCATTTAGCATGACAATATGAAATGTGTATTCTTATCATGCTCATGATTCTACCAGATAAACTTATTTGATATTTCTGTATTCTGCTGACAATGCAAATATTATATGCACATATTACAGCATCCATTGGGTGATAATGTCATCCATTGTCTGATGTCACCCATTGTGTGATATCATCCATTCTGTGATGATGTCACATATTGTCTGATGTCATATAATGTGTGATGATGTCATCTGTTGTATGATGTCATCCGTTGTGTGATGATGTATTCCATTGTGTGATGATGTCACATATTGTCTGATGTCATATAATTTGTGATGATGTCATCCGTTGTGTGATGATGTAATCCGTTGTGTGATGATGTAATCCGTTGTGTGATGATGTATTCCATTGTGTGATTTCATCCATTGTGTGATGATGTCACATATTGTCTGATGTATTCCATTGTGGGATTTCATCCATTGTGTGATGATGTCACATATTGTCTGATGTCATATAATGTGTGATGATGTCATCCGTTGTGTGATGATGTATTCCATTGTGTCCTGTCATCCATCATAGGATGACATCACCTAAAATTGACTTCACAGACTGCTTGTGTAATTATTAAAATAAAAGGCTGTAGGCAACAATACGAAATCCTCAAACAGTGCAGTATAGTGATACAAGCCCGAAACCCCTATTGCCAGCCAACCAGGAAAGAGTACCGGTAGTCTAAATTTGGTTATCATCCAAAACTGGCTCCCACAGGAGATATCGCTTGGGTGAGATCAAGGAATGAAATTGCATCACAATGCTTTGCAGACCATTGGTTACCATGACGTCACACTCAAATGACATCAATAATGGCTCTGCTACTGAAGCTGTTAGCAGTACTTTTTACACTTAAAACACTGCTTATTACTGTCTACAAACTGAAAAAGTTTGAAGAATGATGTTGGATGATAAACAAACATGATAAAATCATAACCTTGTGTCTTTTGATATCAAATATATCAACACTCGATGATAAAAGATTTTAAAGTGGAAAAACTCCTCGGCCAGCCTTGGAGTTTTGCCACTTTTATCAACTCGTATTGATATATCTCTTTTTAAATGAATAAATGCTTGGTGAGCCAGGCAACTGCCATGGAGGTGAGGTGAGGTGAGGTGAGGTGAGGTGAGGTGAGGTGAGGTGAGGTGAGGTGAGGTGAGGTGAGGTGAGGTGAGGTGAGTGGGTGACTGGGTGGGTGAGTGAGTGAGTGAGTGAGTGAGTGAGTGAGTGAGTGAGTGAGTGAGTGAGTGGGTGGGTGGGTTTGGGGTGGGTGAGTGAGTGAGTGAGTGAGTGAGTGAGTGAGTGAGTATGATTTCACGCCGCTTTTAGCAATATTACAGCAATATCACGGCGGGGAACACCAGAAATGGATTCAGCATCTTCCCAAGGCAAGGGAGTTAACTGACTATAAAAGTCTAGTTTCCACCCTTGCCGGACTAGGCTGGTATTATGGAGTTACATTTTGGCTGGACTAACAACGAAATCAAAATCCGGTTCATAAACTGTCATTCAGATTTTGGTCAGTTGCAGGATTTGCAAAGCACCGCTTTGTCATCAGATATTTTCCAAATCTTTTCATGTTTCTAATCAAGGTGCTCATGTGATTTGATGCACTTCAAGATGTAAGACCCGTTTCATTACAATATAGATCTCGATTATCTATCAGATCGTCTTGACAGGGCGCCGCCATTTTGTTTGAAGCAAATGCAAGTGATACGAGAGGTGGAATCTGATTGGTCAGTAGGAGAGGCATAAAAGGGACATAACTCGTAACAGCCACTGGTGGCGCTACAATCGAGCCCAGGAATTCCAGCCTAGTTCAGCGAGGGTGGATACTGAACTCAGTTAACTCCCTTGCCTCGGGAAGACATGGATACAGGGGAGATAACAATGTGAGAGAAAAATGACTTCTGTGTTGCCAGTGTTTTGTCAATCAAATTCAAAGGGAAACATCATTTTTTACATTCCCTGAAAATGTCTCTGAGTGACTTGGTCATAGCATGAACTTCCTGAACATTTCCATGTGGTTAAGGTTGATGTAAATCTAATTTGATCATTTTAAAAATACTTTTGCTAAATTTACAACAGACTCGTCCCTTAAACAAGCAAGAATTTGTCCTCCAAACTACCTGCCCTTCTTCCATTACCAATTTGCAGGACACCTTGAGGTAGCTTGAATATTATCAACAAGTGGGAGTTGTTTATTTCTTATAGGTGAAGTGAGGTGAAATTGGGTTTAACGTCGCGTCCAAAATTATTGTACTTATACTTATATGCATGTACGTGTATGTGATTGTGTGGCTGCTTGTACTAGTCCAGACTGATGCCGCATTATAGTGCTAGCTCACTGAGATACCATGCCGCAGTTTAACATGAATACCCCACTCAGACACAGTATACTGACTCCGAGCCGACCAGACCTTGTTTTAGCCCCTTAATGCCGAGCACCAGACAGGGTAACAACAAGTGCCATCTTTTAACGTCTTTTGGTATGACGCGGCTGGAGATCGAACCCCGGACCTTCCGCTCTCCGGACGGACGCTCTGCCACTAGACCATGGAGGCGGTCCATTTGTGAATGAAATTTTGTGAAGATTTTATAGTAAACAAGACAATATATGTTTAACCGAATATACCGGAACACAGAAAAAATGTTGCAGTGTGTTTACTGTGACATCATCCATTGTAGAGTTGTGTCATGAATTGTTCACAGTTGAACATGTACAAACAGAGCGCTGGGGAAAACTAAGGAGAAGTTTTCTATTTGCAATATCTAGAAACATTATGCGTTTTTGAATTTGATTATCAGACAAATGGACATTTTTCACATTGAATTTGAATTTTATTCTGTTCTAAGATCATGGAGATGACACGGGAGGAGAGAACTCACCTCTTCTGAGCTGTGTGACTCGAGGCTTTCCTTCACTTCATAGTCCAGCTCAGCAAGATGCGGCAGAGAACCACGCCACTGTTTGAAAGAATGAAGGTTAATCAATCTGGACCCCTAAACAGTAATGGATAGACCTCTTCCATCAAGTTACGTTGACATCAACCACATCATATTTATAACAAACAAATGAAGATCCGGGATAGAATAGGTCTTCAGGAACCCATGCTTGCCGTAAAAGGCGACTATGCTTGTTGTAAGATGCAATTAACTGGATCGGGTGGTCAGGCTCGCTGACTTGTTTGATGCATGTCATCATATCCCAATTGCGTGGATCGATGCTCATGATGTCAATCAATGGATTGTCTGGTCCATACTTGATTATTTACAGACCGCCGTCATATAGCTGGAATATTGCTGAGTGCGGCATTAAACAACAAAAAAACCAAACAAACAAACAAATACCTTAAAGCCACTTTTGGAGAAAACCAGTTTTTCCATATTTCTTTTCAATGAAAATCAGCAATGTTACAAACAATCAAATTAAAATCAGATCCAAGCAACTTTCAAGACAGGGTTAGCCAGAACTTCACTCAGAGATGTCATATCAGAGTAAGAGATCCAATTTTAATGAGATGGTTTTACCAAGGCGATAAACCTTGTGATTGTTATATGACAGCAAAATTCCTTAACTCAATCTGTTCTGATTAATTTTCAAATTTATTTTGTTCAAGAATTTTGCGATTTTTTTACACAGATGACACATTACAGTTTATCTCTCATGTCCAGCTGATAAAATCCAAGCCAAAAAATAATGTTTTTGTTGTAAAACCAGAGTCAATTTACTTTTTCCAAATAGTTCAACCAACCCCCCACCAGAATATCCAATAGTGTGTCCCTTATGATTGTTATCAGTCAACTCGCTGGGTAAGAACTGGTCTTCAGCAACCCATGCTTGTCTAACCTTTGAAGATTACTGTTAAAACTGGTCTTCAGCAACCCATGCTTGTCTAACCTTTGAAGATTACTGTTAAAACTGGTCTTCAGCAACCCATGCTTGTCTAACCTTTGAAGATTACAGTTAAAACTGGTCTTCAGCAACCCATGCTTGTCTAACCTTTGAAGATTACTGTTAAAACTGGTCTTCAGCAACCCAGGCTTGTCTAACCCCTGAAGATTACAGTTAAAACTGGTCTTCAGCAACCCATGCTTGTCTAACCCCTGAAGATTACAGTTAAAACTGGTCTTCAGCAACCCATGCTTGTCTAACCCGTGAAGATTACAGTTAAAACTGGTCTTCAGCAACCCATGCTTGTCTAACCCGTGAAGATTACAGTTAAAACTGGTCTTCAGCAACCCATGCTTGTCTAACCTTTGAAGATTACAGTTAAAACTGGTCTTCAGCAACCCATGCTTGTCTAACCTTTGAAGATTACAGTTAAAACTGGTCTTCAGCAACCCATGCTTGTCTAACCTTTGAAGATTATGGTTAAAACTGGTCTTCAGCAACCCATGCTTGTCTAACCTTTGAAGATTACTGTTAAAACTGGTCTTCAGCAACCCAGGCTTGTCTAACCCCTGAAGATTACAGTTAAAACTGGTCTTCAGCAACCCATGCTTGTCTAACCCCTGAAGATTACAGTTAAAACTGGTCTTCAGCAACCCATGCTTGTCTAACCTTTGAAGATTACAGTTAAAACTGGTCTTCAGCAACCCATGCTTGTCTAACCTTTGAAGATTACAGTTAAAACTGGTCTTCAGCAACCCATGCTTGTCTAACCCATGAAGATTATGGTTAAAACTGGTCTTCAGCAACCCATGCTTGTCTAACCCATGAAGATTATGGTTAAAACTGGTCTTCAGCAACCCATGCTTGTCTAACCCGTGAAGATTACAGTTAAAACTGGTCTTCAGCAACCCATGGTTGTGTAACCCATGAAGTTTACGGTTAAAACGGGTCTTCAGTAACCCATGCTTGTCTAACCTGTGAAGATTACAGTTCAAACGGGTCTTCAGTAACCCATGCTTGTCTAACCCATGAAGATTACGGTTAAAACGGGTCTTCAGTAACCCATGCTTGTCTAACCTGTGAAGATTACAGTTCAAACGGGTCTTCAGTAACCCATGCTTGTCTAACCCATGAAGATTACGGTTAAAACGGGTCTTCAGCAACCCATGCTTGTCTAACCTTTGAAGATTACAGTTAAAACTGGTCTTCAGCAACCCATGCTTGTCTAACCCATGAAGATTATGGTTAAAACTGGTCTTCAGCAACCCATGCTTGTCTAACCCATGAAGATTATGGTTAAAACGGGTCTTCAGCAACCCATGCTTGTCTAACCTTTGAAGATTACAGTTAAAACTGGTCTTCAGCAACCCATGCTTGTCTAACCCATGAAGATTATGGTTAAAACTGGTCTTCAGCAACCCATGCTTGTCTAACCCATGAAGATTATGGTTAAAACTGGTCTTCAGCAACCCATGCTTGTCTAACCCATGAAGATTATGGTTAAAACTGGTCTTCAGCAACCCATGCTTGTCTAACCTTTGAAGATTATGGTTAAAACTGGTCTTCAGCAACCCAGGCTTGTCTAACCCCTGAAGATTACAGTTAAAACTGGTCTTCAGCAACCCATGCTTGTCTAACCCATGAAGATTACAGTTCAAACGGGTCTTCAGTAACCCATGCTTGTCTAACCCATGAAGATTACGGTTAAAAAGGGTCTTCAGTAACCCATGCTTGTCTAACCCGTGAAGATTACGGTTAAAACGGGTCTTCAGCAACCCATGCTTGTCTAACCTTTGAAGATTACAGTTAAAACTGGTCTTCAGCAACCCATGCTTGTCTAACCCATGAAGATTATGGTTAAAACTGGTCTTCAGCAACCCATGCTTGTCTAACCCGTGAAGATTACGGTTAAAACTGGTCTTCAGCAACCCATGCTTGTCTAACCCATGAAGATTATGGTTAAAACTGGTCTTCAGCAACCCATGCTTGTCTAACCCATGAAGATTATGGTTAAAACTGGTCTTCAGCAACCCATGCTTGTCTAACCCATGAAGATTATGGTTAAAACTGGTCTTCAGCAACCCATGCTTGTCTAACCCATGAAGATTATGGTTAAAACTGGTCTTCAGCAACCCATGCTTGTCTAACCCGTGAAGATTACGGTTAAAACTGGTCTTCAGCAACCCATGCTTGTCTAACCCATGAAGATTATGGTTAAAACTGGTCTTCAGCAACCCATGCTTGTCTAACCCATGAAGATTATGGTTAAAACTGGTCTTCAGTAACCCATGCTTGTCTAACCCGTGAAGATTACGGTTAAAACGGGAGACTCTCAGACTCTGAGACTTGGTTAAAACATGTCATCGTATCCTATTTGCAAAGATCGATGCTCGTGATTGATTGTCTGGTTCAGACTGAAGTTATTTACAGGCCGCTGTCACATAGCTGGAACACTGCCGAGTGCGACGTTAAACAACAAACAAACATATCAACCAATTACATGTTCCACCTACCAACTCGGAAACCAGCGGCTTGTCACACTTGACCCCCTTCTCTAGCAGCAGCAGCAGTAACATTTCTGAATGACCTTGAACATACAGGGTAAGGTCAACCAGTCCATCAGTCTCTGCCATCCAGCTCCCGCTCGTCTCACCCTCGCTGGGCGAGTAAGAGGAGGACACATAACTCTCCGAACTGGCAACAAAGTTCACATTTTTTACCTCTGTAGATATGGATGGTGACTTCCATGGCCACCCTGTATTTTGGTCTGTTATAGAAACATTCTGGTCATCTGTGAACTCCAGTGTTTCCTTGTGAGAAGACATGCCATCATCTGACACAGACGAAACCGTTCCACCGCTTCGTCCAAAGGGTTTATCTTCACAGGAAAGTGGAGTAACTGCATCATTCTCGGAGTCTGTCACTCCTGCTGGTTCAGACTGGTTTACACCAGTTCTTGTCACATGACCTCCATCCTCCGCTATGTACTCGTCACTTGTACAGCTAAGTGCCAAGTGTGGAGCATTGCTAATGTCAGGTGAACCAGTCGATATGGAATCCTGTTTCGAACTGTTTTGAAGTTCAGACACTTTTTCTTTATCTCTATCTAATTCAGTTTGCACTGAGATTTCCGACTCTTCTTGTCTATCACTTGAATGATGTCCTGAATCTAATTCATTAAATGATTCAATTTCAGATTCAGATTTGGAGGTAGTCTCTGAACTTTGATTTACGAAGTCTACATTACTAGAGTCAGTTTCAACCTTACTTCTGTCTTCTTCGGTTAGATTTGGATCTTCAGAAGATGCTGTAGGGGATATATCAGATGCTGCCTTGCTTGTGTCTTCTTCACTGACACTGATGTTAGTTTCTTTTTGAGAAGCACAGTCTTCTTTGTCACTAGACCTATCAGAAATAACATCTGCTCCCTGAACAGGTTTGTCACTGTCAACAACATGACCTTCAAAACCGACAACAGCAGAATCTTCCAAAAACAGCCCATCGTCAGTTGATTTTCCATCTCGAGAATTGTCATCTATATCTTTATTTGCACCACTTTCATCCTCAGAGAAAGACTTTCGGATTCCATTGAATCTTTTGATGTCACTATCCTTTTCCGTCTTGACATCTGAATCTGAACAACTTACAACTTTTTGTGCACCAGGTGATCCATCGTCTTTGGGAGTTATCTCCCTTGTTTCCCTCGATTTATGCAGAGTTATTTCCCCTTCAAGTTTCACGTGAGGAGAATTTTCTTGAGATTTCATTTTTGTATTTATCACTTTATTTGTTTCTAGAGATTCTGGTTCACTATCAAAATCTGTATTTCCCCCATTCAAAATCCTCTGCACTATATCTTTCAGCGGAGGCGGTAGTGCCGGTGAAAAGGCACTGTGACATTGCAGAGAAGGTACAGAAGCAGGATCGGAGGGCATCAGAGCCTTTGTGTCAAGGAACAGAAATTGTCTGTTGCTGGAAGGTCCGGGTTTGGACCTGAGTGAGGTCTGTCTGCGCCCACTCATTCTGCTGTATTCCTGTGAAGGCAGGAAGACTCTCAGGAGACGCAGACCTCCCGGTAACTCGAAATCTGAAATAATATTAAACCTACTGAAAAACTATTGAAACATTCCCCAGTGGGAATTCTGTGTCAGGATAGAACCCCAGCAACCCATGCCAGTTGTAAGAGGCGACATACGGATGGGGTGGTCAAACTGATCACAACCTAACTCCACCCTTAGCTTTATTCCAGCTATATGGATTGCATTTTGTTTGTTTGTTGTTTACACCACACTCAGCAATATTCTAGCCATATGACGGTGGTTTGTAAATAATTGAGTCTGGACCAGACAATCCAGTGATTGACATCATGAGCATCGATCCACGCAATTGGGATACAATGACATGCATCACCCGATCCCGTTTGTCGCCTCTTACGACAAGCGTACCCCGTATCTTCACGGGTCAGATTGCATTTTGACCAGTTTCATTGAAATGTATTCTATTAAATCCTCATGGAGCTGAAAAAAATATGTAAAAGTGAGTGAGTGGGTGGGTGGGTGGGTGAGTGGGTGAGTGAGTGAGTGAGTGGGTGGGTGGGTGGGTGGGTGGGTGAGTGAGTGAGTGAGTGAGTGAGTGAGTGAGTGAGTGAGTGAGTGAGTGAGTGAGTGAGTGAGTGAGTGAGTGAGTGAGTGAGTGAGTGGGTGGGTGGGTGGGTGGGTGGGTGGGTGGGTGGGTGGGTGAGTGAGTGAGTTGGGTGTAACGCCAGTCACTTCACGGCGTGTCAACATAATGTGGGAGGAAAGCCCAAAGTGATGCAGGTCTCAGACATTTACCACTTCGGTGAAACCCACGAGCATGGGTATGGTGCTGACAAACCTAGAAACATAATCGGGGCGAATCGGGATTCGAACACACAATCATAGGTTTCTGGCGTGCCCAAGGGACGCAACTCTGCACAGCTAATCGCGGCGCCTTAGACGACTGGGCCACCCGTGCCCCCGTCAAATTAAGTGAGAAACGGTGACTGTTGAACATTTTACAGATGAAGTCTTTGAAATGCATTTAGAAGTGATACACATAAGGAAGAGAATTTATGGATGTCAACTTCTTTATAATGAGGAACACAACGTTTCAGAGTACATACTTACTCCTTCATCATACTCTGACACGTTGTGTTCCTCATAATAAAGAAGTTGACATCCATAAATTCTCTCCCTTATTTTACGGATGATTGGCTACATCTAAATGTTGTCTTACTTAATGTGTCTTACCAGGTTTTATTTCTTGGCATGGCAGCTACAACAGAATGGATAAAAAGAGAAATTATAATGTTTAAATAGTTAATTCACAAAACAACCCAACAATTTAGCCTTACACAAACAACGTGAGACAAACAAACAACGCTGGGCAAACATATGGAATAGGCTACAATAAGCCTCTCATCACACTGAGACAAAATCTGACAGAGGTTTGTCCTTATATCCCAAGGATTTAAGAAAAATATGGTGAGTGGGGGTTGTTTAGTGTACATTAAGACACTGCAGGGAGAATAAACCATGATACCGTCGTCCAATTTACATCATCAAGATGCGAGCGCATGTTTGAATTTCCAGAAATGATTTCATGATAGAACAATGTTTTATTGTGAAATAAACCATGCTTCATTCTTCATTGTTCTTTGTGAGTAATCGCGTAGCTTTCTCATACTAGAACATACATGATTCTGTTGAGGCTTGAGAAGGAGAAGTCTCTTTGTGACATCGGGGGACAGTTGTGTGGACAACACTCTGTGTGAAACAACAACCGAGAGGCATCATTACTTCAAACAAGGATAAAACAAAGGGATAAAACACGCTATCAGTCAGCCCAGTGTAAACAACCAAACAGTGAAACAAATGTCATATTTGGGATAACACTTTCTTAGAAACATAGTTTGTTGTTTATTTGTTGTTTAACGCCCTACTCAGCAATATTCCAGCTATATGACGGCGGTCTGTAAATAATCAAGTATGGACCAGACAATTCAGTGATTGACATCATGAGCATTGATTCATGCAATTGGGATCGATGACATGCATCAACCAAGTCAGCGAGCCTGACCACCCAATCTTGTTAGTCGCCTCTTATGACAAGCATAGTCGCCTCTTACGGCAAGCATGGGTTGCTGAAAAGTCTCAGACAAGAAGCGGTGTCGACAGCCAGTCGACCGATGCAGATCAATCGAGCGGATCTGCCAAACCCTCAAAGTCTGGACAATCATTTTGTATGTCGTGGCTAACGACTTTCGATTGGTTGACATACAATGAGGATTTGCAGATTTTATTGTTTTCAGTAGCTAGTCGTATATTGAATTTTGATTGACCGTCATTTTGCTTTCTGTGACGATCGATATCAAATTTATTTATGGTCAATAATTAAGTACAGATGAAAAAAGTATTCAAATAACTATTGCTATCAACGATATTTTAGTATTTGTGATTATATTATCTGTCTTGTTTTTAAATAATCTTTAGGTTAAAAAAAACCCTTTTCCCATGAGGTCACGTGATAACCAAATATGCGTACACTTGAGCAGACTCATGAATATAATATTAATTACACCGTTCACTACGTTAACAGATCGTTATTATAACAGAAACAAACGTATGTTTTCCATGTATATCTAAAATGATATTATTTGTTATTAACTGTCCGGTGAATTAAACAATTTAAATTGAAACAATTCATAATTCATCATATTATGAATACGTAACAACTTGTAATGTGTGTGAAAAGTCGTACTAAAATACGCTATTTTGAAGGGGGCGTGGCCTAAATGCAAATGTCCAATTGGGATTTTAAATTTTCCGGACCCCTGCTGAAAACCTATTCTTCCCCGGATCTTCACGGGTCTCTTAGAAATGTACAGATTCCAGTACTTTTGGGGGTTGAGTCCCATCTGGGATTTGAACCCACACTGCCAGAATAAGGCACCTAATCACCAGCACACAAAGTCAGCGATCTAACTGGGACTCAAGAAAAAATAGTACTAGAATCTGTACTTTACTTAGAAAGTGTTATCCCAAAACTAACTTTTGTTACATCTGACATCTCTCCAAATGGCATTGCGTTTTCATAACAAAACAATGAGTGTGGTCTCCCGTGAACCACTGATTTCTGGATAAACTTATTCAGCATCACAACAATTACCCCTTGCCAGGTTAGCTACAGAAGTAGGTTCAGCAGCACATCCAAACATCTTACCAACCAATCAAACATGGAGATAAGGAAAAAGGAGTGAGTGAGAAGGGTTTAACGCCGCTTTTAACAGTATTCCAGTTATATCACGGCGTGTCAGCTTAATGTGGGAGGAAAGGCCAAAGTGATGCACGTCTCAGACATTTACCACTTCGGTGAAACCCACGAGCACAGGTATGGTGCTGACAAACCTAGAAACATAATCGGGGCGAACCGGGATTCGAACCCACAATCTAGGTTTCTGGCGTGCCCAAGGGACGCAATTCTGCACAGCGCCTTAGACGACTGGGCCACCCATGCCCCCTAAGGAAAAAGGAAATGTGCAAGGATGGAGGACATTAAAGACATTTTTTTGGGCTTTCTTTGGCTTTCACTCCACCATAATCAATGGGACTGGCCGCCATGTTGTTTATAACCCAACCCAACATTGAGGCTGGTTTGTAACTTGCACTCGAAGTAGTCTGTTACGCTACGCAGCAATTCAAAATGGCTGATGAAAATCAAGGGCAGGTAATCTGAGATTGCGAGAACCAGGATCCAGGGGTTAGAGTAGGTTTATTGAAATGCGAGCCCTGGCGATATAGAGGATGAAAAAGTAGACACAATTTATGGATAACAAGTCTTGCTAGACAATGGTATAAGGATCTATATCGAAACGTCACGTTTTACAGTATTAAAGAAGTTGTTATCAATAAAATTGTCACCCGTCAACTTCTAAGTAATGCCTATCAAACAATTTGATGTAGGGGATGTATCAATATTGCCAAGACAAGCATGGACTTTGTCATTCTAATGATTGTGTGTGTGGGGGTGTTTGTTTCTAATGCTGCTGTCAGCAATATTCCAGCTATTTGACGATGGCCTCTAAATAATCGCGTATACACTAGACAATCCAGTGACTGATAACTGATTGCTGCACTCAGCAATATTCCATCTATTTGATGATGGTCTCTAAATAATCGCGTCTAGACCAGACAATCCAGTGACTGATAATGCGAGCACCGAAAATGATTATCCACAACGTACTTGCTCTTGTAGAGCAGGGCTCCCCCTATGACCCCGTTCTGTCGGTGACAGCGTTGCAGGATGTGTGAAGCATGGAGGAACGTCTTGCAGTAGCTCTGATTGGACAAGCAAAAGAGTTATTATTAACATGTGACAATGTGATACCAATCAATTATACTGATGTATTCTGTATTTGTGGATGTTAGCATTGTGTGTTGTGTTAGCCATTTGAATTTCCTTCTGTAGGACATACATATACTACTCAAAATATGACTATAGTTAATCTGTCATGGCATGATTCTAACCTTTTCTAACCCAGAATCCCCACGACCAGCATAGAATCCTGGGGACCTATTCTAACCCAGAATTCCCACGACCAGCATAGAATGCTGGGGACCTATTCTAACCCAGAATCCCCACGACCAGCATAGAATGCTGGGGACCTATTCTAACCCAGAATTCCCACGACCAGCATAGAATGCTGGGGACCTATTCTAACCCAGAATTCCCACGACCAGCATAGAATGCTGGGGACCTATTCTAACCCAGAATCCCCACGACCAGCATAGAATGCTGGGGACCTATTCTAACCCAGAATCCCCACGACCAGCATAGAATGCTGGGGACCTATTCTAACCCAGAATCCCCACGACCAGCATAGAATGCTGGGGACCTATTCTAACCCAGAATTCCCACGACCAGCATAGGTTGCTGGGGACCTATTCTAACCCAGAATCTCTATCACCAACAAAGGTTGCTGAGGACGTATTCCAATCCAGAATTCCCGCGACCAGAATAGGTTGCTGGGAACCTATTCTAACCCAGAATTCCCACGACCAGCATAGGTTGCTGGGGACCTATTCTAACCCGGAATCCCCATCACCAACAAAGGTTGCTGGGGACCTATTCTAACCCAGAATCCCTGCAGCCAGAATAGGTTGCTGGGGACCTATTCTAACCTGGAATACCCACGACCAGCAAAGGTTGCTGAGGACGTATTCCAATCCGGAATTCCTGCGACCAGAATAGGTTGCTGGGGATCTATTCTAACCTGGAATACCCACGACCAGCATAGGTTGCTGGGGACCTATTCTAATACAGAATCCCCGCGACCAGCATAGGTTGCTGGGGACATATTCCAACCCAGAATCCCCGCGACCTGCATAGGTTGCTGGGGACCTATTCCAACCCAGAATCCCCGCGACCTGCATAGGTTGCTGGGGACCTATTCTAATACAGAATCCCCGCGACCAGCATAGGTTGCTGGGGACCTATTCCAACCCAGAATCCCCGCGACCTGCATAGGTTGCTGGGGACCTATTCTAACCCGGAATCCCCCTGACCAGCATAGGTTGCTGGTGACCTATTCTAACCCGGAATCCCCACAACCAGCAAAGGTTGCTTGGCATCTACTCTAACCCAGAATCCCCACGACCAGCAAAGGTTGATGGGGACCTATTCTAACCTGGTATCCCCACGACCAGCATTAGTTGCATGATTATTTCAGATTTGTGTGTGTTACAATACGGTGAAACAAGTTTAAAAATGCTTACTCCAGCCCTAGATGCAACACTGTTTTAATTCTGGCACAGTGCCAGTGCTCAAGTACCTTTGACAGTTGAACGTCTGGCAATATCTGAAACGCCTGTGACACCAGATCTCCGTAGACCTGACAAAAGGGTAGGTACATCTCCCATACCTTCGCTAGTTCAGCTGGAAAACTTTGAGGAGTCTTACATCGCTGAAAAAGTGGATATGGGCAAACACTTTAACCACCAGGCCGAGGAAAATAGGAGGTGAGGTGAAATGGGGTTTAACGTCGCGTCCAAGATTATTGCACTTATATAGCGACGTGCATGCACGTGTATGTGTGTGTGGCTGCTTGTACTAGCCAGGACTGATGCCAATTTATAGTGCTAGCACACTGAGAATACCATGCCGCAGTTTAACATGAATACCCCACTCAGACACAGTATGCTGACTCCGAGCCGACCAGTCCTTGTTTTAGCCCCTTAATGCCGAGCGCCAGACAGGGTAACAATAGGTACCATCTTTTAGCGTCTTTTGGTATGATGCGGCCTGGGATCGAACCCTGGACCTTCCACTCTCCGGGCGGACGCTCTACCATTAGACCACGGAGGCAGCCCAGGAAAATAGGAAGGAAAGGTTGTTTGAACCTGAAGTCAATACAAGGAGTAACACCTCTCTTTTACTACCATGACAAACCAGACTTATTCACTACAGGATCTTGGTGCGCTGCAACAGTATTAAAAACTTTCTTCAGCAATATTCCAGCTTTATGACGACAGTCTGAAAATAATCCAATCTGGACCAGACATACCAAAGATTGATACCATGTGCAACCACCCACGCTGTTGGCGTAAGACCAAATCATGAAGCCTGGCCAGCCAATCAATCCCATTGCCTCTCCAACTCCAGCATCGGATGCTGGGGACCTGTTCTAACCCAGAATCCACACAAGCACACAATTTAGACGCCTCTTACAACCAGCATCAGGTGCTGGGGACCTGTTCTAACCCAGAATCCACACAAGCACACAATTTAGACGCCTCTCCAACTCCAGCATCGGATGCTGGGGACCTGTTCTAACCCAGAATCCACACAAGCACACAATTTAGACGCCTCTTACAACCAGCATCAGGTGCTGGGGACCTGTTCTAACCCAGAATCCACACAAGCACACAATTTAGACGCCTCTTACAACCAGCATTGGGTGCTGGGGACACGTTCTAACCCAGAATCCACACAAGCACACAATTTAGACGCCTCTTACAACCAGCATCAGGTGCTGGGGACCCGTTCTAACCCAGAATCCACACAAGCACACAATTTAGACGCCTCTTACAACCAGCATCAGGTGCTGGGGACCCGTTCTAACCCAGAATCCACACAAGCACACAATTTAGACGCCTCTTACAACCAGCATCGGGTGCTGGGGACCTGTTCTAACCAAGAATCCACACAAGCACACAATTTAGACGCCTCTTACAACCAGCATCGGGTGCTGGGGACCTGTTCTAACCCAGAATCCACACAAGCACACAATTTAGACGCCTATTACAACCAGCATCAGGTGCTGGGGACCCGTTCTAACCCAGAATCCACACAAGCACACAATTTAGACGCCTCTTACAACCAGCATCAGGTGCTGGGGACCCGTTCTAACCCAGAATCCACACAAGCACACAATTTAGACGCCTCTTACAACCAGCATCAGGTGCTGGGGACCCGTTCTAACCCAGAATCCACACAAGCACACAATTTAGACGCCTCTTACAACCAGCATCAGGTGCTGGGGACCCGTTCTAACCCAGAATCCACACAAGCACACAATTTAGACGCCTCTTACAACCAGCATCAGGTGCTGGGGACCCGTTCTAACCCAGAATCCACACAAGCACACAATTTAGACGCCTCTTACAACCAGCATTGGGTGCTGGGGACCTATTCTAACCCAGAATCCACACAAGCACACAATTTAGACGCCTCTTACAACCAGCATTGGGTGCTGGGGACCTGTTCTAAGGCGAAATTACCACTGGGGTCTTCCAAACACGCTAAATGAAAGTTGTGAAATTTTCATAAAATTATACAAAAATGATGTGAACAGAATAGGATAACTTCAAAGTCTTTGAAACAAAAAATATGTCATATAAAAAAATGCATTTAATTACCTTTATCCTAACTTTGAAAAGAAATTGTGGCCATCAATGTTGAGCTAGTGGCCTTCTAGGTGACCTACCTGCCTCAAAGCTTCCAAACTGCCTTGGAAGAAAACAAACACTTTCCACACAAACTCAAAATGGCGAGTGATGAAGTCGTCCGGGATGAACAAGTCACAACCAAGGGCCTGACCAAACAAAGGGGTAACAGATTATAACTCATGATAGTGAATACCGTATTCGACGTAATAAGCGCCCCGCTCTATTAAGCGCCCATGGCGATATTTGCTAATATATTGGCTAGTGAACAATCCCAATTAACACCCCTTCCAATTGATCAATGTACACAAGACTTATTTATTCGTGTATAATAAACACTCAGGTGTTATATGCACCCTTAATTATGGGGAATTCAATTCTTGAAAACTATATCTGTCGTACATAAACATTTCAGGCGGTCAGCATAAACCACGAAATGTATCTTTCAACTCTGTTTTTTTTCCACCAAAATAATATTCTAATAAGAGCCCCCTATTCCTAATTTTGAGAGCGCCCTGGGCGCGTATTACGTCGAATACGGTATGTCATAATTCTATTGAATAATCTTAAGTAAAAAAATTTGAAATGTCCACAAAACACATGACCAAGTGTTTGAAATATGTTGTTCTTTAATTCCATAGTGAGTGAGTGAGTAAGGTGGGTTTAACACCGCTTTGAACAGGTTTGTTTGTTTGTTGTTTAACACAGCACTCAGCAATATTCCAGCTATATGACAGGGGTCTGTAAATAATTGAGTGTGGACCAGACAATCCAGTGATTGACATCATGAGCATCGATCCACGCAATTGGGATATGATGACATGCATCAACCATCAGCGAGTCTGACCACCCGATACAATAAGTCGTCTCTTACGACAAGCATAGTCGCCTACTTTGAACAGTATTCCAGTTATATCACAGCATGTCAGCTTAACGCTGGAGAAAAGCCTTAAGTGAAACTTACGAGCACCATTATGGTACTGAGTGAGTGAGTGAGTGAGTGAGTGAGTGAGTGAGTGAGTGAGTGAGTGAGTGAGTGGGTTTAACGCTGCTTTTAACAGTATTCCAGTGATATCGTGGCGTATCAGCTTAATGTGGGAGGAAAGCCCAAAGTGGTGCAGGTCTCAGACGTTTACCACTTCGGTGAAACCCACGAGCACAGGTATGGTGCTGACAAACCTAAAAACATAATTGGGGCGAACCGGGATTCGAACCCACAATCATAGATTTCTGGCATGCCCAAGAAGACGCAACTCTGCACAGTAAATCGTGGCATCTTAGACGACCGGGCCACCCTTGCCCCCAGTTATGGTACTGACAACCTATGAACATGATCCGGACGAACCAGGATTAAAAAAATGATCTTACGAAGATGCAACTTTTCACAGCGAATGGTGGCACCATAAGACGACTAGGCCACCCATGCCCCCTCTATAATTCAAAGGTCCTGTGCACTGAACATACATTTCAACTAACCTGATGAGACAATGTTTGCTCTGAGGAACATTCAAGTTATGACAAATTTTCTTTTATCAAATTAAGTAAACTATTGATACTTACAATGGTGAAATCTCCATGACGTTGTGTGGCAAACTTCTCCGATAAAAGTTTGATGACTTTGGGGGTAGATTGTGGAAGACAATGAAAGAAGAAATCTGATATCCCAATCAGTTTACCCACCAGCGCACACTGGTTGTCAACGCTCACCTGTGAGAGAAAGAGTGTGTGAGTGAGTGAGTGAGAGAGAGAGAGAGAGGGGAGGGGGGGAGTAAAGGAGGACTGGCATATGCATCCTCTATATCTCCAGGGCTTGCATTTTGGTAAACATTTCGGTAACCTACATGAATCCCTATCGTAATCAATAAGACTGGATGCCATGTTGTTGCTATTGTCATATTGTTGATATTGGCAGAGTAATTTATTGTCACACAATGTTTGTATTACATTGTTTCTACACAGATTCAGTAGAGCTCATTGCATTGTATTTGAACAATGATTATTTGTCAAGAATGCGGTACTATATAATGTAAGTAGTGGTGAGGAAGTTCTTATAATCAGATGCTCAAGTTATCTGAAAACTTCTGGAATAACATTGATGGACATCAAGCTCAACAGAAACATGGAATATTCTGTAATGTTCTTGTGACACTGGACTGGTCTGGCACTGTGTGGAAAGTGCTGGAAGCTAGTTGAACTATTTATGTGTATACAGACGCATGCCACATTTCATCTGACATTACATCAAGACCAGTTTTTGTATGAAGATGCTTTTCACCCTGGTGTTCACAGCCAAGGCCTATCTTGGAAGCTGTTGCAGCGAGGTGATTCTTTCTCCTGCCATAGTCATTTCCACTGCTCTCACATTTTATACTGCCATTGAATATTGAACTACCACTCTACTGTGAACTGCCATTGTATTTGCTGTGCACTAATTTGCATTTATTCGTAAACCTAGTTAATTTTGTAACACATTGTTGACTGTATACCATTGTTTGTTTGTTGGTTGGTTTCACACTAAATTCTTTTACGCACAGATTTCTGGGTTAACATATTGTTTCAATTTGGGAATCAACGCGTAACAATATCACTAACCCTACATTAAGGTTGGTTTGTAACTCGCATTCTGATTGGTACGTTAAACTCAGCATGGTGTATCTAGATGATGAAGCACTCAACAAATTGCATATACCTGTAGGTGGTAAATCTAACATTGAGGCGAACTGCAACATGTAGGCAGTTGTCTAAAGGTGTGAATCATTGTAAAATCAGCAAACTCAGAAATGTGACGTTTGAATATGTCTCCCTTTAATAATGGCCGATTAGAATACCAGGGTCAAATGATGTCATTTGACTTCTAGATGTAATCCATTGTTGGTGATGTATTTCTAGGCCAGTGTCTCAACGACCTCTGTTGTTCTCTTCACTTTTATAACAATTGCTTGCCATAAGTTCTTGTTTGCTCTTAATTGCAGTATTGAGGGATATTGTCATGACAAAATCTTTCTTTTTTAGCTATGACTGTCAGTAATGGCTTCTGCAAATGAGGTAAGACTCGCTGACTTGGTTGATGCATGTCATCGTATCCCAATTTCGTGGATCAATACTCATGATGTCAATCACTGGATTGTCTGGTCCAGACTCGATTGTTTACAGACCACCATCATATAGCTGGAATATTGCTGAGTGTGGAGTTAAACAAAATCAAACATACTTAACTTTCTATTCTAAAACAATTTAAATTGATGAAGCATATGCATATGCTGTATGTCTTGATGTCTATCAAGGAATAACAACAACATCATCATCATCATCATCATCATCATCACATCTGATGGATATACCGTGTTGGGGTAGAAGTAGATAATGGCATCCTTCAAGTCATCCTCTTCCCGTTTCAGCACATTGTGGTCGTATATGAAGAAACTGCAGATCTCATTTCCTCTGAAATGCAATGATAAAGTATGTGAGTATGGTTTTACGCCGCTTTTAGCAATATTCTAGCAATATCACGGCGGGGGACACCAGAAATGGGCTTCACACATTGTACCCATGTCAGGAATCGAACCCGGGTCTTCAGCGTGACGAGCGAACGCTTTAACCACTAGGCTACCCGACTGCCCCTGCAATGATAAAAGCAAGGATAGATTATATATTTCATGTGTGCCACAGGGCACTCACAAAAAATTTAGATGTGCTCTTTGGAATATAAGTGTGGCAATGAAAATACTTTGGATCCATATTCAAACTTGGTGTATTTTATTTTACTATGACATGTATGAGCTAGAGATCTTGTCCGTCAATGATCATTTTGCCACCCGGTGTTTTACAATTATTTTCCACTGAGCCTCGGTTGCTGAGTGGGTTAGATCACTGAATTAGTGTGCTGGAGATTAGGTGCCTCACCCTGAGAGTGTGGGTTTGAACCCCGGATGGGAATCAACCCCCCAAAAGTACTAGGATTTGTACTTCACTGAGAAAGTGTGATCCCAAATATAAAATTTGGTATATTTTCCTTTAAATACACAATCACGCGACCAAAGTTGGTAATTACGAAAAATTATCATTGACCTAACTAAAAATACCAGTTTTGTAATATTTCATGCATAACAAAAATAATTCTTCATTGTGATCATTTAATTCTGTGACAGATGACATGGCCCTATTGTGGGGGTTAACAGGATTGAGGTTAAGAATGGACGATTTACCATCTCACAACAATGACATAATGTGTGTCAAAGATGCTTGCTTCATACAATCTTCATTTCATGTTACATTCGCCCTTAGCCTAAGGCTTAGGTTTAACTCTATGTATAAGTTCAATGTTCTCGACTTGACTTTATTGCTCGCTAAAAAGGGGTGCAGGCTAAAATGGCACCTCACCTATGTCTCAATAACAGGCCACAGAAAGTCAGGTACACACATATGTACGATGGGTCCATTGGTCACAGTTGTCACATGATATAGCAGCTTGATTTTTTCAGACATTCTTCTCGCATGCAACACATCGAAGGGCCATTGTGAATAATTTTGATCTGACATCACCATGTTAGGCCTCTTAAATACAGTTTTAGCTTGACATTAAGTTAAATTGGATAAAGGTACTTAAAATTTCGAAGCCTATAGGTTTTTCACAATAAGTTACCTGAGCCTCCCAAACAGAGTCGTCCAGTAAATTGGAGTAGAGGCTAATTTCTAATGTAAACTTATTTTAACATTTCACAATTATTGGTGTTTGCAAGTTTTCAATGCAAGTTTAATTTCATTTATTTTACCAAGGTAAAAACATAAGGTGCCGTTTTTGCCAGGCAATAGTAGCCGTTTTCGCTGGAGGCGAAGTGACGTTTTCGCCAATTGGTGCCGTTTTGCCGAGGTGCCGTTTTAGCTATAACCCCTAAAAAGTCATGTTTTAGATGCTATGTGACACTGTCAGTTGCATTTGTTTGTTTTACTTGCAACAAAACAACAGAAATATTAGTTCTGACTAAATGAAATCAATTACAATAAAGCCCTTAATCAACATAAAGCAAAACACAACACATTCTAACATCGTAAGTTTGGACACACCTGTTTAGGTCGGCCATTTTCCCTCGTCACATGATTTATGTCACGTGATGTAAATAATATCCATTTGAAATTTGTATAACCCCTTTTCCGTTTCCGGGAAATTGATTACAAAATCGTAAAGATTATAATTATTTGGAGACAGTAATGATTCTGTTATTTTAATAAATGGTCTGTGGGTAAATGTTTACTACATGCTTGTTTCGGTTTTTTTTATTGAATCTTCTTGTTGTCCATTTAGGTTAATGTTTCGTATTTAACAAAAGGTTAAGGTTTTATTTATGCCAAATGGAATATAGATAAATCACATTTACATGTACATAGATTTATATATTCATAATGTCATATTTATATCATATCTATAATCTCTAATTTACATCATACGAAAAAGCAGTGGATGCATTGCAGCTTTGCCTAAAATATCAACATGGCCGAAGCTGCACCATGCGGTAATTCTGGTAAATGCGAAGAAAAGGATGTCTCGAGTTCTGATCAGGTCTTATATGACAGGACGTCTTCGCAGAAGAGTGCAGAGTCTCAAAAACCAATCTGCGTAATTGTCCTTGGCATGGCAGGCTCAGGGAAGAGCACATTTGTCCAGGTAAAAACATGCTGCTATGAAGTTGAATAAACAGGTTCGCTACTGCCCCATCACCAATGCATCGGTAGAAGTCGGCCCAACGGGACAGGCTTAGATCTAGCTCCTGGATGCCACGGGGACATATATATACCTCCTCTTCAACCATCACTCTGAAGTTAAATAGAATTCAAAGTACATTGCGCACATACGTGCACAAAGTTTGCGTGAGGAATTCTATGTTTTGTTCATCCGTAGTCATTTTAGGCATTTAAACTAATATCTGATAACTATGGGATTAGTGCAGTTTACTGGGCAGACTTTTTCGGATTATAATTTGTGCCGCTTGCAGGATCGAACTCGCATTGCCAGCTTGAAGTTAACTTAACTGTTAAGTTAGGATAATGAGTTTATCTAATTAACCAACCCTTTAATATTGGACCATGAGCGTGCTCATTTACCATGTTTACCAAGTGATCTTCACCTGATCGTTTACCTCAGCTAGATGACTATCTAGCAACTAACCCTAAGGATTTTAAAGGTTGGTTGGTTTGGTTGGTTTGATGTTTTACGCTGCACTCAGCAATATTCCAGCTATATGATGGCGGTCTGTAAATAATCGAGTCTGGACCAGACAATCCACTGATTAATATCATGAACATCGATCCACGCAATTGGGATCGATGACATGCATCAACCCAGTCAGTGAGCCTGACCTCCCGATTCCGTTAGTCGCCTTTTACGGCAAGCATGGGTTGCTGAAGACCTTTTCTACCCCGAATAAAGGAGTGCCTAACCCTAGGTATTATAAAGGGGTGTTTGACTGGCAAGTAGTGCCTCACCCAAAGGATCGTAAAGGGGTGATCAGAAAAAAATGCCTGAGCCAAATGATCGTATAGGGATGCTTCATCTGAAAGTGGATCCCAAGGCTGAGGATAGAGTTGGGGATAACCTACCCTAACCCTAACACAATCAACCCTAAGAATCAAAGAGGCATGTGGGATCTGTGAGATCTGTGAAGTGAGAGCCACAACCAGGAGCCTCAGCCAACTAGCGCTCTAAATAAGCTGCGCCCAGTGAACTGCACAAACTGTTACACAATTAAATTTTCGAGTCAACTGACAAGTATCATAAGAGTCTTCATCACAGCGTTTCAAATATAAAAAATGTGTCATGAGAGTCCTCATTATTATCTCTTTCAGAGATTAACTGCACATCTCCATGCGAAGGAGACACCTCCTTACACTATCAACCTTGACCCTGCTATCAGAGAAGTGTGCTTCCCAGCCAACATAGGTAGGTAACCATGGTAACAGGTTATAAGAATCCTGATAGTCGTGATATCTGATATTTATTTGAAACTTCTGTTGATAAGTAAAACTATTTTTAAATAATAAAGTATTTTGTATGTATTTTCTGACTTGTGCGAAAGCTATTTTTGATACTCATCGCTTGATCATGATTCAGTGTGATATGTCTCAAAGAAATAGTTATTCATTCATTAATGATCCAGTTCGATTTTAAAAAAATATTTTAACATGTTTTTGCAGATATCCGAGACACAGTGAACTACAAGGAGGTGATGAAACAGTATCCTTGGCCATGTTATGTATGAGTGGTGTCACCCCTGTGTGTCTTGATATTTACAATCTGACACATGCTAACTTGTTAATGTAAGCTTAAACCATCTTGACAAAGTTCAAGCAACATATTCCTTCGTCAGATAGGAAGACTAGTGACCAAACAAAGTTTGGTATGCTCAGGAACATTGTTGCACTGAAGACATGGTAAAGGGGGAGGAGGTACGACAATGGCTTACTGGAAATGTCATATTTTAAAGTAGCAGAAACTTTAAAATATTGACGTGAAAATGATCAGACATGTTCTAATGGCTGACTGCTAGTCTTTTTTCTTTCTTACAATTTTGACTTTGAACCATAGTGAAATACACAAATATGGCTAAAATGCTTCCTGAAAACCTGTGGAATCAGGCTTTTAGCGTGTTTAGTCACAGGTTATAATTATGTGCATTTAGTGAAATGCAATTGTTGAAATGAAGAAAGTCTAGTTCTTACTCATATGAGCACATCTGATAAATTTCATAACAATTAATAAAGGATTTGCTCAAGTCTTAGATTATGCAGATGCTGTGGGCCTAAAAGGGCAAAAACATTGACATGGAGAGTGTTGAACATATATGTCTATCTACTGTGATCCATATCTACATGCTTTCACTCAAGTATGGCTGAAATGGATGAAAGACTTATTTATTTAATTCCAGAGAAAATCTATATATGACCTAGTAGAAGACCCATTGAAGCTGAAATTTTAAACTAGATTTATCTTTACCAATATCTTCTTTGAAAATTTAAATTATGTAGATTCTGTGGGTCAACTGAACATGAGCCTTTACCATACTTCAGCCTTAAGTGAACTTGAGTCAGCTTAATACATTGTATTAACATGAGAGCTAAAAAGAGCTCGAGATACTTGTTTCAGATACAGATCCTTTTTTTCTGGTTGGTAAGAGTTATTTCCCTTAACACGTTCTCATATACTCTCTTGGTCCAAATGGTGGCATTGTGACGTCACTGAATCTGTTCGCAACAAGATTTGATCAGGTTTGTGTGGTATAAGCAGTAGAGCACTAAAGAAAGAGGTCATTTTGTTCTGTTGTAAAAACATTTTACATGCTCTGGATGGAATCTCTCATAAGAAACATGGTGATCAACTTGTCAGGCACTAGTACTGTTGTCCTTGCCAAACTGACCAAAAGTTAAGGTATCCTAAGGACTAGTAGAAATTGGCCATTTTTAAGGGTCTTGCTATATGTTATCATTATAAGGACTAGTGGACTAAAGATGTTAGTTTCTACCACTGCTTCTGACGACGATGATAATGATGATCAATGTTTAGGAACCTGATTGTTTGTCTGTCATGTTCTCTCATTGTTTTTTTTGATAAAAACATTTTTGAACTGGTTGATTTTCATTTCCACGACTTAGCTTTCATATGTTCACATGGTCATTGACCTTGTTAAATATGTTGATTCTTTTAGGTAATGGGGTTTATTGAGAAGAGGTCTACGGAATGTCGGTAAGCATCATCGCTATGAGATGTATGAAGTTTTAATTCTTCTAAGCCATGGTAAACAAGAGAGACGTAGAGTCCATGTGTATATCAGATGATACTGAATTTGTTTGTTACCCCTGAGGATCCTGGGATAGAACAAGTCCCCAGCAACATATGCTTGTTGTTAGAGGCGGCCAGATGGATCGGGTGGTCAGTCTCAGGGACCTGGTTCATTGCGGGGCATTGCACCCCGGTAGTGCGGATAGTTGCCCACAATATCGATAACTGGATTGTCTGGTCCAGATTTGATTATTTAAAGATCGCCTTTATCTTGCTTGGACGATGCTGTTTGCATTTTGGAGCCTGCATATACCGCATCCCGTGAAGATTCGGGTCAGAATAGGTCTTCAGCAACCCATGCTTTGCCGTAAAAGGCGACTATGCTTTTCGTTTGAGGTGAATAATGCGATTGACTTGTTTGATGCATATCATCGTGCCCCAATTGCGTAGATTGTACTCATGATGATGCAAATTACTGGATTGTTTGGTCCAGGCTCGATTATTTACAGACTGTCGTAATATAGCTAGAATATTGCTGAGTGTGGCTTTAAACAACAAACAAACAAACAAAGTATATACAACAGGATACACAGCTCAGTGTGTTCACTACTATCTACACAGTTGACGTTTACGTTAAATACCAAATCTGAAAACTCAAATAAGGTTTTTTGACTGTGGTGTAACAATAGATGCTAATGAAGGATGCTGGGGAGTAATCAGTGTCTTTATCTTCACATGACTGGAAGCATTAAGGCGTTCGTGATGGATTAGGGATGCCTAATCTCAACATCCATAGGGGATGGCAAACTAACTTGATGTAGAGTAATTAATCCGTGTTTACATCTCCACCTCGCCCATGAAGATCGGGGGTAGAATAGGTCTTCAGCAAACCATGCTTGCCGTAAAAGGCGACTATGCTTGTCATACGAGGCGACTAACGGGATCGGGTGGTCAGGCTGGCAGACTTGGTTGATGCATATCATCGATCCCATTTGCGTGGATCGATGCTCATGTTGTCAATCACTGGATTGTCTTGTCCAGACTTGATTATTTACAGACCGCTGTCATATAGCTGTAATATTGCTGAGTGCGGCGTTACACAAACAAACAAACAAAACATCTCCACTTGGTGCGAGACATCGTGTACAGGATGTGGCTGTGTGTGTTTCAGGCATGTGATCATCGACACACCGGGGCAGATAGAGGTGTTCACCTGGTCCGCCTCGGGAAGCATCATCACGGAGGCCCTGGTGAGTCAGTTACCCAGGGGCTGGTCCGGCTCCTTGTATATAGGTCACACAGAATTAGTGTTAAGATTCTTCACCTTTCTTCCCAGGGTTGTGGGTAGCCTTGGGGTTTAAGCGTTCTCTTGTCATGCTGAAGCCTCTGGGTTCGTTTCCCCACATGGGTACAATGTGTGTTGCTCATTTTTGGTGTCTCCTGTCGTGATTTTGATGGAATAACGCTAAAAGCAGCGTAAACCCTTACTCACTCACTCACCTGTGTTTTAGCACTCTTGAATGTACAGGAAAGAAAGTGAGTTAGTGAGTGTGGTTTCACGCCACTTTTAGCAACATTCCAGTGATATGACGGCGGGGGACACCAGAATTGGACTTCACATATTGTACCCATGTGGGGAAACGAACCCAGCTTTTGGCAGGAAGGTAAAGTTTTCAAAAAGTTCTCAGCTTGCCTGAATCAGTTAACATGGTGGAACAGCTTTCATTTCAGATGAAAAAAACACTAAAATAAAAACTCAATTGACACACCTTTCTACACTTCCAAAGAGATGCTGATGACTCATGCTAAAGCTGATGCCTGAGCAGATGTTGTTACTTCCTGTATCCGTATGTGAGCAGTGTTCCCGTTTACCGGTATTTACCAGTTTTTTACCAGTAAACTGAGGCTTGGCCCGGTAATTCATGTGACTGCCAGTCCCTGTGGACCGGCAAATAAAGTATCTTATTGATCTGTGATATTCATATAAGTATATTTTTCGAACAAAGTCAGCTTGTCTGTTACCATCAGTTTCCCCTCATCGATTTTTAGTGCAAGGAAATGAAATTTTGCATTGCTTCATGGTTAAAAATATTTGTAGTGACTTCATCTTGAAATATCAAAAAAAAGATTAGATAATTGTGACTGAACTTTGTGTGAATAATGTGTAGATCTAACTAAGCTACTTCAGAGATGACATCATTGCATTGAACATGATGTTGAAAGAATTATAACCAGGTAATTTTCATACGTTTTTTTATTTGTTGAAAGTTGGGACTGACAAATATTAGGGGGACTGGTTATTTTTAGAGTTACCAGTCCAACAGAACTGGCAGTTTCAAGAGCCAGCGGGAACACTGATGTGAGTGAGTGAGTGAGTGAGTGAGTATGGTTTTAGCCACTTTGAGCAATATTCCCGCAATATCATGGAGGGGGACACCAGCAATGGCCTTCACACATTGTACCCATGTCGGGAATCGAACCCAGGTCTTCGGCATGACCAGAGAACACTTTAACCACTAGGCTAACCCCCCAACCATATCCCATGTACTCACTGACTGTTGTGACCCTATCCAGGCATCGACGTTCCCGACGGTTGTGGTGTACGTGATGGACACCTCGCGCAGCGTGTCCCCCGTCACCTTCATGTCCAACATGCTATATGCCTGCAGCATCCTCTACAAGACCAAGCTGCCCTTCCTCATCGCCATGAACAAGGTACACTTCGGTTGCGATTACTTTATGGAGGGTTGGTTACGGATCCGCCAATACAAAAAATAGCAAAATGAAATAAAATTAAAATGACTTTTTCTAATATTTTGTTCATTCTGCCGACTCTGATTGTATAAGAATAAATAAAAAATAAGTTTACTTGAAATATCCCAGAAATTTGTTTTATTATGTTTATTAGTTTTCACCCCAAAGTTTGAAGCGATGTAGACCTATTAGAGTTACGGCCCTTCAATATGACATATCCGGTTGCGCAGTCGTTTAGTTCTGGGGCTCCATTTATGATATGATTACCTGCCATACTGAAAACAAGACTTAAGAAGCACACAATTGAAATAAAGTGACCACTGACATGTTCACTGACTTGAAGACCTTTTTGTTTTCTTTGTTTTTGACCACTGACGTAAGAACAAACCAAAATTCCCTTAACCAACTACAAAACAGTTAATCGCCCTATCAAATGACCCACAAATCTCAAAACATCTAATGTTATCTGTATGTACATTTCTAGAATGTTGGGAGTAGCAGTGGAAACATCAGGTGTCGATTTAAACGCTGGCCAGTTAAAATTGCAAAGGGCTTGCTGAAACATGAAGTATTTAATCTCACAGTGCTTGAAAAAACGTTTTAGGGCTGAAGAGTTTTAAGATTTTCAGAGCGCTGCTAGGTGGCTATGTGACCTCAGGTTCGGCCACTTCGCAGCCTCAAACCATTTTGTTGTAGGCCAGTTATTAGATCTACCCCAGCTACACACAGTACAGAGTCCCCTCAGTTTGTTTCCATGTTTGCAGCTGGAACAACAGTTTGACCACTTAAACATATACAAATTCTTCTCCAGATTGACATTGTCAGTAACAGCTTCGCAGTGGAGTGGATGCAGGACTTCGAAGCCTTCCACGACGCCCTGGAGCACGAGACTTCCTATATCTCCAACCTCACACGGTCCATGAGTCTTGTGCTGGACGAGTTCTACAGCAATCTCAAGGTGAAGGTCAAGTGCAGTGGCCTTGTAGATAGTTCCATTATGGACAATTATTTCTACTCTATATTACTCTGTTGTTAGTCCTTAATACTGTTTATTATAGAACATAATACATAAATATATTGATTTGTGCTTGAATTGAAAGTTGCTCATGTACATACCTGTAGTTGTTTCCATAAGAATAAGACCCATGAAGATTCGGGGTAGAATAGGTCTTTAGCAACCCATGCTTGCTGTGAAGATCCGGGGTAGAATAGGTCTTCAGCAACCCATGCTTGCTGTAAAAGGCGACTATACTTGTAAGAGGCGACTAATGGAATCGGGTAGTCAGGCTCACTGATTTGGTTGATGATGCATGTCAAAGTATCCCAATTGCGTGGATCAATGCCCATGATGTCAATCACTGGATTGTATGATCCAGACTTGATTATTTACTGACCGCCATCATATAGCTAGAATATTGCTGATTGCGGAGTTAAACAACAAACAAAACAAAAACCTTAAGAATGATCAGGCTCTTGGTTATCTTTCTTCTTCATCAGGAGTTAAAGAACATTGTTCAGATGATTCCAAAGTACATTATCTTTGAGATAACCTTGACACACTGTTTGTCTTTGTCAATATGGAATCTGGTTGAGTAATCTGGAAAGTAATTTGTATTGTGACCTCCCTAACATGTTCAAGGGATGATAGGATTATTAGAGGGGAGGGGAAGCATTGGGACTGGGGAAGGGGTGGGCTGGCTGTCTAAGGCACCACAATTCGGCTTGCGGAGTTGCATCCCTTCAGCATGCTAGAAACCTATGATTGTGGTACAGAACCCGGTTCGCCGGAATCTGTTTCTAGGTTTGTCAGCACAATACCGTGCTCGTGGGTTGCTAGTTTGTTTGATGTTGAATCTGGGATTTTCCTCACTATTTTGTTGTCCACGTCAACATTCTTTTTTTAATATTAGTTTCTTCTCAGTGCTATGTAGCTGAAATACTGCCCACACAACATGAAACTTTTACTCACTCTGTCGATTACTTCACATTTATCTCCTGTCATGATATAGCTGTAATATTGTTGACTACATGTATGTGGATATAATGGCAGTGTTGTCTTCTGTTTGTGGGTCCAGACTGTTGGTGTGTCTGCAGTCACGGGGGAGGGGTTGGACCAGTTCCTTGACAGAGTTGCAGAGGGTGCCGTCGAGTTTGAAAAGTAGGTCACTTTCGTAATATGAAACTGAAACTTGTTTCAAATGTAGCTAAATACCAATCGAGTACAAATTACTCAATAAAATGAGGGCGGTCGGGTAGCCTAGTGGTTAAAGCGTTTGCTCGTCACGCCGAAGACCCGGGTTCGATTCCCGACTCGGGTACAATGTGTGAAGCCCATTTCTGGTGTCCCCCGCCGTGATATTGCTGGAATATTGCTGGAATATTGCTAAAAGCGGTGTAAAACCATACTCACTCACTCACTCAGTAAAATGAAACTATTTTACTTGTAGTGAAGATTATTTTAAGATATAATGGTTTTGAAATTATTTCTTTAATTTTAAAGTTTTCACATATTTTAGTGAAATTTGATAGCTATTGATTGATGTTATAATGGGTCTCAAATGACCTTAACCTGAATACACAATGCCATTGACCTTGACCTCTTGAATTAGAGAAGGTTGTAAACTGTGATGCTGCCCGTTTCAGAGAGTACCGTCCCCAGTATGAGAAGATGAAGAAAGAGAAGGAGGAAAAGGAGGAGAGAGAGAAGAAGAAACAGAAGGAGAGACTGAAGAAGGACATGGCGGAAGATACAGGTAGTCACCGGAGCGACACTCAAAGTTTGGGTGAATGGGTTGCCCAGTTGTGACCCTGTGACCCTGTCAGCTCTTTGAAAGAGAGTGATGTGGCAGGAGTATTCACGTGATCAGGGACCACTTGCGCAAAGCGATCTAAGTGCTAAGATGATTGAAACTCACATAATTTAACATCGGCTTACAATGGTCATAGCACTTGGATCCCTTTGTGCAAGTGGGCCCTGGATTATTGTACATGACCCATTTGTTTGGGAGGTGACCATGGTGATGCTGGGGTGTGTTCGGGTGAATTGATTTTTAGAAATGGAAACTTTGTTCAAGCACGTTTCCACATAGGATCAAAAGAAGAAGGAAGAAATATATCATGTGAGATAGGATAAGTATATCAATATACATTTTATGGTTCAATTTACAAATTGTTGTTTTCAGATGAGACACTGCCAAAGAAGCTGAGTGGTCAAATGGTGATTACCCCCGGCAACGAGGAAGAGGACAGTGATGAGGAATACATCGGGATGGACGAGGAACCGGAGATAGGTACGAGTGTACAACTCAGGACATGAAAATCTGACGTTATTCTTTAATTGATTAATATTTTATCAAACCCGCAGCATCAAAAAGAGATCCTTATAGGGTTTCGAGAATGGAATACATCTCCACTGCCTTCACAACCTGGTAAGATGAGATGGCAGTGTGATAGTTAACCTTACAGTGCCTCACAGGCTGAGAATTATAATGGAAAGCATGCTGATCCATTGACTTGGTAACAATGCACTGCCTGCATCATCATAAAGTCTGCAGCACGTTTCGTTTTTATTTCCATTTTCAGAAAAAGAAAGTAATCCTAATACTTAGAAACAATGTGATCCAATACAGCACACAGTTACTTCCCTTCACATACTGCACATCTTGTGTTATGGTCATGGCGGCAATAGGAGTTTGTATGTTTGTTTATGTGGGGAGGCCCTATCCCAGGTTGATGGTACACAACTGTTTATTTGGTTACATACTAGTTTTGAACCATCTTCCCAAGGCAAGGGAGGTAACTGACTATAAAAGTCCAGTTTCCACCCTTGCCGAACTAGGCTGGAATTCCTGGGCTCGACCGTAGCGCCACCAGTGGTTATTACTTATTATGTCCCTTCTAAGCCTCTCCTATGGACCAATCAGATTCCACCTCTCGTTTCACTTGCATTTGTTTCAAACAAAATGGTGCCGCCCAGTCAAAACGATCTGATTGATAATCAAGATCTACATTGTGATAAAACGGGTCCTACATAGTGAAGTGCATCAAATCACGTGAGCACCTTGATTAAAAACATGAAAAGACTTGGAAAATATCTGTTGACAACGAGTTGGCGGTGCACATGCTTTGCAAATCCTGCATTCGACAGAAATCTGCACGACATTTTACAAACCGGATTTCGATTTCGGTGCCCGATTTTGATTGGACTATGCATAGACTCGTTAGTCCAGCCAAAATGTAACTCCATAATACCAGCCTAGTTCGGCAAGGGTGGAAACTGGACTTTTATAGTCAGTTACCTCACTTGCCTCGGGAAGATGGTATTGAACACGCAAACAAAACCAAAAACCACAGTCTGCCTGCACTATGTTTTCAAAAGTCATTGCCTGAGAACCAATTCATTTATTTTTGTGAGCCTTACTATAACATTGATTGATTAATGAGTATAATAAGACGAGTGTACATTTGGATCATGCTGTCTCACTGTCCTTCAGTCTGCGACCCGTGAAGATTCCCCGGTAGAATGTCTTCAGCAACTCATGCTTGCCGTAAAATGTGACTATGCTTGTCGTAAAAGGCGACTTACTGGATCGGGTGGTCAGGCTCGCTGACTTGGTTGATACATGTCATCGATCCCAATTGCGTGGATCAATGCTCATGATATCAATCACTGTATTGTCTGGTCCAGACTCAATTATTTACAGACCACCGTCATATAGCTGGAATATTGCTGAGTGCGGCGTTAAACAACCAACCAACCAACCAACCAATCCTTCAGGCTGCAGGAATTAAACAATAAGCAAAACAGGAAAGCTCAACAGTGATATTCTGCTATCTCCGCAACAAAAACAAGGGTGGGACATTGCATCAGGACTTCAAACTTTATCTGTTAAGAAATGTTTTATGCCTAATACATGTTTATTCTCAACTTTGTTATTGAAAACAAATTATAGAATGAGCTAAATGTGTGTGGGAGGGATGTGATGGAATCCTACATCCACCACTGTATTTTATCTCGTACAGACCCTGAAACAAAATGGTGGGCTCTTAACTATTATGTATTTTGAAACAATTTAAAAAATCTTTCAATATTTTTGTTTCAGAGACCAGATGTTAGTCTAAAATGTGTCAATTATAAATACCGTAATTGACAAAATAAGTGCCTGGGGCTCTCTCAAAATTAGAAATAGGGGGCTCTTATTAGAATATAATTTTGGTGAGAAAGAGTTGAAAGATTTTAAATTTTGTAGTTTATGCTGACAGCCTGAAATGATACAAAAGAATAGTATCATACAAGACAGATATATTTTCCAGAATTTAATTGCCCATAATTAAGGGTGCATATAACACATGAGTGCGTATTATACACAAATATATGTCTTGTGTACATTGATCAATCGGAAGGGGTGCTAATTTGGATTGTTCACTAGCCAATATATTAGCAAATATCATCATGGGCCCTTATTAGAGCGGAGTGCTTATTACGTGGAATAAGGTATATATGATGGTCTTACATATGTATGTGTATGTTTGTCTGCAGATGAGGAGGAGATTCGGGAGCGTGAGTCATTCCAGCGCTTCCTGGCCAGTTACAAGCAGCGCGAATCCGACAAACAGAAGAAGGCCAGCCAGGAGGACACTGCCAACACGTGACGCAGCAGGGATGTAGTGTGAGGAGGACAAGATAATCAATAAGATTCAGATGCTGGTTGAGACAGCAGCCCCCTGTGAATGTATCATGTGTTGTGGGACACAAGTGGGCCAGTTATCCGAGGGGCTGCTATTCGCTGTGCAGAATTGCACTCCATAGGCATTCAAGGAACACAGATTTGAATCCAAGATTATCCTTGATTAGATTCTTTGAATGAACCTGCCTATCCTTGAGGGTTTCACCAAAGTGGTTAATACCTGCATCACTTCAGGCTGTCCTCTAACATTTAGCTGTGATGCTCTGATATAACTGGAACTTACCACATACGGTATACTGATTCCGGGCTGACCAGTCATTGTTTTATACGAATACAGCCGAGTGCCAGGCAGGGTAACATCATTTCCACCTTTCAACATCTTTTGGTATGACGCTGCCGGGGATCAAACCCCTGACCTTCCACTCTCCTCCGGGCAGATGCTCTACCACTGGACCACGGAGCAGGTCCCAACAGTGTGTGAAGCAAACAGTTGAACTGGGATATGAGGTCTCATCTCGGGCCTTTCCTTTCATTGCATCAGATATATTTCTTTACTCATGGCAGCCTATCATTTCATCAGATTTGTATGTCGATGTTATTCCGTATTTGCTGTAATAAGAGTTCTGGAAGTTAGAAAATTGACAAAGGTAGGGGTCTTATTAAAACCATTTTCAACATGTTTGTTGACATTTAACTTGTATATTTCTAGTGTACCATGCCATCGCTAATGTCTACTTTGGATAACTCAATTTCTGCATGTATTATGTACACACTTCCACACAGCAGTGTTTTCTGTCAAGGATTGTCTATATTTTTTCGGTTCATTGAGGTATGAATCGAATAACCCATGTGCAAATTGTATGAATCTGTGTAGCGGATTCTTACAAATGTTTGCACATCGGTTTTTAGACAATGAAAACATGTTTTATCTACATTAGTTTAACAAAAATAAAGTTGTATATAACAAAGCAGACAAAAATGATTGATAAACATCCCGTGTTTAGGAATACATACTGTGGCGTGACATGAATCAGGTGATTGTTTAATTTATGCACATAACTTGACACGCCTACAAAGTCAGTAGCCTATCAGCGGAGAGTAAGATCAAAACAATGTTCATAGGACCTGTCAATCAAGACAAGAGGCGAGAAGCAGTGTAACACTCAGACTGTCACGAGCCGGAACAAATATGTCCGGGAGAAGGCGGCTGTTTCAAATAACATGATTAGCTACCGCCAGATTCAAACATTAGTTCCCTGAGAACGGTAATACACAGTTGGAAACATGCTAGATCTAGTTCGAAAAGAAACCCAAAGACATGAAAGTTGTGGCTCGCTGACTTGGTTGATGCATATCATTGTATTCCAATTGTGTGGATCGATGCTCATGATGTCAATCACTGGATTGTCTGATCCAGACTCGATTACTTACAGACCGCCGTCATATAGCTGTAATATTGCCGAGTGGTGTGTTAAACAACAAACAAACAAACAAAAAACTTGACTTGTTTTTTGTGACACCTGTAATTAGTTGTTGTTTCTCACTCTCAGAATCGTTCTGACGTTTCTGGCTTTTAACACTCATGGTTCTATTTGCAGCCAACGAATCAGATTCAGTTAAAATAAATATGAGAAATATGAAAGTCCATGTTACCCGAAACACAAGTATTTTAGATAACACTGATGAAAGAGTGACCACATCCCTGAAGATCTTAGAATAGGTCTTCACCAACCCATGCTTGCCGTAAGAGGCGACTAACGGGTCGGGTGGTCAGGCTCCCTGACTTGGTTGATGCATATCATCGTATTCCAATTGTGTGGATCGATGCTCATGATATCAATCAGTGTATCGATTATATGCAGACAGCCGTCATATAGGTTGAACATTACTGAGTGCGGCGTTAAACAAGGAACAAACAAGCATCCCTGATTTGTCCAGTGCATGATGCACGGGCCATGCTAATTGTACGATGTGTGTATGTGTATGTATGTCAGAAATACTTAGTCTTTGCTGAAATTATAATGGTTAGCATGAGTATGAGTAATGATAGCAATCAAGATTTGATAAAAAAGTAAAAGTGAAATGAAAGGTCAACTCCACGGTAAGCTCTGGAACACTTCATGCTGAGGCCTGCTCTTAGTCAGATGTGGGAGCATGGTTTGCCCAGTCTTTGGGCAATTCTCTGTCTTTCTCACTATATCAGGCAAAATAAACTTTGTTTCTCACGAGATCAACTAGTCCTTCCCGACTTTCTTTTGAACGCACATAGTTACCATGAGAGATTTAATCAATACATGCAAGAATGCAAAAAAATGTATGGCCAGGCACAATGACTTTTCGGTTTCCTTTCAGTGAACAAGCTCTATAATTAATTCGACTAACGGGATCGGGTGGTCAGTGTCGCTGTCATTGATCCCAATTGCGTGGATCGATGCTCATGATATTAATCTCTGGATTGTCTGGTCCAGACTCGATTATTTACAGACCGCCGTCATATAGCTGGAATATTGCTGAGTGCGGCGTAATACACCAACCAACCAACGAATACAGGGTGACTGAGTGTCCATCTAAGGCATCCATCTCGGACGCCCGGTCGCCCTCCACCAATATGCTGATCACTAACGGGTGTAGCCTGGAGATGATGTAGATCATGTTTGTGACCTCATCAGTGTGGGGACCCGTGACGATTCCGGGGTAGAATAGATCTTCAGCAACCCAGGCTTGTCGTAAAAGGCGACTAACGGGATCGGGTGGTCAGGCTCGCTGACTTGGTTGATGCATGTCATCAATCCCAATTGCGTGGATCGATGCTCATGATATTAATCACTGGATTGTCTGGTCCAGACTCGATTATTTACAGACCGCCGTCATATAGCTGGAATATTGCTGAGTGCGGCGTTAAACAACAAACCCACCAACAAACATCAGTGTGGGATATTTGTTCATGATTACTCTTTCATATAAAAACTGGATAGAACAATGTTCCAGTAACAAAACTTCATTGAGAATCTCCAAGACATGCTGCAGCATCGTGGGTGGATTGGTGTGAGAAGGAGGCTACATGACCCGCCACTGTACAGTAGGCGCCAGTACAATTGCTGATCTCCTTGCCAATGTCTGTACGATTGATAGATGACAGCTCCTCCTATACTATTCCACACAGACCACGAATCCCACGAAACGTCACGATTTGTAAATTTTAGGATTCGTGAGGATTCCTCGAATTTAGTAAATATTCTGGTTCAATTCGTGACGCTCTACGATCTAATTACGATACAGGGCCCCGATCCACAAAGCCTTCGTAGCGCTACGAACATCGTAGAAACGATATGTGTAAGTTACGAAGGCTTTGTGGATCGGGGCCAAGGTCTCTAATACACGCCGAGTCAAGGGCTCTCGCGAAATTATTGACGGCGTAGTGTCAAATAGAGGAAATACGGTAGATCTAGTTTGATGTCGGATGTTTGGGGCGTTCTAGGCCGCAACCCAGACTGCTTCGATGATAACATTAAAAGATTTAACGAAGGCATATCTTTTGCATACAAATGAATTTTTTATGGTGGTGACCAGAATCGGAACAATTTAAGCTATTTCCTCATTGAAACAACCGACAATGAAAGTAAAATATAACATTATAAAAATTGTTTGAAAAAACAACATCACACGAGCAGGGATAGTTAGTCAACATGCTAATGTTGAACAGCATCACACGCACAGTACTGGGTTGTCTTCTGGTTTAATGCAATTCTTTAACAGCACTGTTACTGTTAACAATTTCTTTGGCAGCCATAACTGAGAGTGCAGTGCAGATATAATGACAACCGGGACACGTTAGGACGGTTCTCAATTCAGGGTGGGGAGGTATAATTCAAAGATTCACACATTCAAAATAAGTGATATCTAATACATTTTGTTGAGAAAATAATAGATCTAATTGTTCATCTTTGGGTAACTTTTTCTGAACCCACGAACATGTAATTTCATTATTGAAACAACCGACAATGAAAGTGAAACATAACATAATAAAATGTGTTTGAAGACATTTTATTAATGACAACATGGTGTTTACAAACCTTTTTCTGATCGATATCCATTGCCATCTCCGTCAACCACCACCGTTAGAATTTGGCAGGAGGGGATTTGAAAGTGCATCAGAAAACACTCCCCTTCGAAAGTCCACGAAAACAATGTCCCAGATGAAGTGACAGCTTATCAAATTTGATGAAATTCATTTCAGAACACGCACACTTATGAAAAGTATACACGACCTACTATTTCTGGACCAGAAATGTCTAAGTTCTGTCACTATTTGGCTTTGGATCCGTGAAATCTTGAAATTGACAGGTCACGCCATGCAGATTCCTCATTTAAAAATATCCGGCCCGTCTGCAGCCTAAACAGCGTCTGTTCAGTCATACTCAGTTCAATTAGTAATCATATGGATGTACCCGCAGGCTCGATCAATCCCAGTAATTCTGCTTCTTTTAACTAGATCTAGTTAATGTACAGCCAAGTTCGGGGTGGAGAGGCATTTACTTTGATGATATTATTGTTTACTGGGGGTAATTGCTATCTAACTAATAACTCTTAGACATGTTAAATGTTTATTAGAATGTTAATTGATAACGTTTGCTGTAGAAATATATTCGTTTAGCATTTTAAAACCTTTTTCTATTACCCGTCACCCCTACAATAGAAATGATGGCATGTTCGATTTCCAAGAAATGACCTCTCGCACAAATTTCCGAGAAACGACCGCCAGTCCACAATGTACAACAGTGTGCAACAGTTTGATTGAAATTAAAACATCTCTCTTTGGATTAAGTTAGTCCTGAGTGTTATTTGTCAACTTCTTTTGAAAATCTATGTGTTTTGAACACTTATTATGAACTACTCACGACTATAGTGTTTTTTAATCTTGAACTTTAGTAATAATTGTTACTTATATAACTACCTGTGACCACTTTTCGGAATGTTCTAAAATTGCGGACCTGTGCACCTGTGTTATTACGCGTTGCAAAAGAGCGCCGTTTTCATAGCGTTGTTGCCGTCGTGGTAGAATGGAGATAAACCTACTGTGTTTTGAAATTTGATTTAGCGCTTGACCGAGCGCTTTAGCGCGAGGTTCCAAATTATAGGTAGGTATCTATTCTACAGTGGGACTACATCAAATTTAAAAACACAATAGGTTTATCTCCTAAATGCACACACATATATAAAGTAAAAATAATGACTCTGTGAACCTGCTTACCTTGAACAGAGAAGGAACCTGTGAGCACAGTGTTTAGAAGTGACGTTAACGCGGCGATAAACACGAAAAAAAACAAGCCAAAGATGGAAAGAAATATAATCATCAATACTCTGAGTATATGACTACTGCCTGAACATAATCGTCTTGGTAGCATCAACCAAGTCAGCGAGCCTGACCACCCGATCCCGTGAGTCGCCTCTTACCACAAGCATAGGTGCAGAAGACGTATTCTAACCCGGATCTACACGGGTCGGTATGTCATGTAAGTGAGTGGGTGACTTTTCACGCCGCATTATACAGTTTTTCAGTTATACAAACGGCGTGTCTGATCAGAATGGGAGGAAATCCAGAAGTGATGCAGGTCTGAGACTATTACATTTTGTAAAAGCCCACAATCACAGTGTGGTATTTACAAATAAAGGATATAATACTTGGGCCTATTTGGGATTCATTTTGTCAGAATGTGAATTGTGAATATAAATAGGCGCGTGTTTATTAAATTATATGTATGTAACCATGCTGATTATGTTTCGTTTTTACACACAAATATGAATGTAATCAGTTCCGCGTATACGGACAGCCAATGGCGGCAAATGTAGGAAGTCGGCACTTCTAGTATAATAAAAGGATGAAGGTGACCCATTCGTCTAATGTACCGAAGGGTTCATTCGTGCGAAGGGTTGTAGCCTTCCCCCCCCCAACCCCAACCCCAACCCCCTTACCCCCACCAGACCCCTTTCCGCCTAGGATCTAGGATCTAAGGTCGAATTAAGGGGGTGTCGTTTGAATCTACTACATCGGCTTCATGCACGAGCTTAATTTTACGCCGGTTAAAAAACGAATGACACTTTTTGATAAAAATAATATTATTCCTTGAACAGAAGTCAGTGTAGATTTAATGGCCACTGACTGACAAGCATGGGGGACCACTTACATCCGATCGTCTTTAGGCACTTTCTCAAATATTTTTCACAAAAGACTTTTGATACAGAGAACTGACTCTTGTATTATGTTGAATAAATATTTTCTTCAATCTTCATAGGCACCGTCATGTCACGTTTAAACCTAAAAGAGACTAACTCCCAATATCGCTAATGATTGTCATTGATGTTGCGTGATAATTTGCGGGTCTTCGTGTGAACGAGTTGACTAGTTTCCTTTCCGCCAGGCTCCGTCTCTACATGTTACAAAGTTGACGCAGCGCACAGAGAGTCGGCAACCAGCAGTACATTTTATTTAAATGTAAGTTTTATTTTGCGATTATGATTTATATAATGTTCTACTGGACATAGAGACATATTTCCATTAGTGAATACAAAAAACTTTTGGTTAAAATCTATTTCCGGTGTTGCTACGGTAACAGTTCAAAACAAGTTCAAGACCCGGCTCCTACGATTCTTCGTTGACAGAAGCGTATCGTTGCTATCTCAGTTGTTATTTTAACAGATTTCAGAGACCTGTTTGAGTTCAAACGTCTTCATTATTTCTGCAGACAGGTTTGTAGATGTTATTTTGTATGAATTCCTTTCCGAAATGTCTCCGGGTTTGTCTTTGTTGGCATAGTAAACAAAACAGGCCTTCTTTGACAACCAGCAAATATTCAACATTTTGAAGCCCATTTTGCTGACGTTTTCCTTTAGATTAGTGTTGTATTATCTATTCCTTCATTTACCAGCTTGTTTGCCTATCATATTTAGACGCACGTTTTAAGTATTTCGGTAATTCTGAAGCAACCACGGTTGTTTCGACCCCCAAATTGACCACAATTCTGATCATGTTTATGAACGGCCCCACACAAAAACATCATCGATACAGCTAAACCACAGTCTGTGACTTTAGCCACCAGTCCGTAGCCCAAGTCTAGTAAACTTTTCTTTCAGTCTAGTAAGCTTTGCTAATAAAGGTCCATACATGAACACTAAGATCTACTGAAAATGATGGGGTGTTGCCTAAACCGTCATCGGTTTCTGTGGGCTAAAACGCTAAAGCTTTGTTTCGCAAAAAAGGCTAGGGAAGATCCATTAAACTGACAGGTTTTGGCAAGCAGCAAGTTACTGCCACAGGCTGTCATACGCACTGTGATATTTTCCAGTCCCGTAATAGTTATGTGCTTTGGAAAATTGAGAATGATGTCTATTAGACCTTCTAAAGGTCTAATGATATTTTTAGTAAAATCTGGTTGGAATCCTTACTGCACTTCAAGTCCAGTATTCTTCCGTTTGGTCTAGGGATTTACCTAGACCTGCCCAGAGGCCGATATTTGACCCAAATCTCTGTGGTCTGCTAAGGTCAGCTAATAGTTCTCCATATCATAACAGAAATACCCACTGAAATGATGCCAATAGACAATTGCAGGCCAGTAAACTGGAAATATATAAGGTGTATCAACATTGGGCTGATCAAGTTTTGCACAGAAATATATTGTGCTTTACTAGGAAACTGACTTGTCAGTCAAAAAGTCCGATTTCAAACTACTTTCATTATTTAATGATAATACATGTGATATAGAAGAATGTCCTTTCAAAGGTTGATAAAATCATGAAAATTTACTGATGTCATTTAATTGATATCTCAAATCAAAAGTCAGTAACTATGTCCAACGACTATGAATGTACATTACCAGTGACTACACATTTTTATGTACTTTTATGTTCTATTGAAGTTCTTTCTTTCTTCCTCATTATTATTATTCTCATTATTCTCTTTCTTGTAAACAGATATTTTTTATGGACTTGTTAAAATAAAGATGAATTATCACAATATTATTAATTTCTCACCCTGTAACAGGTCCTAGGTTGTTTTTTTTATTACCTCATTGTCATTACTACATGCCTAGCAAGTGTGGGAGATATGTACTTTGCCGCTCAGACTGTCTTCATAATGACCTTTGGTATTTAGCTTTTAGCCATGAAATATGCTTATAGTTATAACATGAAAAGCATCTTTCGATATAGAAAAGCCCACTCTATTTATACTGATAAAACATCAAGATGTTAAAAGTAACTTCATGTCTGTCTTGTTGACAGGTTTCTGTTGTTGTGATCGATTATCTGGATTCTACAGTTTTTCCTGTGTTTCACCTTGATCTGGTGCAAAGATCAACTCTAGAGGTATTCTCATCTAAACAACACACATAATAATGACATGTCCCACTTCAAAACACAAGAACTCTAGCTTTTACATTCATCAAGGCAGGGTTTTTAGATCAGTTCACTTTCCAGGACATGGATTGTCATCTAAAATGTCCAACAGATTGTTTTAAAATTTGGTATATATTTATATATAGTTGATAAAATGATGAAAATGTCCTCATGCCAATTGTCTCCATCAAAATCCCTGTATAAGTACACAATGTAAACCACTCATGTAAACAAGCTTAACACGTGTCAATACCTGTATTTTGTCCTTTGTGTGAAATGAATCTAAATAAATCCCACATTGATACTTCAGAGACATGCTGTGTCCCAGTGAGAGTTGGGTGAACCTGGATTACCCTCCCTGCCCCGACACTGATGCTGTCATCCCCTCCAGTCCTACAATGAGGTCCACCAGCCTAATATGCCCCACCCCTAGGTCCTCCATCTTCTACAACAGCATCCTACAACAGTTTGAACAACCTATTTCCTTCCCATCCTTCATCCCAAGCGAGTATCTGAATATTCATAATGCAGGTTTTTTCAGTCCAAATACCAGTGTGCTTCATTCAGACTATCCTAAATTTACTTCTAACTGTACTGACACTAATGACCTTCCTTCTATGTTTCAATTAGAGAGCAGACATGTCTTCCCCAGCCGAAATCATACATCTCTCCCTGCCACCAGTGCAAGCATATTCCCAAGCCCATGTGATATGTCCCTCCCTGCTGGCACCAGTGCAAGCCAAACCTCAATCGTCGAAGAGTTTATTGCTGAACTCTCACCACCTCATTTCATGCCTGTTACTATTTGCAGTGAATCAAGCCTGAGTCAGAACATCAGCCAGACGTCATTGGGTTTCAATGTTTCCACCTTCCAGCCTCTTCAAGTTGACAGCACATGCAGCCTACATCAAGAAACAATCAGCCAGACTTCATTGGTCCTGGATTTCGATGTTTCCAGCTTCCAGCCTCTTCCAGTTGACAGTGAATGCAGCCTGGATCTCCCAACAATTAGCCAGACTTCATTGGGCCCGGATTTTGATGATTCTACATTCCAGCCGCTTCCAATTGATAGTGAATGCAGCCTAGGTGAAGCAGCAATCAGCCAGGCATCATTGGGCCCAGATTTCGCTGTTTCCAGCTTCCAGCCTCTTCCGGTTGCCAGTGAATGCAGCCTGGATCTGCCAACAATCAGCGAGACGTCATTGGGCCCAGATTTTGATGATTCAACATTCAGGAAGCTTCAGGTTGACAGTGCTTGCAGCCTAGATCAAGCATCAATCAGCCAGACGTCATTGGACCCTGAGTTTCATGATTCCGCCTTCAGGCTGCCTTCAATTACCAGTGCATGCAGCCTAGATGAAGAAACAATCAGCCAGACGTCATTGGGCCCAGATTTGGATGATTCCATCTTCAGCAGTGAAAGCAACCTGTCACAAGACTACAGCCAGACTTTGATGAAATCCATTGTCAGCCCTGTTCCTGGGCGCAGTGGTTCCAGCATGTCACAGACCATCAGCCAAGTATCAAGTATTGAGGATTTCAGTGAATCTATCCTCATAGCCTATTCCTTTCAGCTGTGAATCCAGTCACAAGATATCAGCCAGAATGAATGAAAGTTTTGGCAAGAGCTCAAAATATACTAAACATGTAAAAGCAGAAAGATACAATTTACTATTACCATAACCCCCCCACACTTCTGCACTTTTAATGCCTGTTCTCATGTCGTGTTTCTTTTGTATTTTTACAGATTTCTTCCTTGAATTTGTCCCAGGATAATAATGAAGGTTGCAGTGACTCTCCTGCTGTGAACCTTGGCTTCATTTCATTTCAGATCTATTTATCACTTCAGACCAAGCTGTGTCCAGCAACAGAGATCCAAGATCTAGCTCCAGCCAAAACTCCATCCACCTTGGTGACCCCTTCCTTGGCTCAGGACTCAAGATTTAGTTTGAACTTCATATATATCTGTGTTCAATAACAGTGACCCAGCTCCAGCAAAAAATCCACCTGCCCTTCTACTCTTTCCAGAAACTCTTAAATGATTGTCTGCATCCCAAATACAACCTGCTGGAACCACAATCTGATTCTGTGAAAGAGATTTGTCAGTGACAAGATTCCCAGTCTAACGGGTAGCCAATGCAGTTCTTTCAGGACCGTAGTTATGTGGTTGGGAATTAGGCATTGTGTGCTGAGCCTGACGCCTGTATTTAGCACACACTGTATCTCGTTCAAATGACTTTGCTGAATGTCCTGCAGGAGATATTATTATTAGATTAAAGCACAAAATGCAGCAAATTGGGTTTGGGTGATCCTGGCACAGTCAGGCTGGTTAGGCTTATCATCAGCTCAGGGTTCTTGCCCCCTCTACACGCAGCCCAGACAGCAAATGGGAATTCTTCCAGGAAGCACTGCCTAGTCAAACCCACTAAGAATGTTTTGGAGAAAGTGAAAACTCCTCAACACTGCAGTCTTCTGCAATACACATATTGTCAGAAGGGCTTTATTCCCAGGAACAAACCTGGGTACCAATTTCAGTCAACAGATTAGGAGGTACCAAACCTGAGGCACCGAGAACAATGAGGAGTTGGACAACTTGGTTCTTGGGATGTAAGCGTGACATTTCGAAAGCGAGGTCTGCATATTTGCCATGTTTTTCCTCCATCTTGTCAATCACATTAGTGTCAAAAGAGACAGAAAATTCAATAACAAAAATGATTTCATTAGACTTTTCAAAAAGGTCCAGATCAGGTTTGTTGGCCTGGACAGGCGTGAGGCCTATTCCAAAGAATTTTGTATTGATGATTTTCCATGACGCCCTTGCGGGTCTTACCATTGATGGACCTCTGTGTCAAAACCACCAGCATGGCAAAGATGGTATTATTATTATTATTATTATTATTATTATTATTATTGTTATTATTATTTTTTTATATTTTTTTTACGGGTTAAACAAAAAATGCAGCCAATTTGATTTGACTGATCTGGCACAGTCAGGCTTGTTAGGCTCATCATCAGCTCAGGGTCCTCGCCTCCTCTACATGCAGCCCAGACAGCAAATGGGACTTCTCCCAGGAAGGGCTGCCAAGCCAAACCGTCCCAGAACATTTCTGAGAATGTTAAGACTCCCTAACACTGCAGTCTTCTGCATTACCCAGGGCTGTATTTCTGGCAACATACCCGGGTACTCTCCCAATGTCAGTCAACAGATTTGGAGGTACTAAATCTAAGGCACCGAGAACAATGGGGAGTCGGACAACTTGGTACTTGGATTGCGAGCGTGCTACATACTGACAGTAATTGGCAGTAATTAGCATTCCTCATAATTTACTATCACCAAAGATCAGTTATTTTAGGAGTTTACCTGCTTGTCATTGGCAACCTTGTCTTTCATGGTTTTTCACTTGTGGCATCATAAACATTGCTTAAGTTGGGCAACCAATTGCCACATATATTGGCCCACAAGTTGTAGTTGTCATTTAGGCCGGCAGCGGTAGTTATCATGTCCCTGCTAGCGGTAGTTGCCACGATGCTTTTACAACATTAGCTGCTATTTTCTCCAAGCAGCAGTAATTGCTACCAGGGCCAACAGTGGAAGGTATCATGTCACTGGCGGCGGAAGTTGCCACAATCCTTTTACAACGTTAGTTGCCTTAGGCAAGCAGAGGGAGCTGCTAATTGACATTGACAGAGGTAGTTGCCACAGTAGCTTTTCATGTAATTAACTGGAAGTTTCGTAGCACTAGGACCTGCACACCCTCAGCCCTTGTTCTTATTGGCAAGGGCATACTGTGTATGGTAACCCCCTCCCTTCTTTCCTCGGCATAACGTGCAACAACTGCTATTTATTTCAGGGGATATGTTCGTTGGTGGTGAAGGTGTGGCTATAAGGGGAGGTGGAGGCCACCTTTACTAATAATTGTTTGCTTGTTAAAAAATAAATACAAATATGTCATTAGTTCGGTTTTACTGCACTCCTAAGCCATCATATTGAATCACTGGTGTTCATTGATAAGTATTTCATAAAGCCAAGTTTACTTCATTTATACATCTCTCTCTTGCTATTACATTGTAGAGGTATACACAACATGTATAATCTGCATGGTAAGTATATCAACAATGTGCAGACTGCCTGTTGTTTATTTGAACTGCCAGTAATTACCATGATAAGTGTTATTTTATTCAGTGGATATGTTTTGGTGGCGAAGGTGTGGCTATAAGGGGAGCTGGAGGCCACCTTTACTAGTAATTGTTTGCTTGTTAAAAAATAAATACAAATCTGCCAAATTTGGTTTTACTGCACAACTTAGCAGTCATAACAAATCACTGATGTTTATTGATATGTATAATCTGCATGGTAAGTATATATATAAACAATGTACAGACTGCCTGTTGTTTATTTGAACTGCCAGTAATTACCATGATTACTATTTTTTATTTCAGTGGATATGATTTGGTGGTGAAGGTGTGGCTATATGGGGAGGTGGAGGCCACTTTAAGTGTAAAACAATGTATTTGTTTTCCCCTTGAAATATGTGACACACAATTAATAAGACAACTTATTTTTTATGGACTTAATAAATACGATTTTAATTGCAGGCACAATTTTGTCTTATGTTTTTATTCCCCCAATCAGTAAGTGAGTGAGTTGAGTTTAACTCTGCTTTAGCCAGTGTTTCAGTCATATCACACTGCGTCTGCTCAAAGTGACAGAGGCTTGTAGTGGTTTCCCACTTATGAGATGCATAAGCACTGTACGAGGATGACAAGCTATGTATTATGATTGGTCTTTGAACCTGTGACAGGCAGGTCCTGGCATGACAAACGCCACTGGGCCACACAAAGGACTGTCACTGGGGAGAGAATCAGTCAGAATGATTCCCATTTGACATAGTTATCCAAATAACTCAAATAAATGGGTCTGAATAAACACTGTTTACCAAGATTCATCAAGGTCCAATTCCATTAGTAGTGAGGTAACAATAAAACAAATATTATTTTTGCATACCTCAAAGTGAGATTGAGAAATCAGAGTGCAGGTCCCCGATTGTTCAAAATTGTTCTGTGTGTTATACACATACTTGTAGTCCATCCACTTCTTTTTAACATCTTTGGACAGTCTCTTGACACCACTGTTTGCACTGATGCTGAAACAAGATAAGTGAACTTAGTAAGATAAGTCAAGAAAGAAAAGTAATAGAGTGAAGGGTTAGAACTCCAAAATCCCAGCAACATAATGTATCGAGAGAATGTCTCCTCTAAAATACGGATAGAGTGGTGTCCCTTTCTACAACTTCAGAAATTGGCACTAGTCCTGTAGTCCTTACCTTTCATTAAATCACTCACCTCTGTGAAATGTCCTCCTATGCTTTCTTCTTCATGCTGTTCGTTAAATTGTTGCTAAACGACGAAAACAACACGTTTTTCTTCGACTGAACACTCTCTATTAGAAGGGCTAACTCACTGTGAGTCCAGTTCTTACTCCTTGGGCGTTTCAATGTCAATGGTTGACTACAATCCACGATCGGTTGATAATACGACTGGCGTCGTCTGCTAATAGAGTTAAGGGATTCCCCTGTAAATTAATGACGTCATTGGGGAAATCCCCCTATCTTCTTACCTCCATCACAGGAGAGCGACAATCTTAATTTACGACAATGATCGTAAGACGATGAATTTACGAACGGATTAAGAACGCTTTGTGGATCGGTCGTAAATATTAGTAAAAGTTTTGTGGATCGGTCGTAAATATTAGTAAAAGTATCTTAATTTCAATCGTAAACTCTTACGATATGTGTAAGTTACGAAGGCTTTGTGGATCGGGGCCCAGGGACGATAGAGTTACGAATATTCGTAGGATTCGGCTGGATTCGCATGAATATTGTCAAGAATTCCCTACGATTTACAAAAAGCTATTACGAATACTTCACGAAAGTTAGGAATCAGTTAAAAATACGCTGAATGCATGTACGAATCAGGTACGAATAAAAATGAATTCGTGACTATTCTTGACAATTTTGGGGGTTTTCCCTCGAGATAGCTTCGGCGTGTATTCGTGGGATTCGTGACAGATTCGTAGCCGATTCGTCGTAAAGCCACGAATTCACGAATCCCCGAATGAGTTAAGAATACCTACGAATGCCTACGAATCAATTACGATTCAGTTACGATGCCTAAGAATGCATTACGAATTTGTTACGAATTTACTACGATATTTTTGAATCGGGAGTTCGTGGCCAAAACTTTGAACAGCTCAAAACTTTTGCCACGAATTCCCGATAGCTCAAGAATTGTCAGAACTAACTACGACTATATGCGAATCAGTTAAGAATTTCACGAGCTGATTACGATTCAACTACGAATCCTAAAATTTATTAATTCGTGGGATTCTTGTTCTGTGTGGAATAGTAGTATTACAGCCTGAAACAGCTCGGTGAGATTCTTCTCTTTCTCCTTGAAGGGACAAGGCCCAACTCTACCACCCAAGCATGTACATAGTTATATGTATGTAAATATCTGTAGGCGTGTAAGAAAATTGGCACTCTAGGGGTGATATGTTATGATAACATCACAATTGTATCACATTAACGACAGATATTCAATATTGTGTCTAAATGTGTTATTAATGATAATCATATAATTAATATATCCCCAAATAACTCATCTTTTGGTTCTCCGTCATTTTGTAGGGCTGTTCCACTTTAGACAAAGGTAAACAGGTGTCACTTACTTCTGCGGTGTCTAGCCGGGAGAGCCACATTTCAGAAATGGCTATTGCCGGTAGAGCCACATTTTCACCTATTCTAGCGGGTAATTACTTAATCCGATTACCGATACCTTTATATGAGTGTCCCACATTTAAGTTACTAAGCGTGGTGTTCTTTAGAGATACCTTTAAATGAGTGTCCCACATTTAAATTATTAAGCGTGGTTTTCTTTAGAGATACCTTTAAATGAGTGTCCCACATTAGTTGGACTTTGAACGTGCAGCTCACAATGCCGTGACTGATGTATTTCCTGGGACATTAGTTAGAGGGTGTTTCTTTCACTTCACCCAATGTATCTGGAGGAGGGTGCAGAAAGAAGGTCTGGTGATGGACTATAAGGAAGATGAGGAGGTGAAGAAGCTGGTGAGAAGAGCTGCTGCCCTCCCTCTACTACTCGTGACAAAGTGGATGATGTGTGGCTTCATGCCATTGCTGACTCTCCTGCTGGCCCTAAAGTGACTGCCTTCATGGTCTACGTGACAACCAGTTGGGTTCAAGGAGGGGCCTTCATGCCAGAGATTTGGAACCTTTTCGAAAACCAAGGCCACCGTACCAACAATCACCTGGAAGGGTGGCACGACAAGATAAAGAAACTTGCCAAGAAGTGCCACCCGAACATCTAGGAGGTAGTGAAGCTATTTCAGCGAGAGCAGTCACTCAAAGAGGTTGCAGTCCTGAGACTCTCTCACCAGTGGTCAGAACCTTCACAAAGAAAGCCCCTTGACACGCCAGAAACCTATGATTGTGGGTTCGAATCCCGGTTCGCCCCGATTATGTTTCTAGGTTTGTCAGCACCATACCCGTGCTCGTGGGTTTCACCGAAGTGGTAAACGTCTGAGACCTGCATCACTTCGGGCTTTCCTCCCACATTAAGCTGACACGCCGCGATATAACTGGAATATTGTTAAAAGCGGCGTTAAACCCAACTCACTCACTCACTCACGAAGAAAGAAGTACATGGCAATCGATGCACGTATTGCGTCCCTCAAGATCCAGCTCCTGAACCAACACCTGAGTGAGATGGAATATGCTGACCACGTGGGCGACCTCCTTCATCCGAAGTAATGACATTAAATCCATTATGATATTCATATGCTATTCATGTTCATCAATGTAAAGTTTTGATGAATATGTTATCCTTGTTGAATAAAAAATGAGAAAACAAGACTTGTTTTGTTATATACGGTAACCTGTTAGAATCTCAAAGCATGTTTTGACAGCATAGCCGCGAGAGCCACATTATACAATCACGCAACCATAACCATTGCCGCGAGAGCCACATCAATTTGGGCTATCTATTTTCGAAATGTGGCTTTGCCGGCCTGTAACCACTTCTGCACTCAACCTTACCTTATCCCCGTATAACCCGTCTGACAATTGGGTCGTCTGACAATTCGGCCGTCTGACAATTGGGTCGTCTGACAATTGGACCATCTGACAATTGGGTCGTCTGACAATTGGGCCGTCTGACAATTGGACCGTCTGACAGTAGTGAGGTAACCTGAGCAGGTGTTGATAAACCGGACGGACGCAATTAAGCGGCCGCAGTTTATCAATGCTCGGTATACCGAGTAATTTCAAATAGCCAATGTTATCATGTGTTTAATGTTATACACTTCCTAAATACCTTCTAAATGTGTCCTTAATTCCAAAATATTCGCGAAGATAGAGATTAATTCTCAGATACCTACCTTGTCCATTGCTAATAATCAATCAGCGCTAATTAACTGATTATTTCGCTTGTTAATATTTCGACATTAGTTATCTTATTACTTTTGTTATAAAACATGTGAGCAAGTATGGTTTTATGCCGTTTTAGCAGTATTCCAGGGGCTACATTGGCTACACACATTGTACCCATGTGGGAATCAAGCCCTGGGCCCCGATCCACAAAGCGTTCGTAACTTACACATATCGTAAGAGTTTACGATTGAAATTTAACTTATATTTGCGACCGATACACAAAGCGTTCTTAATCCGTTCCTAAATTCATCGTCTTACGATGATTTTCGTAAATTAAGATTGTCGCTCTCCTGTGATGGAGGTAAGAATATAGGGGGATTCCCCAATGACGTCATTAATTTACAGGGGAATCCCTTCACTCTGTTAGCAGACGACGCCAGTCGTATTATCAACCGATCATGGATTCTAGTCAGCCATTGACATTGAAACGCCAAAGGAGTAAAAACTGGACTGACAGTGAGTTAGCCCTTCTAATAGAGAGTGTTCAGTCGAAGAAAAACGTGTTGTTTTCGTCGTTTAGCAACAATTTGACGAACAGCATGAAGAAGAAAGCATAGGAGGACATTTCACAGAGGTGAGTGATTTAATGTGAGTCATATGTCTGGTATGAACTGGAGTACAAATATGTAAATAATGATCACGTAAAACATTGATGTTTTATGTTGAATATGGCAGGGCGAGGAAAGCGTTCTGACATTAAATATCTGAATGTATCTGTAGGCTATCTCACCAACCTGTCAACAAGGTGTTACTTCATCAACCCGTCTTTGGTAATAACTTGATGCAGTGTTGTAACATTCCTCAGACGGTGTTATAGGGTTAACTATTAGCGTAAGCAGCTATCGGCGACATGCATATCTGATGGAAAAAGTGTAATTCTGTTAAACATACTGACCAAACCATTAAATATTGAAAGACAACTGAAAACACCAGATTATATATTTCACTTCAAATGTTATTTCATTTAGTGACAATTTTATCGGTGTCAGTTTACATTGTGAAATTTGGGTTTAAGTACAAGGGGAAATCACTTTCACTCAAAGCTAGATTTTATGGGCGCTGCTTTAAATTTATGATGAATATATTTTAAAGTGATGAAGGAGTAAGCACATTCTCCGAAACACCCACAGGTATTAAGTTCCCCCCCAAAATATACAAAAATATTTTATTAACAAGGTACGTACATGGAAGGCTTGACAGGTTGCAGTATTGTTCGACGTAAGGTAACAAATGAAACACTGTCTCAAATTGATGCGCCAGGTCAATGCTGCACGTGTGAAATGATTCTGTAAAGCAAAACGTCACTGCAGATTCGACTCCTAAGGTATCAGAAATTTTATTAATGCATATTCATTAAATTATAATTTGATTCGCCGCGATTGTGTTGATTCGCGTCTGATTGCGTACAGCCAATTGTCAGTGACACTTGACACTGAGTGAGATTTCTCAGTTCGCTACACACGTCACTAATTAGTGGTAGATTGGCTTGTCGGTGATCAGACATCAGTTCGCTATATCCGTTAGTTCCCTGTAGAGAGTTCGTTATGTACGTACATTTTATATGATAATATATAGGAGATAAAGCGGGGTTATTTTCAACAGTTCGTTGTATCCGTTTGTTCGCTTTATCCTTGTTCGTTATATCCGTGTTCTGCTGTATATCGGTTCCCATGTATTTGGTATGACCTCACACCGGTGTATAGGTAAACTCGAACCCAGAATCCTGCATCTTCTCGTTCCATATTATATCGAATTTCTCGCTTTCTGCCACTGTGAACCAATTCTTCCAGTCCCCGATCTCACCTGAAACAGAGAAAAAAATGTATCAAAGCCAGCGTACTTTAAACATTCATACATCTGTCAATGAGCCGGATAATGGAAGCATATTAATAGACTACAAATACCGTTAGTTACATCTGTAACACAAACATGTCTTGATGCCGTACCAGTATGCCTTGATAACACTGACAATAAAACGGAAATATCTTATTTACGGTTTTTGGAAATAAAAATACCACCGCTACTACTACGACTACTACTACTACTACAACTACTACTATGGGAAAATAGGGGGCACGGGTGGCCCAGTTGTCTAAGGCGCCGCGATTCGCTCTGCAGAGTTGCGTCCCTTGGGCACGCCAGAAACCTATGATTGTGGGTTCGAATCCCGGTTCGCCCCGATTATGTTGCTATTATGCCCCAAACGCAAGTATCGTATTTTCTCGCGATTTCGTGGTTTGTTTCCTGATTTCACAAGTCGAGATTTTAAATCCTGTAACATATCATATTTTGGTACAAATGAATTCACAAATGTACTAAAAACACGAATGTGATGCATGCCAAGAACGCGAGAAGTTGACAAAATCTTACGTTCTTGGGATCTCGAACCTTTGCATACATAGCTTTTTCCCCAATGGTCAAAAATGCGAGAACGCAAGACTGTCTGAATAGTACTTCATAGATATGACCTGGTATGTTGGTGACATTTCCGAGGTGAAATACTGTTGGCAAATCACTCGATAACAAATACTGTATGTACTTCTTCGTGTCGTTTGTTTCACTAAACTGACGACAGTTAGATGTCTGATAGCATCCACACAATGCGTACATAACATGATGGTAATTTCAGTGTTCCAAAGTTGACACACAGTTGAAGAGCTTAGAGCCATAAGGGCCAATGTCATTAGGAGTCTGATTTAAGAAAAGTGATGAAAACACATAATATTATACATGTTAATGAACTTCTTTTTTACCGATAAATTCCTAGACATTAACGCATTCTGATAGCAGAGATATAAATGGTGTTGTAAAAACATTCGAAAAAAGGAAATAAACTTACGTTTTTAATTTGTGTAAGGGTGGAAAGGGCCCTATTTGACCCCAGGCATTTGCATGGGATTTTATATGTGAGATTAATAAACTACTACTGAAAGTTCAAACACATATTATTGAAGTACTTTTAAATGATTTAAACTAATGCCAAATGATAATAAGATGTCCAAACTTTCAAAATATCTCTCAGACAACCAGTTTCAACCACACACGGAAATAGAGCTAAAAGGGCCAAAATCTAGCAAAGTGACAATGGCCCTTTTGAAACTTGACTTTGGCCCTTTTATAGAATTTTAAGTAGCTATATTTCAAAAACGCATCAATGAAAACATACAATATTTTTTCTATAGATAGATAATAACTCATAGACGTTAATTATGCAATAATATGCAAAAAGGACCAAAGTGCAATTTGGCCCCCTTTAGCTCTAAGCTCTTCAGTCGCATTTTAATACATGTAGTTCTGTATAGGTTACATACTGGCCACTATTCTTAATTATTGTTACCGGTGGGCTCTCACAATGTAGACGAGACCACCTTAACTCCGATATTGCTATGTAATTGTGCTGAGTCCTCTGTTTCGGATTCATTGTATGGCTGTGGCCATTATCCAGTCTTTATCTGGAAGACCCGTGAAGATCCGGGGTAGAATAGGTCTTCAGCAACCCATGCTTGCCGTAAAAGGCGACTATGCTTGTCGTAAGAGGCAACTAACGGGATCGGGTGGTCAGGCTCGCTGACTTGGTTGAAGCATGTCATCGATCCCAATAGCGTAGATTGTACTCATGATGTGAATCACTGGATTTTCTGGTCCAGACTCGATTATTTACAGACCGCCGTCATATAGCTGGAATATTGCTGAGTGCGGCGTAAAATAACAAACCAACTTTGTCTAGGGCATGGTTGTTACCGCCGACCCTGGGTACTCGGACGTTCCCTGTCGTCACATGAGACACCACAGCTTATAGAGTTTCCTTTTCAGGACAGGATAGGGCTGAAATCCTTGCCGTGGCCACCCATCCAACTACTCACCGGCACCAGCGTTGCGATACCTTTTTACATAAAGTTAACAGCTGTTTGCCTATTACGCATATTGGTATCTGTTTCGGCGGATAATCGAGACTGGTTATTCTCTGGCGTTGACGTTTTATAGCAACTTATTAGTAACCTGTGCGCTAAAACACAGAACATACCAAGTGTCACCACTGTGATATAAGTCACGGGCGATCAAAATGGTGCACGACTCCACACTAGGAATCTTCTAAGCCTACTGTGTTTTCAGTGTAGAGCTAGGTAACCTGTAAATTTAACCGCGCAAAATTGAATTTGGAACAGAGTCAGCCTTGTTTAACTTATTTATGACTACACTGAACACAGGAAGTACCACATGTCACCATTGCGATATCAGTGATAGGGGCAACCTCCCATTTGTTAGTTGTTAGACGGCTTAAAACAACATTTCCAGATGGTTTCACATCTGTGTAGCCAGCATTACCTTGACAGGAAATAGAACAGCCCAGGTTGAGAATAACATAGCGCCATATTAGTCTGTATCTTATTTTTGTGATCTCATTTCTATACCTTTGACAATGAGTGAGTGAGTATGGGTTTACGCCGCTTTTAGCAATATTTTAGCAATATCACGGCGGGGGACACCAGAAAATAGGCTTCACACATTGTGCCTTGTCGGGAATCGAACCCGGGTCTTCGGCGTGGCGAGCGAACGCTTTAACCACTAGGCTACCCGACCGTTTAAATGTTTTAGTATTGGTTAAATTCCTGTTTTTGTATTGATAAGATTTATATTTTCGTATTGAAGTGATCTGACTTTTGATTTGTAGAAATTGACAGAATTTCTTTGGCCGCTTTGTTGTATAAGTTCCTTGTTGTATGACTTGGCTTTAGGAAATCTACGACAGATGGCGGATCTAACTGCCATTCTTGTGTTGACTGAGCCATGGCTGGGGCATGGTCTTGACATTCCAGTAACCAGTGAGCAATGGATTCATGGCTACATCAAATTTCTGTTTATTTGAGTCTTTATTACAATGAACGCGACGTTTCAGTGTGAATACTTCCACCTTTATCAAGGGGTCACTTTCTTCATGACGCATTAATTTGTAATAAGGAAATTGTATATCCATAGAATTATCTCCCTTTGTTCTACAGGATGCTCTCCAAAATACTTTTTTTATTTGACCGTTAGAGAAAGTAAATAAGTTGTTGACAAGGTGTTTTTAGATCAAGGTTAATGAATATACTACAAACACAATCATTATCATAACCACAAGCATTTGAGGAGAAAATCCAGAATAAAAACACATTTACTCATGAAAGATGAACTTTTGTTTTGTACACAAACCACTTAGGTCCGCATCAACGTCTGGCAAGCTCCTCTCACAATAGCAATCCAGCAAGGACTGTCCCACTATAGCTGTGAGTGTTGTCTTACCTCACCCCCTCCTCTGCTGTCTAGCGCATGGGAAATAGCCGTTATAGGCAATCGTTTCGTTTGTTTGTTGTTTAACGCCGCACTCTGAAATATTCCAGCTATATATCGGCGGTCTGTAAATAATCGAATCTGGACCAGACAATCCAGTGTTTGACATCATCCGCATCGATCCACGCAATTGGGATACGATGACATGCATCAACCAAGTCAGCGAGCCTGACCACCCGATCCCGTTAGTCGCCTCTTACGACAAGCATAGTTGGCTATTATGTGGACGACTCCACACAAGGGACTATTATTCTCTTGGACCTGAGGATTTTCTCTTTGATGTACATGTATAGGCAAGTTTTAGTTGCGTACTTCCCAGGGAGCTGAGAATTTATTTTGGAACTCTAATTGATCTGTACCTTTCCTATAGAACGTCCCTTCGACGCCATCTTTCCATATCTTCATGGAAGGTGGCACCTTCATTTCCTCGTCAACTTTTTTCATCTTCTTAAAGGAACAAGCAAGCCCAACGTCCTCACAGAACTGGTCCGTAGTTGTCAGGCCTAGAAATTTGGCGATGTCTTTAACACTCTTGACAGGATCCTGGAAGCAGATGTGTCAGACTTTGTTTTGACCTTGCGTAGTTTGAAAAGATTATTTCGTGTGTATTGCGCCATGGTATTTCCTAGGACGAGCTTGTGTCAAGAGGCACACAACTTGAGTGGAGTGAGTGAGTGAATGTTGTTTTGCTTTCACTCAAAAAGACAAGAATCATATTAATGGGACAATAGTAGTACAATGTTGTACAACCTTGAAGGAAAATGTAGGTGTAAGGTCGACAACGCCATTTATGCAGGTTTGTAGCTGATAGAAATACTTACAATTTTCATGTCCTCATAAAACATATTAAGGACAGGTAATTCTGGTGAAGCTGCCACTTCGGCTTTCCATGCTCGCAGATAGGTGGAATAGGATCCAAACGGCACTGGAAATTAAGGAAGATAAAGTTGAAACAATGTGTCCTCTCTGAGTCCATTCGCAGTTATTCTGGAGAAGTGTCGAAAGTGTATTTACAAACGTATCATGTTCATGTCCACACGTGATCACGATCGAAAATACGATTGTCCTATCTCCCAATTCTTTAACCATGGCTTGTTACAATCATGGCCCTAAGATCGCCCTGTGGGTCGTGACCCCGTATAGGTGAGTGAGTGAGTATGGTTTTACGCCCCTTTTAGCAATATTCCAGCAATATCACGGCGGGGGACACCAGAAATAGGCTTCACACAATGTACCCATGTCGGGAATCGAACCCGGGTATTCGGCGTGACGAGCGAACGCTTTAACCACTAGGCTACCCGACTGCCCCGACCCCGTATGGACAGGACGTCGACATGTTTATGAATACAAGTTGGACCCCACCTTAGGCTTGGACCAGGTCATTGTCTGTCGCCATTGTCACAGGATCCATTGTCGTCATTTAACATCGCATCGGCAGGTTTCACTCATATCGCGACTCGAAGACGTGGAAGGTCGACAAATACTGTCAAGTTATCCATAGTTCGTTCTGCTCATGTAATAAACAGCGACAAACAAAATTTTCATTATCATAAGAAATGTCCCTAAACGATTCTGACTATCTCATGAGCATGTGTTTATGGATAACTATTCAATAGTGATGACACCAGATGTTCATGAAGACTAGTAAGTGAGTGAGTGAGTTGGGTTTAACGCCGCTTTTAACAGTATTCCAGTTATATCACGGCGTATCAGCTTAATGTGGGAGGAAAGCAGGTCTCAGACGTTTACCACTTCGGTGAAACCAATGAGCACGGGTATGGTGCTGACAAACCTAGAAACATAATCGGGGCGAACCGGGATTCGAACCCACAATCATAGGTTTCTGGCGTGCCCAAGGGACGCAACTCTGCACAGGGATTCGCGTCGCCTTCGACGACTGGGCCACTCGTGTCCCTTTCGCGAAGACAAACGTCCCTTCAAAGGTGAGACAGGAACCATAAACTTATATTGTTTGAAACGATATATCGTGATAACATGATGGAGTTACCAACGATATATCTTGATAACATGTTTGAGTTGACTTAATTTCACTGTACGGTGTCGTATACACATAATGCTGCACTATCAACGCGGGAGGCACCAGACAAACTTCACACATTGTACCCATGTAGGGAATCGAACCCGGGCCTTCGGCATGACAAACACAAATTTTAAAACTTTAGATGCGGTGCATCAACACGGCGGCAAACCTATATTTACATTAAAATAAATCCACAAAATATTTAATCAAGACATTCAACCGAATTATTTCGAAATTTGTAAACGAAAACGCTCGCTTTAACATACACTACACTAAACGGACGCTGTTGTATAAATATTAACATTAAATTCTTACAGAAATTCGCAAGTGATGACATAGGGTAATTCATATTAGGGGTTTTAAACAACCTACTTGGTGACGTACTTTTTTCTTGGCTTATTAAACCTGTAACCTACTGTTGTATTTTATGTCACGCATATATTTTGAATTCAACCAGATGTCTTTACTTGAGTACATAATCAAGACTCGACCAGGGCAACCTGTAGTTCATACTGTAAGCAACGATCCACGCCATCGGAGTACGATGGTACACAATCAACCTGTTCACCGAGTCTGACCACCCCAGTTATAAAAGAGGTAGATACAAATATACTTTGAAAGAGATAGTCGTACATACCCACTCAGTGGGACAATAATTTTTCGCTACTTCAACCCCCGTCGAGGGCATAGCCACGAAAAATCTCAGTTACTAATCACACATTACAGATTTGTAAAATACATAACCTTTTACATCAAAATTTGCGAATTAGTTCTATATCTTTTGAAAAGTTTAAACGTGAATTAACGTTACTAAAGAGGTCCTTTACTGTTTTGACACAAGATTCTTTCATCACAAGGGATACAAAACGGAGGGTCCTCACCTTTTGCATCTTCCCGAGGCAAGAGAGTTAACTGACTTTAAAAGTCCAGTTTCCACCCTTGCCGAACTAGGCTGGAATTACTGGGCTCGATCGTAGCGCCACCAGTTATGTCCCTTTTAAGCCTCGCCTATGGACCAATCAGATTCCACCTCTCGTATCACTTGCGTTTGCTTCACACAAAATAGTGGCTCACGGTCAGGACGATCTGATCGATAATCAAGACCTGTATTGTGATAAAACGGGTCTTACATCGCGAAATGCATCAAATCACGCGAGCACCTTGATTAAAAACCTAAAAAAAGAAGGAAAATATCTGCCGACAACGAGTTGGCGGTGCACATGCTTTGCAAATCCTGCAATCGACCGAAATCTGCACGACAGTTAACGAACCGGATTTCGATTTCGGTGTGCGCTTTTGATTGGACTATGCATAGACTCATTAGTCCAGCCAAATTGTAACTCCATAATAGCAGCCTTGTTCGGCAAGGATGGAAACTGGACTTTTATAGTCAGTTAACTCCCTTGCCTCGGGAAGAAGCACTTTTTGATAAATATTCATGACTATATTTATTATGGCCAATACGACATCGTCGTAAAATGAGCTCTTCAAATCTGGACTGACAACCCAATTATGTGTGAACGATATTTGGCTTAATTTCATGTAACCTTTTCATACCTACTTGGGTGTCCCACTTCTTCTGCATCTGATCTCGGATGTAGCATCGGATCACAGGTTTGCATGGCCGCAATAGAACAAAGATTGTGCGAACCCTACCTGACACTGGAGCCCTGCGTAGAGCAGATAACTACAAGGTGAGGTGAGGTGAGGTGAGGTGAGGTGAGACGTGGCGTTCGAGACTACTGCACCTATATAACAATATGCATGCACATAAATGTGTATGCGTTTTATAGAGCTAGCCCACTGTGATATCATGCCGCAGTTTAACGTCAATACCCCACTCTATACGCCGAGCCGACCAGTCCTTGTTTTATCCCCTTAGTGCCCAGTGCCAGGCAGGGTAACAACAACTACCATATTTTAAGGCCTTTTGGTATAACCCAGCCGGACATCGATCCCCCGACAGGACAGACGCTCTATCCACTAGACAACAGAGACAGTCAGCCGAGCAGAAGGCTATGGCACATGTTGCAGAGATCAACAAGCGAGAAACATTACCGTCTGAGCGATGTTATCTGAAATCTTATTGGTCGGAAAACTCGTTGGCTTCCCTCTCGTTGGAACCAGGCCTTTGCCTGATTCGTTGGTATAACATAGCGACTACTCCACAAAGTGGCCATATGTATTCAAGGTTGATGGAGGGATGTTGTGTACACAGGACCGTGAAGTATTGACTGTGATCAACCAACCGCTGTACCTACTTTTCCCTGACAAAAATGCCTCTGTAAACTCAACGAAGTCTCCATCATAGCCATACGGTTTCTCCATATCTCTGCAGTGGTTGAAAAAGGACACACAGGCATCTTTAGGGTTGCGCATGATCTGAATACACTTGACCTTCTTCTCCACGACCTGTGTAGGGAGCATGCGCAGAGGGAGGTGGGTGTTGAAGACCCGTGGATGCGGCACTGCTTCTATTCCATCTTTGAAGATGAATTCCATCATCCGGGTCTCTTTCACATCCTTCTGGTACTGGATGGTCCCACTGATTAGCATCGCGATGACTTCCCACAGCCAATGGGTTCCTAAAACAATCAATATAAAAAATCAAATTGAAACAGAATAGTTCTGTGTTGTATCAAAATATAAAAGTTCTGCTAAATTACATATACCATGCCTAGGACCACACAGCTTGATGGACTTTGAAATAAATAAATCTCTCCTTGTCCCATCCAGGTGACTAAAAGGAAATCTTGTGTGTATGGCTGTGCGTGCGTGCTTGCGTGTGCGTGTGCGTGTGCGTGCGGGAGAGTGTGGCACCGTGGACTTTTGGAAGGGACAGAATATTCTTTCGGTCACTTCTTCGTTTTTTCTCTTGAATCTCTAGTTACTATTGATTCTTTTCAAAAAGTATCGAAGCCTTTTTTGGATATGATCATGAGGGTGTTCTTTTAAAGAGGGTTGATCATGTGGGTATCATATTGAAGATGGAATTGATCATGACGGTGACTTTTTGAAGACCATGACAGTGTCCTTTTGAGGAGGGATTTGATCAGAAGGAGAGAGGTTTGATAATGAGGATGTTATATAGAAGAAGTATTTGACATGAAGGTGTCCTTTTGAGCAGGAATTCGCCATGAAGGTGTCCTTTTGATGAGGAATTTGACATGAAGGTGTCCTTTTGAAGTGGGATAAGATCACCAGGGTGTCCTTCTCCTTCGCATATTGAATAGGAGAACTGATTACTTAATTTTAGGATCACGCCATAAGCAGCATGTGAAACACTATACTGATCGAATATACTGTTGAACAGAGCAAGAGCATAAATTTTATGTCAAAATGTTATCATATGAAAATTAGTTCAAGAGATAAAGAGATAATACTGAAGGAATGTCGGGCCTGTAGCCTTAGAGGTTGCACCTAGCTAGTTTGATCACTTAACCGTTCCAGGATCCGCTGATCGGAGATTTTTCGGGGATTCGCCTTAGCACCATACGCGTGCTCAATGATTTGACCAAAGTGGTAAACACCTAAAACTGACAATAAATCGGGCTTCAACATTCAGCTGACACGCCGTGATATTACTGTGATGCTGTTCATAGCAGCGTTAAACCAAACTCTTTAGGGATCGCTCCAGTGAATCCGCTGTGATTCGAGCTCGGGACATCCCCGTGGGGAGCAGGGAAAGCAATCAGTACATCATGCTTGCCGAGAGGCCCGTCTGAAATAGGGATAGGCTGGTAAGGCTTGGCGTCATTTTCTTCTTACCCCGATGGTGTGGATTGCTTGCGTGTGCTCTGTGAGGAGTGTACCTGTTTTAGACTCGTTCGTCATGTAGCTGTCATGTAGCTGGGATTTAAGACTGCGGTGTTAAATAATATTCATTCACTCATTGCGGGCATACCGAGTACCTACCACATTTGGGATACGCACAGATAATGATGTCATCATTCTTAAGTTCAGCTTCTCTGATACTTTTGATTCTGTCTGTGTGATGACCTCCCTTCAACATGGATGGAGGCGGCACGAAGAGATACAGCTCATCATATTGGTAACAGTAGAACCCGTGGCCTTTGGAATTTCTCAGATCGGGTAGCTCATCGAGGTCGGGATCCCTGAAAAACACAATAGTCGTTACAACAGCAGTGAAGTAGAAAGTAGTTTTGAGCGCTTTCAACACAGAATAGTCGTTATAACAGAAGTGAAGTAGAGAGTAGTTTTGAACACTTTCAACATACAATAGTCGTTACAACAGAGTGACGTAGAGAGTAGTTTTGAGCGCTTTCAACACAGAATAGTCGTACAACAGTAGTGGAGTAGAGAGTAGTTTTGAGCGCTTTCAACACACATTAGTCGTTACAACAGAGTGAAGTAGAGAGAAGTTTTGAGCGCTTTCAACACAGAATAGTCGTTACAACAGTAGTGGAGTAGAGAGAAGTTTTGAACACTTTCAACATACAATAGTCGTTACAACACAGAGTGGAGTAGAGAGTAGTTTTGAGTGCTTTCAACACAGAATAGTCGTTACAACAGCAGTGAAGTTGAGAGTAGTTTTAAGCACTTTCAACACACAATAGTCGTTACAGCAGCAGTGAAGTAGAGAGTAGTTTTGAGCGCTTTCAAAACACATTAGTCGTTACAACAGAGTAAAGTAGAGAGAAGTTTTGAGCACTTTCAACATACAATAGTCGTTACAACAGAGTGAAGTAGAGAGTAGTTTTGAGGGCTTTCAACACAGAATAGTCGTTACAACAGAGTGAAGTAGAGAATAGTTTTGAGCGCTTTCAACACAGAATAGTCGTTACAACAGTAGTGTAGTAGAGAGTAGTTTTGAGCGCTTTCAACAAAGAATAGTCGTTACAACAGTAGTGGAGTAGAGAGTAGTTTTGAGCGCTTTCAACATACAATAGTCGTTACAGCAGCAGTGAAGTAGAGAGTAGTTTTGAGCGCTTCAACAAACAATAGTCGTTATAACAGTAGTGAAGTAGAGAGTAGTTTTGATCACGTTCAACACACATTAGTCGTTATAACAGTAGTGAAGTAGAGAGTAGTTTTGAACACTTTCAAGACACAATAGTCGTTATAACAGTAGTGAAGTAGAGAGTAGTTTTGATCACGTTCAACATACTATAGTCGTTACAACAGCAGTAAAGTAGAGAGTAGTTTTGATCACGTTCAACACACAATAGTCGTTACAACAGTAGTGGAGTAGAGAGTAGTTTTGATCCCTTTCAACATACAATAGTCGTTATAACAGTAGTGAAGTAGAGAGTAGTTTTGATCCCTTTCAACACATATTAGTCGTTACAACAGCAGTAAAGTTGAGGGAAGTTTTTGATCACGTTCATCACACAATAGTCGTTATAACAGTAGTGTAGTAGAGAGTAGTTTTTGATCACTTTCAACACACAATAGTCGTTACAACAGTAGTGGAGTAGAGAGTAGTTTTGATCCCTTTCAACACAAATTAGTCGTTGCAATAGCAGTAAAGTTGAGGGAAGTTTTTAAGCCCTTTCAACACACAATAGTCGTTACAACAGCAGTGAAGTAGAGAGTAGTTTTGACCACTTTCAACATACAATAGTCGTTACAAGAGTAGTTGAGTAGAGAGTACTTTTGATCCCTTTCAACACATATTAGTCGTTACAATAGCAGTAAAGTTGAGGGAAGTTTTTGAGCCCTTTCAACAAGCAATAGTCGTTACAACAGTAGTGAAGCAGAGAGTAGTTTTTGATCACTTTCAACACACAATAGTCGTTACAACAGCAGTGAAGTAGACAGTAGTTTTGAGCACTTTCAACACACAATAGTAGTGACAACACCAGTGGAGTAGAGAGTAGTTTTGAGCGCATTCAACACACAATAGTAGTTACAACAGTAGTGGAGTAGAGAGTAGTTTTGATCACTTTCAACACATATTAGTCGTTACAACAGCAGTGAAGTAGAGAGTAGTTTTGAGCACTTTCAACACACAATAGTAGTGACAACAGCAGTGGAGTAGAGCGTAGTTTTGAGTACTTTCAACATACAATAGTCGTTACAACAGCAGTTAAGTAGACAGTAGTTTTGAGCACTTTCAACACACAATAGTCGTTACAACAGCAGTGGAGTAGAGAGTAGTGTTGAGCGCTTTCAACACGCAATAGTAGTTACAACAGTAGTGGAGTAGAGAGTAGTTTTGATCACTTTCAACACACAATAGTCGTTACAACAGCAGTGAAGTAGAGAGTAGTTTTGAGTACTTTCAACATACAATAGACGTTACAACAGTAGTGAAGTACAGAGTAGTTTTGAGCACTTTCAACACACAATAGTCGTTACAACATCAGTGAAGCAGAGAGCAGTTTTGATCACTTTCAACACACAATAGTCGTTACAACAGCAGTGAAGTAGAGAGTAGTTTTGATCACTTTCAACACACACTGGTCGTTACAACAGCAGTGAAGTAGAGAGTAGTTTTGATCACTTTCAACACACAATAGTCGTTATAACAGTAGTGAAGTAGAGAGTAGTTTTGATCACTTTCAACACACAATAGTCGTTACAACAGCAGTGAAGTAGAGAGTAGTTTTGATCACTTTCAACACACAATAGTCGTTATAACAGTAGTGAAGTAGAGAGTAGTTTTGATCACTTTCAACACACAATAGTCGTTACAACAGCAGTGAAGTAGAGAGTAGTTTTGATCACTTTCAACACACAATAGTCGTTATAACAGTAGTGAAGTAGAGAGTAGTTTTGATCACTTTCAACACACAATAGTCGTTACAACAGCAGTGAAGAAGAGAGTAGTTTTTGATCACTTTCAACACACAATAGTCGTTACAACAGCAGTGAAGTAGAGAGTAGTTTTGATCACTTTCAACACACATTAGTCGTTACAACAGCAGTGAAGTAGAGAGTAGTTTTGATCACTTTCAACACACAATAGTCGTTACAACAGTAGTGAAGCAGAGAGTAGTTTTGAGCACTTTCAACACACAATAGTCGTTACAACAGTAGTGTAGCAGAGAGTAGTTTTGAGCGCTTTCAACACACAATAGTAGTTACAACAGTAGTGGAGTAGAGAGTAGTTTTGATCACTTTCAACACACAATAGTCGTTACAACAGTAGTGAAGCAGAGAGTAGTTTTGAGCACTTTCAACACGCAATAGTCGTTACAACAGTAGTGAAGTAGAGAGTAGTTTTGAGCACTTTCAACACGCAATAGTCGTTACAACAGTAGTGTAGCAGAGAGTAGTTTTGAGCGCTTTCAACACGCAATAGTAGTTACAACAGTAGTGGAGTAGAGAGTAGTTTTGATCACTTTCAACACACAATAGTCGTTACAACAGCAGTGAAGTAGAGAGTAGTTTTGAGTACTTTCAACATACAATAGACGTTACAACAGTAGTGAAGTAGAGAGTAGTTTTGAGCACTTTCAACATACAATAGTCGTTACAACAGCAGTGAAGCAGAGAGCAGTATTGGGCACTTTCAATACACAATAGTCGTTACAACAGCAGTGAAGGAGCATTTTATAGCAGCTTGTGTTGACGAGCTACCGATAGCAATGACCAGCGCTCGAGAAGGGCACGCGAGGCCGCCCATCAAAAGGAGGTTAAAACAGGTAAATACGCAAATATTTGGTAAACAAACAATCGTTTGTACACGGGCAAGTATTGAGAAATAATTCAGAACAATGTGACCTTCAAAAAAGACTTACATCACAGACTTTTCATCACTTTGAACTGAGGCCATGATGAATGAGAGCGGCGTTCTCCAGTGTACGGAATGTATTTATAGCTTAAATAATGGGTCAGTCAACTGGTAAGTGACCCTGGGTCGAGCAACTGATCGCCCGCCAGGTCAGGGGTCACCAGATAATCACATGATTTCGTGACATGACGAACAAGAATATACTATATATTCATAAGTAGGAGTATGTAAAACTTGGCAACAGTAAGGGATTGGAGGGAAATAATGAATTAAGAAATACATTCTTTCCTATCTTTGTCAATGAAGCAGATTCGAAGCAGTTCTAGCTTAAAGTGTTCACTTATAACTTCAGATAAGTTTGCTCTTTCATAACCAAATACTACTTTGGTTCAGCTAAAGCCCGAAGAAATTTTGGTCAAAGTGTCTAAAATTTAACATTACCTTGTCCGGAAAAATGAAATTGGATGATAAAAAAACAAAGCAGATGACAATAAAAGCGATCGCCTAAACGCATCACGGCAATGGTCATGGTAACCCGATGCACGTGAGTTCCCTGCAAATTGAAATGCACATGCGTTCCCCCATTTATTGTCCTATAAAAATCCACCCAGATCGGATAACAATTCATTCGTTGCTACCACATGCCAAAGTCGACAAGAAATCAGCGACACCAAGCCCTTGGACGATTATAAGCTGGACAAACCGCCCGACAAGCAGCTAATGCATTTCAAGTCCACCTAAGGACCATATACAGGCTTCAGCAACGGTACCAGATCACCAACTCTTCGGATGACCGACCACGTAGTTGAGGTCCAAGGGTCACCACCTGACGTCAGGATCGTCAGATTGTGCGACAGCATATTCAAGATCGCTTTGCTACTGCTGCGGACACTGCTCGACAGACCATGGGGACACACCGGCGACACATTAGCGCGGACACCGTGTGTCGACGATTAACGAGCAGTCACCTCTACTGTCACAGGCCACACCGAGGACCCATTTTGACACCACGTCATCGCTGGGACCGTCTTCAGTGGGCAGCATCAGCATTGGCGCAAACCAGCAGTGGAGAAGGGTCCTCTTCTCAGACGAAAGCCATTACCTTATCTCAACAGCAGATGACAGAGGGAAAGTCTGGCGACGCCGTGAGGAACGTTATTCGAAAGCTTGTTTTGTTGAGACAGACTCGTTAGGTGGTCCGAGCATCGTGGTGTGGGGTGGAAATGGTCTTGCACAGATGATCAGCCCTGGTCTTCCAAACATCGGTCCATGTGGAGGCAATGGTGTCACAGCAGCTTGGTACATTGATTAAGTCTTGAGACCACATGCCATACCTCATTTGGCACGTCGCCGCAACCACGGGTTTCAGCATGATAACGCCCATGCCCACACTGCCAGAGCAACAAGAGACTTCATCTAGCAGAATGGCATCAGAACAATGCAGTGGCCTGCCCTCAGTCCCGATCTAAATCACATCGAGCACCTGTGGTGTTGGGAATTGAAACAGTTTTTGTATTTCAAGGCAGTTTTACAAAGATTGAATTTACCGGGTTTGGGTTTGTGCCAGACTTTACACCAAGTTTCAATTTCTCAGTTTTTGGTTTGTGCTGTTTAGGATTTTGGCCACTATTTTGGAAACCACGTTTTGTTTGGAAGTTGAAAGCTGCGGTTTTCGCCAAACTTTGACTTTTGTGGGGATTTGAGGCACCGAAATTTTGTAAGTATGGAAGGAGAATGCTTTGTTAGTAGCCAATACATATTATTCTGCAGATTACCTGTTGTTAAAAGGTAAATTTTGTATATTTTATCGGCGAAAGATCTCGATCGCTGTAACTGCTTAAAATCCGGAAGATCCAACAATAATATCTATATTATGTAAACAATGCTGTCTGCATTATGGTGTAACAATATGGTATTTTCATGCTATTTTCGCATTCATTTATTATTTCTTTTATAGATTAAATTAATTTGGTATGAATGTCATACTTTGTTTATTTTATTACAGCGTGTACCAGTCTCAGTCATTCGGTCAAAGTCAACTTTGTAAACCAGTGAACATTATCAGTCTGTCAACCACAATATGTTGTCAATGTTGAATTGGTCAGCCAAATTGTTTGAATGATGATTTGTCCTAGTTTGGCTTGTTCTAGTCCGGACTCATGTCGATTTAAAGTGCTAGCCATCTGAGATACCATGCCGCAGTGTAACATTTATACCCCACTCAGACACAGTAAACTGACTCCGAGCCGACCAGTCCTTGTTTTAGTCCCTTAATGCCGAGCGCCAGACAGGGTAACAACAAGTACCATCTTTTAACGTCTTTTGGTATGATGCGGCCGGGGATCGAACCCCGGACCTTCCGCTCTCCGGGCGGACGCTCTACCACTACACCACGGAGGCGGCCATTGCTGCTTTTAACACTATTCCAGTTATCACGGCGTGTCAGCTAAATGTGGGAGGAAAGCCTGAAGTGAAGTCAGGTCTTAAATGATTATCACCTCGGTGAAACCCACGAGCACGGGTATGGTGCTGATAAACTTGGAAACGTAATCAGGGAGAATCGTGATTCGAACCTACAATTATAGGTTTCTGGCGTGTCCAAGGGACGCAACTCTGCACAGCGAATTTCGGCGCCTTAGACAACTGAGCAACCAGTGCCCCCTAAAATAATGGAGTGCTGGGACAATTGAATGACGTCACATTTATGTTTTATATCAGCTACACAGATATGGAACAATAAACCAAGTTTGATGAAGCAGGCCAATAACTACACTGCTTGCAACTCAAGCCAAAATCTAAAGGATATATCAAGCCAGTCTGATCTAAACGATATATCAAGCCACATTGATCAAAACGAATGATCAAGCTACGCGATCTGAACGATATATCAAGCCACCCTTGTCAAAACGATATATCAAGCTACTATGATCTAACATATTATCAAGATACCTGGATCTAAACGATATGTCAAGTTAATTGATCTAACCGTTTTATCAAGCTACCCGGATCTAAATGATGTATCAAGCCACCCGGATCTTAACTATGTAGCCAGCTACCCAGATCTAAACGATATTGCAAGCTACCCAGATCTAAACGATATATCAAGCTACCCGGATCTAAGCTATGTAGCCAGCTACACGGATCTAAACGATGTTGCACGCCACCCGGATCTAAACGATGTAGCAAGCTCCCCGGATCTAAACTATGTAGCCAGCTACCCGGATCTAAACTATGTAGCCAGCTACCCGGATCTAAACGATGATGCAAGCCACCCGGATCTAAACTATGTAGCCAGCTACCCGGATCTAAACGATGTAGCAAGCTCCCCGGATCTAAACGATGTTGCAAGCCACCCGGATCTAAACTATGTTGCAAGCTCCCCGGATCTAAACGATGTAGCAAGCTCCCCGGATCTAAACGATGTTGCAAGCCACCCGGATCGAAACTATGTAGCAAGCTACCCGGATCGAAACGATGTAGCCAGCTACCCGGATCTAAACGATGTAGCAAGCTCCCCGGATCTAAACGATGTAGCAAGCTCCCCGGATCTAAACGATATATCAAGCTACCCGGATCTAAGCTATGTAGCCAGCTACCCGGATCTAAACGATGTTGCACGCCACCCGGATCTAAACGATGTAGCAAGCTCCCCGGATCTAAACTATGTAGCCAGCTACCCGGATCTAAACTATGTAGCCAGCTACCCGGATCTAAACGATGTTGCAAGCCACCCGGATCTAAACTATGTAGCCAGCTACCCGGATCTAAACGATGTTGCAAGCCACCCGGATCTAAACTATGTAGCCAGCTACCCGGATCTAAACTATGTTGCACGCCACCCGGATCTAAACGATGTAGCAAGCTCCCCGGATCTAAACTATGTAGCCAGCTACCCGGATCTAAACGATGTTGCACGCCACCCGGATCTAAACGATGTAGCAAGCTCCCCGGATCTAAACTATGTAGCCAGCTACCCGGATCTAAACGATGTTGCACGCCACCCGGATCTAAACGATGTAGCAAGCTCCCCGGATCTAAACTATGTAGCCAGCTACCCGGATCTAAACTATGTAGCCAGCTACCCGGATCTAAACTATGTAGCAAGCTCCCCGGATCTAAACGATGTAGCAAGCTCCCCGGATCTAAACGATGTTGCAAGCTCCCCGGATCTAAACGATGTTGCAAGCTCCCCGGATCTAAACGATGTTGCAAGGTCCGCGGTCTGTACTCTGTGCCACAGTCCGACGGATTAATCACTGACATTTTGACGTGATGAACTGACGGGCAAAATAAACTATACAATAATATAAAATGTCCAAACCTTTGATAACACGCTGCATAATATGAAATTATAGTTTGAACTATTTCCACAAAACGCAGCCCAAATGGCCATTTATGAAAAAATACGATAGAAATGGATTTAAACGATAAAATATGTAATTCCCTTGCAGAATCTCGAATTGGTATGAGAGTATCAAACCACCGAACATTGACAACTAGCATCGGAATTTACAAAAACCAAGAACAATCATGTTAAGATTGTATCACCTTAACAGATGAAAATGGCCATCAGCATGATACAGACGGGGGTTACCCATAGCCATGCAGCAACAACCTTTGGCTGCGTGCGCATTACAATTACTGACTGAAGACTCGTTTCTGCCAAACTTGCAGTACCAGGCCCGTTACCTTCGGGTTTTGCAAATCAGGAACATTTTCTTGACGGTGACCAACCAACCTTGATGTCCCGTCAGAAGAAGGAGCGAGATTGAGGCGCATAGTAGTCCTAAGACGCCAACGTCGATGCCATAGTTTGAGATGTGCATGCACTTTACGTCAGTGGCAGAACAGGAACTGGCAAAGACGTCTTTTTTCAGATCTTACTGAACCATTAGAGTGCACCGCCGACGAGGGGAACCGGAGACACGCTGACGTCAAAACACATCTGGTTATTTTTCGATGCCAATCTGACTGCCCAACCCGATGTCGACCAGGTACTTCTTCCCGTTGCCCTGCCTTTTCTGCAGTGAACCCAAAACCCTGTTCCAAAAGAAAACGCCAGACAGCACATGACAAGGGTTACGACCAACTTTCTGCACGCCAAAGACGTCAATGTCTTGCAGTGGCCGCCAAGGTCTCCGATTGTGTCCCCTTACGAGCATCTCTGGATCTCCGTATCAGAGAACGGCTCGTTCCTCCACTCGTAAGACAAAGCTTGTCAGTCACTGGTTGAGGAATAGCGCCTGATTCCAGCAGCCCTCATCAGAGGTCCGACGTTCTGACATCGGGTCGGTCGGGTAGCCTAGTGGTTAAAGCGTTCGCTCGTCACGCCGTATACCCGGGTTCGATTACCGACAATGTTACAATATGTGAAGCCCATTTCTGGTGTCCCCCGCCGTGATATTGCTGGAATATTGCTAAAAGCGGCGTAAAACCATACTCACTCATTCGCTCACTCACTCACTCATTTGTCCATCAGTTTAAATTAATGTGCACATTCAAGGAGAACTTGGAATGTTTAGGTACCGTTTGTAAGGGATGAAAATTCGGTGAGAGATTTCAAGAGTGGCATTACATGATAACGAGATTATGACAAATTATGTATCGCCGAGGCTTTCTACATGCAATGTTTGTTCCTAATCCAGAACATTTACCACACTAATGCTTTCTAAATACGTTTATTCTACAATACAGAGAAAATGTACCGTCCAAAGATAAACTCGCGTGATATACTCGGTTCAACCGCGAGGTTTTATGTGGTGTCAGTGTCGATGTGTCGAAGGATTTTGAATTATGTTCGTCACTGACCACGTAAATCCTCAAAGTATAGTGACATTCTACATGGCCAGGTCCTTTCAAATAACCTAAAGATGCACGACAACGGTCTTCGATCTGCCTGCAACAACTATCGCCCAAGCCTCTGTGTCTGCAGTCTAACTTTGTCTTGTACGAAACATCAATTGTATGAATTCGAATATTGTATACTTGTTTTATTAACATTCTTCTTATTTCATAAATCACACCTGGATATTACAAGCAATAAGTAACATAAACTGGCCGTTACCTTCCTTTTATCGGCAAAACGGTCCTGTATGTTGAACTGTTTGATGGGCATTCTAGTAGTAGGTGAGTAAGTAGTAAAGGTACAACTTTATGGATAGGAACGTCTTGTTTATTGCATATAGCGACGTTTCAGTGTAGATTCTTACACCGTTATCAAGCTTGAGGGACAAAAACCAAACAATGAGAGGTGGATGTGCATGATATATTGTGATAAGCAGCAGATTAACACTGACAACGGGTATTAGATAACAGATAATTGGATAAAGCCAATTGTACAGGGAAGAATAACAAATAGCACACAGGTAATGAAGCACACGGGCAGTGAAGACAGATGTGCAGTAAGGCTAAGGATTAAAAGGATTGGACCCTAATAAAAAAATAGTCTATTGCTTGATTAGATCGTCATAGGCAGACGGAGGCGTAATGACCATGAGCTCTGTTGATCAAAGGTTTGTGACGGCTTTCTATGGCTTCTGTGAGTTTTCCTTTCGTGAAGTCCTGATATTTGGTTGGGTGGATTTGGATTTTGTCAAACTGAACGTGATAGCCAGGGATGTTTAGCTGGAGGTCTGGAAGGGCTGATTTGCTGTCTGCTCTGGCTGTTGAAGTCTTATGTTCTTTGATGCGAAACCTTCTACCCAGTAGAAACCCATATCACAGAACATAAGACTTCAACAGCCAAAGCAGACAGCAAATCGGTCCCCTCAGACGTATGGTATTGTGTATCATCATCAACATCATCATCATCAACGTTGTTATCATTTTTATGTCTGATATTATTTCTTTATTCACAATGTCTATGGCTAGCAGGATAGTGTAGTCGGCAGTCAATGATTTCGCCAACTTACCTATCCTGAAAGTAGTGTTAATAATCACAGCTACCGTTCTAGTCAAAGCAAAACCCCATAAATGTTACGGTCAAAATTAGTTTTGGACAAACTGGAGACAGTATACCGATATTGTGTACGAGCAATAAACACAATTTAGGTTCATTGAAGTTGAGATGTGTTAGATATAAGGTAACAAATGAAACATCGTCTCAAATTGATGCGCTATGGCGATGCTGTAGGTGAAAAATGATTTTATGAAGCAAAATGTCACTGCACACTCGGCTTCTTGGGTATTATATAGTCCATTATGTCGGTTCCCGTGAAACCAATGTATTTGGTATGACCTCACACCGGTGTATAGGTAAACTCGAACCCTGAATCCTGCATCTTCTCGTTCCATATTTGGTCAAATCTTTCGTTTTCTGCAACAGTGAACCAATTCTTCCAGTCCCCGATTTCACCTGAAACAGAGACACAAATGTACCCAAGAGAGCCTACTTTAAACAGGCATACGTTTGTCAACAAGCCATGTAATGGAAATATATCAATGGACTTCAAATACAGACCACACTGGTTACATCTGTAACACAAACATATACTCAACAACAAAAGTTCCTGTGACACCAATATTTTAGTGTATTTTTAAACAAGTAAAGTTTGGTTTTCAATATTGTAGTACATGTATGGAATCAAGTCACAAAAAACGCAACTGCTACAAAAAAGCATGCATTCCATGCAAAAGTTGACTTTTATGCAAGCCCCATGCATTTTACTACCCGAGAATGGGTATAAAAACATGTCACAGGAACTTTTGTTGTTCAGTATATCTTGCAGCAATACCAGTATTCGATGATAACATGAACAATAATACTGAACATCTGATTTATGGGTCTTGGAAATAATAACACAGCTACTAATCTTCCTCCTCCCCTCCGCCTACTACAAGGGAAAATAAGGTCGACAAACTATTATTCCCACAGGACGAATAAGGAACGCATGCACCTTGACCTTATGGTATTATGTATTGGAGAAAACACGCTCACGAGGTTTTGGTAGACAGAGCATGCCCTGGGGAGAGGGAAAAAAAAGGGCATGCTCTATCTACCAAAACCGAGGGAAAGTGTTTTTCCATGCTTATAAACCGAAAAAAGAAACTTAAAACAACATTTATCAACATTTTTATGTTTCGAACATACTTTCCATGAACCTTAGGAAACGCGCGTAAAATATCTGTTGCTGGCGTACGAATCTTGAAAAGGACATTCTAAAAACCAGTGAGGCTTATCAACACCTCTGTAGCCTCGTGGTACACTCACTGGGCTACAGATATGAAGGTTGCGACTTCGATCCTCGGGAATATAAAGAAAACATTTGTCATTTGATTTTACATTTCATTACATGTTACAATCTGAACGGAAGTTGTATTAATAAAATACCCAGGACATTATATAATATCCCAGGGACATTACAACGTCCCTGTTTATGAGATTTAACCCGACTGGAAAGTAAAACCTCACAATAGGTTTTAATGCCTACAGAAAGAAGTCTCTTACTTAATGGCGATCCCAATGAATAGGTTTATAAGCATGAGCCTAAACCGCAGGAATCGTAATACTATTTTCGTGGCTTTTCGTGTTTTGTTTCCTGATTTGACGTGTCGAGATTGTACATCCTGTCGAAATATCGCAATTTGGTACAAAAGAATTCCCATAAAAACTTAAATCAAGAGCATGCGAACGGGAGAAGTTGACAAAATTTGTGTCCTAGCGATTATTATTGTTACAATACGGTTAATTATTGTTACATAAATAAATTGCCAGCGATGATGCGACATTTAATTGCCTAACCAACCAATGTTTTTGCGTTTACGTTTTCATAAACGGACAAAAATTAGGCCACACCCACAAACGGACTTCTGTTTCTTGATTAGTTGATAATAAAAAGGGCTGGGCTTTCCTTGTATCATAGCGCTGAAGGATGTCGATGACGTGAGACACCACGCCTACAATAACCTGTGTTTCGGTGTGGGATAGGAACAAACCCTTGCCAAACGTGGTCATTCATCGATATACTCACCGCAACCAGCATTGCTGAACTTATTTGACACTAGTGCACAAAACACAGTACACCACCTTTGTGTTAAAGGCAGAAAGGTGCACGACTCCATTGCTCTTTGTTATATATTGTCTTGGAGCTTAAAATCTTTATCTCTTACGTACAGGCAAGTGTGGGTTGTATACTTCCCAGGGAACTGAGAATGCACTTTGGAATGCTAATTGATCTGTTGTCCGGGGCTTCCAGAATTAAAATGACACGTGTCATACCTTTCCTGTAGAACGTCCATTCGGTGCCATCTTTCCATATCTTCAAGGGAAGGTCACCTTTCATTTCCTGGTCAACCTTCTTCATCTTCTTAAAGGAACATGCAGCCGCAACCTCTTCACAAAATTGGTCTGTGGGTGTCAGCTTTAGAAATTTGGCGATGTCTTTAACAGCCTTGACAGGGTCCTGGAAGAAGTGTGTTGTTTGATGGTTTTTTACCCAGCCAAATTTGAAAAGATTATAAGTCATGTGTTTTGGACCATGGTATATGTTAATAGAAGCCTGGACCATGAGGCACAAAACCTGAGTGGAGTGAGTGAGTAAATTCTGCTTACCTTACACTCAAACGATTTTCGATTGATTGTTGTTTAATGCCGCAAGCAATATTTCATCTAGATGACGGCGGTCTGTGAATAATCGACACTGGAGTTGGATACGATGATATGTATAAAAAAGTGTGCAATCCTGACAACCCGATCCCCCTCTTACGACAAGAATATGTTGCTAAATGGCCAATTCTAACCCGGATCTAGACGGCTTTTCACTCAAATATATATATTATATTATATTAACGGGACAGGTATATGTACAATATGGTACAACCTTGATTGTATATGCAGATTGATCCTGTTGTTTACGGATAAACCGGCCTCATGTTTGGCCAACAATGCCATTTATGCAGGTTTGTAGCTGATAGAAATACTCACAATTTTCATGTCCTCATAAAAACATATTAAGGACAGGTAATTCTGGTGAAGCTGCCACTTCGGCTTTCCATTCTCGCAGATAGGTGGAATAGGATCCAAACGGCACTGGAAATTAAGGAAGATAAAGTTGAAACAATGTGTCCTCTCTGAGTCCATTCGCATTTATTCTGGAGAAGTGTCGAACTTGGATTCACAAACACGTTAAGTTCGTGTATATAAATGATCACGGTCCAAAAAACGATTGTCATACCTTAACCCTTGACTTGTGACAATCGTAATGCTAACATCGCATTGTATGTCCTCATCCGTATGGACAGGATATCGACGTGTTTGTGAATACAAGTTCGACCCCACGTCAGGACGTGAACCAGGTCTTTGTCTGTCGCCATTGTCGTAGGATCCACTGTCTTCATTTAACATCGCATCGGCAGGTTTTACTCATATCGCGACTCGAAGACGTGGAAGGTCGACAAATACTTATCCATAGTTCGTTGTTATGATGTAATAAAAAACGACAAAAAACCCTTCCAAATTCGTAACAATAAAGCGACCAAACCCTTTCCATATCCAACAGAAATCTCTGAATATAGCAGAGTCGATAGTACGACCCCGACTATACCACGAGCACGTGTGCATGGATCACTATCAAATAGTGATGATACCAGGTGTTCGCGAAAAGGTGAGCGTATCCTGCCCCACCGGTAGTATCTGTTACAAACACATGCAAAGGCATGTCAATTGTTCACCTGAAAAGCACCTGAATTGCATCGGATATCATCTTTGTCACTGATGCATCATATATGGAAATGTCCTCCACTGGTGCTGCCATTAAACCTCGGAATGTTGTAATAACTTCTAAGCAAGAGTCTTTTGACGCTCTTTGTAATCTTGGTAGAAGGAGCATGCTCGATTGTATCCAAACGTTATGAAATGTAATCACCAAAGGCTGGAGTTGCTGATATATATTGCTCGACATGAAAGAAAAGTTGACTGTGGGAAAGTTGAAGTCACCCCGTCTTGTGGAGTGTACTTTATCAATCTGAATCTTTAAACATAGATCTAAATATGAAACAGATGAAGCGAACTTTATTCCCAGTTCAAGGGGGGAATGTGTGGAATGGAACTGGCTTTTTGATTGTTTTTGAACGATATCTGATCATCGATATACCTGGCCTATATGCCTTGGCTAAATTACCGTGTTTTGACTTTGCCAATCCAAGCAGAATTCCGATTCATTTGCACACAAAAAAACAGATCCGCAAGAAGGGGAGCACAGTTGGTGCCCTTGGGGATGCCTACTTCTGACAAAATGCCTTACCCCAAAATTCCACGTAGATGGTATACGTAAGGAAATCAAGCATTGCACATTTGCTTATATTTTTTACAATCTTTTCATTACAGATAAATGACAATGATTTAACAGAAATTGTCAAAGTTTCCGTCCAGCGTGACGTCATGACGGACGCAAAATCACGCACATCTCTCCTGGTTACAATGAAGAACATTAAAACAAATAAAAGTACGCACATTGTCAGAATGTTTCTGATGACTTACAAGACACATGTATGTATATATATATCAATGTTCAATTTCATACGTAGATACAGGCCACAAAATGTATGAACCTTTGATAATCCTCCGTTTGCTTGAACATTGTTTACAGAAGAAACTGACAAGTTTAGTTTCGTATACGACATTTCAGAGAAGTGTCAGAGCATGAAATGTGAAGGTAACTGCAACACGTAGGTATTCCCTTCGAGTGTAATATTCAATACTGTAATTTCATATGAACAGGTTAATGAGTAGCCACTTTATTTCATTTCAAAACTAAAACTGAATATTTTACTTTAACAAAATCTTTATTTGTTTAATATATATATATGCATACAAGTAATTATCTTGGTCTTGGATTTGTGTTTTATGTGGTTTGATTGACAGAACGGTGATGTCTAACGATTCGATAGATGTGCGTTTGTCACTCACGATTTACGAATTGCTCCGCTTGTTTTGTATAATATAATCAATTGTTTCACACTTATTAAGCGGGGTGATCACAGGATATTAACTGTTTACTTTGTTTCTCCTAGAATTGAAAACAAAACATGTATAAACCGTGCGGTGTTGTCCCGTGGGTCGATTATACTGATACTTCCATACAAAGGGAGATTTCTTCGCATCTTTTGTTTCATAATACTGAGACGAGATGAAGAGAAACATCCAGATGATAATTAACAAATACATGTATTGAACCCATATTTGTTTGTTTTGAAATATTCATTTTGGTATTTGATCTACGTAAAATTGATGCCAAACAGGTGGGTGTCTTGTTCAATTAAAGATTCGCGGTATGACTATATAATTACCGACTTTCCGCTCACCTGGCAGACGCTCTATCCATCAGACAACAGAGACAGTCAGACGAGCACAAGGCTATGGCACGTGTTGCAGACGTTGCCAAGCGAGAAACATTACCGTTTGTGCGATTTTATCTGAGATGTCATTGGTCGGAAAACTAGATGACTTCCCTCTCGTTGGAACCAGGCCTTTGCCTGATTCGTTCGTTTAACATAGCGACTACTCCACAAAGTGGCCATATGTATTCAAGGTTGATGGAGGGATGTTGTGTACACAGGACCGTGCAGTATTGACTGTGATCAACCACTCGCTGTACTTACGTTTCCCTGACAAAAACGCTTCTGTAAACTCCGCGAAGTCTCATTCATAGCCATACGGTCCAGCCAGATCTCTGGAGTGGTTGAAAAAGGACACACAGGCATCTTTAGGATTGCGCATGATCTGAATACACTTGACCTTCTTCTCCACGACCTGTGTAGGGAGCATGCGCAGAGGGAGGTTGGTGTTGAAGACCCGTGGAGGCGGCACTGCTTCTATTCCATCTTTGAAGAGGAATTCCATCATCCGGGTCTCTTTCACATCCTTTTGGTACTTGATGGTCCCACTCTTTAGCATCTCGATGACTTCCCACAGCCAATGGGTTCCTAAAACAGGAATGTCTAGTCAATCTTTCACCAAAAATTCGAACCTCAAATTGAGGTGTATCAATATATGGAAGGTTTGCTATATAAATATAACATGCCTAGAAATATTTAGCTTGATTGACGATAGTCCAGTCAATCTTTCACCGAAAAGGCAAACCTTAAATTGAACAGGCTAAACAGATGGTATTCTGAGCGCGGAAGTGTGTGTGTATGTGTGTGTGTGTGTTCGTGCGTGCGCGTATGTGTGTCTGTTTGTGTGAGAGCGAGAGTGTGTGTTTGTGTGTGCGCGTGCGCGTGTCTGTGTGAGAAAAAAAGAGTGTGTGTGTGTTTATGTGTGAGTGTGTGTCTGTGTGTGTGTGTGGCTATGTGTGTGTGTGTGACTGCTTGTGTGTTTGGGTGAGTGTGTATGTGTGTGTGAGTCCTCTATGCACTCCGTATACTGAATGAGAGATAGGGTTAGTCAATAATAGAATCATTCCAGAAGCAACATGCATCCCAGCATACTTAATGTTCTTCCTCTTGTGCTTATCATGAACATAACGGCAATGTTACAGTATTATCATATCAAAACGTAATTCCAGAGTTATCTTGGCGGACGGTCGGGCCTGTGACCTAAGGCGCTGAACTGCGACCAGCAGAGTTGGCTCCCTTTGCCGTGCCAGGTTTCGCTTCTCGGGAATTCTGTCACAGATTCGCCTAGGTTATGATCGCCAAAGTGACTGGCTTATGATTCGCGTTTAATCGGCCATTCCTCCAACTAACACGTTGTGATATAACTGAGACACGTTGTTATGTAACTGAAAAACGCTGTATTATAACAGAGACACGCTGTAATACAACTGAGACACTGTAATATAACTGAGACACGCTGTGATATAATTGAGACTCGCTGTAATATAACTGAGAAACACTGTAATACAACTGAGACACGTTGTAATACAACCGAGACCCGTTGTAATATAACTGAGACACGCTATAATATAACTGAGACACACTGTTATATTACTCGGACACGTTGTTATATAACTCGGAGACGTTGTTATATAACTGAGACAGGCTGTAATATAACTGAGACACGCTGTAATATAACTGAGACACGCTGTAATACAACTGAGACACGTTGTAATACAACCGAGACACGTTGTAATATAACTGAGACACGCTATAATATAACTGAGACACACTGTTATATTACTCGGACACGTTGTTATATAACTCGGAGACGTTGTTATATAACTGAGACAGGCTGTAATATAACTGAGACATGCTGTAATATAACTGAGACACGCTGTAATACAACTGAGACACGTTGTAATACAACCGAGACACGTTGTAATATAACTGAGACACGCTATAATATAACTGAGACACACTGTTATATTACTCGGACACGTTGTTATATAACTCGGAGACGTTGTTATATAAGTGAGACAGGCTGTAATGTAACTGGGACAAGTTGTAATATAACTGAGACACGCTGTTATATAACTCAGACACGCTGTTATATAACTGAGACACGCTGTTTTATAACTGAGACACGCTCTTATATAACTCTGACACGTAATATAACTGAGACACGCTGTTATATCACTGAGACACGTTGTAATATAACTGAGACACGTCGTAATATAACTGAGACACGTAATATAATTGAGACACGCTATGATAGAACTGAGACATGCCGTAAAAGAACTAAGACATGCCTTGAAATAACTGAAACACGCCTTGATATTACATTTTCTCACTCATTTCGTGACCTATCGTGTACCTACCACACTTGGGATACGCCAAGATAATGACGTCATCGTCTTTCAGTTCGGCTTCCTTGATACTTTTGATTCTGTCTGTGTGATGGCCTCCCTTCAACATGGATGGAGGCGGCACAAAAAGGTACACCCCATCATGTTTGAAACAGCGGAATCCGTGTCCTTTCGAATTTCTCAGATCGGGTAGCTCTCCCAGGTCGGGATCTCTGGAAAACACGATTCATGATCGAGATATGTATGTATCCGTAACTAATTATATATCTATTAATCCATGGACGTACCCGAGTAGTTTAAGAATATGCATGTACCGTCAACACACCGTAGTCATAGCAACAATAGTCATAAGAAGAAGTAAGGAGTAGTTTCTTTTGAGCACCTTCAACACACAATAGTATGTACACACAGGAGTGAATGGACCTTGCATTGACGAGATACAGGTCACGCTGACCTAGCGGTCGATTCAGCAAGCAAAGCCCGTCCCTGTACAAGAAGTACCTCAAAACGTGAGATAATTCAAATACCTAGTCAATAAACATGCGGAATAACACTGAGAAATAATCCTGAAAATATGATCTTCAGTAAAGACTTACAACATAGATTTCTTCACTTTGATCTGAGGCCATGGTGAAATTAGTGGTCTTGTTCAGTTCAGCAAATCTCTTTATACCTTATGGGTCATGTGACTGATAAACGAAACTGGGTCATTCTGTCTCCTCCAAATAAAATGTCAGTGGCCGTATCAACCCTGCACATAACAAAAGTAATGTCCTCTATACGTATATATGTAATAGCCTGTTAATTTACCCAAATTAAACAAATAGTTCTACTTCAAAACTACAGAATTAAACTACAGTACACTACGGTTATAACGAACTCAAAGGGACTACTATTTTTAGTTCGTTATAACCGTAGTTCGTTATAAGCATATATACAGTATAACTACAGCAAATAGTCGGGACTAAAAAGTAAGTTCGTTATATCCGTCAGTTCGTTATAAGCGTGTTCGTTATAACCGTAGTTTACTGTATATGGTATTCCCATAACGTCCATTATTACCCTCTGCAGCGTTTTCTGTCACTTGTGGTTTGACTTGAAACATATTAAAACACTTTCGATGCACGACTGTGCCCCCAGTAGACATCATAACACATCCCGTTTACCATGTTTCATATTGACGGCAAACACAACGTGACACGTGAACAACGTTTGGCCCCTGACAACATATTGACACTCGTCCCTGATGAACAGCACATTCAGCCATTACAGTCTGAAACTCATGCCATGACAACTTACCGCATTTAAGATTTGCGCAAACAACCACATCAGCTTCTTTCAGTTGAGCAACTTAAATGCTTTTGTAGTTTTCGAGGAGATTCCTTCCCTTATTTCTTGATGGCGGTGGTATTGGAAGAAACAGACTATCATACACTTAAAGCCGCGACCCTTCGAGTTTGTCAAGTCGTGAAGGTCACCAAAATCTGGAGGAATACTGAAAAATACCACCGCATGTATTTATTTTTTAATTTATTTTAGCATTAGTATGTACAGATTGAAATAAGAAATGCAGCAAAGAGGGTTTGGTTAGGCTCATCATCAGCTCAGGACCCTTGTCCACTCTACACGCGGCCCAGACAGCGAATGGGACTTCTCCCAGGAAGCGCTGCCTAATCAAACCCACCGAGAACCTTTCGGAGAATGTGAAGACTCCCCAGCACTGCAGTCTCCTGCATTACCCAGATTGTCAGAAGGGCTGTATTCCTGGTAGCAAAACCGGGTACTCTCCCAATGTCAGTCAACAGTCAGACAACCTGGTACTTGGGATGCGAGCGTGACATTTCGAAAGGGAGGTCCGCATATTTGCCATGTTTTTCCTCAATCTTGTTAATCACATTAGTGTCAAAAGGGACAGAAAATTCAATGACATAAATGATTTCACTGGATTTATCAAAAAGGACAAGATCAGGTGTGTTGGCCTGGATACGTCTGAGGCTGTATACGGGGCTATTCCAAAGAGTTTTGTATTTATCATTTTCCATGACGCCCTCCACATATTCGGGGTCGTACCATGGATAGACCTCTGTGTCAAAACCACAAGCATAGCGAAGACGGTAATAAAATGATCGAGCCACTCCATCATGTCGCTTAAGATATTGTGTTTGAGCCAAAGCTGGGCATCCACTGACAATGTGTTGGACATGTCATTAAAATCATTTCATATTTTCATTTTGATGCAAAATCACATATTGACGGTTTCGAGTGGGAAGTGACTGGCCCTGAGCAGCAAACAGAAACTTCATCCAACTTCATCCCAGCGATGGACTCCGCAGGGTTGCTGATGTTCTCAACACACTGCACATAAACTGGATGCAGTGGTCATTCAGATAGCTTTAGATAGTTCGGGCCCATTTGATATGGTACTTCATTCAGTAGTAGTAGTAGTAGAATATATTTGATATGTACTGAACCGCAAAAGAAACGTCACCATGGATAGATATATGAGAAACCTTATATGTCCAAACACTGTAAACATACTTTGGGGCATAGAAAAAGAGAAATAGATTAAACCTGGCAAAACTGATCATCAAGGTTGAAATTAAAGTGTCAAATGTTCTTAAAGTGAAACACAACACTAGTCTCTGAGAAAATGGCACCACAAGTCAGTTTCTCGTGTGTCCACCATGTGCATTGATGACTCTCGTGCAATGTCGATACATGGAATGGATGAAGCAGTTGATGAAGGCCATAGGCACTTTAGCCAACAGAGGAACGCCTGATGCAGTCCAGCTGCAGTTGTCGGCATTGGTCGGACGTCATTCAGCCGTCTTTGAATCTCGTCCCATAGGTGCTCAATGGGATTTAAATCGGGACTGAGGACAGGCCACTGCCTGGTTCTGATGCCATTCTGCTGGAGGAAGTCTCTTGTTGCTCTCGCGGTGTGGGCACGGGCGTTATCATACTGAAACTCGTGGTTGCAGCGACGTGCCAAATGAGGTATGGCGTGTAGTCTCAAGACGTGATCAATGTGCCGAGTTGCTGTGACACCATTGCCTCTCCCTACACCGATGTTCTGCAAGATCAATTCCACCCCACACCATGATGCTCAGATCACCCAATGAGTCTCTCTCAATAACACAAGCATCCGAATAACGTTCCGCACGGCGTCGCCAGACACTCTCTATGCCATCTGCTGTTGAGATACAGTAACGGCTCTCGTCTGAGAAGAGGACTCTTCGCCACTGCTGGTGGCGCCAATGCCGGTGCTGTGTTGCCCACTGAAGACGGTCTCGGTGGTGTAAGCGTTCGCTCGTCACGCCGAAGACCCTGGTTCGATTCCCGACATGGGTACAGTGTTTGAAGCCCTTTTCTGGTGTCCCCCACCGTGATATTGCTGGAATATTTGAGAGATGTGTGACAGTATGCACACAGAGAGATGTGGGTCAGTATGCACAGAGAGAGATGTGGGTCAATATGCACAGAGAGATGTGTGACAGTCTGCACAGAGAGATGTGTGTCAGTATGCACAGAGAGATGTGTGTCAGTATGCACAGAGAGATGTGTGTCAGTATGCACAGAGAGATGTGTGTCAGTATGCACACAGAGAGATGTGTGACAGTATCCACAGAGAGATGTGTGACCGTATGCACAATGAGAGATGTGGGTCAGTATGCACAGAGTGATGTGTGTCAGTATGCACAGAGAGATGTGTGACAGTATGCACAGAGAGATGTGTGACAGTATGCACACACAGAGATGCGTGTCAGTTTGCACAGAGAGATGTGTGACAGTATGCACACACAGAGATGTGGGTCAGTATGCACAGAGTGATGTGTGACAGTATGCACAGAGAGATGTGTGTCAGTATGCACAGAGAGATGTGTGTCAGTATGCACAGAGAGATGTGTGTCAGTATGCACAGAGAGATGTGTGTCAGTATGCACAGAGAGATGTGTGTCAGTATGCACACAGAGAGATGTGTGACAGTATCCACAGAGAGATGTGTGACAGTATGCACAATGAGAGATGTGGGTCAGTATGCACAGAGAGATGTGTGTCAGTATGCACAGAGAGATGTGTGACAGTATGCACACACAGAGATGTGTGTCAGTTTGCACAGAGAGATGTGTGACAGTATGCACACACAGAGATGTGGGTCAGTATGCACAGAGTGATGTGTGACAGTATGCACAGAGAGATGTGTGAAAGTATGCACACAGAGAGATGTGGGTCAGTATGCACAGAGAGATGTGTGAAAGTATGCACACAGAGAGATGTGGGTCATTTTGCACAGAGAGATGTGTGACAGTATGCACAGAGAGATGTGTGTCAGTATGCAAAGTAAGATGTGTGTCAGTATGCACAGAGGGATCTATGTCAGTATGCACAGAGAGATGTGTGTCAGTATGCACAGAGAGATGTGTGACAGTATGCAAACACAGAGATGCGTGTCAGTGTGCACAGAGAGATGTGTGACAGTATTGACAGAGAGATCTGGGTCAGTATGCACAGAGAGATGTGTGAAAGTATGCACACAGAGAGATGTGGGTCAGTATGCACAGAGAGATGTGTGACAGTATGCACAGAGAGATGTGTGTCAGTATGCAAAGTAAGATGTGTGTCACTATGCACAGAGAGATTTATGACAGTATGCACAGAGAGATGTGTGTCAGTGTGCTCAGAGAGATATGTGTCAGTATGCTCAGAGAGATGTGTGACAGTATGCACACAGAGAGATATGTGTCAGTATGCACAGAGAGATGTGTGTCAGTATACTCAGAGAGATGTATGTCAGTATGCACAGAGAGATGTGTGTCAGTATGCACACAGAGAGATGTATGTCAGGATGCTCAGAGAGATGTGTGTCAGTGTGCCCAGAGAGATGTGTGTCAGTATGCACACAGAGTGATGTGTGTCAGTATGCACACAGAGTGATGTGTGTCAGTATGCACAGAGAGATCTATGTCAGTATGCACAGAGAGATGTGTGACAGTATGCACTCAGAGAGATTTGTGACAGTATCCACAGAGAGATGTGTGACAGTATGCAAACACAGAGATGCGTGTCAGTTTGCACAGAGAGATGTGTGACAGTATGGACAGAGAGATGTGGGTCAGTTTGCACAGAGAGATGTGTGACAGTATGCACAGAGAGATGTGTGAAAGTATGCACACAGAGAGATGTATGTCAGTATGCACAGAGAGATGTGTGACAGTATGCACAGAGAGATGTGTGAAAGTATGCACACAGAGAGATGTGGGTCAGAATGCACAGAGAGATGTGTGACAGTATGCACAGAGAGATGTGTGTCAGTATGCAAAGTAAGATGTGTGTCACTATGCACAGAGAGATTTATGACAGTATGCACAGAGAGATGTGTGTCAGTGTGCTCAGAGAGATATGTGTCAGTATGTTCAGAGAGATGTGTGACAGTATGCACACAGAGAGATGTGTGTCAGTATGCACAAAGAGAGATGTGTGTCAGTATGCACAGAGAGATGTGTGTCAGTATGCTCAGAGAGATGTATGTCAGTATGCACAGAAAGATGTGTGTCAATATGCACACAGAGAGATGTATGTCAGGATGCTCAGAGAGATGTGTGTCAGTGTGCCCAGAGAGATGTGTGTCAGTATGCACACAGAGTGATGTGTGTCAGTATGCACAGAGAGATGTGTGTCAGTGTGCACAGAGAGATGTGTGACAGTATGCACACAGAGAGATGTGTGACAGTATGCACACACAGAGATGCGTGTCAGTTTGCACAGAGAGATGTGTGACAGTATGCACACACAGAGATGTGGGTCAGTATGCACAGAGTGATGTGTGACAGTATGCACAGAGAGATGTGTGTCAGTATGCACAGAGAGATGTGTGTCAGTATGCACAGAGAGATGTGTGTCAGTATGCACAGAGAGATGTGTGTCAGTATGCACAGAGAGATGTGTGTCAGTATGCACAGAGAGATGTGTGTCAGTATGCACAGAGAGATGTGTGTCAGTATGCACACAGAGAGATGTGTGACAGTATCCACAGAGAGATGTGTGACAGTATGCACAATGAGAGATGTGGGTCAGTATGCACAGAGAGATGTGTGTCAGTATGCACAGAGAGATGTGTGACAGTATGCACACACAGAGATGCGTGTCAGTATGCACAGAGAGATGTGTGACAGTATGCACACACAGAGATGTGGGTCAGTATGCACAGAGTGATGTGTGACAGCATGCACAGAGAGATGTGTGAAAGTATGCACACAGAGAGATGTGGGTCAGTATGCACAGAGAGATGTGTGAAAGTATGCACACAGAGAGATGTGGGTCAGTATGCACAGAGAGATGTGTGACAGTATGCACAGAGAGATGTGTGACAGTATGCAAACACAGAGATGCGTGTCAGTGTGCACAGAGAGATGTGTGACAGTATGGACAGAGAGATGTGGGTCAGTATGCACAGAGTGATGTGTGAAAGTATGCACAGAGAGATGTGTGAAAGTATGCACACAGAGAGATGTGGGTCAGTATGCACAGAGAGATGTGTGACAGTATGCACAGAGAGATGTGTGTCTGTATGCAAAGTAAGATGTGTGTCACTATGCACAGAGAGATTTATGACAGTATGCACAGAGAGATGTGTGTCAGTGTGCTCAGAGAGATATGTGTCAGTATGCTCAGAGAGATGTGTGACAGTATGCACACAGAGAGATATGTGTCAGTATGCACAGAGAGATGTGTGTCAGTATGCTCAGAGAGATGTATGTCAGTATGCACAGAGAGATGTGTGTCAGTATGCACACAGAGAGATGTATGTCAGGATGCTCAGAGAGATGTGTGTCAGTGTGCCCAGAGAGATGTGTGTCAGTATGCACACAGAGTGATGTGTGTCAGTATGCACACAGAGTGATGTGTGTCAGTATGCACAGAGAGATCTATGTCAGTATGCACAGAGAGATGTGTGACAGTATGCACTCAGAGAGATTTGTGACAGTATCCACAGAGAGATGTGTGACAGTATGCAAACACAGAGATGTGTGTCAGTTTGCACAGAGAGATGTGTGACAGTATGGACAGAGAGATGTGGGTCAGTTTGCACAGAGAGATGTGTGAAAGTATGCACAGAGAGATGTGTGAAAGTATGCACACAGAGAGATGTATGTCAGTATGCACAGAGAGATGTGTGACAGTATGCACAGAGAGATGTGTGAAAGTATGCACACAGAGAGATGTGGGTCAGAATGCACAGAGAGATGTGTGACAGTATGCACAGAGAGATGTGTGTCAGTATGCAAAGTAAGATGTGTGTCACTATGCACAGAGAGATTTATGACAGTATGCACAGAGAGATGTGTGTCAGTGTGCTCAGAGAGATATGTGTCAGTATGCTCAGAGAGATGTGTGACAGTATGCACACAGAGAGATGTGTGTCAGTATGCACAAAGAGAGATGTGTGTCAGTATGCACAGAGAGATGTGTGTCAGTATGCTCAGAGAGATGTATGTCAGTGTTGGGTTCTCAGGGAGGAACGACAAACGCGGGAGCAGGGAGACGAGCCTGCCACTTGACCGGCTGTTTATTCCGACTGTCGCATGTTACATAACAGCACGTGATTGCGCTTACCTGCAACTAATCGCATTACAAGAGCGGACATCTGTTGGCCTGTCATAATATTATACACTAGCTTGTTTAAAACTACTGCGTTTCAATTACAGATATAACATCCGCCCCTCCTAAATTTAAGTTACTTGGAAACCTAAATAATAATCTTTGATAACAACATAGTCCACGGAACTTCATAAAGTATAAGTAACTTAACAATGTACACTGACTTGTAAAGTACTAATAACCCTGTGACTTGACAAGTCAGTCATAATGAAAACATTGTTAAAGTAGAAAGTGAAATTTAACTAAACTGAGCTTTTTTTTCGACACATAATAATACTGATAACCTGCTGAAGTATTATAGTCCTGATACAAGTAACTGTAATTCACAGCTAAATCAAATGCCACCTTGACACATAGTTCACTGCAAATGACAGTCACAGTTCACTCAAATGTCACTTTGACACAAAGTCCCTCAGATAAGACGGTTGCTGCTTCACTCTGGTTGAACGACGAAGTATGGGTGCTACAGGCGATGTCACTACCGGCGTTTCCTCCCCCGGTTCAGACATATCTGGTACACTTGAAACATCCCCTTGGATACTTTCCTCATGGGAATCTACCTGTGATGTGTCAGGTAAGTCTGATTCATACTCCTTCCTTCGTGAAGACTGTGATTCTAGCGGAGTGTCTGAACGTTCAATCACGTCCCTTCGGGGTGAAGATAAAGACATCCTGCGTCTGACATGATCCACATGCCTTCTGACCAATCTTCCATCCGTTAACTTGATGATGTACGACAATGGACCAGTTACACTATCAACTTGTCCACTAATCCACTTTGGACCTGAAGCAAAGTTCTTAACCCACACCGAGTCATTCACTTGGAATGCCCTACATTTCGTTAGAGCTGACTGATCCACAAGTTTTCTCTGGTTCTTTTTCACCTTTGAGGTAAGGTATGGAAACATCAAGTCCAATCGCGAACGCAATCTGCGTCCAAGAAACAACATTGAAGGTGATACACCAGTTGTAGACTGTGGTGTAATTCTATAAGAAAATAGTAACCTATGTAGTTGAGTTGCAACTGTGTCACCAGTTGTCTTCTTTAATCCATCTTTTATTATTTGAACCGCCCTTTCTGCTAAGCCATTCCCAGCCGGGTGATGAGGGGATGTTGTCACATGATCAACTCCATTTCTGGACATAAATGTAGCAAATTCTTCCCCAACAAAAGCTGTAGCATTATCAGTTACAATAATTTCTGGTATGCCATAAGCTGCAAACATCCGACGCAGCTGGTTTATGGTAGCCTTTGCATTTGACGACGACATAGGTGCACATTCGATCCATTTGGAGTAGGCGTCAATCACTATAAGAAACATGCTACCCATGAATGGACCAGCATAATCCATATGCAGTCTTTGCCAAGGTTGAGAAGGATACTCCCAAGGGTGTAGGGGAGCTACACTCGGACAATTCCTGTCTTCCTGGCAGGAATCACAACTGTTTACTGTTGTTTCTATGTCAGCATCTAGATGCGGCCACCAAACATAGCTTCGGGCCAAGCCCTTCATCCTGGTGATTCCTGGGTGGGACTGATGCAACTCTGACAATATGACAGATCTGAGTTTCAATGGAATGATGACCCTCGAACCTCTCAATAAGCATCCATCCATCACACTGAGTTCAGAATGAACTCTGTAGTACGGCTCATAGTGGTCATCCAACTTATCACGCTGCGGCCAACCTCGGATCACAAATTCTCGAACAATAGACAATGTTCGGTCCTTGCCAGTCTGGATACTTATGTCTTTAGACTTCAGAGGGCATGTGTCCAATTCCTGAAGCATTAAGACTCATGTCTTCCATAGGCTTCCCTGAGTCAGGCGCTGGCAACCTGCTCAATGCGTCTGCATTGGTATGCTGTGTACCTTTCCTGTGTACAATTTTATAGTCATATGCAGTCAACAACACTGACCATCTCTGAACTCTTGGAGACACCATCTGTGGCACTGGATTATTCTCATTGAATAATGACACCAACGGCTTGTGATCTGTCACGATCTGGAAATGACGTCCATAAACATACTTATGAAACTTTCGCAGTCCAAAGATCACACTCAGTCCTTCACGATCAAGTTGAGAATAATTCTGCTCTGCCTTAGTCAGTGTCCTTGAAGCAAAACTTATAGGTCTCTCCGAACCATCAGGCAGTTGGTGAGCCAACACAACACCTACTCCGTAGGGGGATGCATCACACTGCAGTAAAAGTGGTTTGGAGCTGTCAAAATGAATCAAGACATCCGAAGACTGAAGCAAGTTCTTCGACTTCTCAAACGCTTTTTGTTGAGATGTACTCCATGACCATTTCACTTCTTTTTGTAGCAACTTGTACAAGGGGGAGAGAGTGTCAGGCAGATTTGGTAGAAACCTATGGTAGTAGTTCAGAATACCAAGATAAGCTCTCAATTCTTTCACATTTTCAGGGACCTTAGCTTCCTGAATTGCAGCAATCTTTTTCTCCACTGGATGCAAACCTTCACTGTCAAGTCTATAACCAAGATATTCAACTTCATCAGCCATAAAGACACACTTGTTTCTTCTCAAACGTAATCCTGCTTCTGACAATCGATGAAGTATTTCATCCAGAATACGAAGATGCTCACTGTCGTTGATTCCAGATGTGTGACAGTATGCAAACACAGAGATGCGTGTCAGTTTGCACAGAGAGATGTGTGACAGTATGGACAGAGAGATGTGGGTCAGTTTGCACAGAGAGATGTGTGACAGTATGCACAGAGAGATGTGTGAAAGTATGCACACAGAGAGATGTGGGTCAGTATGCACAGAGAGATGTGTGACAGTATGCACAGAGAGATGTGTGAAAGTATGCACACAGAGAGATGTGGGTCAGAATGCACAGAGAGATGTGTGACAGTATGCACAGAGAGATGTGTGTCAGTATGCAAAGTAAGATGTGTGTCACTATGCACAGAGAGATTTATGACAGTATGCACAGAGAGATATGTGTCAGTGTGCTCAGAGAGATGTGTCAGTGTGCTCAGAGAGATGTGTCGGTGTGCTCAGAGAGATGTGTGTCAGTATGCCCACAGAGAGACATGTGTCAGTGTGCTCAAAGAGATATGTGTCAGTGTGCACAGAGAGATGTGTGTCAGTGTGCACAGAGAGATGTGTGTCAGTGTGCACAGAGTGATGTGTGTCAGTATGCCCACAGAGAGATATGTGTCAGTGTGCACAGAGAGATGTGTCGGTGTGCTCAGAGAGATGTGTGTCAGTGTGCCCAGAGAGATGTTTGTCAGTGTGCACACAGAGAGATGTGTCGGTGTGCTCAGAGAGATGTGTGTCAGTATGCCCACAGAGAGATATGTGTCAGTGTGCTCAGAGAGATATGTGTCAGTGTGCACAGAGAGATGTGTGTCAGTGTGCTCAGAGAGATATGTGTCAGTGTGCACAGAGTGATGTGTGTCAGTGTGCTCAGAGAGATATGTGTCAGTGTGCTCAGAGAGATGTGTGTCAGTGTGCTCAGAGAGACGTGTGTCAGTATGCACACAGAGAGACGTGTGTCAGTATGCACACAGAGTGATGTGTGTCAGTGTGCACAGAGAGATATGTGTCAGTGTGCACAGAGAGATGTGTGTCAGTATGCACAGAGAGATGTTTGTCAGTATGCACAAAGAGAGATGTGTGTCAGTATGCACAGAGAGATGTGTGTCAGTGTGCTCAGAGAGATGTGTGTCAGTGTGCACAGAGAAATGTGTGTCAGTATGCTCAGAGAGATGTGTGTCAGTGTGCACAGAGAGATGTGCGCAGTGTGCTCAGAGAGAACTGTGACAGTATGCACACACAGAGATGTGTGTCAGAGTTCACAACATCCTCGTCCTTAGGGAGATTAGACATACCATTACAAAACTAGACACATGATCGGGTACGCCACTGTTGGATATATACACACATGCCTGGTATATACACACACATCCCGATGTATACCCACATCCCGGTACGCGCGCGCACACACACACACACACACACACACACACACACACACACTCACACTCACACACACACACACACACACACACACACACACACACACACACACACACACACACACACACATTCAGTGAATACCAAGGCCAGACGGATCAAACAGATTTCAATGTGGTGTTCGTTACATGTGGATTCGGTTTCAGTAAGGCTTATTAGGAAGCAAATATTTCCATTTCATCGTTAAAACGTCGTGTTTTCTCACTTCCTTATACCGTGTTACCACAAGTCTGGGCTACACAACAGCTGCTAAATACTGTTACTGGGGAGGTACCTAAAACGTGGTACAGTCTTTGAAACAGCCCTAGTTCACATGGTGTATGACTAACCCACATCGTGTGTTGTCGGCGGAATTGCTCACGTTGAGTCCTGTGTCTGACTTCCCTAGGAAGTAGAATAGTGAGTAAGGGACGACATGGTCACACCAGTCATCTAATACAGACAGTAACGGTTCATATATCACCTCTTGCCATGGCAGTTTGGACACATCTTACGTTTTTGAGTTTTAGTGAGTATTTATTTCTCTATCATAATATCACTGATTGTTAACTCATGGTTTATTGACCAGTAAGTGGTTCGCTGTGTCTTTACGAGTGAAACACGGTGGTGTTCATTATTGTATTTGGAAACCTTTGACATCACTGAGTGTTTTATTTTTGTGTTACGCTGTGAATTACTTTAGTCGTCTTGTCGTTGTCCAGTAGAGCCGAAACGTCGGTAAAGCGTGTCCTGACTATATTACTATTATCAGTTGCTGGACGATAACTTCTCTAACTTCTGTTGGTTCAGGACTAGATTTGATTTCGAAGAAACCCACAAATCAAAATCCTTACCGACTGTCGAGCTTCCACAGCTATAAACATTGTTGGAAGGCCAGGGGTGACAAGCAAGTTAAACTTCGTGATTTCCACATAATAGCTTGGACAAATGTCTAAATCTAATGTGACGCTAATTCAAATTATAGTAATATCTTATGTAAATCCACCAATGTTATTAGGGTAAGAAACCTATTAAAATGACTGAGACTGGTTTTAGCTTATTCATTATTCTTGTTTTTGAAACAGTACTTCAAATTCGACTCCGTAAGTCAGTGTTGTCATAGTTCACGTTACCACTGTTACAATAGGCCTCATCATCACGAGCAAAACATGGAGCAAAAGGGGTTTGTGTATAAACAATTTCTCAAATGTGATGTGCTTAGTTCTAAATCCAGCCGACTTGGTCGAGTTAGGTCGAGTAAGGAGATTTTTGCAAAACCTATGCGAGATTATATTTTAATCATAATATTAATCAAAATATTGCAGATGTATTTAGAGCAACTCAGATGTGTCCGTGATAACCAGCAGACGCATAAAAGAGTAACATAGGACATGCAGAGGTGGAAAATATATTTAGATAGATGTGAGGTGAGGCGAAATGGGTTTAACGTCGCGTCAACGAGTATTGCACTTATAGTGATTGAATGAGTGAGTGAGTTGGGTTTAACCCCGCTTTAAACAGTATTACAGTTATATCTCGGCGTGTCAGCTTGATAGCTGTCGGAAAACGCGAAGTGATGCAGGTCTCAGACGTTTACCACTTCAGTGTAACCCACGAGCACGGGTATGGTGCTGACAAACCTAGAAACGTAATCGGGGCCAACCGGGATTCGAAACCCACAACCATAGGTTCCTGGCGTGCCCAAGGCACGCAACTCAGTACAGCGAATGGCGGCGCCTTAGACGACTGTGTCCACCCGTGTCCCCGCACTTATATAGAGACGTGCATACACGCGTATGTTTGTGTGTGTGTGCGTGACTGCCTGTACTAGTCCGGACTAATGCCTATTTTATAGTGCTAGCCCGGCCAGCCAGGGTTTGACGTCTTTTGGCATGACATGGCCGGGGATCGAACCCCGGACCTTCCGCTATCCGGGCGGACGCTCTACCACTAGACCACGGAGGCGGTCTATTTACATGGAGGTTTGAGGTTTCATATTACAACACGAAACAATCAATTGTTCTTCCTCGAACATTAATTTCGATTCAAGGAGGAAACAAATTGTGAAACTTGGGATTTGAATTTGGCCGATTATTTAAATGTAGGGAATAAAACTAAACCGACATGTACATTTTAATCTACAGTGTCATGTAGAGTCATGTAGAGAGTCATTTAGTGTGTTACGAAGAGTATCATGTATAGCGTCATCTACAGTGTCATGTATAGTGTCATCTACAGTGTTATGTAGTGTCATGTATAGTGTCATGTAGTGTCATCTACAGTGTTATGTAGTGTGATCTACAGTGACATGTAGTGTCATGAATTTTGTCATGCATAAGTGTCATTTAGAGTGTTACGTATGGTGTCATGTATAGCGTCACCTACAGTGTCATGTATAGTGTCATCTACAGTGTTATGTAGTGTCATGTATAGTGTCTTGTAGTGTCATCTACAGTGACATGTAGTGTCATGAATTTTGTCATGTATAGTGTCATTAAGAGTGTTACGTAGAGTGGCATGTATAGCGTCATCTACAGTGTCATGTATAGTTTCATCTACAGTGTTATGTAGTGTCATTTATAGTGTCATGTAGTGTCATCTACAGTGACATGTAGTGTAATGAATTTTGTCATGTATAGTGTCATTTAAAGTGTTACGTATGGTGTCATGTATAGCGTCACCTACAGTGTCATGTATAGTGTCATCTACAGTGTTATGTAGTGTCATTTATAGTGTCATGTAGTGTCATCTACAGTGACATGTAGTGTCATGAGTTTTGTCATGTAGAGAGTCATTTAGTGTGTTACGTATGATGTCATGTATAGCGTCACCTACAGTGTCGTGTATAGTGTCATCTACAGTGTTATGTAGTGTCATGTATAGTGTCATGTAGTCTCATGAATTTTGTCATGTAGAGAGTCATTTAGAGTGTTACGTATGATGTCATGTATAGCGTCACCTACAGTGTCGTGTATAGTGTCATCTACAGTGTTATGCAGTGTCATGTATAGTGTCATGTAGAGTCATCTACAGTGACATGTAGTCTCATGAATTTTGTCATGTAGAGAGTCATTTAGTGTGTTACGTATGGTGACATGTATAGCGTCATCTACAGTGTCACGTATAGCGTCATCTACAGTGTTATGTAGTGTCATGTATAGTGTCATGTAGTGCGATCTACAGTGACATGTAGTGTCATGAATTTTGTCATGCATAAGTTTCATTTAAAGTGTTATGTATGGTGTCATGTATAGCGTCACCTACACTGTCATGTATAGCGTCATTAATCTTATCATGTATAGTGTCATGTAGTGTCATTAATAGTGTCATGTAGTGTCATTTAAAGTGTTACGTATGGTGCCATGTATAGCGTCACCTACACTGTCATGTATAGTGTCATTAATCTTATCATGTATAGTGTCATGTAGTGTCATTAATAGTGTCATGTAGTGTCATTTAAAGTGTTACGTATGGTGCCATGTATAGCGTCACCTACACTGTCATGTATAGTGTCATTAATCTTATCATGTATAGTGTCATGTAGCGTCATTAATAGTGTCATGTAGATTCATTTATGCATATGGTGTCATGTTTGTTTGTTGTTTAACGCCGCACTAAGCAATATTCAACATAGTGTCATGTACAATGTCATATAGTCATGTATAGTGTCATGTAGCGTCATGTAGTGTCATGTAGATTTCATGTATTGTGTCATGTAGTGTAAATGTAATGTCATATATAGTGTCATGTATAGTGTCATGTAGTGTTTCATGTTGTGTCATGTAGTATCATGTATAGTGTCATGTATAGTGTCATGTATACTTAAGATGTTTTATCACCCCTGTTGATTTCAGTGTGCACAGTTACTCCTGTCATATCACAGTTCAACAGTGGTTGCACGCAGTTAGATAAGTGTGGAGTGGACGTCTCTCCCAGCTTCAGCAGTTCCGATGGCGTCTTCATCTGCCGGTAAAGTTGGACATACAACCTACAAGGCCGTCCGTATCTTTGGCGAAACCGCATTATCAGTGGTTCATAACAAGCTCCTCACAGCGATAGTACGTTCCCGGAGCTCTCTATACTATCGCTGCCACCAGTCAAAACTCCCCACTGTGAATAGGTGGCCACAACCATGCTTGGAGTTGAACTCGCAACCGAATGACCGTTATGTTTACAAACAAGTGACGACTGTCATGACGCCAAATACACTTACCCCTGCTAAATTACTTTCTTTGTATGTCAATTTGAATTTCTAATTCATTAAATCTATCATGTCATTGATATGGTAAGAATGTAAGGGAGAAGTTGGTTGATTTCCCGTTAGTCGGCAATCTCGAACCAATCTGATTATCAAAACAACAAAGTAAATTCATCTGGAAAACATGGTCAATCGTAAACCTTTTCAAATTAAAATATGATGGCATTCCCACAGACATAAACACATGTATAAACGTTACTACATATGGGCTTGGAGGGCAAATTTCAAGATTCTTGTAATGGCCGCGCCCACACTGGTGGCAGCGATGTTACCGAGAGTGTAACGAAGGTGTCACGCGCTGGGAAGGAGCTTGGGTTCATAAGGGGAAAGGGAGGTCACTCTAATTTCAAACGGGAGCTATCTCCGTTGTTTTCGTATTTGCGAGTAATGGCGTCACCCACGCTGTACGTTGTTGGTCCAGCTATTAAATGCCCAGCTTATCCCTAAGGTAAAACGTATACTTAATTAAATGTTTGAATGCATTATATATTTATGTTTCCATCCGTACATCTTCTAAGATTGGTTTAGTGCTGATAACCATTTTCTAAAATGTGGGCCCACATCTTTCCCGTCATCTATGGTGTTCGAAACAAGTGGGCCCACATTTGTATTTCGCCTAGCTTCGTTAGGTTGTTTCGTTAGTTCTGATAATCAATTCCTAAATGTGGGCAGACGTTCTTCCGTCATATTGATTGCAACAGGAGGGACCACATTTATTAATCGCGAAATTCTACTTAAATATTGATAATCATTTTCTCAAATGTTGGCCCACATTGTTCCCATCATATATGGTGATCGAAACAAGTGGGCCCACGTTTGTATATCGGCTTGTGATAGACCTAGACCTTCTTCCGTCATAGTGATTGCAACAGGAGGGACCACATTCAAAAATCGCTAAGCTTCATTAGCTTGGCTTACTTATGACCATTTTCTAAAATGTGGGCCCATATTGTTCCCGTCGTATAGTGATCGAAACAGGTGGGCCCACATTTGTAAATCGCTGGGTTTCATTGGGTTGACGAAGTCATTTAGGCTAGTGGGCTCACATTTGCCATTACTTTGCATGGGTATGTGACATTATATATTATTCATATTTTGTAATATTGATGGGAAATATCTTTATAAATCATTTCGTGTGACGTTAATTCCACGAAAGGTACAAATATCTTTGAAGTTTGAATAACGTCATCATAGCTGACCACACTAGTTTTACAAAAATAGCTACAAAGCAAGAAACTTAGATCTACTTCAAATTAAATTTACAGAGGCAATACCACTCATTCTACCTTTTCCAGTATAACACATCAATCTAATCATAAGTGTTGGTGGCGATCGATATAAGCCTAAAAATATGTCTACACTTGAATTGACCTCGGACATGATACAAGCCTCAAACTTTTCCGAGAACTTGTTCCATAAAAGGAATAACTCATGAATATTAATAACCCCACGACCTAGTTTGGCGATTTTCGTAGAAGTGAGTTCTGCTGTATTGCCATCGCATTTGTACATTTTAATCCAATTATAAGTCACATTTTAAATAGACAAAATAGCAGTTCGTAATGCGGGTTTGTTTACCAAGTACATATTCTCAACAACAAGTGCGTTTAGTTTCGAATGTGGGCCCACCTCGAACTTTCGATTAGGCAAACGGAGTTAGCTCCCTTCTCGAACCACCGATAATGCGGTTTCGCCGTATCTTTTCTGTGTTTCCCATCTCCCGGCCGCCCTGAATCTTCCTTCCGACATGAAATAATAAAAAAAGTTTCCGTATCTCAATTTTCAACGCCGCTGTGGACTTTTTCCCTTATCTGATAAAAAAAATACACTACAATCATTGCACACTCATTAAAAACCCAGGTCAGCTTGATTTTTCTTCAGCTATGTTTATTAAAAATTCGTTTCCGAAGCAAAGTGACTCGATCTACGTCATAAATTTCTTTAAAGACAGGTACCAAATGTTTTAAACTTTAAAATGTCGTAAAATAAGCTACACAATTAGTGAAAAACAGTTTTTATAGTTTTCTTGGTTTTGAAAAAATATTTTGTTTCGCCCGTTCTCCCGTTGGCTGATGTTGGAGATGAGAAACACATCAAAATATGGATGGTCCTACATCTTTTGATAAAACCTACAAATTCATTTTTAGTTTGCATGATTGATTTAGGTATAACGCCCCTTTGAACAGTGTTTCTGTTATAACACGATGTGTTAGCGAGGTGTTGGATTTAGTGTGCACACCAGTACTGTGTTAATAGGTCTGCTTCAGGGTTAGTTTTCTCCACTCAAGCCGATGTTAGTGTGGTAGAAGATGACCATGAAACGTTGCAGTGGAGTGTGCAGCGGTGTCTTCACTGTCCGGCATACTGTTTGCGGTGGATGTGAGGATATTGCTGAAATGATTAATCTGGCTGGTGCAACCTATGTGTGTGAATCAGTCATGACATTGTTGGTGGTCCAGCCAGCTGTTCACAAACTGAAGTGATTAATCTGGCTGGTGCAACCTATGTATGTGAATCAGTCATGACATTGTTGGTGGTCCAGCCAGCTGTTCACAAACTGAAGTGATTAATCTGGCTGGTGCAACCTATGTATGTGAATCAGTCATGACATTGTTGGTGGTCCAGCCAGCTGTTCACAAACTGAAGTGATTAATCTGGCTGGTGCAACCTATGTTTGCGAATCAGTCATGACATTGTTGGTGGTCCAGCCAGCTGTTCACAAACTGAAGTGATTAATCTGGCTGGTGCAACCTATGTATGTGAATCAGTCATGACATTGTTGGTGGTCCAGCCAGCTGTTCACAAACTGAAGTGATTAATCTGGCTGGTGCAACCTATGTATGTGAATCAGTCATGACATTGTTGGTGGTCCAGCCAGCTGTTCACAAACTGAAGTGATTAATCTGGCTGGTGCAACCTATGTATGCGAATCAGTCATGACATTGTTGCTGGTCCAGCCAGCTGTTCACAAACTGAAGTGATTAATCTGGCTGGTGCAACCTATGTATGTGAATCAGCCATGACATTGTTGGTGGTCCAGCCAGCTGTTCACAAACTGAAGTGATTAATCTGGCTGGTGCAACCTATGTATGTGACACATGACATTGTTGGTGGTCCAGCCAGCTGTTCACAAACTGAAGTCAATTCTTAATTAAGCAGTGTTAATCACTCCCCAACTCTAGGTCAGTGGTCAGCTACAGAACCTGTGCCCAGAATGCCAAACGTGTGTGCGTCGGAAACATCGACAATTCCGAAGTAGAACAGTTTGTGTTGAATATATATACACAATATAACTGCACAGGTATGTATCCAGTCTGTCACTTTCATCATGTGCCCTGTTCATGACCCCGAGTAAACATCCACAAGGCTGTGATTGATAAGATATGTTTTGTTTGTTGTTTAACGCCGCACTCAGCAATATTTCAGCTATCTGATGACGGCCTACATATAATCTGTATAAACAATCTTGTGATTGATATTATGAGCATTGAACAACGACCCACGCCGTCGAGGTACGATGACCCGTTATCCGAGGATGAGCGCCTGATTTGATAATACATAAGTCGTCTGTAACGACAAGCATAGGTTAGTGGAACCATTCCTAGCCTGGAATCCCCTTGGGCTTGTGTTACTAGCATGACATGGCAGACAATAACTTCATCATATATATGTTTCAGCTGTTCTTAAGGAAATAACGACATCCGTCGAAATGTCTCCCGTTACCGCTCGTATTTCAGAATCAGGTATGCTTCCTTTGTCTTTCATTACGTTCAGGTGTTTAAAACAATAACTACGTTGGTCTTCATTACATATTGGAATGCTCGGACCATGTGTCTCCCTGGTGTTATTGCTGCATGTCGGGCAGTGTATTAGCCCCGTGGACGTACACTTGACAATCATTGCTCGCCGTCATTTGACCTACCCACCTACCCACCTACCCACCTACCCAGCACAGTGTTTGGCGCATGAAGCTTGTAAGAGGATGCAGAACAACCCGTTATTGGTCCAACGCAGTTATCACCATTCTTGACTGTCCTTGAAAGAATGTGTTTGTGCATTAGCATGCTTCCCGCGTGTACCCTCCCCCTGGCTGTGCTTATGTGGTGGACGCCATGTTAAATGAGAACAGTGTCCATGTGCCGCTTTCTGTTATAGCGCCTACACGCGGGATCCCAGAAACTGACGGAACCAGTCAACTCGAAAGTTCCCCCTCGGCAACAGCTGCCACCCCTTACATACAAAGCACAAATCGTACTGAAATGACAGATACCGAGAGCACAGACGTCACGTCCACTCGTTCGAAGGGTACAAGTGTTCCCACGATGTCGTCTGCACGCATCAATCGTACTGAAATGACAGATACCCAGACCACAGACGTCCTGTCCACGCGCTCGAAGGGTACAAGTGTTCCCACGATGTCGTCTGCACGCATCAATCGTACTGAAATGACGGATACTCAGACCACAGACGTCACGTCCACGCGCTCGAAGGGTACAAGTGTTCCCACGATGTCGTCTGCACGCAACAATCGTACCGAAATGACAGACACCCAGACCACAGACGTCACGTCCACGCGCTCGAAGGGTACAAGTGGTCCCACGATGTCGTCTGCACGCATCAGTCGTACTGTATTGACAGATACCCAGACAACAGATGTCACGTCCACGCGCTCGAAGGGTACAAGTGGTCCCACGATGTCGTCTGCACGCATCAATCGTACTGAAATGACAGATTCCCAGACCACAGATGTCACTTCCCTGCGCTCGAAGGGTACAAGTGTTCCGCCAGTGTCCTCAACAGACAGACAGACCCTCGTCCCATCCTCAACCTCATCCCGCCGGGAGACCGTTACTGAGGCCACGACGAACGCAAACCACGTGACTTGGTCCACCACGAAGTACATGTCCACAGTTGTCAGACGACATCCTTCAAGCACACCGCAGGTCACTGAGCTACCAATATCCTCCACAGACGACGTCACAGTACCCACATCAAAACTTACGTCTCAAATTACCAGTACAAAATACAAGAGTCTAGTAACAAACACGAGAACCTCCCGAGTTACCTCCCCTTCCATTCTTCCAGGACTGTCCACAAAAGGTTCGCCAGGTTTTCATCAATCCAGGAAGACCTCCACCCAATCAACAGATCACACCGGATATGGAACGAGATCTTCCACTGAAATGAAGAAGTCGAGTTCGCAAATACCAGGGACGTTCCCCACCACCCCTCCAGCTGAGGAAGAGGACTCGACCAGGGATGCATCTAACCCCCAAGGTGGAGAACACGTAACGCCTTCTGGGCTTGTTTCATTGTTACATATATGTGACAGTCAATGTCTTTAATCAGTATACCGACTGAAAATGTCAGTCATTATGTATATTGACTTTTTCACTCAGGCAGTTTTACATATTTCCTGAAAAATAAGACTGGATTTTAGACTTTATACCATGTTGTTAGACATACATTGTCGAAAAAACACAAGGTGCTCAATAAATATCCAGGCGTATATAACATCTGTGTATATGGTAATGTGACCCTTTCTTTAATTGCGGGCGATGATTGCCCAATGGTCTACATCCCCCATCACCTTGTTGCGTTGAATCAGCCTATACCCTTCCTATTCGTTCTCTGCCAAGGACTGACAACACGCAACAGTGGTGCATCTAGATGAAAGGGATAGTGAATAGTGTTGACATAAATTTTCAAATCTCTTTCAGGTGTGGGAACCCCATCTTCAGGCACTGACAGTAAGCAGCGGATATCTTCTAAATATAATCATCATTGGTTGCGCATGCAAATACAGTTCTACAATCCAGTGTCTGGTGGCTACTTCACGTGTAGGACTAGGCACTGTGTCCTGTGTGAAGATGCCATTTCAATCAGACTAACCAGGTACTAACCAGGTGCTTACCTGATACTAACCAGGCACTAACCAGATACTGAACAGGTTCTAACCAGATACTGACCAGATGCTAACCAGGTGCTAACCAGGTACTATTCGGGTACTAACCAGGTGCTAACCAACTACTAACCAGGTGCTAACCAGCTCCTAACCAGGCACTAACCAGATACTGACCAGGTACTAACCAGGTGCCTACCAAGTGCTAACCAGGTACTGTCGAGGTACTATCGAGGTAATAACCAGGTGCTAACAAGGTGCTAACTAGATACTAACCAGGTACTAACCAGGTACTATCTAGGTACTAACCAGGTGCTAACCAGGTACTATCCAGGTACTAACCAGGTACTAACCAGGTACTAACAAGGTGCTAACCAGATGCTGACCAGGTACTATCGAGGAACTAACCAGGTACTATCCAGGTACTATCCAGGTACTAACCAGGTACTAACCAGGTACTTACAAGGTGCTAACCAGATGCTGACCAGGTACTATCGAGGTACTAACCAGGTACTAACCAGGTGCTAGCCAGGTGCTAACCAGGTACTAACCAGGTGCTAACCAGGTTCTAACAGATGCTAAATAGGTACTAACCAGGACTGGCCAAGTATTAACCATGTACTAACCAGGTACTAATCAGGCGTTATCTAGGTACTAACTAGGTACTATCGAGGTAATAACCAGGTGCTAAACAGGTGCTAACTAGGTACTAACCAGGTGCTAACCAGGTTCTAACAGATGCTAACTAGGTACTAACCAGGTACTAACCAGGTACTAACCAGGTACTAGCTTGATGCTAATCAGGTACTATCCAGGTGGTGGTCAAATGGTAACCAGGTGCAAAGCAGTTACTAACCAGTTACTATCGAGGTGCTTAGCAGGTGCTAACCAGGTTTTAACAAATGCCAACTAGGTACTAACCAGGGGCTACCCAGGTACAACCAGGTACTAACCAGGGTTCCTTTGCACAAAGGGATCTTAACGCTACCATATTGCAAATTCAGTACCTTAACATAGATTTATGATAGTCGCTTTGTGCAATCGGACCTTTAGAAATAGAGCAGACCCTACATTGTGGCCAGTTCCCCGTTCTTGTAGTTACCAGTATCAATACTGATGTTGCTTTGTGTGGAGAGGTAGGTGTAGTGCCAGGTGTGGACAATGAGGGACTGTAGACGTGAACCTTGAGCCACCTTTCGATACAACACTTCCGACAAATTCATGGACCGTTTTCAGAAAAGGGTGAATCACTGCTCTCTTGTGTTGCCCCTTGAAGTAAATTTTGATGTTATAGTCCGAGTTGGGGATCTAATCAGAAAGCAAATTTGATTCCGTTGAATGATGGCCCTTGTAAGGGATATAGTACGTGATCATATCATGTGTGTATTAAAGAATGTTGCATGTCCTCCCCAGGTTCCATGGCTGTGTCTACTCTGTCCGCTGTGGCGGTCATCTGGGTCGGCTGGACGATGCACGTCACCATCACCTGAAACTACGGGGCCTGCACAGGATGTTACATGTCGGTTACATTACAGTTTCCGCGGACTAATATACAGTATCCTGACTTTGTGTAGAAGCCTCTCCGACATGTCAACACTGGCGCCTGGGATATGCTCCAGCAGGGCCAGACAGCACGGAGATGCTCCTACTCAAGAGGTCTTTTAAATGTCGTATACGACCGAATAATTGGGTGTCGGTTACATTACAGTTTCCGTGGACTTATATACAGTATCCTGACTTTGTGTAGGAGCCTCTCCGACATGTCAACACTAGCGCCTGGGATATGCTCCAGCAGGGCCAGACAGCACGGAGATGCTCCTACTCAAGAGGTCTTTTAAATGTCGTATACGACCGAATAATTGGGTGTCGGTTACATTACAGTTTCCGCGGACTAATATACAGTATCCTGACTTTGGGTAGGAGCCTCTCCGACATGTCAACACTAGCGCCTGGGATATGCTCCAGCAGGTCCAGACAGCACGGAGATGCTCCTACTCAAGAGGTCTTTGAAATGTCGTATACGACCGAATAATTGGGTGTCGGTTACATTACAGTTTCCGTGGACTTATATACAGTATCCTGACTTTGGGTAGGAGCCTCTCCGACATGTCAACACTAGCGCCTGGGATATGCTCCAGCAGGGCCAGACAGCACGGAGATGCTCCTACTCAAGAGGTCTTTTAAATGTCGTATACGACCGAATAATTGGGTGTCGGTTACATTACAGTTTCCGCGGACTAATATACAGTATCCTGACTTTGGGTAGGAGCCTCTCCGACATGTCAACACTAGCGCCTGGGATATGCTCCAGCAGGTCCAGACAGCACGGAGATGCTCCTACTCAAGAGGTCTTTGAAATGTCGTATACGACCGAATAATTGGGTGTCGGTTACATTACAGTTTCCGCGGACTAATATACAGTATCCTGAATTTGTGTAGAAGCCTCTCCGACATGTCAACACTAGCGCCTGGGATATGCTCCAGCAGGTCCAGACAGCACGGAGATGCTCCTACTCAAGAGGTCTTTGAAATGTCGTATACGACCGAATAATTGGGTGTAATTGGCCGTCCTTTTTGACAGGTCAAATATTCGTCGCGCTCTTTCAACCGTAGTACGTTTTTTTGGTTATTATTGTTTTTGTTTTGTTTTTGTCACCTTGTATAATCACAATTTGATAGTGATTCATTGATGCATGTTCATTATATAGTCAGTATTGTACAATCGACTATGCTTTCAGCAGATTTCCCATGAAAATGGAAATGGTTTTGTCGCTGTATTATATATGTATTACTGCCTCATGTACCTTGAGCAACGAATGCTACCAAATATATAACCCGGTATCAAAGACCACATGGTCAAGTCCCTACCCCACCCGGTATCAAATACCACATGGTCAAGTCCCTACCCCACCCGGTATCAAATACCACATGGTCAAGTCCCTACCCCGCCCATTATCAAATACCACATGGTCAAGTCCCTACCCCACCCGGTATCAAAGACCACATGGTCAAGTCCCTACCCCGCCCGGTATCAAAGACCACATGGCCAAGTCCCTACCCCGCCCATTATCAAATACCACATGGTCAAGTCCCTACCCCACCCGGTATCAAAGACCACATGGTCAAGTCCCTACCCCACCCGGTATCAAATACCACATGGTCAAGTCCCTACCCCACCCGGTATCAAAGACCACATGGTCAAGTCCCTACCCCACCCGGTATCAAAGACCACATGGTCAAGTCCCTACCCCACCCGGTATCAAAGACCACATGGTCAAGTCCCTACCCCACCCGGTATCAAAGACCACATGGTCAAGTCCCTACCCCACCCGGTATCAAAGACCACATGGTCAAGTCCCTACCCCACCCGGTATCAAAGACCACATGGTCAAGGGTACAAGAAAGAAGACAAAGCTTTTGCACATGGACAGGTGGGACAAATGCTGTAGTAGATCAATGATGTATGTATGTATATATGTATGTATGTATGTATGTATGTATGTATGTATGTATGTATGTATGTATGTATGTATGTATGTATGTATGTATGTATGTAGGTAGGTAGGTAGGTAGGTAGGTAGGTAGGAAGGTATGTATGTATGTAGGTATGTATGTAGGTAGGTAGGTATGATGCAGATTTGTTTGTTCAAATATATAGCAATGTCTTGTATTTGCTCAACATTTTTTCTTGCTAATAGTCGACTAAATTTTATTTGTGATAGATACATGTAATAGTAGCTAGTGATGTACAGTCTTCTGTTTTCCAAATAAAATGATTAAATTTAAAGTAAATGGATATGTATTATGATTAGATTTATTGCACTTAAGTAAATAAATATTGACGTTTCATTATAAAGAAACTATTGATTACGCAGCGTCTTTCTTTTTCCTGATACAGCGGGTTGCTGTATGGCTGTAAGTGTAAAAATGACGTCACACGTACTAAAAGAAATTGTGTATACACTCTTCAAGGCATAAACTACTGAAATATTTTTTCTCAGAAGGGACATTTAAGAGCTCTAGTATAATGGGCATGTATATGCGTACGCTATCCCCTTCACACAGTAGATTACAGATTCCCTTACACAATGATATATTGTTGTATCCCTGTATCTTTGACGAACACTATTGCAGCATGACGCATAGTCCATTTATTGCATGATTCCTACAAAATAACATTGCTAAAAGATGATCAAATAATAGGATGTAAGTAAAAAAACAATTTCAAAAACTTATCTTACGGACGTTTATTTTACGACCGTCTCATAATCAGTTCCGTCAGGAGGTGGGCGACAATAGAGGTTGATTCAATTTTGGTGAAATATGGGGGTCGTTTCATCACAAAACCAAGTTATCAAACAACAGAAACTGTTCATGTTACAATGAAATTGTGAGTCACACACAGTTCCCTGAAATTTAAGCAGCTTCCGGATACTGTGACTGGGCCTGACCCGGAGCTAACCGCTGTGATAATAACACGGAAATGAATGTCCTGACTCTGACAGACTGACTTTCAGTTTACAATACATAAACATACATGCTGTGCATAGATGGTCACATAAAATCCAAGGATGATGTGTGTAAACTGCATTTCACTCATCTGGAACTATAACACGTAAACGATTAGCTCCCCATGAAAGTGTATAGCACAGTATAACAGTTGTCACAAGCTGCGTCAAACCGTCTGCGTCAGCTTGACACAGTCACCGGTTTAACGAGTGACATGTGACTTGTGACTGGTGTAAATCTAGCCCACGGGGTCTTGAAAGTTGCGGCATCACAGAAGATTGTCCTCCATTTCATACATAATACTGAATAGCACTAAGAGGGGGACCGGGGACCATTTAAGTTCTAGGGAGGGGATGGTGGTGGTGGTGGTGGTGGTGTGTGTGTGTGTGTGTGTGTGTGTGTGTGTGTGTGTGTGAAGCCAGTATCATTCAGCCCAGTTCATCTGAATGGCACTCTCCCGTTGTCATGGTTAAGAAACAAGACAGCGCCTTGATGCAGTTACCAAGCCTATATTTTCCCCTCTGCCACGTTTGAAAATGTCCATTATACCACATAGAAACTACAGCTATGCCAACGTTTTAAGAGTGATAGTGGCTTTTGGCAAATATCACTCCATCCAGATAAAACACAAGTCGGTCTTCATTACACCCGATGGTGTTTTTAATCGCACCCCTTTCGGCCTCAAAAATGCTCCTGTGGCATTTAAGCAAACCGTTTCAGGCACTAAAAGAAATGAATTGGCGTTACATATTAATAAATGTAGATGACATCATAACATTTTCTAAAACGTTTTCAGAACACTGGAATCATTTCAAGGCAGTATTCCAAAAGATCAAAGAAGCAGAACTTTAAAACCGAGCAAATGTAAATTCGCGACAAAACAAGTCAAAACTACTTAGGGCATATCTTCAGCAAAGATGACATCCATGCCGATCCTTCAAAAATAGATTCAGTCACACTGATCCAAACCCCCTAACAATGTCCATGGCATGCGTCATTTCTTAGATTTTGCCTCGTATTATCGCAAATTTGTAGCACACTTTCCTGGCAACGCCTCCCCGCTATATAACCTTCTGAAAAAACCCACGTCTTTCGAATGGTCCAACAATTGCCAACAGGCATTTGAAAAGCTAAAGCAAGCCCTTATATAACAGCCCCCATCCTTGCATATCCCGACCAAAACAAACCTTTCATCCTCACAACTCATGCAACTCATACTGCTATACATTTTAGGCAAACTTAATTCTCATGGCATAACGTGACGTTAATGATGTTCTTAATGCATGTTCTTAATGACCATACAAGTATCTTCCTTTACAGTTCTGTTTTTAGGAACTACCAGTGTGGGTTGTTTACGTTTCTTTTGCGCGTCAGTTTAGGTTATTGCGATAAACCATTTTTTATTTGTATGTATGTTCATGTTGTATTTTTTTCAAGTAAGGGTAAATTATGCTTAATGGTCATTTCATATCACAGCCAACATCTGTTTCAGCTGTGTCGCTCCAGCAGCTTATATTCATCCCCGCTTTAGCTCTAGCAGCCTATATTCATCCCCGCTTAGGCTCCAGCAGCCTATAGTCACCCCCTCTTTGGCTCCAGCAGCCTATATTCACCCCTCTTTGGCTCCAGCAGCCTTTGTTCACCCCCTCTTTGGCTCTAGCAGCCTATATTAACCCCTTTTGGCTCTAGCAGCCTATATTCACCCATTTTGGCTCCAGCAGCCTATATTCACCCCTCTTTGGCTCTAGCAGCCTATATTAACCCCTTTTGGCCCTAGCAGCCTATATTCCCCCCCTCTTTGGCTCTAGCAGCCTATATTCACCCCTTTTGGCTCTAGCAGCCTATATTCACCCCCTCTTTGGCTCCAGCAGCCTTTATTCACCCCTTTTGGCTCTAGCAGCCTATATTCACCCCCTCTTTGGCTCCAGCAGCCTATATTCACCCCTTTTGGCTCCAGCAGCCTATATCCACCCCCTCTTTGGCTCTAGCAGCCTATATTCACCCCTTTTGGCTCTAGCAGCCTATATTAACCCCTTTTGGCTCTAGCAGCCTATATTCACCCATTTTGGCTCTAGCAGCCTATATTCACCCCTTTTGGCTCTAGCAGCCTATATTAACCCCTTTTGGTTCTAGCAGCCTATATTAACCCCTTTTGGCTCTAGCAGCCTATATTCACCCCCTCTTTGGCTCTAGCAGCCTATATTCACCCCTTTTGGCTCTAGCAGCCTATATTCATTCCCTATTTAGCTCTTACAGCCTTCATACATCCCTTCAAAATATTTGATTCAATACTTAAACCCAACCTTCTTTAAGGATGCGAAATACGGAGACATCAAGATTAGAGGGAGTAGAAAGGGTCCAATATCAACAATATAAATATTATCTTGGTACCGGAATTAACACTCCCAATGTAATGACTTTAGGTGAATGTGGACGGTACCCGTTGTTTATAAACAGTTCGTTTAAATGCGTTAAATACTGGCTTAAACTTGTTCATATGCCATCTGATACAAAATGTTATTTAACCCTGATTCAGTTGTTAGACAGAACAGGGGGAAAAAATGTTAGACTTATTCTGTTTTGTTCAGGTCTGACTATGCATAGGTCTGTCAAGATGTTGGATGCATAGTTAGTTTTCTTAACCTTTTTGAAGCCCGCTTGAAAGAGCCAAGAATGGACCAATATATTGTCATCTAGTACTTGATATGAATATTATACACTTTTAAGATAAGCCTAGAAACAGAGAAATATGTATTCGACCTTGTGTACATTTGCTACCGATTTTGCTGGTGCTCGAGTGAAATGTACAAGACTTACTATTGATATCGGGAGACACCACAAAATTCCAAAATCTGAGAGATTATGTACATATTGTAATCTAAACAATATCGAATTCTGTATCATTTCACCACTGTATGTACATCCTTAAAAGATATTCGAAAGCAACACATACCAAATCAATATGTAATTCGACCGTTAGTCCAACAATTTATGGGGGGAAGGGGGGCCCAGTCGTGTAAGGCGCCGCGATTCGCTGTGCAGAGTTGCGTCCCTTAGACACGCCAGAAACCTATGATTGCGGGTTCGAATCCCGGTTCGCCCCGTTTATGTTTCTAGGTTTGTCAGCACCATACCCGTGCTCGTGGGTTTCACCAAGGTGGTAAACGTCTGAGACCTGCATCACTTCGGGCTTTCCTCCAACATTAAGCTAACACGCCGTGATATGACTGGAATACTGTTAAAACCCAACTCACTCACTCCAACAATTTATTCGCCTTATGGCAACCTCATATTATCCAGCTATAAAATCTGTTATGTCATATTTCAAATATGCCTTATTGATCAGAAATGTACAGAAATGAAACATGTGATTCTGCTTGTACTGTATTGTATCCACCTCATGTGGGCTTAGGAACTATCTTACAATAAACATTTGAACTTAAATTCATCGCTTTTTTAGCTCTTACATTCTATTGCCATCCCTTATTTAGCTCTAACAGCTCGTCCCCGGTTTAATTCTTAAAGCCCATATTCATCCCATTTGTACCTCTCTAAGGGACTTGAGACTTCCTTTATTACTCATGGCGCACCTTGTAAATGTCTTTGTTTAAACATACGTAACTTTAATGTTTGGGACTATATGATAGACTACTCTGGGAACCAGACCATGTTCCTCTGCAGAGTGAAGGCAAAGCCATCAGGCGACTTTGGGAACATACCAAATACTCTGTGAATAAAGATTAAATGAAATGCAGTGTGTTTTATGCGTACAGTTTTTGTTGTTGAAACAAGAAACAAACAAATAGTAACATTGTCTTTGGGCATATTTGGGTGTTGGTTTCACTGTAAAACATTTGGTTTCAAAAGTCCTATTGTTTTGTATGATAAGAAACCTGATCGCCGTTCACTCTAAGTGTATGGTGGTGCGACTGGTTTCAGGCAAATACCAGGCGTGGTGACCTAGATACAATGACCCACGACAGAAAACACTCCAATACAAGTAGTTGTGTAAATATAGAAAGTTCTTATATACTTCATACTCGTCAAAGATATTACTGTAGTTCCCCTCATGCAGATTGGCATCGTTCATCACAACAATAGTTATGTAGTTTTATTAATAACTGAATTTACTATTTCCATGGACGTATAGCACTTTTTATCATTTAACTAAAGCATTGATCCATGACATAAGCTTATGACATAAAAACATGTATGTCATACCCCAATGACATAAGTATGCAAATTAGATATGCAAATTAGATAACCGAAAGTGGGACTTTTTTCGATGTTTTTTTTATGTTAATGTTTAATGCAATTATTCCTTAATTGGGAAGCAAAAATGTGAAAATGATAAATAGAACTCATCACTCGTGTTTTTTAATATGGGAAATATCAACCTCGTCCCGTTAATCGGTATTTGCCTCGCCAAAGGCTCGGCAAATACCGATTAACTAAGACTCGGTTGATATTTCCCATATTAAAAAACACTCGTGATGAATCCTCTATATATGCACGTTATTTATTTGATGGGTTACACTTGTCCGCTGTCTGTATAAGTGTTTATGGAAAGGGCGTTTTGAGTTGGATAAATTTTGCCTAATCCATTTGACCATTTAATGCCAATAAAACATGTTTCAAAAAAAGAAATAAACCCAACTTATTGTTAACGTAATTGGATGTACGTATCCACCCAGGTGTCACTTCAACCGTTGGAGTGACGCAGTCATTTGGAATTGTGAAGTAATACAACGCATTAGTCAGCAGGTCACTAGTTCAGTGCTGGGATGTCACGGCTGTCGATAGAGTTGGAGATAGCGAACTGCCTGGGGTAGAATACCGGGTATTACCATGGGTTGACGACGCACATGGCACTATAGACGTCAAAATCATAATAAATCAGTGGTATCTTAACCAAAGTAGTTGTTCAAACACGCATTAATGTAGTTGTAGGTCCAACTGGCATATCAACCAGTTACTTGTGTAGCTTGGGACGTTCTACTCCATACAGGGTTTGGAAGTTTGAATATTTAGTTCTCATTGAAATTCATTATCAATCCGTTCTTGCTTTGTTTCAACTAACATGAGAATTAAAAAAATAATATGCATTACAAAATACAGAATACAAAACTACTTCTACTGCAACAAGTGTATGCATATAGTTTGGCTGAAGTAGTATGTACTACAGATGATAGAACGGAACATATATATATATATATATGCTGGATATGACGTATCGTTAGATCACTGTACATGTATATCAGGCTAAATATGACGTATCGGAGGAACACTGTATATCAGGCGTAATATGACGTATCGGAGGAACACTGTATATCAGGCTAAATATGACGTATCGGAGGAACACTGTATATCAGGCTAAATATGACGTATCGGAGGAACACTGTATATCAGGCTAAATGTGACGTATCGGAGGAACACTGTATATCAGGCTAAATATGACGTATCGGAGGAACACTGTATATGACGCCCTCTACATATTCGGGGTCGTACCATGGATGGACCTCTGTGTCAAAACCACAAGCGTAGCGAAGACGGTAATAAAATGATCGAGCCACTCCATCATGTCGCTTAAGATATTGTGTTTGTGCCAAAGCTGGGCATCCACTGACAATGTGTTGGACATGTCATTTAATTCATTTCATATTTTCATTTTGATGCAAAATCACACATTGACGGTTTCGAGTGGGAGGTGACTGGCCCTGAGCAGCAAACAGAAACTTCATCCAACTTCATCCCAGCGATGGACTCCGCAGGGTTGCTGATGTTCTCAACACACTGCACATAAACTGGATGCAGTGGTCATTCAGATAGCTTTAGATAGTTCGGGCCCATTTGATATGGTACTTCATTCAGTAGTAGTAGTAGTAGAATATATTTGATATGTACTGAACCGCAAAAGAAACGTCACCATGGATAGATATATGAGAAACCTTATTTGTCCAAACACTGTAAACATACTTTGAAGCATAGAAAAAGAGAAATAGATTAAACCAGGCAAAACTGATCATCAAGGTTGAAATTAAAGTGTCAAATGTTTTTAAAGTGAAACACAACACTAGTCTCTGAGAAAATGGCATCACAAGTCAGTATCTCGTGTGTCCGCCATGTGCATTGATGACTCCCATGCAACGTCGATCTGTAGTGTTGGTGGTGTGGTACCGTTGCTAGAGCCTGTATATGGTCCTAACGTGGACTTGAAATGCATTGGCTACTTGTCGGGCGGTTTGTCCAGCTTGCAATCGTCCACGGGCTTGGTGTCGCTGATTTCTTGTCAATCTTGGCATGTGGTAACAATTCAATAATGAATGAATGTTATCCGATCTGGGTAGATTTTCATAGGGCAAGAAATGGGGGAACGCATGTGCATTACAATTTGCACGGAACTCACGTGCATCGGGTTACCATGGCCGTTGCCGTGATGCGTTTGGGTGATCGGTTTTATTGTCATCTGCTTTGTTTTTTTATCATCAAATTTCATTTTTCCGGACAAGGTAATGTTAAGTTTTAGACACTTTCACAAATATTACCCAGATATTTAAATGACAACTTTTCATGCAATGTTACTTTGGGTGACGTTTCTTTTGCGGTTCAGTATATTAAGTATGGGGACATTCTTGTCTTACACACTTTCACCTTGATGACTGACAATGGTTTCTTGATTTCCTAAATGTGAATGTGCAATCACTACAAACGTTGTTACGAAACAGGCTTATATGTAATTGGTAAGTATTATGTAAATGACATAGCTAGGGTTATCAGTCTCCGAGTGAGTGAGTGAGTATGGTTTAACGCCGCTTTTAGCAATATGCCAGCAATATCACGGCGGGGGACACCAGAAATGGGCTTCACACATTGTACCCATGTCGGGAATCGAACCCGGGTCTTCGGCGTGACGAGCGAACGCTTTAACCACTAGGCTACCTGACCGCCCCAGTCTCTGAGTGTATTATATGGTACGAATATATATAATAGCGACGTTAAACGATATTCATCCGATCAATTCATTCAAGACATAACTTACACATGACGCTTTACATCATATTCATGTGCCGTCATTCTGGTTGACGTCACTCAGTGAAGTAGTCCCTTGCAATCTGATGACATATCACACCTTAGTTGTACTGTGACCACAGTAAGAAGTAGTGCTGGAGATACAATGGCACTGTCCTGTGCATCTTTTCCTACTTCATTAACGAAGGTCATATGACGCTGATTCGTTCCATGTCTAGGGGGGCGGTCGGGTAGCCTAGTGGTTTAAGCGTTCGCTCGTCACGCCGAAGACCCGGGTTCGGTTCCCGACATGGGTACAATGTGTGAAGCCCATTTCTGGTGTCCCCCGCCGAGATATTGCTGGAATATTGCTAAAAGCGGCGTAAAACCATACTCACTCACTCCATGTCAAGGTACAAACTGACCTGTATTGGGTTGAGTAAGTAGTGGCATGCATTCATTGTCAGTTAATTCAGGCAGTGATAACCTACAGGTTCTACTACACCAAATCAGAACCAGTTGGGACAGTGCGGTTTTCGTAGGATCTTCAGTGCAGATCGAGAGATATCTGCAGGCTGTGATTGGAGGATATTGTGTAAGATTGTTTATGTCTTTTAAATGTACATCCATCCAGTTATTAAAACTGACCATGTTTTTCTGTATTTAGTACTGTCTTTTTCAACATGATGACTTCTGCTGAATGTGACCACAGCTTTTTTCAAGTAGGTGACATTTGGTGCGAAACTGGGGGTGGTGTGTATAACTTCCTGTACTCGGAAAAGGAGCTGGCTAAGCTAGTCATTTTTTTGTTTTTATTGCTGCTCTAAGGCCAAACTGTGCATCCACGTACAGGTAATAGCTGTTGAATGCTGAGTTATTTTTTACAAAATATAACGTTACTATAGAAGTCTATGGGCAAACATTTGGTTGTGTGTAACCTGAAGGGATTTATGACATGTGTATCATATATGTTAATCACCAAAACACCAACGCACACACACCAACACACACACACACACACATACCAACACACACACACAGATACAGACACACACACGCACGCACGCACACACGCGCGCGCGCACACACACACACACACACACACACACACACACACACACACACACACACACACACACACAGACACACACACACAGTCAGACACACACATAAACACACACACACACAGATACAGACACACACGCATACACACACACATACATACACACACACAGAGTCAGACAGACACACATAAACACACACACACAGACACACACACACAAACAAAAAGAAACAACAAACAACACACACACATTACACACACAATATGCTTGGCAAAACACTGGGTGCAGATGTGTTTGATAAGTTCAGAATGTTTTTTCCTATCTAACTTACTGACACACGTGAATATAATGACTTTAAAATATGAGTCTTTATTGGTACTTGTATTAGCTATTTCATTATGTATTTTGTGATGTAATATTGTATTTATCCCGAATTATCAGACTCCATATTTCACTCGAGTGAAATAACACTTTTCGGAGTAAGATCAAAACAAGAAATATTAAATAGAACATTTGCCCTTTTGGATCGAGTTCAAACTATATCCCGAAGTGAAGGTCACAATATAGGACAATCTGATAGTTAAAGCTCATGACTTGCAGTTTGCGTGAATATGTCCCATATTGTGACCTTTGTTTGCGAGACACATATTTACACACTCGCTTTGTCACTTAAATAAAGTCTCCGTGCATGTATGCCCAGCGACAGATAGTATTGTGATTATATACATTTATTGAAAATAAAACTGGAATATTGTTAAAAGCAGCGTTGGCCGCCTTCGTGGTCTAGTGGTAGAGCGTCCACCCGAAGAGCGGAAGGTCCGGGGTTCGATCCCCGGCTGCGTCATACCAAAAGACTTTAAAAGATGGTACTTGTTGTTACCCTTTCTGGCGCTCGGCATTAAGGGGCTTGGAGTCAGTATACTGTGTCTGAGTGGGGTATACATGTTACACTGCGGCATGGTATCTCAGTGGGCTAGCACTATAAATCGACATCAGTCCGGACTAGTACAAGCAGCCACACACACACTCACGTCGCTATATAAGTGCAATAATCTTGGACGCGACGTTAATCCCCATGTCACCTCACCTAAAAGCAGCGTTAAACACAAATCACTCACTCACTCACTCACCCAGTCACTCACCATTATTTCTAAGGAATGGCGCATTGTGGGCACCGGACAGCTGAAGCCTAACTGAAACCAGACATAAAATGCGAATGCTGAATAGATCGATATGAAATAGGCATTTTGTCTCTGAAACTACGGTTACGTCCACAAAATCATAATTCTTGTCAACATACAATGGACTTAGCCCAGTGATAACCGTGGATTGTGACACAGTATAGACGTAGATCATACCCCAATTATTGAAGCTACCACTAAACATACCTTAATGGCGGTGATGGGCATGTACAGATGATCGTGCATTTAGAACATGGACAAGGTGAACTCCAGGCGTTCTTTGTCAAGCGAGATTGAGACGAAACTACCGACATCCTGAGCGGCCTACTCTGTCGACGTTGCCTTGAATAACAGCGCTCGCAGCTTCCTCTGTAGTCTTGGAGTACGTTTATAGTTACGATCTGTCGTTGACCTACGGCAATAAACGTTGCATACCACCTGTCCGTCGGTTCTCGCCTGATGAAGATTGCTAGCAGATGACGCACGGAAAAAATGATTGGAACGATACCCAGTCCAGCAGCATCACTCATTCTGGAAAAAACGGTTGCAAGCTTATGTCGTCCTGAAGGTTTCACGAAATAACACAGACCATCACTAGCCGGTTTATACAGTGGTTGCAAACAGAAAACATCAGTTTGTTTCGTCCAGGGAAAACCCGACCAGTACTTCTCATACATCGTCTACCAGGATTGCAGCATATCTTCGTAAGCAGCAACGCGTTTGTTTTCCAGTCTCCATTATTTAAGTCCATTACTGTTTGTTTTAGAAGTACGCTCACTGTCCTCGAGTCAGCGACCATTTACACTCTGACAAATTTTGAAGCTGTGGCTCCTGTCCGCTCCGCAAGTTCTAGTGTTCCTGTCCCCCGCTCAACGCAAGCTTTAACCCCGCCATGTAGACAGACCACCATGTCCAGCAGCAGTGCAGGGCTATCACTCCCCATACATGCCTTGGACCACAGCACGTCTTTTCCCTCTTCTTCCTTGTTACTTGTTCGTGTGTGTACGACTGTTCACTTTAACACATCGGGTCCCGTGAAGATTCCGGTTTAGAATTGGTCTTCAGCAACCCATGCATTTCGTCAGAGGCGATTAACGGGATCGGGTGGTCAGGCTCGCTGCCTTGGGTGATCCATGTCATCGTATCCCAATTGCGTAGATCGATGCTCATGATGTCAATCACTGGCTTGTCTGGTCCAGATTTGATTATTTACAGACCGCCGTCATAAAGCTGGGATATTGCTGAGTGCGGCGTTAAACAAACAAACAAACAAACAAACAAACTACAATAGCCCACAGCTAATCCAGCCATAAGCCAAATGACAGAAAAAACCAAACATCAGCCTCTGAACAGAGGAAGGGTGTTAATCGGGCCTGAATAGGATGCAGAGAATTTGAGGCCCGCTGCAGTTATTCCCCTTAGACGTATAAAATGCAATGCTTTACGAGTTACTGTTTTGACAATAGGTGTTAGATCACTGCTGGGCATGACGCCGTTTATAACACAAGAACATAGCAATTAACATTTCACGACACAAATAACTCCAGTTTCACATGAAACGTAATTTATATGTGGTTTAACGATAACCAGACATGTCAGGTACAACGTATCATGGCACATTCTACTGCACGTGACATAACGGGAAATTAAATGAGGCCAATAAAGGATATGTGATTTAAACAGTATTTTATTTCCATTAATGTTCAGATTTTACATTAAATAGCATTACAAAATGGAAAAAGGATTAGCAAACAGGCCTAAAAGTCCTATATTAATGCTTCTCCTAATATTGTACATTACTGGGATAAGTCTATAGAGCAGACATTAATGAGTAACACAACATGAAATAAAATGGAAAGCAAGATACCAAATGCATTTTATATTCTTAAGTTGACACAAATCTTACGTAAAGCGGTTTGTTTCAATGATGTAATTGTGAACTGATTTTATAATGTATTCATTGTCTGAGGAAGATGAATCTTCATTGCCGTGGAGTATAGTATGTATGCTGAGCTGGTTAACAAAAAAGTATTTATCAATTCTAAACTTGGCATAGCGTGGACAAGATAGAAAAAGTGGAAAGCATCTGCTCTATTTAGGCCACATGGACAGATGGGATTATCAATCAGAAATCTGTCAAATAAATGTGATTTTAAATCACTACAACCTAGCCTAAGTCTAGATAAAATCACCTGACATTGCCGCTGGCCATAACTAGCAAAAGATGTAAAATTTGCAGTAAGCTTAGTTTCTCTAGAAATTAATTGCTTAAACCGAGATAAGGAATCTTCATTTCTAATATTAATATCAAGTGCATTCCAAGCTTGTATAACAGATGGCAAAAAAGATCGATTAGACTGGGATAAGCGTCCTGCACTGGTCTGGAAGTCATTAGAAGTACGAAGGTTATATCCAGTTATGCTGGATATATTAGGTGGGACCCATAAAGATAGATATTTAGGAGTTAGCCCATTGACCATTTTGTAAAATATACATAATTTATGGTAATGTCGTCTGTCGGACAGTGAGCATAAACCCGTTTCCCTATAAAGTTTTTTGTGACTGGTTCCTCGTACTGCTCCACATATTGTTCGTAGAGCATCCAAGTGTAAATTTTCTAATAGTTTTACTTGTTCATTATTACAATTATCCCAAATATTATCACAATAATCAAAAATGGGTAAAATAAAAGATTTGTACATGGTTTCGAGCGTTCTTCGGTTTAGACGGTATTTCAGGCTACGCAAACAATTAATTCATGGGCTCACTTTACGTACAATATATTCAATGTGTTTGTGCCATTTTCCATCTTCCTGGAATACAAGTCCTAGATGTTTATGATCATTTACTTCAGGTATAGGAATATCATTCATTCGCAGAGGTAATTTAGGACTAGGATTAATTTTAGTAGAAAATAACATGGCTTCGGTTTTGGAAGGACTAAATTTCACCTGCCATTTACTTGCCCAGTTTGTTATACATTCTAAATCATTATTCAATATAGCGGCTGTGGAATCAGGATCTTCAATAATTAGAAATAAAGATGTATCATCAGCAAAAAGTTTTATATTGCTCATTATCCCATGAGTCAGATCATTAATATAAATAAGGAATAACAGAGGTCCTAAAACTGAGCCCTGTGGCACTCCGGCTAGAACAGGTTTATAATTTGACATATAGCCATTAATTACTACAGACTGTCGTCTATTACAAAGATAACTTCCAAACCAGTCCAGAGGATTATCCCCTATCCCTGATGACTTTAATTTAACTAATAAGCCTTCATGCCAGACACGATCAAACGCCTTACTTATATCACAAAATATGGCGCGAACTTCCTTTCCATCATCCAAGGCTTTCGAGATCACGTGATATAATTCAGTTAACTGATAAACAGTTGAATCTCCAGGTTTGAATCCCGATTGTGAAGTGGTTATGATATCATTATCCAAGTAAAAATTGTAGACATGCTTAAATACACATTTTTCAAATACCTTAGAAAGAGAAGTTGTCAGGGCAACTGGTCTATAATTATTACAATCATGAACACTACCTTTTTTATGGATTGGAACAATAAGAGATTTTTTTCCATTGACAAGGAAAAGAGGAAAGTCGTAGCGATAAATTGAACAGTAAAGTAATGGGAGCACATAGAGGTATAGCTAATTTTTTTAAAAGCTTATTACCAATATTATCTGGACCTTTAGCTTTGGTAGTATTTAGACTTAATAAAATATCATGGACTTCTTTTTCAGACAAGAGCAAGTCGTTAAGTTTATTTACCGGCTCATGTAAGTTATTAGTTTCCTTCTCGGGTTCTTCAACTTGGGCTTGTTGAATAAAGAAGTCATTAAAAGCCTCAGCAATATCACTGGGATGATCAACAACGTTCCCATTAATCATAATAGGAGGGGATTGTGTATTTGAATTTCTATAATGCTGTATAAATTTTTTAATTAAGCGCCACCATGATTTAGTACCACATTCTGAATTAATAGTATCATCTAATTTCAAATCATAAGCGCGCTTAGCTTTCCTAACTTCAGTAATAACTTTGTTCCGTGCTAATCTGAAGCGCTCCCAATCAGTCTGTAAATTTCTTCCTTTAGCAGTTCTATGCAACCGATTTCTATTCCTCATCAGCTTACGCAAGTGGCCATTCATCCAAGAACAATCCCTTGGTCGTACAACCACTTCTTTTTGGGGTAAGTACAGATCTATCAACTGTAATAATTTTGAAGTAAATAGTGAAATAGACATGTCAATATCAGTGTGGTCAATAATACTTCCCCAATCAGTGGCAGCAATACAATCACTTAGGCCATCGTAGTCAGCATGGTTATAATCATATATAATTCGCTTAAAAGATTCCTTACGTGCCTTTCCAAACCTGAGGGAAACGAATACTGGACTATGATCACTGCATACTGGAGGAAGAACACCTGATTCATGTACAATGCTATAAACAGAGGTAAAGATGAGATCAAGCAAAGTACTAGTAGTATCAGTTACTCGTGTAGGTTCAGCAATAAGTTGTATTAGGTTGTAAAATAATTGTAAATATTCAATTTTGTCGTTACGTCTGTTAAGTATATTAGCATTAAAGTCACCTACTACAATCATTTTAGAGTTTTTATCAGCAGCTTTCGCAAATGATTCATCAATTAAGTCCCAGTAGTAGTTCCTGAGGTCCCCTCTATAGAATGTACCAATCAACAATTTATTATTATTTACAATGACCTCAATCCATACAGCTTCTAAGTTTGGGAGATCAAGATCGGGGACATGCGTAAAATACAGGTGATCTTTAAGGATATGTTCTTAAAGGGCACAAAACGCAAAGGTATCAACCGTTACTTATGTCAAAAGAAAATGTATATATGTGTTTACAAGTGTATCCCAGCAACGGAATATTAGTGTACAGCACTACCTAAGCTGTTCAATATTCATAAATAAGAATATCTTAGAAGACTTCTTCTGTCTTCAGAAAGAAATTCCTTTATCCGTTTTCGGAACACCAAATCTAGAACAAGTTGACGTTTCAAGTGGTACAGTTTCCTTTGCACTCTTCTCGGCATTGTCACGTGCAAATAACAGCTCGACGTGATTTGCGTCTGAAAACTCGAGTTCGTGCTTATCATGAGGTTCACAAGCCATTTCTTCCTTTTTAACTTGTTGACCTTTGTTCAGCGTCACTGATCAGAAAAAAAATCAAAATATTGCTTTTCGATAGGAGTACATGTACAGTAAACTACGGTTATAACGAACTCAAAGGGACTACTAATTCATCAGACAGATCATCATCAACTTGCAAATGTTGTTCTCAATAAGTACTATCGGTAACTCACAACTGTACTAACGGAAAAAGGTAACTGTGCTTTATATAAAGTTCAATAAAAATAACTCATTTCTGAAAATATAATCATGCATCTTTCGATACATATCCATGAAGACATATACTCGACTTTAAGGTCGTGATTCACCATCAGCACGTGCATGTTCATGCACGGCGCACAATTTGGATGTTTGCGTGTTTGTTGGGAGCATGCTACTCATACACCTGTTTCTTTTAATGTGAACACCACACATTAAATCTTTCACTATCAGGTGCTCAGAAAAATAGTGTTGTTGAATCGTCAATAACACTGACGCAACTCCACGGCTTGCTGAAGGTGAACGTATTCGCCCCGTGGGTATGCTGCAAACAGGAATGGCTGAAAACAAAGTTGCTGCACAATTTAATGTTAATCGAAACACAATGTTATCTCTATCTACGGTACTAATGATAACAAATCTCAAGTAACGACCAGAAATATTTAAAACAGAATTTCGTATCAGAAAACGGAAAAAAGTAAAAGATTTTGCTAGTGCTCTGGGGGTTTGGCATGAAAGGAATATTCATCACAGTGTATCACCCATCAGTGATAATTTAAGTCCTGGCTTCCAGTTGTCCATCCCTATCAACTGTCAACGATAATTCACCCTTAAGCGTTGGCTTCCATTTGTCCATTGCTAATCACCTATCAGTGCCAATTATCTGTTGGCTTCCATTTGTCCATTGCTAATCAACTATCAGCACCAACTATCTGTTGGCTTCCATTTGTCCATTGCTAATCACCAATCAGCACCAATTATCTGTTGGCTTCCATTTCTCCATTGCTAATCACCTATCAGTGCCAATTATCTGTTGGCTTCCATTTCTCCATCGCTAATCACCTATCAGTGCCAATTATCTGTTGGCTTCCATTTCTCCATTGCTAATCACCAATCAGCACCAATTATCTGTTGGCTTCCATTTCTCCATCGCTAATCACCTATCAGTGCCAGTTATCTGTTGGCTTCCATTTCTCCATTGCTAATCACCAATCAGCACCAATTATCTGTTGGCTTCCATTTCTCCATTGCTAATCACCTATCAGTGCCAATTATCTGTTGGCTTCCATTTCTCCATTGCTAATCACCAATCAGCACCAATTATCTGTTGGCTTCCATTTCTCCATTGCTAATCACCTATCAGCGCCAACTATCTGTTGGCTTCCATTTGGCTATTGCTAATCACCTATGAGCGCCAATTATCTGGTGGCGTCCCTTGTTAAGTGTCCACCGTTGTTATCTTATAACTTTTGTTGTTCTCACATGTACATGTACATATATATGTTCGCTTCCTCATAGCATCCACACAATCTTACCGACTCCCTAACAACCAATCTATATTCACGGCCACTACCAAACACACAGAACCACACTACAAACCAACCTCAATCTAAATAAGGTTCCTACTCTAGATGAAATACTAAACCCTCAAAATAAACTAGAAAACTTCAAGGCCCTAGGCGTATTCCTAATCAAAACAGGCCTAATTAAGCGCATCTAAAAACTAATTAATCTACCAATCCAAAATCCAATAAACATACATACACCCACCTCACCCGGCTCCCTTAGTTCCCTCCTCCACCCACCTCGGCATTTATTCCAAATTTTAAAATTTCAAAAAATCGATATAAGCAACCCCTAAAAGCCCCCTCTTGTGTTGCACACACCACTTTCACCCTTCTCGGAATACACTAAATGGTCTGGCCAGGCCCGTGTGCGAAATACGCTGCAGTCGGAAAGCGCACGTTAAATCTTCTATATCAGTCAGTCGTAGCATCCATTCATCTGATGAAGGAGTAAGTATATACTCCGAAACGTTGTGTTCCTCATAATAAAGAATTTGACATCTATAAATTCTCTTCCTTATATGTATCACTTCTAAATGCCTTTCAAAGACTTATCAACGTATCAGCTCATGGGTGGAATAAGCAGTATCGCCAAGTGTGTGATATGGGTAGGTTTATTTTTAGTCACGACTTCAAAATATGCTGAATGATATTGAAATATTCTGTAGTGTTGAAGAGAAAGATTTGTAAATTCGGAGCTAACGGGCGGATGTATGGCAATTAAAAGTTTGACGACTGGGAATTGAATTTGTGCGATGACACAAATTAGGAATTAACTATGTTCAACTTATTCATGTTATCAACTTTGTACATCGGGCTTTAGCTTAACAAAAGTAGTATTAAGTTATGAAATACCAAATTTATCTGAACGTATAAGTGAACACTTTAAGCTGGAACTGCTTCGAATCTGCATTAAATCAAGAGGGTCTGTGCCGTTGGATGCCATTGTGCAAACACCGAGACTTAGAGAAAGGACTTTCCGCGTTAAATACAGTTTTAATGAAAACTAGATCAACCACAGTATTAATGAAAACTAGAAACACCGTACCATCGTGGAAGTGAACACTAGTTACACCACAGTTTTGTACAGGACATTTAGGCACGCATTAGGCATCCCAATAGGAGCCAACTGTGTTCCCCTTCTTGCCGATCCGTTTCTTTAAGTATAAGAATCGGAATTTTTTTTGGATTTGCAAAATAGAAAGAGAATCTGGACAAGAAAGTGTAGCTTAGGCTTTAAAGGTATAATACAAACAGACCACTGACACCGCTTCTTCTGTTTCACATGTACATTGAGATTCAGAATGACAAAACTCTCCACGAGTCTATATGACAAAAGGATGACTTTAACTTTAAAATACTTCAGTAGTTCCCTTTCATTTTTAGCAATATATATGTTGAGCAATATTCCAGCAGGTCTAAACTTTGGTGTCTAAGTTTCACAACTTTTCAGGTACGATCGAGTAAGCTCTTTTATTACGAAGATTTCAAAGAAGGTCATATGATTTCGGTACTCAAGGGGCCACATACCCTCAGTACATGGTCAGGGTGATAAGAGTTACAACATTCAGGGGCTCAAGAAAGTGTAATGACACATGGAGGACATTTCCGACGAAATAACTTGGTGCAAATTAGCAACAGTGTTGCGATTGAATTATATATATAAATGTATATCAATGTTTATCAAGGGCTGATTTCTTGTCAATCTTGGCATGTGGTAGCAATTCAATAAGGAATGAATATTATCCGATCTGGCTGAATTGTTATAGGGCAAGAAATGGGGGAACGCATGAGCATTTCAATTTGCACGGAACTCACGTGCATCGGGTTACCATGGCCGTTGCCGTGATGCGTTTGGGCGATCGGTTTTCTTCTGCTTTGATTTTTTATCATCAAATTTGATTTTTCCGGACAAGGTAATGTTAAATTTTAGAAAATTACCCAGATATTTAAATGACAACTTTTTATGCAATGTTACTTGGGGTGAGTTTTTGTTGCGGTTCAGTATAGTTTAGTATAGTAGCGCTTTCACATTTGCTTACATTCTTGATATTTTAACCTATGGAGGCATTGACCTTTCACACAAGTCATCAACAGACTAAGAGAACCTGGAGACCAATTCTAAAGTCCGTATATGCCTAATTTGGTGATTAGTTTATAATTAAATGTTAAGTAATTTGGAAAGCTGTGTCTGAACGTACTTCATTAGCCTTACTTCACTGGACTATGCAAGAACGGTGGCAATATAGTATATATGAGAGCTGTTTAAGTATGAAACTCTTACTAGTACAATGAGCATGTTGAAGACAACATTTGACATGCAACTGATTTCCCACTCTTCACGAAGAGCCAATAGTTTGTTGTTCTACGAGTTCATTGTACGATTCCGACTAATGTATTTTGAATGTGTTTATGAATCATCATCATTTTTACGACTCACTAGGAAGTTTACTTTAAGGAAATAAGTACGTACAACTTTATGGATAACAACTTCTGGTTTATTGTATATAGCGACGTTTCCATGTAGATTCTTACACAGTTATCAAGCTGGAGTGACCACAACCAAGTGATGAGAAGTATGTGTGTATGACATGTTGTGATAAGCAGCAGATTAACATTGCCAACAGGTAATAGGTAACAAGTTAATACAGTTAACTGGATGAAGCCAAATGTACAGTAAGAATATGGTGATGGCTTTGGTTCTCCGATGTCTGATTCTCTCAGTGACAAGCCTCTAGGATGCAATATGGATGATGGCTTTGGCAGTTGTTGAATTGGTTGATTCTCAGGCCTTTTTAAATGACCTGATTGTCTCTGCATCGCATGAGGAAGATGAGGAGGTTGCTGGATTGGATGTACTTATTTTTAAGTCGATTGAGGTTGTTGATGGTGTTAACTGCCACGTCTCCATGTAGACGACTTACTAACTGTTTGATTGGCATTCTAGAAATAGATAAGTAAGTAAGAAAACGTACAACTTTATGGATAACAACTTCTGATTTATGCATATAGCAAAGTATCCATGTAGATTCTTACACCGTTATCAAGCTGGAGTGACAACAACCAAGTGATGAGAAGTATGTGTGTATGACATGTTGTGATAAGCAGCAGATTAACATTGCCAACAGGTAATAGATAACAAGTTAATACAGTTAACTGGATGAAGCCAAATGTACAGTAAGAATATGGTGATGGCTTTGGTTCTCCGGTGTCTTATTCTCTCAGTGACAAGCCTCTAGGATGCAGCATGGAGGATGGCTTTGTCAAGATCACAGATAATATTGTATATATTAATTATATATTAGTACTTCAGATAGATGTATTATGGTATGGTTACATTAGTATATTAAGCTTAGCGGGTTGTTTTTAGATATTGTCAGGTAATACTATGGAACAAGTTAGGTTCAGGGAAGCGTGACTGGGTACGGGTGATAGCTGGGGAGTTAATTGGTGTAACAATAGGGAGGTCAGGGGTAGCTTGGGCTTTGGGGTCAGTTTAAATAGCGGGGCAGGGTAATAATTTGTACAGTCAGCCGGAATCAGTATGGTCATGTAAGGCATGGACTAACATTGTGGGAGACTTCTACTCTGGTTGGCGTAAGTTTTTACATTTATTATTTCATGTAGAATTGTACTTTAGAGGATTGAATTTTGAGTTATGTATTGTTTTCAAATGTAATTATATACACATACTGATTGTAATAACGTAAAGCCACTGTAACAATAACCACAACATGAGCAAAGTATAAACAGTTCAACTCAGTAATATGTAAATCGGAGTATTGGTGCATTGCTGTATGTATTGTGAGGTAGTGACACATACCTCAGTAACTGTAATTGATTATATTATATTGTAGTGTCCCGGAACTGGCCTGTTAACCTTATAGTACGTAGGAGGGAAGAAGTACCTCCGTTAGTACGTAGGAGGAAGTATCAACCTCCAACATCACGTAAGGAGAGAAGATCTCCGTCCCTACGTAAGGAGAGAAGTATCTCCGTTTCCGTGTGCACATCATAGGATGAACACAGCCGTGGCATCCAAGTAAACAGGCACCCTTAACTCCGTAGGGACAACATGGTGGAAAGATCACCATTCGATATTACGAGGAAGAATTCTCGTGTGAACTGCTCAGTAACATCAGAGATTCCAAAGTTCTGTATACAACTGTTGTGACAGTGACAGTGGAGTGGCTTTGTATCTTTTGGTTTTGTTTTTTGGGGGTGTGTTTTTGTGTTGTATATATTTATACCCACAAAGTTATTACTGTGTATTAGTTGTGTTATTCTTAGAACATTTGTATTAGTGTTAGTATTGTTAAAAGTAGACTAGTAGTATTAAGATAGTGTATCGTGATAGTTGTATTGTTAGTAGTAGATAGTTGTATTATTAGTAGTAGACATTTGTACTGTTAGTATTAAGATATTAGTATTAGTAGTAGATGGTAGTATTGTTAGTTGTAGGAGAAGCTAGTTTAGTTAGTTGTGTTAGTTAATTTGGTATTAGTTTGTATTTAAATATTGTTATTGGGTTTTAAAATTAACTTAAGGGAGGGAATAAATCTTTATTACAACTTCATTTGTGTTTGTGGTTGATTCAATACGTGACAGGCTTGGCAATGAGTTGTCTGTTGAGTTGATTCTCAGGCCCTTTGGAAGTTTACTTTGTAAGTTTCGTTATGGGAATACCATATAGTTTAATTCTGTAGTTTTGAAGTAGAACGATTTTTTTAATTTGGTGCTAACGGACGGATGGATGACATAAGCTTACTTTGACGGTAGGGAAATGATTTTGCTCGAAGACACAAAGGAAGAATTATGTGTGTTCATCATATTCGTATTATCGGCTTTGTAAATCTGATTATTTCTTATATGAACAACATTGTGTACAGCCTCTTTAAGGATATCAGTAAAAAGTACACGCTTTAAAAATATTTACCCGTATTTAAATAACGATGACTCCCCGAGTATAATCCGACCCCGGCAATGTCGGACAAGTCCTATTTATGAACAGGGGGGTTAAATTGGGTCTTTCGCGTATATTCGCACAATTTTCACGTCGACTATCTGTACCTTTTCCCCCTCCAATACCGATTGTCATCTCTCTCACCATTTTGGATGGGATCGTTCGACCACTGCGTTTATCTACGTTGCCCAGCTACATCTATGGGGAACAACTCACTGGACACTTCCCTCTCAAAAATAACGTCGTCCAATTTACCACGTTATCAAGTGACAAGAGCATGTTCGAATCTCCAGTCATAACGTCATGATAAAATAATGTTTTATCTGGAAATCAACCACGTATGTAGCGACCAGAGCTGGGATAAACAGTCCACAATTTCGTTAAACGGGTGTTGGATCGTAAAGACATGTAAGTTTCCCTTAGACCGAAAACGGGTGTTGGATCATAAAGACATGTAAGTTTCCCTAAGACCGAAAACGGGTGTTGGATCATAAAGACGTGTAAGTTTCCCTAAGACCGAAAACGGGTGTTGGATCATAAAGACATGTAAGTTTCCCTTAGGCCGAAAACGGATGTTGGATCGTAAGATGTGTAAGTTTCTCTAAGACCGAAAACGGGTGTTGGATCGTAAAGACATGTAAGTTTCTCTAAGACCGAAAACGGGTGTTGGATCATAAAGCGAGAATCACCGGAGCGTTAGGCACGGTAACGGTATAGCAAGACAGCGGTAGCACTATAGCGCGGTAATTGAGTGGATGGTAGAGCTCGGGCTGCGCCCGGTGAACTGCATTATTGCCAAGTTTTGTTATGTGCAATGTTGTCTCGTATATACGGCCACTGACATTTTGTTTAGAGGAGACAGAATGACCCAGTTTCGTTTATCAGTCACATGCCCCATAAGGTATAAATAGATTTTCTGAACTGAACCAGACCACTCCTTTCACCATGGCCTCAGATCATAGAGAAGAAAAATCTATGTTGTAAGTCTTTACTGAAGATCATATTTTCAGAATTATTTCTCAGTGTTATTCCGCATGTTTATTGACTAGGTATTTGAATTATCTCACGTTTTGAGGTACTTCTTGTACAGGGACGGGCTTTGCTTGCTGAATCGAGTGCTGGGTCAGCGTGACCTGTATCTCGTCAATGCAAGGTCCATTCACTCCTGTGTGTACATACTATTGTGTGTTGAAGGTGCTCAAAAGAAACTACTCCTTACTTCTTCTTATGACTATTGTTGCTATGACTACGGTGTGTTGACGGTACATGCATATTCTCAAACTACTCGGGTACGTCCATGGATTAATAGATATATAATTAGTTACGGATACATATACATATCTCGATCATGAATCGTGTTTCCAGAGATCCCGACCTGGGAGAGCTACCCGATCTGAGAAATTCGAAAGGACACGGATTCCATTGTTTCAAACATGATGGGGTGTACCTCTTTGTGCCGCCTCCATCCATGTTGAAGGGAGGTCATCCATTAGACAGAATCAAAAGTATCAAGGAAGCCGAACTGAAAGACGATGACGTCATTATCTTGGCGTATCCCAAGTGTGGTAGGTACACGATAGATCACGAAATGAGTGAGAAAATGTAATATCAAGGCGTGTTTCAGTTATATCAAGGCATGTCTTAGTGCTTTTACGGTATGTCTCAGTTATATTATAGCGTGTCTCAGTTATATTACAACATGTCTCAGTTATCTTACAGCGTGTCTCAGTTATATTACAGCGTGTCTCCGTTATAATACAGCGTGTCTCAGTTATATTACAATGTGTCTCAGTTATATTACAGCGTGTCTCAGTTATATTACAGCGTGTCTCCGTTCTATTACAATGTGTCTCCGTTATATTTCAACGTGTCTCAGTTATATTACAACGTGTCTCAGTGATATTACAGCGTGTCTCAGTTATATTACAGCGTGTCTCAGTTATATTACAACGTGTCTCAGTTATATTACAGCGTGTCCCTGTTATATTACAGCGTGTCTCTGTTATATTACAGCGTGTCTCCGTTATATTACAGCGTGTCTCAGTTATATTACAATGTGACTCAGTTATATTACAGTGTGTCTCAGTTATATTACAACATGTCTCAGTTATCTTACAGCGTGTCTCCTTTATATTACAGCGTGTCTCCGTTATAATACAGCGTGTCTCAGTTATATTACAATGTGTCTCAGTTATATTACAGCGTGTCTCAGTTATATTACAGTGTGTCTCCGTTCTATTACAATGTGTCTCAGTTATATTACAATGTGTCTCAGTTATATTACAGCGTGTCTCCGTTATATTACAGCGTGTCTCAGTTATATTACAACGTGTCTCAGTTATATTACAGCGTGTCTCCGTTATATTACAGCGTGTCTCAGCTATATTACAACTTGTCTCAGTTATATTACAACGTGTCTCAGTTATATTACAACGTGTCTCAGTTATATTACAGCGTGTCTCCGTTATATTACAGCGTGTCTCAGTTATATTACAATGTGACTCAGTTATATTACAGTGTGTCTCAATTATATTACAGTGTCTCAGTTAAATAACAGCGTGTCTCTGTTATATAATACAGCGAATTTCAGTTACATAACAACGTGTCTCAGTTATAACACAACGTGTTAGTTGGAGGAATGGCCGATTAAACGCCAATCATAAGCCAGTCACTTTGTCGATCATAACCTAGGCGAATCTGTGACATAATTCCCGAGAAGCGGAACCTGGTACGGCAAAGGGACCCAACTCTGCTGGTCGAAGTGCAGCGCCTTGGGCCACAGGCCCGACCGTCCTCCAAGATAATACTAGAATTACGTTTTGATATGATAATAATGTACAATGTACAATAAGTACAAGAGGAAGAACATTAAGTATGCTGGGATGGATGTTGCTTCTGGAATGATTCTCTCTCTCTCACACCTCTCTCTCTCACACACCCAGTCACACACACATAAACACAAACACACACTCTTTCTCTCACACAGACACCCATACGCGCACGCGCACGCACGCACACACACACACAAACACACACACACACACTTCAGCGCTGGGTGGGACTAGGGTGATCTAATGTTTCAAAGTCCATCAAGCTGGATGTTTCCAGGCAGTGTATATGTTCTACAGCAGAACTTTCAACAAACTCCAACATTTTTTTATAGCAATTTAAGGTTGGCCTTTTCGGTGAAAGATTGACTGAACTAATGTCAATCAAGCTTAATGTTCCTAGGCATGTTATATCTATATAGCAAACCTTCCATAATATTATATTGATACACCTAAAACAAATCTGTTTCAATTTGAGGTTAGAATTTTTGGTGAAAGACTGACCAGACATTTTTGTTTTAGGAACCCATTGGCTGTGGGAAGTCCTCGAGATGCTAATCAGTGGGACCATCCAGTACCAGAAGGATGTGAAAGAGACCCGGATGATGGAATTCCTCTTCAAAGATGGGATAGAAGCAGTGCCGCATCCACGGGTCTTCAACACCCACCTTCCTCTGCGCATGCTCCCTACACAGGTCGTGGAGAAGAAGGTCAAGTGTATTCAGATCATGCGAAACCCTAAAGATGCCTGTGTGTCCTTTTTCAACCACTGCAGAGATATGGAGAAACCGTATGGCTATGAAGGAGACTTCGCGGAGTTTACAGAGGCGTTTTTGTCAAGGAAAAGTAAGTACAGTGAGTGGTTGACCATTGTGTATTCTTCACGGTTCTGTGCACATAACATTCCTCCATCAACCTTGAATACATATTGCCACTTCGCGGAGTAGTCGCTATGTACAAACGGTAATGTTTCTCGCTTGGCAAAATCTGCAACATGTGCCATAGACTTGTGCTCATCTGACAGCGTCCGTTGTCTGGTGGATACAGCGTCTGCCCGGAGAGAGGAAAGTCGGTGGTTCGATCGCCTGACGGGCCATAACAAAAAACCGGCATTAACTCTCTGGATGCCGAGTTTTTTTTCTGACGCACATTTTTCGAAGATCGGAAAAGTGAAGGTTGTAGAGCAGGGACATATATGTCCCTCTGGCATCCAGGGGGTTAAGGAGAGGAAACAAAGACTGGTCAGCTCGGAGTCAGCATACCGGAATGGGGTATTCATGTATAACTCACCGGATGCCGAGTTATGTTTCTCACACACATGTTCATAAGATATGAATCGTAAACGTGCGGCTTTGAATCTACTTAACTATCAAATGGACTTGTATGCTCATGCATAACGATATACATTCGATACGAACACTAGCTTGCTGTAAATGGAGAAAATCGATTTTACCATGACGTCAAAAGCCGACAGTGAGGTGGACGCACGCCATACCAAAAGGGACATAAGTCGGCTACGCTTAGAACTTATCCACTGTAACTCAGCTACAAGCTGGAAATTGCTGTGGATAAAGTCAACGTATTTTCGTACTATTTGGTTCATGAACCAAACAATTCCAACGCAAATATCCACACTGAAACAGTACACGTTTTAAGTCTTTGAAAGGTATTTAGAATTGATACACATAAGGTAGAGAATTTAAGGATGTCAACTTTTTTTATGAGGAACACAACGTTTCGGAGTATATACTTACTCCTTCATCACCTGTGTTCCTCATAATAGATAAGTTGACATCAATAAATTCTCTTCTTTAAGTACACGTTTTGGTAATATCACAGATGAAATAGTAGCACATAAATTAGGAAGTAATATCGAAATGGATGGCCCTGTATGACATGCACATTAATCATTAGATTCCCACATTCACCTGAATGTGTAAGTGTAATTTTGACAAATGCTGAATCATGAATAATGAATACTAAAAAAACTGACATTTTACTTGACGTCATGGCTGGCTTTAGGTCTTTGACGACGTCGGAGAAAGACAACATTAGTATTCTGATTAATATATATCTCACCTAATTTTCGTTCACTGTACGAAAAATCTCGATTTGGAAAAAGGTAATTGACGCTTTTTCGACCCAACATCTTTTATTGGACAAGACACGCACCTGTTTGACATCAATTTCACGTTAATCAAATGCCCAAATGAATATTTCAAAACTAACAAAAATAGGTTCAATACATGTATTTGTTCATTATTATGTGGATGTTTCTCTTCATCTCGTCTCAGTATTATGAAACAAAAGATGCGAAGAAAGCTCCTTTTGTATGGAAGTATCAGTAAAATCGACCCACGGGGTACAACACGGCACGGTTTATATATGGGTTTTTTTCAAAATTTTTTGAGAAACAAAGTAAACAGTTAATATCCTGAAATCACCACAGTTAAAAAGTGTGAAACAATTGATTATATGACACAAAACGAGCGGAGCAATTCATTAATCGTTAGTGACAAACGCACATCTATCGAATCGTTAGACATCACCGTTCTGTCAATCAAACGACATAAAACACAATTTAAAGACCAAGACAATTACTTGTATGCATATATATTTTTAAAAATAAACATTTTGTTAAAGTAAAATATTCAGTTTTAGTTTTGAAATAAAATGATATGGCTACTCATTAACCTGTTCACACTCGAAGGGAATACCTACGTGTTACAGGTACCTTTACATTTCATGTTCTGACACTTCTCTGAAATGTCGTATACGAAACTAAACTTGTCAGTTCCTTATGTAAACAATGTTCAAGCAAACGGAGGATTATCAAAGGTTCATATATTTTGTGGCCTGTATCTACGCATGAAATTGAACATTGATATATATCCATTGTGAAATTAATTGCGTGAAAAAATATGCAAAAGATACTAGAAATCAACATCATGATTTAAACTGTAAGCAGCAAGACATGATGTACTTATATTCACCCGACCGTCACCTTTAAGAAATTACAAAATATGTGAAACAATATTGACGTAAGACGGATGACTGATAAAATTGCCCGTCCTCTGACATCAGTACGCGGGAGTTTATGAGGGTACATTCGTTGATTCACTGATCGTTTGTACATACATGTGTCCTGTAAGTCATCAGAAACATTCTGACAATCTGCGTATTGTTATTTGTTTTGATGTTCTTCATTGTAACCAGGAGACATACCCAAATGAACCGGTGTCGCTGTGGGTGATTTTGCGTCAGTCATGGCGTCACGCGGGACGAAAACTTTGTCAATTTCTGTTAAATTTAGGATATCATTGTGATGTATCTATAATGAAAAGATTGTAAAAAATATAAGCAAATCAACAATGCTTGACTTCCTCACGTGTAACATCTCCGTGAAATTTTGGGGTAAGGCATTTCGTCAGAAGTAGGCATCCCCATGGGCACCAACTGTGCTCCCCTTCTTGTGGATCTGTTTTTTGTGTGCATATTAATCGGAATTCTGCTTGGATTGGCAAAGTCAAAACAAGGTAATTTGGCCAAGACTGTTTACATTGAGCTTCAGGTATATCAATGATCAGATATCGTTCAAAAACAATCAAATAGCCAATTTCATTCCACACATTTACCCCCTGAAATGGGAATAAAGTTCGCTTCATCTGTTTCATATTTAGATCTATGCTTAAAGATTCAGAGTGATAAAGTACACTCCACAAGACGGGGTGACTTCAACTTTCCAACAGTCAACTTTCCCTTGTCGGGCAATATATATCAGCAACTCCAGCCTTTGGTGTTACATTTCACAACTTTTGAGATTCAATCGAGCATGCTCTTTCTACTAAGATTACAAAGAGCATCAAAAGACTCTTGCTTAGAAGTTGTTTGATCAACATTCAAGGCCTCAATTAAACTTTCAAAAAGTTCAATGGCAGCACAAGTGGATGACATTTCCTAATTTGACGCTTCAGTGAGAAGGATGATATCCGTTGCAATTGCCAATTTTGACTTGTACTATATTTTCTCGTGTTTTTAAGGTGAACAATTGACATGCCTTTGCATGTGTTTGTAACAGGTACCACCGGTGGGGCAGGATACGCTCACCCTTTCGCGAACACCTGGTATCATCACTTAGTCTATTTGATACGTAGTGATTCATAAACATATGCTCATGGTGTAGTCGGAATCGTACAATGGAGTCTGCTTTATGCAGAGATTTCTGTTGGATATGGAAAGGGTTTGGTCGCTTTGTTGTTATGAATACGGAAGTTGTTTTGTCGTTTTTTTATTACATCATAACAACGAACTACGGATAAGTATTTGTTGACCTTCCACGTCTTCGAGTCCAGTTTGAGTGAAACCTGCCGATGCGATGTTACATGAAGACAATGGCGACAGACAAAGCCCTTGTTCCCGTCCTGAGGTGGGGTCGAACTTGTATTCCCAAACACGTCGATGTCCTGTCCATTCGGGGTCACGACCTACAATGCAATGTTAGTAGTACGATTTTCAAGTCAAGGGTTAAGTATGGGTGTTACGACGATCGTTTTTTGGACCGTGATCACTTATATACACGAACTTGACGTGTTTGTGAATACGCTTTCGACACTTCTCCAGAATAACTGCGAATGGACTCATAGAGGACATACTGTTTCAACTTTTTCTTCCTTATTTTCAGTGCCGTTTGGATCCTATTCCAACTATCTCCTAGCGTGGAAAGACGAAGAGGCAGCTTCACCAGAATTACCTGTCCTTAATTTGTTTTATGAGGACATGAAAATTGTGAGTATTTCTATCAGCTACAAACCTGCATCAATGGCGTTGTTGGCCAAACATGAGCCCGGTTTAACCGTAAACTATACGATCAATCTGCATATACAACCAAGGTTGTACCATATTGTACATATTCCTGTCCCGTTAATATAACAGTGTTTTGAGTGAATATCCGTCTAGATCCGGATTAGAATTGGCATTTAGCAACATATCCTTGTCGTAAGAGCGGGATCGGGTTGTCAGGATCGCTGACTTGGTTGACACATGTCATGGTATCCGAGTCCAGAGTCGATTAATCACAGACCGCCGTCTTCTAGCTGAAATATTGCCGAGTGCGGCATTAAACAACAATCACTCGAAAATCGTTTGAGTGAAAGGTAAGCAGAATTGACTCACTCACTCCACTCAGGTTTTGTGCCTCATGGTCCAGGCTTCTATTAACATATATCATGGTCCAAAACACATGACCTATAATCTTTTCAAATTTGGCTGGGTAAAAAAACATCAAACAACACACTACTTCCAGGACCCTGTCAAGGCTGTTAAAGACATCGCCAAATTTCTAAAGCTGACATCCACCGACCAATTTTGTGAAGAGGTTGCGGCTGCATGTTCCTTTAAGAAGATGAAGAAGGTTGACCAGGAAATGAAAGGTGACCTTCCCTTGAAGATATGGAAAGATGGCACCGAAGGGACGTTCTACAGGAAAGGTATGATTCGTGTCATTTTAATTCTGGAAGCCCCGGACAACAGATCAATTAGCATTCCAAAATGTATTCTCAGCTCCCTGTGAGGTATACAACCCACACTTGCCTGTACGTAAGAGACAAAGATTCTCAGCTCCAAGACAATAACAGAAGTACGTTTGTGGGTGTGCCCTAATGTTTTTTCCGTTTATGAAAACGTTGGTTGGTTAGGCAATTGAATGTCGCATCATCACTGGCAATTTATTTATGTAAAAAAATAATTAACCGTATTGTATCAATAATAATCGCTAGGACGCATGATTTTGTCAACTTCTCTCGTTCGCATGCTCTTAATTTTATTTTTTTATGGGAATTCTTTTGTACCAAATTGCGATATTTAGACAGGATGTACAATCCCGACACGTCAAATCAGGAAACAAAACACGAAAACCCAAGAAAATAGTGTTACGATTCCTGCGGTTTAGGCTCATGCATAATACCATAAGGTCAAGGTGCATGCGTTCCTATTCGTCCTGTGGGAATAATAGTTTGTCGACCGTATTTTCCCTTGTGGTAGGCGGAGGGGAGGGGGAAGATTAGAAGCAGGGTATTATTTCCAAGACCCATAAATCAGATGTTCAGTATTATTGTTCATGTTATCATCGAATACTGGTATTGCTGCAAGATATACTGAACAACAAAAGTTCCTGTGACATGTTTTTATACCCATTCTTGGGTAGTGAAATGCATGGGGCTTGCATAAAAGTCAACTTTTGCATGGAATGCATGCTTTTCTGTAGCAGTTGCGTTTTTGTGACTTGATTCCACACATATCGGCAAAATATTGAAAACCAAACTTTACTTGTTTGAAAAATACACTAAAATATTGGTGTCACAGGAACATTTGTTGTTGAGTATATGTTTGTGTTAGAAGTGTAACCAGCGTGCTCTGTATTTGAAGTCCATTGATATATTTCCATTACATGGCTTGTTGACAAACGTATGCCTGTTTAAAGTAGGCTCTCTTGTGTACATTTGTTTCTCTGTTTCAGGTGAAATCGGGGACTGGAAGAATTGGTTCACTGTTGCTGAAAACGAGAAATTTGATCAAATATGGAACGAGAAGATGAAGGATTCTGGGTTCAAGTTTACCTATACACCGATGTGAGGTCATACCAAAGACATTGGTTTCAGGCCAACAGACATAATGGAATATATGATACCCAAGAGGCCGAGTGTGCAGTTAAATATTGGTTCAGTTTAAGTTACGTATTGCTTGTAATATCCAGGTGTGATTTATGAATAAGAAGAATGTTAATAACAAAAATAATACAATATTGGAATTCTTACAATTGATGTTTCGCACAAGACAAGGTTAGACTGCTGACACAGAGGCTTGGGCGATAGTTGTTGCAGGCAGATCGAAGACCGTTGTCATGCATCTTTAGGTTATTTGAAAGGAACTAGCCATGTAGAATGTCACTATACTTTGAGGATTTACGTGGTCAGTGACGAACATAATTAAAAATCCTTCGACACTTCGACACTGACACCGCATATAACCTCGCGGTTGAACCGACGTAGAGTGTATCACGCGAGTTTATCTTTGGATGGTACATTTTCTCTGTATTGTGGAATAAACGTATTTAGAAAGCATTGGTGTGGTAAATGTTCTGTATTAGGAACAAACATTGCATGTAGAAAGCCTCGGCGATACGTAATGTGTCATAATCTCTCTATCATGTAATGCCACTCTTGAAATCTCTCACCGAATTTTCATCTCTTACAAACGGTACCTAAACATTCAAAGTTTTCCTTCAATGTGCACATTAATTTTAGCTGACGGACAAATGAAACTATACCAAACACAATATCGCATTTTCTTCTAAGACAACAAAGTGATTCAAAATAAAATAATTTCAAGTTGAAGGCAAATTATCATATGTTATGTGCACAGATATTTAGCAGATATTGTTACAGATAATGACGTCAGAACGTCGGACCTCTGATGAGGGCCGCTGGAATCAGGCGCTATTCCTCAACCAGTGCCTGACAAGCCTTGTCTTGCGAGTGGAGGAACGGGTCGTTCTCTGATATGGAGATCCAGAGATGCTTGTGAGGGCACACATCCGGAGATCTTGGTGGCAACTGCAAGACATTGACGTCTTTGGCGTGCAGAAAGTTGGTCGTAATCCTTGTCATGTGCTGTCTGGCGTTGTCATTTGGAACAGGGTGTTGGGTTCACTGCAGAAAAGGCAGGGCAACGGGAAGAAGTACCTGGTCGACATCGGGTTGTGCAGTCAGATTGGCACCGAAAAATAACCAGATGTGTTTTGACGTCACCGTGTGTCCGGTTCCCCTCGTCGGCGGTGCACTCTAATGGTTCAGTAAGATCTGAAGAAAAAACACCTCTTTGCCAGTTCCTGTTCTGCCACTGACGTAGAGTGCATGCACATCTCAATCTATGGCATCGACGTTGGCGTCTTAGGACTACTATGCGCCTCAATCTCCTCCACGCTGTCCTTCTGCTGACTGGACAATCAAGGTTGGTTGGTCACCATCAAGAATATGTTCCTGATGTGCAAAACCCGAAGGTAACGGGCCTGGTACTGCCAGTTTGGCAGAAACGAGTCTTCACTCAGTAATTGTAATGCGCGCGCAGCCTAAGGTTGTTGCTCCGTGGCTATGGTAGCCCCCGTCTGTATCATACTGATGGCCATTTCCATCTGCGAAGGTGATAATGTTAGCATGATTGTTCTTGGTTTTAGTAAATTCCGATGCTAGTTGTCAATGTTACAGTGGTATGATACCTTCACACCAATTGGAGATTCTGCAAGGGAATTACTTTTATTTATCGTTTAAAGGCATTTCTTTCGTATTTGAGCAGTCACATTAACTTTTTCATAAATGGCCATTTTAGCTGCGTTTTGTGGAAATATTTCAAACTATAATGTCATATTATGCAGCGTGTTATTAAAAGTTTGGACATTTTATATTACTGTATAGTTTATTTTGCCCGTCAGTTCATCACGTCAAAATGTCAGTGATTAATCAGTCGGACTGTGGCAACAGTCAGTACAGTTCCGACTGAAACTTGACTTTTATTTTAGTAAACTACCAGATAGGCAAAAAGGCAATTGGTGAGGTGTGGTGAAATTTGGTTTAACGTCGCGTCCAAGATTTTTGCACTTATATAGCAACGTGCATGCACGTGTCTGTGTGTGGCTGCTTGTGCTAGTCCGGACTGATGCCGATTTATAGTGCTATAGCTCACTGAGACACCATGCCGCAGTTTAACATGTATACCCCACTCAGACACAGTATACTAGTATACTCACTCCGAACCGACCAGTCCTTGTTTTAGCACCGTAATGCCGAACACCAGACAGGGTAACAACAAGTTCCATCTTTTAAGGTATTTTGGTATGACGCAGCCGGGGATCGAACCCGGACCTTCCGCTCTCCGGGTGGACGCTCTACCACTAAACCATGGAGGCGTTCCTAATAATGGCAATTGCCTACAGATAGTTGTTCAACTATGTCAACTATTGTCAACTATATACATTCAAGCTAGGCATTTGTCCACTTAATTACGTCCGTCCAGTTTATCGCCACCTAGGTAACTATATTCACACATGGTGTGGCAGATTTAATTGAACACTACGATAGCGATATCAGGGATTGTAGACCCCGTTGTAACTTAGTCTGACTCTACAATTAGACACAACTTGCTCTTACACGAGTGACAGTGTGTAGACAAGTGTAAATTGACCAAGTAGGGGGGATTATACTCCATATATAATGATATATACTAACTACAAATTACGATAACTTGCATCGTCCATGTGTATACATGAAAAAATTGAAGTTTGTTGACAAAATGCATGAAAAAACAACTATCTGGGATGATGCTCCAACGAAAATAGGTGATATGATAATCAATCCTGTAAAGTAAAAGTTGAGAGAATATTAAGATACGAATGCAATATTATGATCATTTTCCTTGAAATCGGGAACAGTTTCTCATGAGGTTTTTAATAATTCCCATATTCTCACTAGTCCGTTTGATAATGTCTAATCCAACTGTCTGCCTTGTTAAAATAAATATAATATCTTCAATGTAAGAACACTCCTCAAAACGCAAGTGTAGTTTGTTATCGCCTGTGTCTGTGACACTGATTACTTCCACTCGGCAACATACGGTGCTCCAACACAATAAAACATGGACGGAAATCCAGTGTTTAGTAGGGGGATGTCAATGTTCAGTAGGGGGGATGCCAATGTTTAGTAGGGGATGCCAATGTTAAGTAGGGGATGCCAATGTTTAGTAGGGGATGCCAATGTTTAGTAGGAGGATGTCAATGTTCAGTAGGGGGGTTGCCAATGTTTAGGAGGGGATGCCAATGTTTAGTAGGGGATGCCAATGTTTAGTAGGGGGATGCCAATGTTTAGTAGGGGGATGCCAATGTTTAGTAGGAGGATGCCAATGTTAAGTAGGGGGATGCCAATGTTAAGTAGGGGATGCCAATGTTTAGTAGGAGGATGCCAATGTTTAGTAGGGAATGCCAATGTTTAGTAGGAGGATGCCAATGTTTAGTAGGGGGATGTCAATGTTCAGTAGGGGGATGCCAATGTTTAGTAGGAGGATGCCAATGTTTAGTAGGGGGATGCCAATGTTTAGTAGGAGATGCCAATGTTTAGTAGGGGATGCCAATGTTTAGTAGGGGGGTGCCAATGTTTAGTAGGGGATGCCAATGTTAAGTAGGGGATGCCAATGTTAAGTAGGGGATGCCAATGTTTAGTAGGGGATGCCATTGTTTAGTAGGGGGATGCCAATGTTTAGTAGGGGATGCCAATGTTTAGTAGGGGATGCCAATGTTTAGTAGGGGGATGCCAATGTTTAGTAGGGGATGCCAATGTTTAGTAGGGGATGCCAATGTTTAGTAGGAGGATGTCAATGTTCAGTAGGGGGGTTGCCAATGTTTAGGAGGGGATGCCAATGTTTAGTAGGGGATGCCAATGTTTAGTAGGGGGATGCCAATGTTGAGTAGGGGGATGCCAATGTTTAGTAGGAGGATGCCAATGTTAAGTAGGGGGATGCCAATGTTAAGTAGGGGATGCCAATGTTTAGTAGGAGGATGCCAATGTTTAGTAGGGAATGCCAATGTTTAGTAGGAGGATGCCAATGTTTAGTAGGGGGATGTCAATGTTCAGTAGGGGGATGCCAATGTTTAGTAGGAGGATGCCAATGTTTAGTAGGGGGATGCCAATGTTTAGTAGGAGATGCCAATGTTTAGTAGGGGATGCCAATGTTTAGTAGGGGGGTGCCAATGTTTAGTAGGGGATGCCAATGTTAAGTAGGGGATGCCAATGTTAAGTAGGGGATGCCAATGTTTAGTAGGGGATGCCATTGTTTAGTAGGGGGATGCCAATGTTTAGTAGGGGATGCCAATGTTAAGTAGGGGATGCCAATGTTTAGTAGGGGGATGCCAATGTTTAGTAGGAGGATGCCAATGTTTAGTAGGGGGATGCCAATGTTTAGTAGGGGGATGCCAATGTTTAGTAGGGGAATGCCTGTGTTTAGTAGGGGGATGCCAATGTTTAGTAGGGGGGTGTCAATGTTCAGTAGGGGGGATGCCAATGTTTAGTAGGGGATGCCAATGTTAAGTAGGGGGATGCCAATGTTTAGTAGGGGATGCCAATGTTTAGTAGGGGGATGTCAATGTTCAGTAGGGGAGATGCCAATGTTTAGTAGGGGATGCCAATGTTTAGTAGGGGATGCCAATGTTTAGTAGGGGGATACCAATGTTTAGTAGGGGGATGCCAATGTTTAGTAGGAGGATGCCAATGTTAAGTAGGGGGATGCCAATGTTAAGTAGGGGATGCCAATGTTTAGTAGGAGGATGCCAATGTTTAGTAGGGAATGCCAATGTTTAGTAGGAGGATGCCAATGTTTAGTAAGGGGATGTCAATGTTCAGTAGGGGAATGCCAATGTTTAGTAGGAGGATGCCATTGTTGAGTAGGGGGATGCCAATGTTAAGTAGGTGGATGCCAATGTTTAGTAGGGGGATGCCAATGTTTAGTAGGAGGATGCCAATGTTAAGTAGGTGGATGCCAATGTTTAGTAGGAGGAAGCCAATGTTTAGTAGGGGATGCCAATGTTTAGTAGGGGGATGCCAATGTTTAGTAGGAGGATGCCAATGTTAAGTAGGGGGATGCCAATGTTTAGTAGGGGATGCCAATGTTTAGTAGGGGGATGCCAATGTTTAGTAGGGGATGCCATTGTTTAGTAGGGGATGCCAATGTTTAGTAGGGGGATGCCAATGTTAAGTAGGGGGATGCCAATGTTTAGTAGGGGATGCCAATGTTAAGTTGAAAAAAAAAATGCACATAGCAAAAAAAATGAAAATCTTGAAATATGTAAAATTTGCTTACGCAAACCATATCATCACATAGGTAGCTAGAGTCATAACTTAGCACACATCACCTAACAGAGTGAAAAGGTTATGTCAGGGAGTAGGAAGCTACTTGTATGCACTGAGGACAATTCACATACATATCACATATTTACAAACTAATACAATACATGTAGCTTTCTTATTGGTCATCTGATTGCAAAACCACGTACAGTAATTATAAAACGTATTTGAATGTGCAAGCTCTGTTCTTATATCACAACGTCACTTAAAATATTGTTACCAGTTGATTCCCTAGCTGAAACGCGAAGGTGTGTAAAGAACTAAATTGTGAAATCATAAAATAACCACACAAAATCAATGAACAACCAACAAATCATAAATTAAGTGGCAATACAATACCCTATTTACAAGTCTCTCCCGAATGTCGAGAATTTGTCATCGTTGAATGTCTTGAGCGTGGCACTTGCTTCGTTCTTAAATCCAGTGTCGGTCAGACAGGTTTCCTGCCTCTTAGGTTGGTTGGTTGGTTGTTTTACGCCGCTCTCAGCAATATTCCAGCTATATGACGGCGGTCTGTAAATAATCGAGTCTGGACCAGACTATCTAGTGATTGATATCATGAGCATCGATCCATGGGATCGATGACATGTTTCAACCAAGCCAACGAATCTGACCACCTCTTACGACAAGCATAGTCGCCTTTACGGCAAGCATGGGTTGCTGGTGTGGTGTCCTGCAAGTAGATATGTCGTAAGTCAAGTCATAGAAGGCCTCCTGTCACTTTTGTCTGGCTCTTTTATAGGTACCACTAGCCTTCTAGCAACAGTAACATCAGGAATCGCCTCGAACAATGTAGTCAGTCCCGGATGTGAATCGACAGTGGAGCACTCTATACCGGGAGGGTAACAAAGGTGTGAAGCCATGGGACGGAGTTTGGACAATGCACAACTAAGGTCACTGCATTTTAAGAGCTGTTGTGGGCTTGCCACGACATGAAAACCTAGCCACAAAAGCTAATGCCGTACTATGACGGCAGGGCGGGCCAACTTAGGAATGTGTGTATTGCCTCTTAACACATAATCGCAATGGTACATGAACTGTTACATGTTCTTAACTCTGATTAATTGGTTTATGTTTTCCCTCTCTGATCATCGTTAATCTTCATCCATATGTCACAATGACGAAGTACAATCGCTAGCCAGTATCTAACCGGTCTTCAACACGTACTCCAATTTCCATTGGTTGTTTAGGTACGTAAATGGGTGTTCCAGCTGCATACAAAGTGTTCATATCTTTTCTGTTTGAGGTCTTTGAAACTAATATCACTTGTCGACGTGAGACCCAGAACAATAGCTGACTCTAGTTTAAATCCTGATAATCTAAACAGTTGTATTGCTTGTGTCTATATCTTCACGACATGACCATTTATACAAGTTTTGACACAAAACCAGCACTTACCCACACCTTGTTGATATCTCCTACCAGACACAGCATTAAGTTGACCACTTCTCCGACTGTCTAACATCTCTGTGATAATTCGTTGCATGATCATTGTCAGTTGAGTAAGACACGTAGGTTCTTGCCCGCCTCGCATGTAACTCTATTGCTTTACATCTTATACCTTATATATTTTATGAGCTGATTGATTTATACCTCATCCCGTAACTTCATTTCCTGCCATGATTGTGCCTTCCATGCCAAACCCCTCGGAGCATGTGCAAAATCTTCCACCTTTTTCTGTTTCCTCAAAAGAAATTCAGGTTTAAATAATTCTGGTCGTTCCTGTACACCTGGTGTCATCACTGAGCTTCAGTTATCAGCTAACTATTTACACTGTCATGTTGCCTTTTATGCCCAATGGAAGACTGGTTATACTTTGGCGTTGACATGTTTTATTCAATATGCGCAATTCTTGAGGGGATAAACAAAATCCTGAAGAAGTTGAAACTAGGGTCAAACAGGAAAAATGAAACTGCGTCTCATCATGATCTTGTAAGCTGGATCAGGTATATAATCGTGGTGTTTTTCTCCAGATATTGAACAACACATACCAGTCAAGTTTTGAAAGATAACGAGTGGGATCGCATGCTAGTCTGGCAGTTGATGCATTGTCTTGTAAAGATTTATCATGCAAAAATTCGTTTGATGCTCCATATGAATACAATCTGAACCTTTAATCTGATGCATGTATGAACTCGCGTCGATATATTGCAAGGATATTTCCTAACGTAGTCTATATCCCATATCTAATCACTACGTCTTCGTATGACGAAGAGTTTTAACAAAGGAGTATAATCATGATGTTATGTTCAAATTGGCGAAAAACGCCACAATGTATATGGAATTTGTCGGATAATCGACGTTTTATATCCAGTCTGAGGTACTTTGCCGCTGTTTGAACGCATCCCCGTTTTCTTCTTGACCTAAATCATTGATTTATTTAGTGCTTGTTCCTTTTATCTCAAATGTAAAAACTTGATCTTCAACTCGACAGTCCATTCACTGCAGATCCCTCAAACTCATTCAAACAGTTTCCCCATGATTCCACTCCATTATATTGTTCAAGCATCATTGGCCTCTTCACACCAATTTCCCCATCTCCTCATACTATGTCTTCATCATGTGGCTTCCATCTGCTCATTGAACCGTTGAAAACTCTTCTATCCTATTGCTGCCATTAATGTCACGTTATCGAAATCACAATATAAGAGCTATTTCAATTGTGGCTAAATTCTCCATGGTCTCGATGCCGTAAAGTGTTACCGAATTTGGAAATACAAGAGAAAGAAAGTGGCGAAATTAAGAGATAAGGCTGAGGAATCGATCTATGATGAAACCAGTTAGGGACCAGCCTATTCTAGCGGGTAGGGCTTGGGATGTCATCGAAATAAATAAATTGTTCCCGAAAAGTCTTGAAACAAATAAATATACTTCAGACTTTTGAAAAAAAGAGAAATTGTCTGCCACAAAAATATATTGTTCTAAGCTGCATTTCTGAAAACAACTCATGCAGACTCATAGTTTTAATTAGGAACAGTCTGGTTTGCAGCTGTAGCCGAACAAGTAACTAATCTCCACACAGAATCCGGACACCCAAGAATATCAAATGGTCGGTTCATTTTGGATCACCCTATCATGACAATAACAACATGTGATCATGGTCTGGTACATCACTAACATATCAGAATGGAATCTCAGGCCACACGATGGGCAAGCAAGGCTCGAGCAACAGGTCCTGTCACTGTTAAGCAAGAAGTGCATGCTTTGCAGCCTTGGGAACAAAACTTTAACGAACATGGACTTTCCAGTTAGATGTGTATTCAGGGCATGGACTAATGTGCAGTAAAGTTGACATGAATATCAAATATCGTGCTCGGTTAATTGTATTGACTTTTGATGGTACAAGATGTGCATGTAAGTCATTCGGAGCTTTGATCATCGCATGATGTCACATGACGACTCGAAGCACGTTTGCACGTTTGGTTCTCTCTCTTGTAAGTTGTAAAAAAATCTAATATTTCATCTGACATTACATCAACACCAGCTTTTTGTGTGAAGATCAGTTATCACCCCTAATTCCCAGCTTAGGCCTATCTCGGAAGCTTGAACACTGTTATCGATAGGTGAAGATTATAACTACTGAACTTTTAGCTATCACTACTGCCATCATATTGTGTATTTGAGACTGCCATTGAATATTGTACTACCACTCTATTGCATACTACCTTTGTCATTGCAGTGCAGTAATTTGTAAACCTAGTTTATTTTGTAATACATTTGTTGATTGTATACCATTTGTTGGTTGTTTGTTGGTTCACACATAATTCTTTTATGTACAGATTTCTGGGTTGACATATTATTACAATTTTGGAATCGACACGTGAAATTTGCATGAAAGTTATAATTGACATCCTCCAAATATTTAAAACAAATATGTCCAATAGTTCTGCGGGAGATGCGGTTGGGGTAAGATTGCACATGTGTGTGATGGCGGGCATTCTGAATGCTTGGAACTCAATAGAATAGAATCTCTAATAAATAGAATAGAGGGTATGAGAGTTGTTTCAAGAATGAAATCTCTTTACAGTGAGGATGTGGAAGACATATTGGACATTCAACTGATTTCACTCCCTCTAATAAAAGGAGAGTACACTTTACAATTCAGATTCATAAGCACATACTTATGAATCACTATGAAACGATACATCATTACGTTTTCTAAATAAATCTGCTTTGCCAGTGACATGCAGAACATATTATGGGAATGTAGTATTTATATAAGCTGTAGTTTGGAAAAGAACGACTTGTAAGTTCGAAGCTAATGGGCGGATAGAAGACAAAGTTCACTTTGACGTTAGGGAATTAATTTATAATTAGAAGACACGAACGAGGAATTATGTGTGTTCATCATACTCGTAGTATTAGCGTTGTAAATCACCAAGGTAGTTTTAAACTATGACATTCTAACTTTATCTGAATGTATATGTACTTAAAATATTCCGTCTTATTTCTCACAAACACCTTGATGTTGCCAAGTTTTATTAGCTACTAAATGGTAGCATAGAGGATAATGGTTTTTCGTCATGTAGCATAGAGAATCTCACCCGAGTGTCTTGTAATATCAAGTGTTGATATATTTGATGTCAAAAGACACAAGGGTGGGATTTTATTTATCATCCAACATTATTCTTCCAACTTTTTCAGTTTGTAGACAGTAATACTCAGCGTCTTAAGTGTAAAAAGTACTGCTAACACCATCAGTAGCAGAGCCATTAGTGATGTCATTTGATTGCGACGTCATGGTAACCAATGACATCACAGTGGTCTGCAAAGCATCGTGAAGCAACTTCATTGCAGCGATATCTTCAATGTAGATTTTGTTTAATGTCAGCCAAACGATATCTCCCGTGGGAGCCAGTTTTGGATGATAAAGAATTATCTTGGACTACAGACATTTTCTTTGGATGAGACACGCATGCCGCTCGTCAGTTGCTGGACCCCTAATCTTTAAATAGATTGGTTGCACTTGACATCGCCGCTCACATTCAAGATGGCCTCAGATAAAAAAGATGAAATGTTTTTTGGATGGAGAGGCACAGGCACTTCCTACATATGGTAGGGCTCTCGGATCCCCCTCCCGCACCCTCGCACCCCCTCTCACACTCACAGGCGACCCGTGAAGATTCCGGGGTAGAATAGGTCTTCAGCAACCCATGCTTGCCGTAAAAGGCGACTCTGCTTGTCGTATAAGGCGACTAACGGGATCAGGTGGTCAGGCTCGCTGACTTGGTTGATGCATGTCATCGATCCCAATTGCGTGGATCGATGCTCATGATATCAAGCACTGGATTTACAGACCGCCGTCATATAGCTGGAATATTGCTGAGTGCGGCGTTAAACAACAAACAAGCAAACAAACAAAAAAACACCCACAGGCCTGGGACCCATCCGGAACATGTCACATCTACTTTCACCAATAAACGACAGTATTATCTTGTCTTAAAATGGGAATAAAAGCAAAATGCAATATGTTTGATGATTTGATTGTTTGTAGGTTATTATCTGTTACTTTGATTCACATCGACAAAAGCTCACTTAAGGAAATGGTCTTTGATATTCAATAAGTGAATGAGTTATATCACGGCGTGTCAGCTTGATACAGATGGAAAGCCCGAAGTGATGCAGGTCGTAGATGTTCACCAATTCAGTGAAACTCACGAGCAAGCCATAAACATGAGCAAGCCGACTCAAATAGCGGCAGCCGCATTTTAAATCTTTGGTTTCCGAGATAAATCTGACATTGACAGGTAGGAACTTCGATGGGTGGATTGATGGATGGACCTATAGATAGATATGGATAAGGATGTTACCTAGCACATATACATCTCAATCTTGAACAGTGTTTGCTAGGGATCCCGACACTGGAGAGCTGGCGATCTAAGACATTCGAAAGGAAGCGGATTCCACTGATGTGCTTTATCTCCTTGTGCTGTTTTCATCTATGAGGAAGGTGTGTATTGATACAGACAAATTCACAACTGTCAAAGAAACCGATCTGAAGAACGATGACGTTATTATCTGTGCGTGGTAGGTACACGGTATGTCCCGCAATTAGTGAACGAATGATATTTAACGCCGCAGACTGCACCATTCCAGCTACATCCGGCTACAACAGGAGCAAATCTAAAACAGACAAACCCCTGACTGAGAGCTCACGATGCACGCCATCCACGCCTTCTGGGAAAGATGGAAATCACACAAAGTCCTACCACCCTATTCCCATTTCAGACGGGTCTTACGAGAAGCATGATGTACTGAGGACTTTGCTCTCAGACCTCCTCACGAGGATGTCCCGAACTGATATAACTCCAGTGGTAGACGTTTACCTCTATCACGTTTCACTGAGGCCAGGTATGGAGCTAAGGCGAATCTGTGATAGAAGCTCCGATCAGCGGATCCTGGAACGGCTAAGGGATAAAACTCATAAGAACGAGGTGCAGCCTCTTAGTTCGCAGGGCCCACCGTCCTCCAAGATTATCCTCCAAGGAATAAGTTTTAATATGCTAATACTGTAACATAACCATTATGTTCTTGTGATCTTCAAAATTAACAACATTCAGAAGGCTATGCATATGCTACTTCTGGTGTGATCCTATTATTATGCAAAGAACAGTACAAAAACGTAAATTACGGTACATAATGATAAACAATATGCATGATAATTATGAGAAATGTTTACAAAAACACAAATCACGTTTGCAGTCAGAACTGATCACATTCAACCTACTCGAGACAATGCATCAGGAATAGTGTTGCATTTATCTTTGATTTGCTTGATATCTAAATCAAAGTCTTGCAAAGACAGGCTGTAGCGCATTAGGCGTTGGTTTTTGTTCTTCATTTAGCAAAGAGTGTTCTCACTTTGTTCAAACTTTCTTTCGCCGACGGGGAGAGTGAACCTTTCGTTTCATCTTGGGAATCAACTGGTAACAATATGTTAAGTGTCATTGTGATATAAAAATAGATCTTGTACATTTAAACACGTTCTACACATGCTGTACGTCGTGTTGCAGTCAGATGACCAATAAGAAAACTAAATTTCCTGTTTGAAATTAATTTGTCATGTATATCAATTGTGCTTATTGCATTCAATTATTTTCTACACATTGACACCCCCTTTACACTATCTGTTTGGTCATGTATGCCAACGAAGTTTTAAAATGATCATTAGAAATTACACTTTAAGCCAAATCTCGAGCTTTCAATTAAGCTTCAAATCTGTTTCATTGACAACATGATTTTCACCCTAAGATGAAAAAAGGAAATACTTAAAATATTATTTCTGGATTTATTATGTCTTCATAAACACATTGATGTGGTTAAAGTTAACATATAAATATGGAGGAAATTCGTTTTGTCAAGTGACTTTTTTATCTCGTGACCTGAGACCACTGACACAATCTTTGGATGAGACAAGCACACCTGACCTAGTGTGGCTTATCACTTACGTAACCTGGAAGCTTTCAATACATTACTGCACTGAACAACACCACTGACATTCAACATGGCCACAGAAAAGTCTGTCATGTAAGTTTTTTGTGAAGATCATAGTTTTCTGAATTATTTCTCAGAACTACCTTTTGTACAAGTTTGTGCTTATTGACAAAGTATTTGCGTTATTACCTCTTTAAGGCACTCCTTGTGCATAGACGGGATTCGTTCTCCAACACGACCGCTGGGTCATTGTGATCTGTATCAACATGGGCTTATTTCACAGGCTTCTTCACTGTTATTGCAAGGCCTGTGTACAGAAGGACAAACTTTGCCGGGACACGTCAGGCCCGGCCTCATGCTAACATGTGTTTATGTTCTGACACTCCATTGACGACGCCACATATCGCGCCAGGACGCCTGGCAGTTAGGTTACAATGTTGTCAGCTACAAAATAAGAACGTTGTTGAGGTACTCACATCGACTTTCCCCAACAAGCGACAATATAATCATGTCTTTAAAATGGGAATGACAACAAAATGTAATATCTTTTATGATTTGATTGTTTGTAGATCAGTTACATTGTTTCACGTCGACAATAGTTGACGTAAGGATACATATACAAGAATGATCTTTGATACTCAATAAGTGTGTTTGGTCTAACGCCACCTTGAACGATGTTTCAGTTATATCACCTTGATATGGGTTTCTGGCACAGGGGGGACGGGACTCAAATACTGGCAGCTTCGATTTTAGTGTGTTTTTTCTTCACAATAAATAGACATTGGCAGGTAGGTTTTGAGGTAGGTAGGTACATTGGTGGTAGGTATGTAGGCATGTAGAAAAGTCGATTGGTGTTTTGACGGATGGATGGATACATAAACAGATATGGATAAGTATGTTACCTACGGGACGGGACGAAATTATCGGCGGCCTCAATTTTAGTGATTTGTCTGCATGATATATCTGTTATTGACAGGTTGGTAGCAGGGTAGTGAGGTAGCTTTGTGGGTAGGTAGACAGGTAGGTAGGTAGGTTGATGGATGGATGGGTATATAGATAAGGATGTTATCTAGCACAGTAAATACATATCTTGACCATGAACGGTGTTTTCCAGGGTTCCCGACACTAGAGTGCTGCTCGATCTGAAAAATTCGAAAGGACACGGGTTCTACTGTTTCAAGTATGATGAACTCTACCTCTATGCGCTGCGTCCATCCATGTTGAAGGGGAGTAACAATAAAGACAAAATCAAAAGTATCAAAGAAGCTGAACTAAAGGATGATGACATCATTATCTGTGCGTATCCCAAATGTGGTAGGTACACGGTATGCCCCGCAATGAGTGAATGAATATTATTTAACGCCGCAGCCCTCACAATTCCAGCTGCATCACAGCCACACCAGAAATCTAAATAAATGTAAAAAACCCTTTCGATATTGATAAGAAATATCTGCTAAAAGGAGAATCGAGTATACGATTCCGCCTATACAATGAGCATATGTTTATGAAGGACTATTTATAGTGATGACACCAGGTGTTCGCGGAAAGGTCAGCGTATCCTGCCCCCCGGTGGCACCCGTCACAAACACATGCAAAGGCAAGTCAGTTGTTCACCTAAAAAAAACTGGGAAGATATGGAAGTCATCTGGTAGTGAATCGTTATGCATAGATCTAAGTATGAAACAGCTGAAACCTCTGACTGAGAGCAACACGCCATCAGGGTAAGATGAAAATCACACCAAGCCTTACCACCCTATCCCCATTTCAGACGGGCCTTAATTACAACTAGCATGATGTACTGAGGACTTTTCCTACCCCGAGCTCAAGTAACACTGGATTCATTCGAGACGTCCCTAGAGACGTCCCTAGCGTTGGTTTAACGCTGCTTTGACTTGCATCTCAGTGATATCACAGGGTGTCAGCTGAATGGCGGAGCAATGCCCGATTTAACGCCAGTGATAGACGTTTACAATCCCAATCCCCCACACACCCATACACGCAGATATTTCCTTTAGATCACCTGGATGGGACAAGGGAGATCTAATGTTTTCCAAATCCATCAAGCTGAATGTTCCTAGACATGTTATATGTTGTGAACACACAATGCCATTTAAAAAGTGGTCAAATGTAGCAAGTGATATTTTTGTAGAATACAGATTCGAGAACCTTTTTGGGTGGTTGAGTCCCATCCGGGATTCGAACCCACACTGCCATTTGCGATTAGGTGCCTCACTCTGTGGGGTCGAATCCCGGATGGGACTAGAACCCCCAAAAGTACTAGTATCTCTACTCAACTAAGCAAGTGTTATCCCAAATATATAACATTTGTTACGTCATCTGTTACATAGAAAACCTTTCATATTTTGATACAACTAAAAAAATGATGTTCCAATTGAAGTTACATTTTGTTTAGAAAGATTGAGTGTAAATTACTGTTTTAGGAACCCATTGGCTGTGGGAAGTCATCGAGATGGTAAAGAGTGGGACCATCCAGTACCAGAAGGATGTGAAAGAGACCCGGATGATGGAATTCATCTTCAAAGATGGAATAGAAGCAGTGGCGCCTCCACGGGTCTTCAACACCCACCTCCCTCTGCGCATGCTCCCTACACAGGTCGTGGAGAGGAAGGTCAAGTGTATTCAGATCATGCGCAACCCTAAAGATGCCTGTGTGTCCTTTTTCAACCACTGCAGAGATATGGAGAAACCGTATGGCTATGATGGAGACTTCGCGGAGTTTACAGAAGCGTTTTTGTCAGGGAAAAGTAAGTACAGCGAGTGGTTGATCACAGTCAATACTTCACGGTCCTATGTACACAACATCCCTCCATCAACTTTGAATACATATTGCCACTTTGTGGAGTAGTCGCTGTGTTAAACCAACGAATCAGGCAAAGGCCTGGCTCCAATATGAGGGAAGCCAACGAGTGTTCCCACCAATGACTTCTCAGATAATATCGCACAAACGGTAATGTTTCTCGCTTGGCAACGTCTGCAACACGTGCCATAGCCTTGTGGTCATCTGGCCGCCTCCTCGGTCTAGATGATAGAGCGTCTGACCATAGAGCAGGAGGTAGGTGGTTCGATCCCCAGGCGGGTTATGTCAAAAGACCTTAAGAGTTAGTACTTGTTGTTACCCTCCCCAGCGCTCGTCATTAAGGAGATAAGACAAGTACTGATAGGCTCGGAGTAAGTAAACTGTGTCTAAGTGCGATATCCATGTTCAACTGCGGCATTATTTCTCAGTGTGCTCTAAGTACAGTCACACACACATGCGCTTGCACGTTGCCATATAACTGCAATAATCTCGAACGCGACGGGGTCCAATTCTGGTCATCTGCTCTACCTCAATGCTTCAATGTGAGGCAGGGTTCGCACAGTGTCTATGCACGGAGAATATACATATGCTCGTCATGCAAAGGGCCCAGATTCTATTCCCAACATGCCGTGATATGCTAAAAATTGCGAAAAGCAGGGGTCCGACTGTACCATAGGTGATAGTGGCATACAACTCCAGCTGCCTTCATATCCTGATTATAGGAACCACTGATGCCACTTTAACGGTCATCTTGTATACGACTCCGCACAGTGAAACCATGATTACCAGAACATCACCATAATGAGTTATCGTTTCAGTTAAGTTAATGTAACTATATTCTTCCTTTCCAACCTTTGACGGGACTTTTGTCTGTTTGCAAACACTGGTGTCATCAATATTTTATAGTGACTGACTGACTGAGTATGGTTTTACGACGCTTTTAGCAATATTCCAGTAATATCACGGTGGGGGACACCAGAAATGGGCTTCGCACAGTTTACCCACGTCGGGAATCGAACCCGGGTCTTCGGCGTGACGAGCGAACGTTTTAACAACGAGGCCACCCGGTCGCCCCTATTTTGTAGTGATTCATAAAGACATGCTTTTGAAAGAGTCGCAATCGTGGAACGGATTCTCATTTTAGCTGAGATTTCTTATGATTAAGGAAAGGCTGTTTGTCGCTTTCGATTTATATCAGCACAACGAACTACTTATAACTCGATAGTGTTTGATGACCTTCCATGGCCTTTTATCATGACCTACAACAACGCCAGTGCGACGACGTTAAACGAGGGCAATGGATCCTGTGCTTCTTGCAACGCTCATGACCTTGTTCCCTTCCTGAGGCAGGGTCGAACTCGTATTCACAAACATGTCGATGTCCAGCCCATAAGGGGTCACGACATACAATGCGATCTTAGCAGAACGACTATCGCTAGTCTGGGTTAAGATATGGGAGATATAGACAGGAACTTGACGTTATTGTCAACGGTTTCGTTTATACGGCATATTGTTTCAAGTTTATCTTCATTCATTTTCAGTGCCGTTTGGATCCTATTCCACCTATCTTCTAGCGTGGAAAGCTGAAGTGGCAGCTTCGCCAGAATTACCTGTCCTTAATTTGTTTTATGAGGACATGAAATTTGTGAGTATTGAACAACAGAAGGCTTTTTCTATAAGCTTCAGACCTATATGGATAGCATTGATGACCAAATAACCTATAGAATTAACCTTCATACACATTTAAGGTTACCATGTTGTTCCAAGTCCTGTCCCGTTAATATAATAGTATTTTGAGTGAAGCCCTGTTTAGAGATCCGGGCTAGAATTGGTCTTGGTCTTCACCAACGCATGCTCATCGCACAGAATTGCACGAATGAACGGAACTATAATCATTTCAACCTTGGCGAGGCCCCTAAAAATTGTAATACCACTACTTCCAGGACCCTGTCAAGACTGTTAAAGACATCGCCAAGTTTCTAAGTCTGACGAGTACAGACCAGTTCTGTGAAGAGGTTGCGCTTGCTTGTTCCTTTAAGAAGATGAAAACAGTTGACGAGGAAATGAAAGTTGAACTTCCCATAAAGCTATGGAAAGATGGCACCAAAGGGACGTTCTACAGGAAAGGTACAACACGTCCCACTTAAATTCTGGAAACCCCGGACAACAGATCAATTAGCATTCCAAAAGGCATTCTCAGCTCCCTGTGAGGTATACAACCTAATTTTGCCTGTACGTCAGATCCTTGGATCCAAGACAAAACTTATCATCAAGCGTTCCTGGTGTGGATTCGTGCACATTTTTAATTGCCTAAGGCTAATTTCACAATGGTGGTGACTCGTGGTCCTTGTTGTATTTAGTGCACAGGTCATAAATAAGTTAAGCAACGCTGACTGGGCTGAGCATATTGTTGGGTGACCACAGTCGGCAAGAGCTTCGGCCCTGTCCCACAATGAAACACAGGCCATTTAATCTGTAGTGTCTCATGTGACGACATGGGCCTTCCGAGTAAACAGGGTCGGTGGTGAAACCTGTGCAGCAGACAATGACTGGATAATTGGCCATATCAATACAATAGATCCATAATGAAGGACTCGAGACATTAAATATAAAAATATAGGAGTTAATGTGGTTTCAAATACTGTCATCCACTTGAGTTGACTTGACATTAATTAAGATTTAACTTTTTTGTTTACGTTTATGAACATATAAACGCAAAGTGTGCACACAAGAAAACATATTGCAGTTAATTCTTATAAATTAATGCGTCAACAATGATAACTTCACAGAACTATTTATGTAATCATGAACATAAAAGAAATCTGTTGACAGCAAAAAGAATTCATCGACATCGTTCAGCGCAATAATACAAGCAACCCGCACCCTTTCGACATGAACAAATCAAGGGGAAAAAGTCCATTCGTGGGTGTGGCCTAATTCTTTCCGGTTTGAGTAAACAAAACATAAAACAATTGCTTGGTTAGGCAATTAATTGTCACGGAACCCCCAGCATTATATGTATTTAACAATAATTGCCCGTATTGTATCCATAGTTTAGGTCATTGAATTTAGCTGATACAGCATGAGTAAAATGCCATTGAGTGTAAATGTCAACGTTAGAACGCTGGAATATCCGCTGCATTTACACATTGTTTAGGAGAGGTACAAACTGTAGTTTTACCTCGGAAATGGCACCAACATAGCACGTCAAATCTATGAAATACTGTTACGACATTCTCGACCATTGAAAAAGAGCTCAATGTGCAAAAAGTTCGAGATCGCAAGAACACAAGATTTTAACTTCTTGCGTTCTTGGGATCTGGCATAGCGTGTTTTGTACTACAATGTGACATTTAGACACGAAGAAAAAGCTGGACTTGTCAAATCAGGACACAAAACACGAAATGACCTGAAAATATGATTCTTGCGTTTTAGACGCTGTCCGCGTGGATGCGTCATACCATGTGGTCAACGCGCATGCTCTCCTTATTATCCCGATGAGAATAGTACTCTCTCGAACTTATTCTCCCTTGTGGTGGCAGTGGTAATGGTAGTGGTGGTGGTGGTAGTAGTGGTAGTGGTCCATTTATACTGCGCCAGATTCCATTCACCCATTCGCTACATAGGTTTAGCAAGTATTGCTAATGAAAGGGGAGTAGAGTTGATAGCGTTGTCTGAAAAGGTGTGTTTTCAGATGAGCCTTAAATGATGAAAGCGATAGCGACAGCTTGAGATCAGATGGAAGTTTGTTCCATAGCGAGAAGCGCAGAACTGGAAAGATCTCTGACCAAAGATTTTGAGACGGGTTTCCGGAACTTGTAACAGGTGGTAGAAGTAGTAGTAGTAGTAGTGGTGGTGATGGTGGTGGTGGTGGTGGTGTTATTTTCAACACCCGTAAATCAAATGTTTCAGTATTATTGTCATCATGGTATACTCATGCATTATCAAGATTTTTGTGTTACAGATTTCACTAACGTGCAGTGTATTTGTAGTCTATTAATATGCTTCCATAATCCGGCTCATTGACAGATGTATGGATGTTTAAAGTACGCTGACTTTGATACATTCGTTTCTCTGTTTCAGGTGAGATCGGGGACTGGAAGAATTGGTTCACTGTGGCAGAAAACGAGAAATTTGATCAAATATGGAACGAGCAGATGAAGGATTCTGGGTTCGAGTTTACCTATGCACCGGTGTGAGGTCATACCAAATACATGGGTTTCATGTGAACCGGTATCTAGTGAATGTATGATACTCAAGAAGCTGAGTGTACAGTGACAATTTGCTTCATAAAACACTTCGCAGAAGTACAGAGGATTATCCGCGGATATTTACAAACGTAATTGTCCCAACATTTACCGCCCTCCTAATCCAACATTATAGCATTTCAGGACGACTTATATATCCAAGGGAAGATGCCAGGACATATTTTATCTTTATTCCCTGTCCTGGCTTAAGAGTTGATATAGTTAGACTTTATATGTTGTGTACATGTGCAGGACATATTTTATCTTTATTCGCTGTCCTGGCTTAGAGTTGATATAGTTAGACTTTATATGTTGTGTACATGTGCAGGACATATTTTATCTTTATTCCCTGTCCTGGCTTAGAGTTGTTACAGTTAGACTTTATATGTTGTGTACATATGCAGGACATATTTTATCTTTATTCCCTGTCCCGGCTTAGAGGTGATATAGTTAGACTTTATATGTTGTGTACATGTGCAGGACATATTTTCACATTCAGAACCGCTTAGCCAATACATGGCATTTAACAGCAGGTATGTTCCAGTTAGTTTACTTCACGTTGGTAATATCCGGAGTATAGTTTATCCAATAAGTGGATTGTGAATAAAAATAATTGCAAGTGATTTGGTGGCGTTTGATTGGTTACTGTAACACAATTCTTTGTTAGGTCATGCCCACTAATGGACCACTGTTTCCTGATTGGCCGGTAACAGAATGGGCGGAGCTTGTGTTGAATTATTGCGCTGAACGATGTCACTGATTTCGTATTGTTGTCTATGGTGTTTGTGTGTTTATGAATATATGTGTAGTTATTATTGTTGACGTGTTTTTTATGATAATTGACGTCAATATCTTTTTGCGTTTATGGAGTTATAAACATACAAACCGGTGTTCACACATACAGGGTCGCTTATCCGATAAAAGGAATCAAACATTCAGTGTATCTTCCTGTTCCGGGCACAAGACATTGCCAAAGCTGCCATAAATATCATACGGACAAAAAGACAACTGCCAACACTAAACTGTTCAACTCAAGCAATGGTAATATAGGTATAAATATATACAAGCAAGGTATTTTCCGACTTTACTGTATCAGTCTGGTGTATAAAAAACCCGCATAACTGGTTATTTAGTCTTGATGTGGCAGAATAAATTTAAACACTATGATAGTGTGAGCAGAAATATAAGGACTCCCTTGTAAATTAGTATTAGCCTGAAGTTAGAAGCGGGTTCGTCTTGCGTTATTCATTTTTCGAAATAAAAAGCCAGCCATCAGTAGAATCGTTATTCACAGGCTGTATCTAAGTTCATGGGTGAGTGAGGTGGGTTAAACGCCAATTTGAACAGTATTCCAGTTATATCACGGCATGTCAGATTAATGTGGGATGAAAGCCCGAAGTGATGCAGGTCTTGGACGTTTGCCACTTTGGTGAAACCCACGACCACGGGTATTGTGTTGACAAACCTGGATACATAATCGGGATGAACTGGGATTCGAACCCGCGATCATAGATATCTGGCGTGCCCGGGGGACGCAACTCTGCACAGCAAATTTCGGCGCCTTAGACGACTGGGCCACCTATGCACCCGGCTGCATATCAAACAACTACATTCATTTGGTCAAATACACTGAAAGTGTTTAGTTGTGCAGTACTTTTGAATAACGAAACAATGACCAGCACCGGGTTCGTTAGTCAGTTGTTGAAATATAGACTTCTACTTGATAGAATTGTTGGACATGAACTGAATACCCAGCTAGGTGCTGGGTATTATTTCGTTATTCGAAAGTCCTGAATAACTAAGCAGCTTTGGGACGATAATACACCAGCTGCTGTCCGACGAACACTATTACATGAATTTCAGTGTATTTGTTGACACTACTGTAACGTCATTAAGTGACATTTAGAAGTTAGTATTGTGGACAAGGGAGATACTTCTATGAATAGACACATCCTTTATTACAACAATTACGACGTTCCTGTGTTGCTTGATAACATGCCAGTATCACATTCATTGTTATGCAGAAGTTGTGTTGTGTGTGCAGGGGATGGACTGAAGTGCAGTATGAATATCAACCATTGTGTTCCGTTAACTGTTGTATGGACGTGTTATTGTATATAGCGTCTGTGTAGGTAATTAGGTGATTACGATTCATGAAAGTAATGAAAGAGTGAGCTTCACCAGACCACACTGTCAAAGGCTGATTGACACATGTAAATCTAATTGTATAAATTAAGGGACCAACTATTTATTATTCTTGCTGTTTGATATGGGCAGGATATTTTTTCGGTCACTGTTTCAGAACAATAACAGTCCTATTTCAGGGCATACCCAGTATCAAGTAATATCTTTCTTTGTCAAATTGAGGCAGTACTATACTTCACAATAAATATACACAAAGAAAAATGTGAGCGCACCCCCATTTCTGAAAAATGACAAATGGCAAAAATCATGGCATGGGATGACTGACCACAGGAGCTGGGCGATACCAATGTCGTCTGATGGAACGAACATTTGACAACAAATGAAGATACTGGTGAGTTGTTATTGAAATTTACTGACAAAAACATCATGGTAACACAGGTACTGTTTTTGACCTTAGACAATACCTAAGATAAGTATGGAGCTGCAGGATTAAGAAAACGAGTTACGTTTTATTTTGTCATGTGACAATGTTCCTTTAAGTCTCCACTTGACATGACACGTGAAATTGATCAGTAGCAGGTATAACCGCCACGTGCCCGGATGACGCATTCCATTATTCGTCTTATGCCTCCAGTCAGACGTTGGATCTGTTGATGGCTCAACAACAACCACTCCCGATGCAATGCTGCTTCCAATTGCATCCTGTACAGGAGGATCTCGTGCCAGTATGCGCCGCCCCAGAATATCCCAAACATGTTCAAGGGGGTTCAAATCTGGGTTCATTGCTGGCCAGAGTAGAGTCATTGCATTGGCCCTCATGTAATCCACGACTGCATGCGAACGATAAGGTAGCATGAGGGTTGTTGTCAAAATGAGGAACGACGGCTGGCCCGAAAACGTCACTGATGTACTGCGCGGTGACCAAATCCAATCTCCAATCATGAGAGATAACCCCCCCCCCCCCCCCCCCCCCAACCAAACCATTACCGAGCCCCCTCCGTATGCATTAGCCAGTTTGATGTTCATGAGGGTGTAGGCCGGTTTTTTTCTTCCATCAGTGACGTGGAGCAGAAAGCGACTTTCGTCTGACCAAGGGATCCGTCTCCAAGTTCTCAGATTCCAGTTCTGTCGCGCAATACACCATGCTAAACGAGCAGTTTTGTGGTGTTCTCTCAACAAGGGACGCTTTATGACTCATCTAGCCTTCAGTCCTGCTGCTTTCATCCGGTTCCTGACGGTTCTAGTGCTGAAAAGACGATTGGGCAACCACAGCTGTTTCAACCGAGTACTTGTTAAAAAGGGTTCTCGGCGTATGAGACGAAGAAGGTCCCTGTCTTCGCGATGTGTCGTCACAGGATGTCTTCCAGATCTGGGACGGTCCTGTACATCACCGGTCTGAGCGTGTTTCTCGACTAAACGGCTTCAGAAAGTGTGATGATACCCCAAATTCCGACCAATGGCATTACAGGACATTCCTGCGTTATGCGAGTGAGTGAGTATGGCCTTAGCCACTTCTAGCAATATTCCAACAATAGCACGGCGGGGGACACCAGAAATGGGCTTCATGAAGGGTGCAGGGAAACGTTAAAGCAATAACAGGATAATGATTTTCAGCCTTCGGTCATACACGGTCATACATTCTGTACAAACGATCTTATACTTTAGTATAGACGCACTTTCACTGTTTGCTCACATCCTGGATCATTTGTCAGCATATAAATGCAAAGTCTGAGAAAAACTGGAGACTTTTTCTAAAGTCATTCTAAGCCTAATTTGCTGATTAGCCTACAATCAACTGTCAAGTTCTTTAAAAACCTGTCTGAGCTAACTTCATTAGTTGAGTGCTGTACCTTCAAAATTAACCAATCAAACACCAAAGAGATGGCAAGAGCACATATTAAGAAGCATGATCACTTTTACTATGACAGTTAGCATGCGGAAGACACAATTGGGCATTCAACTGATTTTGGGGTGATATTGTACATATGTGCCGAGGCGGGCATTCTGAATGCATGAAAATATGAAGTATAATTAGTGGCAGAAACATTTCAATAATCATAAGACTTTTCAACTAAAAGCAAAGTCCATTGTACGATTCAGACTATATCACAAGTATGTGCTTATGAATCACTATGACATTTACGATTTACAATGAAGTTTACTGTGTGTAAAGCAGGAAATTAATGCGAGCAGAATATTAATGCGAAAAATGCGAGTGACGGAAGGTCAACAGGACAACAGGAGTGTGAGGATTGTCACCTGATCGAAGATTTGATACACTGATCTGTTTTCTACTTCTTTACATCAAAGGGCCGAACGTATATACTAGTACCAACAGACTGTCAACTAAAACAACACTAACAGAATGATAGCTGCAAGGAAACCATTCTCACGCTTGGCCATCAAACATACGGGCAATTAGCTTAAATAATATTAAAATAAGAAAGGAATCTCACACTGAAAAAACATGGACAGGGGATTTAATGTGCACAGTTATTTTATTTATCTCTGTCTACTAATCTCACACTGAAAAAACATGGACAGGGGATTTAATGTGCACAGTTATTTTATTTATCTCTGTCTACTCACAGTTCCTGCTCAAAACGTCATTTGAAACAAACGAAGCGTTTTCAGGTAAGGCGTAGGTTACATTAATTAAAATAACACAGAACATAAATCCAGCGCATAAATTTTTAGGAAAGGGTATGGGCACTCGCTTTTTTAAAATGCGCATTTATGTCTAAAATCAAGAGCTCGCATTATTTTCATGTCGCATTAAATTCCTGTTTTACAGTATAATAAATGGCAGAAACATTTCAATAATCAAAGTCCATTGTACGATTCAGACTATTTCACAAGTATGTGCTTATGAATCACTATGACATTTACGATTTACAATGAAGTTTACTGTGTACGTTTGCTGGCATGTAGATAATACTATAGGAATATTATAATTGATGTATCTTAGTTTTTAAGAAAAAAAATAGAAAATCGGAGCTAACAGGCTGATGGATGACAAAAGCTCACTTTGACTGCAGAAACTTGATTTTGTGCAAGGATATAAAGGGAGAAGTATGTGTGTTCATTAAATTCGTATTAACAGACTTGTAGATCGGTGTATGGCCTAAAATGTCCTAAAATTAATATTTAGATATGGACAACTTAATGTATCTGAAAGTATATATGAAATTACACCTTTAGCAAAAATTGCTTCCAGTATGCGTCATTGATGCTATGGTTTTCAGGAAATACTAAACTATTTTTTCCTATTTCTATTATTTCTTCATTAATACATTGATGTTGCTACATTTCACATGCTTTTACATACAGCATATAATATAGAAGATATTGTTTTTGTCAAGTGACATTTTTATCTCGTGACCTAAGACCACTGACACTTTCTTGGGATAAAACAAGCATGTCACGTGATTGAACTGAACTGAACTTTATTTTACACTCAGGCCGCTATCAGCGGCATAAAATGTATACAATCATTTCAGCAACATATACATGTACATACATAAATATGGATAAAATATCCGTGGTCTAGCAGAGAGAAGAGGGTCGAGAGTTCGATCCCCGGCCGCGTCATACCAAAAGACGTTAAAAGATGGTACTTGTTGTTACCCTGCCTGGCGCTCGGCATTAAGGGATAAAAGGACTGGACGGCTTGGAGTCGATATACTGTGTCTGAGTGGGGTATTCGTGTTTAACGGCATGGTATCTCAGTGGGCTAGCACTATTTAATTGGCATTAGTCCGGACCAGCACAAGCAGCCACACACACAAACACACAAGGGCATGCATGTCGCTATATAAGTGCTTATAATTCACAGCACCATATCTGACCCATAAGCTATAAATACATTACCGTATGAACAAGGCCAAAGACATTCAATATGGCCTCAGATCCAAATGATGAAAAGCCTGTGATGTAAGTCTTTTCTTAATTATTTTCTCAGTACTAGTTCTTGTACAAAGTTGTGTCTATTTGAAAGTAGGTATTTGCATGGTTACCATATTTAGTTACTTCTTGTACACGGGCGGTTCTCGCTTCCAAACACGTGCGCTGGGTCACTGTGATCGGATTCTTGTCAACACAAGCTCATTTCAAATGATACTCACTCCTTTACTTAGGCATCGTTCTGCAAACGCACAGCTCTACGTCACCCACTCACTCGCACTCGCTGGCCGACCATGCCCAGAAGAAAAAAAATGGGTCGGCCTCATGCTGGCATGCGTTTATGTTCTGACAATTTGACATTCCATTGACGACGCCACATATAGTGCTAATACGCCTGGCAATTAGGTTACATTGTATGAGCTACATAAGAGTGAGTGAGTGAGTTTGGTTGAACGCCGCTTTTAACGGTATTCCAGTTATATCGCGGCGTGTCAGCTTAATGTGGGAGGAAAGCCCGTAGTGATGCAGGTCTCAGACGTTTACCACTTCGGTGAAACCCACGAGCACGGGTATGGTGCTGACAAACCTAGAAACATAATCGGGGCGAACCGGGATTCGAACCCACAATCATAGGTTTCTGGCGTGGCCAGGGGACGCAACTCTGCACAGCGAATCGCGGCGCCTTAGACGACTGGGCCACCCGTGCCCCCAGCTACATAAGAACATTGCTGAGGTACTCACATTCACTTTCCCCAACAAGCGACGATGTAATCATGTAATAAAATGGGAATGACACCTAAATGCAATATCTTTTATGATTAGATTGTTTGTACATCACAACCATCTCTATTGATTCACGTCGGCAATAGTTGACTTTAGGGATATACTAGTTTGGTCTTTGATATTCAATATCAGAGAGTGAGTGAGTGAGTGAGTGAGTGAGTGAGTTTGGTTTAAAGCACTTTGAACACTGTTCCAGTTATATCGCAGCCTGTCAGCTTGATTTGGGTGGTTAGCCCGTGGTGATGCAGGCCTTTGCAGTTTATGACAAACCTACGCGCATGCTGTATATGACTGAATAAAATTTAAAAAAAACCCCCCAAAACAAAAAACACGAGCATGTTGCCAAGGATGAAACATAGGCAGGCGAACCAGGATTCGAACCCTAACCACTGGCTCCTGGGTTCTACGGGACGTGACTCAAATATCGGGAGCCTCGATTTTAGTGTTTTGTCTGCAAAATACATAGACAGGTAGGTAAGCCAAATCTTGAGCTTCCGATTGAGCTTCCAATCTGTTTCATTGACGCTATGATTTCCAGCCTAAGATGAAAAAAAGGAAATACTTAAAATATTATTGCTGGATTTATTATTTCTTCCAAAACACATTGATGTTGTTAAAGTTTACACATAAATATAGTTGAAATTCGTTTTTGTCAAGTGACTATTTATATCTCGTGACCTAATACCACTGACACTTTCTTTGGTTGAGACAAGCACGCCTGACCTAGTTCGGCAGTTATCTAAACAAGAAGATAAAAATACATTGAACAACACCACTGACATTCAACATGGCCACAGAAAAATCCGCCATGTAAGTCTTTTGTGAAGATCATAGTTCTCTGAATTATTTCTCAGTAGTAGCCCTTGCACAAGCTTGTGCTTATTGACAAAGTATTTGCGTTATTACCTCTTTAAGGCACTCCTTGTGCGTGGACGGGATTCGTTCTCCAACACGAGAGCTGGGTCATTGTGATCTGTATCTCATCAACACAGGCTTATTTCACAGGCTTCTTCACTGTTATTGCAATGCCTATGCACAGAAGGACAAACTTTGCCGGCACACGTCAGGCCCGGCCTCATGCTAACATGTGCTTATGTTCTGACATTCCATTGACGACGCCACATATCGTGCCAGGACGCCTGGCAATTAGGTTACAATGTTGTGAGCTACAAAATAAGAACGTTGTTGAGGTACTCACATCTACTTTCCCCAACAAACGACAATATAATCATGTCTTTAAAATGGGAATGACAACAAAATGTAATATCTTTTATGATTTGATTGTTTGTAGATTATAATCAGTTACATTGTTTCACGTCGACAAGAGTTGACGTAAGGATACATATACTAGAATGGTCTTATATATTCAATAAGTGAGTGAGTTTGGTTTAACGTCACACTGAACGATGTTTCAGTTATATCACGGCGTGTCAGCATGATATTGATTTCTTGCACAGGGGGCCAGACTCAAAAACCGGAGCCTCGATTTTAGTGTTTTGTCTGCATAATAAATATGCATTGACAGGTAGGTAGTGAGGTAGTGTGGTAGGTAGGTACATTGATGGTAGGCATGTAAGTGTGTAGGCATATAGGTAAGTCAGTAGGTTTTTTGACGGATGGATGTATATACAGATAGATATGGATAAGTATGTTGCCTACGGGACGGGACTCAAATATCGGAAACTTCGATTTTAGTGATGTGTCTGCAAAATATATCTGACACTAACAGGTTGGTAGGTCGGTGGGTAGTGAGGTAGCTTTGTCGGTAGGAAGGCAGGTCGGAACGTCGATAGGTAGATTGGTGGATTGATGGATATATACAGTCAAGTACGGTTATTACGAACTCAAGGGGACTACTAATTTTAGTTCGTTATAACCGTTGTTCGTTATAAGCATATATACAGCATAACTACAGCAAATAGTCGGGACCAAAAAAGTAAGTTCGTTATATCCGTCAGTTCGTTATAAGCGTGTTCGTTATAACCGTAGTTTACTGTAGATTGATACGGAGAAGGAAGTTATCTAGCACAATACATACATTCTCGACCATGAACTGGGTTTTCCAGGGATCCCAACCTTGAAGAGCTGCCTGATCTGAGAAATTCGAAAGGACACGGATTCCTCTGTTTCCAGCATGATGGGTTGTACCTCTTCGTGCTGCCTCCACAAATAATGAAGGGACGCAGAAATACAGACACAGTCAAAACTGTCACAGAAGCCGAACTGAAGGATGATGACATCATTATTTGTGCGTATCCCAAATGCGGTAGGTCCATGGTGTATCCCACAACGAGTGAGTGAATGTTATTTAACGCCGCAGTCTGCACTACTCAAATTATTGAGCACGGCTATGGTGCTGAGGCGAATCTTTGATAGAAGCTCCGATCAGCGGATTCGGGCACGGCTAAGGGACCAAACTCTGCAGAGCGAAGTTCAGCCTCTTAGACCACAGGCCCGACCGTCATCCAAGATTATGTCCAGAATTATATTTTGTTATGATAATACTGTAACATAACCTTTATGGTCTTACAACGCTCAACAGGAACACCTTTCAATATATTGTTATACATGCTGCTTCTGTCGTGATCCTATTATTATAAAATCATTTCTCCCATACAAAGGAGGTAAAGAACACCATGATGGCCAAATATCTCTTCAAAGAAGGCAAAGACTGAAGATGCTGAGGGACCGACAATTCCAGGGTGTTTCAGAAAAATAAGGAAGAAGTGACCAAAAGACATTCGGTCCCTACCCACACTCCAAACATCCATCCCTCACCCCATCCATCCCCCACCCCACCCTCCAACACACATGCAAACCCATACACACAGAGAATTACTTTGAATCAAGGACAAAGAAGATGTAATTTATTTCAAAGTTCATCAAGTTCTCGACATGTTATATGTTATTTAGCAGCCCTTTCATATTTTGGTGCAACTAAAACAAATTCTGTTATAATTTGGAAGTTTTGGTGAAAGATTTACTGCATGTTACTGCTTTAGGAACCCATTGGCTGTGGGAAGTCATCGAGATGCTGATCAGTGGGACCATCAAGTATCAAAAGGATGTGAAAGAGACCCGGATGATGGAATTCATCTTCAAGGAAGGAATAGAAGCAGTGCCGCCTCCACGGGTATTCAACACACACCTTCCTCTGCGCATGCTTCCCAAACAGGTCGTGGAGAAGAAGGTCAAGTGTATTCAGATCATGCGCAACCCTAAAGATGCCTGTGTGTCCTTTTTTAACCACTGCAGAAATCTGGTTGAACCGCAAGGTTATGAAGGAGACTTCGCGGAGTTTACCGAGGCGTTTTTGTCAGGGAAACGTAAGTACAGCGAGTGGTTGATCACAGTCAATACTTCACGGTCCTCAGTACACAACTTCCCTCCATAAACCTTGAATACATATGGCCACTTCGCGGAGTATTCGCTATTTTAAGCAAGAAATCAATCAAAGAGTGTTCAGGCCAATAAGATCACAGGCCAAAAAGATCTAAGGTTATATCGCACAAACGGCAACATTTCTCGCCTGGCAAGGTCATCAACGTGTGCCAAAGCCATGCGGTTATCTGAACGCCTCTGTGATCTGGTGAATAGAGCGTCTGCCCGGAGAGCGGAATGGCGAGGGTTCGATCCCCGGCCACGTCATGCCAAGAGATGTTAAAAGATGGTACTTGTTGTTACCCTGCCTGACAGGTATTAAGGAGATAAAACGCCAAGCACACACGTCACTATTTGACAGTGTATCGGGCGGTGGGGTAGTCTATTAGTTAAAGTGTTCGTTCGTCATCCCGAAGACCCGGCTTCCTTTCGAGACATGGGTGGCGCGGTCGGGTAGCCTAGTGGATAAAGCGTTCGCTCGTCTCGCCGAAGACCCGGGTTCAATGGGTACAATGTGTGAAGCCCATTTCTGGTGTCCCCCGCCGTGATATTGCGGGAATATTGCTAAAAGCGGCGTAAAACAATACTCACTCACTCACTCCAGACATGGGTACAATGCGTGAAGCCCATTTCTGGCGTCCCCCGCCGTGATATTGCTGGAATAATCCTAAAAGCAGCTTAAAACAATACTCACTCACTAATGATAGTGTGTCATAAACACAAGATGTGGTCGGACTCGTACGCTGGTTTTAAAGGAGATTTGTTATGATTTTGGAAAGGTGAGGTGAGGTGAGGTAAAATGGGGTTTAACGTTGCGTCCAAGATTATTGCACTTATATAGCGAAGTGCATGCACGTGTGTGTGTGTGTGTGTGTGTGTGGCTGCTTGTACTAGTCCGAACTGATGCCGATTTACAGTGCTAGCTCACTGAGATACCATGTCGCAGTTTAACATGAATACCCCACTCAGACTCAGTATACTGACTCCGAGCCGGCCAATCCTTGTTTTTGCCCCTTAATGCCGGGCACCAGACAGGGTAACAACAAGTGAGTTAAAATTTAACGTCGCATCGGCATTATTTCAGCCATATAGCGACGAGGGAACAAAAAGTACCATCTTTTAACGTCTTTTGGTATGACGCGACCGCGAGACGGTCGATTATGGGAAGGTTTAGTTACAGGAGCTCCGACAGTCGCAGTGTGGACAGGACATCGACCTGTCTGTGAATACAAGTTCGACACTTTCCCAGGTGATGTTCAGGAATTCAGTTATATTTCAACCTTATCTTCCTTTATTTCCAGTACCGTTTGGATCCTATTCCACCTATCTGCTAACGTGGAAAGCTGAAGTGGCAGCTTCGCAAGAATTCCCTGTTCTTAATCTGTTTTATGAGGAAATGAAATTTGTGAGTATTCTACAAACCTGCATACATAGAGTTGTTGACCAAAAAACGTAAACTATAGAACTTACCTGCATATACATACATGGTTGCCATGTTGTACTCCTTGATATAACAGGTTTTTTTAATACAAACCCGTGAAGATCCGGGTTAGAATTCTGCAACCGATGCTTGTCGTAAGAGGCTTAATCGGGTCGTCAGGCTCGCTGATTTGGTTGATACATGTAATCGTATCCGAGTGCAGAGTTGATTGTTTACAGACCGCCGTCATATAACTGAAATATTGCTGAGCGCGGCAGCAATCTATCCATCTATCAATTTATTTGAGTGACAGATAAAGAACGAACACTCACTCACTCACTCACTCACTCACTCACTCACTCACTCACTCACTCACTCACTCAGGTTGTGTACCTCATGGCACAGGCACGTATGAACATATATCATGTCCCAAAAGATACGAACTATAAGCTGTATAAAGACACAAATACCTCCAGGACCCTGTCAAGAGTGTTAAAGACATCGCCAAGTTTCTACGCCTGAAATCTACAGACCAGTTCTGTGAAGAGGTTGCGGCTGCTTGTTCCTTTAAGAAAATGAAAAAAGTTGACGAGGAAATGAAAGGTGACCTTCCCTTCAAGATATGGAAAGATGGCTCTGACGGGACGTTCTACAGGAAAGGTACAACGCGTGTCACTTTAATTTTGGAAACAGATTTAATAATGCATTTTCTATTACCTGGGAGAAATACAACCCAAAGTTGCCTGGATGGGAAAGACAGTTCTTCAGATCCAAGACAATACATAAAATAGGGCATTTCTATTCCTGGATAATAACTTCTTTAATGACTGTAAAGGCGACGTTCTGGTATAGATCCTTATACCGCTGACAAGCATAATTTAAAGTACGCTGGCTTGGACACATTCGTTTCTCTGTTTCAGGTGAGATCGGGGACTGGAAGAATTGGTTCACTGTGGCAGAAAACGAGAAATTTGATCAAATATGGAACGAGAAGATGAAGGATTCTGGATTCGAGTTTACCTATACACCGGTGTGAGGTCATACCAAATACATGGGTTTCATGTGAACCGGTATCTAGTGAAATGTATGATACTCAAGAAGCTGAGTGTGCAGTGCCAATTTGCTTCATAAAACACTTCGCAGAAGTACAGGGGATTATCTGCGGATATTTACAAACGTAATTGCCCCAACATTTACCGCCCTCCTGATCTAAAGTTAAAGCATTTCAGGGCGACTTTTATATCCAAGAGATATAGGACATATTTTATCTTTATTCCCTGTCCTGGCTTAGAGTTGATATAGTTAGACTTTATATGTTGCGTACATAGGCAGGTCATATTTTATCTTTCTTCCCTGTCCCGGCTTAGAGTTGATATAGTTAGACTTTATATGTTGTGTACATACACCGGTGTGAGGTCATACATTGGTTTCACTTGAACCGATATAGTGAAATACATGATACTCAAATGTGCCATGACACGTGCAGTATCGCCGTAGCATATAAATGTGTCTTAATTTTGAACGTACAATTTATGAGATTTTACTTTGTCTAGAACCGTAGCTGGGAGTTAGTGAGTATGATTTCACACCGCTTATTATTCCAGCAATATCATGGTTGGCGACAACAGAGATGCGCTTCGCCTTTGGCCTGACGCGCGAACGCTTTAACCACTAGGCTACTCCCCCACCCCCGGAAGCTGTGATCACTGACCCTCCTTCAGCTCAAACGTCACAGAGTGATTAATGACCCTACTTTCAACATGACGTCACACTGTCATCACTAATCCTAATTTCAGCTGGACGTCACAGTGTGCCATTCTGACGTTTCAGTGCATCTAACATTTGACAAAAAAAATACATAGACAGTAATTTACGAATGACTAGGAATGAGGGATTATTTGTTTGACGAACATCAGGTCAAGTTTAAATGCGCTGTACGTGAACAAGGCGATGCTCCATATGTGAAAGTCATCTTTAATATATCCTTTTCCTTTCAGAATATTCAGAGGTGTGCAGAATTGTATATTACCATTGTGGAACCAATTGTTAACAAAATGCCGTCAGTTTTTGAACTGATGATGGAACCATAATGGTTCAAGTAAAATGTTTTCTAAATCAGTTTGATCAGTTTAAAAACAAGACCTGTACCTTTCCTAAGCTGCAATTGCATCCTCCTAAAAAAGGTAACTGATAGTAGTTGTATTTTGTTATATTTGCCCCTGTCATTGCAAAGATTATCGAATTGTGCACTTAGAACTATTCCTAAAACTTCATGACATAATCTAACTGGACTTCAAGTCATCGCACCTATCCATATTATCTTAGTGTTATAAATGTTGTTTTTTTCAGTCCTGACATTCTATAGAATATTGAAAGTGTATACATTGAAGCCCTGAGACTCGGTGACATCTCACATAGGTGTCATCCGCGTATTGACCGAGTTTCTGTTCTTTGTCATTAAGTAAAAATCATAATACCCAAAATTCTGGCTACGAACAAAAATAAATACGGCGAAAACAGGATACCCAGAGTTGTTATAAAATGGACTGTAACTGTGAACAATCCTACGTAGGTGAAACATCCCAAAGAGCACAAAACTTCAACCATCAAATCCGTGATGGTAAATCAGTAAATCAGCCATATCGGACCATATCAGCAAGTACACGGATAACGCACCAGCAAACATAATGGAAATAATGAAATATAAACGCAAAACATGATCATATAGGTTTGGGAAAAGTGAAGGAAACTGTACATAACACATTTATTACAAACTAATTTGTTGGCTTTCTTTCCGTCTGATTGCCATATCATGTGCATTTTGAGTAGAAAGTGTTTGAACAAGTTCTGTTCACACTGCACCATGAAACTTGACATATTGTTTCCAGTTGATTCCAATTTGATATTCGAGGGTTCGTACAGAACTACAGTAAACTACGGTTATAACAAGCTCAAAGGGACCACTAATTTTAATTCGTTATAACCGTAGTTCGTTATAAGCAAATGTAGGGAATATACACGGCAAATGGACAGGACTAAAAAAATAGTTCGTTATATCCGTCAGTTCGTTATAAGCGTGTTCGTTATAAACGTAGTTTATAGGACCGCCTCCGTGGCCTAGAGGTAGAGCGTCCGCCTGGAGAGCGGAAGGTCCGGGGTTCGATCCCCGGCCGCGTCACACCAAAGGACGTTAAAATATGGTACTTGTTATTACCCTGTCTGGCGCTCCGCATTAAGGGGCTAAAACAAGGACTGGTCGGCTCGGAGTCAGTATACTGTGTCTGAGTGGGGTATCCATGTTAAACTGCGACATGGTATCACAGTGTGCTAGCACTATAAATTGGCATCAGTCGGGACTAGTACAAGCAGCCACACACACACTGGCATGCACGTCGCTATATAAGTGCAATAATCTTGGACGCGACGTTAAACCCAATTTCACCTCACCTCACCTCACCTCACGTAGTTTACTGTAGATTGTGAAATCAGTACATGAATCAATCAATTCGATCTATTTCGTAGGTGTAGGCCCAGGGTTACATTTGTATTACAATGGACGTGACGTACACATATTGTTTTATTCTGAGAATAATGAACTACGAAGTGACATCGCTTGATAGATATAGATAGCTGGACGTTTAACTAATTTACAATCAGGTGTAGACATAATGATATTACATTTTTGTTTGGTCGGATATTCACAATATTACTTAGGTAAATGACGCGTCCGTTACTTGATATAACCGGGGCATAATAGCAAAATATGTCTGAAATCAGTAAATAACCACACACGATCAGTGAACGAGCAACAAATTATATTTGAAACACACATGAAAAGGTTTACAACCATAGACGTCAATACAGTGGGTCAACTATGTGACATTAGCAGTACATGGTAGAACCTATTGAAACACACACGATTAGGTTTACAATCATAGACGTCAATACAGTGGGTCAACTATGTGACATTAGCAGTACATGGTAGAACCTATTGAAACACACACGATTAGGTTTACAACCATAGACGTCAATACAGTGGGTCAACTATGTGACATTAGCAGTACATGGTAGAACCTATTGAAACCCACACGATTAGGTTTACAACCATAGACGTCAATACAGTGGGTCAACTATGTGACATTAGCAGTACATGGTAGAACCTATTGAAACACACATGATTAGGTTTACAACCATAGACGTCAATACAGTGGGTCAACTATGTGACATTAGCAGTACATGGTAGAACCTATTGAAACACACACGATTAGGTTTACAACCATAGACGTCAATACAGTGGGTCAACTATGTGACATTAGCAGTACATGGTAGAACCTATTGAAACACACACGATTAGGTTTACAACCATAGACGTCAATACAGTGGGTCAACTATGTGACATTAGCAGTACATGGTAGAACCTATTGAAACACACATGATTAGGTTTACAATCATAGACGTCAATACGGTTGGTCAACTATGTGACATTAGCAGTACATGGTAGAACCTATTGAAACACACATGATTAGGTTTACAATCATAGACGTCAATACGGTTGGTCAACTATGTGACATTAGCAGTACATGGTAGAACCTATTGAAACACACATGATTAGGTTTACAACCATAGACGTCAATACAGTGGGTCAGCTATGTGACATTAGCAGTACATGGTAGAACCTATTGAAACACACATGATTAGGTTTACAACCATAGACGTCAATACAGTGGGTCAGCTATGTGACATTAGCAGTACATGGTAGAACCTATTGAAACACACATGAATAGGTTTACAACCATAGACGTCAATACAGTGGGTCAGCTATGTGACATTAGCAGTACATGGTAGAACCTATTGAAACACACATGATTAGGTTTATAACCATAGACGTCAATACAGTGGGTCAACTATGTGACATTAGCAGTACATGGTAGAACCTATTGAAACACACATGATTAGGTTTACAATCATAGACGTCAATACAGTGGGTCAGCTATGTGACATTAGCAGTACATGGTAGAACCTATTGAAACACACATGATTAGGTTTACAATCATAGACGTCAATACGGTTGGTCAACTATGTGACATTAGCAGTACATGGTAGAACCTATTGAAACACACATGATTAGGTTTACAATCATAGACGTCAATACGGTTGGTCAACTATGTGACATTAGCAGTACATGGTAGAACCTATTGAAACACACACGATTAGGTTTACAATCATAGACGTCAATACAGTTGGTCAACTATGTGACATTAGCAGTACATGGTAGAACCTATTGAAACACACATGATTAGGTTTACAATCATAGACGTCAATACGGTTGGTCAACTATGTGACATTAGCAGTACATGGTAGAACCTATTGAAACACACATGATTAGGTTTACAATCATAGACGTCAATACGGTTGGTCAACTATGTGACATTAGCAGTACATGGTAGAACCTATTGAAACACACATGATTAGGTTTACAATCATAGACGTCAATACGGTTGGTCAACTATGTGACATTAGCAGTACATGGTAGAACCTATTGAAACACACATGATTAGGTTTACAATCATAGACGTCAATACGGTTGGTCAACTATGTGACATTAGCAGTACATGGTAGAACCTATTGAAACACACGTGATTAGGTTTACAACCATAGACGTCAATACAGTGGGTCAACTATGTGACATTAGCAGTACATGGTAGAACCTATTGAAACACACGTGATTAGGTTTACAACCATAGACGTCAATACAGTGGGTCAACTATGTGACATTAGCAGTACATGGTAGAACCTATTTACTAGTTCGTGGACTCCCGAATATCCAGAATCTGTCACAGTAGAATGTCTTGAACTGGGCATGTGCTCCGTTCTTGAATTCAGGAAACTGTGTTGGAAGTGGGCAGAACAGTCTGTACATTTAAGTGATACTTTTAATTTCCGTCCCTGGCATAAAACATAGAACATAGCTTTCGCTGCTTGTTCTGTTAACTTTTTACCCAGTGGTGGGGCAACAAATGCTGATCCGTATGTAAAAATTCAAACGATGGGACATCCGTTGTCTTCAGGCTGCTGCAAATCTTGATATTAAAATTTGATTGAAAATACACATTAGACTATCAAGTGACGATACACACAAACGCCACAGGGAGATGCGTAGCCTCGTGATAACAACAATCGCTCGTGGATAATAACCTTTGCAAAACCCATTCCCGCACCCCGCACCCCGCACCCCGCACCCCGCACCCCCCGCACCCCCCGCACCCCCCGTCACCCCCGTGGAATCAAAACTTTCATAACCTAGAACACTTCGTCTTGGGCAAGCCGTACACAGGGTTGCTTCACGAACACTTCTCACCAAGTATCACATTACGAGCAAAGGTCATATTCACAAACTAGGTCGATGACCGTCGTGGTGGATAGGTGTGCGTTATGTAACCGGCTGCTGTCACACCGCGCTCTTTTGAGCATTACCCATTTTCGTCATGTGCCTGTGAGAGCTGGATTGTACAGCTAGCGAATCGAATGCGCCCCTCTTGTACCAGAGCTGAATCTCAACTCGGTCATCTGACGCTCGCTTGGCATCTAACATGGCGGCACTCGAGGACTTAGATAAGCTACTGCAGTAAGTAACCTTTCCCCCAATTGCATTTTGTTGTGTGATGTTTTTCAAATCCTGGTGGATGGGTGTTCCGCATGTGACCCTATGAAGCTATGTACTGGTTGAACGATAAGTTGTGAGCCTAGAATGGAAGGACTTGCGTTATATCAGAGACCATATAATATCTATTATATGGTCTCTGGTTATATCACGAGACATATTTTGTCGTGGACAATACAGGACGTAATAAAATTACATGTCCACAAAAAACTTGAGTTAGTTGAGCAAATTGTTTCAGTGCTACATGTCAGTAAAATATCAAGGGTCTGTGACCTTTGGAAACATGGACATACTTGAGCATGATGTGATCAAGTACTTGCAAAAAGAGCTTAATGCGAATCGCCATCCATGAAGGTGTGTGAACAACACCACAGAAACATATTCCTTCTTCTGCAACTGTAAAGGTGAGGTGAGGTGAAATGGGGTTTAAAGTCGCGTCCAAGATTAATGCACTTATATCTACGTGTGTGTGTGTGTGTGTGTGTGTGTGTGTGTGTGTGTGTGGCTGCTTGTACTAGTCCGTACTGATGCCGATTTATAGTGCTAGCACACTGAGATACCATGCCGCAGTTTAACATCAATACCCCACTCACAACACAGTATACCGACTCCGAGCCGATCAGTTCTTGTTTTAGCCCCTTAATGCCGAGCGCCAGACAGGGTAACAACAAGTACCATCTTTTAACGTCTTTTGATATGACGCGGTCTCCGGGCGGGCGGTCGCAACTGTAGAGAGTTGCGCAACATAGTATAAACGCAGCAGTGACATTGGCTGCCTTGAAGACGACCCCCCCCCCCCCCCCACCAGTCCCGAAAGGCCTGTCACGAGAGAAATGAAACTACGATACGGTGATACCTTACCACAAATGACTGAGCGTCATAGATTGTTAGTTAAGTAGGCATTTCCCAGGTGAGAGTACATTACATTATCACAAAAGCTTTGGCTGTGAAGAAAGTATCAACTCGTTTGGTTCCTAATGCCTTGACATCTGATGAAAAACGCACCAGGCACATGTCTGGTGATAATCTATCCCTGTTTGAAACTGATCCAGAAAGGTTCTTGCCAAGGTCCGTGACTATGGATCAAATGTTATAACGAACTAAAATTAGTGGTCCCTTTGAGTTCGTTATAACCGTTGTTTACTGTATGTTGATTAGATGTTGGTACGTTGGTACTTTAGGTAGAGGTTAGAAATGAGTGTATTAAGTATGTGGCATGGTCTTGTAATGTCTTTTAGACCAAAGTCGTTGCAGAATTAATGCCCAGTCAGCAGTCCCTACCTTTCCTATAGAATGTCTGTTCTGCAAGCAGTTATCAATATATCTTTGATCAAAGCAAGTAAGCAAGGAATTATTACTTTTATGCATAGAAAAACTTGATCGTTATCATAAATGTCTTGCATGTTTTTCAGGACGATCCCAGGCCTGGAAGTACTGGATCTCAACAACTCCAAAGGCCACGGCTGCAAGAGTATCGTATATGATGGCCTGTATCTATTTATACCGCCATTGGTTTTGTTGGAACGAAGGAATCCGTTTGAAAGTTTACAGAGTATCAAAGAAACTGAAATGAAAGACGATGATGTCATTATCTGCGCATATCCTAAATGTGGTAGGTACAAGATTCCTTACACAGATGTGATTACAATGGATTAACCTTCTTGTTGAAAAGGATTATTTCCAAATTTTGTTTTATACTTTTTAAGGTACTCATTGGTTATGGGAGGTCATTGAGATGCTCAAAAGTGGGGTCATTGAGTACAGAAAGGAGACAAAAGAAACCCGGATGATGGAAGCAATATTCAAAGATGGAATAGACGCCATTCCTACTCCTCGAGTCCTGAATTCCCACTTACCTCTGCGCATGCTCCCTAAACAGATCGTTGAGAAGAAGGTCAAGTGTATCCAGATCGTGCGCAATCCTAAAGATGTCTGTGTGTCCTATTTCAACCACTACAGAGATATGGTTCAGCCTTTCGGATTTGAAGGGGACTTTGCTGAGTTTACAGAAGCATTTTTAACAGGCAAACGTACGTACTAGTCTTCGGATATGGATCCTATGTTGATTTACTGAGAGTGTGGTTTATAATGATTGTGTTTTCCAGCGTGGTCTAGATATATTGATATAAGTAAAGAGCTTTCGGGTGCATCAGATGGCCCACTCGTCTAAAACGCTGCTATTCACCGTATAGAGTTGCGTCCCTTAGATGTATCAGGGTCCGATGATCGTGTTCATTAAGTTGACACGGACCGCCTCCGTGGTGTTATGGATACAGCATCTGCCCGGAGAGCGATAGATTGTGATGCGATCCTCAGCTGCATCATATCAAATGACGTTATAAGAAGCCACTCGTAACACTGCAGGGTTCGACATTTAAGGGATAAAACTGGTGAAGACAATGGTCGGCTCGGAGTCGGTATATCGTGTCTGCGTGATGTATTCGTGTTAAACTGAACGGTATCTCAGTGGGCTAGCACTATATAACCCGCATAAATCCCGGCTAGTAGAAGCAGCCTCGCATACGCACACGCACACACAAACACGTTTATGCACGTCGCTATTTAAATGCAATAAACTTGAAAGGACATTAAACTCCGTTTCACCTCATCACATCGTAAGCTTACGTCCCCAAATTATAACAGACATATTGTTCAAAACGTCGTTACACTCAACACACTGACTCAATATATCCAATAGACGAACATTTAATCTATGAAATCTTATGTGGAATAGAGCTAGCTGGAGCTAGCTAGACTTGCTTTTGTATACGTTTCCAGATTGTTTTTCTCTCAATATAAAATATTCCACAGTCATGGCACAGGACTATATATCCAACTTAACAACTTGATAATGCGTGTAAGAATGGCAGCAAGTTACATGAACATACAGTTTTAATTTACCTGTTCCAGTGTGTTACGGGTCTTACTCCGACTATCTGTTAACATGGAAGGCAGAACTGGAAGGATCACCAGCAGTACCTGTGCTCGATCTGGTTTATGAAGACATGAAACATGTGGGTGATTTATGTACAGTCGCCTGTCGTTGACGCTGTTTAACTTCAATTATTGTGGCATGTTTCTAGTATGCGACTTAAATGGGGATAGCATGGTCAGTATCGCTGGCCGATTGTGTGTCGGAATATCCAGACGACGTGGAACGTTGATGGTGTTTTCTAACCGAATTCCTGTCCTGAACTGGATTACTGGTTCCCTCCCATCAGTCAGACAGGCCATTTGTCATACACCTTGTTATTGCCAATCGTCATACAGTTGAGTAGGGGGTGATTAGAGCACTCACCTTAAGCTGTAATGGTATGACCTAACACTCTGAGTTAAGGTCTTTGTTACGACAACAATGTTAAATTCATTAAGGGTGAGCTGTTGTTAGCTGGTTATCTTGTGAGAAGAGGGTAGTAAAATGATCAAAGTCACTGTAAGTTCTTTTACTGACAAATAATTGATATGTTGTTTTAATAAATACTTTGCCCTTTGAGGTTAATAAATGTAATTCATGTAATCCTCTGAAAGGAGACGAGAGATGTTTGAATCTCTATCACAATCACAATTCACAATCATGGCTCTGCGACTTGTAGTATACGTTACGTCATCCCGCGGTACCCAGCAGGTTCTCTTTGAAGGATACTTGATCAACAAGAATGCAACAAGACAGACAGCACAACACTGGCGTGCTGATGATTTTGTGAGGAATGTGTCAGAGCACAACCACCCCCCAGAGAATTCAAACCGAGTTCGTTTTGTCAGCAACATGAGGAAGAGAGCTTTAGAGAGGAAAAAAAACACGATACAGCAGTTCTACAACCAACAGATCGCTGAAGAAGATGATGACCAAGCCCAAGCCCTCCCTGCCTTCCCCAGCATGAGCAGTGCCCTTTACCACCACAGAAGGAAGACCACACCAGTCCTGCCCCAAACCAGAGCCCAAGTGGACTTAGATGATGCCTGGAGCCATACATCAGATGGGGACCGCTTCCTCCTATTCAGCGATGGAGAAGAAAATAAGATCCTTGCCTTTGCCACAGATGAGCAGCTACAGATCCGGCAGTGCAACAGTGGATTAGACGGACAGCAGGTCTAGCGCTTCTCCCTGCAGGTGATGTCCAAGACGCCTGGCTAGAAGCGATGCAGCACACATCTGATCTACCCAGAGCTGAGACCTTCAACGACTACATGGTATTGACTTAAGTAGATTATGATGCTCGTTTTTCCGATTCTCCTATGGAATCACCATGACACCACTGGCCCGAGGACCAACAACAACCTGGAAGGCTTCCACAACAAGCTGACTAGAAGTCTTCCTCACCAACACCCCAACATCCAGCGTCTGATAGAAGTCTTCCAAAAGATTGAGAAAGCTGACAAATTGAAATTGGCGCAGATAAACCTCGGTGCACCTGAACCAAGTAGAAAGCGGGTCTACCGTGAGGTTGACAATAGACTCCAGAGACAGAAAGATCAACTGAATCCATGGAAGGAAAAGTCTGATCCAGTTCCTTGATGCTGCAGGTCACCTTGAAGCTTGGATAGCCATTATCCGCCATTATGATGCTTTGAATGTTGAATTATGTTATTTATTCTTGTTAAAAATGGTTCATATTTATAATATTATGTTGAATAATCCATACTAATTGATTAATTACTTTTCTGCTTTACATTCTGTTTTCGTACAATCTACAAATGAATTAGCACAATATCATTCATAATTACAATCCTGGTGTTCCCTATAATTCAAACTTAAACATAACACAGTTAATGATCTGTGTGGAACAGTCCATATTGATAGGTAGAAGGCAGGGGGTTAGTGGTCCAGTCATGCATATCCTATGTTGTTATAAGCTGTATGACAAATGGCCTGTATGACTGATGGAAGGATACCGGATTACTTACGGTTCGAACCGGATTACTAACAGTTATACTCAACTACCCATTTACTTTTTATGATGTTAAATGGGATACCCTGGATAGTTGTCTACATTTATAAACACACATACACGCCCTTTGTGAAGCACCACCCCTCCCCCGCCCTCAATACACCCTAACATTCCCAAACCCATACCCGACAACTTGGTTCAAAGCGTGTAATCGTACCGCGTCATCGAGGGACGGCTGATAATACCGGACACTGGATTGCATGGGCGAAGATTGGAGACCACCGAAATATATATATGTAATTTAATTTGCTTATCTTGCAACGTTTCTATTTGTATAATGATCTGTTCTTATAGCAGAGGTGTCCTCACTTTCATCTCGTCATTACTGTTATACTAATTATCTAGCACAGAGGACCAGATCAGGAGTACATTACACGTCCACATATCTGCTTCCAGGATCCTGTCAAGAGTGTTAAAGACGTCGCCAGATTTCTAGGCGTGACAGCAACAGACATGTTCTGTGAAGAAGTTGCGCATGCTTGTTCCTTTAAGAAGATGAAACAGATTGACAAAGACAGGAAACTTGGAATTCCCGTGGGCATCTGGAGAGAAGATGCAGAACAAACATTCTATAGGAAAGGTAGGGACCACTGAGTGGGCATTAATTCTGCACCGACTTTGGTCTGAAATACATTACAAGACCATGCCACCTTATGGATGAAATCATTTCCTTTACCCTCATGGCTAGTTACTGACCCCTCATCGGCATTGTCTCAGACCATCAAAAATGTTAATTTGCATCAAAATGTTTTGAATACCGAACTGGAAGTTTTCAGTCAACAACATTGTATTATTATACAATCATTGTCCATACACCACAGACCACAGCATATCAATGTTAATGAAAGTAGTCACCATATTGGGAAATATCTGAGGAAATCCCAAAGGAAGTTTTGGAATTAGTGAACCCTCCTACCACGAAGGGTTTCGATGAGCATTCGGTCCATATTCTGACCAAGATTGGAACTGGAAATTTGTCACAAGGTATCGCAACAGTTCTAGAATGTGTGGAATTTAATTTTTTATGATTGCGTTTGAAACATTTTAATGTGTGAAGTTAATAGTAGCGCGATATTATATATTTTGACTATTACCATGCTCTTAATTCTCCTATAAAGTATTTAAAGCTCCCTGTCATAATCTTCCCATCAGTAACCACTGGACTATTTAAGCTGATTATATACGAGCGTATGTTAAACATGTAATATTGACAGTAGCGGGAGACCTCGCCTAGGTGAACACTACCAAGCTGACTGTCACTTCCAGATGAACGTCAGTATGTCACGTGATTACACACTGTCGTATATTGCTTCGGGAAATAAACACATCCCACTGAACGTTAATATCAATCCATTTTCAGCATCAGCCGGGTATGGATTTCTTTCCAACGCAAATTTTACTTGGTGCAACTTTTATTTCAAGCGAATGATATTGCCGTAGCCGCCATTTTCTGCCGTTTGTAAAACTAAGGGATGTCACTCCAAATGGAATATTTTGGACGGATGTCGTCACGACGTCACGACTCTCCGCGTTGATATAGTTCGCTTAAGATAATTAAAGTTTAATGGATTGTTTTGTTATGATTTATGTATCTGTCAATATAAGGATTAAAGGTGTATTTGTTCATCGTTGACGTTAAATGAAATTCAGTATGTGTGTAGTTAGCAATTGGCACATAAGAACCAGTTTCTTGTGTGCAAATGCTTTCAATTTTGACCTTCCGTTTACCTGTTTGTGTTTTAACAATGCTCTTAAAGCCTTTAAAAAAACATTTTGCATCAGTACACATCTTCCCTTCTGAAATTGCCTAACGGAGGAAGCTGAACTTTGGCATGTATGTCTCTTCTCTTAATGACATCGTATTTTATTCAAATCATTTATATGATTTCTCTACATGCTTTTTGGATATCAATTTTGACAGCCACCCTTGTAAAGTGTCTGTCTTTGAATAGCTGTCTTTGACTTACAGTGATCATTGTTGTGACTCATACCAAGAGTATATGATGTCCACTTTAGTTTGAGTTTAATGTATTATTTTAGTTTGAATAACATTTTATACATGCACTTTTCTGCACTTTTCTGATTTAGGTGAAATTGGGGACTGGAAGAACTGGTTCACAGTGGCAGAGAGCGAGAGATTTGACCAAATGTGGAACAAGAAGATGAAGGACTCTGGATTTAAGTTTAGCTACACACCCTTTTGAAATCATTCCAACAGTCACTGTTTCGGAAAGTCGGATTTCTTTAAATCTGTGAAATGGCAGGAATTTCTCTGAATTCCATGTACTGCATATTAGTGTTCATGTGTATATGCAGAAAACTCTGTCATAATATAGCTTCAGTAAAATCATTTCCATAATCACAGGAAATCTGTGTTAAGAGTCTATTGTATGACACAGAAAGCGCTCGTTAAATCTCCAGCATCATCATCTTATTTATGATTCATTCATCAGTAAAGAAATATGTTTCTGTATCAGACGGTGGCATACATCAGTAAAAATTACAAAATTAATTTGTTACACAATGTTGCATAATTCTGATACTATTATAAATACTTGGATGAATACTGGATATATGTTTCGAACGAAAGTCTATTAATATTAATATAACATTTAGTTGAAATTGACCCCGAAGTTATATAGGCAGGTAATTATTTCTTCGGGCCGTGTTTATTAACACAAGGAAGGTGGTCATTCAAGGATGTACGCTATATTCTTATGTGACAGCGCTCAAGACACCAGTGGTCCATGTGCAGTCATTCTGGATGACCACTGTCCCGTCATCAAGTGTCATCTGTCCGTTGACCAGATCGGCATCTTCTTTAACCAACTGGAAGAAAAGATTATATAAACAATTAATTAATTCTGGGTCTGTAAGACTATCATGGAACAGTGTAGCAGCTATGATGCATTAGTTTTGATTCCGTAGTAATAATGCAATGACAACCAAAAGTTATAAAACAAATGAAAGGACCGCGATGCAACATCTAAGGGAGATTATTCTCAAAAATCGCTTGTAATGTCAGTTTTGTACTGAGCCTATCGGAATTTTCTGAAAGCAGAAACTTATTTCAAGACTGACAAAGAAATGCTGGCCTATCAGTAAATGCATCTGTGTATTGCTTGAAAGTTTTTTTTCTGTATACTTCGAATATATATATTTGGTGGCATTAGTCTGTACAGATTTAGTGTCTGCAATAGATATATCAGTGTCCAGATTGCACGTGAGGTTAATATTTTCTACATCGACAAAACAGTTTGTTTCATATTCAAATCTGATGAAATTACCATCCAATCTGTTCAATTTCATTGCATGTCTTTTGCATTGCGTTGGTTTCTTATACAATAACTTTGCTCACCAAATGAATGTTGGGAAATATTTTCCCTTCCGTGAAGTCTTTAGTTATTCTTTTCTTATTTAGTTTGTTCATTTTCATTTGTGACATTACTTTGTAATTACTCTTATATTAAATGCAGACACTTGGAATTGATGTAACGGATACATATGTTCAAATAAGCAACCAAAGCTTGAATATCAGAAAAAGGTCAAGAGCACGCATGACCCATTACCGCGTAATTGTCCTGCGAATGTCTACAATGGGACCATAAAGATACATACCACCATTTATCTGGGGTAGGAGAAACCGTGTAATGTCCGAATGTCACCAACAAAATACCCAAATGCCCTATTATATGTGACCGCCTCCGTGGTCTAATGGTAGAGCGTCCGCCCGAGAGCGGAAGGTCCGGGGTTCGATCCCCGACCGCGTCATACCAAAAGACGTTAAAAGATGGTACTTGTTGTTACCCTGTCTGGCGCTCGGCATTAAGGGGCTAAAACAAGAACTGGTCGGCTCGGAGTCAGTATACTGTGTCTGAGTGGGGTATTCATGCTAAACTGGGGCATGGTATCTCAGTGTGCTAGCACTATAAATCGGCAGCAGTCCGGACTAGTACAAGCACACACACACACACACACACACACACACACACACACACACACACACACATGAGCGACTGAATTTGTACCCGCACTGCCACCATGACCCGCCATACCTAAGGACTATATTGGACAGTACTCAGGTATTCATGAAATTTTATATTGTACCAAGGCTCCAACTATGAACATATGATACTCGGTTTCAAGCTTTGACGAACAGCGGAGGTACTCAACGCGCTGTGTGTCACGTTGGCCAAGCAGGCAGCGGGGACACAGCCATACTACAGATACTGACTAGCGCCATGCGCACAGATAAGATTTTGTTTTGTTTGTCTCTGTTTAATGCCGCACACAGCAATATTCCAGCTATATGACCATATGGTCAATGTGACCATACGCCCTCTTACTGTCAATAAAAGCGGCCAATGCGCTACGAATAGCGCAACACAGGTCGCGTACTAGTCTGGATTTCTGCGATATCATGCGGGTACTCACGGGGAAAAAACAATAACAAAGGCAACAACCAGTCCCGGGGAATTGCTTTAGATCAGTGCCCCTTTAAGGAGCACTACCGCAATTTATATACAGCCCAATGTATTTCACACCAGGGGCGGTCGGGTAGCCTAGTGGTTAAAGCACTACGACTAACTCATTGGTGAATATTTGTTTCAACTCCATTGCCAAGTCACACAGTGCGCCCTTCATTCCTAAATAGCTATGTCAGCGCTTGGCTAGGTGAAGTTGCCCATTCACTATATATAAGGGGCTACTGGCTGATTCGGAGAAGTGACCCACATAATGATATCTTAGTGTCACGGTGACCCTTTGGGAAACAACAACATATACGAAGGACCACTGATCAACTTCTCCACTATCAGTCAGTGGCCGATATTTACACACAGTGTTTCGCACACCAGCCGGAGCTCGCTTGTACTGGGCCGACCTCGCGGTGGTGATACGGCGTCAGTCTCTTGCCGTATTGCAACCCAGTAATTGAACCGCGGTGATAACCTAAAAGTTATCATCACCTCACGTTGGGACACGAGCCCGCTGCGGAATGTCCTCAGAAAACTTCAAACCATGATAGAAATATGTTATACCTACACAAAAGATATCAAAATGCACATGCCGATCAATTGTCCTATGGCGGTTCTGAAGAAAGTGGAAACGTTGTACAACAGGGCACTACTCCCCACCCCCAACCACCCCACCCCCAACCCCCAACCCCTCTCTCTCTCTCTCTCTCTCTCTCTCTCTCTCTCTCTCTCTCTCTCTCTCTCTCTCTCTCTCTCCCTCTCTCTCTCTCTCTCTCTCTCTGTGTATTTTTGGGACATTAAGATCACGGATGATATGGTCTATTAACAGAAAACATGCAACACTATGGCTAACTCCATTTTGTGAACACACTAACACAATCATTTTATTGAACCAAATCACTCAATACGCCCCTCTCCTTGCATGGTCATGTTAAGTTTTCCATTCACTAGATGTAGGGACTGGCTAATTCGTGGAAGTGACCCAGAATACGAAATCTTAGTGTCACTCTGACCCTATGGGAAGCATAAAAGGACCCTAGATCGACTACCCTAGTATCAGCCAGTGACCTCAAAAACACTGTGAGCGTTTAATTATATACATGCCACTGTTGGTGGTTAATGATATACATATCACAACAACAACAAAATAATAATTATAATAATAATTAATTGTAAATGTTTGAATTTGAAGTCCTGGAAAAAGATTGTCTGGGCTTTACTGTTTTAGGAACCCATTGGCTGTGGGAATGCCTCGAGATGCTAATCAGTGGGACCATCCAGTACCAGAAGGACGTGAAAGAGACCCGGATGATGGAATTCATCCTCAAGGAAGGAATAGAAGCAGTGCCGCCTCCACGGGTCTTCAACACCCACCTCCCTCTGCGCATGCTCCCTACACAGGTCGTGGAGAAGAAGGTCAAGTGTATCCAGATCAGGCGCAATCCTAAAGATGTATGTATGCTTTTTTTCAACCACAAGAAGAACATATTACCTTCCAATGACTACGAGGGTTACTTCGTGGAGTTCACAGAGGCGTTTTTGTCGGGGAAATGTAAGTTGCACTTGTAATTGATGCCAAAGATTTATTTTAAAATAAACTGTTTCACCTCCTGTCACTTCCCATTAACCGGTCTGTTTTCCGTTTGGATCCTACCACAACTACCTGCTGACATGGCAGAAAGAAGTAGCCAGACAACCGAACCTACCTGTACTCACCCTGCACTATGAGTGAGTGAGTTAATATTTAAAGTCACATCAGCACTATTTCAGCCATATCGTGACTAAAGCAATTAAAACATTAAGAAAACAATAATATAGACTATCTATAAACCTGTCAGCAAAGGATTACTAGACCTATCACAGATATCAATTTTTAAAACTAGTACGTGACCATAAAAAGCTATTACTAAACAGAACAATACATTGTAAAAACGGGCTATAGATCGCCAGCAATTGAAGGTAGATCACCATGCTAGGGACCATGGGGACTCATAGTACCTTTTCTACCTGCATGGACCGCAGCAGGATTTACACCATCCCTTCAGTCGCTGGCGACTGTATGCAAGTTTAGCCATTGATTAAAACAAACAACTATACTTCGATTAAAACCGATGTAAGAATAAATGTACTTTGAATAATGTCTTACATATCCCCTCAGGGGGACAATAATTTACGCTACTTCAACCCCCTTTGAGGATATAGCCACGAACATCTAAGTTACATATTATACATTACCAATATATAATATAGCTATTAACACAATTCAAAATTTATCAAAAAGTTCCATTTCTTTTAAAAAGCCTATAATTAAATGAGAATTTATTCTGTTAAAAAGATCCATCATTGATGATGATTTGAAATATTTATCCATTGTGATGGAAAAATCCCTGCACTATGAGGTCATGAAGGTGGTGAGTAGGGTTGGATAATCTGCTGGATCATACTCTCCTCCTCACAAGACGAAAAGGTTTGAACTCCTTCCTTGTTAAATACTTAGAGATATACTTTGTTTGCATCTGAGTCTCGTTGATAGCGTTGTGCAAGTTGTGACAGCATGTATAGTGTGTAATGTGAGTATAAATGTGTTTGGAAATAAAACAAATCCCAGCTTTGGATTAGTGGGGGCTTATTCAAATGAATTTTATTTTCACAAATTAGCCTTTTTGCGTGTATATAAGCCTGCCGAGGGCTAAATGTGTTGGTAGTCAGTTGTTTATCCATCATGATTTATGTCACCAACTTTTCACCTTGCCTTGCAATCAAGTAATCTGATTGTGGCTTGAACAGGCCACCTTACTCGTGGTCTGCCAGGTGCATCCTAGGCTGTTGCACAAGCAGCCCCTGCAGTTGTAGAGACAGGTCACATGGCTGTCCTCCATAGAAACATGTGCGAGACCACGATCGTTGTAGTTCCACCTACACGTCTATAGCTAATGTGTTCGGAATGTATTCAGTATACAAGGATAAGTACATGTGAGTACATGCTTTGCCCCGCATTAAAAATTATTTTCGTCATATCCCGATACGTGAGATAAATGATTTATGGGGGAGGAAATTACGTTTGTCATTGCCGTTTACGACTTCAGGGAATCTTTCAAGCACATATATGATACACCAAGAAATATAAACCGCCTCCGTGGTCTTGTGGTAGAGCGTCCGCCCGGAGAGCGGAAGGTCCAGGGTTCGATCCCGGGCCGCGTCATACAAAAAGACGTTAAAAGATTGTACTTGTTGTTACCCTGTCTGGCGCTCGGCATTAAGGGGCTAAAACAAGGACTGGTCGGCTCGGAGTCAGTATACTGTGTCTGAGTGGGGTATTCATGTTAAACTGCGGCATGGTATCTCAGTGAGCTAGCACTATAAATCGGCACCAGTCCGGACTAGTACAAGCAGCCACACACACACATACACGTGCATGCATATAAGTGCAATAATCTTGGACGCGACGTTAAACCCAATTTCACCTCACCTCACCAAGAAATATAGTCAGGCACGGTTTGTGTATCGTGACGAGAAGACGGGAGACAACTCCACACCGCCAAGTGAGTGCAATTGACAACTAGGTAGAATTCATCCGTATTCTTGACATTACTTTTACCACGTATACAAATGTCCATGCATAGTGAAGAGGACGATCAGTATTATTCATATATGGACAGAGAAGGGTGGGACAATTACTAATGCCTGGGTGGATGTGCCGTACATTAGTAACACTAGATGTAATCACGGTGTGCAAAATACGCATAATGTTTGAAAGCGCACGTAAAATCTCCGACTCGGGCTTTCTCCACTTCGTGTCGGGTTTTTCTCCCACATAATGCTGATGCATCACTACATCACTGATGTATTGTTCAAGGACGTCCCAGATACTTCCTTCCAGAGTGATAAATGCATATGCTTCTACTCCTTGTCAAACTGCTTCATTTTATCAAAGCTGCACGCCTCGGCTTTACCTTTATAGAATTATCTGTTACAGTAATATTCAGGAATGTGGCAATGTCTTTTCTACACTTGACAGGATTCTGCAAGACAGAAATGATATGGAGACGGTAATATGTTTTTACAAGGGATTGACCATTTTATGCTTTTGGGATGTGTGTGTGTGTGTGTATGTGTGTGTGCGTGCGTGCGTGCGTGCGTGCTTGCGTGCGTGTGTGTGTATGCGTGCGTGTGTGTATATGTGTGTGTCTGTATGTGTGCGTGCTTGCGTGCCTGTGTGTGTATGCGTGCGTGTGTGTGTATGTGTGTAATGGGTATATTTTATGATAACAATAATCGTGGGCAAATCGTGGGCTGATAACATCCGAGAGAGAGAGAGTCGGACAAAGCATGTACTTACACACAGTAGAATAGAGGACTATCTGTTGTCCCCATACAGTAGAATAGAGGACCACCTGTTGCCTTCATAGAGTACAACAAACAGCTATCTGCTGCCCTCATACAGTAGAATAGAGGACCATCTGTTGCCTTCATACAGTAGAATAGAGGACCATCTGTTGCCTTCATACAGGAGAATAGAGGACCATCTGCTGCCCTCATACAGTAGAATAGAGGACTAGCTGTTGCCTTCATACAGTACAACAAACAGCTATCTGCTGACCTCATACAGTAGAATAGAGGACCATCTGTTGCCTTCATACAGGAGAATAGAGGACCACCTGTTGCCTTCATACAGTACAAGGTGAGGTGAAATTGGGTTTAACGTCGCGTCCAAGATTATTGCACTTATATAGCGACGTGCATGCACGTGTATGTGTGTGTGTGGCTGCTTGTACTAGTCCGGACTGATGCCGATTTATAGTGCTAGCTCACTGAGATACCATGCCGCAGTTTAACATGAATACCCCACTCAGACACAGTATACTGACTCCGAGCCGACCAGTCCTTGTTTTAGCCCCTTAATGCCGAGCGCCAGACAGGGTAACAACAAGTACAATCTTTTAACGTCTTTTTGTATGACGCGGCCCGGGATCGAACCCTGGACCTTCCGCTCTCCGGGCGGACGCTCTACCACAAGACCACGGAGGCGGTCTTATACAGTACAACAAACAGCTATCGGCTGCCCTCATACAGTAGAATAGAGGACCATCTGTTGCCTTCATACAGGAGAATAGAGGACTAGCTGTTGCCTTCACACAGTACAACAAACAGCTATTTGCTGTCCTCATACAGTAGAATAGAGGACCATCTGTTGCCTTCATACAGTACAACAAACAGCTATCTGTTGTCCCCATACAGTGGAATAGAGGACCATCTGTTGCCTTCATACAGTAGAATAGAGGACCATCTGTTGCCTCCATACAGTAGAATAGAGAACCATCTGTTGCCTTCATACAGTAGAATAGAGGACCATCTGTTGCCTTCATACAGTAGAATAGAGGACCATCTGTTGCCTTCATACAGTAGAATAGAGGACCATCTGTTGCCTCCATACAGTAGAATAGAGAACCATCTGTTGCCTTCATACAGGAGAATAGAGGACTATCTGCTGCCATCATACGGTAGAATAGAGGACCACATGTTGCCTTCATACAGGACAATAGAGGACTATCTGTTGTCCCCATACAGTAGAATAGAGGACCATCTGTAGCCTCAATACAGTAGAATAGAGGACTATCTGTAGCCCCCATACAGTAGAATAGAGGACCATCTGTAGCCCCCATACAGTAGAATAGAGAACCATCTGTAGCCCCCATACAGTAGAATAGAGGACAATCTGTAGCCCCCATACAGTAGAATAGAGGACAATCTGTAGCCCCCATACAGTAGAATAGAGGACCACCTGTAGCCCCCATACAGTAGAATAGAGGACCATCCTGTAGCCCCCATACAGTAGAATAGTGGACCATCTGTTGCCTCCATACAGTAGAATAGAGAACCATCTGTTGCCTTCATACAGTAGAATAGAGGACCATCTGTTGCCTTCATACAGTAGAATAGAGGACAATCTGTAGCCCCCATACAGTAGAATAGAGAACCATCTGTTGCCTCCATACAGTAGAATAGAGGACCATCTGTTGCCTTCATACAGGAGAATAGAGGACTATCTGCTGCCATCATCCGGTAGAATAGAGGACCACATGTTGCCTTCATACAGGACAATAGAGGACTATCTGTTGTCCCCATACATTAGAATAGAGGACCATCTGCTGCCCCCATACAGTAAAATAGAAGACAATCTGTAGCCCCCATACAGTAAAATAGAGGACCATCTGTAGCCCCCATACAGTAAAATAGAGGACAATCTGTAGACCCCATACAGTAAAATAGAGGACAAACTGTAGCCCCCATACAGTAGAATAGAGGACCATCTGTAGCCCCCATACAGTAGAATAGAGGACCATATGTAGCCCCCATACAGTAGAATAGAGAACCATCTGTAGCCCCCATACAGTAGAATAGAGGACCACCTGTAGCCCCCATACAGTAGAATAGAGAACCATCTGTAGCCCCCATACAGTAGAATAGAGGACCACCTGTAGCCCCCATACAGTAGAATAGAGGACAATCTGTAGCCCCCATAGAGTAGAATAGAGGACCATCTGTAGCCCCAATGCAGTAACATAGAGGACAATCTGTAGACCCCATACAGTAAAATAGAGGAAAATCTGTAGCCCCCATACAGTAGAATAGAGGACCACCTGTAGCCCCCATACAGTAGGATAGAGGACAATCTGTAGCCCCCATACAGTAGAATAGAGGACCATCTGTAGCCCCATACAGTAGAATAGAGGACCATCTGTAGCCCCAATACAGTAGAATAAAGGACAATCTGTAGCCCCCATACAGTAGAATAGAGGACAATCTGTAGCCCCCATACAATAAAATAGAGGACAATCTGTAGCCCCCATACAGTGAAATAGAGGACAATCTGTAGCCCTCATACAGTAAAATAGAGGACAATCTGTAGCCCCCATACAGTAGAATAGAGGACCATCTGTAGCCTCCATACAGTAGAATAGAGGACCATCTGTAGCCCCCATACAGTAGAATAGAGGACCATCTGTAGCCCCCATACAGTAGAATAGAGGACCATCTGTAGCCCCCATACAGTAGAATAGAGGACAATCTGCAGCCCCCATACAGTAGAATAGAGGACCATCTGTAGCCCCCATACAGTAGAATAGAGGACCATCTGTAGCCCCCATACAGTAGAATAGAGGACCATCTGTAGCCCCCATACAGTAGAATAGAGGACAATCTGTAGCCCCCATACAGTAGAATAGAGGACAATCTGTAGCCCCCATACAGTAGAATAGAGGACAATCTGTAGCCCCCATACAGTAGAATAGAGGACCATCTGTAGCCCCCATACAGTAGAATAGAGGACCATCTGTTGTATTCCTACTGTACAACAATACAGAAGACCATATGCAGCCCTCATACAGCAGAATAGTGGACCAGACGAATATAGATCGTTATAATGATGAGTGGTCGACGTGCTCGGGGTCATTGAGACTCAATCAATCAAGTCACAGAGTCTATTCACCCGATTAACTACGTCACCTCTATACAAGCATACCCGTTGCTTCCTGTGTAATCCTTATGGGGCATAAGAAATGTAGCGATTATTCGTTCTTATAGGAACTACAACATCACAAAGTTGTGTGATTGTGAGGCAGACAATGGACACACCAAGAAGAGTCAGCAATAGCGAAGGCCCTCACGACTCTGAATGACCTGATCCGGCGAGATTGAAATGCTTAATAACAGCAGAGTAACCTATTGGTGTCAAAACTGCTTGACCTGTCAGTAGGCTTGAGTTTTAATTCATTATTTCAGAGGTTAACTTTACCTCGGCGGCTTGATCCTCAACATGCGCTACCCCTTAACCCTGAAAGGCCTCGCATACCTTTCATTCACTCACATATCCATTGGCACACATGATACCTAACCTCATTGTGCAGGTTTGGGGTTTCGACATCCGGCTAAACACTGCGTCAGTGTTTGATAAGAATCAAACAGCCATGACCACAGACCAGCCCAGTGAAGCACTTCCCATGTAAGTATACTGTTGATGGATCCAATATTGCAATCGCATGTGATACCCGTTGATACAATAATGCCCCTTGAATACACCCGTATGGTGACTTGTTATTCAAGATGTTGCGAGACACACAAGACAAGATCCCCGCCACTGACATCAGATACTGTGACCTTGATTAAGGACACAGACATAACATTGTTTTACACACCAGTTGTTTTTCAATACTGCGTTGTGTAGCCATAATGATAATCTCAATATGCCAATGTAATATAACAGGGCACTAAATGTTTTGTTGCAGTTTACACTGGTGAACCCGAATGTGTGTATGGTTCACGCTTGGATGCTTGTTCATCTTATATGTGTGGCCTACTTTCATTCTGTGTGCGGTCATTGGGGAATTTCCTTGACTGGTGTATTTGCTGGTCTTATTTAGTTCAGCCAAGTTGGTCTGTGTGTGCTTTTGTTTCATTCGGTCATCGTATAATTGTGCAGTGTCACCGCCAGTGTGATTTATGACTGTCAACACGTGGGCTGATGCGTCGTTCCGCTACGCTGGTTATACATTGTGATGACCTTGGACGTGGTGGTGTTTTTATCGTTGTGTAATATATTCAAATGGTATAACTTTGGCTGTGGAAAATAGCTTTGGTATCTAGACTAACATCTAGTCTCTGAAATGAACCCATCTTACATAAAAAAAACAGTTGTTCAGTTATCTTAATAAAAATATAATAAAAAGGAGCCCAGTGACTCTCTTCATTTCCTGATACTGCAGTGATCTAGACTTGCCGAACATTATAGACTTCCATGGGCTGTATTTGATCTATATTTGTATCAGGGTCTGTAAGACAGACTACTTTGGTATCGTGCAAGTTATGTATTGTTTTATAAGATAGGTAGGCGATAATTCGCAAAGAACAATGACGAACGAAGCGTGGCATATTTCACGACAAAATATTGTTCTATAATGACGTCATTTCTGGAGATTCGAACATGCGCTCGCAACTTGATGACGTCGTATATATGACGACGTTATTTTTAGAGGGGAGTGTCTGGTAATTTGTTGCTGGGTACCGCAAATGACCGCAATGGCCGAACGATCGCATCCCAACGCGAGGGAGATATTACAATCGGGATTGGGAGAAAAGGCACAGGTTATCGACGTGATGATTGTGAGAATATGCGGAAATACCCACCTGTGCATTAAACGGACATTACCGAGGTTGGATTCTATTGAGGAAGTCATCATGATGTTAAAAGGGGTAAATATAATTAAAGCTTGTACATAACAGGCTGTACATAATGTTGATATATCATATAAGAAATAAATGACTCATGGTTTATTCGCCCTGCAGTGTTTTATTGTACGATAAACAACTCCCACTCGTCGTTTACTTCTTAAATAACATGGGACGTGGTGGGGAAGTACATGCAGCTTGGACCCGTGAAGATCCGGGGTAGAATAGATCTTCAGCAACCCATGCTTGCCGTAAAAGGCGACTATGCTTGTCGTAAAGAGGCGACTAACGGGATCGGGTGGTCAGGCTCGCTGACTTGGTTGAAGCATGTCATCGTATCCCAATTGCGTGGATCGATGCTCATGATATCAATCACTGGATTGTCTGGTCCAGATTCGATTATTTACAGACCGCCGTCATATAGCTGGATTATTGCTGAGTGCGGCGTAAAACAACCAACCAACCAACCAACCAATATGTAGCTTGGTTCTCGCAAGGGTGACTTGCCGCCAGTCTATGTAACCCAAATCTCCCCTGGGTTCACGCTGAGTGGCACTTCTTTAATTTTGTTGTTCCCGACACACAGCAAATAGGAGTCCCCCTACTCTTGTATCGAAGTGTTATACATTGGTATAACTTTGGAGTTGTGGTAAATAGCTTTGGTATCTTGCAAGTTATATATTGTTATAACCTGGGGCGTGGTGGGAAGGAGATGCGTTGTGTTACATATATCTCTGTAATGTCAAGGTAAACATGGGTCGTGACGAGGCGTCTTCATGAATTTGTTTATAGTGATATATACGTTAAGATGCTTGATTGGTTCAGGTGACAGTAATGGATGGTCCGGGTTAGAATAATTATTGGTCTTCAGCAATCCATGCTTGACGTAAGAGGCGACTAACAGGATCGGGTGGTCAGGCTTAAGGCATGTCATTATAGTCCAGTTGCGTTGATCGATGCGTATGATTTCAATCATTGGATTGCCTGGTCCATCCCCGATTATTTACACGCCGCAGTCATACAGCTGCAACAGTGCAGAGTTTAACAGCAGCCACACAAAGGATGCGACATACAGGAAACAAATCATTTGGTTCGATACACAAAGCAAAGTGGAATTGCGAGTGTGTTAATTACGTAACTGTAACACCTTTAAAGATGAGCTTCAGTTTATGACTTGCAATGCTTTAAATGCCATTTCGAAAATATATTTGTCAAACATTTTAGTTTTACTTATCGTGTAAATATTTTGAGCTGACTTCCTCTGATCCATGTGCAATACAAAATCTTGCAATAACTAACCATGCAATATTTCTGAAACAATGTAATCGGAATAACTCAACATGTATTACCATTTATGTAATTGACAATGGCCTCCTCGCATTTCTTGAATAAAGTTCTTTAATTTAAAATACATGTTTGCTTTAATAATTTGTTTCACATTACCAACGAGGACAATGGCAATGATACCATGTGATGTATTCCAGCGTCCACGAGCTGAGAAACCCTAAGGGTCATGGCTTTGACTGCATGGTGTTTGACGGCCTGTACCTGTTTGTCCCACCGCCTTTTATGCTGAAGGGCGAAACTGCTGAAAAGAGGCTTCAGAGTATACAAGAGATTGAGCTGAATGACGATGATGTCATTATCTGTGCGTATCCAAAATGTGGTGAGTGGAGAAACCTAGACAAAGTGGGTTCGCTTCTTGTTCTGTAGACATGTGATTTGTCATCTGATCTTATTTGAACGCATGTACCTGTTGCAGGCACTCATTGGTTGTGGGAAGTCGTGGAGATGCTCAGAAGTGGGGTCATTGAGTACAGAAAGGAAGTTAAGGAAACTCAGGAGTTCGAAATCATTTACAAAGAAGGAACAGACGCACTGCCGGCTCCTCGAACCCTGAACACACACCTCCCTCTGCGCATGCTCCCCAAACAGGTCGTGGAGAAGAAGGTCAAGTGTATCAAGATCATACGCAATCCTAAAGATGTCTGTGTGTCCTTTTTCAATCAGTACAGAGACACTGTAGCACCTGCCGGCTTTGAAGGAGACCTAGAAGAATTTACGGAACTATTTTTGTACGGAAAAAGTAAGTATTGAATCTATATACGTTTAACAAATTCAACTGGTTTATCTAACAGGAGTTAGATGTATAGTGAATTTAAGACCTACCGTAACGTTACACAAACATGTCAGTTAACATTAATGTGAGTGAGAAACGTTAAAGGATCATTTCAGTGATATCATAGCGGCCTGTTATTATTTGAGTCCGCGACAGACAAACCAATGCTTCATGGCACAAAAACGATCCACGCCTTCAGGCATGACGACCACAGTCTGATTACCCAATCCCCGGTTTTGTCAGCTTTTGCGACGAGCTGGCGTGTTGGCGTTCTCATGAACACTACTTTTCATGCAAGTAATATATAGTTCCCTGTCCGTAATATAGTAATATTGTAATTTGTCCGTGTCTAAGGAAATGTAGCTTAATGTTATCTATTTTCTAGTATGTTTTGGGGCCTACTCTGATTATCTCCTGACATGGAAAGCAGAATTGGCCAGATCGCCAGGACTACCTGTGCTTGAGATGTTCTACGAGGAGATGAAAATGGTGAGTTCTCTTGTTGTCTTAAATTAAAGAGAGTGGTGGGAGGTTGTCGTCAAATATAAAGTGCTACAGGTCGGTGTGCCGGAAGCCTATGAACATGGGTTCGAATCCCAGTTCGCCCTGATTATATTGCTATTATTGTCACTATCATACCCGTGTTCGTTGGCTTTGCCAAACTGGTAATGATCTACGACCTGCATCGCTTGGGGCTTTCCTCCCAAATGAATTTGTCACACAGTCATAAAACTGAAATATTGTTCAAAGCGGCGTTATACGCAACAGACTAAAACAGATCAAGTGTCCTAAAGTGACACTACATGCTATTGGGGGCACGGGTGGCTCAGTCGTCTAAGGCGCCGCGATTCGCTGTGCAGAGTTGCGTCCCTTGGCATGCCAGAAACCTATGATTGTGGGTTCGAATCCCGGTTCGCCTCGTTTCTAGGTTTGTCAGCACCATGCCCATGCTCGTGGGTTTCATCGAAGTGGTAAACGTCTGAGACCTGCATCACTTCGGGCTTTCCTCCCACAATAGGCTGCCACACCGTGATATAACTCCCTCACTCACTCATTAATGATTCACCACTATAGCATATATACCCACGTAATACTGTTAAAAGCGGCGTTAAACCCAACTGACTCACTCACTACATCCTATGCTGGTGACGCAGAACTTTGTGAATATTGACTCCAGTAGTCAGAGAGTAGGTGATCAAATACCAACACGTCTCAGTATTTTGGTATTTGGGGACATGCATGTTGTGAAGGTGAGGTTTATGCAACACTCTCGATGGAGATCAATTGGATGTGTGACTCCCTGTAGTGTATCATAAGTAATTAATGTTGCTCGAAATGTATCACTGCTCACCCAGTAGCAAACGAGTACCCGATAGGGTGGCAATGTGATTGCCAACAGTACAACGCCATTTCAGAGCTGAGATTGAATCTTGAATAACGTCATGAACAATGAGGATGCACCTCTGATATGCTTGACCTACAGTCTAACAAAGGCAAAATAGATACACATTTTTTTAATGTGGACTCACCTGCATATCAGCCTTTTAATCAATATTCTTATTTCTACTATATCTGGCTGGGCGGACTGTGTGTTTGTGATTGGTGATGGTAGAGGGGCTGAGGCCGCACAATATTTTTATGATGCGATCTAGAGTTACAACCTTTTATTATACAAAGATCCGCTAATTATGAGTTTGAATTCGGTCAGAATGTGGTCCATGGTTTGGCAGCTTTTGTTTCCATGCAAGAAGGTTTCAACAAAGTGGGAAACGTCAACGACATGTGGCGCTGTGTCAATATTAACTGCATAAGCTCTTACGCTCTGCATAAAGATCTCACACTCAGCATAAAGCTCTCACACTCTGCATAAAGATCTCACACTCTGCATACAGCTCTCACACTCTGCATAAGGATCTCTGACTCTGCACAAAGATCTCACACTCTGCATAAAGCTCTCACTCTCTGCTTCCAGGACCCTGTCAAGAGTGTTAAAAACGTTGCCAGATTTCTGGGCCTGACGTCTACAGACCAGTTCTGTGAAGACGTTGCGTTTGCTTGTTCCTTTAAGAAGATGAAACAACTAGACAAGGAAGCGAAAGAGGAATATGCTGTAGCGAAGTTCTGGAAAGAGGGATCTGTTGGCTTTTACAGAAAAGGTGTGTTCATTTCCTGTCGAGATAGTGGTCTCTAAGAAGCTTTAGTTAAGTCCTGTAACTCGATATATCGTTCATGGCGACATTGCTCTGTGCTCCCCTAAGAACTCTCATCGGCACTATGTATTATTTCATGGTTCCCGAGCACTTCCAGTTAACCAGTGGACTATGACGAGTTTAAACTTTAGCTCGTCACACAGAAGATCCGGGTTAGATTCCCCATGATAAAACAATTTGTGGAATATAATGAAGGAAAGGAAAGGGATCTGTTTGAAACACATGTTTGCAACACAAGTACAGTTCTTTTTTTCATGGGGGCTTTGTAGTCTAAGCGTTCGTTTTGTCACGTCGATGACCCGGGTTCGAATCCCCCCATGTCTATCCCTGCCATGATATTGCTCGGTGATTGCTAAAAGCGAAGTAAAACTAAACTGACTCACTCACCCTTCGTTTCAGGGGAAGTTGGGGACTGGAAGAACTGGTACACTGTGTCTGAAAGCGAAAAGTTTGACCGGATTTGGAATGACCAAATGAAGGATTCTGGCATTAAATTTACATATGCATGACAGTATTACTGAATCCGTATAGAATTTCAAGTATATTATTTAGAAATTGTAATTCCATGTACAGGTAGCATTTGCAGTAATGTGTGTAAAGTCGGACATACGAGGTCACTGAAACTTGCAAATATACTCTTAAAAAAAAGTAACTCAAAGCCAGATTTCTGTGAGGTAGGGAAATATATTTTTACGAGGAACCATACACGGCATTAAGCCAAAATGTTATAGAGAGAACACTTGGTGATTGTAGTAGTCTCAGTTATCGGTACATAGGAGAAGTCAAAGGTGAAGGTCAGCTACCATCAATAACGCGTATGTCCCCCGTTGGAGTCGATAGCTGTCTGACATCTCCTACCAATGGAAGAAACGAGTATGCGAATCACTTCCTGGGGATGGTGTCCCACTCGGCCTGCAACGCAAAAAACAACTGCTGCAACGTCTGGGGTTGTGGTTGACGACGGCGTAGCGGTCTATCTAATTCATCCCACATGTGCTCTATCGGCTTCAAATCCGGGGATCTGGAGGGCCAGGGGAGAACATCAACGTTGTTGTTGTGTAGACAGGCTCTTGTGATCCGTGCTGTATTCGGTCGAGCGTGGTCCTGCTTGAATACAACGTTGCCGGTGGCTGCAAATGGAAGGACGTGTTGAAGGGGAATTTTGTTGATGTATCGTTGAGCCGTAAGGTTGCCACGGATATGGACCAAACCTGTCCTGCCATGGTGAGAGATAGCTGCCCACATCATAACGCTACCCCCACCACACTGTCCACTTCTTGTACGCAGTTACCCACGTAACGTTCTCCTTGACGTCTGTAGATCCGTGCTTGCTCGTAGACCCGCTGCTCTAAACGGTTTCGTACGGTCTGGTCGGAGTCCTAGTATTTGGGATGCGGTTGAAGTGGCTATGGTCGTCCTTGTACGTAGGTGGCGCAGTCGGATGTAGCAATCTTGGGCGGGGGTAGTTGCTCTTGGTCGTACCGACCTTGGCCGATCATGTGTTAACCCATAGTGTTGAAACCGATCCCATAGCCTTGTGATGGTGCTGGGCGCTACATTGAAAACCCTGGCTACAGCTGATCGGCATTCCCCTACCTGCAAGCGGCCTATGACGTTGTTGCTTTGCACTTCAGTTAATCTTGGCATGCTGTTGAACTGTCACTCCTCGATTGACGCAGATGCCAACAATCAAACGCCCTGAACTTTAAAACCGTTCATAGTGCTGCTGCACGTGCAGTACGTGCAGCGCCATGACCCTGATGTTAATGCACTGGGTGCATTTTTCCGAATCATACGTGTTTCCCAACGGTTTGCATGTCCTTGATGTGATCATTTTGATCCGGGAAATTTGTCACTGACACTATAACACATTAAACCTCTTCATTTCGCACCTCTTGGTCCGCCACTTTTGCTTTTATGGCCAAACATATCCGTATTGCGTTTCTTTTTTGGAAGAGTATATCACTATCAGTTCAAGACACCGTCTATGCCCATAGGGCGACATGCATGTGCCTCATAAATACCCTCGTTATCACAATACCTGTGTGTAGAGTTGTCCGTCGTCCAAAATAAGCTGAGTGTAATTCCAGTATCAGGGGACCAATAGGTAACGTCGGCTTCAACAGCATGTCGACTTTAAGAGTTATAACTGGAATCAGTAGTATACAGGGAAGTACCCACGTGTTATACGTGCCAACTGACATCACTGTGTTTACGCAAACGCTGCTAAAAGTAGAGTCGATTTTATGACTATATCATAAGAATGTATCTATGAATCACTATCAAATAGAGATTATACCAGTTGTTAGCAAAAAGGTGAGCGTATTCTGCCCCACTAGTGGCATCCGTCACAAACACATACAAAGGCAAGTCAATTGCTCAAAGAAACACATGGTAAAGTCAAACGTTGTGAAAGCCGTCTATAGCATTTCACATATTTTCTGTAAAAAACGCTCAGAGATCAACGTCTAACTTCCATGTGTACGCTGCAAACGAGGAATGGCGCCAAGCGAAGTTGCCAGACTTTTTTATGTTTATCGGAATACAATGTCATCTCTCTGGAGAAGTTATCCACAGCAGGGCAACACCCATGACTTGCTAAAGTGTGACGGCATGTCAAAGACAGCCATATTCGGTTGGTGCATCTACGGAATCGATACCACATTAACAGTTTGGACAATTCCGGGGTTGAGATCAATTAGTGGCAGAACAGTTCACAAACGGTGGAGGGGGCACAAGTTTTGCTTTCAGGTCATCGTGAGGCACGCCCATCTGGTATCGTTGCTGCCTCGCCTGTATCAACGCAAATGGTGGTCACAACCGATATTGAATTGGTTTATTGAGTTGTGACACCATTCGTCTTTTAGGGCCTATCGCTCTGTCTCCTGTTACCAGATATGGGTTTTGTCAATGAATTTGTTATGATTAAACATCGATCAGACTAATGATCAAATATCATAAAATTTACACCACGTTACATAACATTTACACCAATTTACATAACATTTACATCACTTTACATAACATTTACATAACATTTACCCCACTTTTCATAACATTTACATCACTTTACATAACATTTACCCCACTTTTACATAACATTTACATAACATTTACCCCACTTTTCATAACATTTACATCACTTTACATAACATTTACCCCACTTTTACATAACATTTACACAACATTTACCCCATTTTTCATAACATTTACATCACTTTACATAACATTTACACCACTTTATATGAAGCACAATTACTTTTTCCTTCAGTACAATCATCACATGTCGATAAGGAAAACGTACGTAAATGTATATTCTTTATTGATGATTTTGTTTATAAATAAAGACAACATTCACATGGGTGAAATGTTCTTATATAACTTGAAATTGAATGCATAGATCCACATTCTATTCACAGAGGCCTACAGATATGAGCAATACATGTATTTTATTTAAGAATAGCGTTTGCTGAACCCCATGTGTGCGGTGAAATGACGAGCTCAAAAAAATGTTCAAAATGCGGTGACATCAGTCCCGTCAAGTAGCATTAAGCACAATCCATGTATTACAGGCCTGTAGGGGTTCCGGGTCCTAATAAATCCCCAGCACAGTGCTGATCAGGAGTTGCTCATGTTTCTACCATCGTATCCCACTGAGTGGGACATCGATCATGCTATCAACCTTGTCCAGATTAGATTTTACAGGCGGCGGTAATACAGCTGTGATATTGCTGACTGCGACATCAAACACAAAATGCAATTAATGTCTCCAACACTGAAGAAGAACAGTTAAACGTGATAGAAGTAAACCAAGACATATGACTTTATACTCATGGTAAAGGAACAGTAGCGAGAGCAGGTGTTTGTGAAACGGGAGAGTTACCATTGCGCATCCAACACGGCCAGTCAGTCAGAGCTGACAGTACTATTTCCCTTTGTACGGTTGACTGCATGCACACCCGATCACCACAAGTCACACGGCCAGTCAATCAAAGCTGATAGTACTATTTCCCTTTGTAAGGTTGACTGCATGCACACCCGATCACCACAAGTCACCCTGCCAGTCAGTCAGAGCTGACAGTACTATTTCCCTTTGTAAGGTTGACTGCATGCACACCGATCACCACAAGTCACACGGCCAGTCAGTCAGGGCTGACAGTACTATTTCCCTTTGTAAGGTTGACTGCAAGCACACCCGATCACCACAAGTCACACGGCCAGTCAGTCAGAGCTGACAGTACTATTTCCCTTTGTAAGGTTGACTGCATGCACACCGATCACCACAAGTCACACGGCCAGTCAGTCAGGGCTGACAGTACTATTTTCCTTTGTAAGGTTGACTGCATGCACACAGATCACCATAAGTCACACGGCCAGTCTGTCAGGGCTGACAGTACTATTTCCCTTTGTAAGGTTGACTGCATGCACATCCAATCACCACAAGTCACACGGCCAGTCAGTCAGGGCTTACAGTTCTATTCCCCTTTGTAAGGTTGACTGCATGCACACCCGATCACCACAAGTCACACGGCCAGTCAGTCAGAGCTGACAGTACTATTTCCCTTTGTAAGGCTGACTGCATGCACACCGATCACCAGAAGTCACACGGCCAGTCAGTCAGGGCTGACAGTACTGTTTCCCTTTGTAAGGTTGACTGCATGCACACAGATCACCACAAATCACACGACCAGTCAGTCAGAGCTGACAGTACTATTTCCCTTCGAAAGCTTGACTGCATGCACACCCGATCACCACAAGTCACACGGCCAGTCAGTCAGAGCTGACAGTACTATTTCCCTTTGTAAGGTTGACTGCATGCACACCGATCACCACAAGTCACACGGCCAGTCAGTCAGGGCTGACAGTACTATTTTCCTTTGTAAGGTTGACTGCATGCACACAGATCACCATAAGTCACACGGCCAGTCTGTCAGGGCTGACAGTACTATTTCCCTTTGTAAGGTTGACTGCATGCACATCCAATCACCACAAGTCACACGGCCAGTCAGTCAGGGCTGACAGTTCTATTCCCCTTTGTAAGGTTGACTGCATGCACACCCGATCACCACAAGTCACACGGCCAGTCAGTCAGACCTGACAGTTCTATTTCCCTTTGTATGGTTGACTGCAAGCACACCGATCACCACAAGTCACACGGCCAGTCAGTCAGAGCTGACAGTACTATTTCCCTTTGTAAGGTTGACTGCATGCACACAGATCACCACAAGTCACACGGCCAGTCAGTCAGAGCTGACAGTACTATTTCCCTTTGTAAGGTTGACTGCATGCACACCGATCACCACAAGTCACACGGCCAGTCAGTCATAGCTGACAGTACTATTTCCCTTTGTAAGGTTGACTGCATGCACACCCGATCACCACAAGTCACACGGCCAGTCAGTCAGACCTGACAGTTCTATTTCCCTTTGTATGGTTGACTGCAAGCACACAGATCACCACAAGTCACACGGCCAGTCAGTCAGAGCTGACAGTACTATTTCCCTTTGTAAGGTTGACTGCATGCACACAGATCACCACAAGTCACACGGCCAGTCAGTCAGAGCTGACAGTACTATTTCCCTTTGTAAGGTTGACTGCATGCACACCGATCACCACAAGTCACACGGCCAGTCAGTCATAGCTGACAGTACTATTTCCCTTTGTAAGGTTGACTGCATGCACACCCGATCACCACAAGTCACACGGCCAGTCAGTCAGAGCTGACAGTACTATTCCCCTTTGTAAGGTTGACTGCAAGCACACCGATCACCACAAGTCACACGGCCAGTCAGTCAGGGCTGACAGTACTATTTCCCTTTGTATGGTTGACTGTATGCACACCCGATCACCACAAGTCACATGGCCAGTCAGTCAGAGCTGACAGTACTATTTCCCTTTGTAAGGTTGACTGCATGCACACCGATCACCACAAGTCACACGGCCAGTCTGTCAGGGCTGACAGTACTATTTCCCTTTGTAAGGTTGACTGCATGCACACCCGATCACCACAAGTCACAGGGCACCGCAGTACAGCATGTGAGAATATACCAAGCGGTAGAAACCAGTGGTAGAACCCTTGATGTAACAAATACTCTAAATGTAAAAGAAATTACATTAAAAGTTGCGGGTTAACCCTTGTTACAACTCTTAATGTAAAAATTACTCTTAATGTAAATTTCTGTACGAAAGGGTTGAAGTGACAGATTATATTTAGTTTAAATTTAGGGTTATCGCTGTCAGATAATACTAGTCGGACCTTCATGAAACTTCACAGATTTAATTGATCGTAACTTTGTCCAGATATGCAAATGACTAATCATCTTTAGATTCCCTTTCAACGACCACCTGGTTGCTATAAATAGTCCCGGACAAGTTTTCAAAAAATAATTACGCATCAGATTTTAGGTTCATAGTTTTAATTTTTTTTAAATATCTGGTCTTGCAGCTGTAGCTGCTCTTGGATTTCTGATTAATTTACTGGAACTTGTGCTGACCTTGGGCACTTATATGTATGGGAAAATTGGGTCTTAAATTGGGTTAATAACCTACATTTCGACCAATCCGAGGACTCTATTCCGTTGCTATTGTAATAAAATGTGCTTTGTGTGCAAAAATTGTATAAATATATTTGAACGAATTTCGAATAAGCAGATGCCTCGGTTACATTGTCAAGGTTATAAAACTTGTTCGGCTGGGTCCTTAAATACATGGTACCTAAATACCAAATTTGAACGAAATTTCTAAAAATTAATCAATTAGGTCTGCAGATGCCCTTTCCGCTGTCATGGAAGCAAGGTAGTAACGTAACGTATTCCATGGTGTCCCTAGATACACCTTTGTACCAAGATTCAACAAAATCACAAATGACATGTTACCAGTAAGATACTTAAAAAGAAAACCTGTAAATACCGACCAGGTTAACCAAAGTTAACCAGAAGAATAGATTATATTATGAATAATTAAAAGAAGCCGAGCAAAAACAATGAAAAATGTAAAAATAGCAAAAGCTACCCTATATTTCCAATCAAACTTTGTTTATAAGAATCTTTGACAATAAATGGGGATATGTACGATATTAACACTTAATGGAATAATATTGTTTACATAAAGGCTTGCGGGTTGTTACTCTGAATGAAAAAAATAATTACAGTAACAGTTAACACGTAACCCTTTATGTTTTATTCTTTACATTTAGAGTATTTTTTACATTAACGGTTGTAGCAAAGCCAGTTTTTCTTTGTATACAATATTATGTACTGAATAATTAAAACCTGACAGAAATTGCTTTCCTAAAAAATCCTAACTTCTCTGCAAATAGTCATATTCCTACTCCCTGGGGACACGGGGCAGTACTGTATGAGTCCCCAGCACCCCATGCTGGTCGTAAGAGGAGACCGAATTGGGCAACCCGATTGCCGAGGGTTGCGCCCCTGTGTCGGCGGAGGAAGGGATTCTGGTAGTTGAGGGCACTGGCACCTTTTGCCTAACACACTACTTTGACCCTAACTTCACCTGGACGGGTGGTAGAATGGGCCAAGCTCTATCAATCGGCTGGTCATGCCATGCCCTGAGCTGTGAAGCTTGTGTTTTGAAAACAGTCCATACTACACTATTTCATACATGAAAATAATAAGCAACATTTTCTTGTATAATTTTGTCTATGCCAGAAGGCGATGGCACATGGGCCAATCTGGCATTTTAGACCTGCAGGTTCTGTTTGTCTTCAGGTAACTGTCAAGGGCCGATTCAAGGCTGACCTTTATTCTGTTGGCAGAAATAGCTACCTGGGTCTGCTTTGCTTGAGTATAGCACCCTTGTAACCCTGATGCTTGAAGTCGGTTCCCACTACAACATCGTCCTTGTTGACACTCGATGGCGGGTGGGAGCAGGGATGTCGAATCTCCATTCTTTAAACATATCTACCCCACAATACACTGGTTCTCGTTCAAATAACAAAAGAAGAAATGTAGAAAAAGATACTGTTTCATCATCTAATGATGAAAGTACTGGACAAAATCCAGATTCATGGCCAGATTCTGGTCGTTAGTTTAACGCTGATTGGAAAAGTATTTCAGTCACATCACGGTGTGCTCTGTTTACACGTGCACATGTTATATTCATACGCTCTTCGCTCGGTTAGACATGGCGGAAGTATGTTGATCTGGTAATAAGTAGAATACAAATTACGTTCACGTTTCACATCAAGGTTAAGCTCGGAACTTGTAAAGACGATTCTCCTCAGGACATGAACTTTATATCAACGAGTCCCGTATCGTATAATTAATTCCAAGAAAGCAGTTACATCACGGTGTGTCAACTCGATGGAGGACAGTCCGATTTGATACAGGCCTAAGAGTTAGTGAGTGAATGAGCTGGGTTTAACACGCCTTTGAAGAGTATACCTGTTGTATCACGGCCGTCAGCTTAATGTAGGAGGATGCATGTCGTATCACGGCCGTCAGCTTAATGTGGGAGGATGCCTGTCGTAGACGTTTTCCACTTTGGTGAAACAGGTATGGTGCTGACAAACCTAGAAACACAATCAGGACGAACCGGGATTCGAACCCACGATCACGGGTTTCAGGCGTGACCAAAGGTCTAAACTCTGCACATCGAATTGCGGCAATTTGACTACTGAGCATCCTGTGCCCCCTGCAGGCTTTAGACGTTTACCCTTTGGTGATCTGATCACGGGTTTGCTCAAAGGAATAATATTGTTTACATAAAGGCTTACGGGTTGTTACTCTGAATGGAAAAGAAATACTTTAATAGTTAACACGTAACCCTTTATGTTTTGTTCTTTACAGTTGTGTTTTTAACGCCGCTTTTAACAGTATTCCAGTTATATCACGGCGTGTCAGCTTAATGTGGGAGGAAAGCCCGAAGTGATGCAGGTCTCAGACGTTTACAACACGAGCACGGGTATGGTGCTGACAAACCTAGAAACATAATTGGGGCGAACCGGGATTCGAATCCACAATCATAGGTTTCTGGCGTGGCCAAGGGACGCAACTCTGCACAGCGAATCGCGGCGCCTTAGACGACTGGGCCACCCGGGCCCCCCGCTGCACAGCGCATGATGGAACCTTAAACGGATTTGCCATCCGTGTTCTGCATACATATAGGGAGGCTAGGACAGTGGGAATATTAAATACATTGTCATCTTTCGTTTTTATGATGTCATATTGAATACGTCATAGACCCCGACTTCTACTACTAGACACCTAGATACATGGGGCAAGGACACTGGGAATATGAATTACATTGTTATCTTTCGTTTCAAAAATGTAATCTTGAGTACGTCATAGACTTAGACTATTCCTACTAGACCCGTATCTTGGCGTAAAAATAACTTCCAGACACCTGTTCATGTCAAGTGCAAGCGGTACTTGTACTGAAATGAAAAGAGCCACCAGTTTGTATAATTTGCCTGATCTGAAGATATGACTTATAGTTACTTACATTATGCAGTTGACATCCTTGCTAGATATATTGTGTTGCTACGAACTGTGTACTGCGTTTGGCAAGTGAATATGGCTCGTTCACATCATGTTCAAAGGGAGATAATACGTTGTGAGTAGTCTCCCTTTTATTGTGTCGCGGCAATCATAAACACCTACTCATATCCCCAAAAGGGACACTGAGTCGTTGAATGACGTCATCATAAACACTGTAATATATTTATCAATTATGCTGAATCATCTTCAGAAGAAATGTTTCCACTGAGACATTATAACTGCCCATCTCGAACATATTTCATAAACGCCTTTACTGTTAAACAACACTTATATAAAATTAACATAACACTTTTAGTTTCAACAAAATCAGTGAATGCGCTATCGTGTGACTGGATTTCTTGTCCATCACTTAATTGTCTGGTTTGTTTACATGCCGCCGTTATATGGTAAGAGTGGTGCGTTGCGTTGCGTTGCGTTGCGGTGCGTTGCGGTGCGGTGCTGTGCTGTGCGGTGCGGTGCGGTGCGCTGCGGTGTCAGAGTCAGACAACTAACACATATTGTTTTGTGTCCAAATTGTACGAGTGGCGGGCGCTATTGATCGGGCAGGACATCCGGATCCATTTCACACCAGGTGTCATCCCCACCTTTAAGTTATGCATTCATATAATTTCAACTATTATTTTGTGGTTCACACCCAATGTAATCTGTTTCGTGAGATGATCGAGACTGGTTATTCTCTGGCGTTGACATTATACATTTTATATATTACTTCATGTTTGATATTATACTCACTCAACATCGTGACTTGGGATGACATACTGAAGTTTTCAAATGTGGACAATCAATGCCAGATCAATTGCGGAAAGTTTGACTTACGCCAAAGTTTCATTGTTTACTCGCTGCAGATAATTACACAATACAATGCCAATTAACGGCTTTTTACGGCTTAGATCAATTACGTGCAAGCACAATCTCTCGAACAAATGAATGTTGTATTATTTGATCATTATGAATGAAATATTTGCTCACCTCTCCTATATCCAATTTGGATTTGGTTCGTTCTGAGTTGTATGTTAACTGATGCATCGTCATGGAAACTGTTACACCAGATACTGGTGTCTTTGAGTTGAGGACAGAACCATAAGACGGTCTAGCTTTCAAAGAGAGAACATCATATATTTGGTATTCTATCTGCCAAAAATGTTGAAGGTTTTCCAAAATACAGTTGGTACATCCAGTGATACAGATGATGTACAGGACACATTGTCAAGTGTCCAGAGACTGATGGCATTGTGTGGGTTATCATGGGACTATCAGCAGTCGAAGTCAGGAAAGAGGTGCACCGTCTCCTCGGTAGCTTCCTGCATATATTCAAGTTTGGTGTGCATAGTTTTCATTCTTTGTTTTATCCAGGTGATACCATTGTATTCGAAAGCTGAATCGTTCACGGACACAGGTCTCGCCATTTCAAGTCACATTGTAATTCTGTTATCAATAACCTTTTGGGGTCTCAGTACCAACATCCACAGCAAGCTACGCATATTCTGCGAGCGTCTTCATGAAGCACGGTTGAAGTTTAAAAGTTGTGTTCCAAACACAACATTGAGGAAGAGGGTAAAGAGAGCATGTATAAGTATAATTATTCTCGCGGCTTTCATCTGTGTGGCCAGTGGAATCACCTTGAGCTTAATGCCTGCGACATCCAGTGAATTATATTGGCCTTTACTTATCTTGAATGCGATATATGGTGGCTATATCAGTCTTCTATACCATTCGATATTGCTTCTGTTCTTGTCCATCTCCCTCCTTCTCACCTATGAATATGATGTTTGCACGCTGAGACTGTTACGGGCATCTGAAGGGTCCGTCAAAGAAGAGGATATCGAGGACATTCGAGGATACCATGCAACACTGACAGGCTTGGTGGAATATGTGTGCTCCTTCATATCTATACACGTGGCTGCTGCCTATCTCAGCTCCTTCCTGATTGTGTGTTTCTGCCTGTACATTCTCATCAACGATGTCCCCTCACTTTTAAACTTTGGTTTTGCGACATTTGGTGTGTACTACTCCATTCTGTGTCTCATCACTGTCACCTATCTGGGTGTCAGGCTGCACGAAGCGGTAAGTGTTAGAATGTTATTGTGGAATTGTACATTGAAACCCATTCAGACAGAAAATCACCTATTCTGAATATTAAATGTATGGAATGTGTATATGACTACAAGGGGTTCTATAATTCGTTTGTTTGGACATATTATCAACCTGGTCGATTTCTCTGAGGATAGTATGAAATGCTGGGGAAAAAAGTATACTCTTGAAAATTTATTTATTCACAGCATTTCAAATGTGCTGAAAACGTCAGTAGTTTGAATACATTCACGGAACACTGAAAACTTAAGGTCCAAAATACAACCATTATACCCTTATCAAATACATCACTATCGAATGACCATTCTTGTTTTCCTCATTTTGGGCCGCCATCAAAATGGATGTTTTCCTTCTTTTTCAAAGTAGTTCGGATTAGCAGGGTTTTATAAAGTAAAACCCCAGACCGGTTAACTATCGATATGGCGAACCCAAATAAAGTGTATATAGTGATTCTACAATGTCTTAAAGCGATTGAATGCATTGTTACTAACTCCTTTATTATTAAAAACGTGGATGAGTATTGTTTTGTTTCCACTTGTCACTGCAGGTTTAGAGAGTTGGGTTTATCGCCGCTTTTAACAGTATTCCAGTTATATCGCGGCGTGTCAGCTTAATGTGGGAGGAAAGCCCGAAGTGATGCAGGTCTCAGACGTTTACCACTTCGGTGAAACCCACGAGCACGGGTATGGTGCTGACAAACCTAGAAACATAATCGGGGCGAACCGGGATTCGAACCCACAATCATAGGTTTCTGGCGTGCCCAAGGGACGCAACTCTGCACAGCGAATCGCGGCCCCTTAGACGTCTGGGCCACCCGTTTAGGCATAACCACAGAAACAAATAATTAATGGGATACCTTGGGACCACCAGTGGCATCGTAAGACTTTTGTATTATATAATCCGATATTTTGTCAATCAAAATGTTTTATTTATGAACTAGGATTAGTTTTGAAACTGGAATGTTTGTATACAGGCACACCGACCTCTGAACATTCTGCATGACCTGGCTGGAAGAAATATGCCAGATAGAGTGATTGCACTGGTAAGAAAACATGACAATTCATTTACAGACCACACTTCAACCTCATCTGGCATATATATGTTAAAATGGTAATTGTATATTTTAAGAACTTGTTCTTCTACGCACGTCAATGTGGCATATATTAACGGTTAAGCGATATGATCTATGCTATGTAATACATTATTCACATAAGTTCTTGTAGTTACTCGAAATCTGAGCATACCTGTGAAAACCTATGTTTGCGGTAAAAGGTTGTCGTAAGAAGCGACTAACAGGATCGGGTGGTCACGCTTGCTGACTTGTTGGACACATGTCATCGTATCCCAATTGCGTAGATCGATGCTCATGATGTCAATCATTGGATTGTCTGGCCAAGACTCGATTATTTACAGACCGCAGTCATATAGCTGGAATATTGCTGAGTGCGGCGTAAAACAACAATCAATATGTACGCGCGTGCACGTGTGTGTGTTTTTTATTGGAATCCCTACTTAGGCAAAATAGGTAAATGTCTTTTACGGACATAAATGCATACAGATCCACTGGACAGGGAACAAATTAACCACATTTGAGCAAATCCGGCAAAAAGTGGTATATAAATGTATACTATTATTATATTAATATCCCAATGAATATAAAACATTAAGCAACTCTCACCGAGATGGCCTTATTGTCCGTTAGGCCTACCAGAACAACCGACGTCCTCACCCACCCACATGCTCCTGTAACACACAATCTCACCTTCACACATTTCATGTTTCCAGGTTTCATTTCTAACTTGCACTTCAAACTGTGTCTTAGTTTGCGGGAAACTCCTCTAATATTTGAAACTGGCAGGAAGTGACTTTACCAGCTCTATCCTACCGTCCTGTTCCAGACCTACTGTGTTTGTTCTGATTCCTTAGGGTAGTAGTTCGGTTTCACACAGCTGGCACATTTATTCTTCGCTTCATACTTCAATGATCACAAAACACCCAGTCATGAGAGGAGTACTGCGTTGCTGTGCCAGGCAACAAATACATACTTTGTCATGCAAATTGTGAGTGTGGCAGATGCTACCAGGAGGACAGTATATGCTTACTCTTTTCTCGACACCTGGTGTCATTACTGATTTCCAGAGATCCGTTAATTTGCCTTTTGCGCCCAATGGAATCTGTTTCGTTCAGACATGACTATTTGACTGTGTTAATACCGCGAAATTTCACTCACTCATGCATTCTAAGATATCTGATACTTAGGATGCATACTGCCACATTATACCCAATGGAACACATAGTCACATTTAATACAAATATTAATAGATTTGAAATTATTTTTATCAAGCACCTTACAGGTTATTTATGTTGAATTTGATAAATGTCATCATGTTCCTGAAGATATCTCATTTGATAAATGTTGTTTAATGATGTCACTTCGAGGGACGTTCAATACGTTTTGCAACTTGGGCATTTGTGTTTTCACAAACAATGTCAACTTGTGGCAGGTGTGACACTAGTCATAACATCAAGTTGACACGTGTCATAACAAGTTCCAGACACAACAAGTTAGATGTGATGGCTTCATTCACTTCATTGTGGTCACAATCAAGGATTCTCTCAAACATGAACAACGCGCTGTAATAAATTTCCGTACCAAGGAGGGACGCAAGGCAAAGGAAATCCATGATCGCATGAGTAAAGTGAAAGGTAAGGATGCTCCTGACTATTCCACAGTTTGACGTTGGTCTCTACAGTTTAAAAGGGGTAGGGAGTCCATAGACGATGACCCAAGGTCAGGCAGGCCTTCAGATGCCACCCAACCGGAAACCATTGCTGCTATAGAAAGAAGAATTTTGTCTTTCTGATGAGTGAAAGTATCTGAACTTTCTAGGGAATTCTAAACATCAGTTGGAACTGTTGGAACCATTATTCATGAGCATCTTGGTATGCTCCGGCAAATGAAATCTGCCCTACGTGGAAGACGCTTCCAGGATGACGACGACATAAAGGCTGCCACAGAGGCGTGGTTAGAGGGCCAATCAGCGGATTTCTATAAAAGTGGTATTAAAAGCTTGAAGGACAAATGGAATACTTGTTTTGAGGTGAATGGAGATTATATTGAAAAATAAAAGTGCAAAAGATATTCTGCAACTTGGTCTAAGTTGCAAAACGTATTGAATGCCACTCGTATCATAAAAAAAATAATAATTTTGGAACATTTATATTATTACGTTGTTATTAGTAAATAGTATATGTAACTTAATAAATATATAGTGTCTTATCAATAGTTTAATTTTTCTCACGAATTCTCACCCAGGTCACATTGTTCGCAAACAAGTTGTCTCAACGTCAGATCGCAATCAGTGCTTTAGGCCTGATGACCATCACGAAGGACACGATCCTTACGGTATGTTGATTTAAATTTATTCATTTATAATCTTCGCTGAAACCTAAACAGAATATATATATATATATGTATATATAGCTTCATTACAGCCCAATAGCCCATTGTAGTTCCATTACCTTGCTTTTTGTTGACACAGATCGTCGGGACCCTCCTCACCTATGTTTTCATCGTGATCCAGTTTAAACCGGAATCAACGGGTGGAATGGGGCAGGATACAAACACCACGGCAGGATAACTGCATCAAGTCGTATTTGACTTGCGCTTGAAGTTTGTGCACTAATGGCTTTGCAGCTTTTGTTTGTAATGTATTGACATCGTCGCTGTGGACACCATGCTTTCAACCGCCTTTGAAAGTGCTCTTGATAATGGAACAACTTTAATTATTGATTCACATGTTTTCAGCGAAATGCAGGCTCGATTGATTAAAACAGGTAACGTAGTGAGAGGAATGAGAGCTATCTCCCTTACATCATTTGTCCCTCTCAGAAGTGGTCTCGATTTTTCTAATTATACCTATACAAACTTAAGCCTTTTCTCAGCATGAATGCATCGATATCCAACTCAACCATACTTAAAAATGGCTGCCGATCACTGATCGCTCGGGTGTTTTAGGCAACGATGGTTTGGGTACAGGTATCTGCTATATAGGTAATAACTCTTTATACATATTTACTTAATGCTCATGTATTTACCCTTGTATTGTATGTGGTGTATATACCCTTTAACATGTTTGTTTGTTTGTTTCTTGCTTAAGGCCGAACTCAGCAATATTCCAGGCATTTGACGGCGTTCTGTAAATAATCGAGTCTCGACCAGACATTCCAGTGATTGACATCATGAGCATCGATCCACGCACTTGGGATACGATGACATGCATCAACCAAGTCAGCGAGCCTGACCACCCGATCCCGTTAGTCGCCCCTTACGACAAGCATAACATGTTTATACACAAGTCTCCTATGAGTGTGTCTCATATATGATACGACTGTATTCTTATGTGTTTTTACATGTGCGTATGAGTTGAGACTCAAATAAATTATCCGTCTGTCTGTCCAAGGGATTCGCCCTGACTGCTTGGATGATGAGAAGGCACCACTAAACGAAGGCAAATGGTTTGCATACAAATGGTAACATGCATGGAACTGGTAACGTTAAAAGGAAACTGAATGCGATATGAAAGTCAACGTAACCTCCTCAGCGATTATTTATCGCGAGGACATAGTGAGCTTACAAAAACACTGCCTGGATCTCAGCGATTCAAACCAGACGAAACCCTGCATATATCTGTCCTGTTGGGTCATGTAAATTACATCTATCCCAATTACAATGCTATCTTCCAAAGACCTAGGAAACTCACAAACAAATCTTCCAACAATCACTGGTTCACTGCACAGGCACTTGCAAATCAACATGATGAAATCAATTAATCAATGTTAGTTGAGGTGAAATGGGGTTTAACGTCGCGTCCAAGATTATTGCACTTATATAGCGACGTGTATGTACGTGTGTGCTTGTACTAGTCCGGACTGATGCCGATTTATAGTGCTAGCTCACTGAGATACCATGCCGCAGTTTAACATGAATACCCCACTCAGACACAGTATACTGACTCCGAGCCCACCAGTCCTTGCTTTAGCCCCTTAATGCCGTGCGCCAGACAGGGTAACAACAAGTACCATCTTTTAACGTCTTTTGGTATGACGCGGCCGGGGATCGAACCCCGGACCATCCGCTCTCCGGGTGGACGCTCTACCACTAGACCACGGAGGCGGTCCAATTAATCAATACGTGCACGAACAACTGTGACCACAGTCACAATTGTTTCACATGCTGATGTCGAATGTTTCAAATCATGAAACTGGCGGGTCAAAAGATTGAAGAATCAGCAATGTAAAGCCATTTCAACTCGTCTTCAGCAAGGCTTATTAACGCCGTTATTCATTCATCCTTCAGGTTGGTTCATTGGCAATCACCATGTACCCACATTCTCGTTCCCAGTAAAGTCATAGGCTAATGTTGAACCACATCACAGATCGGGGTTGTCATCTGATTCCTGAAGCTGTCAATGACACGGAGGCTGGCTGTCAACACCTTCTTTGACAGCCATTGGCTGTAGTGACGAGTAACGGTTTAGTAGGTCAGGTTACGACACGTCCAAGGTCGGGGTGGAGATGTAGCTATATTGACTTTGTATTATTTTCAGGAGGTAAGTGCTAACTAACACGACGTACACATATTAATAAAGGATACAAAACCCCTTTCAATATACAAGAGAAATCTCTGCATAAATTGCACGATTACTACTGTATCATTTGCATGTGTTTATAAATCACTATCAAATAGTAATGATACCAGAGGTTCGCAAAAAGGTAAGCGTATCCTGCCCCACCATCAAATACACATGCAAAGGCAAGTCAATTGTTCACCTGAAGAAACAAGGGAACATATGTTACAAGTCAAAATGGGGAATTGCATCGGACATAAATATTGTCGCTGAAGCGTCAAATTTCGAAATGTTCACCGCATGTCTACCACAAAAAGTTTTGAAAGCTTTACAGAGGCCATAAATGTCATAACTACAGAGCAAGAGTCGCATGACGCTCTTTGAAATCTTGATAGAAAGAGCATGCTCGATTGTATCTCATAAGTTATAATAGTCCTCTAAGGTGCCGCGATTCGCTGAGCAGAGTTGCGTCCCTTGGGCACACCAGAAACCCATGATTGTGAGTTCGAATCCCGGTTCGCCCAAATTTATTTTTCTAGGTTTGTCAGGACCATACCTTTGCTCGTGGGTTTCACCGAAGTGGTAAACGTCTGAGATCTAAATCACTTCGGGCTTTCCCCTCACATTAAGCTGACACACAGTGATATAACTGGAATAATGTTAAAAGCGGCGTTAAACCCAACTCGCTCACTCCTCAATTGGATTTGGTATTTTATACCATATGTGAAGATGTTAACAAACATTTTTCAGTCATCCTGTGTTCATTGCCCAACGTTAAAGTGGACTGGCGATGCTATTACCAGCAGACAACAGAGGGAGACATGTGTATTAAATGAAGCCAAGGTGGAGTGTTAGAGTGAAAGTAAATATTGATTGACTGCATTTCGGAACAGAGAATTTATCGGGAAGCATTAGCGTGCACATGCATCAACCTCTCTACAAATAAACGGAATTGTATTTACTGTGTCATCATTTGAAATGACATTTGTCTGAATTGAAGATAGTAGCTAATACTACTTTAACAAAAAGCTTTTATCTAATTACGATCATTGCGAGTGACTTAACAATGCAGGGCAGTATCATGCAAACCAATTGACATGTCGACATTCCTCGATAAAAGTCGGCATTTGATATGACATACTGAGACTGCTAGCTGGATTGACGTGACGCAGCAATAGTTTCTCTCACCATGTCTCGTGTTCAGCCACAGCAGGCATCATCTTCATCTTCATCTGATGGAAAGAAAGAAACAACCAACTCAAGATCTGTCCTACAACTACTTAGACCAGGGTTAATCTTGATGCGTGTTTGTGGAATAAGCACTGGTCCACATGTTACTGTGGAGAATATAGGATGTACTGACGACCGTTTCAGACTGCTTCACAAAGATGGCTGGTTCCATATACTCTACTGTGTCCTCATAAACTCATATCTTTGGATCTACACAGGAATACTTGCCTGTAACGTTGCACTACTTGTACCGATGTCAAGCGAATGGATAATAGTTTTTCAAATAATGGCTCTGAATTGTATGGCATCTGGGTTGTGTACTTGGGCCTCACTGAACTATCGAGATGCAACATACCAGTCTTGGTGTAAGGATTTCTATTTATATGAACAACGTTATGGTGTTCATGAAAATATGAAAAACATGGTAAAGAAAAGCAGGATGGTTGTTGCGTTTGTGATGTCCTCTGGTATTTGTGTGACAGGAGTGATGTTCACGTATGTCCTTGTCATCCAAGAAGTTGGAGAGCTTACTTTCGTTAATGCTTTGGGATGGTTGAACTATTTGATATCAATCATCAATTATTTCATTTACTCCATTTTAACAACGAGTTCTTTTGTGGGTGCAGTGATTGGAACATACCCTCTTTGTTCTGAACTTGACGTGATAAACATAATTATGAAACGATGCGTCGAACAAAACATGAATCATCAAGAAAACCAGACATTCAGATCGGAATGTGCCCCTGAATATCAGTGTGTAAAACTAACGGACATAATACGTCGACATAAGCACATCTGTTCTTTAATATCTGGGTATGGTGACTCTATTGCATACTTTCAATTCGGAACGTTTTTCATGTCACTGCCGCTGTCATGCTTTTCACTGTATGTCCTCCTGACACGTATGGAATCACAAAATAATGTTTTTCTGTGTACGTTTATCCTGGTCTCTTGCAGTGTGTCGTTCATCGTGATGTCCGTGACAGGCGTGAGGGTCAACGTAAAGGTGAGTATGTAGTCGATAACAGATTTCGATACCTGATTTTCCCTATGAGAAATGGATTCTGATTGGACAGTCAGAGGTTCAAATCACAATCCGTGAAATAACTGGAATACTGTTCAAAGCGCCGTTAAACCCAACTCACTCACTCATAAAAGCAGTATGCTTATCTTCTCACTTTTTGCACTTTTAATCAAAACTTTCAGCCCATTAACAATGATTTGTCCATGACACAAGGATATCACAATGCTACTTTCATCACATGTGTTGTAACAGGCTCATGCTGCACTTCAATGCGTCTTAAAGATCTCGACGGCCGACCTCAGCGAAACAACCATGAGAGAAGTGAGTAGTAGGACTTACTAAAGCAAAATCATATGTCATTTAAAATTGTCCTATTGTGGAATAAGCAGTGCTTGGAATGTGGGATCGGTGGCTGGTCCAGCTGTGAATGTTTACACAGATAGTATCACGAATCCTCTCGAAATCGGCTATTGGTTTTCAATTTCATTTACTTACAGGTGAAATTAACGACCAGTCACTTGTTGTTTCTTTCTCTCAGGTTACAAATGATTGTGCAAATAAAATGCATTGTGGCGACATTTCAGGTGTGGCAGTGTACTGTTAGGTGTCGCATAATAGTGCTCAGTAATCAGTAATCATGTTTTCACCTTACCAGAAAAGATTAGATATTGATTTCGAGACCATTTTGCATTTAATGAGATGTGGATTTGAAGACTACAAGACAGCCTTGCTACAGAATTGGTTTGTTGTTTAACACCGCACTCAGCAATATTACAGCTATATGACGGCGGTCTGTAACTAATCGAGTCTGGACCAGACAATCCAGTGATTGATATCATGAACATCGATCCACGCAATTGGGATCGATGACATGCATCAACCAAGTCAGCGAGCCTGACCACCCGATCCCGTTAGTCGTCTTTTACGACAAGCATAGTCGCCTTTTACGGCAAGCATGGGTTGCTGAAGATCTATTCTACCCCGGAATCTTCACGGGTCCTTGCTACAGAAACTGAATATTTGTCACAGGTGAACCAGTCCACAAGCCTGCTCACTGGGACAACAATTGGCTACAGCGTGTATGGTCTCTTTACCATCACTCCATCGAATCTTCTAACGGTAGGTTGATAACTAATTTTTAAAGTGTTTCTTAAACGGGAGCTCAAAAGAGAGGAAACAGGAAACGAATATATTGAAGAAATAGGTTTTTAACCGGAAAGTGTGGCTAGTGTGGATGTTCATGATCAGAAGATTTGAACAATGGTTTCTGGAGACTTGGTGTTCTGAACTACATATGTTATTATTGTTTCAGATTGTTGGAACTTTGGTTACCTACTTTGTCGTGGTTCTGCAGTTTCGTGCGCCAGACTGCGAGACGAGTCTTGACATATTGTGGCAGGATCTGGTGGCCAATGTTACTCTACTTCTGGAGGGTATGCGTAATGCCACGTCACATACATAGGTGCATTTACACATCATGTAAACATGTGCCTATTATTTCTTCAACAACTTCTTCTTGTTGCTTCACTGTCGATATTATTTTCAGTGTGCTAGTAAAACTATATATTATGTCTGTTGAAACAATTGTGGGTAAGGTAGACATCTTGATTGGTTTGGAAGTTTACATTTTGCAATGGCATAATACCGTTTAATTAAAATTAAATTGATAAATATTTTGTTTGTTGTTTGTTTAATGCCGCAATCAGCAATATTCCAGCTATATGACGGCGGTCTGTAAATAATCGAGTCTGGACCAGACAATCCAGAGATTGATATCACGAGCATCGATCCACGCATTTGGTTTGGTTTGGTTTGTTTGTTGTTTAATGCCGCACTTAGCAATATACCAGCTAAATGACAGCGGTCTGTAAATAATCGAGTCTGGACCAGGATTGACATCATGAGCTTCGATCCACGCAATTGGGAATCGATGACATGCATCACATTTGGTTTTTTTTGGTTTGGTTTGTTGTTTTACGCTGCACTCAGCAATATTCCAGCTATATGACGGCGGTCTGTAAATAATCGAGTCTGGACCAGACAATCCAGTGATTTACATCATGAGCTTCGATCCACGCAATTGGGAGCGATCACATGCATTAACCAAGTCAGCGAGCCTGACCGCCCGATCCCGTTAGTCGCCTTTTACGACAAGCATAGTCGCCTTTTACGGCAGGCATGGATTGCTGAAGACCGCTGATCGCATCACATTTGGGATACGATGACATGCATCAACTAAGTCAGCGTGCCAGACCACCTGATCCCGTTAGTCGTCTCATACGACAAGCATAGTCGTCTTTTAAGGCAAGCATTGGTTGGTTGGTTGGTTTAATGTTTTACGCCACACTCAGCAATATTCCAGCTATATCACGGCGGTCCGTAAATAATCGAGTCTCGACCAGACAATCCAGTAATTGACATCATGAGCTTCGATCCACGCAATTGGGATCGATGACATGCTTCAACCAAGTCAGCGAGCCTGACCACCCGATCCCGATAGTCGCCTTTTCCGACAAGCATAGTCACCTTTTACGGCAAGCTTAAGTAAAAATTGCCATGTTTATGTCGATCCGAACAGCAATTCCGAATCATGTTCATATGCTAAAAGAAACAGATCAGTAAAAAGGGGAGCACAACTTGTGCCAATCGGGACCCCGACTTCTTGTGGTTGGTTTGTTTGTTTGTTGTTTTACGAAATGCCAGGCCTGTCCGAAAATGAGCATCTTCGAGCCATTGGTATGCTTGAAGCAGGATCAAGTCAACGTGATGTTGCAAGACAATTTACCGTCCACAGAAACACCACTTGGTGTTTATGGCAACGTTGGCAACAGACGAATGCAGACAGAGACCATCCTCGGAGTGGCAGGCCACGCCTAACCAATAATCGACAAGACAACTGGATTCGAACAACACACCAATGAAATCGATTCCAGCCAGCAACAGTGACTGCAAGAAGCATCCCTTGCTTTCAACGAATATCTTCACAAACCGTACGTCGTCGCCTCAGATGTGCAGGGATTGTCGCCAGAAGACCCGCCAGACGTCCCATTTTGAAACCAGGAAACCACCGTCAAGCACGTCTACAGTGGTGCCAACAGCGTCTACGCTGGACGGCCATGCAGTGGGGACAAGTTCTATTCACTGACCAGTCTCGTTTTCACCTCAGCCACAGCGATGGACGGATTCGAGTGTACCGACGTCGAGGTAAACGTTACAACAATCATTGTGTCATGGAAGAAGATCGGTTCGAGGGCGGCAGCGTTATGGTATGGGGTGGGATTACAGCAAAACAGAGGACCCGTTTGCTAGTGGTAGAGGGAAATCTCAATGGACAGCGCTACCGCAACAAGATCATCGGCCCTGTTGTTCTGCTGCTTTTGCGTCGTCATGCGTCGCCCGACGTCATGCTCTAATTGTTCCGGATTCTCTTCAACAAAACAACGTGAATGTCATCCCCTGGCCGGCTCGCTCCCCTCATCTCTCACAAATGGGGCAAATGTTGGATGAGATGGATCCGCGCCTTCGAGGTCAACCATGTGTTCCACAGACACTCCAGGAACTTCGAAAACATGCTCCAGCACATATGGACAGATATCCCACAGGACTTTGTACGACGCCTGGTCCATTCCATGAGACGAAGATGTGTTCCTTGCATCGCAACCAGAGGTGGACACACACGTTATTGATTTGTAAATTGACATTTTGGCATGTTCATGTTTTTTTTAATGAAATCACGCATTTTCTGAAGTGAGTATGGCAAATTAAACCATTTGAACACCTACAGGATTCTTTTATCTGTTGCACACCCAAATTGTTTCAGATTTGGTAAAAAATATAACTTTTCATTAAATCTTCTTCAATGTCACAGGAACGTTTGTTATTCAGTATATTTAGTGAGGTGACAACCAATTTCTGTGCATACCATGGACACACCACCGGAAACGCCAGCAGTTAACAGACCTACTTCACCTGCTAGTGTTGACAAAACTCTTTTGGTACCATTCAACAGCCAAACACTTGCCTCCACACCGGCCAAGATGAATAGCATTACATCTCTAAGGCGCAGAGGCACCTTGCCCATGGTGGGTATTCGCCAGCCCCTCGGGGGACCAGTTCGTCTGGTCGACACCATTCGCCTCTTCCCAGTTACCATCATAGTGAGCTGCCATCAAGTTTGGCAGCAGCCACGTCGGGGCGTTACTCCAGCGCCCCACCACCCTTGTTAGGCGGGATGCAGCACCCATTTCTTTCGGATAGAGGGGCGAGAGCAGAGTTTCCAGGATCGCCCTTGGACAAGTATTTGAGGGAGATAGAGATGCTGAAGTGGGAATGTGAGAGAGTCTATAGGGAACAATACCAGTGGGAATTGGCCACTCAAAGGCGGGAGCAAGAACGCAGAGCTATGAAGGAGGAATACCTATATAAATTACGCAGTGCGGAGGAAGAAAGAATGAGAGCAGGGGAAGAACTATCTCAGTTACAGGACAAGCTTCGCAGTGCCGAGAGGGGCAGGCTAGAAGAATGTGATCAAGTACAGCCTAAGGAAGCAAATATTCGAGTGCACCTGAGCATGGAGTCGCAGCCAGGCGTGGATGATAGACCGGAGTTCACCACGAACCGTAGAGAGGACTTGAACTCAATTAACAATGTCATCTCCAACTTTTTGTGAAGGACCTCAGGACCACTGGGCAAATCTCTACATCAACCCCCGGTGGGGTGTACAGGGCCTTAACCCATATATCCGCACAACAGGCAATTGGATCAACCAAGAATGGATCTTCCAGAGAGCAGTGGCAGTACACATGTAGGTGAGGTTGAAAATCGGATCAAGCTGTTAATGTGGAAGCAGATATCCCTGGAGTAGATTACCGGGCCTAAACGGTCAATGCCAACCAACAGAGACCACCACAAGTATGCTGCAACCCTGAGGTCACAAGAGAAGTTCAGATAGAATGCCGAACAGATCCCCTAGGCCAGGACCAAAGACCATGAGCGAGGTGAGGCGAATAGAAGACCCCATCAGGAGCGACCCGACTGGGGAACAGGTCTGAAGACCCCACCTATTTCCTATGGAGGGAAGGGGAGCTGGAGTGCCTTCCAGATCCAACTAGACACCTTGGCAAGAAATCACCCCATGGACCGACCAGCAAAAGTTTGACACCCTCTGCCTTTGTCTCAAGGAGGAAGCCCTTGGATATTTTGCCATTTGTAAGGGACGACAACACGACATATCTTTCGAGGCCATGGCCTCAAAAATGAACAAATGGTTTGACAAGGCAGAATTATCCGAGATGGCCCAGATTAAGTTTCAGACGATGCGCCAGGAGTCAGACGAGTCTCTTGAAACATGGTCAGAGCATTTAGTCAACACTGCCGTGATTGCCTTCCCAGTTCTGCCTTGCTACTATGTAGACAAGCAAGTAATTACAAAATTTTGTCAAGGTTGTTCAAATAAAGAAGCCAGTTAGTTTGTCACTAATCTTCGCCCCAATACTTTGAAGGATGCAATAGATAGGGTCTGGCATTTTCAACACCATGCTCAAGTGGTATATGGGCGGCAACCCCGTCGAGAGATGAGACAGGTAGTGGTGGAATAAGATCTGATAAGCCTAACCGGGTAGTGGATGGAGGGAGAGAGAGGGCTGTGGTAATTCAAGAAGGAGACCAAGAAGGACATCGAAGAGATTAAAAACATGCTTAAGAAGTTAGCAGAAAACATGTCTAGAGCAAGAGCCCGTTCTTGGTCACCCAGCCCTGGGCGCAATGACGGATGCTTCGCTTGCAGCGAGCGGGGACATTTCAAAGCCGACTGTGCGAAAAGAAGCCCTAAGCCAGAGAAGAAAGTCAACTTCACGATTCCTCAACCAGGTTCCCCAAAATCCCAGGGACTCAACAAACCCTATAAAACAAGTAGGGTACTACACCGATGAAGAAACCAGCCTCCCAATGATCAACATTAGAACCCTGACCCAAAGAGTCTCAATCATGATCACCTTCAGATACAGGATTTCTCAACCGAAGATGTGATTGACAGTGGAGTGGAGATGACTGTTATGTCCGACAGGCTGTTTGCGTAATTTGACGGACCAACCACCCACAGTACAAGAGGTCATGTTGAAGAATGCAGGGAGAGATCTTAAAATGAAAGGTTTCATAACGGATATGACAAGAATAAGGATCCAGGGGAAAACTTATTGATTGCCCATATGTGTGGCGCCAATAGAAGATGACATGTTACTGGGAGCAGATTTCATCCTTCGCCATTGCAACATTATTAACCTGGAGGATTATGTCTTAGTTATCAGTGGCATAGAAGTGCCAATGATGATCAAGTCCCGAAGAGGTCCCGCAGTATGTGGAATCCGACTAGCATCCAAGACTAGTATTCCCCCAAACTCTGTCCGAATGGTCAAGTGAACGCTCGACGATCAGTTCCGTCAGTATATGACGGGGCCCAGTGAGACCATCCTGGGAAAAGTTTTTATCCCTGAAATACTACATGGGCCAGGCAAAGAGCCATTCATATGCATGGTAAATCCCACAGAGAGTACCATCAAGCTACACGAAGGACAGGAGGTAGGCCAAGCTTCGGAGGTGGAGGAAATCAGCCCAGATGGAGATACCCGGGAGCAATGCCAAAGTAAGGCCAAGTCAATCAAGCAGAGGATGTGAAGAATACCTCTCAGGTTTGTGGAAGAAGAAGAAGCACATCTCAACAAAATGCTAAAAGCAGGAGTCATTCAACCTTCTACTTCTGAGTGGGCTGCAGCACCGGTGCTTATACGCAAGTCTGAGCGAAACATCAGAACGCTGCTTATCAAGGATCCCTGTTGAAGACTCCTGTGAGTACTACCAGTCTACAATGGAAAAAGAATCCTCGCCATGTGGAGGGTGCAGATACTGCCCAAAAGCCCACCAGAATTGGGAGCGGTTCGCCGAAGTAGTAGATTACATGGTCCCACTTGCCGGCCGAACCCCAAGAGGCCAATCGAATCAAGTGCTTGAAGTACCAGGCCGGCCCACCGGAGTGCCGTCAACAGGCTTCTGCACTACAGAGAATCTGTTAGAATAATTCTCTAAGGGGGGAGAAAGAATTAGGGAGGATTCGAGCATCCCAGTGGAAACAGTAGCCATCAAAGTTGATGGGGGACGGGATGTAAGTGTCAGGTCGTCAGTGACTGAGCCGCAGGAAACAGATGTGGAATCCTCTAGTTCTTTTGGGCATTCCAAGGGGGAATTAGCCAGCGCCCATCAAGAAGATATGGATTTAAGAGGGTTGAGAGAATGGATGGAAGAAGGGAAATCCCTGCAAGACGCTCAACTTTACCTATCAAATCCAGCAGCAAAATTCTACTGGCTTAACAAGGAAATGTTCTTAAAAGATATACATGGTCTCCTGTACATAAAGGACGACACAGTCGGTGAGACCCAAGTACGACAAGTGATCCCCAAAAAGCTGCAGAGGGAGGTACTTAACTGTCTGCATGACATCCCACTGCGGGACTCATGGGAGTAGGGAAGACAAGTGAGCGACTTAAAGCTAGGTACTTTTGGTATCACAGCTCTCAAGATGTTCGAGAGTATATTGCTACCTGCAGACAGTGTTCTTGTGACAAGAAGACACATAAACATGTCCGAGCCAGGATGGAATGCTTTCATGCAGGAGCTCCAATGGAGAGAGTACACTTGGATTTCATGGGTCCTCTACCCGAGTCAGAAGGGAAATGAATACATTCTCATGATTGTGGATCAGTTCACAAAGTGGGTCGAATGCATTCCCTTACCATGTCAGATGGCTGAAGAGCCTGCTCGAGTAGTGGTTAATGAGTTTTTTGGAAGGTTTGGTTTTCCATTCCAGATCCACACGGATCAAGGTCCAATTTTTGAAAGCAAGCTGTTTCAAGCCATTTAATTATAATAATAACTACAGATTTATAAAGCGCTGGTATCCAGTTCGAAGAACTGCTCAAAAGCACTTCATTTGAATCTACACAAAAAAAGAGGGACATTACACAGCTAGGAAAACACAAAGCCTCAATACTCTAAGAAAGATTTGGTGAAAAGATAGGTTTTGAGTCTTGATCGGAACAAAGTAGGACTGTCAATGTTCCTAATATCCAATGGCAGCCTATTCCATAGCTCAGGGGCAACTTTGGCGAAACTCCGACCTCCAAAAGTCGACATTCTAACACTAGGCACAGAGAGTATGGACTGGCAGCTTGATCTGAGAGATCTCCCAGGCACGTACTCTTCAAGAAGCTCGCTGATATAAGTTGGTTTTTGATTGTGTCTCGCATTGAACACAATCAGCATCACTTTATACTGGATTCGCTCATTGATTTTAAGCCAGTGGAGGTTCCGTAGAATCGGTGTGATATGGTCAAACTTTTTGGATTTAGTAACAAGCCTGGCTGCACAGTTTTGAACTCTTTGAAGTTTAGTCAAGGGGTTATGAGGAAGGCCGATGAGTAGTCCATTACAGAAATCTAGATGTGATAGAACACATGCGTGAACTAGAGAAGCAGCTGTGAGTTACTGCAAGTAACCAAGTCCAGGATCACTCCATATCAACCGTCATCCAATAGTCAGGTGGAGAGATATAACAGAACCCTTATGCAAATGGTGCGTTGCCACATCGGCAAATCCCAATCCTCATGGGATGAATACTTGCCTCAGCTAGCCAGTGCTTTTAGATCTTCAGTCAACCGACATACTGGGTTCACGGCCAACCGACTTATGTTAGAGCGAGAAATCAACATTCCGGCTGATTTGATGTTTGGGACGCCCAATGATGACGGGGAATCGGGTCTCTCCAATTATGTCAGGGATCTTAAGCTCGCTAGCCAGAAGACAGCTGAGAACAGTGGTGGTGAGAATGAAGAAGGACTATGACCTCAAGACCCAGAACCTTCGAGGAAGGCAAGGCTGTCTACATCCTGAACTTTGCAACCATGTTGGGAAAATGCAAGAAGCTGTGCCCAGTGTGGAAGGGGCCCTACTTGACAGTGAAAAAACTGACCGCCAATCTGTTTGTGGTCCAGGATCCCCGGAAGGAGATGACGGTACACCATGATCGTATTCAGCCCTGTAGAGACAGGGGCTTACACATCTGGCTAAAGAGACGACAACAGTCCAGGCCGGTAGATGACTTAGAGTTAGATTGACTCTATGAGGAGTCGGACAAAGTGCAAGAGTCATCTTAAGGAGAGTTGTTCTGTGTGTGTGTCGGGGGCCAGATGACAGGTCGTTTATGATAGGTTGCGATGAGTGCGATTGGTTGTTTCATGGGGCCTGTGTCAGAGTGAAACCCGAAAGGCGGAAAACATGGAACACTTAAGGTGTCCACTCTGCAGTATCCTAGAGTAATGCATGCCTTGCAAAACCTGTGGGCAGATAGGTTGAGTAACCATGATGTCTTATCTTGCAGCCAATATTCACAGGGGAAACAGCTAAAATCTATCAACAGAATTTGAAATGTCAAGCAGCGAAGATTAGGGGTTGATGGGCTACTATGAGGAGAAAGAGCCTGTCACCATCATCGATATTTTACTCCATGGCGCGCAGGTCCCGGAGAGGTGCCCAGGCCAGGATGTTCTGATGGACCCACCTAGGACCACAACATCAAGGGGGCCCCTAGTGGACTTTTCGAGGCCACCACAGATGATTCCCCCGAGGGAGTGGTGCCACCATGGCAAATGTGGAGGAGATGGCCTCCCGGAAAAGGGATAGAACAAGCTCTTCCCAGGATTCCCAAGAGGCAAGCCACAAGGCCCAGCGGAGGGAACAGCCATTGACAGTATACATTCCGGCAGGCGCGGAAGTAGGAGGTCGCCAAGTGATAAGGAGATGGTCACCCTCAAGGCGACGGTCTCCCGTCAGGAGGCAGTCTTCCGCCCATCGGCACTCCCCCTCTCATCGTCGGACGGCGAAATGGGACCCTCAGCTGCAAGAGGACCCAGTTCAAAAGACGAGTCATCCGGGAAAGGACCACCGCTGGCCCAACCACCCTGCAGTTGCCCAGCGTTCCCGGCGGGTGACCAGGCATCGGACATCTGCATGTCCATTGCCGGGATGTGGCGTGAGGTCACGAAAACTCAAACAACATGTCCGGATGGCCCACTCGCCTCTGTTTTTCATGGAGGGGAGACATGCCTTAACCCGGGAGGAGGCCCAGGACCGAGTCCGGGCATTGCAGCACTTGGCCAAGACACTGATTAATCCAGAAGCCACTTTGGGGGATTTGATGGATCATGCCAATATCAGTACCCAGAAGTTTAGCCTCCATGAACAGGGGAGAAACAAGGCCAAGGAGGAAGCTTCTGCGGACCGGGTTGTTACCATGGTTAGCTTTCCCCCAGTTCTGGGGTGAGCGTAGCTTCGGAAGAAGAGACCCCAATCTTCTCGGGAGCAATCAATGTCCATTTTCACCTGGACTGGACTTGTTAGGATCTCTGGGGGTGGCGCCACGGACTCAGCGTGGAAGATCTCCTGAGTCATCTCCGTGCCCAGGGAGGTACCTAGAAAAACTGTCCTCTTCCCCGAATGTCCGGGCCCTGGGGGAGGTGGGATTGGATCGGACCACCCAATCCCACACTTGGGGACGACAAGAGGAGGTCCTCCAGAAAGTGTTGAAGTTTCCTACAACGGACCAGATTGTTATGCTCCACCTCAGGGGAGGCAGGGATGACCCATATGGGTCAGACGTACATGGACATGCTCTGAGAATCGTGAGAGCGGTGCAACCACCTACTCAGGTGGAGCACCTCCATTGTTTTACCGGGAAAGCTGCGGATGTAGCTGCTTGGCTTGCAGATTTCCCGCAAACCTATTTCAGCATAAATGCCATGGCATAGGGGTTTGACATGTGACAATGGGAGGGGCTGCGGTCGATCCTGAAAAACATCAAGGCATCAAGGAGAAGACTAACAGACCAGGTAAATTTATCGGGCATCAAGAAGGAAATTGGTTGGCCCGGTATATTTACCCAGCCCCAAGAAAGTATAGAAGGTGACCTTGGCCGGAGGGCCGAGATTGAGCATAGAAATCTGACAGGCGTCCACAGTTCTCTAAGAAGCGTCTAACGGGTCCCAGAGAGCCTTGGGAGTCAAAGGTGGACATCCACATGGAAGAGAAAACTTCTTAACTCATGAAGATCCCGGATCTTCGCCAGGGAAGAAAATAGGGTCCTATCCATTCGAAGGTCCCAGAAGACGTCGGGTTCCTGTAAATGGAGGGTTTGGTGGTCGGCCATGTCCTCCAGTACAGCTGAAGTTTCCCGAGGGCCGCAGCCCATGCCCGGGAAGTCGCAGGACCCGAAAAGCTCCACCCAATCAGAGAGCCGGGACCCCATTTGGGAAGCGGTCGAGTTCACAACAAGAAAAGTAAGTAAACGTCTTTCATGGCCTCTCACTAACCTTTGCCAAACTAACTGACTCACAATAGTGTCAACTAGTGCCACTGGTACTATTTTCGTCGGAATATTGCCGACATCAGTTTATACTATAATATTCTCTTGTATATTCACCTCGTTTACTTATCGATAAGTGAAACGTTTTGGTGACAAACTCGCATTTGTTGAAGCCATCAATCAAAGTATTTCAAATGCACTTGGCACCCGTCACAATCACATGCAAAGGCAAGTCGATTGTTCACTTGAAAAAAAACACGGGAACACATGTATACCATAAAACTTTTTAAAAGCTTTACTGAGTCCTTGAATGTTGTAACCTTGATCAATTTCTGATTAAAAACGTTTTGCGCTCTTTAAAATGTTGGTAGAAAGAGCATGTTCGATTGTATCTCAAAAGTTGTGGGATGTAAACACCAGGGAACTGCTGGAATATTGCTCGACATGCAGGGAAAGATGAAGCCATCCCTAGTTGAAGTCATAGGTCTAGTGGAGAGTGTTTTGTCACTCTGAATCTTTATGCATAGCTCTGAATATGAAACAGCTGAGGCGTTCTCACTGGTCTCGATTATTTCTAGTTCTTGTGGGTAAGTCAGTGGAAGGGAATTGGCTATTTGATGGGTATTGAACGATATCAGATCATCGATATACCTGAAGCTTAAGTTAAACTTCATAGCCAAATTACCTTGTTTTGTCTTTCCGAAGGGAAATTCCGATTCGTATGCATAAAGAAACGGATCCGCAAGATGGTGCCAATGGGAAGGCCTACTTCTTTAATAAGTACTTTCTTATTTGGTTTTGTTGTTTATGTGAGTGATTGAGTTAAAATATAACGTCGCATCGGCATTATTTCAGCCATATAGCGATGAGACCAAGTTGATATATTCACCAGTGACTCATGAATGCAAAGTTATATCTAAAAACAAATTGTATCAGACATATTTGCATCTATACAGTGTAAAACACGGGCAATAGACCACCAGTTACCAAAGCTGGGCCACCTCGCTGGGGATCATGGGGACTTACGGTGCTTGTTTCCTGCATGATACACCAGCTGGATTTACGTCATCTCTTTAGCTACTGGTGGTTGTGCACAAAAAATATACTAGCCAATAGCCATCATATAGCTGGAGTGCGTTTAAAAAACCAACCAACCAACCAGCCAATATTGAAAAATACTCAGCAATGACTTATAGCCATGAAAGTCACCGATAGTAAGTATATGTAAGCAGATTCAAGTCCCCCAGAGGCATTGTGACCCGTGAAGATCCCGGGTAGAATAGGTCTTCAGCAACCCATGCTTGCTGTAAAAGGCAACTATGCTTGTCGTAAGAGGCGACTAACCGGATCGGGTCATTAGCCTCGCTGAAATGGTTGATGCATGTCATCGTTTTCCAGTTTCATGGATCGATGCCCATGATTTCAGTCACTGGCTTGTCTGGTCCATACGCTACTACTTATAGACCGCCGTCATATCGCTGGAATATTGCTGAGTCCGGCGTTAAACAACAACCAAAAAAACTTCATTCTGGATGTATCATCCCTTCCTTTTCCTTGTGTTTGTTTGTTTATTGTTTAATACACGCCATTGGGATACTTTTCACCTTGTGACAGTTTGGGCATTTGTAATTTTTAACTATCCGATGAATGAACTCTGAGCGTATGTCCGGATGGGGCAAGAGTGTCGTGCCGTTTTACACTAACTTTAACAGCTATATCTAGGAGTCAAATAGCCATGAAAGTCACATCTTCCCGAGGCAAGAGAGTTAACTGACTATAAAAGTCCAGTTTCCACCCTTGCCGAACTAGGCTGGTATTATGGAGTTATATTTTGGCTGGACTAACGAGTCTATGCATAGTCCAATCAAAATCGCGCACCGAAATCGAAATTCGGTTCGTAAACTGTCGTGAAGATTTCAGTCGATTGTGAGATTTGCACAGCATGTGCACCGCCACCACGAGCAACAGATATTTTCCCAATCTTTTCAAGTTTTTAATCAAGGTGCTCACGTGATTTGATACACTTCGCGATGTAAGACCCGTTTTATCACAATCTTGATTATCGATCAGATTGTCTTGACTGGGCACCGCCATTTTGTTTGAAACAAATGCAAGTGATACGAGAGCTGGAATTTGATTGGTCCATAGGAGAGGCACAGAAGGGACTTTACTCGTAACAGCCACTGGTGGCGCTACGATCGAGCCCAGGAATTCCAGCCTAGTTCGGCAAGGGTGGAAACTGGACTTTTCAGTTAACACCCGTGCCTCGGGAAGTTGTGAAAGTCAGCGATAGTAAGTATATGAAAGTAGATTCAAGTCCGCCTGAGGCATTGTGAGCTGCTTTTAACTAAAGCCGTAGACGATTATGTTGCAAACGTTTTGCAAAATTATATTATTCTCATAGATAAAGTGCTTCCTAGGAGCTGAGAATAATAATAATTACCTTTAGCCCCTTCCTGAAGAAAGCGGGCGGTCGGGTAGCCTAGTGGTTAAAGCGTTCGCTCGTCACGCCGAAGACCCGGGTTCGATTCCCGACATGGGTACAATGTGTGAAGCCCATTTCTGGTGTCCCCCGCCGTGATATTGCTGGAATATTGCTAAAAGCGGCGTAAAACCAAACTCACTCACTCACTCCTGAAGAAAGCAAACCACGAACAGATAAAAAGGTAATCAAACATGGTGTCACAGAGCACAAAGCTAAGAATAAGCAGCCTTTATTAGAGAGTGGTACCTACACTGGTGAGATACACAGTGGTATTTAGATCATTGAAAATAACGATATTGACACCGGTTGTCCCAACGAACGGGACCTCATGGTGCTCTTGTAGCCTTGAGTGAGTGAGTGAGTGAGTTGGGTTTAACGCCGCTTTTAACATTATTCCAGTTATATCACGGCGTGTCAGCTTAATGTTGGAGGAAAGCCCGAAGTGATGCAGGTCTTAGACGTTTACCACTTCGGTGAAACCCACGAGCACAGGTATGGTGCTGACAAACCTAGAAACATAATCGGGGTGAACCGGGATTCGAACCCACAACCATTGGTTTCTGGCGTGTCCAGGGGACGTAACTCTGCACAGCGAATCGCGGCGCCTTAAACGACTGGGCCACCCGTGCCCCCTTGTAGCCTTGAAATATAAACCCAGATTAATTATTATGTGGCCACGTGTTTTTAATATGTAAGTGTCAGTATTCTATGCTGAGGTGTGGCACATTCCAAACAATTCCATGATGAATTTGGACACACCTTATTAAATTGTGCATAAAGCACACGGAACAAAGTATCCCGTTTTGTACGGCGGACATGGCAAGGACCCACACTGGTACTCCACATTGAACAACAAGCGTTCGCCATGGTCCTGATAACTACCTTCTATTGCGGTGGGTTCTGAATCAAGGCAAATATACTCAGCATTCCCTACATCCCCGTGTTTTGGACCAACAAGGAATCCCCAGTACTCTGTGTGCCACCCTTTCATACAGTCGTGTCTTCCAGGAACCAACATGGCGGTGGAGCGCGTGAGACTGACACACACAGAACATGGCGTATCCTTATTGGTAAGGTCGGTTCTCCATATTTGTTCATATTCCGACCCATACAAATAGTTGCATTTGCCTGTTGTTCTTTGAAATGTTCTGTCGAACTGGGGTTCTGAGTGAGCACAGAGCATGTTTGAACCCGACCCTTTATGTGTAGAGTGGCCTCCAACCGCAAACCCTGCAACGGAAAGAGGTGAAATGGGGTTTAACGTCGCAAGATTATTGCAATTATATAGCGACGTGCATGCACGTGTGTGTGTGTGTGGCTGCTTGTACTAGTCCGGACGGATGCCGATTTATAGTGCTAGCTCACTGAGATACCATGCCGCTGTTTAACATGAATACCCCACTCAGATACAGTATACTGACTCCTAGCCGACCAGTCCTTGTTTTAGCCCCTTAGTGCCGAGCGCCAGACAGGGTAACAACAAGTACCATCTTTTAACGTCTTTTGGTATGACGCGGTCGGGGATGAACCCCGGACTTTCCGCTCTCCGGGCGGACGCTCTACCACTAGACCACGGAGGCGGTCCAACGGAAAGACATGTTCAAACATAATAATTCGGTGAGTATCGACAGAGTTGTTAAATCAAGGCAGTGGGTGAATTTGTTTAATCAAAGAGACGGAACCCTTTCCAGCGTCAATGATGTTGGTTGGTTATTGTTTAACGCCGCACTCAGCAATATTCCAGCTATATGACGGCGGTCTGTAAATAATCGAGTCTGGACCAGACAATCCAGTGATTAACATCATGAGCGATCCACGCAATTGGGATCGATGACATGCATCAACCAAGTCAGCGAGCCTGACCACCCGATCCCGTTAGTCGCCTCTTACGACAAGCATAGTCGCCTTTCACAGCAAGCATGGGTTGCTGAAGACCTATTCTACCCCGGATCTTCACGGGTCCAGCGTCAATGTAAAACATGAACGCCAGAAGTGATTACTGGGGGCACGGGTGGCCCAGTCGCCTAAGGCGCCGCGATTCGCTGGACAGAGTTGTGTCCCTTGGACACGCAAGAAATCTATGATTGTGGGTTCGCGTCCATGTTCGCCCCAATTATGTTTCTAGGTTTGTCAGCACCATACCCGTGCTCGTTGGTTTCACCAAAGTGGTAAACGTCTGAGACCTGCATCACTTCGGGCTTTCCTTCCACATTAAGCTGACACGCCGCGATATAACTGGAATACTGTTAACAGCGGCGTTAAACCCAACTCACTCACTCTTACGACCATGGGTTGATTAGACCAATTCTATCCCGGGCCTGAAAATACTTACCACTGTATGCAGCTTCCGTTCCTACTGGACAAGCATCATGTCCCCACCGCGTGAACACAGCGCCACCTTGATGACCTAAAGGAAAACAGATCACTACAACAAATTCGTTTTACTTCTAATAGGTTATTGCCAAGTCGCCAAAACACCGCAATTGGCTGTGCAGTTTTACGTCCCATATGCATGCCAGAAGCCAATGTTCGTGTTTGTCTGCTTGTTGTTTAACGCCGTACTCAGCAATATTCAAGCTATATGACGGCGGTCTGTATAAATAATCGAGTCTGGGCCAGACAATTCAGTGATTGATATCATGAGCATCGATCTACGCAATTGGGATACGATGACATGCATCAACCAACTCAGCGAGCCTGACCATCCGATCCCATTAGTCGCATCTTACCCATGCAAATTGGATCGATGACATGCATCAACCAAGTCAGCAAGCCTGACCACCCGATCCCGTTAGTCGCCTCTGCAAGTGTTCCATGAATAATAAATAAAATACTAAACTCGCCCCCGTGCCATTCGATGCCATACCATGCCATGCCATGCCAAGTCACATTTATTTCGTATAAAGCCTTACGACCAGGTACAAAATGAAATCAACATTCATTAAAGGACGGAGTGATCAACCGTGCTAATCATGTGTTTATAATCTCTAATGTAGTCAGAACAGTGAGTTAGAGTTGACAGATTATCACAATGTGATTTTTCAAAAAAGTACTTTTTTTTATCAATGTACACATGTATATTTATAAGTGTTTATGGCGCAGGTCGTGATATACTTGACATTCATATAGAAAATGAAATTCACCTTCAACAATATTATTGCTACATATTTCACAAAACCGACATTGTCTGGGGACCCCTTCCGGTCTTCCCGTATTGTTATGCAAAGGTAATCCACCTAATCGTAATAACGTGATTCTGAGCCGTGAGATATTGTTTTATACAAAAGGAATGCTTGATATTGGAATACATGCCGAGATAACATAACAGTCTATTTTCCTTGTGTGAAATTCGTTTGAGAAAGCTGCTTTACTCCCTGAGATTCCCAGACAAATCCAAATCCAAATCCAAATCCAAATATAAACAGAATATTTTTAACATAAAAAACAGGTTTTCCTGCCAACATGATCATAATTATACAACATTATATAATATTCTTTTGGGTATCTATCCTCCGGCAGCTCTAAAAGCTTAAATCAGTATTTTACTACTCCTTAGGAGGAAAAAATGTGTTATTTCAACAATTATTTAATTTCTGCCACATTCATCTGAAACTGCAACAATTGTACATTTAAAATTTATACCCAATTTATACCCAACATATGCTGACATGTTTAAGCTTCTATCTCCAAAATACCAGGATTCATGATTCCTTAACTTCCCACTATTTCTGAAAAACAACACTTCCGGTTTTATAAAAATTGAGGATTAAACAACATTTGGGGCAAAATTGAGCAAAACTGTTAATCTTTCTCAGCAAACTGATGACAGAATCAGCAATTAAACAAAGATCATCTGCATATAATGATAGATATATTTCGTAAAACTCTGGTCCAATAAATATACTTTTATCGCCACATTGATCGATGTCATTATGCAGCTGATTAATAAATAATGAAAAGAGAAGCGGCCTTAAAATGCAACCTTGACGTACCCCGCTGTGAGAGTCAAAATACTCTGAAATCTTGATAATTTAACACTCGCATTGGTTTTTGCATTCATATCCCTTAAAATATTAAAACTATAACCATGAATATTACTCGATAACATGACATACCAAAGAAGATCCATGATAGTCACTGAATCAAAGGCTTTACGGAAATCAACAAATTAACAATAAAAACGACCTTTGGATATGGGCTTATACCTTTGCATAATACATTGCAATGTAAACTTTCTATCAACGTTAGTCATCTCTATCGACAAGCATGGATTTCTGAAGGTCAATTCTAGCCCGGATCTTCACGGGTGACTGTAAATCCGTCTTTTATGTAAATCCGTACCTACCATTTGCATGTGTGATATTCGCATGTTCCCCTCCTCCCCCGCCTCCTCCTCCTCCGCCTCCTCCTCCTCCCAGGCTCTGCCTCATTCGTGTTTCGGCACTGTTCATTAATTTCAAACTCTCGTCAAACATTTCTGACATTGCATCCATACGCTTTGATAAGTTCCAAGTCAACGCCTGTGTCTCTTGTAAAATACCTCTCATCTGTTTAGCAGTTGGGCCACCCAGTGCCTGTTCACAGAAGAGAAAGACAACAACGACTGAAGTCATGAAAGCCATGATGGTTTTCACTGAAATGCAATAACTAAAACTCTGGCACCCTGGCTATTGCCTATGTGAAAAGTACTGCATGTCTTAGACATGTGAAGACTGATGTTCAAACCACAGGGCAAAACAATTCTCAATCATGGAGATTGCAATAGTGTGTCGCTGGAAATATTACTTATTTGATCCCATATTTAGCACTAAGTTGTTGTTTAACGCCGCACACAGCGATATGATGGGAGCATGTCAATGATGTAGTCTGGACAAGACAAACCAATGATTGATATACTGAGCAACGTCACATTGTCAGGGTTCGATGACACGTTATCAAACGAAGTCACCGAATCTGATCGCCTGGTCCAAGTTCGTCTCCTCGTTCGACGGGCATAGTTTGCTGGGGACCTGTATTTGAAACCCGGAATCTCCGGCTGGTAATTATCTTCACTTAGCTGTATGCTGCTGTAAGTAATTTTGAAAATCCGGTATATGTATTCACAGGCTGGTTATGTCGGTATCACATGTGTATCTTATCTGATTTTTTCTTTCATCATTCTAATAAAGGTCAAACGATAAGTTTCATATTTTTAACATGATTCTAAACATTTATACAACATAACTTACGTCTACAATGACGTCTTTGTGAGTGAATAAGGTTACGAAACCCATCTTTGGTATCTTTATACGTACGCGTTTCTTCTGCTGTCATCATCACAGTGTATCTTCTAAATATCAATATTGATAAATGTCGTACTGCGCTTTCCCGGTATCGTTGCAGTTCACATTCACTTCATATTGAAGTGGGGAGATATCAAAATGTCCCAAGAAACCAAAGACTTTGTAACCTCGAGCCCTGTAACATTGGTCTTATCGATAACGAATTCCATTTTCTGTTAATTTGTAAAACATATAACAATCTTAGAAACAAATATATTCCGGGAAAATGTTATGTCCATCCTACATTACATAAATTTAACATACTGTTGTCATCATGCCATGCTGAAACCATGAAAAACCTCTCATTATATATATTCCATGCCATGAATATTAGAAGCTCGTTAATGTCCATTGTGGACTGACTATCTAAATGTACAATGGGCCGATGGCCTACAGTGCGAAATGAATATAGAAATATCGGTCATCACAGTGATGTGAAGCCATTGAATTTATCCATGGCATAAAGGTTGGTACGCCAAGCACACAGTGTTTAACCAGGCGAATGAAGAGTGGTGGGTATGGCTTGCGATTTGAATCTTTAACATTTTTTTGTTTTGATAGAGTAGCAGAAGAAGAACTTCACAATGCGCACATTGTTCTGAAATATAAACTGACGTCCAAAAGAAACTTTACCAACTGAAAATATAAATTTCAGCGAATTATAAATTATTTTTCGATGAAGTCTATATAAAACACATAACCTAAATACAACAATAGTGTATGCAGAAAATGTCTGTTACATGTTTGCGAGATAACACGCGAAAAAGTGAAAAACACGTGCACCACGGACAACTGCAAATGCACGTGCGGGTAAGGGTATAAAACGATTGCAACGGCAAGTCAGACATCCACAGTGATAAAAAAACCACAAAAGAAATGCCACGACTCACAGTCGAACAACGTGAACGAGCCTTGGGTATGGTACAGATGGAAGCCACCCACGCCCATATTGCACGAACCTTCGGTTGCTCCCGTGTTGCCGTTACAAACTTGATGCAACGTTACAGACAGACAGAGCGGACCGCTGACAGGCCAAGAACAGGCAGACCCAGGGTGACCACGCCCCATAATGACCGGTACTTGCGTACCTTGCACCTTCGAAATCGCTTCCTGACAGTGACGTCATCGGCGACAAATGCCATAGGTCACAGGGTTAGTCGACAGACAGTGGCCAGGAGACTCAGGCCTCATGGAATCAGGGCTTTTAGACCATACAGAGGACAGCTATTGACAGCGCAACATCGTCGTATGCGATTGAGATGGGCCCGGACTGTACAACGCTGGCAACAACGTGACTGGCAGAGGGTTGTCTTCACTGACGAAAGTCGATTCTGTATGTTTAGAGCTGATGGAAGACAACGTGTTTACCGCCGAAGGAGTGAACGAGCGGCGGCGTGTTGCGTGCAGGAGGTCGTACCATATGGTTGAGGGAGTGTCATGGTGTGGGGAGAGATCTGTGGGCAGGAGAGGACACCGTTGGTCATCGTTGACGGAAACTTGACAGCTCAGCGTTACATGGATAACATTCTTCGTCCAGTTGTCCTACCATTTCTCCAACAGCAGCCACGTGGTGTCATTTATCAGCATGACAACGCTAGAGCCCATACAGCCAGAATTGTCACTAACTTCCAACAACGTCAACGTCCTGCCGTGGCCTGCACGCTCACCCGACATGTCCCCCATAGAACACCTCTGGGACTTGATGGATCGTCGTCTTCCACAACGACCCCACCTTCCAGCCAACCGGCAAGAACTGATCTTGGCCCTCCACGAAGAATGGCGTCAAATCCCAAGTGACCTCATCAGATGACTGACTTTTTCTGTGCGTCGAAGAGTTTTTGCGTGTATTGAGGTATTTGGTGGTCACACACGCTACTAATGACTTGTTATTGAACGTGAGCGATTGTTTATGTGATTCTGAAAAGCTTGAGTTTTGTACCACACCCAACTTTGGGGGGCTCTGACGTCATTCTCGGTCGCGGTTTGATTGTCATTTTCAGTGTTGATTATGTTGATATATTGATCTTCTCAATACACTTTACTTCATGCATGTATGTTTTGTTGTTTTTGAGCAAGAGTGATTTCAAACTCTGGTAAAGTTTCTTTTGGACGTCAGTTTATAACAAGTCCAAGCCAGAGAATAGCCAGTCCTTTTTTATTCCACGAAACAGATTCCCTTGGGCGTAACGGACCAAATTGAGTTCATTGATTTAGTTAATATTGAGTGAGTGAGTGAGTATGGTTTTACGCCGCTTTTAGCAATATTCCAGCAATATCACGGCGGGGGACAGCAGAAATGGGCTTCACACAATGTACCCATGTCGGGAATCGAACCCGGGTCTTCGGCGTGACGAGCGAACGCTTTAACCACTAGGCTACCCGACCGCCCCTAGTTAATATTGAAGTCACATAGGTAGTATTTCAGCGTTGTCGTGACTATCAATTGTTATACATACAATATATACTAAACAACAAAAGTTCCTGTGACATTGAATAAGATTTAGTGCAAAGTTATGTTTTTTACCAAATCTGAAACAATTTCGGTTTGCAACAGATAAAAGACTCCTGTAGTGTTCAAATGGTTTAATTTGCCATACTGCCTTCAGCAAACGGGTCCTCTGTCTTGCTGTCATCCCACCCCATACCATAACGCTGCCGCCCCCGAACCGATCTTCTTCCATGACTCAATGATTGACGTAACGTTCACCTCGACGTCGGTACACTCGAATCCGTCTATCGCTGTGGCTGAGGAGAAAACGAGACTCGTCAGTGAATCGAGCTTGTAGACGTGCTTGACGGTGGTTTCCTGTCAAAATGGGACGTCTGGCGGCTCTTCTGGCGACAATCCCTGCACATCTGAGGCGGCGACGTACGGTTTGTGAAGATATTCGTCGAAGGCCAGGGATGCTTCTTGCAGTCACTGTTGCTGACTGGAATAGATTTCGTAGGTGTGTTGTTCGAATCCAGTTGTCTTGTCGATTACTGGTTACGCGTGGCCAGAGGATGGTCTCTGACTGCATTCGTCTGTTGCCAACGTTGCCATAAACACCAAATGGTGTTTCTGTGGACGTTAAATTGTCTTGGAACATCACGTTGACACGATCCTGCTTCAAGCATACCAATGCCTCGCAGATGCTCATTTTCGGACAGGTTTGGCATTTCGTAATGTTGAATAATTGCGTAATTTTGTTGTTTTTCTGACTGGTTGTTGTCAGCACGATGCTTAACAGTGCATATGGAATCCCGTTAACGCACATGTTTTATACCGATTCTTGGGTATGAAATGCATGGGGCTTGCACAAAAGTCAACTTTTGCATGGAATGCATGCTTTTCTGTAGCAGTTGCGTTTTTGTGACTTGATTCCATTCATGTACAACAACATTGAAAACCAAACTTTACTTGTTTGAAAAATAAACTAAAAAAGTGGTGTCACAGGAACTTTTGTTGTCCAGTATATCATTTTCCATGACGCGCTCTACATATTCAGGGTCGTACCAAGGATGGAGCTCTGAGTCAAAACCACTAGCATGGCGAAGGATGTAAAGAGCGAGCCAATCCATCATACTCTGTTTGTGCCAAAGCTGGGCATCCACTGACAATGCGTTGGACAGTCTAAATAAATTCATTGCATCATCTACATTTCATATTTACACTTTTGATGCAAATCACACATTGATGGTTTCGAGTGGGAAGTGACTGGTTCTGAGCAGCAAACGACACTCAATAAACCAAGTCACAGATCCAGGTGCTCGTCTCTTACGACAAATATAGGTTCCCAGAGACCTATGCAACAGGCTGGCCTAGTACTGAGCTTACGATGTTAAAATGGGTCCTGATTTTTTTCTCTCATAGCACAAACATCCTATATTTGGCTCCTCCTTGAGGTCAGGGTAGGCAAGCGGTCCAATGCACAATTCGTAGGTACAAATATGTTGGTCGTGGGTTCGAATCCCGATTTTGATCCTAAGTCTGTCAGTACCGTACCCATGTCCGTCTGTTTCATGAAAGGGCAATCGTCTCCAATGAATACTTTTTTCCTTCGGGATTCCCTTTACATAGATTTCATCTGCACTCAATAAAAGCATCAAATTGCCAGAAAATATTTAGCATGAGTGTTGGTTTGGTTGTTTTGTTGTTTTACCCCGCACTCAGCAATATTCCATCTATATGACGGCTGTCTGTAAATAATCGAGTTCGGACCAGACATTCCAGTTATTAATATCATGAGCATCGATCCACGCGATTTGGCTCGATGACATGCATCAACCAAGTCAGCGAGCCTGACCACCCGATCCCGTTAGTCGCCTTGTACGCGTATTCCATGGTCCAAACAAGTAGGGACTGCGCAGTTGATGCAAGGTTTGTTTGTTTGTTTGTTTGTTGTTTAACGCCGCACTCAGCAATATTCCAGCAATATGACGGTGGTCTGTAAATAATCGAGTCTAGACCAGACAATCCAAGTCAGCGAGCCTGACCACCCGATCCCGTTAGTCGCCTCGTACGACAAGCATAGTCGCCTTTTACAGCAAGCATGGGTTGCTGAAGACCTATTCTATCCCGGATCTTCACGGGTCTCGATGTAGGCAATTGTGATGGGATGACATGCATCAACCAAGTCAGCGAGCCTGACCACCCGATCCCGTTAGTCGACTCTTACGACAAGCATAGTCACTTTTTAATGCAAGCATGGGTTACTGAAGTGTGACTGAACCAAGAGATAAATCTTTCTTGATCAGAAACATGCAATTATATCAGGGGCCTGATTTCATGTACACCCCTTACTTTAAATGGGTGGCGGAATTAAATAAGAACTTCAAGTTAACAGATAAACATAAAATGTCAAATCATCAACGCGCTACCTTGTCACTGGATTGTCTGATCCACTGTCACTAGCTTGCCTTGTTTTCTGGCCGCCATCGTATAGACTCGGTACTGCTGTGCGGCGTCAGGCAACAAGCACTTAATTTTCAGAGCTAATTGTGTGGCGGGTGCAACCGGTAGAACAGGAACACCTGGTTTCATCATTAAGTTTCAATGATCAAATTGGTTTCACCACTAAGTTTCAGTGATCATATTGGTTTCACCACTAAGTTTCAATGATCAAATTGGTTTCACCACTAAGTTTCAGTGATCAAATTGGTTTCACTACTAAGTTTCAGTGATCAAATTGGTTTCACCACTAAGTTTCAGTGATCATATTGGTTTCACCACTAAGTTTCAATGATCATATTGGTTTCACCACTAAGTTTCAATGATCATATTGGTTTCACCTCTAAGTTTCAGGACCCGTGAAGATCCGGGGTAGAATAGTTCTTCAGCAACCCATGCTTGCCGTAAAAGGCGACTAACGGGATCGGGTGGTCAGGCTGGCTGACTTGGTTGATGCATGTCATCGATCCCAATTACGTGGATCGATGCTCATGATATCAATCACTGGATTGTCTGGTCCAGACTCGATTATTAACAGACCGCCGTCATATAGCTGGAATATTGCTGAGTGCGGCGTTACACAACCAACCAACCAACCAAACCAACTAAGTTTCAGTGATTATATTGGTTTCACTACTAAGTTTCAGTGATCATATTGGTTTCACCACTAAGTTTCAGTGATCATATTGGTTTCACTACTAAGTTTCAGTGATCATATTGCTTTCACTACTACGTTTCAGTGATCATATTGGTTTCACCACTAAGTTTCAGTGATCATATTGGTTTCACCACTAAGTTTCAGAGATCACCACTAAGTTTATGTCGATGAAAATGTAAGCATGTCCTACCGTACACACAGCAACCGTGCTGCACAAAACTTCCCGTCAACACTATTAGGATGACGGGATTTCCAAAAGCGTCGAATCATGAGGTTAAATGAACAGGTGAACCCTTGGGTCGTCGGTGATAGTTCTCCATCAGAACAACACATAGTCAGGAAAAACTAAAATGGTCGGATGCCCTAAATAAGTGGTTCTGTCGTAGTCCACGATATAAAGCATTATGGAACAAAGCATCACTTATTCAGCCACTGAAGCCCATTTCTGGTGTCAGCCGCCGTGATATTGCTGGAATATTCCTGAAATGAGTGAGTATGGTTTTACGCCGTTTTTGGCAATATTACAGCAATATTACCAAAGGGGACACCTGGACCCCGTTCCACGTGCACAAAGCGATCTTAGCGCTACGATAATCGTAAGCCTATGTTAAAGTATGGGAGTTACGATCACCTTAGCGCTAAGATCGCTTTGTAGAACGGGGCCCAGGGCTTCACACATTGTACCCATGTGGGGAATAAAACCCGGGGTTTCGGCGCGAAGAGCAAACGCTTTAACCACTAGGGGTACCCCACCGCCACAGGAATATTGCTGAAAGTGGCGTGAAACCATACTCACTCACTCACTCACTCACTCACTCACTCACTGTGAATTACTGTGCTATAAACCAGTAGCATTATGTGATCCAGTGAATCCGTATGTCCTAATAGAAAACTCGAGATAAATTGTTACATTTTATTTTGCATTTTTGAATTAGATACAAATGATTGACCTGTTACTGTGTGTTAAATGGTGGATTATATATATTATGTAAGGCTTCTTTTCAGTGTCACTTACCCAGCTCACATTGTGTCGTTGCAAGAATTACGAAACAAAACACATATTGGTGATATAAAGGTTTTTCAGCAGCGCGTTTTCACGAAGAGAGCATCATGTATCACTTTTGATATCACAATTCAAAAATGACTCGCCACATAGGAAATACACATGATTTTATAACAACGGAGTATACACATTACAGCTGTTTCCATTTTACGACTATCAAATAAAATGAAAATATCGAAAGAATTTGCTTTCACTTAGTGCAGAGAGCGCAGGGGACGAAGTACGTGTTTTTGTATGGGGGACACGGCAGGGATCCACACTGGTACTCGACATTGAACAACAAACGTCCGTCATGGCTCGCGTACCCCCCTTCAATTGACTTTGGGTCTGAATCAAGGCAAATATACTCAGAATTCCCAGCATCATCGTGTTTTGGACCAACAAGGAATCCCCAGTACTCTGTGTTCCAACCTTCCATACACTCGTGTCTTCCAGGAACCAAGATGGCAGACGTTCGAGTGGCACTTCTGCACACAGCGCATGGGGGGTCCTGGTCTGCGAGATCTGATCTCCAGATCTGTTCATACTCTGCTCCGTACAAGAAGTTGTATGAACTCGTGTTTCTGGCGAAGGTTTTTTCAAACTGAGGCTCGGGGTGAGTGCAGAGGATATTAGAACCCGCTCCAGCATGGGAATGATGCCCCCCAACCGTGAAACCTGAAACACATTAGATCAAACGAGCGTAGTCTAAACAAACACGTTATTCTTTTAAAGGAATGAATGTTTTTTTTGTTGTCTGTTGTTTAACGCCGCACACAGCAATATTCCAGCTATAAGATGGCGGTCTGTAAATAATCGAGTCTGGACCAGACGATCCAGTGATTGACATCATGAGCATTGATCCACGCAATTGGGAAACGATGATATGCATCAACCAAGTCAGCGAGCCTGACCACCCGATCCCGTAAGTCGCCTCTTACGACAGGCACAGTCGCCTTTTACGGCAAGCATGGGTTGCTGAAGACATATACTACCCCGGATCTTCACGGGTCTTGTAAAGGAATGGATAGTGCAGTTTCATCCTAATTGCCTGTTGGTACTCATGTCTGAATGTGACAACCCAGAAGCTGATGTTCAAAGTAACAAACCACTCTGTCGGGGTGTAATGATATACAATGCGCCAGATCGCACATTGTAACTAACCATGGCCAATCATGACTCTTCGGGTAGGCATGGGGCAATGGGATTTGAAGACCGCCAATAACCGCCATAACCGCCAAGGGGACGTTCAAAACGCGTCCCCACATTAAATGTTAATTATATTTCTTATTGTGTATTTAAGCTACTTGATGTAATCCACCAACCTGGTGCAGATTACACATGACCTACCGTATTCGACGTAATAAGCGCCCAGGGCGCTCTCAAAATAAGAAATAGGGGGCTCTTATTAGAATATTATTTTGGTGGAAAAACAGAGTTGAAAGATAAATTTCGTGGTTTATGCTGACAGCCTGAAATGTTTATATATGACAGATATATTTTTCCAGAATTTAATTGCCCAAAATTAAGGGTGTATATAACACACGAGTGCGTATTATACCCGAATATGTAAGTCTTGTGTACATTGATCAATCGGAAGGGGTGCTAATTGGGATTGTTCACTTGCCAATATATTAGCAAATATAGCCGTGGGCGCTTATGAGAGCGGGGCGCTTATTACGTCGAATACGGTATTTCATATTTTGAAGATAGTCCGTGTGCGTTTGGAAACAATCAATTGATCCAACAAACAAACATTAACTTGAAATATGAAACATCAAGCACCATTTATGGATATATTAGTATTTAGAAAACGCAAACAGCTTCAATGGGTTGTTTTCATTGAGGATAAGGAGTCTCATGAGACATGTATACCCAAGGAAAATGTCATTCCAATATTTCATGTTCGGTGATCCACCTAGCAGATAAGAACCAAATGCTTAGAATAAACCCTTTCTCACTACTGTAAAATGTTTAGTAACTTTATTGAGATAATGATGTTTAGAATAAACAAATTGTTTCATCCTTAACATGGTGAGTAGTTTTAAGATTAAGATTTAAAAATAAATTAAATTCTACGGTTGTAAAATGGTGAGAAACGATAGGTTCGAATAAGCCAATTCTTTCAAGACTGGAAACTGGTCGGTAACATACTAACAAGTGGTGGGTAACAAGAGAGATAGAATATACCAGTTTTACTACTGTAAACTTGTGAGTTACTTTAAGGTGAATATTTTTGGAATGCAATTCTAACAACTGTAAAATGGCTTGTAACTTTAGGATAACCATGTTGAGAATACGGCAATTCTTAGAACTGTAAAATGGCTAGTAACTTGAGGATAAACATGTTAAGAAATACGGCAATTCTTACAACTGTAAAATGGCTAGTAACTTTAGGATAAACATGTTAAGAAATACGGCAATTCTTACAACTGTAAAATGGATAGTAACTTTAGGATAACCATGTTGAGAAATACGGCAATTCTTATAACTGTAAAATGGCTAGTAACTTGAGGATAAACATGTTAAGAAATACGGCAATTCTTACAACTGTAAAATGGCTAGTAACTTTAGGATAAACATGTTAAGAAATACGGCAATTCTTACAACTGTAAAATGGATAGTAACTTTAGGATAACCATGTTGAGAAATACGGCAATTCTTAGAACTGTAAAATGGCTAGTAACTTGAGGATAAACATGTTAAGAAATACGGCAATTCTTACAACTGTAAAATGGCTAGTAACTTTAGGATAAACATGTTAAGAAATACGGCAATTCTTACAACTGTAAAATGGATAGTAACTTTAGGATAACCATGTTGAGAAATACGGCAATTCTTATAACTGTAAAATGGCTTGTAACTTGAGGATAAACATGTTAAGAAATACGACAATTCTTAGAACTGTAAAATGGCTAGTAACTTGAGGATAAACATTTTTAGAAATACGACAATTCTGAGAACTGTAAAATGGCTGGTAACGTGAGGATAATGATGTTAAGAAATGTGACAATTCTTACAACTGTAAAATGGATAGTAACTTGAGGATAAACATGTTAAGAAATACGGCAATTCTTACAACTGTAAAATGGCTTGTAACTTTAGGATAACCATGTTGAGAAATACGGCAATTCTAACAACTGTAAAATGGCTTGTAACTTGAGGATAAACATGTTAAGAAATACGACAATTCTTACAACTGTAAAATGGCTAGTAACTTGAGGATAAACATTTTTAGAAATACGACAATTCTGAGAACTGTAAAATGGCTGGTAACGTGAGGATAATGATGTTAAGAAATGTGACAATTCTTACAACTGTAAAATGGATAGTAACTTGAGGATAAACATGTTAAGAAATACGGCAATTCTTACAACTGTAAAATGGCTTGTAACTTGAAGATAAAGATGATTTGAAATGTGACAATTCTTACAACTGTAAAATGGCTAGTAACTTGAGGATAAAGATGTAAAGAAATACGACAATTCTTACAACTGTAAAATGGCTTGTAACTTGAGGATAAAGATGTTAAGAAATGTGACAATTCTTACAACTGTAAAATGGCTAGTAACTTGAGGATAAACATGTTTAGAAATACGACAATTCTTACATCTGTAAAATGGTTAGTAACTTTAGGATAAAGATGTGAAGAAATACAACAATTCTTACCACTGTAAGCGAGATAGGATCCCCCCGGACACGTGTCATGCCCCCATCGTGTGTAGACGGCACCACCACGACGTTCTACAAACCAATAATGCAACATTAGGTATATGCTTGTTGGAATTGGTCTTCAGAAACTCAAGCTTGTCGTAAGATGCGACTAACGGAAACGAATAGTCAGTCTTCGACAAAAACCATTTCCATGATCATAAGAAATCTCTCACAACAGAGTTTATTGTACAATTCCGACTATGTCATACGTATGTGTTATGAATCATTATCAAATAATGATGATGCCAGGTGTTCGCTAAAAGGTGAACGTATCCTACCCTACCGGTGGCACCGTCACAAACACATGCAAAGGCAAGTCATTAAATAAAATCTTTTGATACCTTCACTGAGGACAGGAATGTTGTAATCTAGATCAAACAACTTTTGAACAACTCTTCGCAGAAAGAACATGCTCGACTGTCCATGAAAATGAAGACACCAAAGACTGGAGCTGCTGGAATACTGATCGACATTAAAAGAAAGTTACCTTTTTGAAAGTTAGTCATCTCTCTTGTAGTAGTAGTAGTCTTTGGTGGAGTTGTTCGTCTCTCTCATCTTCATCTACAATGTTGTGAGTCGCCATATGGCTGAAATAATGCTGATGCGACGTTAAATCTTAACTCACTCACTCTACAATGTTGTGAGTCGCTATATGGCTGAAATAATGCCAATGCGACGTTAAATTTTAACTCACTCACTCACTCTACAATGTTGTGATGTAGATATATGATTTATACCTACCAAGCTTAGTCTGGGTGTCCACGAGTCCTCCGTCCACATCCATGGTGTGACGCAACCGGATCTCAGCGCTGTTCATCAGTCTCACGTTTTCACTGAACATGGCAGACATTGCATCCATGCGCTGTGTCAGGTTCTCCGCCATCTCCTGCGTGTCCTGCAAAGATGTCTTCATCTCAGTTGCACTGGGAACAGATGCAGTTGACACCACCTTGAAGATGCAAAAGAGCAAGCACGTCAGAAATCTAACCAAACACGCCATCATGAAGTATACGAACACCAAATGTAGATGAGAACAGCCTTGACTGTTTGTGTGCATCATGCGTATTCCATGGTCCAAACAGGTCGGGACTGCGCAGTTGATGCACGGTGTGTTTGTTTGTTTGTTTGTTTGTTTGTTTGTTGTTTAACGCCGCACTCAGCAATATTCCAGCAATATGACGGCGGTCTGTAAATATGCAAGTCTGGACCAGACAATCCAAGACAGTGAGCCTGACCACCCGATCCCGTTAGTCGCCTCTTACGACAAGCATAGTCGCCTTTCACGGCAGTCATGGGTTGCTGAAGACCTATTCTAACCCGGATCTTCACGGGTCAGTAGTAGTAGTAGTCACGGGTCAGTAGTAGTAGTAGTAGTAGTAGTAGTAGCATTGCCAACTGTGCCCAATGGATCTGTTTCGGAGGATAATCGAGGGTGGTTATGTTCTTGCGTTGACGTTTTAAATTCTCCATTGAATTCCTCACATACATTACATCTGCAGTAGTCATCTCTGGTTCCCAGGTGATTCTTTGCATAAACGTTCACATCAGTATCATATCTTATCCCATCTTGTCTTTCATCATGTTGGTAACAGGTCACGCCTTTCTGCAGGAACCTCCTTGCTCTCCATGTTACCACTCACAGCCGTACCTTTCACTTCCACGGTGCCTCCTTCAGTGATATCACTGTATTGTTTGTAAATACTGTGACACGAATGCCCCACACCGCTGAAAGAAATATCATCCCCCGGCCCTGTCGCTGATGTATGTTGGTCTGTCCAAAACACATATGCATTCATCCTATCACACGTGTATGTATACAGAACACCGAAACAATGTGCCCTACACACATCTGCGACGTCCTGCTGTTGTAGGAACGCTCCATTATATTCAGGAATGGATAGTTGTTGTTGTTGTTGTTGTCAACGTCATATATTCTTAATTTCAATGAATTTACACTTCGCAGTAAACTGTTGTTTTATTTGGACACTCAAGTACAGTAAACTACGGTTATAACGAACACGCTTATAACGAACTAACGGATATAACGAACTAACTTTTTAGTCCCGACTATATGCTGTAGTTATGCTGTATATATGCTTATAACGAATTACGGTTATAACGAACTAAAATTAGTAGTCCCTTTGAGTTCGTTATAACCGTAGTTTACTGTAAATGATTTCAAAACATAGTACGATTATAGAATTCAGTACATCTTTAGCCACAGGTGTTTTCCGACGCTGTCATGTCCCAGGGGTTAGCGAAACCTAAATTTCGAGAAGGGATTTTATAGTCTCTGCTCAAATCATACTAGCTTATTTGGTCAAAGTGTAGAACTATGTATTTTAAGGTGGAGAATATCCTCGTAACTATCCATACCTTCAACATAATAGGCCTCGGATCCATTATATCTAAGTGAGTGAGTGAGTTTGGTTTTACGTCGCTTTTAGCAATATGCCAGCAATATCACGGCGGGGGACACCAGAAATGGGCTTCGCACATTGTACCCATGTCGGGATTAGAACCTAGGACTTCGGCGTGACGAGCGAACGCTTTAACCCGACCGCCCCTCAAAGGAATGAAGATTTACTCGAACATTGCCCTCAACAGCATTGACCCAAGGTGTCCACGTTATCTGACGTCGAGAATGAGTGGTTGAGTTGCGTCGCTTAGCCGTGCCAGGAGACTCACCTTGAAGACGACCCTTGTTCTGTGGAAAGATACCCATAATCGAAGTTTGAACAAAGTGGTAACGTCAAGGGACTGAGTAACGTTGTTGTCATTACCCCCAAAGTGAGCGTGAAACCCCACATACTCACTAGATTGATTGTAATCTGTCTGTATTCTGTATATTAGCCATAGGTGTTTTCCGACATAGTCATGTCCAAGAGGTTAGCGAAATATGAACACCTAATTATTAAGAAATCGAGTCAGATATCATAAACATGGCATGGCACGGGAGCGAGTTTAGTATTTTATTTTTTACTCGTGGAACACGTGCAGAAAACGGTAAGTCGCTTGAACTGGGTCACGCGTATGAATACAGACACAAGCTAAAACACCACCTGATCATGACCTCGTACTAATGCTCGGTACATCTATAAATACTTTACTAAGGACGTGAACCCATAATACATCATAACTTTAAATTCTGAGCATTTGACTTCATTTTGAGAACAAAACAATCGTGTTTCTTTCTGAAAGTTTGTTCCCTGGTAACTGTGCACAATGTCACCAAGGATGTCCTACAGGAGACATTTTGGAATTGGTGGCCAAGTAAACCCTTCTGGTATAAGTTCAGCTTAGCGCTTGTAGGCAAGAACTGGACATCGCTCGTCATCCGTGGCCCAGGCTCTCGGGGTGACAGAAGGAACATCGCGAATGCTGACCTCAGTTGAACTCAAGGAACTCGTACCCACTGGAAACATCCCCCTAGTTGATGTTTCTCTGCGGAGAGACACCCCTTAAAGTGGTTGCATACACACAACAAATTCAAGAAATGGGTATATAGTTGGTATCATTTTGTAGGAAAATATGTCCTGAATCAAATTACGCAATAAAAAAAAACAAGTCACCACGACATTTTTTCAATAAGTGGCGCCATCTAGAGGCACCGGATGATAAAATCATTTTGCCAATAAAATGGTCATTTTAAAGTTTGATTATTAAATGAGTGTTTTTAAATAGACATATTACAGTATTGATATGACACAAAACAGAAAAATGAAAATTCAACTCAAAACATTTTAATTTCACACATCATTTGATGTAATTTGAAAAGCACATTTTCCAAAAATATTGATTCATCAGTCAAAAAAGCATTTTTCAAAATCAAGATATTTTTCAAACTGGCTTATTTCTAATGTTTATTCATTGTAAAATAAAATTATAAAATAAAAACAACATGTTACCAGAGGATATTCAAATTATTTTTAATCAACACAGCATACCCCACCGCATGCATTAAGTGACCTCATACATCTAGCATACCTTCCTTGGGTCCGTTCTACAAAGCTATTGTAGCTCTAAAGTTATAGTAACTCTCATCACCCGTTGGGATCCGGGGTAGAATAGGTTTTCAGCAACCCATGAAAAGGCGGCCATGCTTGTCGTAAGAGGCGACCAACGGGATCGGGTGGTCAGGCTCGCTGACTTGGTTAATGCATGTCATCGATCTCAATTGTGTGGATCGATGCTCAAGATATCAATCACTGGATTGTCTGGTCCAGACTCGATTATCTACAGACCGCCGTCATATAGCTGGAATATTGCTGAGTGCGGCGTAAAACAACATACATCCAAACTGTAACTCCCATATTTTAACATAGACTTACGACTGTCGTTGCGCTACGATCACTTGTGGAACGGGGCCCTTCGCGCTTGGTACTACATGTAATTTCTAATGGGGTTAGTAGCTTCTGCTCCACATACATTAATACATATTTTGAACTGTACGTCTACATTGTGTAATGCCGTGGGAATGAATGAATCAGATGCATATGCCTCATGTCCTGTGATTGATCAAATAGATTCGTGCTTTCCTCAAGTCATAATAAGTATGGTTAATGGACAGGACCATCCCACACAAGCAAATCATGTATCAGAGATGTGTATACGGTATGCAGAAATTCTTCAAGATGGTATGATAATAAGATGAACAGTTTCTGAACTGAGCTATCACCCTACATTCAGAACTCGGTGGTCCGGTCACGGCAACTGGCTAGCACGGGTTTACTTAGTAAACGATTAGTAATGACAGATAATAGACATTCTGATTATTTGAAACAATTTTATTTCCGTTGCTTTTGTTTAGACTACAGCTTTAACATAATTCTTCAACATATTGGTTATTTACACTGTATAGACTGCAGAGTAACGTCACAGTGGAATAGCACCTTAGTAGTCACTTGGCCAAGGATGAAAAACAAGATTTTCGTTCCCACATTTTCCTGTATACCTTAAACCTTTTCTTTGGAATAAAGGAGGTATCTTTTCACAGTTTCCATTGGGTAGCAAACTTGCAAATGTGTGCATGAATTTTCAGGGGCTCAAAATTGCATAATTTGAAGGGAAAATGCATAATTTGACAAAATTGGCTGTAACATTTCTATTTAGTCATTCAACTATCCAAATTATGTCTTTGGTTATAGGTTTTATGTTCGGTTATCTGAATTTGTCAAACATTTATTTAATTTATTTGTTACTCTAATTCTCAGTAAAAACATTGAAAAAATCGTGTTTTCTACTTCATTTTTAAAACCTTGTGAGTAGGTAAGACACTAATTCCGTTGAATGGTGACAATAAAACCTCTGTAACTGTGTGTCGAAATCTGCCTGAACCTCACATTTGATAATGTAGGAGTAGGGAAATGGGACTTATAAAAACAATGGGAAAATATTGAAAAATAGTTATTCGTCAAAATTTGCCTCGTTTGCTTGACATGCTAGATATCATGAAAATAGTGTCCGGTACCGCCTTAGCATGTCTAGAAGCAGTGACAGGAAGACCATCCCAACAAGCCACCTTGCAGAATATAAAATAAACTTGCCTAAGGCAGGTCGGGACAACTACGGAATGGCCAGCGGTCCGAACTTGACCACACAGAAGGAAGCGAGCTACAAAAACATATTTTATATCACTGGAAAGATCTCGAGGAGACGAATCCAATAATATAATAATAATAATGTGTCCAAGTGTGTTCACATGTTCATAAGCTCAAAAATTGGCTTAAAATTGCATTACTGCAGAAAATTCTGGCAGATTTTTTTTTTCTGCAGAAAAAAACTGGCAGAATTGTTTTTTCTGCAGAAACAACTGTCAAAATTATTTTTTCCTGCAGAAATACATGGCAGAATTAATTTTATTCTGCAGTATTATCTTGCAGTAACTTGTTTATCAAACTTTTATTTTGTGCAGAGAGCACAGGGAACAAAGTAATTGTTCTTGTATGGAGGACACGGAAGGGCTCCACAGCTGAACACAACGTTAAACAACCAATGGCCGTTATGGTCCTGATACCCGCCTTCTATGGACTCTGGATCTGAATCAAGACAGATGTAATCGCTGTTCCCTGCATCATCGTGTTTCGTGCCGACCAAGAAACCATAGTACTCTGTGTTCCAACCTGTCATGCACTCGTGTCGTCCGGGAACCAAGATGGCGGTTGTTCGAGTGACACTTCGGCACACAACGCATGGTGCATCTTGGTCGGCAAGACTTGTTTTCCAGATCTCTTCATACTCTGCTCCGTACAAGTAGTTGTGGTTGGTCGTGTTTCTGTAGAAGGTTCTGTCGAACTGTGGAGATGAATGAGTGCACAAAGCATTGGTTCCTGCCCCTGTGTGACCGAAAAGTCCTCCAGTGGCGAAACCTGTAGAGATACAGTAAACTACGTTTATAACGAACACGCTTATAACGAACTGATGGATATACCGAACATATTTTTGGTCCCGGTCATTTGCTGTATATATGCTGTATATATGCTTAAAACGAACTACGGTTATATCGAACTAAAATCAGTGGTCCCTTTGAGTTCGTTTTAACCGTAGTTTACTGTATTATTAAGACAGCTATTGTCTATGTGATACTCAGGAAGGAAATGTGGATAAGCCACTTGAAACAGTGTAATGAGCTGCGTCCTTTGATTGTGGGTTCGAATCCTAGAATCCCTCATTATATTTCTTTAGAATCGCATCATTTCAATGTTTCCACCGACTCACGTGCCGTGATATAAATGAATTAGTGTTAAAAGCGACAATAAACTCAGCTCTCCACTCACACTATAATAACATGAATGTCTACAGATCTGATAAGGGGCGATAGGGTAGCCTTGTGGTTTAAGCGTTCGTCCGTCACGCCGAAGACCCGGGTTCGATTCCTCACATGGGTACAATGTGTGAAGCCCATTTATGGTGTCCCTGCGTGGTGAAATTGTTTGAATATAGCTAAAAGATGCGCAAAACCATACTCACTCACTCACAGATCTGATAGCATTATTTAAAGAAGACAATTTCATATGTTTTTCTGTCCATGTGCATGGATTAATGACTCGTCAAGGTATAGAATACTCAAATACAGGATTATGTGACCAACAAAAAGAAGAAGAATGTGGTCACAGACGCCAATCTCAACAGCAGTTCTTTCATCTGACGGGGACAGGGGTGGCCCAGCCGTCTAAGGCGCCGCGATTCGCTGTGCAGAGTTGCGTCCCTTGGGCACGCCAGAAAATTATGATTGTGGGTTCGAATCCCGGTTCGTCCCGATTATGTTTCTAGGTTTGTCAGAACCATATCCGTGCTCGTGGGTCTCACCGAAGTGGTAAACGTCTGAGACCTGCATCACTTCGGGATTTCCTCCCACATTAAGCTTACACGCCGTGATATAACTGGAATACTGTTAAAAGCGGCTTTGAACCCAACTCGCTTACTCACACTTTCTGACAAATAAAAGACTTGGGACCACTCCTCACCTGTATACGCTATATCGGATCCTTCTGGACACACGTGCTGCCCCCAGCGTGTGTAGATTGCCCCGCCTGGATGTACTGTGAAGATAATAATTGAAAGATAATAAAGGGAGTGAGTAAGTTTTAAATAATCGTTCAAATATTTTATGGCGTGTCAGCTTTAATAATGTGTGTATTTCGGATGCGCCATATCTCATGAAGTCTGTTTCAAATCGCTACGTAATTACGATGGTCTAGTCTGAGGGTATACAACCTAATCTGCCATATGAGACTCTAGAATGTCAATAGTCATATTTCCTACCGGGTACCCGTTCACTGCTGGTTAACAGAGGCATTTTTCGAGGCATTTAGAGAAATAACAAGGTTACGAAAGGTAACACATGTTTGAGTGTCGGGCACTCCAAGAACAAGCCAAATGTTTGTTGTTATATACGGGAAGACGTACCATTCTTTGCGTGCAGAAAGCAGGTGAGCAATTAAATATTACATTACAACCGCATCAGCTGTGTTGCAGCTATTTGCTGCAAAGTAGCACAGGTCGTGGACGTTTACAACGAGCACGGGTATGTCGCTGTTAGGAAATGGTCTAGGATTCGATATCACAATGACTGAAGTGTGTCGCACCATAGACCAGCTAGCTCCCAATCTGTGGTCGCACCTTAGACCAGTTGGCTCCCAATCTGTGGTCGCACCTTAGACCAGTTGGCTCCCAATCTGTGGTCGCACCTTAGACCAGTTGGCTCCCAATCTGACAGAATCACGAGCAAAACGTATTCCTAACGTTTCCTCTGTTTATGAGGTGTTACAAGATGTTAATCAGACGTTTGTGATTCAAACCCGTGTAAACGAATTCTGGCCCGGCTAAGGGACATAATTCTGCAATTGAAGTCGTGATGCCCGTCCGTGAAGATCCGGGTTAGAATTATAGGTCTTCAGTTACCCATGCTTACCGTAAAAGGCGACTAACGGGATCTAGTGGTCAGGCTCGCTGACTTGGTTGATGCATGTCATCGTATCCCAATTGCGTAGATATATGCTCATGATGTCAATCAGTGGACTGTCTGGTCCAGATTCGATTATTTACAGACCGCCGTCATAGAGTTGTAATATTGCTGAATGCGACGTTAAACAACAAATAAATAAACAAAAACGCGTCTCCAACAATAGGCCACATGCGAAGAGCAATCAAAGCGCCAAGGGGATTCCAGGTTAGATGAGGTCCCCAGCTACGTATGTCTGTCGTATGGGTGTATCGGGTGGATAGGTCGATGCCTTGATTGATAGCATGTCATCATACCCGGGTGGGTCGGGGCGTTGCTCATGGTATCAACCACTGATTTGTCTGGTCAGGATAACAGGCCGCCGTGACAGAGTTGCAATTTTGCTAGAAGCCGCGTTAAACAACATTCAGACAAACAAATGATGAAAGAATAATGTTGAAATTGAAATAATACATAGAAAATATATATGAAACCTGAATCAATTTTCGGTTAAATATTATGCATTTGTCTTTGTGTTTGTTTTTCTACATAACCCATATATATTTATTAAAAAACAAAACACTAGGAGACATCTGAAGACAAAGGTGTGATTTAATCAGACCAAATTACAGTCCTCAATTAGAAACATGTAACCCAGGAGACAAGGGACCTTATGGGTGCTAGGATACAACTTTGCTGTGACGTCATAAAGACGTTTGACGTCAATTACGTCAGTGAAAAATCGCCATGGGGGGACTGTACGAACATAACTTAGTTTTCTCTCGTTAGTTCGTAATGGAATAAAAACATCATTTCAAAATCTCCCAGCATGCATATCTACTTTCAATTCATCAGACATTATGTCTAAAATCTTTAATTATGGCATAAACAGTTATTAGTCGGAAAATGTTTTATGTCACGTATCTTGATTGTTATTTGCCGATACTGTAGTTTGAAAATATAATAAAAAGTAAAAATATGATTTTTCACCCATGATTTGTCCTCCTCTATCACCCGGTGGGTCACATGTAAATACGTCCCATTATTTTACGTATCCAGGTGCTATTCAACTATGACTCGTCAAATGTGTCTTACCAGCGTCTGTTTTGTTGTCCGCGAGTACAGGCCCGCCTCTTTGCCCCATCGCTTGCCTCATTTTCACATCTGCACTTTTCATCAATCTCAGACTTTCTCCAAATATCGCTGCCATTGCATCCATGCGTTCGGTTAGGTTCTCCGTCATTGACCGTGTCTCGCCTATAATAGTTCCCAATTCAGTGGCATTCAGAACATCCTTGGCGACACTCGTGTTGATGATACAGAAGAGGGAGAACGTGAGAAACCTCGCCAGAGACGCCATGACGACTTCGGAACTGATCCCCTGGTTTACTTAGCTTCATACAGTCTGTAAAATAGCTCATGTTTAAGATAGGTGAGGACAAGTTGTCCATGACACTTTGAGTATATTTGCTTTGCGATATGGCATAATTGTACCATTACCGTTTGTCATCGTTTTCGAAGAATATAGGAAGCACGAGTGGGCCATGCCAGTCGTCTAATGTAACGATCGTGGGTTCGAATCCGAAAAAGGGGCACGGGTGGCCCAGTTGTCTAAGGCGCCGCGATTTGCTGCGCAGAGTTGCGTCCCTTGGGCGCACCAGAAACCTATGATTGTGAGTTCGAATCCCGGTTCGTCCCGATTATGTTTCTAGGTTTGTCAGAAACATACCCGTGCTCGTGGGTTTCAAAGAAATGGTACACGTCTAAGACCTGCATCAGTTCTGGCTTTTCTCCCACATTAAGCTGACACGCCGCGATATAACTGGAATACTGTTGAAAGCGGCGTTAAACCCAACTCACTCACGCATTCGATGAATAGATCAAGCGTCAATGACGTAATGTCCGTCGCAATATTTGTTTGTTGTTTAAAGCCACCCTCATTAATATACATGTTTACACGGCGGCTTTTAAAAACTCGAGTTCTGACAAGTCAAACCGTTGGTTGATATTATGAGCAACATCGCGACCGACGGGGCACGATGACATGCGTATTTACCAAGTCACCTAGCTTGGTCACCCCATGTATATTTAGTCACCTCGTTCGACCGGCATATACAACGTCAACGCCACGTCAACGCCGATCTCGATTATCTGGCGAAACAGAGGTGACAATTATGTGAATGGATCAGTGAAAATCAGTGATGACACCGGGTGTTCAATTAGAATGCGATGTACACAATATTGACGGTAGTGGGCATATGAGATGTGTGCATATAGAGTGAGTGAGTATTGTCTTTTAGCACTTTTCCAGCAATATCACGGTGGGGGACACCAGAAAAAGGCTTCACACATTCTACCATGTTTGGAATCGAACCTGGGTCTTCGGCGTGACAAGCGAACGCTTTAACCACTAGGCTACCCCAAATCCCCTGCGCATATAGAGGCTATATGTACTCAGATGGTGTTTTAATGTACAAGACCGCCTCCGTGGCCTGGTGGTAGAGCGCCCGCCCGGAGAGCGGAAGGTCCGGGGTTCGATCCCCGACCGCGTCATACCAAACGACGTTAAAAGATGGTACTTGTTGTTACCCTGTCTGGCGCTCGGCATTAAGGGGCTAAAACAAGGACTGGTCGGCTCGGAGTCAGTATACTGTGTCTGAGTGGGGTATTCATGTTAAACTGCGGCATGGTATCTCAGTGTGCTAGCACTATAAATCGGCATTAGTCCGGACCAGAACAAGCAGCCACACAAACACACATGTACATGCACGTTGGTTTATAAGTGCAATAATCTTGGACGTTAAACCCCATTTCACCTCACCTTAATGTACAACTTTTAATCACGATTGATAATGATGTTTATGGACGCTATTTTAGCATCCTCGCAATATTATAGCGGGGATACCGTCAATACTTAGTACACGTTTTAACCAAGAGGAATTAAAGCCCGGGTCTGCGTGCAAGCACTGCAAGGCCAAATTAAGGTTTGCAAGGCAAATGATTGTGCTATTTTTAGTTAGTGTTTATGGCTGCTTCCTGTACATTATATTGCTTCTGATACTATCTATATGTGAGAGGAAGGATATTATTGGTACCAACGTTTAACGTCGTTCGGTAAGACGCGACCAGGGGATCGAACCACCGACCTCCGCTCTCAGAGCAGGCGCTTCATCCACAACACCACGGATGCTGTTCATACATCATCACCATGAGGGGATTACTACCCTGGTTTTGTTTGTTTGTTTGTTTGTTGTTAAACGCCGCACTCACCAATATTCCAGCTGTATGACGGCGGTCTGTAAATAATCGAGTCTGGACCAGACAATCTAGTGATTGACATCATGAGCATCGATTGGGATGCGATGACATGCATCAACCAAGTTAGCGAACCTGACCACCCGGTCCCGTTAGTCGCCTCTTACGACAAGCATAGTCGTATTTTACGGCAAGCATGGGTTGAACCCTGGTATTCACAAAGACAAATGCATAATATTTAACCGAAAATTGATTCAGGTTTCATATATATTTATAGGGTTAAAATAACTGTCTGAAGAGAATCCCTAAAAACAGGACAAGGAATTATATCGATAAGGACAATATTTGGTCCACTACATAATTTAAGAAATGAGCTGAAAGTCATCTAATTTCATATGATTAGGGAGCACGGGTGGCCCAGTTTGCTGTGCATAGTTGCGTCCCTTGGGCGCGCCAGAAACCTATGATGGTGGGTTCGATTCCCGATTTGCCCCGATTATGTGTCTAGGTTCGTCAGCACCATACTCGTGCTCGTGGGTTTCACCGAAGTGGTAAACGTCTGAGACCTGCATCACTTCGGCTTTCCTCCCACATTAAGCTGACACGCCGCGATATAACTGGAATAACCCAACTCACTCACTCAGCAGAATACGAATTAGACAATGTTCTTATAACCACTTGGCTATTATAACAACCCTATATCTATTGGTAAGGCTGGAATTTGTCAAGAGGTTTATATTAATTTTAAGAAGCGTTGTCATAATATTTGTGTGAGTGAGAGAGTAACATATGAACATGAGCAGGAGACCCACATTATGACAATATAAACGTGTGGCAATATAGTCATCATGGGTCACGAACGTTCTGCAAATATAATAAAATCTTGCGGTCCAAAAACATCAAGTAAAATAAAGACAACGGACATGGTTAACATGTCTAATGATTTTCATACAATATTTCAATGTAACTTTAAAAGTTGACATTTCAGTAGAAGCCCTTGCCCTAGTCATTTGTATTGATTTGTGTAATATTGTAACTGTTAATTTTTGTAGATTGTCTCTTATGTTATCGTATCATGGTTACTAATTTTACCTAGATAGCACTTGATAAATTATGTTCCTTTATATATTATATACACATCCGTTTGTGTATGTGTGTGCCTGTATGTGTGTGTGTGTGTTTGTGTGTGTATTTGTGTGTGTGTTTGTGTGTGTGTGCCTGTATGTATGTGTGTCTGTATGTGTGTGTGTCTTGGTTCGTGTGTGTGTGCCTGTATGTGTGTGTGTGTCTGTGTTTGTGTGTGTGTGCCTGTATGTGTGTGTCTGTGTTTGTGTGTGTGTGCCTGTATGTGTGTGTCTGTCTGTGTTTGTGTGTGTGCCTGTATGTGTGTGTGTGTTTGTGTGTGCCTGTATGTGTGTGTGTCTGTGTGTGTGCCTATATGTGTGTGTGTGTCTGTGTGTGTGTGTCTGTGTTTGTGTGTGTGTGCCTGTATGTGTGTGTGTGTGTGTCTGTGTGTGCCTGTTTGTGTGTGTGTCTGTGTGTGTATGTATGTCTCTGTGTGTGTGCCTGTATGTGTCTGTGTGTGTGTCTCTGTGTGTGTGCCTGTATGTGTGTGTATGTGTGTGTCTGTGTGTGCGTGTGTGTGTGTGTTTGTGTGTGCGTGTGTGTTTGCGTGTGCGTGTGTGTTTGTCTGTGCCAGTCTCTGTGTGTGTTTGTGTGTTTTGTGTGTGTCTGTATCTGTTTGTGTGTGTGTGTTTGTGTCTCTGTGTGTTTGAGTGAGTGTTTGTGTTTATGCATGTGTGTATTTGTGTATTCGTTTGTGTATGTGTGTGCCTGTGTGTGTGTGCCTGTGTGTGTGCCTGTGTGTGTGTGTGTGTGCCTGTGTGTGTGTGTGCCTCTGTGTGTGTGTGTGTGTGTGTGTGTGTGTGTGTGTGTGTGTGTGTGTGTGTGTGTGTGTGTGTGTGTGTGTGTGTGTGTGTGTGTGTGTGTGTGTGTGTGTGTGTGTGTGTTTAACGTCACACTCAGCAATACTCCAGCAATATGACGAATAATCGACCACCTGATCCATTAAGTCGCCTCCTACTTTTACCATAGGCTGCTTAGGACCTTTTTCTGCCCGAGATCCTAGTGTGGCAAATGATGTTTAAAGTTATTAGAAATAAATTAGCATGCCATTTTAAGAGCTTCTCTGAGCTAAACTGTAAACGTGTTTAGAATGTAAATAAATGCGACAAAACCCTTTCCATATTCATAAGTTATGTCTGCTAAAAACAGAGTCCATTGTACGATTCCGACTATATCATGATAATGTGTCCATGATTCACTGTTCAACAGTGATGATACCAGCTGTTCGCGAAAAGGTGAGCCTGTCCTGCCCTACCGGTGGCACCTGTCACAAATACATGCAAAGGCAAGACAATTGTTCACTTGCAAAAACACGTAAACATATGGTATAAGTCATTTTTTTGTCACTGATGCGTCAAATTTGGAAATATCCTTGTTTAGAATGTGTTTAAATCCTAAACGAAATACACATTTGATGAGATCTATCTAAACACGTTTTGGGTCAAAACACATGATATGAGCTGTCGCCTCAGTATAAACGCCACCTAAACACAACATCACCATGATCTAAACATTTTGAGAGTTTAAACACGTTTAGCATTTTAACATATCTTGTGTTTAAAAAGCTTCCAAAGGATGTCAGAAGTTTCAAGTCTGTCAGCAGCTTCCGGTCCACACTCAAGACCATCTTCTTCAAAAGAGCATATGACTATCTGGATAAGATGCGTTTTAGAAATCTATAATTAAATAAATTATTATTATTTACTTAAGTGTAACAAGTGCCGATGAGAGTGAGAGAGTGAGTTAGGTTGTACGCCCCTTTTTTGCAATATCCCACCAATTACACGGCGGGGGACACCAGAAATAGGCTTCTCACATTGTACCCATGTGGCTGTAACCACTGAGCTACCCCCAAAGCCCTCCGATAAGGTAGAACAGACCCATTATGATTCTGAGTTTGAATTTGTCCCAAGCAACCCATGCCGGTAGTAAGAGACGCATACATGGATCGGGTGGATCGGGTAGACTGGCATGTCAACGTACCCCGACGGCGTGGATCGTATATAATGATGATGATGATGATGATGATGATGATGATGATAATAATAATAATAATAATAATAATAATAATAATAATAATAATAATAACAATAACAATAACAATAATAATAATAATAATAATTTATTTCACAAAATATGTTAACATATTCACTACAAAATAACAATCAGGAACGATAATGTGGCATTGGGCAAGTTTGGAGGCCCGTAACCTGGATGTATAAAAGAGGATGTGTCTGTAATAATTGTTACGGTTGCTTACAGCTTCCGGGTTGTCTTTGCTTTAAATGTTGTTAAATGAAAAATTGATTTACAGTAAACTACGGTTATAACGAACTTATAGGGACCACTAATTTTAGATCGTTATAACCGTAATTCGTTATAAACATATATACAGCATATATACAGCAAATGGCTGGGACCAAAAAACCTGTAAGTTATATCCGCCAGTTCGTTATAAGCGTGTTCGTTATAAACGTAGTTTACTGTATATTTACATAACGACCATCGAGCCTATGTTTAGGAAGCATTTTGATGCACTGATGATGAGTACACTACAGAAACCTAAGATAACTGAAGGTTGTTAAGGTTACACACAACCAAATGTTTTCCCATAGACTTCTATAGTAACGTTATGATTTTTTTTTAAATAACTAAGCATTCAACAGCTATTACCTGTATGTGTGTGCACAGTTTGGCCTTAGAGCAGCAATAAAAAAAATAAAAATGACTAGCTTAGTCAGCTCCTTTTCCGAGTACCGGAAGCTAAACACACCACCCCCAGTTTCGCACCAAATGTCACCTACTTGAAAATAGCTGTGGTCACATTCAGCATAAGTCATCATGTTGAAAAAGACAGTACTAAATATAGAAAAACATGGTCAGTTTTAATAACTGGATGGATGTACATTTGAAAGACATAAAAATCTTACAGAATATCCTCCAATCACAGCCTGCAGATATCTCTCGATCTACACTGAAGGCTACCGCACTGTCCAAACTGGTTCTCATTTGGTGTAGTAGAACCTTAATATACCATACCGCACTAACTGATACATGTTTTCACACACTAATTGTGCATATTTCAAGTTAAGAAAATTCCTGCTTTTGTCATATATATAGGGAACGCCTTTGTATTACGTGCGTGGGTGAATGCCCAAATGATAGGTTAATCTTTCTACAGTCCTCCCTGGTAGTAATGCCACCGTTCCTCTAGTGTAAAATATGGCACTATAACTAGGGGGGCATTATAACCAAGACGTTGAAAACCAGACCTTACTGAAATGATATAAAGGAATAAATAAAAAAAGGCATTTCCAATCATAATTTGCTTGTTATTTTTAGAAAGTGAATGATACTCTGTGTAAGGATAGGCTATGAGAATAACTGAGATCAATGCAATTAGTTTGTTTTTTTACTGTAGAAGAGAGTTATGTCCAAAAGGGTAACTACCTTGCCAATTTTTTGTCAAAAATTAGAAAACAAAATGGCATTATAACAAGGGAATTGGAACGTATGTTCTGAATACATTGGTATTGGCATTATAGTGAGTGAGTGAGTGAGTTATAATTTTACATCGCATCGGCAATATTGCAGCCATATCGCAATGAGAACAAATTGATTATATTAAAATTTCTGTCGTCAAAGGACAGTAAAACAGTAAGGTCATTGGCATTATAACAAGGGTGGCATTTTAACAGGGTATTTTGCACAGAGGAAATTAGTTCTGAGAAAAACATAGCATTATCACAAGGGAAGACTGTATTTTCATTCCATGGAAACTGGCCTTAACCTGGCCCAGTTTTTTCTTATCACTCCGTGCGTACACGTCCCTTGCACGAGTGTTCAACATCTGCTACATACAGTGAGACCACGTCAGTCAGTGCGGCATCGTTCCAAATGAAATTTTCCGGATTACCGAATCATGGTGTGGATAAAATATTACATTAAATAAAGTACGTTTATAACGAACACGCTTATAATGAACTGACGGCTATAACGAGAATATTTTTGGTCCCGGTCATTTGCTGTATATATGCTTATAACGAACTACTGTTATATCGAACTAAAATCAGTGGTCCCTTTGAGTTCGTTATAAATGTAGTATACCACACTCTTAACAAGTATAAAAAATTACAAAACCCTTTTCCTATCAATAAGAAATCTTTGTAAAATAAAACAGAGTTGATTGTACGATTCCAACTATATTATGAGCATGTGTTTATGAATCAAACACCAGGTGTCTACCATCAAACGTTTTGAAAGCCTTACTGAGATCTTGAATGTTGTAAGCCTGATCAAACAACGTTTGGGTGAGAGTCTTATGACGCTCTTTGAAATCTTCGTAGAAGGATGATGTTCGAGTGTACCTTAAAAGACACGTCATGCCCCCCCCCCCCCCCCCCCCCCCCCATTTACTCTCAAGTTCCCTTAGTGCTTGTGGGTTTCACCGAAGTGGTAAACGTCTGAGACCTGCATCACTTCGAGCTTTCCTCCCACATTAACCTGACACGCCGTGATCTAACTGGAATACTGTTAAAAAGCGGCGTAAAACCCAACCCACTCGCTCGTGTTCACAAACTATGACGTACTCCACACGTCATCAACACCTATTTCATCATGGTTTATACTAACCACGTATTTACATTATTCATTGGCACGGGTAATACCATAATACCATAATCTTATGTTTCACCTGACCTATGGAAGTCTTATCTAAGGCTGGACTGTAATCTGAAGTCTGTTCAGTTTCATTCCCACGTGACATATACCGAGCGAAGCTCACTTGGACAGTCATGATGTTGCAACGTATTATTCTATGGATGCTAATATCAGGTACTTGGTTTCATTTACACTACCAATTTACCATTTACACCAATTTCTGGTGTCCCCCAGTGAAAGGGTCAGTTGAACCCCAGGTAACGGAACGCCGATGGCGATGACGTGACCATTTCCACGGTGTGGGGACCTAACAGTGAGTTCATGCACGGTCAAATACAAAGAAGCCATGGCTTGATTTAAGACAACACGCCATGCCGAGAAATGAGAATTTCGTAATAGTTTTTGTGCAATGCAAATATACATCCAGTTATATGTTGTGATTGTGGTTTCTGTGCTATGGCGTATTATAGTGCAGGGTGCCCTTGTACAAAATAACCTCAGCGCTACGACTATCGTTAGTCTATGTTAAGGTATGGGATCACCTGTGGGCTAAGGTCGCTTTGTACAGCGACACCAAGGTATAAGAGGTAGCTGTATAATATCTGTGCAAAAGGGTATTGTATGTGTTCTAGTATATTCCAGGTATAAGAGGTTGCCGTATAATATCTGTACAATAAGGCATTGTATGTGTTCTAGTATATTCCAGGTATAAGAGGTTGCCGTATAATATCTGTACAATATACCATTGTGTGTGTTCTAGTATATTCCAGGTATAAGAGGTTATCGTATAATATCTGTACAATATACCATTGTGTGTGTTCTAGTATATTCCAGGTATAAGAGGTTGTCGTATAATATCTGTACAATATACCATTGTATGTGTTCTAGTATATTCCAGGTATAAGAGGTTATCGTATAATATCTGTACAACAAGGCATTGTGTGTGTTCTAGTATATTCCAGGTATAAGAGGTTGCCGTATAATATCTGTACAATAAGGCGTTGTGTGTGTTCTAGTATATTCAGGAATAAGAGGTTGTCGTATAATATCTGTACAATAAGGCATTGTGTGTGTTTTACTATATTCCAGGTATAAGAGGTTGTCGTATAATATCTGTACAATAAGGCATTGTGTGTGTTCTAGTATATTCCAGGTATAAGAGGTTGCCGTATAATATCTGTACAATAAGGCATTGTGTGTGTTCTAGTATATTCCAGGTTTAAGAGGTTGCCGTATGGTATCTGTACAATATACCATTGTGTGTGTTCTAGTATATTCCAGGTATAAGAGGTTGTCGTATAACATCTGTACAATAAGGCATTGTGTGTGTTCTAGTATATTCCAGGTATAAGAGGTTGCCGTATTATATCTGTACAATATACCATTGTGTGTGTTCTAGTATATTCCAGGTATAAGAGGTTGTCGTATAATATCTGTACAATAAGGCATTGTGTGTGTTCTAGTATATTCCAGGTATAAGAGGTTGCCGTATAATATCTGTACAATAAGGCATTGTGTGTGTTCTAGTATATTCCAGGTATAAGAGGTTGTCGTATAATATCTGTACAATATACCATTGTGTGTGTTCTAGTATATTCCAGGTATGAGAGGTTGTCGTATAATATCTGTACAATAAGGCATTGTCTGTGTTCTAGTATATTCCAGGTATAAGTGGTTGCCGTATAATATCTGTACAATATACCATTGTGTCTGTTCTAGTATATTCCAGGTATGAGAGGTTGTTGTATAATATCTGTACAATATACCATTGTGTGTGTTCTAGTATATTCCAGGTATAAGAGGTTGCCGTATAATTTCTGTACAATAAGGCATTGTGTGTGTTCTAGTATATTCCAGGTATAAGAGGTTGCCGTATGGTATCTGTACAATAAGGCATTGTGTGTGTTCTAGTATATTCCAGGTATAAGAGGTTGCCGTATTATATCTGTACAATAAGGCATTGTGTGTGTTTTACTATATTCCAGGTATAAGAGGTTGTCGTATAATATCTGTACAATAAGGCATTGTGTGTGTTCTAGTATATTCCAGGTATAAGAGGTTGCCGTATAATATCTGTACAATAAGGCATTGTGTGTGTTCTAGTATATTCCAGGTTTAAGAGGTTGTCGTATAATATCTGTACAATAAGGCATTGTGTGTTCTAGTATATTCCAGGTATAAGAGGTTGCCGTATTATATCTGTACAATAAGGCATTGTGTGTGTTCTAGTATATTCCAGGTATAAGAGGTTGCCGTATAATATCTGTACAATAAGGCATTGTGTGTGTTCTAGTATATTCCAGGTATAAGAGGTTGCCGTATAATATCTGTACAATAAGGCATTGTGTGTGTTCTAGTATATTCCAGGTATAAGAGGTTGTCGTATAATATCTGTACAATATACCATTGTGTGTGTTCTAGTATATTCCAGGTATGAGAGGTTGTTGTATAATATCTGTACAATATACCATTGTGTGTGTTCTAGTATATTCCAGGTATAAGAGATTGCCGTATAATTTCTGTACAATAAGGCATTGTGTGTGTTCTAGTATATTCCAGGTATAAGAGGTTGCCGTATAATATCTGTACAAAATGCCATTGTGTGTGTTCTAGTATATTCCAGGTATAAGAGGTTGCCGTATAATATCTATACAATAAAGCATTGTCTGTGTTCTAGTATATTCCAGGTATAAGAGGTTGTCGTATAATATCTGTACAATATACCATTGTGTGTGTTCTAGTATATTCCAGGTATAAGAGGTTGCCGTATAATATCTGTACAATAAGGCATTGTGTGTGTTCTAGTATATTCCAGGTATAAGAGGTTGCCGTATAATATCTGTACAATAAGGCATTGTGTGTGTTCTAGTATATTCCAGGTATAAGAGGTTGTCGTATAATATCTGTACAATAAGGCATTGTGTGTGTTCTAGTATATTCCAGGTATGAGAGGTTGTCGTATAATATCTGTACAATAAGGCATTGTCTGTGTTCTAGTATATTCCAGGTATAAGTGGTTGCCGTATAATATCTGTACAATATACCATTGTATGTGTTCTAGTATATTCCAGGTATAAGAGGTTGTCGTATAATATCTGTACAATATACCATTGTGTGTGTTCTAGTATATTCGCAGGTATAAGAGGTTGTCGTATAATATCTGTACAATAAGGCATTGTGTGTGTTCTAGCATATTCCAGGTATAAGAGGTTGTTGTATAATTTCTGTACAATATACCATTGTGTGTGTTCTAGTATATTCCAGGTATAAGAGGTTGTTGTATAATTTCTGTACAATAAGGCATTGTGTGTGTTCTAGTATATTCCAGGTATAAGAGGTTGTCGTATAATATCTGTACAATAAGGCATTGTATGTGTTCTAGTATATTCAAGGTATAAGAGGTTGCCGAATGGTATCTGTACAATATACCCTTGTGTGTGTTCTAGTATATTCCAGGTATAAGAGGTTGTTGTATAATATCTGTACAATATACCATTGTGTGTGTTCTAGTATATTCCAGGTATAAGAGGTTGTCGTATAATATCTGTACAATATACCATTGTGTGTGTTCTAGTATATTCCAGGTATAAGAGGTTGCCGTATAATATCTGTACAATAAGGCATTGTGTGTGTTCTAGTATATTCCAGGTATAAGAGGTTGTCGTATAATATCTGTACAATATACCATTGTGTGTGTTCTAGTATATTCCAGGTATGAGAGGTTGTCGTATAATATCTGTACAATAAGGCATTGTCTGTGTTCTAGTATATTCCAGGTATAAGTGGTTGCCGTATAATATCTGTACAATATACCATTGTGTCTGTTCTAGTATATTCCAGGTATGAGAGGTTGTTGTATAATATCTGTACAATATACCATTGTGTGTGTTCTAGTATATTCCAGGTATAAGAGGTTGCCGTATAATTTCTGTACAATAAGGCATTGTGTGTGTTCTAGTATATTCCAGGTATAAGAGGTTGCCGTATGGTATCTGTACAATAAGGCATTGTGTGTGTTCTAGTATATTCCAGGTATAAGAGGTTGCCGTATTATATCTGTACAATAAGGCATTGTGTGTGTTTTACTATATTCCAGGTATAAGAGGTTGTCGTATAATATCTGTACAATAAGGCATTGTGTGTGTTCTAGTATATTCCAGGTATAAGAGGTTGCCGTATAATATCTGTACAATAAGGCATTGTGTGTGTTCTAGTATATTCCAGGTTTAAGAGGTTGTCGTATAATATCTGTACAATAAGGCATTGTGTGTTCTAGTATATTCCAGGTATAAGAGGTTGCCGTATTATATCTGTACAATAAGGCATTGTGTGTGTTCTAGTATATTCCAGGTATAAGAGGTTGCCGTATAATATCTGTACAATAAGGCATTGTGTGTGTTCTAGTATATTCCAGGTATAAGAGTTTGCCGTATAATATCTGTACAATAAGGCATTGTGTGTGTTCTAGTATATTCCAGGTATAAGAGGTTGTCGTATAATATCTGTACAATATACCATTGTGTGTGTTCTAGTATATTCCAGGTATGAGAGGTTGTTGTATAATATCTGTACAATATACCATTGTGTGTGTTCTAGTATATTCCAGGTATAAGAGATTGCCGTATAATTTCTGTACAATAAGGCATTGTGTGTGTTCTAGTATATTCCAGGTATAAGAGGTTGCCGTATAATATCTGTACAAAATGCCATTGTGTGTGTTCTAGTATATTCCAGGTATAAGAGGTTGCCGTATAATATCTATACAATAAAGCATTGTCTGTGTTCTAGTATATTCCAGGTATAAGAGGTTGTCGTATAATATCTGTACAATATACCATTGTGTGTGTTCTAGTATATTCCAGGTATAAGAGGTTGCCGTATAATATCTGTACAATAAGGCATTGTGTGTGTTCTAGTATATTCCAGGTATAAGAGGTTGCCGTATAATATCTGTACAATAAGGCATTGTGTGTGTTCTAGTATATTCCAGGTATAAGAGGTTGTCGTATAATATCTGTACAATATACCATTGTGTGTGTTCTAGTATATTCCAGGTATAAGAGGTTGTCGTATAATATCTGTACAATATACCATTGTGTGTGTTCTAGTATATTCGCAGGTATAAGAGGTTGTCGTATAATATCTGTACAATAAGGCATTGTGTGTGTTCTAGCATATTCCAGGTATAAGAGGTTGTTGTATAATTTCTGTACAATATACCATTGTGTGTGTTCTAGTATATTCCAGGTATAAGAGGTTGCCGTATAATATCTGTACAATATACCATTGTGTCTGTTCTAGTATATTCCAGGTATAAGAGGTTGTTGTATAATTTCTGTACAATATACCATTGTGTGTGTTCTAGTATATTCCAGGTATAAGAGGTTGCCGTATAATATCTGTACAATATACCATTGTGTGTGTTCTAGTATATTCCAGGTATAAGAGGTTGCCGTATGGTATCTGTACAATAAGGCATTGTGTGTGTTCTAGTATATTCCAGGTATAAGAGGTTGCCGTATAATATCTATACAATAAGGCATTGTCTGTGTTCTAGTATATTCCAGGTATAAGAGGTTGTCGTATAATATCTGTACAATATACCATTGTGTGTGTTCTAGTATATTCCAGGTATAAGAGGTTGTTGTATAATTTCTGTACAATAAGGCATTGTGTGTGTTCTAGTATATTCCAGGTATAAGAGGTTGTCGTATAATATCTGTACAATAAGGCATTGTGTGTGTTCTAGTATATTCCAGGTATAAGAGGTTGCCGAATGGTATCTGTACAATATACCATTGTGTGTGTTCTAGTATATTCCAGGTATAAGAGGTTGCCGTATAATATCTGTACAATATACCATTGTGTGTGTTCTAGTATATTCCAGGTATAAGAGGTTGTCGTATAATATCTGTACAATATACCATTGTGTGTGTTCTAGTATATTCCAGGTATAAGAGGTTGCCGTATAATATCTGTACAATAAGGCATTGTGTGTGTTCTAGTATATTCCAGGTATAAGAGGTTGCCGTATAATATCTGTACAATATACCATTGTGTGTGTTCTAGTATATTCAAGGTATAAGAGGTTGCCGTATGGTATCTGTACAATATACCATTGTGTGTGTTCTAGTATATTCCAGGTATAAGAGGTTGTCGTATAATATCTGTACAATAAGGCATTGTGTGTGTTCTAGTATATTCCAGGTATAAGAGGTTGCCGTATGGTATCTGTACAATATACCCTTGTGTGTGTTCTAGTATATTCCAGGTATAAGAGGTTGTTGTATAATATCTGTACAATAAGGCATTGTGTGTGTTCTAGTATATTCAAGGTATAAGAGGTTGCCGTATAATATCTGTACAATATACCATTGTGTGTGTTCTAGTATATTCCAGGAATAAGAGGTTGTCGTATAATATCTGTGCAATAAGGCATTGTGTGTGTTCTAGTATATTCCACGTATAACAGGTTGCCGTATCAGATCTGTGCAATAGAGCGTTATGCAAATTAGACATAGTTCCCACCCTGGGATTGCTTGGGACTTTTAGTATGTTGTGTTTGGGACCTTGTTGAAATGAATTGTGGTAAAACAAATTCTGTTGCAATTTGTTTCACGTTGAGTGAAAAAATGGCCGAGATTGCTTGGACTATGTGTACAACCCCTTTGGTTGTGTGTTTTCAACGTGTACAACCCCTATGGTCGTGTGTTTTCAACGTGTACAACCCATATGGTTGTGTGTTTTCAACGTGTACAATCCATATGGTTGTGTGTTTTCAACGTGTACAATCCATATGGTTGTGTGTTTTCAACGTGTACAACCCCTAGGGTGGTGTGTTTTCAACGTGTACAACCCCTATGGTTGTGTGTTTTCAACGTGTACAACCCCTATGGCTGTTGTGTCCTATGTCTGCTACCTCTGTGGCTGATCAGTGTTTATTATCAGAATCAGTACTTATCTGTACTACTATTCCCAATGAATTCTACCTCTGCGTGCATGTATCCTGTAGTCACCATGTGTAATTAGTGAGTGAGTGAGTTGGGTTTAACGCCGCTTTTAACAGTATTCCAGTCATATCGCGGCGTGTCAGCTTACTGTGGGAGGAAAGCCCGAAGTGATGCAGGTCTTAGACGTTTACCACTTCGGTGAAACCCACGAGCACGGGTATGGTGCTGACAAACCTAGAAACCTAATCGGGGCTAACCCACAATCATAGGTTTCTGGCGTGCCCAAGGGACGCAACCCTGCACAGCGAATCGCGGCGCCTTAGACGACTGGGCCACCCGTGACCCCCTCCCTCCATGTGTAATCATCCTACGGTTCTTCATCTCCATCGTCTTGCAGCTGGCGTGTCGGAGGCGGGCATCTTTGAAAGTGTCTGTCAGACAGTCGTCATGCAGCTTGACTGTTCATCAGGTCACTTCCCAACGAAGAATATATGTGCCTCAGACGGGATCAATTATGCAACAGAGTAAGAAACAAATCCAGTTTCGTAATACATTCTGTAAAATGAATATGTTTAAAACAAGTATTATTTGCGTAATGCTACAGATAAGCATTCCCAATTTGTACGAATTTGAAATGTGTACGAAGCGTGTCTCAATCAATCAATCAATCAATCAATCAATCAATCAATCATATTTCGTAATTCATGCCACATGGCCCATAGTACAGTTGTAAGATGAATAATATGATAGTCACATGTCCAGAGTGTTATATATCTGTCGATCTCATTTTAAATAATTTACATAAATATAAAGCTATCAAGCGTAGAACATTAATATCACATCATTTAAGTACATTTGCAGACGTAATATTACCTTGGTAATATTTCTGTACTGGGATTAAAAAAAAATGAACATATTTCTTACATACCAAAAACTACATGGTATTCATCCTTCACCAAATGAAGGTCGCGTTCTTTAACAATGGCCTTTTACGAATAATGTTGACACGAAGGTTGTGTAGAGAAATTCGAAATTTACACATTGCTCTTATTACTCGTTCTGTCTCTGAGTACTCTTATGCATAATTCGGGTTGCAGAAGAGATCTTATATTAGCATTATGGGCTAAAAAAGTAAACGACTCAAAACTATGGTGCCATGATTGAAAATATATATCTGTTAAGCGCCTTCTAAATACAGATAAAACATTCTGGAATAACCACACATACACAAAACCGCTATTTAATCAAATTTGCCTCACATACGATGCCTAATTGACTTTGGATGTTAAAGCGTCATGTACTGAACTCTTCAGTACTTCCATCGCCAAAAAATTATCAGTTCAGTTCTAATCCACTCATAAACTTGCAACATTCTTCGGAGACTTGGGGACTCGCTGTTCACGTTAAACAGTGAGTTCAGCTTCACTACACTGTGACACATTCTGTTCACCAACGTGGTATTGTGGATGTCCTTGCTGACCAGGAGATCCAACTGCATTTTTAACAAAGTCATTTCAATGTAACTATTTCTGTCAATCAAGGTGTCTGTTCTCAAAGGCTCATTGTCTCAACCCGAGCCTAAAGGTACCGATTTTTAACAAAGTCATTTCAATGTAACTATTTCTGTCAATCAAGGTGTCTGTTCTCAAAGGCTCATTGTCTCAACCCGAGCCTAAAGGTACCGATTTTTAACAAAGTCATTTCAATGTAACTATTTCTGTCAATCAAGGTGTCTGTTCTCAAAGGCTCAATGCCTCAACCCCAGCCTAAAGGTACCGATTTTTAACAAAGTCATTTCAATGTAATTATTTCTGCCAATCAAGGTGTCTGTTCTCAAAGGCTCATTGTCTCAACCCGAGCCTAAAGGTACCGATTTTTAACAAAGTCATTTCAATGTAACTATTTCTGCCAATCAAGGTGTCTGTTCTCAAAGGCTCATTTTCTCGACCCGAGCCTAAAGGTACCGATTTTTAACAAAGTCATTTCAATGTAACTATTTCTGTCAATCAAGGTGTCTGTTCTCAAAGGCTCAATGCCTCAACCCCAGCCTAAAGGTACCGATTTTTAACAAAGTCATTTCAATGTAACTATTTCTGTCAATCAAGGTGTCTGTTCTCAAAGGCTCATTGTCTCAACCCGAGCCTAAAGGTACCGATTTTTAACAAAGTCATTTCAATGTAACTATTTCTGTCAATCAAGGTGTCTGTTCTCAAAGGCTCATTGTCTCAACCCGAGCCTAAAGGTCACCAACAGCATTTGCCTGACACCCTCCCCAAGCAGTCAGCTAACTACACAGGGACCTATAGCTACAATGTCAACAAGCCCAGTCACTCTCAGTGCTATATGCCAAGTACTAACCAGCGCAACATGTCCAGATCTAAAGGAGGAAGTATGTGGAACAGATTTGGAAACATATGACAACATGTAAGTACTCTGTAATACTTGCCAATACTATAGCTTGTCGCCTTGAGTTGGAGCTGTGATACAGGACACATATTGTTTTGCTTCAAGTCTTTGAATGGCATTTAGAAGTGGTACACGTAATGGAGAGAATTCATGGATGTCAACTGCTTTATTAGAAGGAACACTTACTACTTTTCCAGGTAAAAAAGGCTATGAGTCAGAGAACATATATATTCATTCAGTCCTGCTTGACAACGGTATAAGGATCCATACCGAAACGTCGCCTTAATAGTAATTAAAGAAGTTGTTATCCATAATGTGTGTCTACTTTGTCACCCGTCAACTTCTAAGTAAAGTAGACTACGGTTATAACGAACTCAAAGGGACTTCTAATTTTAGTTCGTTATAACCGTAGTTCGTTATATGCACATATACAGCATAACTACAGCAAGTAGTCGGGACCAAAAAGTAAGTTCGTTATATCCGTCATTTCGTTATAAGCGTGTTCGTTATAACCGTAGTTTACTGTAATGCCTCTCAAAAGATATTTTACCTGTGACAAACATTTTTATGAATCGTAATTAATTTAAACATAATCAACCAATTTGTTTAGGATTAGTTATCATTCAGCGTTGTGCTTGTGGAAGTGGTGGAAATCGTGCAGTTAATACAAATTATATATGTACGTATGTGGTAAATATTTTTTACTCTCTTGGAGCTTTGTCGATTTTATGCAGATACCATTGTAGGTGTTACATAGACATTAGAGTAGATGACGTCAGAGTGTATCATTGTTGACAGTATGCAGATACCAATGTAGGTTTAACATATACATCAGAGAAATGATGACGTCGTAGTGTATCAGTGTTGACAGTATGCAGATACCATTGTTGGTGTAACATATACATCAGAGAAATAATGGCGTCATAGTGTATCATTGTTGACAGTATGCAGATACCATTGTAGGTTTAACATATACATCAGAGAAATGATGACGTCGTGGTGTATCATTGTTGACAGTATGCAGATACCATTGTAGGTTTAACATATACATCAGAGAAATGATGACGCCATGGTGTATCATTACTGACAGTATGCAGATACAATCGTAGGTGAAACATATACATCAGGGTACATGACGTCATAGTGTATCATTGTTGACAGTATGCAGATACCATTGTAGGTTTAACATATACATCAGAGAAATGATGACGTCATGGTGTATCATTGTTGACAGTATGCAGATACAATCGTAGGTGAAACATATACATCAGGGTACATGACGTCATAGTGTATCATTGTTGACAGTATGCAGATACCATTGTAGGTTTAACATATACATCAGAGAAATGATGACGCCATGGTGTATCATTACTGACAGTATGCAGATACAATCGTAGGTGAAACATATATATCAGGGTACATGACGTCATAGTGTATCATTGTTGACAGTATGCAGATACCATTGTAGGTTTAACATATACATCAGAGAAATGATGACGTCATGGTGTATCATTGTTGACAGTATGCAGATACAATCGTAGGTGAAACATATACATCAGGGTACATGACGTCATAGTGTATCATTGTTGACAGTATGTAGATACCATTGTAGGTTTAACATAAACATCCGAGTAGATGACGTAATAGTGTATCATTTTTGACAGTATGCAGATAACATTGTTGGTGTAACATATACATCAGAGAAATGATGGCGTCATAGTGTATCATTGTTGACAGTATGCAGATACCATTGTAGGTTTAACATATACATCCGAGTAGATGACGTCATAGTGTATTTTTGTTAACGTTAATGGACTATGTGACTCACAACGCGGTTTAAATATAGTAGAGACTATACCATTTACAATTAAAGTGTAAATTATTTTTATAGTTTCACATACGTGTGTCTATAAAACTGATTTTAAGAATGATGTATATTAATACATTTATGACATTATGCTTCAGGTGTACATTCGAAGTTGCAAAGTGCAAAATGCCATCGCTGAATATCAAGAACAGGGGTGCATGTAAGCCAACGGCTTTTGATATCATATGCAAGACTGTGAAGAACTATTCTTGTCCGCCAGAAACTGAGCTGGTGTGTGGCAGCGATGGGAAAACCTATTCCAACTTGTACGTACATTTATACTTCAGTGCTATTGTGACTGCGAGAGAACTGTTTAACGAGACTTTGAGCAATATATATATTTTAGATATGTCAGTTTAATTTGGAACGAAAGCCAATAATAATGCAGGTCGCTCACATTTATCACTTCGATGAAACACACCAGCACGGGTATAACACGGCAACACAAACATCAGAACCAGGGCGAATTCGATTAGATGACCGCCCAAAGAACTCAAGTGATGTTTAAATCGAGCTGAATAAGGATTTCTTAAAATGATATGTAGAAACAACATGAAGAGTTATATTAAATTTTGGTTATACATTTTTTTGAATGAACAACAGATGTGATACGAAACATTAGCATGAAAATTTGCTTACTTCCAGATGCGAGTTTGACAAGGGAAAATGTGGGTTACCTCATCTCACCATCAGCAGTATTGGTAAATGCTAATAAGGTAACGCTATGCCAGATTACATTAATGGGAAATGTTAGCAAGGAAACGCTATATCAGATTACAATATTGAGAAATGCTAACAAGGTAACGCTATGCCGGATTACAATATTGAGAAATGCCAGCAAGGAAACGTTTTATCAGATTACAATATTGAGAAATGCCAGCAAGGAAACGTTTTATCAGACTACAATATTGAAAAATGCCAGCAAGGAAACGTTCTATCAGACTACAATATTGAGATATGCCAACAAGGAAACGTTTTATCAGACTACAATATTGAGAAATGCCAACAAGGAAACTTTTTATCAGATTCCAATATTGAGAAATGCCAACAAGGAAACGTTTTATCAGATTCCAATATTGAGAAATGCCAACAAGGAAACGTTTTATCAGATTCCAATATTGAGAAATGCCAACAAGGAAACGTTCTATCAGATTCCAATATTGAGAAATGCCAACAAGGAAACGTTTTATCAGATTCCAATATTGAGACGTTTTATCAGACTACAATATTGAGAAATGCCAACAAGGAAACGTTCTATCAGATTCCAATATTGAGAAATGCCAACAAGGAAACGTTTTATCAGACTACAATATTGAGAAATGCCAACAAGGAAACGTTTTATCAGACTACAATATTGAGAAATGCCAACAAGGAAACGTTTTATCAGACTCCACATTGAGAAATGCCACCAAGGAAACGTTTTATCAGATTCCAATATTGAGAAATGCCAACAAGGAAACGTTTTATCAGACTACAATATTGAGAAATGCCAACAAGGAAACTCTACACCAGATTGCATTATTGAGAAATGCCATCAAGGTAACACTATTGAGAAATGCCAACAAGTTACGGCTGTACTGGATATATACCCGGTGACTCTATGACCTGAAGAGCTACCACTCTGCTATTACAACTAAGATATGCTAGTATATCCGGGGCAGTTGGAGTAAAGGAATAACGCTGTGTGCGAGTACAGTGAGTTTGGGAAATGGCCGAAAAGGCTCCTCGAATACCAAGGGTATTCAATCTCCAGTCTATTATGAGTGAGAGAGTGAGTTGTGTTTAACGCGTATCACGGCGTGTCAGCTTCACGTGGGAGGAAAGCCCGAAGTGATGCAGGTCTCAGACGTTTACCACTTCGGTGAAACCCACGAGCACGGGTATGGTGCTGACAAACCTAGAAACGTAATCGGGGCGAACCGGGATTAGAACCCACAATCATAGGTTTCTTGCGCCCAAGGGACGCAACTCTGCGCAGCGAGTCGCGGCGCCTTAGACTTTTTTCTATTGCATTGTTTCGATTTTACAGAGATCTCAAGTATGGTATGAATAAACTACATAAATTACATGCAAATTACACACACGTTCACTCACTCACTCACTCACACACGTACACTCATTCGCTCACTCACTCACTCACTCACTCATTCACTCACTCACTCACTCACTCACTCGCTTGCTCACTCACACACAAACACAACGAACACACTAACGAAGTCTGTCATAACACACACACTAACACACACTAACACACACACTAACACACACACACAAAGCCACTAAAGAAGTCACGTTATTTTTCAGATATACTTTCCGAAAACCAGTGTGCTGGCCGATATGACATATGATACGGGTCCATCAAGATTGTTGATATATCTGAATAAAACCTTCGACGTTATTAAGTCTGAATGTCCTCATTACATTTGTATAAACCGGAAACATCTGGGATTGTATCAGCTGATTGTATAGGTAGTATCAGCTGATAGTACAGTAAGTATCAGCTGATTGTACAGGTAGTATCAGCTGATTGTACAGGTAGTATCAGCTGATTATACAGGTAGTATCAGCTGGTTGTACAGGTAGTATCAGCTGATTGTACAGGTAGTATCAGCTGATTGTACAGGTAGTATCAGCTGATTGTACTGGTAGTATCAGCTGATTGTACAGGTAGTATCAGCTGATTGTACAGGTAGTATCAGCAGGTAGTATCAGCTGATTGTACAGGTAGTATCAGCTGATTGTACAGGTAGTATCAGCTGATTGTACAGGTAGTATCAGCTGATTATACAGGTAGTATCAGCTGGTTGTACAGGTAGTATCAGCTGATTGTACAGGTAGTATCAGCTGATTGTACAGGTAGTATCAGCTGATTGTACTGGTAGTATCAGCTGGTTGTACAGGTAGTATCAGCTGATTGTACAGGTAGTATCAGCAGGTAGTATCAGCTGATTGTACAGGTAGTATCAGCTGATTGTACAGGTAGTATCAGCTGATCCAGGCACATACGGGAATTTAAAACGTCAACGCCAGAGTATAACCAGTCTCGATTATCCAACGAAACAAATTTCATTTTCAATAAAGGCAAAATAGCAGTAAGAATTGTATGAAAATCAACGCAAGAATTCCCGAGCCTCAGGCGACCAGCCAAGATCCAACATGACACTAGATCAACTGATACGAGATCATGTGTTTCTGATAATATGCGGAAATTAACTCACCCCTGAAGAGCCGAGTCTTGACTGGGAATGTAAGCCCAGGGAAGATGGAAATCGGGGAAGGACGAAGGAGATCAATGAGGAGATCAAGGAGGAGATCAAGGAGGAGGTATTTATCCAAGTTATAAACAAAGGAAAGTATGAAACGACATTTGTCAAATTTATGTTTTAAACACACTTTCAGTGAACCTTAAGAAAGGGACGTAAAATATCACTTGCTCTTAAAATCATTGTGGTTTATAAGCGCCGCTGTAGCCGAGTGGTGCACGTGCGAGACCACATGGGCTTAAAGTTCGATACAACTGAAATGTATGTGACATGCGTTGTTTAATATCACATTATTCGGACATTTCCTTGGGGTAGCACTGTAAATAATTGAGTCTGGACTAGACAATCCAGTGATTGATACCATGAGCATCGATCCACGCAATTGGGATACAATGACATACATCAACCAGCGAACGTGACCGCCCGATCCCGTTAGTCGCCTTTTACTGCAAGCATGGGTTGCTGAAGATCTATTCTACCCCGGCACGGTGAAAGATAAAAAAATGAAAATATATTAGTAACGATCTACTTCTGTTGCGAGTTTGTTTGACTGAGATACAGTATTAAAGCGATTTTTTGACGTTCCTCTCTGTGTTCGCGACCTCTGTCGTGAGAAAACTGGAACTTGTCTTTCATTACCATTGCACATTCATCATGTGTTGCCATTGCTGTTTTGAATGTTTTCGAAACGAATGCTCCTGAAACGATAGAAACATCACCATTAAAAGATATATTAAACACGAGGAGTGATTAGGTTTACGCAGCTTGTTGTACTGCAGGTTCAAGTCAATATCCTCATTATCTTACCGTACACATAAATGTTGGATTCACATTGGCTGAGACAAAATCTATTTTTTTCAATGTACGCTACTAAATGTAAAGTAAATTTCTTGTGTTTCCCGCTTGAATTGCCGAACTGATGGCGTTAAATTTCCAATATACCGGCCAAAGTTTTGTATCTCGAATTAATGACGTTAGACGCCATTCTCCGAACATTTACGATATGTACTGAATGAAACCATTCGTGACCAACTCGTGTTATTCCGGGACAAGCCGAATAGCGACTCGTGCCCCTCTCATGGACATTTTTGCGACCGAGTTCGGTCTTAGCGCAAACGGGCATACCTAAAACAATTGTCAACTTGTTGCGTAATGGTTCACATAAATTTCCCCATATATTATATATATAGATGCAATTTAAAGCACGTCGGGGCATGCGGAATTATACAGTATGATTGAATACATTTAACTGTGTCTTGGGTATATTTTTAGATGGAAGACATATGTAAAATCAAAAAATATTTCTGAGGGATTCTTTGATGAACAACTTGAAATCAAACGCGCATTCTGATTGGTTTGTCGTATTTTCGCACATAACATTCATCGATAGGGGGACGAGTCTTCTTGCAGGTTACGGAAAGGGACGAGTGGTGACGAATGTGAATGAAACAGATCTAGGGGGAATAACTCTTAAGTAGGTGGACAAATGCCTAACTGTGGTATCCTTACCGACTCGGATTAAAATATGCACCCATTAGAAGTACCTGCAATATAATTAGGTCTGCGGTAAGAAACATTCGCTGTCCACTGGTCCCTCCGGGTACATGGGTTGATGTGCCCTGTATGTTAGTTTATGAACGTTAAGTAATAAAGGGGGTACGTCGACTCACGCCCCTCGAGACCGGTGCACAACGTATATTATTTTCCCCTGAACAGGTACAGCATCTCTAGTGTAGGTTCAGAATGAGATATGTGAATCAGCACTTAACTGGAGAAACTTGCAAACTCCATAGTATTATAGCATATAGGATTCATTTGGCAAAAGAATATATCTTTAAGTAAGTCAACATTTTTACAATTACAATAATTTTCCGTTTGTTGTTTTGTTTGTCTGCAGTTGTTTTTAGTTGTTTTTTCTCCTTTTTGTGGTTGGTCTGTTGTTGTTTTATTTTTTTGTTTATTTTATTTTTTATTTTTTTATTATTTTATTAATTTATTTATTTTATTTTTTTTTGGGGGGGGGGGGGTTGGAGGCGGTCCATTGGGGTTTTCTTGGAATGTATGTCTTTAAACTTAAACACTTAAGGTTTTATCTTACACTGACTTATTTAACCCCCTCCTTAATATTTCTGGCGTCATTACGCTTTGACAAAGGCCCACTAAGTCAAGTTATATCCACCCCGCCCATCCGCTCCCGCGTGTTGAAGTACACACACCCCACCCACCAGTGTTATAAATCCACCCCACCCACCAGTGGTATACACCCACCAATGGTGCTATCCATGTTGTGCTATCATGTACAGTCAGTGTACACATATAAACAGCCAAACACGTCACTCACGTATTAACCATTGTAAACAAAGATACTACAAGTCTACTGTTTACATTAAAACTGCGTGGGATGATCTTATAACTCTCAATAGGACACGCACCTGATCACACGCATTTAGTTATATCGTATAAATGTATTTCTCTTGATAGCGTTAATATACCTCGTGGAGGAATGTATAAACAAGATACTTACTTGCCTGTGGGAGTCATCCCCATGTCCCCCCAGGTCACCCTACTCCCCGGGGTCATATTGGAACGCGTTCACGTGATTATTACTTGACACAACACAGCCGGGCGGCCAGTGCTTGACGGTTGGTCTGCTATTTCCAGTCTCCAAATCAAAGTATATTTAATCCACAGTGAGACATGTGTCTGTGTAACTTGGGTAAGCATTAATTGTCAGATTACCTATTTCGTGGAAAACGTCTGGAGTTGCATCACCTCTAGCTTCCATCCTACATCAAGTTGAAGCCATGAAAAAAACCTTCAAATCGGCGTTTCACTCACCCGGGGCGATTGGGTAGCCCAGTGGTTAAAGCGTTCGCTCACCACACCGAAGTCCCAGGTTCGATTCCCACATGAGTACAATGTGTGAAGCGGATTTCTGGTGTCCCCCGCCGTGATACTGCTGCAGTCTTGCTAAAAAGGCGTAAAACCAACCCACCCACTCACTAAAGTCACCCATGCACTGTTACATATTATAAACATTAAGGAGACAGATACAAAAACAAGTTTAAAGTGACTAAAACAAACTTTCTGGTCATGACAGTTTCAAGAGGCCGTGGTTAGAGCTTTTGTAGTAGCACTTCGACAAAGTTGTGACAGGACCATGGTAAATGAACGTACATGGTTCACTAAAACCACCTACATGTATGAATGCTTGTCGAACACCATCAATAGCCACGATGGAAGAAAAACCTTCATATTCAACACATTACAAAACAGCTCGGTTGATTCTACCATATAGCTGACCTTTCAGATATAAAAAAAACTGGTCTCTGAAATGAGCCCACAGAAAGCAACATATAAAAAAAGACATCAAACAAATGCCTCATATTCTAATGCCATGTCGAGGACAGCAAGAGATCAATAGTGGGACCAAGCAAGAAGATAAAGTTTATCACTCGTGAGACTTAAGATCTGCTCTCAATGCCCTGGCTTGAACAATAGGCGATGTATGAGGCGGCTGTTCTGAACCTGCTAACCCGGCGTGGTATGTCGTCTGTGACTGACTCTGAGGTTAGGCGTGACCAGTCAAACAGTTTACAGACTACCTCACAACAAAATCATGTTACAGTTCCCGCTGTCTTTACTACCCAGCAGAGAGAGAGAAAGGGAGTGAAGAAAGAGGGAGAGAGAGAGAGAAGAGAGAGGGAGAGAGAAAGAGGGAGAGCGAAAACGGAGAGAGAAAGAGAGGGAGAGAGAAAGAGGGAGAGGGGAGAGAAAGAAAAGAGAGAGAGAGAGAAAGAGAGAGAGAGGAGAGAGAGAAGAGGGAGAGAGGAGAGAGAGGAGGAGAGAGAGAAAGTGAGAGAGAGAAAGTTGGAGAGGAGCGAGAGAAAGAGAGAGAGGGAAAAAGTGAGAGAGGGAAAAAGTGAGAGAGCGAAAACGAAGAGAGAAAGAGAGAGAGGGATAGAGAGAAAGAGGGAGAGCGAAAACGGAGAGAGAAAGAGAGAGAGAAGGAGAGAGAGAGAGAAAAAAAACATGATGAAAATTTTATATGACGTATCATTCTTGCATCACATAGTGTAACTTGCAAGAAATAGTCTGTCACTTATTCACCTCTGAAAGAGAATTATCGTTAAATTGACATTGAAATAGTGACTTTCTAAGTAACTGATGAAGCGTAAGGAATGCGTTTCATATCGACAGTGCCGAAGGTATAGTGAAGGTGTTTGTCACATTCGAGTGGTGAACAGCCACACACTAAAGGCAACAGCGTTATTGCTAGGCTTAGTACAGAATTCATGCACGAAGTGGTAGACAAAGGGCTCTTTCAAAGCCAGACTTGTTTTGTAGTTCATGTACTACAGACTTAATTCTTTCTGCTGTTTTGCGCTGGGCTAAGAATGGGTAAGCGTGGGTAAGTTGGGGATTTGGGTTTGACAAGTTCAGGCATTACCCCCCAAGAATCTACTACCTCCAATTTGGAGGGAGGGTAGAAGGGGGACCAAAAGATCACAAGGTGAAAACAGAGTAGACCGCCATTAAGGAAAACAAAAAAGGAATATAATTCAAATAGCTCAAATGGCTCACAATAACGAGTGAGTGAGTGAGTGAGTGAGTGAGTGAGTGAGAGAGTGTGTGAGTGAGTGAGTGAGTGAGTGAGTGAGTGAGTGAGTGAGTGAGTGAGTGAGTGAGTGAAATATTCCCGCAACATCAAAGCGGGGGACACCAGAAATGGGTTTCACATATAGTGCCCATGTGGGGAATCGAACCCGGGACATGAAAGGAATGGAAACTGAATGAAAATACAGAAAAAATGAACTTTTAGCACGATAATAGTGTGCATGTTATAGGCAGTGAGTTGTCTGAAAAAGTTCTCCTTCGAATACGATCTTTAATATGTGGTGTTTTAAGTAGAACTTTACACATTCCGTGTTTGGTGTTTCCAGTAATGCCTGTACCATTACCAGTTTAATGGCATAACTATGGAACCAAAGTTAAAAGATTCAATTCATTGCTTGAGGTGCCATCCCTCATTTAGAAGTATCCTAGCCCATCGCGGTGGCGGACAATAATAATGATTCACTCACATGTCGGGAGTAGAACCCGGGTAGTCGGTAAGAGGGAACGCTTGGTCCACTTGACTACTTTAGACATCACCTTCAGCATCTAATCAGGTCAATCATAGTAAACTGAACCAGAGATGGTTGGTTGGTCGGTTGGTTGGTTGTTAAACGCTGACATCAGCAATATTACAGCTATGACGGCGGCCTGTAAACAATCGAGTCTGAACCAGACAATCCAGTGATTGAAATCATGTGCATCAATCCACGCAATTGAGATACGATTACATATATCAACCAAGTCAGCGAACCTGACCGCCCGATCCCGTTAGTCGCCTCTTGCGACAAGCATTGTCGCCTTTTACGGCATGCATGGGTTGCTGAAGACCTATTCTACCCCGGATCTTCACAGGTGGCACCAGAGAGTATACACCCATGTTTGATGGCTTGAATGAAACAAACAAGAAATGGTTATTCAATGGTGATGTATTTTTACGGGTATCATAGTTGTGTTTTGGACGTTAAGTTTGTCAGTATTTCGGCGACTTGTTTCCACCTTGTCACGTATTCACCCCTGAAAGAGAATTATAGAGTTTCTAATACCCTGTTCACGTGCGCCTCTATACATATGTGTGTATATGTGCATACGTGTGTAGAAATACATACGCGAGTATACTTGTCATGTTAGCGCAATTACTCATGTGTGTAAATTTACACCAGGAGCAAATTTGCATCATGTCTGGAGCAGGTGCAAATGTTCATGTAAATTTGCACTGTGTGTATATGTTGCAATGTGAACGTTTACGTCAACGTAAGAGGATGATCTAATTAATATCTGTTCTTTTGTCAACACCAAACACATTGTCAACAGTTGCCAACTTTTATGCATATACACAGATTTGAGCGGACGGTGTTTTCTTTTGGTTTCAAGGAGTCAAAACTTTGTGTACAAATTAAATCAAACACATGTTTTCGGTGAAGTAATTCTCTTCTCATTCAACTTGTGGGACGACCTGTTTTGTGTTGAAAGTCGTGAACAGACTGACGAATATGTGTGCCTTACACAATTTACAAACTTTATTTACACATCTAGATGCTTTTCATGTGAACGCATAGTAATTTTACATATACGAACGTATGTATAGTTACATATGTGTAAAATTGCTTGTAAACAAATGTTGTGCATGTGAACGGGGTATTAGTAACTAACGAAGCGTAAATCGACAATCCCGAGAGAGAGAGAGAGAGAGAGAGAGAGAGAGAGAGAGAGAGAGAGAGAGAGAGAGAGAGAGAGAGAAAACAAACATGGTGAAAATTTTATATGACGTATGATTCTTGCATCACATAGTGTAACTTGCAAGAAATAGTCTGTCACTTTTTCACCCATGAAACAGAATTATCGTTTAGTTGACATTGAAATAGTGACTTTCTAAGTAACTGATGAAGCGAAAGGAATGCGTTTCATATCGACAGTGCCGAAGGTATAGTGAAGGTGTTTGTCACATTCGAGTGGTGAACAGCCACACACTAAGGCTCCAGCGTTATTGTCAGGCTTAGTACAGAATTCATGCACGCAGGCGTGCGCAAAGGGCTCCTTCAAAGACCAGACTTGTTTTGTAGTTCATTTACTACAGACTAAATTCTTTCTGCTGTTTTGAGCACTCGGGTAAACGTGGGTAAGCTGTAATCACTACCGGATGTGTTAACCCCTATATTGGAGCTTAAGTTTGCAGTATTTCGGTGTTTTGTTTCAACCTTGAAACGTTTCAATAACGATCGTATTTTTTTTCTCTTCTCCAATTTTCAAGTGTATACATTCTTTTTCGCAACTTAGATCATGATCTAACATATATTGGATCCAAATGGGACCCCATCAATCAATCAATATTTTATTTCAACAAACCACCATAGGTGGTACAGGAACAATACAAATAAAGTTATAACATAAACAATAAATTGTAGTGATCACTTGGTAAGTTGTAGATTATAGTGTTGTACTCATCTTTATTAATAATTCTTATAAATCTGGAGATATTTTTCACGATTAAGCAATTATTTGAGGTAAACAAAACTTTGAACCTTGCGAGATTCGGCCATTTACAAAAATAAATTGGAATATAATGTGATCTCATGGTATCAAAAAAGGAGCATTTAAATAAATATAAATGAAACTCGTCGGCTATCGCAGGTGAGCTATATAGGTTACAATTTCTATTGATTCTGGGTATATTTTTCCAGCGGCATGTCTCCACAGGTAAATAATGATTCGATGTCCGAAATGACATAATAAGTCGAGAGAAATAATCAGGTAGCAGGAGGTATTTTTCAAACGACGGTAGATCTTTGAACAATTTATAGTAACTACCTTTTGAACTTTTAATGTGTGAATCCCAGTGTTGTAGCAACATTCCCCCGTACCTGACCCATCCCCCAACCTGTATTGCCAAACGCGCCGCTTGACCTCGCTCGTTCCCTCAACCACGTACACACAAAAGTCATTTTCCACTTGAGTCACACTGACAGTTCTAACATTGACACAATGACACCATGGTGTAGAACGTACTACATCCACTCCCTGCGTCACCGTCGTCCATGCATGTTGCTCACTGACCGACTATACAGGTTACACACAACCAAATGTTTTCCCATAGACTTCTATAGTAACGTTATGATTTTTTTTAAAATAACTAAGCATTCAACAGCTATTACCTGTACGTGTGTGCACAGTTTGGCCTTAGAGCAGCAATAAAAAAATAAAAATGACTAGCTTAGTCAGCTCCTTTTCCGAGTACCAGAAGCTAAACACACCACCCCCAGTTTCGCACCAAATGTCACCTACTTGAAAATAGCTGTGGTCACATTCAGCAGAAGTCATCATGTTGAAAAAGACAGTACCAAATATAGAAAAACATGGTCAGTTTTAATAACTGGATGGATGTACATTTGAAAGACATAAAAATCTTACAGAATATCCTCCAATCACAGCCTGCAGATATCTCTCGATCTGCACTGAAGGCTCCCTACGAAAACCGCACTCTCCAAACTGGTACTGATTTGGTGTAGTAGAACCTATAACAGCCATCCACTTGCTTAATGCAACAAGATTATGCACTCAGCTCTTAAATGTCTCACCTGTTATCGTCTCAGGACTCGATGTCTCATTGCACATTGAATACCGCAGTTCTGTCTTAAGCCTTAAATACCACTCAACTTTATGAGTTAGTGAGATCTATTTAATTTGTGTAGTGACCTGTAACTGTATTATTAGGGCGAGTTTGTGCGTCTTATTGCCAGAAAACCTTCCGTGTGAACAACTTCATTTCTCACAGGGACTTCCAGAATTTTAAGTCTGTCACATATGCTTTTATGGAATTTAGTAAATATAAATTGTCATCGCCATAAATAACAAGTTTTGATCACCGACACAGATTCCATTGGACGCAAAAGGCAAATTAGCGGTGACAATTATATGAATTGATCACTGAAATTGAATACGCGGATCACTTGATGCTTCTAAGCTTCCAAATCCTTGATTAAACGTGCATTTGAAAGAAAGATGAAGGTACAGCTATGATTACGGGATAGCGTTGCACGGCCGTGAACTCCAGTCAGCGTAAGTCTCTAAACGACAAGGAACTACTTTTTGATACAAGAAATGGAATTATGTTTTCTGAGACGGAAACTTCAACTCACTGGTCTGTTACTTGTTGTGTTTTTTTCGGTTGTGTTGTTTAAAACAGACCGGATATTTCAATCAGAGACCGTTATTATTTTCCTGCTTAACCTCTGTGAACAATGGGCGATGACGTGTTAACCCGGTCTTGAAACCAATGACATGTCTCAGACAGTTCTTTAGGTAAAGTGTGAGTCAATGAGTGAAGTGTGAGTCAGTGAGTGAAGTGTGAGTCAGTGAGTGAAGTGTGAGTCAGTGAGTGAAGTATGAGTCAGTGAGTAAAGTGTGAGTTAATGAGTGAAGTGTGAGTCAGTGAGTGAAGTGTGAGTCAGTGAGTGAAATGTGAGTCAATGAGTGAAGTGTGAGTCAGTGAGTAAAGTGTGAGTCAGTGAGTGAAGTGTGAGTGAGCGAGTGAGGTGTGAGTCAGTCAGTGAAGTGAGTGTCAGAGGACAGTGAGTGAAGTGTGAGTCAGCGGACAGTGTGTGAACTGTGATTCAGTGGGTAAAGTGTGAGTCAGAGAGTAAAGTGTGAGTCAGTGAGTGAAGTGTGTGTCAGAGGACAGTGAGTAAAGTGTGTGAAGTGTGAGTCAGTGAGTAAAGTGTGAGTCAGTGTGTGAACTGTGAGTCAGTGAGTAAAGTGTGAGTCAGTGTGTGAACTGTTAGTCAGTAAGTAAAGTGTGATTCAGAGGGTGAAGTTATAGTCAGTGAGTGAAGTGTGAGTCAGTGAGTGAAGTGTGAGTCACTGTGTGAAGTGTGAGTCAGTGAGTGAAGTGTGAGTCAGTGTGTGAAGTTTGAGTCAGTGTGTGAAGTGTGAGTCAGTGTGTGAAGTGTGAGTCAGTGAGTGAAGTGTGAGTCAGTGTGTGAAGTGTGAGTCAGTGTGTGAAGTGTGAGTCAGTTAGTCAAGTGTGAGTCAGTGTGTGAAGTGTGAGTCAGTGAGTAAAGTGTGAGTCAGTGTGTGAAGTGTGAGTCAGTGAGTAAAGTGTGAGTCAGTGTGTGAAGTGTGAGTCAGTGTGTGAAGTGTGAGACAGTGTGTGAAGTGTGAGTCAGTGAGTGAAGTGTGAGTCAGTGTGTGAAGGGTGAGTCAGTGTGTGAAGGGTGAGTCAGTGTGTGAAGTGTGAGTCAGTGAGAGAAGTGTGAGTCAGTGTGTGAACTGTGAGTCAGTGAGTGAAGTGTGAGACAGTGAGTGTAGTATGTGCCAGAGTGAAATATGAGTCAGCCAGTGAAGTGTGAGTCAGTGTGTGAAGTGTGAGTCAGTTAGTCAAGTGTGAGTCAGTGTGTGAAGTGTGAGTCAGTGAGTAAAGTGTGAGTCAGTGTGTGAAGTGTGAGTCAGTGAGGGAAGTGTGAGTCAGTGTGTGAAGTGTGAGTCAGTGTGTGAAGTGTGAGACAGTGTGTGAAGTGTGAGTCAGTGAGTGAAGTGTGAGTCAGTGTGTGAAGTGTGAGTCAGTGTGTGAAGGGTGAGTCAGTGTGTGAAGTGTGAGTCAGTGAGAGAAGTGTGAGTCAGTGTGTGAACTGTGAGTCAGTGAGTGAAGTGTGAGACAGTGAGTGTAGTATGTGCCAGAGTGAAATATGAGTCAGCCAGTGAAGTGTGAGTCAGAGTGTGAAGTGTGAGTTAGAGGACAATGAGTAAAGTGTGAGTCAGTGCGTGCACTGTGAGTCAGTGAGTGAACTGTGAGACAGTGAGTGTAGTATGTGCCAGAGTGAAATATGAGTCAGCCAGTGAAGTGTGAGTCAGAGTGTGAAGTGTGAGTTAGAGGACAGTGAGTAAAGTGTGTCAGTGAGTGAACTGTGAGTCAGTGAGTGAATTGTGAGTCAGTGAGTGAACTGTGAGACAGTGAGTGTAGTATGTGCCAGAGTGAAATATGAGTCAGCCAGTGAAGTGTGAGTCAGAGTGTGAAGTGTGAGTTAGAGGACAGTGAGTAAAGTGTGAGTCAGTGAGTGAACTGTGAGTCAGTGAGTGAACTGTGAGTCAGTGAGTGTAGTATGTGCCAGAGTGAAATATGAGTCAGCCAGTGAAGTGTGAGTCACTGTGTGAAGTGTGAGTCAGTGAGTGAAGTGTGAGTCAGTGAGTGAAGTGTGAGTCAGTGAGTGAAGTATGTGTCAGTGTGTAAACTGACTGCATAATGTAAGTTGCCTCTACAGGAGACACTCGAGTGATGTACGGGACCTACTGTATCCGAAGCCGCATTATTTAAGTGTCATTTACAGGAGATACTCGAGTGAACTGTACGGGACTGACTGGACGACAGTCTACTATCAGGCAGGCAGTTGAATAGGAAACCAGTATGCTTGAGTTCAACTGTACGGAAATAAACTACCCACGGGTCCGATATATAACAGTTTAAAAGTGCACTATTGAGACACCACCATTTTTTCACTGTTGAAAGACTCACACGAAGCCAAGATAATGTACGACCTTTCTGGTTAACCTTACTGACACATGCGTGCCACTACCAGCATAATACCTACTCCCTGCCTGACACCATACGACAGTTGTCGCGACGTCAATACCGAGAGTGACTTTGCATCAGTCAATGTCTGTCTACTGAAGCAGTGCATGGGCACATGTGAAACCAACAGACAGGTCAAGCGTATCGGATCCAAACATTGCAAGACCAACCTGTGGCCGAGGACCAAGCTTATCATTTCCCTCAATAAGAGACCACAGTCGTCAGATTGTTCTGGTAACGTATTAACCAGTTCACAGTTCCTGGCCTGCTGCTTATAGCGGGGCGTGACCGTCACCCGTTCAGCTATCTGTGTGTGGTTGTGACTAGTCACCGTTCTAGGAGACTGTAGGCATTGACTGGTTAATAACGTCCGGTTCATGGAATCAGGTACAGATGTCGACTCCCGAGCGCGTGGACTGACAGGCGCTGTTGATTCGGACTAAAACTGCCCGTGTCCCACAAAAGGATTTCCACGACCCCCTGTGTATAATGCCCGGGGGAGGAGAACACCATGGAGGGAATAATACCACGAGTACTGCTACTCGGTGAGTACACACCATTATTACGACATTATTATGTTATTACAGTGTGTATTAAGTCAAACCTCGATACCCCGGGATTGTCACACCAACTAACACCTGGTGTTATCATTGCATGTGATTCGTGATGATTTTTATGCATCCCTATTATCTTTACCACGTTCCTTTTCTCACAATAAAATATACAGTACTGTACATCCCAAGTGCTACTACATGTATCCATCGTATCCCAATTGCGTGGATCGATGCTCATGATGTCAATCACTGGATTGTCTGGTCCAGACTTGATTATTTACAGACCGCCGTCATACAGCTGGAATATTGCTGAGTGCGGCGTTAAACAACAAATAAACAAACAAACATGTATCCCACAAGCAAAATCTATCAACTATTACCAACAAATAATTTTAATCTCATAATAAATAGTGCTATTTACGAGTATTTGAATAGAAGTCTTCCTGTTTAATGTAAAATTCATATATTATTGATATATATAATATTAAATACATTTGTCTTTTGTGTCCATGTGGAAAAGCTGCATCAGTGTTCTCTAGGCAGTGTGGTCTTTGATATCGCAATTCCTCTATGAACGAAGTACGAACATGAATAAGCCTAAATTACTGGTGCTTTCATGAAGTATTTCGTCATTCAATAAAATGTTCATTTCTATATGTCTGAAAAAAATATGTAATTCCCAAAATGAAACCTAATACCATCACTGTACTATGATGTGTGACTGACGGTCTCCTTCAGTCTACCTGGATGTCTCACCAAAGAGATACCAACACCCTAAAACATGACTTACAGTGTGTTTTAAGTCAAACATCGATAATCTGATCCTGGCTGTGCTTTCCATGACAATTATTGTTGGCAATATTTACATTTATGCATGTGAAATAATTCTGTGATAATGATTCGTTATAGAGTTTTAAGTTTTCCTGGTCCAAGTTAGGCTGTTTACACTCATCAAAGTTTTTGACAGGCCGTCAAAATTTGGTGGGAATTATCTTGCCAAGATGGATGCTACCGACGAAGAACGTTTTGCTGTTGTTATGAATATTTTGTTTATTGCCATGTTGAGAAGGCGGCGTCGGGGTAGGCAAAGGCATGTTTGGTCCCGAGAATGACTGCTCTTTCTTTAACCAAATCAATTAATTCTTCCAAGATCTCGTCAGTCCGAAATACTTAGCTCATTTTGACTGTATGCACTTCCGGTTGAAAAGGGGTAAATGTTTCTTGCATTCTGATTGGCTAAAATAAATGAACGTCATCAAACTTTGATCAAAGTTTGACGAGAAAAAGGATCGGTTTATATTCCATCAAAGTCCGTCAAAAACTTTGTCAAAGTTTTTTGACAGCATTTTACACTATCGAAACTTGGTCAAAATGGACTTTGACCAAGTTTTTTGTCAACGTTTTTGATAGCGTAAAGGGGGCTCAACTGGGGCTTTAGCCGTGCGGATTCAATTAGAAGTGCATCGTCAAGGCGACACTGTTGTCACTGTTTACATTTCTACCATGTCATAACAATAAGTTAATGTACCACGGGACTGTATCAGTTTGCGAAAGAAATGCATTTAATTCGAGATTTAGGTCTTAAACACGGTCAAACCACCCGCTTACCCGTATATTCACAAACCTTGTGTCCCTTCTGTTCGAAATATTGAAATCTATGGTACTTTCGAAATAATTTTCTGTGGAAAGAAATCATAATTATCGTCTTCACGAAGTTCATTTTTAATTTTTGAAAAATAAAGCTTATTTGTTGTTATGTGAGATTACACACGTCGTATTGTTCAGGTAATGCATTCGCAGATGTTCTCACCTCTTCTCACATGACTGTTCACCTATTCTCACATGACTGTTCACCTCTTCGTTAACAGGGGCCACGAGTGGCCCAGTCGTCTAAGGCGCCACGATTCGCTATGAAACCTAGGATTATGGGTTCGAGTCATGGATCGCCCCGATTATGTTTCTAGGTTTGTCAGCACCATACCCGTGCTCGTGGGTTTCACCGAAGCGGTAAACGTCTGAGACCTGCATCACTTCGGGCTTTCCTCCAGCATTAAGCTCACACGCCGCGATATAACTGGAATACTGTTAGAAACGGCGTTAAACCCAACTCACTCACTCTTCGCTAACACCTGGTGTCATGGCTATTTGATAGTGATTTAAACACATGCTAAAGACATAGTCGGAATCGTACAATGTACCTTTAAGTAGACATTTCTCATGATTATGGAAAGGGGTTTTGTCGCCTGTATAAATGGCATTAGGGTTTGGTCGCTTACACTCATCAAGACAAAACAACGCCACCATGCAATGCTCGAGTACTGCAATCCAGGACATGTATAGCATAGCTCTCATGACTCAGTTTGTAGTACACTTTGTATATCATTGAACGAGCATATCACAACCTTTCGAGATTATTGTTTATATTTTTACTATATTATATAGCTATCAGTCAAATCTGAAATGTAAGTCGTCATCAAAAATAATACACAAATGACCAACGTTTGCATTCACCTCTTTCTCAACAACACTCGGTTGGGAACAAATGCTCTTTCACAGGTCAGCGAGCCTGACCACCCGATCCCGTTTGTCGCCTCTTACGACAAGCATAGTCGCCTTTTACGGCAAGCGTGGGTTGCTGAAGACCTATTCTACCCCGGATATTCACGGGAATATTAGCCGAAAGATTTAGAGATTACTGCACGAATGTCTGTCAGATACCACTGATCTTACAATGAGTTGTTTCAAAACGTATCTGACGAGCGAAAGCTTCGATGGACGACAATGTCCCCAAGCTTGGAACACGCTCTGTTTGCATGTGTTTTGTATGGTGGCCGAGAGGGGACATTGCTTCATCGATTTCAATTACGGCTGCGAGAATGCGAGAAAGTGATAACACGAGGCTAGAAAGCGATAGCACGAGACGAAAAGAGATGGCACGATGCGTGAAAGCAATATTGTTGCTTGCGCGAGAAACTATCGCTTTCTCGTCAAGTGTTATCCCTCTTTTGCAATTTCGCGACAGTAGTTGAAATCGATAAAGCGATGTCCCTTCTCGATCGCCATAGTTTGTTCAACACAAACATTGTCGCTACAAGGAATTAGAGGCGTGAAGAAGGGGATGTTTTATGAGATCCAATAATACCTCAGGGATATATCACAGGGTGTGACATCCTAGTGATCCAGACCTACACAATATGTCGCCGCTCACATCACACTACCGAGACCCGTGACGATCCGGGGTAGAATAGGCCTTCAGCAACCCATGCTTGCCGGAAAAGGCGACTATGCTTGTCACACGTCACATGTGTGTGTGTGCTTGTACTAGTCCGGACAAACACATGTAAAGGCAATTCAAGTGTTCACACGCACGAACACGGCAACATATGGCAGTCAGACAGACAGACAGACAGTTTATTCAGTAAGAAGGCCAATGGTTGATTGCATGAACTACGCATGCCAAGGAAGTAGTCGATTTAAGTTTCTCTTAGCCGTTGGACTTTATATAGATATAAACATGTGTTATATACAACATCAAAGTTTTCTGATGAAATAATTTCTGTAAAAGATGTTACAGTTTGAAACTTGATATTCTGTTTAAGATACATATTTCTTAGGGCTGAATAACGCTCACATACAAGTGAAACATGAAATTCATCTTCAATAAAAGATATACCATTTTCTATACAATATTTACATAATCGTTCAGTGCATGGGACATTTGTGTATCTCCCCAAGTCAATTGCAAGTTTAAACTTGCTACATCTGAAACGAGTCATACATATTCTCAGATGTACTGGTATGGGGAGTGTAAGATATTTTTCTACATTCAACAGGGATTTAAAATGTTTATAATAAAAGGTATCAGATATACTATTGATAGAACTACACCATGATTGTTGAAGGTTAACAAATAATCTTTGCTTAAAAAGATGAATAAATACCTTCACATTGCCAACATCTTGTGTTAACCATACATATCCAAAACCTAATTTAAACAAAATATTCTTAATGTGAGTAGCCCATGTGGTGCGACCAGAATGGTCCAGTGATTTGAGTATTAAATAACATTGGCGAGGCAGTCTGCGCTCGTCCAAACGCAGTAGCCTGCACCAATACTTGATGGCCCTTGTGGTATACACAAGTTGGAGAGGGGCTCTTCCGCACTCTCCTAAAACCATTGCATTGTTTGTTGTTTACCTGTATTTAGAAACCATTTACACATTTTGTTCTGTACATCTTCAATAATTTTACAATATGAGATGCCCCATATTTCTGCGCCTTAACAGACAATAGGCACAATCATAGCATCAAATATCTTAAATATATCTTGACAGGGTATATTACCAACTTTCTTTTGATATCTATATAATGTCATAATGGCCTTGTTACTCTGTGCAGCAAGAGTATTTAGTGCCTTAGTCCAAACAAGCTTGGGCGTGAACACAATACCCAAATATCTATAAAACGACACGGTTTCAATATATACACTATTAAATTTCCATTTTTCATCATGTCTAAGGGATCCGCCATTTCTGAATGCCATAACTTTAGTTTTCTTACAAGTTTACCTTCATGCCTGTGGTATTGCAAAAATGTTCCAAGGCATTGATCTTCTTTTGTAAATTTAAAGGTGTATCAGCAATAGATGACACGTCATCAGCAAACATAAGTGCATATATTGCTGGGCAGTCTTTAGTAATAAAGACAGTTTGTCCTCCATAATTTTCCATAAAATTTACAAGTTTATTTATGAATATTAAAAACATCTGAGGGCTGAGGATGCATCCTTGACGGATACCTATATTACACTTAAAGTATTTGGATAACCCAGTAGGTGTTCTAACACAGGCACACAGTTTATTGTACATTGATGTAATAATAGACAAAAACTTTCCGCAGGCACCAATATCAGCCAAACTCTGTAACAACATATTGTGATCAACATTATCAAAAGCTTTTGAGAAATCTACAAATAAGCAGTAGAACCTTCCTTTCTTTTTCCATGCATACTTTTGGATAATGGCCTGTAGTGAAAATATATGATCTGTCGTGGAATAGTTGGGTCTAAATCCAGCTTGAGATTCGTCAATGATATTGTTATCTTCACACCACCTCTGTAGTCTAGCATTAAGAATAGATGTAAATACTTTGCATATGGTATCAATGAGTGATATGCCTCTATAATTGTTGGCATCATTCATATCACCAGACTTGAACAGAGGACAGATGATACTTTTCCCCCACACATCTGGAAAGTTACCACTCTCAAAGATTTTGTTAAATGTAATAACTAAAATTGGTGTAATTTGTTTCTCTGAAGACTTTAAAAATTCAGCAGCAATACCATCAGGCCCAGGGGATTTATTATTCCCAAGCTGGTTTATTTGACTTGATATTTCTTGTGCTAGAATAGGAATGTTAATATGGTACAAGTAGAAATAGGGAATTGCCTTAAAAGCTTTATCAAGGCCTTGAATGGTGTAGCCCTGATCAAACAACTTTGAGCAAGAATCGTATGACGATCTTCGGAGACCTCTGCGGAATTGTTGAGATCTCTACCTATACTGTGATTTCAAATTTATTCTATTTTACAGGAGAGTGTACTTGTGGTGTGCATCTTATTTGTGACTGCATTCATAAAAGCTCTGCTACGATTCCGACTATATCAAAAACATGTGTTTACGAATAACTATCAAATAGTGACGATTCCAGGTGTTCGCGAGAAGATGCATGTATCCTGAGTCACATGTAGCACCTGTCCAAAACACATGCAGAGGCAAGTCAATTGTTCACCTGAAAAAACTCGGGAACATATGATACAAATCAAAATATGGAATTGTATCGGACATAATTTTTTTAAGTTCATGTTGCATATAGTGTTATCTAGCTTCGCACTCTCACTTTTCATTGAAATACCATATGTGAATACACGGCGATTAGAAATACGATTGTGGACTGCCCTTGAAATAATATATTCCCCTCGTACTCCTCGACCGGTCTTACAAGACCTATGATCTATAGACCGCCATTAACATACATCTACACCAAACGTCGCCCCGCCCATACCCCAATGATTGATGGTCAGCGTTTAGTATTAATGTATACACACCTGACAAGACTGTTTACAATAGGGTTATCGAGGAATTTATCGACGTGTTGATTGTTGTACACCTTTGTGAGAATTGAGAGTGGTACTATTATTGCTGTGTTATTGGGAAAGGAGAACGTATCTATTCGGGCACTTTATATTTATGAGTGTGATATACTGAACATTTAAAGAAACGCAACTAACAGTGCACTCAGGGAGTTTGTATACTAGAGGGATGAGGTCTGCAATAAAACACCCCTAGCTGAGAATGCAAGTAGTTCTTCAGATACAATGATCTTCCTCGTAAAATGAGGAATTTTATTTTTTTCCAAAACCTTAGGATTTAAAAGCAGCTATAAGTGAACATACTAATTTAGATCTTTTTGTCCAGATCTGCCAGGACATATCCCAATCTTATACAGTAGAATACAATGTTCTTCTTCATTAAAGTGAAGAACAAACGCCTATTGTATTGGACTTTTTAACTTATTTGGCAGTTGTCTAGGTATCTCGTCTGTTGACCTGTATGTTATTTCTAAGGTTATGTTATGTCAAATTATTATTATTATTTGTCTATTTTATGGGGGTATCATAGGCGATATTACATGCATCATATCAATGAGTTTCACAACAGGTGGACCCGAGGAGATAGGGTCCGAATAGGTCTTCAGCAACCCATACTTGCCGTAAAAGGCGACTATACTTGTCGTAAGAGGCGACTAACGGGATCGGGTGGTCAGGCTCTCTAACTTGGTTAATGCATGTCATCGTATTCCATTTGCTTGGATCGATGGTCATGATATCAATCACTGGATTGTCTGGTCCAGATTCGATTATTTACAGACAGCCGTCATATAGATGGAATATTGCCGAATGCGGCGTTAAAAAACAAACAAACTCACAACAGGGGACGTGCATATGACGCCTCACATCCCAACGTCGCAATGTCCTTGTATACTGTAGTGAGTAGAGTGAAGTGAAAAGAAAAAAATTAAGTGTACAGTTTTTTTTCCAGGCAGTTTATTTAAAATGATGTATTTATTGAAACTCTGCGTTGCTGTTTACATTAATGCAAAGGTTTTTTACTTTACTTTACGATCTCACATATGATTATTCGATGCTTTCTAAGAAGCTACAAAGGTCTTTGTACCAGGTCAGAAACCGCAGCAGACAACGCACTTCAGTAAAAACTCGCTGGACTGTGCAGCAATAAAATCTTTATCTATATGATTGAGAGGGTCAAGTTGGTTTACGTTTTTTCATATGCCTCCCCTGACATTAAGATGGTGATGTTGAGAAAAAAAATATGTTAAAATTCACAAAAAGCCTCGAATTCAGCACTAAGCACAAATGAAATCACTGGACCGCATTACTTTGAATTGAAAGACGGGCGGCGGTGAGTATAAAGAGTGTTCGTACATAGCTAAGTTAATAATGTCATAATGATGTTCAGTTTATCAAATTCACACAAAAACGTTCCGCTTGGTGGCAGAACTTTCTGATTATGGAAAGGGTTTTGCGGCTGATATTTACTAAATACCCCGATTTCTTAGGCATAGCTTGAGGCGAGGCACAAAACGTTCTGGGAGACAGCGAGGATCTGCGTGTGATGAATTGGGTTTCATATATCAAAATATATCATTAAAATGTCACACTTTTACAATAAAGCTATGTGGTCTAGATTCCCTGTGAAGTTGCTGAGGGTGCTTAGAAATAGGATGAATGCTGTTTAAACAATTCCCATACAATTGTAGGACAAGATCTGACCTAAGTTTCAGTACATATTAATGATAGAAATGTCCAAGAAAACTTGACATGCCTTTGCATGTGTTTGTGAGGTGGGGCATGGCAGATATCTTATGCTTATGGAAGGGTTTTGTCACTATATCTTCTGATATGTTTAATTAGAGATGCATGACTTCAGTGTGTTTATAGACTGACTTTTCGAAATTCTATTTCCAACTGTGAGCACTTCCATGACAGGAAAAGGACTTGCTGAGGTTCAAATATTAGTACAATGTGTCAAAAACCTCGAAAATAAATCTTTTTGATACATTTTATTATTTGGCACGTTTCATTTCTAACATAACAATTTCCTATTTGTCTCATTAATATAAATGATCTACATATCATAGCTCTTGGTATCACAGACTTTCTGAGGTACCGGTCGTCGTGATAAAGATGCTGTATTTCGGACAACAGTCACTTCATACATATTTGGGAATTTATTGCACCTGAGCGAAGGATATTTCATGTGCAATAAATACCCCAATATGTATTAAGTGTATTGTCAGAAATACAGCATCTATAGTCTGGAAGGTAATTTAAGGTAGCGACGTTTACTACAGGACCATATGACACAGTTGAACCAATCACCTTAACTCGAAAGGTTGCACGGGAATCACGTACGCACGAATACGGTGTTAGCGTTGGGCGTCTCAACGTGCGTGATTCCCGTGCACCCTGTCGAGTTGAGTTGATTGGTTCAACTGTGTCATATGGCCCTGTGACGCAGGGGTAGCATTATGTAGATGGCTGTTTCAATGATGCTTGTTCCACCCGTGACGAACAGGTCTGGTTGTTGATAAAATATAGTGATAGCTAAATAGACAGATTTTTTATTCATGCACCGATTGTCTTTAAATGTAATATCCAGTTATGTATGACTGTTTAATAATCTCATACCAATTTTGACTGGAGTAGGTCCGATAGTTTTTCAGATATTGTAGTAAACGTCGGTACCTTAAATTACATTCCAGACTATAATGGAAAGATATTACGACGGCTGGTAACTAAGGACGTCTCTGTCAGGCAAACCAGTGGTTGATGCCAAGAGCAATTACCTATACCGTCGGGGTAGTGTATTAGCCATTGTGACCACCAGATACTCATATTTAACAGCAAATGAACTCTCAAATGTGCCACGAAGTAGGAACATAGTTACAGTTTCTAAAATACAACAAGCTTAAGCCTTATACTCAAGGGACAAGAAATCCTGGTTCTCATGAATTTTAATCGCGTCTCAAGGATTACTGGTGCGCGATTACAGGTCATCCCTGATCTTACACCACAGCCATTGATTATACAGGTGTGTTAATCCAAGCCTGTTTCGTGGTCATGCAGACCAGGTATTGTCGAGCAAAGAATCTCTCCCGCTCCGCACAACAATCTGATAGTATGTCGTACCATGTCTATTATTCTGTCTGGGGTATTGTGATGTCCTGTGAACTATTGCGTAATATGAAATATATATCAGGCACAGCTGAGAAAAAAACTGTTTTCTTAAAATATTTAATTCCTTGTAAAAGGTAATCGTAAACGTTCCATGACCTCTTCGTCACGATGTATGGCTGACTGCCAAGAAATTGAAACTCTATATATGTACAGAACAATTAACAGGATATGAACATCATGCTATCCCTGTATTGGTTATCACGATCCGATGACACTTAACGCACGAGTTGCTCTATTTGAAATGTTTAATTTGATAAAAAAATGAAACTAAACCTATTTTATAAAGATCTTACCCAACCATGCAAAAAATGGCACCGTTTAATTTCAGATATGCAAACACATTTCGTTATATCCGTATGTTCGTTATAAGCGTGTTCGTTATAAACGTAGTTTACCGTACGAGGATTGAGCATCAACAGTGCGCAGTGAGACAGTTCGAAAACATTCTGACCTCTCGAATACAACAGAGAAACCTTGCACCTCTTTATCTCGAAACATTGCTGAAGACGATGTAACTTTTTAGCCCAAATTAAACCGTAATCGTTTTTACGTTCTGATAGCGTTATTCCGTTTGTATCGAACGACGGACACACCTCGAAAAATAATCGATGGTTCCCAGGGCTTCGAGATAAGAATGTTTTCTTGTACAAATTTAACGGAGCATAATAATAATGCTAAGTATCAAACATTTTGTCCAATAAAAGTGATGACCCAGGGGTCTGGGCCAGTGAGGAGTCCGGGTGAGTTATCGTATCCCAGTTGTGTTGGCCGTTGCTCATAATAACAATCATTGGTTTGACTAGTCCTCACTCAAATATAGCTGAAATATAGCTGAGTGCGGCGGTAAACACTATAAGGTTTAGATGCAGGCATACAATGTCTCCATATATATGTAGAGCATCACACTTTTCGAGATGGTCCTGATCTCGCGAGATAACTGAGGGTTCATATTACGAAAAGAGTGACTATTTGTTCACGTGATTGTGACATACAGATCCTGTTCCCCGTTGTTCTGACACGTCTGCCATCAGAGCCTCGCAGGATATCGGGGCTTTGCGTCAGGCCCCGGACCTTGAAATATGCGAGGCGCGTTGTGTAATTCCATATCCGCCATGTGTCCCTTTAAAAAGTCTCCTTCCTCTCCAACAGATCAACAGCTGTGTGTGTATGTGTGTGTGTGTGTGTGAGAGAGAGAGAGAGAGAGAGAGAGACAGAGACACACAGAGAGAGACAGAGTATTTATATTTTAGTATGAACAAAAGAAAAAACGTACTTTCAGTAAATTCTCCAACCACTTACCCCTGGCCCCAGATGGACTTGTCACAATTATAGAACAAATAAAACATGAAATCTGAAGGGATACGTCATAGAATTTCAGCGGCTAAGTCTGTTCTTGCCAGCGGGTATCCGACGAATGATTCGCGTTTTGATAGAGAGAGAAGGCGAGAGAGGCACACAGAGAGAGTGAGTGAGTGAGTGAGTGGGAGAGAGAGAGACAGACAGACAGAGAGAGAGAGAGAGAGGGGCGGGGAGAGAGGGCGAGAAGACACGCGTAGCCAAGTCATCTAAGGCGCCGCAATATGCTGTGCAGAGTTGCACACCATGAGAGTGCCATTGATCCATGACCGTGGGTTTGAATCCCGATTATGTTTATGTTTCTAGGTTTGTCGGCACCACACCCGTGCTCGTGGATTGCACAGAGGTGGTAAACATCTGAGACCTGCTTCACATCGGACTTTGCCCCCACAACAATCGTGCACATCGTAATATAACTGTAATATGAGGCCTTAAACCCAACCCACTCCCCTACATGTCCCGTTTAGAGCTGAATCAGGATATTAAACACGCACGCACGCACGCACGCACGCACGCACGCGCGCGCTTGGTAGAGATATATTATTATAAAGCATGGAGCCACTCATTATTCCGGAACCACATGCAAAAGGCTGTTCATTGAAAAAGAGACCCATTCCATATGACTTTATTGTTGTCAAAATTATATACTGCCGTTTCTTTCATTCTGTAATAATTGTTATTATGATCATATACTCCTGTTTAACTCACTCTGTAATAATCACTATGAACATTTATGCATTTCTTCAACATAGGCACGTGCAGTTCACGCACGTGTGACGGCAATATGAAAAAACAGCCTATTCATGTTTTTCTCACATACTGAACAGTGCTCTACATCAACGCACATCCCAGTGCAAAACAATTTAAAACTACTTATCATGAAATCGCATCTCAAGTCGCCCCAGCTCTCTCTGGTATTGTGGTTCTATGGCCGCCACCTGGGACAAAGTAGGCTATTCATTTAATCCTACCTTACGAACATCACAGGAAATGTATATACTACTTATTACTTCAAATTGGAAATGAAACATTATAGGTCTTCGAATGTGCTTATTTTACTTTAAATATATAGGTTATCCGACAGACAGGCGGTACTTGTTTATTTATTGTGACGTCATCTGTGGGTATTGTCACGTGACGGCGTAGCAGTATGTCATGTGTGACACTTGTAGAGATTCGATATATACTGAAACTGATATTGAAACGCAAAACATGTCGAGTTATCGGTAGTTCGAGATAGGCGGAATGTCAATGTTACACAATAGCGCAAATAGGGATTATGTCGATCGAGCCCGTGCTGACGAGGTGTCACTATATTAATGACCTATTTTAAAGAAGTAACTATACTACTCAAAAGAAGTTAAAGAACACCGTAGGTCGAGAATTTATGGATGTCAATTTCTTTATTATGAAACTCAACGTTTCGGAGTATATGCTTACTCCTTCATCAGCTGAAGGAGTAAGGAGTAAACATATACAGTAAACTACGGTTATAACGAACACGCTTATAACGAACTGGCGGATATAACGAACTATTTTCTTTTGTCCCGGCCATTTGTTGAATATATGCTGCATATGTGTTTATAACGAAGTACGGTAATAACGAACTAAAATTACTGGTCCCTCTGAGTTCATAACCGTAGTTTACTGTACTCCGAAACGTTGTGATCCTCATAATAAAGAAGTTGACATCCATAGATTCTCTTCCTTATGTGTATCACTTCTAAATGCCTTTCAACGGCTTGAAAGATCACTAAGTCTTTATGTTGTGTTTGGATGGATTTCGGGCCATTGCTGAAATTTGTTAATAAGAACACCGATATGTCGAGAATCATTAACACATGTTGTTTACAATGCTTTTGACTTGGGAACACTATGCTTATCGATATTAATATAATATTATTCCAAACACTTGTTCGAACTAAAAAAAATATATGCTTGCTGTTATGTAATGTATTTTTATAATGTTCTTCATAATTCCCCATGCACAGATGAGACCGCCTCCGTGGTCTAGTGGTAGAGCGTCCGCCCGGAGAGCGGAAGGTCCGGGGTTCGATCCACGTCATACCAAAAGACGTTAAAAGATGGTACTTGTTGTTAACCTGTCTGGCGCTCGGCATTAAGGGGCTAAAACAAGGACTGGTCGGCTCGGAGTCAGTATACTGTGTCTGAGTGGGATATTCATGTTAAACTGCGGCATGGTATCTCAGTGAGCTAGCACTATAAATCGGCATCAAGCAGCCCCACAAACACACGTACATTCACGTCGCTATATAAGTGCAATAATCTTGGACGCGACGTTAAACTCCATTTCACCTGACCTCACCATGTACAGATATGAAATCTAAATGGCTCTGTCAATCATATAATTTACAATGAGTTTGTGTACGTCTTCTGCTCCAGTGATCTGCAGTCTGGGTCCTGTCTGCCGGGCAATGACCTCCACCTTAAGTCTCTCAGCCGGTGAACAGGCAATAATCACCTCGCCCAATTTTGGACCCGGACAGAAGTACCCAAGAGATATAGAATATTTATGGAACATATATTCTTCGCTTTCGGACGTAAGTGTACAGCGAGCTTTTTTTTACTTCATGAGTGGTTGTTGTTTAACGCCGCACTCACCAATATTTGTTCATTATCGAGTCTGGTCCAGACATTCCAGTGATTGACGTCATGAGCGTCAATCTGCGTAATTGGGATACGATGACATTACATCAACCAATTCACCGAGCCTGACCACCCGATCCATTTTATCGCCTCTTACGACATGCATGATATGCTGGGGACCTATATCCTTGGTCATGGCGATATATCAATATTAACAGCTTTTTTAAACAAAAAATCAAATGTGTTTTCAAATAATTGTTAAAACGAACTTATTGATCTTTTTCTCCTCGTCCCCTCAAACTCAATTTTATTCTCGTTATTATATATTTGAACTTTCTATTGTATGTTTAATGTTCAATCAATTGACCTGCCTTTGTGTGTGTTTTGTGATGGTTGACGCCGCTGGTGCAGGATACGGTCAACTTTTCGCGAACACCTGGTATAATCACTATTTGACAGAGAGTCTACTATGTATTCACTACATGGTCAAATTTGACAACTTAATCCGTTTTTGGTAGATATTTTTTATGATTATGGAAAAGTTTTAGTAGCTTTTATTTATTAAAATATGATTTTGCAGAAAATGACAGTAACATTTAACACCTTTGATGTGGAGCCTCACTCGGTCTGCGCATGGGACTACGTCATCGTCAACGACGACACGTGCGATAGCGGTACAGGTCAAAGACATTGCGGATCCTCCATTCCTCAACCATACATCACTTCCTCATCATCCGTGTGCATCCGGTTCCATTCTGATGCTATCATCCCTAAGGCTGGTTTTAATCTTACAGTTTTTGGTAGGTCAATAAATTCTATAATTTGAAATATATATTTTCGCAAATTGATTTCAAAAGTGAAGAAATATAAAAAAGTAACTGTCATAAGTTTGGCAAATTTCATCAGTACAAATTAATGATGAAGAAGAAGTGTGATAAGCGAAAGGGTACACGTGTCAAATAAGGAGTGAGTGAGTTGGGTTTAACGCCGCTTTGAACAGTATTCTAGTTATATCACGGCGTGTTAGCTTGAGGTGGGAGGAAAGCACGAACTGATACAGGTCTTAAAGTCTAAAAACATTTGCCACTTTGGTGAAACCAACGAGCGCGGATATGGAGCTTACAGACCAGAAAACATATTAAGGCCGAACCAGGATTCGAACCCACGACCCACGGCTACTGGAACGGTCAGGGACGCAAATCTGCACAGTGAATAGGTGACCAATCTACGTTGACAGGTTTTAGTAATTCATTCACCTTGTATTTATTTGTTTGTTTGGGTTTTTTTAACGCCGCACTCCAACTTTATGACACAATATTCCAACTTTATGACGGCGGTGTGTAAATAATCGAGTCTAGACCAGACAATCCAGTGATTGACATCATGAACATCGATCCACGCAAATGGGATGCGATGACATGCATCAACCAAGTCAACGAGCCCGTTAGTTGCCTCTTACGACAAGCATGGGTTGCTGAAGACCTTTTCTAACCCGCATCTTCACGGGGCCATTTACCTTGAAACATATACATCATCTAAACCCACGTACGTGAGAGACACATTTTATTTTGTTATTCAGCCTCTGTTTCGCATACAACCTCGACGCCGGCCGTCCTGTCAACGCCACCAGTAACGCCACATCTTCCTCACATCTCTTGTTGGTCCGACACCCCGATATCTCAGTCCGCCATCATATCGTCTCCCGGATATGGTGTTGACCCAAATTATCCTAACAATGTGGTGTGTCTCTGGAAGATCGAGTTACAAATAAATCAGGTGAGAATTGCAGCACTCCAGTAAACAACGAACACTGCACGTGGGTATTATGTGGACCCTTCCTTTCCCCAAATCCTGGATCCCGTGAAGATCCGGGTTAGAAAAGGTCCTCAGCAACCCATGTTTGCCGTAAAAAGCGACCACGCTTGGCGTAAGAGGCGAATAAGGGGTCAGGCCCGCTGACTTGGCTGATGCATGTCATCGTATCCCAATTGCGTGGATCGATGCTCATGATGTCAATCACTGGATCGTCTCGTCCAGACTTTATTATTTACAGACCGCCGTCATATAGCTGAAATATTGCTGAGTGCGGCGTTAAACAACAAACAAACAAACCAAATCCTAACTCCGCCTGTACACACGCCTCATTGCCGAGGTAGGGGGCACGGGTGGCCCAGTCGTCTAAGGCCCAGCGATTCGCCGTGCAGAGTTGCGTCCCTTAGGCACGCCAGAAACCTATGATTGTTGGTTCGAATCCCGGTTCGCCCCAATTATGTTTCTAGGTTTGTCAGCACCATACCCATGCTCGTGGGTTTCACCGAAGTGGTAAACGTCTTAGACCTGCATCACTTCGGGCTTTTCTCCCACACTAAGCTGACACGCCACGATATAACTGGAATACTGTCAAAAGCGGAGTTAAACCCAACTCACTCACTCACTCACTATTTATTCAATGGTTTACTTATTTATTTTTCATTTATTTGTTTGCGATCATCAAGTCATTCAATAAATAATTAATAGATCTGGAGTGATAAAGATAACCGTGTCTTCATCTGACCTCATTTCCACTTGAATGTGATGCTCCTGTCTTCACGGAATATGTAGGGCACTGTGGTGAAATACCAGGTGTAATATATGTACACAATGATAACTATTATGAGAGGACATACAATATCCTATAATGACCCATTAATGTCACACAGGGTTTAGAGTAGACCACGCCCATTAAGCCCGAGGACACACAGACTACAGTCTAGAAAGTGCTGACAGGGCCTTTCAGAAGGATTGGATGAATAAGATACTCACGCTTGAAGCTTTGACATTATATTAGCCGCAATTAGACCATAGAAAATAGTCCACTGCCTAGATATCAGAAATATGTCACTTGATGCCTCGGGATGACTGAAGTATGCTGATGATGCGGGAGTATTTTGCCTTCACTCACTCATGCGTGGCTACCCTGGGTGTACACGGATGTAAGACTAGACTGTCATACGACTAGACTGTCATACGACTGTCATCGTCTCGGTGGACATTTTAAAGTAAAACAGTTCACGTATTTCACACGTAGAGAACTGGAACTTCGAAAGACCGTATGAGTGAATACCACAAAAGTTAGTTAAACGGGTCTGGCGTCACACACAAGTATACTCATGCTCATAATTATTTTCGCCCCTATACTAAGACGCCGATATCTAGGAATGACAATAATTATTAACGTGGGTTTATATAATACTGATTAGCAATCATGGCATACGAAACGAGTGTACATCAGGTATGAACATTTCAGAAATATTCATAAACTCAGGAGCAAGTGAAACTATGCCTCTCAGTTGATTTTATTATGTTTAATTTTCATTTTGGAAATATCTTAAGTTATCGATGTTATATAAAAAAACCAACTAAACTGTACTTACGCTCAGCACTTAAAAAAATACTTCTACATGTATAGTAACAGTTCATGGCGCGATGGCAATACATCGTTAGTTAAGAATACTAAAATATCATTGAATGTTGACCAAATGACAAAGAGTCAACACGCGTGTTATCCCCTATTATAGCTAAAATAGATAGAATTATCTTAAAAACGCGCGCATGTTATCAGAAATGAGCGGGCCACTGTAACTTGATAATGCCCTCATATTACTTGACGACGGGCCATTATCACGCCCGTTGTTAGGTGACGTCATAGGATAGGGATAGGTGACGTAACTTCAATAGTGACGTCATCTGGTTTGTTCTATGACGTTTCCATATTTGTAAAAGTGGGTCAGTGACATTCGTGTTGATTGCAGTAAATGTTTCAAAATCGACATTGTTGTTTCTTTTTATTTGATAACAAATTCGATCCACTTTAGCTATAATAACGGTAACGCTATTTTTCAGGGCATTATCATTTGCAGAAGACCTCGGGTCCTGCAAATGATAATGCCCTGAAAAATAGCGTTACCCTTATATCATCGGATTACCTGCCGGAACCCCCGTATGACGTCCCTGCCAAACTACTGAACAGTTGGTGAACTATGGCGGTCTTAGGTAGGACATAAAAAGATATCGCTGCAATGAAATTACATCACAATGCTTTGCAGACCATTGTGACGTCACTGGTTACCATGACGTCACAATCACATGACATCACTAATGGCTCTGCTACTGAAGCTGTTAGCAGTACTTTTTACACTGAAGACACCGCTAACTACTGTCTACAAATTGAAAAAGTTGGAAGAATGATGTTGGATGATAAATAATATCTCACCCTCGTGTCTTTTGATGTCAAATATATTAACAGTCGTTGATAAAAGTGGCAAAAATCCTCGGCAAGCCTCGGAATGTTTCCACTTTTATCAACTCGTGTTGATATATTTGATATAAAAAGACACTCGGGTGAGATTCTCTATATCATTAATAGAACACACTACTGAGATAGTCTAAATACCTACAATAATTTGTTTGCCAAAAAACTGGCGTTTCAACTCAACGCAACGTTTATTGCCTATAACGGAGCATGAACTCTGTATGTTACAGGTTGCCGTCGTGGCCTTCGACAGCTTCCATTTGGAGTTCCATCAAAGCTGTGTATACGACTGGCTGAAAATATATGACAGCCCAATGGTGACGTCACAAGTAAAGGCTACATTTTGTGGCGACACAAAGCCGAGCAATATTACATTATCCAAAAAGTCCTACATTCAGTTCAAATCGGACATAATTGTTCCAAAGTCTGGGTTTCTTGCTAGAATATTTATAACTAAAACTATAACTACATCTTCATCAAACGTGCAATCTCCATCATCATATGCATCATCATCATCATCGTCGTCGTCGTCGTCGTCATCATCAACAACAACGTCATCAACACCAGCTCATAGTTCAACATCATCAACCACAGAGTCCACATTATCAATACAGTCATCAACAGGGAAGGCAACAACAACGTCCACTGTTGAAATGTGTAAGGGCGTCAGCATTGTTGACGACGTTAGCTCATTGACGCTACTGTCGCCGGGGTACAGCGAGGGTCAGTATCCCCTCAACATCTTCTGTGACATTACACTGACGACGGGTACCGACAAGGTATGTTTAATCTCCACACATCTGCACGTTGATTCAAACCAGCATTAAAACATCATGCAACCTCAACGTTCGGAGGTAATTGGGGTTGCGTGTTATAGCATAGTGGTTCAAACGTTCGCTCATCACGCCGAAGACCCGGGTTTGATTCCCCACATGGATACAATGTGTGATGCCAATTTCGGGTGTCCCCCGTCGTGATATGGCTTGAATATTGCTAAAAGTGACCTAAAACATTTAAGTGATTATTCTTTGGGAATTCCAGGTCGACGGGTAGTGTTTAAAGTGTGCGCTGATTGATACAGTGTTTGTGAAGCCTATTTCAGCTGTTCTCACCCTGACATCGCTGTATAGTGCTCATCTGTACTCACTATAGGTTATAGGAAGAATGTTCGCGGGGCAAGTAAGAATATTTGCGGTTATAAGAAGAATGTTCGCGGTTACAAAATGAATGTTTACGGTTACAACAAGAATGTCCACAGTTACAAGAAGAACGTTCGCGGTGACCAAAAGAATATTCACGGTTACAACAAGAATGTTAACGGTTACAACAAGAATGTTCGCGGTTACAACAAGAATGTTCGCGGTTACAACAAGAATGTTCGCGTGTCAATTAATAATGTTTTCGGTTACACGTACACGTACAGTTCTACTTCAATTCGGTTATACTAGAAGACAAATGTCCAAGATTTACAATACAAAACGGCAACGTCAGAGAACAATCAGTCTCGATAATCTGCTACAACAGATGCTATCGGGCGCACAGGCAAAGTAGTGATGAAAATTATATGATTTCAATCACTGAAAATCAATGCTGACACCAGGCCTGAAAAAGGCAAGCATAACCTGTCACACCGGTAGCCCCCGCTGCTCGCGCAATTTGTATTAAAAAACACACATTGGATGGTTTCTTTAAAAACAAAGCCACATGTGTGTAAGTATATGGTTAGATAGTGATTCATAATCATATGCTGTAATATGCTGATCACTTTCTAAATTGCATTGTGTATTCATGCTGTAATATAGTCGGAATCGAACAGTGGACTCTGTTATTAGCAGAGATTTTTTTATGAACATGGAAATGTCTTTTTTCCCTTTTTATGTACGTCTCTTTAAGCAAATTTGTGAATATTCCATCTTAATGACGGCGGCGGACACAAACAATTATTTTCGTCTGTGGTACACGCAGGGACGAACTAGTTTCTTGAGTGACAGACGAATGATCGAACTACCCAAGTGGCGGTAGGTACCCTAGTGGTTAAAGCGTTCGCTCGTCACCCCGAAGACCCGGTTCGATTTCCTACATGGGGGCAATGTTTGAAGCCCATTTGGGTTGTCCCCCGCCATGATATTGCTGTAATAATGCTGAAAGCGGCCTAAACCATACTCACTCACTCGAACTACCCACACATGATGCACACTGTGTTATTGCCGTTGACTGACATAATGTCCCCTGTGTATTCTTCAGAAACTATTGATGTCATTCCTGGACTTCCACCTAGAGTACAACCCGCTCTGTATCTGGGACAGCCTCTCTCTGTACGACGGCACATGCCACTCCGGCGCTCTACTGGGAAAATACTGCGGATCATCAAAACCTAGCAATCTGACGACGTTAGGAAATAAACTATGCTTACAATTCAAATCTGATTTCGTTGTGCCAAAACAAGGCTTCAAGGTCGTGATAAACACCAAGACATCTGTGCGCCTGGGTGGTGTTCAGAATAACACAACGACCGGAAGTGACGTCCTTGAACCACCCACTGCTTCACCTGGTGAAGCACCTGCAGCTGGTCCTCAGCCATCCAACTCCACCAGCAGTGGTTCTGCTTCTACAGATTTTCCACATCCTTCAACAACAACTACCACTGATCATTCAAAACCTATTGGAGGTCCCTTCCCGCCTTCCACAACGACAACATCCTCGTCTACATCGTCTACTCCAACTGTCTCATCGTCACCGAGCTTCAGCTCGTCAACAGAGGATGCTGTGATGCCATCTTCATCCAGTACTGTTTCTACTGAAGGAACATCTTCAAGCATGTCTACAGATGGTTTAACAGTGTCATCAAACAGTGATGTGTCCAAGACTGTGACGACATTGCCATCATCATCACCCACAATAACTGTCTCGCCAATAGTCCCCATGTGTGCTTCATCAGAGATGAACGTGTATTCACCGGTGACGGTAACATCTCCTAACCTCGGCCCTGGGAAGTCCTACCCTCCACAGACGACATGTACCCTGTGTCTATCTTCCCATCAAACACAGGTAATACCATGCCACAATCAGCCTTAAACATCCTTATCCTATAGCTAGTCTACATTAATCCGACTTACTCAAATGCAAAGTATATCTGCATATTAATTTCATTTATTGGATCGGATACTCACTCACTCACTGTGATGTGCGCGAGTTTGTTGTTTAACGCTGTTCTCAGCAATATTCCAGCTATATGACGGCGGTCTGTAAATAATCGAGTCTGGACCAGAAGATCCAGTGATTGTCATCATGAGCATCGATCCACGCAATTGGAATACCATGACATGCATCAACCTAGTTAGCGAGCCTGACCACCCGATCCTGTTAGTCGCCTCTTACGACAAGCATAGTCGCCTCTTACGACAAGCATAGTCACTTTTTACGGCAAGCATGGGTTGTCCATGAAGACCTATGCTCCGGATTTTCACGCATCTTGCGAGAGTTAAGATCAGTGGATATAAAACTTTGATAGTGTTAATGACCTGTATCCCTTTCGTGTTTCAGAAGCTACACCTGTCATTCACGGAGTTCGACTTAGAGCCACACAATACGTGTGCATGGGACAGCCTAACTGTTTACGACGGGAACTCTACAACTGCGCCTACACTTGCAACCCTGTGTGGAGGTCTGTTTGCGGCGGGCAGCTTCACTTCATCTTCTCGTTCACTATGTCTCAAGTTCGTCTCGGATTTCATCGTTCAAAAGCGAGGTTTCAAAGCAACCGTTAAACCATTCGAAGGTAATGAGATAAGTCCTGTCCTGACATGCTTCGTATATATCACAGTACCTACCAGGTACAAAAGTCCCTTTAGCTCCATTTGAGTAAGATGAACTGCACGTGATGGACTTCAGCAAGCAGCATTCCCACCTATAGTTGTAACCATCAGCAGCGATACAAGCAATTCCGACGACGAGGGCTGTGATGTGCGAGGGGCGATCGGGTAGCCTAGTGGTTAAAGCGTTCGCTCGTCACGCCGAAGACACGGGTTCGATCCCCGACATGGGTACAATGTGTGAAGCCCATTTTTGGTGTCCCCCGTCATGATATTGCGGGAATATTGCTAAAAGTGTCGTAAACCATACTCACTGACTCACTGACTCACTCACTCACTAACTCACTCACTCACTCACTAACTCACTCACTCACTCACTCACTCACTGTGATGTGCGCGAGTCAGATTGCGATAAAAAATATCATGAGACGAACCCTCATATACTGTTTTTCCCTGTACCGTTGTGTAGCACGTGCAGCACGTGTTTGCGCTGTTCCTCCTACCGTTGTGCCCCCCTCCGTTCAAGATGTCTTGTACACATAACACATAACACATGATAGATTCTTTAAACAGCTATTTCCAGTGATGGGAATAAATATAACAAACAACAGATATTGTTGGTACAGGGTGTTCATTGTCGTGTCCGTATTGACATTTAACAGACTATTCCCGATTTTGAGTTATTTTGCAATTCACCGTTCTAATTAGGAGTCAAACGGGCTTTTTGTACCTGTACGGGGTATAGGTGTTGGTCCGCATTTGTATATAGTACGGTTCCTGGGAACTAGTTAGCAATTCCAATGAGCAGTATTAGCTAATATTATTGGTTGTCTTTCGGTGCAATCTCACTGAAATCAGATCCCCAAGAAGGACACCCCTATAGAAGGTGTACCCTGGGTGGAACTGTGACCGACAAATCTAAATGAAGGTGAATCGGTTGTTGAACCAATCAGATGTAAGCTTTCTAAAGCGATTCGGCTTTATTTCTTTTGCATTCGAAATTTCGATTTGTACAAACACAGAACACAGATGGTACTTGCTCTTGGTGTAGACGCCATGGCAACCACAGGCAGTATAAACTGGAGATACAGACATAAGATAGGCTGGTCTTAATACTGCGAGGCTGGTTGGCTGGTGAGTGAGTGAGTTACTATCGTTTTACGCCGCTTTTAGCAATATTCCAGCAATATCACGGCGGGGTACACCACAAATTGGCTTCACACATTATTCCCATGTGGGGAATCGAACCCGGGTCTTCGGCGTGATGAGCGAACGCTTTAACCACTAGGCTACTCACCGCCACTTGGGTAGTTCGAGCATTCGTCCGTCACTCCGTGTCTGATTATGAAGCCCAACTGGCGTCGTCAGTTCTCTGCTCAGAGAGGAATCTGTCGGAGTAATGGATCTGATTTTAATTAGATTGCCGCTACGATTATTGTAGGTGTTTGAGTGTATTAGCGGGACGTAACCACAGAAGTGCTTGGACCTTGAATGTCATACATGTACATGATTAGGAGCATCCATCTGATTTGTAGAGGGAGGGTTCATAACAATCAAATTCTTTCAAAGCTGTATCCAACAAACTATTTATTTACTAAGCACCATCAAACAGTCTATTCATTTTCACCATTAACACGTTAAATGTTGACGTTTGGGTAATTTTGACTAAACAAAGTATTCATTTTTGGCATATTTCTCAGAAAGCTATTCATGTAGAAAATCGTACCACCGACCCCATCGAAATCAAATGGATGCTCCCTTACATGATAACAAATCTGAAGAAACATTTTCGGACCGTAAATGTATGACACGGCCAAATCAGTGCGACCGTTGACAAATGTGTCGGCATACACAACTATAAACAGGTATGTCGATCTTTGCGTCCATTCCCAAAGACGGGCAGATTCAAAATAGAATTTATCTTGCAGTCATTGGTCGCCTGGCATCAACATCGTCGACTCTACAAACTTCACACACTGCCCATGCAACGTCAGCTTCTGCTCCCATGTCTCCCACGTCACCAACGACAACGTCGTCAACCTCGACATCAACAACTACTTCAACTACACTGATAATTACTTCTGACGTCAGCGTTCCCGATACATCAAAACCAAAGATTGTCACTGTTAACACGTCCACCACCACGACAACTTTGGCCACGACCACAATATCAACGCCTACAACCACAACTACGCCCGCCATCACTACAACCACGCCCACCACTACTACACCCACGCCTACCACCACTACAACCACGCCTACCACCACTACAACCACGCCCACCACTACTACACCCACGCCTACCACCACTACAACCACGCCTACCACCATCACAACTACGCCCGCAACCACTACAACCACGCCTACTACAACTACACCAACGCCTACGACCACTACAACCACGCCTACCACCACTACAACCACGCCTACCACCACTACAACCACACCTACCACCACTACAACCACGCCTACCGCCATCACAACTACGCCCGCAACCACTACAACCACGCCTACTACAATTACAACAACGCCTACCACCAAGACAACCACGCTCATGTCCAGTGTTCCTCTCGTTGCCTGCACTGGTCCACCACAAGAGTTACCTATATCATCAGGAATACTTTCATCTCCTGGGTTCGAATCTCAGACACCATACCCAAATAACCTCGACTGCAAGTGGCTTATAAATACCGAGTCCCACACAACCACCCACATCGCGTTTACAAACTTTGAGTTAGAGTCCCAAAACCAATGCAGCTGGGACAGCCTCACGATCTACAATGGTAGTTACGTCACTGATGACGTCATAGCAAAATTATGCGGTGCTGAATTACCAGAAAATATCACAATAAATGGCAGTCAGGTTCTTCTCCATTTCCATACAGACAGGATGGTATCGAAGAAAGGGTTTCGTCTAGTTTACTACACTGAGGTCACGCCCACAAAACCAGGTACGTCTGATCTGATACTTGTATACGCTTACTTAAATAGAACGTTCAGTAAGCGCTAACACGGAAAGCATGTTTCGGAACCACAGTTACATGTACTAGTTATTGTGTGGCTTTCCCGGCCGAGGTAACTTTTCTGGACGTCTGCAAGCTGGTCAGTCTATTGATTGACAGCAGAACAATCGGTCAACCCGACTGACTGGGCGCTTAGCTTGTTGCGCGAACAAGCAGTGGAACCAGTATATTAATCAGAGATGCTACGGATTACTTGCTCCGACTCGGTGACCGAGTTGAATGCATGAAATCGTATCCCATTTGCGTAGATCGATCCTGATAAACTATGATTGAATATTACCCCCAAGTACCTTCAGGTGAAGAAAATGTGTTCCCTTCCTATTGTTTGTTTGTTATTTAACGTCACACTCATGATATCAATCACTGGATTGTCTAGATCAGACTCCATTATTTACAGAACGCTGTTGTATAGCTGAAATTGTTGGAGCGTGGCGATTAACAACAAACAATACTCTCTTCCGCCTTTGTATTAAAGCAATAAAATTATTTCTTTTACTTGACAGCATCATCAACGTGTCCAGTTGGACGTGTCCCCTGTGATGACGGGACGTGCATCCCGAGCGCGTGGGTGTGTGATGGAGAGGCGAACTGCGTGCATGCGGAGGATGAGGTGAACTGTGGTAGGTCAACTAGTACAAAACAAACCGGTTGAAGCTGAGGATCACAATAGACACCCAGGCACATGTGCTTGTTGAATTAATGCGAATTCCTTGTAATGGGCGGTTGGACAGGGTCGGTATGATTCGGTTGATTGCCTGCCATTGTTCCCGACGGCGTCATGTCATCAACCACTGGCCAGTCCAGAATCGATATTTACAGTCCGCCGTTATGTAGCTGTAATGTTTCTGTTTGTTTGTTGTTATTGTGTTAAGTGTGTCAACTGCCTTATAGAGTTTGCTTGTTTGTTGTTTACTACCGCACTCAGCAATATTCCAGCTGTATGACGGCCGTCTGTAAGTATTCGAATATGGACCAGACATTCCAGTGATTGACATCATGGAAATTGGGATACGTAGTCATGCATCAACCGAGTCAGCATGCCTGACCACCCATTATATCTGGAACATTGCTGAGTGCCGCGTTAAACAAACAAACAAACAAAGAAAACTTGAAACCATTTTCCAACAGACTTAGCATTTTCATTTAATCTAGCTTGGTTTGAGTAGCCATTATATAATCACATGTACCTTCCTTGTGCTGTGTGGGGGCGGTCGGGTAGCTTAGTGGTTAATGCGTTCGCTCGTCACGCCGAAGGCCCGGGTTCGATTTCCGACATGGGTACAATGTGTGAAGCCCATTTGTGGTGTCCCCCGCTGGAATATTGCTAAAAGCGGTGTAAAACCTCACTCACTCACTCGTATGCTGTGTGGCATCAGGTATCCAACAAAACCTTCCTGTCCGTGCGGTGCTACCGATAGGGAAGGTTATTCTTAATACACTTTTTGCGAAAACCCCATGTCAGTGATCCATTCATGCTCACATTCACACTCTCAGGACTCTAGGTTGACAGATTGTCGTTCGGGTGAGTGAGTGAGTTTGGTTTAACGCCGCTTTTAACAGTATTCCAGTTATATCGCGGCGTATCAGCTTAATGTGGGAGGAAAGACCGAAATGATGCAGGTCTCAGACGTTTACCACTTCGGTGAAACCCACGAGCACGGGTATGGTGCTGACGAACCTAGAAACATATTCGGGGTAAATCGGGATTCGAACCCACAATCATAGGTTTCTGGTGTGCCCAAGGGACGCAACTCTGCACAGCGAATCGCGGCGACTTAGACGACTGGGCCACCCGTGCCCCCGATACTCGTTCGAAGTTTTCGCCAATGATTCTCCATCTGTCCCACTTGGTTTTATAGGTCATCCGTATCTGTTTCAAGGTCAGTGTAGTGATGCCCACTTCACGTGCGGTGACGGTACGTGCATCGCGATGTATCAGCGTTGCGACGGGAACCCCCACTGCAGCGACATGGAAGATGAGGACAACTGCAGTAAGTCACAGCAAACTATACTCCCCAGGGAGCTGAGAATGAAAATCGAGAGCACTGATCCAGTGACCGGGGTATATCTGATATATCATGGACTAAGCTATATTTGAGCAGTTATAAATTGGCAAGTGCGCTATACAAAAATAAAAGAGAAACGTAAATTGATAACTGACAGGGTAAGGGGATAATGGTGGCACTAATACATTATTTCAATCATAATATTAACAACCGTATGTCATTACTTTTCCCTTCTGTTTTATTCATTCTGCATTACTGACGATAAAAAAAACTATTTAGACATTGGGGGAGGTCGGGTAGCCTAGTGGTTAAGGCGTTAGCTCGTCACGCCGAAGACCCGGGTTCGATTCCCTACATGGGTACAATGTGTGAAGCCCATTTCTGGTGTCCCCCGCCGTGATATTGCTGGAATATTGCTAAAAGCTGCGTAAAACCATACTCACTCACTCACTTTTGAGAAATTGTATTTTCTGTGCTTCAGCAATGGTAGATTCAACAGACGAGCAAGACATGTTGTTAATCATGCGCAGTGGCACGTTGTTTCCGGTTTGTTTTGACCAATGGGAGGCCGAGTTTTCTAATAAAGCATGCACGGAAGCCGGATATGGGTATTTAAACATTAACTCTTTTCAATGTCGAAAATAATTTATGAATTTATGACACAAGATGAAGTTAAAACCATGAGGCTTGATAAAGAAACTACGTTAATTATATAGTATAAATGTTTTGTTTAAACTTCCCCGAAGTATTATCACGTCATATTGTCCTGTTTCCGGTGTATAGAAACGTTATTCAGCAAAGAGGGAAGGCATCGCCTGCAACAGCGTTCCTTGTTCCTACGGGAGATGTGTTGGGTGATCCTGGCTTGTTTCATAACAAGTTCATATTCAGGTAAGCATTTCAAGATGTTCACATACGTACATAGCGTAACCCCGTCAGTCAGACGACCGCCCCCGTGGCGTAGTGGCCGATGGTTCGATTCCCGGCAGCGAAAGAGATGGCACTTGTTGTTACCCCGCCAAGCGCACGGCACTAATGGGATAAAACAAGAACTCGTCGGCTCGGGGTCAGCAATTTTAGAAGTTATCGTCATAATGACGACTTCCTGTATTAACGTGGTATGGATAACGAGATTCCACTGTGAGACACAGGCAGACAAGGAACATTTCGGACGGATTATTATCCAATTCCATCCAATATATTACAGGGATTTATCTAGGTTTCCAAACTAAATGCCCTTGGCAGGCGAACTGGGAAAGGTTTTCAAAATTTTGATTTTTGTTGAAGCTCTTATTTTCTCAAATCGGAGAGTATTTTAACATTGAAAGCAATGCAATAGCGTAAAGCTAAACACTGAAGCCTTTTCGATCCTCTATATTGGACATTACCACAATACAACAGGTGGTTATTTTGGGTCAGACTGGTCATTATTAGTCTTGTTATGAGGTACAGACCAAGGAAGATCAGGGTTAAAATAGGTCTTCAGCAACCTATGCTTGTCGTAAAAGGCGACTGTGCTTGGTGGTCAGGCTCGCTGACTTGGTTGATGGTCGTATCCCAATTGCGTAATCGATGCTCATGATGTCAATCACTGGATTGTCTGGTCCACATTCGAATATGTACAGAATACCTTCATTTAGCTGGAATATTACTGAGTAAGGCGTTAAACAACAAACAAACAAACAGAAACACTACAGCTACATAACGGCGGACTGTAAATATCGATTCTGGACTGGCCGGTGGTTGATGACATAACGCCGTCGGGAACAATGGCGGCCAATCAACGGAATCATACCGACCCTGACCAAATCAAAGGAAAATTCATCTAAAGGTTACTATTATAACATGTTTAAAGAGTTACCATCTCTAGAACCTTATTTACTAGAACTACCAATCACCCTACGCATCTCTCTTGCTCGTTTTAGAACAGCAAATCATAGATTACCCATTGAAACAGGAAGATGGTATAATATTGTGAGAGAGGAAAGAAAATGTACATTGTGTAAAATTTTTATATGTGATGAAATGCACTTTTTATTAGAATGTCCAAAACTCTCAGAAATTAGAAACAAGTTTTTGCCTCAATACTACTGTATGTATCCTTCTGCCGTAAAATTCTCTCATTTGATGTCCATTACTTATAAGCCAACTCTATTAAAACTGGCAAGTTATATAAGATCATGTATGGAAATGTTCCACTGACATGTTTTCTTCATTGTATCTTATTCCTGTGTCCAATTACATCTCTGTATCACTGCCGTGATTTACGAGAATAAACATCATTCATTCACCAACCGCCCATTACAAGGAATTCGCATTAATTCAACAAGCACATGTGGCTGGGTGTCTTTTGTAATCCTCAGCTTCAACCGGTTAGTACGAGTTAACCTACAACAGTTCACCTCATCCTCCGCATGCACGCAGTTCGCCTCTCCATCACACACCCACGCGCTCGGGATGCACGTCCCGTTACCACAGGGGACACGCCCAACTGGACACGTGGATAATGCTGTCAAGTAAATAAATTGCTTTAATACAAAGGCGGAAGAGAGTATTGTTTGTTGTTAATCGCCACGCTCCTACAATTTCAGCTATACAACAGCGGTCTGTAAACAATGGAGTCTGGACCAGACAATCCAGTGATTAATATCACGAGTGCGCGTTAAACAACAAACAAACAAAGGAAGGGAACACATTTTCCGAATTTCTTCACCTGAAAGTACTTGGGGCCAATGCAATCATAGTTTATCAGTATGTACGTGCTATATTTATCCTCGCCCTTGGCAAACTGTAGGTGACATTCGTTGTACGTTGTGTTTCAGTTCTGCATGTGCCAGTGGCCGTGCTGTATCCTTGACCTGCCAACCAAGAGGTAAAGTAGCATGTTTCAGCAATATTCTTATAGATCGTGTTCTTCTTTCAATTGAAATTGAGGCAGTGGGTAGCCTAGTGGTTAAAGCGTTCGCTCGTCACGCCAAAGACCCGAGTTCGATTCCCCACATGGGTACAATGAGTGAAGCACATTTCTGGTGGGCCCCGTCGTGATATTGCTGGAATATTGCTAAACGGGCGTAAAACCATACTCACTGATCATGACTCCGACTGAAATTAATTAAAAATATATTCGTCATTTGTTTCATAAAAAGTGGGGGCGGTCGGGTAGCCTTGTGGTTGAAACATTAGCTCGTCACGCCGAAGACCCGGGTTCGATTCCCGACATGGGTACAATGTGTGAAGCCCATTTATGGTGTCCCCCGCCGTGATATTGCTTGAATATTGCTAAAAGCGGCGTAAAACCATAGTCACTCACTAATAATAATTGTGAATAGTTGCTGCGATGTTGCTTGACGATTTCGGCGCAGAAAACGACATCGTTGTTCATGCTATCAACCACTCGTTTGTCTGGCCCAGACACTAAACAACAGTCACTCGCTCTTCTCCCCGACCATACGTCCAGTGGTTTGGATTCCAGAACTTGGCACCATGCTGGTCGGAAGGGGCGAATTTATGGATCAGACTGCCTGTCTTGTTGCCCTGACGACATGGGACATTGCTCATGATATCAATCACTGGTTTGTTTGCTCCAGACTCGCATGTTGCAGTAATAAAAGTTTGAAAACAAGAACATATTCGGATGCAGATAATTAAATGGTGACCATCAACACCTGCACGTGAAGTTCCGGCCAATTTTGATATGTCTCAACTGTCCTCTTTATATTCTCAGAATGCGGCCGAAAGTCCAACAACCTACCCTCTGCATATATCTTGGGCGGAAACCGGTCAGTACGAGGGAAATGGCCGTGGGTTGTCTCCCTTATGTCTGGGGCGAAACAGGTGTGTGGCGCAACTATCATCAGCAGCACGTGGGTCGTCACGGCTGGCCACTGTGTGGAGACGTACGTAACAAAAAATTACCATATTTTAAAGTTACAGAGATACAGTATTACATAGAGTGAAAAGGAGTGCGTCCACCGTCGAAACGATACTCAATAATCTTTTACTCACGGCAAAATATTATGTTGATAAATGTAAAATTCTTGAAAAGATCTGTATACATTCTGTGTGTCATGTATACAGTTCAGTAAACTACGGTTATAATGAACACGCTTATAACGAACTGGCGGATATAACGAACTTACTTTTTAGTCCCGACTATTTGCTGTAGTTATGCTGTATATATGCTTATAACGAACAACGGTTATAACGAACTAAAAATAGTAGTCCCTTTGAGTTCGTTATTACCGTAGTTTAACAAACATCAGAAAACAGACCATGTAATGATAGACCGAATATCAGAATCTCTGCCCAAATAATGTCTACAAAGCCTGCACATACTAGGACCCGTTAAGGAGGGCCACGTGCCCCTTTATGGTATGTTGTACAATCGTGGCAGCTAACGTGAATTAAATTTAAAGAAAATAAACAACAACAAAAACATCATATAATTATGTTTTCTCATGCCCGTTGTAGATTGTCAACAGTTTGCTTACAACACAATGACTCATTTGGATATATGTTCTCAATATCAACAATAAACGTGAAAGTTTCTTCAAGGATTATTTGCATTCAACAGCCTTTAGGAGATAAACGTACTGTTTTCAATGTAGACCTAGGTTATCTAGACTAAACCGTACTAAACTGATTTTGGAAGCGATTGCACAGTGTCACATCACCTGTTTCATTCAGAGGTGGTTATTGTCATTTGAAACCTGTAATTGGCCAATCAGAATCGAATGTTTTCCACAAAATGCACCCTTCATTTTCCATAAAGCTGTATCCACGCTTTTGTAATTCCACGTGGTGTGATACTTCTTCAGCCTCCTCAACTCGCCACAGACAACAAACATCGTAGCCGGCTACGTCAACCTAGATGCCCCGGATGTTGAGAGCGCTCGCGTGACTGAAATCATCCTTCATCCTGAGCACAACTTCATCTACAACGCCGACATTGCACTTCTTCATCTACAGCGCCCTCTCGTGTTTTCAGACAGAGTTAAGCCCCTTTGTCTCCCTCCCCGCCAACACGACTGGTCGACTTCGTTGTCTTGTTTTATAGCAGGATGGGGAGTAACCAAGAGAATGAGTAAGCATTTTGAAGCTTTGTGAGTTGAGGTGAGGTGAGGTGAAATTGGGTTTAACGTCGCGTCCAAGATTATTGCACTTATATAGCGACGTGCATGTACGTGTGTGTGGCTGCTTGTACTCGTCCGGACTGATGCCGATGTATAGTGCCAGCTCACTGAGATACCATGCCGCAGTTTAACATGAATACCCCACTCAGACACAGTATAGTGACTCCGAGCCGACCAGTCCTTGTTTTAGCCCCTAATGCCGAGCGCCAAACAGGGTAACAACAAGTACCATATTTTAATGTCTTTTGGTATGACGCGGCCGGGGATCGAACCCCGGACCATCCGCTCTCCGGGCGGACGCTCTACCACTAGACCACGGAGGCGGTCTCTTGAAGCTTTGTAGCAAATTGGCAATTGGTTCGTTTACAAATATTAATTAAAGCTTAAAGTAACTCTTTGCTTTCATTAAAAGCTTTTATTAAATTTAAATGCATTTAACTTATCCTGGAACGTTCCCTTTGTAACAACGTTTTCATTCTTTAATATTACTATTAAGCTTAATTGCGCAATACCCTGAAGCTCTCGCGGGTGCAATGTGCTTATAAACAGATTTTTTAAATATAGATATGTAATATTCTATCAATACTGCTTCTTCTCTAGTCTTTTCCATGCTTTTGGGTGGGCTGTTTTTATTAATCACCTTCCAAAATGTTTAATTATAATAGCATTAATTGCATACGCAATATCTTCTGTAGTGGTTTGAATAATTAACTTTTATAAACTGTTCTTAATGTTTGTCTTGAAAATTCAGACCGACAAACATGATATTCATTTCAGATTCTGCAGACTTGTCGGCTATTTACCATCTTGGTATGGGTGTAACTATTCGCATCTCTTCTGTATTCGCTTATAAAAACTATCAGCTTTGCTGCTTGCTTCCAATATGCCTGTAATCCCCGTGGAAATACGAATTGATCACCACTGGGTCATCTTCGATTATCCAAGGTATTATATATCCATAAGATAATGATAATACCCTGAGTAGACCCTTATCTTGGTATAATAAGACACGTCACTGCCTTCGTCGCTCCTAACTCTAACTTAGCTCAGCATTTCTCTCGCTCGTGAGAGTATTTTGATTGGATGGTTATTTTTAGCGCCTTGCTATTCGAAAAGGGCTCGAAACGAAGCGAATGGGGCCAGGGTATTAATCTAGGGTTGCGACGGGTACTCGAGTACCCGATAACGGGTCGGGTAGCTTAGGACTCGAGTCCAATTTTCAGGACTCGAGTACCCGTTCAGGGGAGATAACTCTAATCGCCTTTCGTAACTCGTAAGTCACTTCAAAATGGACGACAAAGCGGACAAACGTTCAAATGTTTTAGGTAAGCCATGCAGGCATTTAATGAAAAAAACATAATACCCTAGAATAGACCAATAGATGTTGATGACCTTTTATTCGCAAAAGCATTACAAACAAGTGGGACAACATTGAACTACGGGTACTCGAGTCCGGTTCGGGTATTGTCTGCCGGGTACTCGAGTTCAGTTTTCGTACCCGGTCGCAACCCTATATTTATCAGTATATACTGGAGATATAATACCCTGGATAATGGAGGATGTCAGTGGATCCACTCGACCTGACTTAGCAAGAGAGAAACATGAACGCTCTAAGCTACGGGTGCCCCACGGCGTCATGTTACATACAGTATTAAAGTTCAAGTTCAACTGTTTGTTGTATGATAGGTCATAGGTCCAAGTACATGAAGTGTTTACAATACAATACAGGATAATTTTATATGTCTGTACATTTCCGGTCTTGAAGGCATATTTGAAATATAACGTAACAGATTTTAAATTTTGATATTTTGAGGTTGCCAAAAGGCGAATAAATTGTTGGACTGACGGTCGAATAACAAATGTATTTGGTATGTATTGTTTTCGAATATCTTTTAAAGATGGACATATACATGTAAAATGATACAGATCTCCGATATTGTTTAAGTTAAATTAACAATATGCACATAATCTTTCAGATTTTGGAATTTTGTGGTGTCCCCCAGTATCAACATTAAGCCTTGGACATCCAACTCGAGACCCGAGGTAGAATAGGTCTTCAGCAACCCATGCTTGTCGTAAGAGGCGACTAACGGGGTCGGGTGGTCAGGCTCGCTGACTTTGTTCATGCATGTCATCGATCCCAATTGCGTGGATCGATCCTCATGATATCAATCACTGGATTGTCTGGTCCAGACTCGATTATTTACAGACCGCCGTCATATAGCTGGAATATTGCTGAGTGCGGCGTTACAACAAACAAACAAAAATCCAACTCGAGCGCGTGCAAAATCGGTAGCAAATGTACACAAGGTCGAATCTATGAAATATTTTCTGCTTCAATGCTTATCTTTAAAAGTGTATAATATCTATAATTACTAGATGATAATGTATTGGTCCATTCTTGGCTATACATACCTTTCAAATCTAAGAACAATATACAGGACATCTATGCACCCAGGGCCCCGTTCCACAAAGCTATCTTAGCGCAAAGCCGGTCGTAACCCCCATTCTTTAACACTGACTTACGACAGTCGAAGCACTAACATCGCTTTGTGGAACGAGTCCCAGGTCAATAACGTCATGTGTTTAATGAGTACACGAACACTCGAGAATGGACAATATTTTGCAATACAATTACCCTGAATAGGAATCAGCGAGAAAACTCTCAGACACGTAATACAGGTTACGTGTTTTAGCACTTACGGAAATCAGAACGATTCCAATGGGAACGGTGGAGCATTACTGTGCATCTCCATCTTTTATCATTTTGGACAATGTTTTGTCAGGGGCAGAGACCCTTCAGTTATTTTTTATAAAGGCATCACTTTGCGATTCGGAATCAGAACAGGTGCCGAGCACCCCATGCTTGTCATCAGAGCTGAGTGACTTGAGTCGTCGTACCCCGACTGGGTGGGACGTTGCTCATGATATCGACCACTTGGTTGTCTTTTCCAGACTTGGTTCTATCGCAGTGATAAAGCTGGAATACCGACAGCGGCATCAAATAACATTCAGGGACTGTAACTCCAGTAGTTGGGTCTGGCATTACTCGTGACGTGACGTGACGTGACGTGACGTGACGTGACGTGACGCAAGTCGAGGGGGGTTAGCGTTTGTGCCATTCACAAATTGTGTATATGCAAGTTATATAATCACGCAATTGCATGACGCATGTATTCAGCTTGCTTGCTTGCTTTTGATATGACAATGGTGTGTGTGCATATTCTTTGGCAGCATGATTTGTTTTGATAACGTGTTTTGATTCATGTTTTTGTGGACTTGAAATGAAGACAACATTACCTTCTGGGAAAAGAGGTTTGCATAACAATAGTGCCCGTTTCATGTATGTGTTTTGTGGACAACTACAGTCACCTGTTTTACCACAAGCGGGTGGTTAACATGCTGGGCCCCGTTCCTCAAAGCCTTCTTAGCACTAAGGTGATCGTAAGTCCCATGCTATACCATAGGCTTACGATCATCGTAGCGCTAAGATCCCATGCTATACCATAGGCTTACGATCATCGTAGCACTAAGGTCCCATGCTATACCATAGGCTTACGATCATCGTAGCGCTAAGATCCCATGCTATACCATAGGCTTACGATCATCGTACCGCTAAGGTCCCTTGCTATACCATAGGCTTACGATCATCGTAGCGCTAAGATCCCATGCTATACCATAGGCTTACGATCATCGTAGCGCTAAGATCCCATGCTATACCATAGGCTTACGATCATCGTAACACTAAGGTCCCATGCTATACCATAGGCTTACGATCATCGTAGCGCTAAGGTCCCATGCTATGCCATAGGCTTACGATCATCGTAGCGCCAGTGAGCCAGTGAGATATGTGTACAAATAAAAGGGAAATGATGAACGTGTGAACGTGCTTAATCAATAGAGGGGGGCACGGGTGGTCCAGTTGTCTAAGGCGCCGCGATTCGCGATTACGTCCCTTGGGCCCACCAGAAACCTATGATTGTTGGTTCGAATCCCGGTTCGCCCCGATTATGTTTCTAGGTTTGTCAACTCCATACCCTAGCTCATGGTTTCACCGAAGTGGTAAACGTCTGAGACCTGCATCACTTCGGGCTTTCCTCCCACATTAAGCTGACACGCCGCGATATAACTGTAATACTGTTAAGAGCGGCGTTAAACCCAACTCACTCACTCACTCACTTATCAATAGAATTTCTGTGTACATATTTCCTTTCTTCAAAACTATTCTTTCTCTTGCCACACCTTAAATTCCAGCGAGCACGCCAAAACACGGGTATCAGTGCCCTGTTGCCGACATGAGAACAACCACGTCCTGTATAGAACACTCTGCCACAAACTAATGTCTTATCAGTCTCCAAAGGTACGTGTGCATAGACTCGTTGTTCACACAACCCGCGGGCAGTCGATTATCTGTCCTTCACCTTGCACCATTCCCACGGGACGTCTATCCCGTGACTCCACGTATGCCTCATCCACGATTAAGGTTAAGTCGAGTCTAGGATTATCTGTCAAGCCTACTGATATGGAGAAGTAACTTCGGTCTGAGAAATGATCTTTTCCGTAAATCTCCCCATGGCTCGTAAATCTTCCCATGGCTTCATAAAATCTGATTGATATATAGTGAGTGAGTGTGAGTGAGTTGGCTTAAACGCCGCTTTTAACAGTATTACAGTTACATCGCGGCGTGTGAGCTTAATGTGGGAGGAAAGACCGAAGTGATGCAGGTCTTAGACGTTTACCACTTCGATGAAACCCACGAGCACGGGTATGGTGCTGACAAACCTAGAAACATAATCGGGGCGAACCGGGATTCGAACCCACAATCATAGGTTTCTGGCGTGCCCAAGGGACGCAACTCTACACAGCGAATCGTGACGACTTGGCCACCCCTACCCCCCGTGCCCTCATATATATAAAATGAGTTAGTACTAACGTGTACATCCCGCACTAGCATGTGTCTTTGTTTTATCTCAGTCTCAAACATAAGAAATCATTTCCCAAAAATATTATTTTGACCATCTTACTTGTGAAACAACTACAATCGGCAAACCTCGCTCCTTTCCGTAACTGCAAAGCAGTCTATTTTCAGCAGAAATGGCCGATCGTGTTCAGAGTGTGAACTACACAGTACATTATCTATCGCTGTGACTTTTCACTATTTGAAACTGAACTGAAAAATAAAACATAACCGATAGCAACTTCATGATCAGTGATAAATAGTCTTCTCGTAACCCCCTCAAACCTGACTTTCAACAGATATATTAGCCGGAGTGACCTCCCCTTACCTCCACCACGCCCAGCTTCATCTGTGGTCGCAGAGCAAGTGTCGCGACGTATATCCTATTAAGGTCAAGGACACCATGATCTGTGCAGGGGAGGAATCGGGTTCAGTTGATGCCTGCAAGGTTGGTACTAGTCTAATGGACGAATAATGCTTTAAGGAAGAGAATTTATGGATGTCAACTTCTTTATTATGAGGAACACGACGTTTCGGAGTATATGCTTACTTCTTCATCAGTGAATGAACTTCATGAAGGAGTAAGTACATACACCGAAACGTTGTGTTCCTCATAATAAAGAAGTTGACATCCATAAATTCTCTTCCTTACGTGAATCACTAAATCCCTTTCGGATCATTCGTCACTGATCATTTAACGACAGAATGTGAACACAGAGTCGTGTGCATAATATCACTAATATTTCTATTCTGAAATAGAAATTCTATTTTTTTCTAGTGGTAGAGCGTCCGCCCGGAGAGCGGAAGGTCCGGCGTTCGGTCCCCGGCCGGCTCGGAGTCACTACACTGTGTCTGAGTGGGGTATTCATGTTAAACTGCGGCATGGTATCTCAGTGAGCTAGCACTATAAATCGGCATCAGTCCGGACTATTACAAGCAGCCACACAAACACACACGTGCATGCACGTCGCTATATAAGTGCAATAATCTTGGACGCGACGTTAAACCCCACTTCACCTCACCTCACATCTTCCGTATTAAACAAATACCACATTTGATATTCCTTGACCAATTTTCATTAAACTGACGAGTTCTTGTGTTGTTCCTTATTGCCTTGCACCAGGCAGGGTAACATCAAGCACGATCTTTAAACGTCTTTTGTTATGATCGAACCACCGACTTTCCATTCACCGCACAGACGCTGTATCTACTAGACATGGCGGCAGTCTTCAGTCTCCAGGGCGGGGGACACCAGAAATGGGCTTCACACATTGTACCCATGATGGGTGCGAACCCGGATCTTCGGCGTGACGAGCGAACCCTTTAACCACTAGGCTACCCGACCGCCCTCTTCAGTCTAAGGATTTTGACCCCCAAAACAATGATATTAATTCGGAACACCTCTATCCCCAGGGTGACAGCGGCAGCCCGCTGATGTGTGAGACGGCCCCGGACCGGTGGGAGCTGGTGGGCATCACCAGCTGGGGTGAAGGGTGTGGTCAGGTTGGCAAACCCGGCGTCTACACCAGGGTGGATCGCTACATCGACTGGATTAAACAACAAACCAAACACATGGGTAACAACATTAAGTGTTGGCTGTGTGAACACTTTCATGCTCTTAACCCACCCTTACATCCGAACTGTCTTTGGTTCTCAGCTGCTTGTAAGGGGGTTTTCACAACTTCAGCACGATTGCATCCCAAACAGTAACCGTTTGACATTTTTCCCAATCTCAAAATCAGATCTTAGTGCTCGCTACCGCTACACAAAGATCACGATGTGTTTTTAATCATGCAACCTCGAACACAGGCATTCCGAACGACAGTTTTGGGCTGTACGACAGACCCCGAATGCTTGACATGCACATGAAATTCTAGACATTTGAAACGGGGATACTTTCCACAGCCCATGGGGATTACTGCCATACAAATCTCGGCTATCTATTATAGAAGTTTCTTAAGTTCAGTTTTCAAAGTTTAAATAGAGAACGTTGTCAAAAAAAAAATCAAATCGCAGTCTGCAGTGGAAATCGCCATTTTGAAACTTGTGCCGTAAAGCTCGAGGAAGCTGCTTTCTGGGTGGCTAATGTCGACTTCCTATTAGTCATATCATTGGTCGGTCAAAGTTCGCGAAATGTCGTTCTGTCGTGATCTGTATTGGGGTGTCCTTAGATCTTTTTGTAGCGGTAGCGAGCCCCTAGGTCTCATTGTAATAACCTTGACATGTGTTCCATGGATCCGAAAGGTCAATAACAAGTTGTACTTGATACTTGCATGATGCCCAACACGACAGATTCAACCATACTGTATGGCAGAGATGCAATGCTAATGCATGCTATTAACAGTTAATAACAAGCTGTATAAGAAATATCTTCCTCACAAGGAATGACATACGCTGGATGACATCCTCAGTTATCCAGTTCATTATTACTCTGTTCTATTATAATAAATACAAGTACCCTGGACCGACCGTAGCTTTGTTTCAGAAGTGAGGTACCACCCATATCGCTCCTACCCCCAACGGGGGCACGGGTGGCCCAGTCGTCTTAGGCATCACAATTCGCTGTGCAGTGTTGCGTCCCTTGGGCTCGCCAGAATCCTATGATCGTGGGTTCTAATCCCGGTTCGCCCCGATTATGTTTCTAGGTTTGTCAGCACCACACCCGTGCTCGTGGGTTTCACCGAAGTGGTAAACGTCCGAGACCTGCATCACTTCGGTCTTTCCTCCCACATTAAGCTGACACGCCGCGATATAACTAGAATAGTGTTAAAAGCGGCGTTAAACCCAACTCACTCACTCACTCCCTATCCCCAACACATACCTTCTCTCTCTCACAAGGCACCGACCATTTGATATTCTTGGGAGGGCCTGGGATATTGTATCGGGATTAGATATTTTCTCAGCTACACCTACAAACCCAGATACTTCTTAATTTAAAACTATGATCCTGAACACATTGCAAAAACGTGATTTACTCTCCCTTTTTTACAGCCTTAAGAGTACTTGACTGGACGGCAATTAAAAGTGCCGTGTCATTCGAAACGGACTTTAAAAACAAAACTAAGAAAAAAGGAAATTGATACAGTATATTTATAAAAGATAAAAAAAAACCCAATAATAATCGAGGATGACCTGGCGAGTGTCTATATGAACATGATATGCACATAAAATGGCTTTAACGCGTCATGACATGGTCCCTTCCAGAGGCAGCCAGCTGTAGCTTTGAGAGCCCGAACATGTGCGGTTACAAGGACAATTCCACGGAGGACTTCATCTGGACCAGACGTAAAGGTGGACTGGCTTTCCCACAACGCCCCTACAATGATAACACATTCGGAAATACGTCAGGTAATCCGGTATACTCCGGTACATTCCGGGATCCTCCGGTACACTCCGGCATACTCCGGTATACTCCGGCATTCGCCGTACTACTTTATGTCCAGGCACGGAGCTGTAGCCCGGTGGTTAAAGAGTTTGCTGGTCACGTCAAAAACCGGTTTTGGTTTCCCACATGCTTCTTATGTATGCTTGTCGTAATAGGCGATTAACGGGATAGGGGATAGGGCTGGCTGACTTGGTTGATGCTTGTCATCGTATCCCAATTGCGTGGATCGATGCTCATGATGTCAATCACTGGATTGTCTGGTCCAGGCTCGATTATTTAAAGACCGCCGTCATATGCTGGAATATTGCTGAGTGTGGCGTTAAACAACAAACAAACAAACAAAACTTATGATTCAACCCTAACTGAGAAGGTTCTGGAATTTTACTAAAGCTGCTCACTAAAGTTATAGTCTCTGGGCCCCGTGCCACAAAGCGATCTTAGCGTTAAGATGATCGTAATCCCACTTTAACACAGGCTTACGGTAGTCGTAGCGCTGCGATCGCTTTGTGGAACGGGGCCCTGCTCTATAAAAATATCGTAATGACAGTGAATGCGATAGACACACACGGCAAGATTGTACTTTTATGAATGCTTCGTTTAACGGTAACTGTTTCCATACCCCTTCCTCTCTGGTGTATCTGTGGTATTTGATATCCACGTGGATTGCGTCCAACTGACAAGATCAACATATATACCTACAATACCTACTTGGGGTATATTTGTGCAAATTATATCACGTGTATCGACAGTTATTCTGTGAATAATGGCGTCTGTCTACTACGAGTGAGTAATTTAGCGTTTGGTTCAACACCGCGAATAGCAATATCGCTTCACACAGGCTTCACACACTGAAAAGATGACGCTGCGTGAGCGTCGAAGCATGGGGCGTGGACCTGAGTGGAGCCGCCTCGGGTGCAGATCTTGGTGGTAGTTGCAAATATTCACTCGCTCACAGATATCACACGGTCGATACGTTATTTAATATGTCGAGGTGAGGTGAAATGGGGTTTGACGTCGCGTCCAAGATTATTGCACTCATACAGCGACGTGCATGTACGTGTGTGTGTTTGTGTGGCTACTTGTACTTGTCCGGACTGTGGCTAGCACACTGAGATACCATGCAGCAGTTTAACATGAATACCAAACTAAGACACAGTATACTGACTCCGAGTCGAGCAGTCCATGTTTTAGCCCCTTAATGCCGAGCGCCAGACAGGGTAACAACAAGTACCATCTTTTAACGTCTTTTTGTATGACACGGCCGGGAATCGAACCCCGGACCCTCCGCTCTCCGGGCGGACGCTCTACCACTAGACCACGGAGGCGGTCTTATTTAATATGGACCAGACAACCAATGGTTCAAAAGCATGACCCACGTGAGTGAGTAAATCGGCATCATTTCAGCCACATAGAGGCCATGTCCTATGTACGTCCATGTATACTACACATTGTAACCCTCTGTCTTTATTAACGATGGCCGGGCTAAACTGCTCTGATATTGCTTGATTACTGATGGCTGCGGTGTAAAACAACAATCATTCTCTTCATGTTCCCTCTGCTCCAGGTCACTACATGTACGCCTTTGTGTCCTACGAGTCCAAGAATCAGATCGCCAGCCTGACCTCTCCGACCTTCTCAAACTCCGGATTTAGTTGTCTGACCTTCACCTTGACCTTCATGAATGCAAAGGACGCGAGACTCCGGGTATACGGGGTATCCAACTCGTCAGGCGACACGACAGTGATGATGCTGCTTGCGCCTTTACAGGGGGCGTGGAGGATGGCGGAGCAGGAGCTGGGTGGTGACGTTTCGCGCGTGATGTTTGTTGCTGAGGCTGGTCGATGGACAGATGGGGGCGTTGGTTTAGACGACGTTAAGATAGAAAACAGAAGATGTGACGGTAAGTGCCGAAATTCAGATAGATTGCGAAATGGCGAAAAACTTTCGAAAAACTTTGTTTTTTGTTTAACACCGCACTCAGCAATATTCCAGCTATACGACGGCGGTCTGTAATAAATCGAGTCTGGACCAGACAGACCATTGATTGACATCATGAGCATCGATCCGCGCAATTGGAATACGATGACATGCATCTGTATGAAACCTGATGCCAACAAAGTCTATGAACAGTACATCGTCACACAGTCGAAGACTTTCATTGACGATTGACATATATTCTTTAGAAAGGAGCCTGCTTAAGCGCTCAAAAATGTCCTTATGCAATTGGAATTCCTGTAAATGGTAGTTCCATGGAATGAAATGATAGTACAGTTGTGTATAAGCTGAAAGTATTCTTCAGCATACCGGAGACGACGATGTAGCCAAGTGGTTAAAATGTTTAATTTTCACGCCCTGTTCGATTCCCAAAATTGGTTAATTTTAAAGCCTTTTCTTTGCGTTATATCTCTGCTACCTTGTTAAAAACGGCGTAAAACCGATTCGTTCACTTAACAAAAGCAAGCTGGTATTACATCACAACCCTTTGATTTACAGGCACTTTGAAGGTGTCATGTGACTTTGACGGGGGTACTTTCTGTGAGTACCTTCAAGCAGAGGATGACTCGTTTGACTGGAACTTAAAGATAGTTCCACTAACGGACAACAAAGCCAGGGCATCTAAGGGACATAACTCAGGTCAGTGGAAGATGTGCTTGGTGGTCTAGTCATGTACAGTTTGATTTGGGGAGCACATTGTGTACATGGTAAACAATCAGGTTGGTTTTAATAATATCAGTATTTACCCTCGATGCTTCCAGTCGTACGTTACCAACCTGCTGTGAATATGTGTGCAAACCCAGCCTCCTTTTTCATCCCCCGTGGGGGGCGGTCGGGTAGCCTAGTGATTAAAGCGTTCGCTCGTCATGCTGAAGACCCGGGTTCGATTCCCGACATGGGTACAATGTGTGAAGCCCATTACTGGTGTCCCCCAACGTGATATTGCTGGAATATTGCTAAAAGCGGCGTAAAACCAGACTCACTCACTCACTCATCCCCCGTGAAGATCGAGCAAGCTCTTCAGCAACTAATCAATCAATCAAGTTTGGCCCATAGTACAGTTGTAAGATAAATTATATTTTAGGTCACATATCACATATCCAGTTGTCGTAAGAGGCGAGCTGACTTGCTTGATGCAGGCGACTAACAGGATCGGATGGTCAGGATCGTTGATTTGGTTGATGCATGTCATCGTATCCCAACTGCGTAGATTGTTCAGGATTTCAATCACTGGAGTGTGTGGTCAAACGATTGAGCATCGATCTACGCAATTGGGATACGATGACATGCATCAACCAAGTCAACATATTCGCCTTTTACGGCAAGCAGGGTTTGCTGAAGACTTTGTCTAACTCGGATCTTCATGGGGGACAAGCAAGGGTTACGAAAGGCCTAATCTAACCCGGATCTTCACACCACGGGTATTTAACAACGCAAACTGGAGCCATGGGTGACCCAGTCGTCTAAGGCGCCGCAATTAGCTGGACAATTGAAATCTATGATCATGAGTTCGAATCCCGGTTCACCCTGATCTTGTTTCCAGGTTTGTCAACTCCATCCTGTACATGTGGGTTTCACCAAAGATGTAAACGTCTAAAACCTCCATCACTTCGGGCTTTCCTCCCACATTAAGCTTGCACGTTGTGATACGAAAATATTTTTCAAAGCGGCGATAAACTAAAGTCACTCAACGCAATAACAATGTGTCATTTCAACTTTCAGATCACTACCTCGAAGCCGATGGAACAAATCGAAACCCTGGAGACAAGACCAGAGTTATCTCCCCTGTTTTGAACACAACTGTCCCACAATGCATCAGTTTGCAGTTCAAGATTTACCCGCCCCTGTCCGGTACCTTGTCAATCTGTACAAAGTCAGTGTTCCACCACAATACCTTCCTGAATTGCAACATTTGGTCACGTGCGAGCAGCGAGGGAAATGATTGGACAGACGGCCATGCCCAGATCCCAGCGGCAACCTACCCTTACGGGATTGTCTTTCAGGCTGAGAGGGGACAGACGGCGGGTGTCATCGCCATTGATAACCTGGCCAAGAAAGACGGGGAATGCCACTTATAATGTTCAGTATTGATGCCAAGGATCCGACGAAAAGAGTTAAACGGGTACAAAGTTCATGGCATAGTAAGGAATTGAGAGTGAGTGACTGTTTACGTAAATGAGCCGGTCTGGGTCTAACAAACCAGTGGTTGATAGCATGAACAGCCAGTGACATAACTTTAAGGGAGAAAGTTTGTTTGTTTGTTTGTTTGTTGTTTAACGTTGCACTCAACAATAGTCCTGCTATAGAATAGGCCTTCAGCAACCCATGCTTGCCGTAAAAGGCGACTATGCTTGTCGTAAGAGGCGACTAAGGGGATCGGGTAGTCAAGCTCGCTGACGTGGTTGATGCATGTCATCGTATCGTGGATCGATGCTCACTATGTCAATCACTGGATTGTCTGGTCCAGACTCGATTATTTACAGACCGCCGCTGGAATATAGCTGGAATATTGTTGAGTGTTGACGTTAAACAACAAACCAACGCAATTAGGTTTAGTCGTAGTTTATAACTCACTTAGCGAAATGAGTTCAGGATGGAGAATGCGGGTAAACTGACCATTCACAGGCTTTACATCTGCATCCATGTACGCCGAACATCACTACAACTTGGTCCAGATTGACGGACAGAAGATGGATTACGAGCATCAAGTGTGTATGTTATGATCGAATAGCGAACACTGTTATACACAAACGTCCAATTGTTACTGTGTCTTACCCAGACTGAAGTGGAAACCTGAAATATCTCAGGGTGGCCCGTGTCTTGCCACTGTTGTCACAGACAACATACTGAGTATTAACCTATTGTCCTGGGGTCAGGGGTTTGCAAAGTGGCGTAATATTTCACAATTTTTGATTATTGTGGGCATATCCATTATACGACAAATGAAGTAACTGTTCGATGAATTTTCAAAATCGTAATTTCTTCTTCTCTGTTTTCAGAAATGACAAATATTTCCTCGTTTGTTGTATTGTCGTCTATATCTTGACCCACGTTGTATTCATCGATGCATTGCCAATACACACAGGTATCAGCGGTTCATTAAAGTTATATATGAGTCAAAGGTTTTACTGGTGTATCAACGACGTCAAAGTATGATTGTTTATACATTTTCATTATGAATATTGACACTCTGAGCTTTGAATCATCTTGATTTCCAGCGTGTTGATAGTAAATCAGGCTATGTATTCATTGCTATTGTAAATGCTTGTATATCAGCCTTTGTTTACAAACTTGAAGATGTTTCAATTACAGATTTATTTTATATGTTATATATATTTCTAAAAAAATAAACTTTGTTAATTAAATTTAGTAGCTTGTTTTTCACATATATCCAAACAAACTCTCGTGCCGCTGGGTGGAGGGTTTGCTCGTGAGGCAGAGAACAGTGAATGTGTCGAGTCAGCTCCACGTGCACCGCATGACTCCACCCCAGTTCAAAGGAAATGTTTTTAATGACGGCTGTTGTCCCCAAACGCTGTGTTCACGCCGGTTTTTTCTTACCGCCGCCATCTTTAAAAGTCCAGTTTCCACCCTTGCCAAGCTGGGCTGGAATTTCTGGGCTCGATCGTAGCACCACCAGTAGCCAGTGAGTTATGTCCCTTCTATGCCCCTCCTATTGACCAATCAGATTCCACCTCTCATTTCACTCGCATTTGCTTCAAACAAAACGGGGGCGGTCGGGTAGCCTGGTGGTTAAAGCGTTCGCTCGTCACGCCGAAAACCCGGGTTCGATTCCCGACATGGGTACAATGTGTGAAGCCCATTTCTGGTGTCCCCCGCCGTGATATTGCTGGAATATTGCTAAAAGCGGCGTAAAACCATACTCACTCACTCACTCAAACAAAACGGCGGCGCCCAATCATGACGATCAGTTACAGTCAGTTAAATACCTTGGCTCATGAACATGCACCGTCGCCGTAGTCCAAATGTGACAGTGCTCTTACAACTGGTCATACGTAACGCTATTTAAGGCGGCGTGCTTCAGGCCGCATGACTGCATGGACCATTCCCATCTTGTATGGTAGACAATATCCTTGAGTAAGTGAGTCATCACACCCGGGGCCTTTTGAGGAGACACCTTCATCAAACAATACCGAACACCGAGTGATGTAAAAACACGTCCCCCATAGCACCCAGTGAACACGTGGAAGATGGGTGTGTTTTTTTTATTTAAAGCACTCGGCAGTAGTCCAACTATGTGCCAGCGGCCTTTAAATGATCAATTTTGGGCCCGATGAAGTAGTGATTGATATTACAACTTACTATCCATGTCGTGAGGTTCGATGCCACGCACGGCAGCCCGTTCATTTTTTAGTCTGGTCCGGACAAACTCTTGACTGAAAGCAACGATCCACACCTTAGGGTACGATGATTTTTGTTGTTGTTGTTGTTGTTTAACACCACACTCATCAATATTCCAGCTATATGACGGGGGTCTGTAAATAATCTAGTCTGGACCAGACAATCCAGTCATTGACACCATGAGCATCGATCCATGTAATGGGGATACGATGACATGCATCAACCAAGTGAGCGAGCCTGACCACCCGATCCCGTTAGTCGCCTCTTACGACAAGCATAGTCGCCTTTTACAGCAAGCATTGGGTACGATGACATGCAATCGGTCCGATATTGTAACCTCATAGTACTTGTATAATAATACTGAAATATACCCACTCGAAACAACAGCAATTTTCGTGATAAATATGCCAAGAATGCTGTTCCGTTGAAATGATAGGACAGCACATACGGCAACTGTGACGGCACAAAGCAGCACGACATGCACGTGCAGCATGCCACCAAAGCATTTTTCAAAATACAGAATCTGTACACAGCAATTGTGGGTATTAATCGTCACTGTCTTGCATTGTTGAAGTATTATCTGTGAACATGGCACGAAGAAGGTTATCAGAGACGCAAAGATGGCGTATTATTGATGTGCATTCGACCGGCCATCTTCCCAAAGCAAGGGAGTGAACTGACTGAAAACGTCCAGTTTCCACCCTAGCCGTACTAGGCTCCAATTATGGAGTTATGTTTTGGCTGGACCAACGAATCTATGCAAAGTCCAATCAAAATCGCGTTGCGACATCGACATCCGGTTCGTAAACAACATGGATTTCAACGTCCAGATTTCAATCGACTGCAGGATTAGCAAAAGATGTGTACCGTCAACTGGGCGTCGACAGATGTTTTCCGAATCTTTTCATGATTTTTATTCAGGTGTTCAAGTGATGTGATGCACTTCGCGGGGTAAGACCTGTTTTATTACAATATATAACTTGATTATCAATCAGATCGCCTTGACTGGGCGCCACCTCTTTGTTTGAAGCAAATGCAAGTGATACGAGAGGTGAAATCTGATCGATTAACAGGAGGACATAGAAGGGACATAACTCGTAATAGCCACTGGTGGCGCTGCGATCGAGCCCAGAAATTCGAGCCTAGTTCGGCAAGGGTGGAAACTGGACTTTTAAAGTCAGTTAACTCCCTTGCCTCGGGAAGATGTCAGCAGACATGACCTACAAAAGCATAGGCGGCAACTCTTGGCTTTCATTAAATCGTTATAAGCAGACTGGTACAAAAACACGGACCAGCCAATGCTGTACAGGATCTCCCACGGTCAGGAAGATCTCGCGTGACGTCAAGGCGGGAGGATGTGGCCCCGCTTCGGCTTCAACGTCATCAACCATCTGCGCCAATGGTTACACAATAGACGGATGTCAACAATAACGGTCAGAAAGCGGCTGAAATCGGCGGGAATGAAGTCCAGGAGGGTAATCAAGCGTCCCTTCCTTGCCGATCATCATCATCGGAGAGTGAGTGAGTGAGTGAGTTGGGTTTAACGCCGCTTTTAACAGTATTCCAGTTATATCGCGGCGTGTCAGCTTAATGTGAGAGGAAAGCCCGAAGTGATGCAGGTCTCAGACGTTTACCACTTCGGTGACACCCACGAGTACGGGTATGGTGCTGACAAACCTAAAAACATAATCGGGGTGAACCGGGATTCGAACCCACAATCATAGGTTTCTGGCGTGCCCAAGGAACGCAACTCTGCACAGCGAATCGCGGCGCCTTAGACGACTGGGCCACCCGTGCCCCCTATCATCGGAGAATTCTTTTCGCATGGTGTTTGGCCCGGGGAGCTTCGAATCTGAGGACTTTGCGAAGAGTCCATCGGTCCGATGAAATCAGGTTGCTGCGGATGTCACGGATTGCTGACCCACCGGTCTGTACAGACAGCTCGTCATCGGGAATGGCTGCAGTTGCCAATTCAGCTGGAGGTAAGAGACGAAAGCTTGAAGATGTAATCAGGGCAGTTGTCCCCGCTGTTGAGGATTAATGTCATGAATGTCATCTTTGGACTGAAAAAGATCATCGATCAGGATTTCGGATTGTGTTCTTGACTCTGCTGCACCTCCATACGTATTGTGTGTTGCACTAAAGCAATGCCTCGGGGGTTTTGCTAGTATCATGATAAAAATCTCAAAACAGGATAAACTTTTAATGTTTCCTTATTGTCAGAGGTGTATTCTTGTAAACCACATTCGTTTTTTCGACGTTGTTATCAGGGTTTCAATGCCAACACTCTAACGACCCGTTATTATAACGTCGCGTCCAAGATTATTGCACTTGTATAGCGACGTGCATGGCTGCTTGTACTAGTCCGGGCTGATGCCGATTTATAGTGCTAGCCAACTGAAATACCATGCCGCAGTTTGACATGAATACCCCACTCGGACACAGTATACTGACCCCGAGCCGACCAGTCCTTGTGTTAGCCCCTTAATGCCGAGCGCCAGACAGGGAAACAAGAACTACCATCTTTTGAGACCTGTTGAGACCCATTCTGCCCCGAAATATCCGTGGGGCCAAAACTTTGGGATCATGGTTCTTGACAAAATGCGCTTACAACTAGTTCCAACCCCAGCTGGAGGCACAGGTGGCCCAGTCGTCTAATGCGCCGCAATTCCCTATGCAGAGTTGCGCCCTTTGGTCACGCCAGAAACATGATTGTGGATTCGAATCCCGGTTCGCCCCGATTACGTTTCTAGGTATTTCAGCGCCATATATATGTTCCAACTGCATGATGATATATTTCAGAGTTTCATTTGGTTAGACTACTTTCTAGAATGTGGTAAAGAAAGATAATATTCGAATGCACAACGAACGTGTGAGAGGCAGATATTGGTGAAAATAGAGATTTATGTGTGAGACTATGACGAGTGTATACAAGGTCAGTGTCCCTAGGAGTTCTCCATCGCTTCAACCTGCGAGAATGATATTCATGGACGTCATGACGTCGTCCGAAATTTCCTTCCTTGGTAAAGTTAGTCTATATTTAACCCAAGGTAAAAACAAATGGGGTCTACGCGTGCAACCAATTACTGGTGAAAAACACGTTCAAGAAGTGAGGGCACTACCGTGTTTACCACTTCGGTGAAACCCACGAGCACGAGTATGGCGCTGACAAACCTAGAAACGTAATCGGGGCGAAACGGGATTCTTTGATGTTGGGGGCGCACCATCGTTATGTAACCATCTCATAGTTTTCTTGCTACTTACCGAGTACCTCGCTCATCTTCTAATAAGTTCAGTTATATAAAGTGAATTTTCGACGGGCCTGACAGGGTAGTCGACCACCGGTTCGCATGGCCCACACTCGATTATTTACAGGACGCCTTGATAGAGCTGGAATTTTGCTGAAACAACATCCACTTATAGTTAACGTCAAACAACCCGCATACCTCACACATACGTTGAAGATACGAACTGTTAATAACTGTCCGAGTGTCTTTACTCGTCGGTGGTGGGGCGGGGGCTTGTCAAATGTTTGGATGACCCTCTTCATGTCTTTGAAAATACATTTCATGACTCTCAGCCTACATTTTGAGCAGGACATTACCCATTTCCTTCATTTTCCCGCGTTTCCATGGCATCGCTTTGAGAATGGTAAATGCGATGTCTCAAAGTGGACGAATAGAGAGATAAGCAGTCTCGTCAATGAAATATCTCCCAAAATGAGAAAGCACTTTATTTGTCATTTTGTCAAAATGTCAATTTTTTCACGACTCTCCTCAAATGTGTGTATTATGTTTTTTTATTACCCTCCCTTAGAGACTGTCATATTTTTGGTGATATTGTCCTGATTCTCTCTGACCCACCCCCTCCATAATAAATAACCGATCCCTATAAGTGCAGCACAAAGAGTAAATAAATGTGTTTTAAGTTGAATTTGGGTGAAACAACAGCTGAGAAGTTTGGTGTCCGTTAACCTGCCGTTAGTCCTACTGTGGGCACAGAAACGTTTATGCCGACTTTGTTCAGCAATACCGGGCGAGAACTAAATGTAACTGGTTCCACTGTTGGTACGCGCCGTAAGCTAAGCGCTCAGGTAGAAAGGAGCCCAGTCATCGTTGAAGTAAATAGAATTACCTCCCTTTACCAACATGGCTGCTCCCTCGGAGCACGATGTGTCCGGACCAGTTGTTGTCAGTGCTAACAGTAACAGGAAGGTTTTCGGTGGCGGAAAAGGTGAAAGTTAGAATACAGTTGGCCACGTTCAGTCAAACAATATACCTAGCTGGACTTACAGTTGGGCTCAGTGAGCTGACATCAACTTTATCATTTTGGCAGTGCTGTACCCTTTTTTCGTGGACATGGTGTCATTGAAATGAAAAACACCAACCAATTCTGTATTTTACCTGCAGTGACATTCGCCTAACACGTCTTCCAACTAAATAGTTTGAGAACAAAAAGTTCGAACCATTGCTAACAAATGTCACACAGAACAGTGAAAGATATGACTGTTTCAATACGTTTTTAATGCATGTGAAAGGGTGCAGGCTAAAACGGCACCTCAGCAAAACGTCACCGATTTCTCTGGCGAAAACGGCACCGCATTTGGCGAAAACGGCTACTATGTGTCGGGCGAAAACGGCACCTCTATTTTTAATAACGATAAGAACGATTTTGTAGTAATATATAGGGTCCACTGGGTCCACTGGGTCCACTGGTCACAGTTATCACATGATACAGCATGTTGATTTCTTCTGACATTCTTCTCGCATGCTACACATCTAAAGGCCATATAAATAATTGTGATCTGACAGCATCATGTTTGGCCTCTTAAATACAGTTTCAGCTTAAATTGAGTAAAGGTACTTAAAACTTCAATGCGTAAAGTGATTTCACAATAAGTTAACTACGCCTCCCAATCGGAGTTGGTGAGTAAATTGGAGTAGGGGGCTAATTTCTTATTTGTGTTATTTCACAATTAGTTGTGTTTGTAAGAGACGATGTGAGTTTAATTTCTATTATTTTTCTTCAAAGCATGTTATGTTTTCTCAATCAGTTGAGTTGCGTATAAGCTAAGTTGGATTATAGTTGGAGTAGAGGTTAATTTTTTAATGTAAACTTGTTTTAACATCTCACAATTATTGGCGCTTGCAAGTTACAATGTAAGTTTAATATCATTTATTTGACAAAGGTAAAACAAAAAAATAAGGTGCCGTTTTCGCTCGAGTCGAGGTGCCGTTTTCGCCAATCGGTGCCGTTTTCGCCCAGTGACATTTTGCTGAGGTGCCGTTTTTGCTATAACCCCATGTGAAATACAGACAGTGTTTCCATCAGTGTTTCAAGTGAAGCAAGCAAGTTGTGAAAAGGGAGGGTGTGTACTGCTCCATCGCTGCTTCCCTGGGAATTTTGTACATGTTGTATATATTATTGCTTCATAATCTTCAAATACTATAGCCAGAGCCCCACATAAGCTGTGTAATTGTGTAGAATATCCAAAATAGATCACCATAGACCAATTAAATTTGAGTTGCCTGTCGCTTTCTGCTTAATGGGTCCGCAAGTGAACAGAAGAAAAGTTGAAGTTTGAAATAGGATTTTAAGCAGAATTATTTTTTAAAACATCTTCTGGTTAGCTTTAAAATACCTGACAGACTGGATTGAAGGTAGTAAAAATATATCAAATACCCAACGAAACCATGAAATACCCAGTGTGAAAGATAAAATGTGAGTAATATTCAACGTACCCCCCTGGTATGAAAAATTATCTGGAGCTCTGTCCATGGCCAATAGATTTGAGTACTTATTTACCATTCTTACCTTTCCAGGGTAATTGGCATTGCAGATTTGTGTCCCTTAGCTACCAGAATCTGCTAGTCATAGATTGACAGGATCCATCCGGATCAGCCCATGGGGATCCCATGTTAGAATAGGTCCTCAGCAACCTATGCTGGTTGCAAGAGGTGAACAGATCAGGTGGTCCGGCTCGGTGACTAACCATTGTTCATGGCATGTCAACATACGTCTACATTATGAATCATTGCTCATATCAATCACAGGATTGACGATTATATATTCACTTGATTATTTACAGGCTGCCGTACAACCCAACCCACCCCCCACCAACACACTCACAGAGATCACTTTCACAGATCAGATTACTTACATTTCCTCATGACCTGTTTCTGTAGTGTTAAAAATTTTGTTGAAAGCAACTTTTTAAACCCAAACTCTCACACAACTAATATTTATGTTACCAGGTACTGCTAGGCGTGTAGCTCACCAGATACCAGAAGAAATACTGAATGATCCGAAAATTCAAGCTGCAGTGAAAACAGTGAGTGTGTTAATTACCATATAAATCTGAATATGTAAAATGTGTCCCCGCAATATTCCAGCAACATCACGGCGGGGGACACCAGAATTGGGCTTCACACATTGTACCCATGTCAGGAATCGAACCCGGGTCTTCAGTGTGATGAGCGAACGCTTTAACCAATAGGCTACCCAACCACCAACCAAGAATCCAAGCATCGTGTATTATAATCTCTATGTATTATATAAATCAATATTTGTGTTTGTAAGGTTATAATAGTGAAAAAAGTACATTCAATTAAACTCAACTTTTTGTGATTGTAATTTAAGCATTTCCTACACCTTGCATTGTACAAGCCATCAAGTCGGTTGAGTCACTTAGAGCGTTCGCTCATCACGACGAAGACTCGTGTTTGATTCGCACATTGGTACAATGTCCATGTCTGGTGTCCCCCGTGATATTGCTGGAATATTGCTAAAAGTGGAGTAAAACCATACCCAACTCACTACACTTCATCATTGTTTTCACAGCAGTAGGGGTTGTAAAATTCTGAACTAGATACAAGAATAATAAAGAAAATAAAGAGTAATAAACAAAATTGAGTACAACTCATTATTTTCGACAGTCGATTACAAAATCTCAGCCAGTTCCCATCATTTTGTTTTGTTCTTTTGTCTTAAAGTTGCCTTCTAACTACAACTTTGAGATCTACAAGACAGTTTGGAAGATTCGCTTCTCTGGCGCCAAGAGAGTTGCTCTGCAGTTCCCAGAAGGGCTGCTGCTGTTTGCCTGTACGGTAGCAGACATCATTGAACAGTAAGTTGTAAAGATTAACCGATGTCTACGTGTCATCATGACATCAGTACTTAAATTGTCAGTTTGTGAGATCGTGATACCCTATAAATAGAACAGGAACTGATGGAGTTTCCTCCCGTAACGGCAGAGGTAGAATAGCACCATCTGTAAACATGGCGTAACATGAGGACGTAGTGGTGGTAGTGGACGTCCCCAGTGCATTTTAGTCTTCAGTTTTGAAAACTCTCTAAACAGACAAGGAGGTTGCATTTTGTTTTTTGCGTATGTTTTGAGATAATAATAAATAAATGTATGAAGCAAGAGGTTTTGGAGTTATAATTCAGTGATTTCATCATTTCTTACTATTTTTTTTATGTATCATGATCATGATGATACCAGTAGTACGTCAGACAGTATTGTGATGCGTGTTGTATCATTAGTTCGCAGGTTGGTTGGTTTGTTGTTTTACGCCGCACCCAACAATATTCCAGCTATATGATGGCGGTCTGTAAATAATCGAGTCTGGACCAGACAATCCAGTGATCAATATCATGAGCATCGATCCACTCATTTGAGATATGATGACATGCATCAACCAAGTCAGCAAGCCTGACCACCCGATCCTGTTAGTCACCTCTTACGACAAGCATAGTTACCTTTTACGGCAAGCATGGGTTGCTGAAGATCTATTCTACCCCTTGTGGTACGATGTGTATCACAAGATCGCAGGTGATACTCGGCTCAAGTAAGTGGCAATCCTAGATTCTGGAATACTTGTGTCTGTTAAGCTTTCTAACTAGTACTTCTTTTAAGAACCTTATGGATGCTCATGCTATTGACCTCGGTTCAGGTAAGGAAGATGGCTTTAATTTCAGTGCATATGACCAATACAAATATAACATTGTCCAAAGAACTGACCTTGTCGGACTTGGATCAGTTTTTTGTTTAAGATATCAAAGAGATAAAGATGTTTTTTAAACAGTTTTAAAATAATATTGATGAATAGATTTTCATTTGATTTCCAGATCTTTCTAGGTAGGTACCTTGAACTAGATTCCCATGACTAGATATTGTAGTCTAGGAAAAGATACTTTGCTAGATATAGAAATCAGTGTGACATCATCTATCTGTATATGTGCACATACTTATAGCACGCATATATTATCATGAGTATTGGGCATAATATCTGTCATCATAAAACCAGACCCGTGAAGATCCGGGGTAGAATAGGTCTTCAGCAACCCGTGAATGCTGTAGAAGGCAACTATGCTTGTCATAAGAGGGGACTAATGGGATCGGGTGGTCAGGCTTGCTGACTAGGTTGATATCAATTACTGGGATATTGCTAAGTGCGGCGTTAAACAACAAACAAACAAACAACATCATAATACCATGAAGCCCCGACTGTGTGTGTTTCCCTTTTCAGTCTATGTAAAAACAGAATAGGATTAGGAAGGTCATTTGTTAATGTGTTGTTTTTTTTGTCCCATTAGGCTCCCTGTTTACAATAAGTCCCTAGCAACCTATGCTGGTTGTTAAGAGGTGACCAAATGGATCAGGCGGTCATTCCCGGTGACTTGGTTAACAGCGTGTCATCGTACCCGACGACGTGGATCGTTGCTCACAATATCAATCACTGGATTGTCTGGTCCAGAATTGATTATTTACAGACTGCCATCATATAGTTGGAATATTGCTGGGTGTGGCGTAAAACAACAAACAAACACGCTTAAAAGTAAAACAATAAAAACACAGAGTTATTTTTTTCATGCTTTCTTATTTTCTCTGTGATGTGTTGACGTACACTTGTCTAGTGGTTTAGATTACAGACAGTATCGGGATGAAGAGAACTGACAAAAAGGGTTCAGGGTGAGGGCTCAGATTAGGACCAATATCACTGAAATCAGATCTTAGTTCTCGATATCGCTAAACAAAGATCTGAGGACATCCCATTACGGGTCACGTCAGAACGACCTTTCATCTGACCAATCAAAGTGTCGCTTACCAGATCATGATAGTGACAGTCGGAATGTATTTTCTAATAATGCAACCTCGAAAAGGTTAAGGGCTATTCCGAATGACAGTTACGGCCCGTAGACTGATTCTGTCAAAATTATCGTCTATCTCTCGCTTCTGTGGAATAAACATTTGAACGGAGGTTGCGTTGCACAGTACATTGGAACCACTGCCATACAATTTCAACCATATATTCGACATTCTGGAACTGTGTCAACATATTTTTCAAGTGTAGTCTGAAATGGAAGTCGCCAGGTTGAAACGAGGGCCGTAAAGCTCTAGAAAGCTGCTTTCTAGTTGGCTGATGTCAACTTCATGTTAGTCGGTTCAGTGGGCGGTCAAAATTCACGAAAGGTCGTCTGGACGTGACCCATAATGGGATGTCCTCAGATCTTTGTCAAGCGGCAGCGAGATCTGATTTTAATGAGATTGGATTAGGACCTGGTCAGGAGACTGGCATCTTCCAGAGGCACGGGAGTTAACTGAGTATAAAAGTCCTGTTTCCACCCTTGCCGAACTAGGCTGGTATTATGGAGTTACATTTTGGCTTGACTTGAGTCTATGTATAGTCCAATCAAAATCTCGTAACAAAATCAACATCCGGTTCATAAACAATATGGAGTACAATGTGCAGATTTCAGTTGATTGCAGGATTTTCAGAGGATGTGTACCGTCAACTGGACGTTGACAGATATTTTCCAAATCATTTCATGTTTTTAATCAAGATCCTCATGTGATTTGATGCCTTTGCGAGGTATGACCTTTCTATTACAATATAGATCTTGATCATTGATCAGATGCTCTTGACTGGGTGCTGCCATTTTGTTTAAAGCAAATGCAAGTGACTTGAGAGGTGGAATCTGATTGGTCAACAGGAGGGGCATAGAAGGGACATAACTCCTGGGAATTCCAGCCTAGTTAGGCAAGGGTGGAAACTGGACTTTTACTGACAGTTTACTCCCTTTTCTTGGGAAGATGGGAAACTGGAATCAGTTATATTTTGGGGGGTTGTAACTGTTGTTGAAGCTGATGTTCAGAGTGGCTACCCTCTTGTTCCAGGTTTACAGAAGCCGACACGCTGATCATGGGCGACGTGACGTATGGTGCGTGTTGTGTTGATGACTTCACTGCCAAGGCCCTGGGGGCAGATCTCATGGTGCACTACGGTCACAGCTGTCTCGGTAAATAGACTGCAGGGCCAAACAATGTTCTGTTTTTGTTTGTTGTTTTTTTAAGGCCGCACTTGGCAATATTCCAGCTATATGACGAAGTTCTGTAAATATTTGTATCTGGATCAGACGATCGAGTTATTGGCATCATGAGCATCAATCTACACGATTGGGTTACAATGACATGCATCTACCAAGTCAGCGAATCTGACCACCTTATCTTGTCAGTCACCTCTTACGACAAGCATGAGTTGCTGAAGACATGGTTGATTGTGTCATCGTACCCTGATGGCATTGATTGTTACTTGCATTAACAATCACTGGATTGTTTGCTTCAGATGCAATAATTTTAACAATAACAGTGCAGTCAATGCAGTCATGTAAAGCTAAGTATTTAGGCCTCTATAGGTCCTGTTCAGTGAAACACTATGTTATTATGAAATACTATGTTATTATGAAATACTATGTTATTATGAATTATTATTATTATTATTATTATTATTATTATTATCAGTACCAATAGACCGCACAGAAGGGATACAGATGCTATATGTGTTTGTGGACATCAAGATCGACACGCTTCACTTCCTGGAGACAGTGCGGTACAACTTCCAGGCTGGCGCCAAACTGGCGCTGGTCAGTACCATACAGTTCGTGGCTGCCCTGCAGGTGGGTACTGTCTCCATCAGCTTTCAGGAACAATTTTACTGACATGTGTTTTCTGAGTTTCAAATTGGTTCATTTTCTAAGACTGTTTGTAATGCCAAATGTCTTTAAAAAATTTACACAAGTGGTATTGATTTCATGGAATATCCTATCAACATGATCAATGTTTCGAGAATGTCCTGTTTGTATCCAGACCTGTGAAGTTCCGGGGTGGAATAGGTCTTTAACAACCCATGCTTGCCATGAAAGGCGACTATGCTTGTCGTAAGAGAACAGGTGGTCAGGCTCATTGACTTGATCGATGCATGTCATCTTATCCAAATTGCGTAGATCGACGCTCATGATGTCAATGACTAGATCGTCTGGTCCAGACTCGATTATTTACAGACCGCCGTCATGTAGCTTGAATATTGCTGAGTGCGGCGTTACACAACAAACAAAACCAAAACCAAAAACTTTGTTGCGTGGAAGGTAGCAGATTATAAGAGTTCTTATTGTTATTCGTAGTAGTAGTGAGCACAACTCTGCAACTTGTAGTCTGCATGTGTACATATTGTTATTTCAAAATTTACTTTTCTATAAATTTGTGCTTCTGCGGTGATGCGGTCATCAAATCATCTGTTTCAATCAGAGGTGGTTATTGTGATTTGAAACCTCTGATTGATGTTTTGAAATGTTGGTGATGTTCTGTCATGAGTTTATTCCATGTCTTCCCCCATGGAAGTTCCAATTATCAATCTCTGCCGTCATCCCGAGGCAAGGGATGTTAACTGACTGTAAAAGTTAACTGACTGTAAAACTCCCAGTTTCAACCTTTGCCGAACTAGTCCGGAATTTCTGGGTTCGATCATAGCGCCACCAGTGAAGTGAATCAAATCACATGAGCAAGATTTGAAAAATATCTCTTGATGCTAAGTTCACGGTACACATGCTTTGCAAATCCTGCAATCGACTGAAATCTCCATGTCAGTTTATGAATGTTGATTTCCTTATGAGATTTTGATTGGACTATACAAAGACTCATTAGTCCAGCCAAAATTGAACTCAATAATTCCAGCCTTGCCTCTGGAAGATGCCCTCTGCTGGTCATAAAAGGTCCAGTGGTCCATTCATTGGATTGTCTGGCCCAGATTCGATTACTTACAGGCCATATAGCTGGAATATTGCGAGTTCGGCACTAAACAACAAACAAACTCCATATGTTTTCAGGGAGCCAGTCAGGATCTGAAGTCAGATTACCAGGTGACCATTCCACAAGCCAAACCCTTGTCACCAGGGGAGATCCTCGGCTGCACATCGCCACGGCTACAAGACATCGATTCCATCATGTAAGTCATCAACACATTCTCTGTGGATTCATTGACCAAAGAGGCTGCCTCTGTGGTCCAGTGGATAGCGAGTCTCCCCAGTGAGGGGAAGCTCAGGGGTTCGATCTATGGCTGCATCGTACCGAAAGATGATAAAGGGTGGTCAAGGTTGCTGACGTGGTTTGATTCATGTCATCGTATCCCAATTGCGTAGATCGATGCTCAGGATGTCAATCACTGGATTGTCTGGTTCAGACGTATTTACCAAGGCAACAGAGACAAAACGCCAAGAAAAATCTTCAAAATGTAGTAATATTGGAAATCGAACCCATGCGTGAAGATTGAACATTTTAACCACTCGGCTACATCGCTGTCTCCGGTATGCTGAAGAATACTTTTAGCTTATACACAACTGTACTATCATTTGATTCCATGGAACAACCATTTACAGGAATTCCAATATTGTATAACAACATTTTTTTAGCACTTATAAAGGCTTCTTTCCAAAGACTATATAACAATAGTCAATGAAAGTCTTTATCTGTAGGTGAAGATGTCCTGTTCTTGATCTTTGTTAGCATTAGGTTTCATACAGATGCATGTCATCGTATCCCAATTGCATGGATCGATGCTCATGATGTCAATCACTGGATTGTCTAGTCCAAACTTGATTAATTACCACTTTCATATAGTTTGAATACTGCTGAGTGCGGCATTTAACAACAAACAAACAAACTTGGAGTGTTGACATTTGATACCCATGTGCCTGCCTATCAGTAGACCAATCCTAGCCAAACTAGGGAATTGTTACTTGGCGTACACAGTAATTCATTTACTGATGACAAATACCTGATGCTGCTTCTAATACTGACTTACTGAAATGGAACTTTCAGCTACCTGGGAGATGGCCGATTCCACTTGGAGTCCATCATGATTTCCAACCCCGAGATACCTGCGTACAGGTGAGTGTCTAAACATCATTCGAAGTCGGGGGCACACCTTTTCATTGTGTTGTTTATTATCCCCCTCCATGAAGTAGAAGGGGGAAATAGGAATGGGTGCCAATTTTTCGTTTCTGGAGAACTCAAACACCATGAGATATCTTAACCAAACTTGGCACATAGATAGGTCTGGTGGTGAACTGATGCCTTTTGATAGTTTGGGATTTTTGAAAACTTTGTTTTTTGAGTTTCCATGGCAATGACTTTGACTTAGACTTAAATGGCAGTAGTGCTTTTTTCCGGAGCAGATTTTGAAGACTGTACAATATTTCTTACCTCGTACGCAATTGGTGGAGGATATGAGTATTTCATGCTTGTTTTGTCAGATATGTGATGCATATATGATGCATACAACTACCACTTTAGCTTCGACATACAGGGGCTTGTTAGGAAAGCCTGTCTACTGGCCCACCTACCATTACCTGTAATAATATCAAGGTCTATGCAATTTTTGTGGGCAATTAAAGGGGGACTAAGCTCCGACAATTTGACAGTCCCAGCAAATTTCTTCAGGTCGTTCAAACACCATTGTTAAAGCATATTTTGTGATGCAGATCAGTTAGGATTAATAAATACCCTAATTACACAGCGACAATGTCTCTGGTCCACGCTAATTATGTTGCCTGGATGTATGCTGGAAATTACACAGCGACAATGTCTCTGGTCCACTCTAATTATGTTGTCTGGATGTATGCTGGAAATTACACAGCGACAATGACTCAGATCCAGTCTAGTTACGTTGTCTAGATGTATGCTGGAAATAACACAGCGACAATGACTCAGATCCAGTCTAGTTAAGTGTCTAGATGTATGCTGGAAATTACACAGCGACAATGACTCAGATCCAGTCTAGTTAAGTTGTCTAGATGTATGCTGGAAATAACACAGCAACAATGACTCAGATCCAGTCTAGTTACGTTGTCTAGATGTAGACTTGAAATGGGCATCAGACCATGGAGCCCACCTTTAAGACAACAGGGATTAATCTAGACCTGCTTAGAGACTGATATTCAGTTGCTAAAATCGGCGTAAAACCATACTCACTCACTCACTCACTCATGTCAGAATGATGAGATCTGATTGGCACACCTGATCTTGATAATATAAGGGTAATGCTATTTTTCAGGGCATTATCATTTGCAGAAGCTCTCGGACCGAGGGCTTCTGCAAATGATAATGCCCTGAAAAAAAGCGTTACTGTCATTAAAGCTAAAATGGATAGAATTGGTTATAAAATAAAAATAAACAATATCGGTTTTGAAACATTTTGTGCAATCAACATGAATTTCACTGACCCACTTTTACAAAAAAGGAAACGTCATAGAACAAACCAGATGACGTCACTACTGAGCGTGACGTCACCTTTCCCTATCCCTAGGACGTCACCTAACAATAGGCGTGATAATGGCCCGTCTTCAAGCAATATGAGGGCATTTTCAAGTTACAGTGGCCCGCTCATCTCTGATAACATGCGGGCAGTTTCATGATAATTCTATCCATTTTAGCTATAAAATGCTATGTATCCCGCATGGGAGAGAAATAAATTTCGGAGCGGGTGAGTTAATCCCTAAACCCCGCCATGAAGAAGACAGGCTGCACATGGATTTTTGAGCGGGTGAATAAATCCCTTATACTCGGCTTTGAAGCAAAAAGCTGCATGCTTTTTCCGAATGCGCTGGCTCGTGATATAAAACCTAATGCGGGACGCATGAAAACACATATACCCCTTGTGATTTTTTTGTGGTACCTTCTCTTTGCAGGTATGACCCATATGATAAGAAGTTTACACGGGAGTACTATGACACTCCCAGAATGCATCAGGTCAGACAGGAAGCTATTGCCCGTGCAGCACGAGCAAGGAAGATCGGAGTTGTGCTCGGCACCCTGGGAAGGCAAGGGTCGCCCAAGATTTTGGAGGTAATTTTCATTTAAGGAATATTTTCACTTTTGAACTTTGATAAGTCTTTCTTCAAGTTACATCAGGTGTGAAGATGATTGTACTGTACTGGCATCTTTCCTGTTTCTTTAAGCTTTGGTTCAGGGATCCTCAGACTTAAAAAAATGAAATTTTTCTGACTTGCTTAAAATTTTAAGGAAATCAAAAATAACGTTTGAACTTGATATATATGTATATTTTTCACTTATACAAGCCTGAATTTTTTATCGAAAAATCTGTAACCCGAAAAATAAGAAGTCAGGCAAAACAGACATTTCTTTGTACCTGCTAAAGATTTTATCACGTTTGTTGCACGTTCCAATTTCTTCATGTTTATGTGAAAGATAAACTATTCATGTCAGTAGACAGGAGCCCAGTTACATAGCTTGTCTGTAGACAGGAGCCCAGTTACGTTGCTTGTCTGTAGACAGGAGCCCAGTCACATTGCTTGTCTGTAGACAGGAGCCCAGTTACGTTGCTTGTCTGTAGACAGGAGCCCAGTCACGTTGCTTGTCTGTAGACAGGAGCCCAGTTACGTTGCTTGTCTGTAGACAGGAGCCCAGTTACGTTGCTTGTCTGTAGACAGGAGCCCAGTTACGTTGCTTGTCTGTAGACAGGAGCCCAGTTACATTGCTTGTCTGTAGACAGGAGCCCAGTCACATTGCTTGTCTGTAGACAGGAGCCCAGTCACATTGCTTGTCTGTAGACTGGAGCCCAGTCACATTGCTTGTCTGTAGACAGGAGCCCAGTTACGTTGCTAGTCTGTAGACAGGAGCCCAGTTACGTTGCTTGTCTGTAGACAGGAGCCCAGTTACGTTGCTTGTTTGTAGACAGGAGCCCAGTCACATTGCTTGTCTGTAGACAGGAGCCCAGTTATGTTGCTTGTCTGTAGACTGGAGCCCAGTCACATTGCTTGTCTGTAGACAGGAGCCCAGTTACGTTGCTTGTCTGTAGACAGGAGCCCAGTTACGTTGCTTGTCTGTAGACAGGAGCCCAGTTACGTTGCTTGTCTGTAGACAGGAGCCCAGTTACGTTGCTTGTCTGTAGACAGGAGCCCAGTCACATTGCTTGTCTGTAGACAGGAGCCCAGTTACGTTGCTTGTCTGTAGACAGGAGCCCAGTCACATTGCTTGTCTGTAGACAGGAGCCCAGTTACGTTGCTTGTCTGTAGACAGGAGCCCAGTTACGTTGCTTGTCTGTAGACAGGAGCCCAGTCACATTGCTTGTCTGTAGACTGGAGCCCAGTCACATTGCTTGTCTGTTTCAGCATATCCAGGAGAAGATCCAGACATCAGGCAGACACTTCATCACGGTGCTGCTGTCGGAGCTCTACCCAGACAAACTGAAGCTGTTCCACGATGTTGATGCGTTAGTATTGTCTACATTTACAGTAGTCAACTTCAACTTTAAAACTGCATTACTTTTTGTCATTGTTATTCTTTTTTTGTGTTAAAAAATGTATGTCTAAATGTACACTAATGTACATGAGGGTCTGTTGGGTAGCCTTATGGTTTAAGCGTTTGCTTGTCATTCTGAAGACCTGGGTTCAATTCCCCACATGGGTACAATATATATGATCAGTTCTGGTGTCCCCAACCGTGATATTCCTGGGAGACATATATTGCTATTGCTGCAAAACATCAATCAATCAATCAATCGCCCTGTATTACATTTTTAGATTTTTGGTGATTTGTATTTTTTATTGTATCTTGCTAACATTTCAATATTCACTGTACATATTGACAAGAGGTGTTAAAACTTTAGTTGTTCTGTCACAAAGGGTTAAACACTCAATACAGGGATTTATCTGGGCCTGTTCAGAGGCCTAAATTTGGCCCAATCTCGGTAAACAATTACCATTTTGGACTTTCAAATTTCCCACTTCATGTTATATGGTGATAACTAATGTTATGCTTTTGTAGAGGGGACTTGACCGGTGATTTTTTTTCCACAAATTGCCTGCCCTTAGTTTGAAATCCTGGATAGATCCCTGGCATAAGAAACACCCTGTTGACATGCCTTACATCAGAAGACAGTACAGCTGTAATACTTGTATCATGTTGTGTGTTCAGCTGGGTGCAGGTGGCCTGTCCGAGACTCTCCATAGACTGGGGAGCTTTCTTTGACAAACCGGTTCTCTCTCCATACGAGGTACGTACGTCAAAGCATTTGTATGTTATAGTTAAAACACAAGTCTGAGGTTTTGGTTGAAAAAGTAAAACTCTGAATGAGGGAAAATCAACAGGGACCAAAAAAAAAAAAAAAATAATAATAATCTTGTTTTGTGAAACAGTACAGTAGTCATGGAATAAAACATATTTGATGGCAATGGGCGAGAAAAAGACCACTTTCAGCATGCAGACGACTGAAGTTAAGTTAAGTTTGAAAGTATTGCTGTAATTTTGCTGACTGTAAACTACATCCCTCACTTCCAACCTTTGACCTTCACCTTCATGTTACCATGGTTACAGATGTCCGTAGCGATGAAGTCGGTTCAGTGGCAGGAAGTGTATCCGATGGATTTCTACGCCAATGACAGTCTGGGTGCCTGGACGGTCAACAACGAGGCCAACAGACCGCCGCGCCCCCGGCGAGGGAGACCAGCTGGGAAGGATGTGTTGACCTCAGGCCAGGGGACGAAGGCGGTGGCATCCCAGGACACTAAAACAGAGAAGAGCTCAGGGACTGGGGCCAAAGAGTGCCCCGGGGCGGGGACTGGGGCGTGCAGGGGGGTGGGGTCAGGAGGATGTGGAGAGCCAGGGTCAAGGACATGCATGGTGCAAGATGTGACTGTTTCTTCAGAAAAGACATTGAAAGACCTCACAAACTGTGAGTGCAAGTCATGATGAGGCTAGAAATTTGCGGTTCAACCTCACATGTACATATAGTGTACAGATGTACATATAGTGTACAGTTGACATATAGTGAGTGTACAGATGTAAATATAGTGTACCGAAGATGGGAATTGATTCAAGCCTGGTTGTTGTGAGAGGGTATACCCAGGTTGGAATTGAAGCTGTTCACTGTTAGCCCAAAGAGGCCCTGTTTGTGTTCTTTATAAGGGATAAATAATCTGCATTTGAGCAGATACTTGTATCTGGATATTTGCTACTGCTGCTGCTACTTCAGGGATGTGAGCATGTTTTAAGAAAAAAGGATGACAATAATATGACCCCAAATGATTTTGGGTAGAGAGTATTAGGGGGTTTGCATTTTTTCAACATGAAATGGTGCCATTTTAAGCATTTTAATGATCGTGACAGAGAAGTATGTGTTGTAGGGAATGAATTAACGGCAATATTTCTGTATGCAGACATTTATTCAACAAGCGCAGCTGTTAAACACATTTACCAAACAATGTCATAATTCCGACTGACCGCAGACAGACGGACAAATGTCACAAATTTCACATTATTCCAATTCATCATTCAAACAGTTTGGCTGTCTAATTCAACATCGACAAGTTGACTACAACAACATATTGTGGTTGACCGACTGTCCTGACTGTACAAACTTGACCAACAGGCCGACCGTCATAATGTTCACTAATTTACAAAGTTGACTGAGACTGGTACATTGACTGGTACAAGCTGTCATAAAATTAATAAGTACAAAGTTCAAACCAACTTAAATTAATCTACAAAAGAAATAATAAATAAATGGGAAAATAGCATGAAAATACCATATTGTTACACCATAATGCGGAAAGCATTGTTTACATGGTATAGATATTATTGTAGGATTTTCCAGATTTTAAGCAGTTACAACAAGCGAAATCTTTAGCCGATAAAACATACAAAATTTACCGTTTTACAACATGTAACCTGCCCAGACGTCTAAGGTGCTGCAATTCTCTGTGCAGATTTGCATCCCTTGGGCACGCCAGGAACCTATGATTGTGGGTTCGAATCCCGGTTCGCCGCGATTATGTTTCTAGGTTTGTCAGCACCATACTCGTGCTCGTGGGTTTCACCGATGTGGTAAACGTCTGAGACCTGCATCACTTCGGTCTTTCCTCCCACATTAAGCTGACACGCCGTGATATAACTAATACTGTTGAAAGTGGCATTAAACCGAACTCACTCGCTCATACTCAAAAAATTTGGGTGCCTTAAATCCTCACAGAAGTCAAAGTTTCTTGATAACCGCAGCTATCAACTTCAAAAACAAAAACGTGGTTTCCAAGATAGTGGAAAAAATCCTAAACGTCACAAACCCAAACTGAGTAGTTCAAACTTGGTAAAACGGCCTTGAAATTTCAATTCCCAACACTACGTATCAATGGAAATGCTGGTATTTTTGGGGCTTTATTTGCTGTTTTGAAAAAAGGAAGATGAAATGCAGTAACCACCGCTGAACTGATGCTTAGCCTCAGAAAAAATATAATTTTGATAGAAACAAGCAACTCCATTTAAATTGAAAAGGAGCCCCAGTGAGATGGAGATTCAAACAACTTGACCTGTGAAAAATCTAGACTTGCTTCATTTAGGGCTATTCCATGACAGTAAGGGCTGTACGGAATGCCAAATAATAAGGTTCGAGGACTGATCAGGGTGTGACAACCACCCCAACCCAATAGAATATCTTTTTAGAAAATCTGATGCATTTTTTACACAATCCTCATGTTAGGGTATGAATTATTAAGAATGCCTCCAATGACACAGTTGATCAACATCTTCATGTATGTGCCCCACCATGGGAAAAGAAAGTTTCACCTGAAAAATAGTAATTACAACAGTATTTTCACTGTGAACACAAATCCGATTGTACAAAATTTGTTTATTTATAGAATACCCATTTGAGTGTCGAGTAAAACATTTATCTTGGGCATTTTTTATAAACACTTAAATGTGTTAACCTGTGATGTCGTCACACTTGTGTGATGAAACATCCCCTTAATCCCGTGTCAAACACCTATTACATGCAACTCCACATTGTGTATTAGTATGTAAATATACTGAACCACAAAAGAAACATCACCATGGATAGATATATGAGAAACCTTATTTGTCCAAACACTGTGAACATACTTTGAGACTTATTAAAAAGATGAAACTTGGCAAAACTGATCATCAAGTTTGAAATTAAAGTGTCAAATGTTCTTAAAGTGAAACAACACTAGTCTCTGAGAAAATGGCATCACAAGTCAGTATCTCGTGTGTCCGCCATGTGCATTGATGACTGCTGTGCAACGTCAATACATGGAATGGATGAGGCGGTTGATGAAGGCCATAGGCACTTGAGCCCACAATCTGAGGAACGCCTGATGCAGTTCAGGTGCAGTTGTCGGCCTTGGTCCGAGGTCATTCAGTCGTTTTTGAATCTCGTCCCACAGGTGCTCAGTGGGATTTAAATGGGGACTGAGGGAAGGCCACTGCATGGTTCTGATGACATTCTGCTGGAGGAAGTCTCTTGTTGCTCTCGCGGTGTGGGCGTTATCATGCTTAAACTCATGGTTGAGGTGATGTGCCAAATGAGGTATTGCGTGTTGTCTCAAGGCTTGATCAATGTACCGAGCTGCTGTGCCTCTCCCTGGACCGGTGTTCTGAAAGACCACAGGGCCGACCCTTTGTGCAAGACCAATTCCACTCCACACCATGATGCTCAGACCACCCCACGAGTCTCTCTCAACAACACAAACATGCGAATAACGTTCCCCACCCCGTCGCCAGACTCTCTCTGCCATATGCTGTTGAGATACAGTAACGGCTCTTGTCTGAAAAGAGGACTCTTCTCCACTGCTGGTGGCGCCACTGAAGACGGTCCCGGTGATGACGTGGTGTCAGAATGGGTCCTCGGTGTGGCCTGTGACAGTGGAGGTGTCTGCTCGTCAATCGTCGGCGCACGGTGTCCGCACTAATGTGTCGCTGGTGTGTCCCCATGGTCTGTCGAGCAGTTTCCGCAGCAGTAACAAAGCGAACTTGAAGATGCTGTCGCACAATCTGATGATCCTGACGTCGGGTGGTGACCCTTGGTCTTCAGCTACGTGGTCGGTCATCGGGTGGATTTTTATAGGGCAAGAATTGGGGGAACGCATGTGCATTGCACGAAACTCACGTGCATTGGGTTACTATGGCCGTTGCCGTGATGCGTTTGGGCGATCGGTTTTATGGCATTTGCTTTGGGGGTTTTTTATCATCAAATTTCATTTTTCCAGACCAGGTAGTGTTAAATTTTAGAACTTTTGACAAAAATTTACCCAGATATCATGACAACTTTTTATGCAATGTTACTTGGGATGACGTTTCTTTTGCGGTTGAGTATATAACAAAAAGCACATACATGTTTTAAGATTTTTAACTTGACCAACAATGCAAAAAAATACAAGACATTCTTGTTTTTATTATCTTTTGGCGAATTTTCTGCTTGTAAAGTATAATGTCTCTGGCAATTTTTCATTATTATGAAATTAATAGTTAAATAACATTTTATAGCACCTGTATGGTAAATAAACAAAACGAGGAATTATTATGAGAGGCATACTAGAACCATTGTAAGGTGGCACGGGTGGCCCAGTCGTCTAAGGCGCCACAATTCGCTTTGTAGAGTTGCGTCCCCAGTCACGCCAGAAACCTAGGATTGTGGGTTCAAATCCTGGTTCGCCCCGATTATGTTTCTAGGTTTGTCAGCACCATACCCGTACCGTTTCACCGAAGTGGTAAACGTCTGAGACCCGCATCATTTGGGGCTTCCTCCCACATTTAGCTGACCCGTCGCAATATACTAGTAACTGGAAAGCGGGCTTCACCCAACTCTCTCACTCACTCATTACATTGTAACAAATGACACAAATTGCCTAAAAGTGTTACTTGTGGAATAAAGCCATGACACATGTTGAAAATATTTTGTAGTATTACCTGTGCAATCCTATAGAGGACATCCAATAGCACTGTGCAGGTGACATTTGCATCACTCGGAATACAGGAATTCCAGATGACAGCATGGGTGTCTGTTTCCGTGATCAACTACACCCCTCACATGGTGCTTGACATGTGCTAAGCTGCCAGTCTGAAATGTCACAATCAAGAAACATTCATTAATCAATACCACACAGGAAACGTATCAACATTTTTACACTTACACAAGTTACAGGGCGGTCGGGTAGCCTAGTGATTAAAGCGTTCGCTCGTCTCGCCGAAGACTCGGGTTCGATTCCCGACATGGGTACGATGTGTGAAGCCCATTTCTGGTGTCCCCCGCCGTGATATTGCTGGAATATTGCTAAAAGCGGCGTAAAACCATACTCACTCACTCACTCACTTACACAAGTTACACTTAAAAAAAATAGGAAGAAATTATTTCAGTCATATTCATGATATTTAGTTGAAGAAATGTGAATTTAAACTGTTTTATGAGCCTTTGGTTAATTAAGTTCTTTTTACAGTAGTCATCGCACACATGTACCTTTGACTGTTCTGGAAATACAGGAATGTTTGTCTTGTTCTGGTCGGTGTTGTTAATAATGAGGGATGGTGACCTCTTAGCATTGTTCCGACTTTGATACGGTAGTGCTCCTTTGCGGAGCAGATCTTGAAAACCGTACAATATTTTTGCCTTGCACACAACCAGACACGTCATATTGGCGGAGTATTTGTTTGTCTGAAACAATTTGTTCAAGAACATCCATCCTTGTTGGGGGGCAAGGGTGGCCCAGTCGTCTAAGGCGCCGCGATTCGCTGTGCAGAGTTGCGTCCCTTGGGCACGCCAGAAACCTAGGATTGTGGGTTCGAATCCCGGTTCGCCCCAATTACGTTTCTAGGTTTGTCAGCACCATACCCGGGTTCGTGAGTTTCACCGAATTGGTAAACGTCTGAAACCTGCATCACTTCTGGCTTTCCTCCCACTTTAAGCTGACACGCCGCGATATGACTGGAATACTGTTAAAAGCGGCGTTAAACCCAACTCACTCACTCACTCACTTCCCGAGGCAAGGGCATTTCCCCGTGAAGATCCGGGGTAGAATAGACCTTCAGCTACCCATTCTTGCCGTAAAAGGCGACTATGCTTGTCGTAATAGGCGACTAACGGGATCGGGTGGTCAGGCTCGCTGACTTGTTTGATGCATGTCATCATATCCCAATTGCGTGGATCGATGCTCATGATGTCAATCAATGGATTGTCTGGTCCATACTTGATTATTTACAGACCGCCGTCATATAGCTGGAATATTGCTGAGTGAGGCGTAAAACAACAAACATATAAACAAACAGCAAGGGCGTTTCCACTGGACTTTTATAGCCAGTTAACACCCTTGCCTCTGGAAGATGTGGCTAAACAGTGTTTTGATGGTGATGTACTTGAAACTGGTATCATAGTTTTTTGTTTTGGACCTGAAGTTTGTATTTCTGCGACTGTTTTTAGCCTAGTAACGTTTTGATAACGTGTAGTGTTTTGGTCAAATCCAATTTTCAAGTGTATACTTTCTAGTTCAGTTCACATTAACCCGACATATCCTGATGCAACTGAAACAAGTAGCGAAAGAAACTAACATGTTCAGTCCATTAGTCCTTGATCGTAAAAGGCAACTAACGGGATCGGGTGGCCAGGCTCGCTGACTTGGTTGAATTGTGTAGATTGATGCTCATGATGTCAATCACTGGATTGTCTGGTGCAGACTAGATTATTTTACAGACCGCCGTCATATAGCTGGATTATGGCTGAGACCGACGTTAAACAACAAACAAAACAATAAATGATAACATATAACAAAACCCTAAAAAATTCAAATTTCTACTAGTTATTATGATACCCTAACTATTGGGCAGTTTGGCAAGGATTATAGGACTTGTGCCAATTTCTATCGCTGAATAAGAAGCGTGAAGCCCACCCACTGGCACAGAAGTAGGTGACTGTTAATGTGTGTTCTGGATTGTGGATATTCTCCTGGGGAGTTCGGGGAAGGACTGGTCCCCAGCGACCCATGCCGATAGTAAGAGGGGACTTAAACGATCAGGTGGTCAGACTCGATGACTTGGTTGATGATGTGTCAACGTGCCTAGATGACGTCATCTTCCCGAAGCAAGAGAGTTAACTGACTTTAAAAGTCCAGTTTCCACCCTTGCCGAACTTGGCTGGAATTACTGGGCTCTATCGTAGCGCCACCAGTGGCTATTACCAGTTATGTCCCCTCTAAGCCTCTATGGACCAATGAGACTCCACCTCTCGTATCACTTGCCTTTTGCTTCACACAAAATGGTGGCGCCCAGTCAGGACGATCTGATCGATAATCAAGATCTATATTGTGATAAAACGGGTCTTACATCGCGAAATGCATCAAATCACGTGAGCACCTTGATTAAAAACATGAAAAGATTTGGAAAATATCTGCTGACATCGAGCTGGCGGTGCACATGCTTTGCAAATCCTGCAATCGACCGAAATCTGCACGACAGTTTACGAACCGGATTTCGATTTCGGTGCGCGATTTTGATTGGACTATGCATAGACTCGTTAGTCCAGCCAAAATGTAACTCCATAATACCAACCTAGAAACTGGACTTTTATAGTCAGTTAACTCACTTGCCTCGGGAAGATGAGATGACGTAGATCGTTAGTTGTAATATCAATCTCGGGATTGTCTGATCCGGGGGTGGTCGGGTAGCCAAGTGGTTAAAGCGTTCGCTCGTCACACCGAAGACCCGGGTTCGATTCCCGACATGGGTACAATGTGTGAAGCCAATTTCTGGTGTACCCCGCCGTGATATTGCTGTAATATTGCTTAAATCGGCGTAAAACCATACTCACTCACTCATTGTCTGATCCAGACTTGCTTATTTAGCCGTTATAAAGCTGGACTATTGCTGAGTGCAGCATTAAACAAACAAACAAACGAACAAACTCTGTGGAGGCTGTGATCTACAAACTACTTACCACTGCTGTTGGGAATGTCTACAAAGTGCCCATGATTTCTTTATCCGGCAATTTCACTGAACACTAATGTGTTTGTAGTTAATATTAATAAAACAATGAACCCTTCTTTCTGTCTAGAGTTTTATTGGCAGGTCGTATAAAGACCATCAGACCAGACCATAACTTGCCGCTGACTCCAATAAAGTGAAATCTAAAAATATGAAAAGCAGTTGTTTGTTTTTATTTAATGGAACAGAAATCATTATATAACTCATTTACTGTCGCTATCAATATAAATAAATTATTTTAAAAATCTATAATTAAACACTGTTGAAAAACTCCCATCCCCAATATTTGTTTCATGTTTACTCTATAAGGGAATAAAAAAAATATTTGAAATTGGAATTTAGAAAATAATATTTTTCGACTTGCTGACCTGTAATTTTGGGCCATAAATCTGTAAAAGAGTATATACGAAGAAACGCTAGGTAAACATTAATGTGAGTTTTTTTCTGGGGCATGAGTGTGGTAAGACATCCAACACAACAGTTAAGACATCCAAAACAACAGTTAAAACATCCAACACAACAGTTATTGTAACTTGAATTACTCAGAGAGTGAAGGTGTACACACGCTAACATGTATATGAAATTATGCTTGTCACATCCCAGGGCGACCAACCACGGTTGCTCGCAGGAGGTGATGAGTGTGGATTGGGTGGCCAAAATGGCTCAAAGTAGGAATAAATGAGTGACCACACACACTGAGTAATGCTTAACTCTCTTGGCCACTGGTTAGACTGCTCAAGATATGACTAAGACTAGAAACTCATTCATTCATTCATTCATTCATTCATTCATTCATTCATTCATTCATTCATTCATTCATTCATTCATTCATTCATTCATTCATTCATTCATTCATTCATTCATTCATTCATTCATTCATTCATTCATTCATTCATTCATTCATTCATTCATTCATTCATTCATTCATTCATTCATTCATTCATTCATTCATTCATTCATTCATTCATTCTACTCTGGTAAAATATTGACCGATCAGAGATCTAATGCCACTTGCATGCTTGCTGAGCCCTGAGCACATTGTAATGGTAGCTTTATGATGCAATGTTAATGTGATTTCAAATTGTCACTACCCTTTTGTCTGAAACCCACGGGGATTCTGGGTTAGAATTGTACCCAAGAAACCTATGCATGTCGTAAGAGGCGACCAACTGGATCGGATGGTCAGACTCGGTCACATGGTTGATGGCATGTCAACATTTTGTCTGGACTCATGTCTTTTGTTTGTTTGTTTGTTTGTTTAACGCCACACTCCGCAATATTCCAGCTGTATGATCGAGGTATCGAGTCTGGACCAGACAATCCGGTGATTGACATCGTGAGCATCGATCCACGCAACTGGAATACCATGACATGCATCGACAAAGTCAGCGAGCCTGACCACCCAATCCTGTTAGATGTCTCTTACGAAAAGCATAGTTGTCTTTTACGACAGGCATGGCATGGTTTCTGAAGACCTATTCTAACCCGTATCTTCACGGGCACTTTTCTTGTGAAATCGTTTCTCGTTAATTTATCAAAAAATCTTTTCTTTTGTGATCTGACAGCGAGGTCATTGGGTCAATTAACCCTCCCGCCCCTACCAAACGAACGCACGCACGCACGCACGCACGCACGCACGCACGCACGCACGCACGCACGCACGCACGCACGCACTCCATCCTGTGTCATCCCCTTTATGAAACAGTTCCTTTTAGCACTGAACTCAAGTTTGTGAATTTTAGCAATGCTGCAAGCATGGATTTAAATTGACAGCCATAAACTCCCATATATCACTTGGATAAAGGGAAAGAACTGGCCTTGGGTCAACATTGGCTGCCATAACAAGTTTGATTAAAGTCATGCAAAAACTTCTGTCTCTGTCAATTTGAATGTATGAGTATCAGTAGTTCTCTTGTTTCACAGAGTCCGTTTCAGTTTCACACGAATTACATGTACACGCTTTAAACCTAGACCAGAAAAGCACTGAGACATGTAGACATGCATCTGGTTCCTCTGTATATTCACCGTGTCGCCCAACCTGGTCTATCAGTAAGGGAGTGTCACTGAATTACGCATGGATCTATCCTGAATAGACGAAGAAATCAGTCCTTTTCCGCATCAACTAGTGTATAGAACAGTTGTGGAATCTGTCCCTCCTTCCCTGACGTGTCCCGTGTACCCTTTTTGCAGTAGGCAAAGGTCAAGGTCACATCACTGTTCTTTACGAAGGATATGCTGTTATGTCCTTTAAAGGTTGGAGGACCTCGAATCTTGACTAACAGCGTGTACCAGACATTCCCATCGAGTTTGAGCTTTGCGTTGAACATGACTTTCAGATATTTGGCATTGTCCACAACCTTGGTGACCTGTGCATGTATGATGTCGTCATTCTTGTCATACAGGACAGTGTTAATACAATACTCTGAATTGTTTCCATCGAAGGGGCCGTAAATACTGTAGCCATGGAGGTAGATCTCTTTCAAACAAATCAGTTTCACCGCGTCTGTTCCATAGCTGTCCCTGGGTCCGTCCACCTCGGTGAACCGACTGCACACGCGATACTCCTTGATGTTTCTAGTTCTTGTCCCGAACTTAAAACACTGGGTCCACCGCTCGGGAATAGCATAACACTGAACCATAGTGAAACATTCTTCTTTGGTGAAAAATCCCTGAGGGGCCACAGAGTCGACAAAATACCGGGGGTCAAGGAGAGGAAATCGGACACAGTCCAGCGAATCTCCAAGCACCTGTCTTCTGTTTGGACCCGTCGGTTCTATTCTTTGCATTTGGCACTGAGCATCTGCCCAGATGAGGATTGATTCCAAGACCTTCACCTCCTCGACCTCCAGTTGATCTGAACCCAGGACCTGGTTCAGACAGGGTTGGTATATGTTCCGGAAACCTTCAGTTGCCAGGACACTGCTGGCGTTCTGGTTGATGAAGTTCAGGATGGCTTGAGCCAGTTCGTCTAGGATGTATCCTTGTTCCAGGACTTCACAAGCGTTCTCAATAGTCAGGTAACTCTCCACAAACTTCACACAGGACATGACCAGCCTCTTGACTGCATATTTCTTGGCAGCGTAGATTAGTCCTATCACTGTCCTTACACTATGGTTCACCTCTTCAGCATACAAGAACCTGGCAATACAATGAATAAAAATAACGTTACTCACGTTTAAAAAAATACGATTTGTTTCCACATTTAAATATGACATTGCCACAATGTTGGTTTGGTTGTTTTGTTGTTTAACTCCGCACTCAGCAATTATCCAGCTTATGACGGCGGTCTGTAAATAATCGAGTACGGACTAGACAATCCAGTGATTGATATCATGAGCACCGATCCATTCAATTGGGATACGATGACATGCATCAACAAAGTCAGCGAGCTTGACCACCGATCCCTTAAGTCGCCTCTTACGACAAGCATAGTCGCCTTTTACGACAAGCATGGGTTGCTTAAGACCTATTCTACCCCGGATCACACGTGTGTGCCCTTCTTCTGATAATAGATAGATGTACATAAACTTTCTACAGGTACACTGTTCCTAAGAACAACTCATCAGGTATCTCCCCCATGGGGATTCGGGGTTAGAATTAGTCTCCAGCAAACAACGCTGGTCGTAAGAGGCGACCAAAGAGATCGGGTGGTCCGGCTCAGTTGATTGTGTGTCATCGTACACCGACGGCGTGGGTCGTTGCTCATGATATCAATCACTGAAATGTCTTATCCGTTATTTACAGACTGTCGATATATAACTTTAATATTGCTGAGTGCTGTATTGACAAATAAATCAGCATGCACAGCTGCAACGTATGGGAGTGGGATGCTTGACGGAATAGGGGGCACGGGTGGCCAGGTCGTCTAAGGCGCCGCGATTCGCTGTGCAGAGTTGCGTCCCTTAGACACGCAAGAAACCTATGATTGTGGGTTCGAATCCCGGTTCGCCCCGATTATGTTTATAGGTTTATCAGCACCATACCCGTTCTCGTGGGTTTTACCGAAGTGGTAAACGTCTGAGACCTGCATCACTTCGGGCTTTCCTCCCACATTAAGCTGACACGCCGCGATATAACTGGAATACTGTTAAAAGCGGCGTTATAACCCAACTCACTCACTCACTTGACGGAACATTGATGACATGCTTACATACTATTCAAAACAAGTTAAAGAACATCCTTAATGGAAGATGTATGTTGCAACCACGACTGATTAACTACATGTATAGTCAAGGGTGTTCTTTTACTTCTTTTGAGTAGTCTATATTCACCCACACAATTCACCCATCATTTCACCATAAGAGGCGACTAACGGGATCGGGTGGCCAGGCTCATTGACTTGGTTGATGCATGTCATCGTGTCCCAGTTGCGTAGATCGATGTTCATGATGTCAATCAATGCATTGTCTTGTCCAGACTCGATTAGTTACAGACCATCGTCATATAGCTGAGTGCGGCTTTAAAAAACAACAACAACAAAAATACTCTCTCACCCACAACCACCTCCTCCCCAAGGAACTACCCACGGACACACGTGCAAAATGTTAGAGACCTCTCACCTGAGGAACTCCCAGAATACTTCCGGGTCAATATCCGGGATGTCAATCTCCTCCTTGGTTTCTGCCAGCGGACCTTGGAACATCGCAAAGAAGACGCTCGACCGGCTGATGAGCAGGAACTTGTGCGCACCAATGTTTTCTCTCGTCTGCCCAACCCGGAAGTGAACATCACACGCCACCTGGTGGTCTAACATGTGAAGCGTACATTCGGACAGGGTCTTGTTTTCCTGCCAGTCCACTGCAGTGTTGGTCTGATGAGGAGTCTTCCAAAGGTTTGGTGTGGTTGGCGTTGACATCTTGGTGTCTGGAAAACAAGGATTATGAATAGAAGGTGAAGTGACTTTAAGCGGTCTACGCTGTCAGCAGAAGGATACGAAACCCTTAATATTTCATAGAACTGTGATCACAGAAAACAATTGTCGATTGTGTTAGCATTGAGGGTGCCAAACCATCCACTCTAGGCATCCTGCATACCATTCAACTTGTATTGGCATCCAATTTAAGAAAGTTTAAGTAAGCGTACACAGCGCGTACAAGTAAGTTAGACTGTAGTGTTCATATAGAATACATGACCATGCCTGTTCGAAAGCTTAGGGCTAAATATTTTATTTGTTACTCTTTTGAAACAAAAAAAGACAAAAAATATAATTGAACATTGAAATATTGGCATCCGCGTACCAGATAAACATTTCATGGCATCCAGCGAACTGCACTGCGGCGTCCGGATAACAACTTATCAGGGCTCGGCCTCCGACCTACCGAAAGGTTTGCACCCACAGTATTACTAGACTCTATAGTGAGTGAGTTTACGCCGCTTTTAGCAATATTCCAGAAACATCACTGCGGGGGACACCAGAAATGGGCTTCGCAGATTGTACCCATGTAGGGAATCGAACCCGGGTCTTCGGCGTGGCGAGCGAACGCTTCAACCATCAGGTCTAGCCGTCAGGTCCCGACTATGAGGCTATTTTAAGTTGCAGATAGTTACCATGCAGTTCCGGTGTTGGTCGACTCTTGCTACAATCACGACACTGTTTCTACCCAGACATTCCATAGAGCAGTAACTATCAGACATGTTCACAGTTTGTCATAAGCAACAACGTCAGGCATGAGTTAATTAGCACACTGGCGAGGAGATTGTCGCAACTTCCAGAGTGCATGAATGAGTATGGATTTACGCCGCTTTTAGCAATAATCAAGAAACATCAAGGCAGGGGACACCAGAAATGGGTTTTACATATTGTACCCATGTGGGGAATCCAACCCGGGTTTTCGGCGTGACGAGCGAACGCTTAAACCATAGGCTACCCCACCGCGACTTGTAGCGGTTATATATAGTGCTAGAGCAGCTGAGATACCATGCCCTAGTTTAACACGGATACCCCGAGTAGTCACAGTATACTGACTCCGAGAAGCCATTTTATATATCCTTTTAATGCCGAGCGCCAGGCAGGGTAACAACAAGTACCATCTGTTGATGTCCTTTTGGGTGACGTGACCGGGGATCGAACAAGCGACCTTCCGCTCTCGGGCATACGCTCTATCCACTACAGCTACACCTGTACTACCCCGACCACAGCCCGCTGATTGTGAGTGAGTGAGTTGGGTTTAACGCCTCTATTAACAGTATTCCAGTTATATCACGGCATGTCAGCTTAATGTGGGAGGAAAGCCCGAAGTGATGCAGGTCTCAGACGTTTACCACTTCGGTGAAACCCACGAGCACGGGTATGGTGCTGACAAACCTAGAAACATAATCGGGGCGAGCCGGGATTCGAACCCACAATCATAGGTTTCTTGCGTGCTCAAGGGACGCAACTCTGCACAGCGAATCACGGCGCCTGACACGACTGGGCCACCCACAGTGGGAATATGTGTGAAGAACCAGTGATCAAAATACAGGAATCGATGTGACCAGGGTGAAACGAACATAGTGATGTAAGAGGTCATAAAATCTCTCTCAAGCCACTTAATATTGTTCGAGTAACTCGAACCACGCGACAAGACACTCGCACGCATGATCCCCCCTAACTGTAAAACACGCACGGGATCGGGTGGTCAGGGTCGCTGACTTGGTTGATGCATGTAATCGATCATCACAATTGCGTGGATCTATGCTCATGATATCAATCACTGGATTGTCTGGTCCAGACTCGATTAGTTTACAGACCGCCATGATATAGCTGAAATATTGCTGTGTGCAGCGTTAAACAACAAACACTGTATACTCACATGGACCCCCCACCCACCCCCCTCACACACACACACACACACACACACACCACCACCACCATCCCCGACACCTCCACCCCCCAGCTTCAACTTGAGACTAGAGCGTACACAATATACAAGGATGAGAATCTTCCACGGATCCGCGAATTTTAGTGACAAAAAAATTGTTAAATTATTAGGAACCCCCCATAAACACCCCGAAATTATGTACCACGCTCCATTGAATAGAAGTTTCAGGTGAAAAGGAAAATATCCATTCTCATCCCTAAATATACATCTGCAAACACCTTCCATTCCACCCCGTGAAGATCCCGGTTAGAACTGATCTTCAGCAACCTATGCTTGTGGCAAGTGGCGACTAACGGGATCGGGTGGTCATGCTCGTTGACTTGGTAGATGCATGTCATCGTATCCAAATTGCGTAATTCGATGCTCATGGTATCACTCACTAGATTGTCTGGTCCAGGCTCGGTTATTTACAGGCCGTCGTCCAAAAGCTGCAATATTGCTGAGTGGTCTTAAACAACAAACAAACAAAACCTTCCTTTTGAATATCCAATAATGTGTGCACACACGCGCGCGCTTATCACAGCCCTTGAATCTCAACACGATAGGAGCGTAGTGTACACGTGGCCCCGCGCTCTCATGTTCTACACAAGCACTGTTCATCAGGCTATATGTCACACACACGTCATTATCATAGTCACCGGTGCGAGTGACTGACAGTGATTCACTAGACCTGAAGTGGTATTTTCAAACGATGTACAAAGCTATAGGTATCTCTTTACACCACCACGATGCCGCTGACCCACGACTAGGGGTTCGTCATTTTTCGCTTTGTCACGGTGAGAGTGGAGATTTGTGTCATATCTCGTTTACTCCCGGGTTTTGTCTGTTCTTACCCCTACCCCACCCCCGGATAACACCCCACACCCCTCACAACATCCTTTCACCAAAGTGACATCGACTTTGTTTGGGTTGGAGCTGAGTAAGCATATTTTCACGGAGTTTATTCTTGCTATTTATTAGCATTTCTGTATGTATGTATGTATGTATGTATGTATGTATGTATGTATGTATGTATGTATGTATGTATGTATGTGTTTGTTTGTTTGTTTGTTGTTTAACGCCACACTCGGCAATATTCCAGCGATATGACGGCGGTCTGTAAACAATCCAGTCTGGACCAGATAATCCAGTGATTGACATCATGAGCATCCATCAACGCAATTGGGATCGATTACATGCATCAACCAAGTCAGCGAGCCTGACCACCCGATCCCGTTAGTCGCTTCTTACGACAAGCATAGATCGCTGAAGATCAGTTCTAACAGCATGGGTTGCTGAAGACCTATTGTAACCCGGGCCTTCACGGGTTGTTTTTGAAGTAGGATATTTATATATGTTATCATGTACTAGTATCACGATAACACTATAAACAAGCCTACAGTTTTATAGGCTACAGGTTAGACATAATATACATTTTATTTATTGCTGTATTTCAATGGCACCATTTTCAAAGGAGGAACCTTATTCTGACAGACGGCCCTTGAGACTTGGTCCAATTGAGTGCACCTCCCTAATGGCTATCCTGTTATTGAGATATATAGTACGTGGGTATATATGCTAAAGTGTTAAATCATTAATGAGTGAGTGAGGGAGTTATATCACGGCGTGTCAGCTTAATGTGGGAGGAAAGACCGAAGTGGTGCAGGTCTCAGACGTTTACCACTTCGGTGAAACCCACGAGCATGGTATGGTGCTGACAAACCTAGAAACATAAACCGAGCGAACCGGGTTTCGAACCCACAATCATAGGTTTCTGGAGTGCCCAAGGGACGCAACTCTGCACAGCGAATCGCGGCGCCTTAGACGACTGGGCCACCCGTGTCCCCGAATCATTAATGATATATCTACCCCGGATCTAGTGTAAAATAGAGTACACGCTATTTCGTAAAAGTCGGTCACCGGTGTGATGTCATACGAATATAAACATTGTTGTACATATTTGGTCATTTCTTTGAGGTGAAAAGGATTAGCTCGGCATCCAGCGTGTTCTTTGTTCCAGACTTGAGTACTTACAGACCGCCGTCATACAGCTGGAATATTGCGTAGTGCGGCGTTAAACAACAAACAAACAAACAACCAAGCAAATAACATAACAATTTCATATTTGTCAAATCTCTCTAAGAGATACACATTTGAGGTTGGTTTGGTTGGTTGGTTTGTTGTTTAACGCCGCACTCAGCAATATTCCAGCTATATGACGGCGGTCTGTACGCAATTGGGATCGATGACATTCATCAACCAAGTCAGCGAGCCTGACCACCCGATCCCGTTAGTCGCCTTTTAGGACAAGCATAGTCACCTTTTACGGCAAGCATGGGTTGCTGAAGACCTATTCTACCCCGGAATCTTCACGGGTCCACATTTGAGAAGAAACGCCACATTTGAGAAGAAACGCCAATGATATATCCTCGATTAGTTTCCAATTTTCACTGTTAACATAAGACTACCTTTTCTTGTCAGAGACGGAGTCCTGTGAGTGGACTTCTTTCTGATGGTGGAGCGAGCGTCACTGGAGCGTGAGGTCCCCGGACTGGCCATCGTTATACTTTCATATACCCGTATCCTCCTGCAGGTGTACCGGTATACTCTATACACTCTGAAGCTCTCTACATCATGCACCTGTGTGTTCGGCATGTGCACAGTGGAACAATGTATCACGTCATGTGTGGTACGGCTGTTATAGTGATGTAGATAGACTATCAGTATATATATATGATAACACTGATACAAACACGGGTCAAGAATTCAGGGGTAACTATCAGCTATGGGGCGGACATCACTGGTTTCAGCCAGACCACTTATCATGTTTACCGCGTATAACCATGTTTTTTATCCGAGACAGTTAAGTTTTTATCTTTTTTCTGTAACAATATTAAAAAAACAAAAACCGACTGCATCCATCATGATAACTAGCCTTATTATGCATAGTCACGTGATATTACAACGTGTTGCCAGTATAAAGTACTATACCACGAGTGGATTATTCATTGCGTTTTGATGCACGACTTTTCAGTTTCAATTTTAAATATTCACCTGATCAATAACGGGAAGATTAAATAACAGAAATGCATTTTCATATAACGCTGATGAAACATTCCCGGTGCAGCGTTATAACGAGTAAACATATAATACCATTAACGGTACGGATATCGGATATCGCGGCATCGGGGAGGTACATGTACGTAGAGAGGTAGGTAGGTGCTTGTGTAGGTATATAGGACAGTGGGTGGGTGGGGAGGTGTGGATCCCCGGAGGGAGGGGAAGGTATGTAGATAGTCAGGCAGAGAGGGTGGGCAGTAGGTAAACCATTACCAAACACTGACCTCTTGTTACATACATGTTATATTCATCTTGTCACGCACAGTGTCTGAGAAACTCTATATATAGGTTTTACTGTTAACTGGTATTAATCTTTAATATTTATAGCGGTGCCCCACACGTCATAATGAATTCCCTTCTATGTCCTGGCGGTATATCGTGCTGTCTACAGTATCAGAACGTCCTCGTTACAACGCCGCCCGTACATCCCCACTATAAGCCTCACTTGCGTATACAGTTGGACCTCACGTGTCTTATCGCTATCTAGGACAATATGTCATGTATCAAATATATCGGTGACTTAACCTACTCAGTTATCGGACAGTTCCATTCTCACAAATTAACAATTCTTGTCCAAGACATGAAACACGGCCAACAATGAACCGTTAGATCACCATATGGTTGCCAGGTGCGCCATACAGTTGTGACAGGCACACGTGTTTAATAAACCACTTCTTCATTAAAATCTCTGCAAAAACATGCTATAACTGACAGGTAAATCAATGTCGAAAACTTACCTGTGTACAGCAATGCCAGTTTCCAAAGTGCGTGGTTCGGCTGTCACACTAATTGAACCAGGTATGCTATTCATTCGCACAGGTATGTTCAGCCAAGCGGGCAATGTGGGACGGCTCTATAGTATAGGCATATATACTTCCAGCTCTAGGCACTATATATTGTTATCTAAAGAGATATCACTCAGAGTAGGTTTCTGTATATATTTGCTAGTTCTTTCAGTATATTAATTGTATAATGATTTTGCAACCGTATGAGTATCGTATAAGGTTTGTTTGTTGTTTAACGCCGCATTCAGCAATATTCCAGCTATATGACGACGATCTTTAATAATCGAATCTGGACCAGACAATCTAGTGATTGACATCATGCGCATCGATCTACACAATTGGGATACGTTGACATGCATCAGCCAAGTCAGCGAGCCTGTCCACCCTATCCCGTTAGTCGCCTCTTACGACAAGCGTGGGTTGCTGAAGACCAATTCTACCCCGGAATCTTCACGGAAGGAATTCGGTAGAACCATATATGTTGATATTAGGAAACGTACTTTAAATGCATAGTGAAATGGTATTTCCTGATTTCCATTTCGTATTTGTCCCCGAATTATTAGTTTAATGAACACAGGTTTATTTAGTGTTGATATTTGGGTCAGGTAATCTGTCGTGTATTGTGTAGCAATTGCAAGATACTTATCGTGCTTCATACATGTATATAGCGACCAAGTATACCCTTAGTCCTAAAGGGGCAGTAGGGTGGCCTAGTGGTTAAAGCACTCGCTCATCACGCCGAAGACCCGGGTTCGATTCCCCACATGTGTACAATGTGTGAAGCCCATTTCTGGTGTCCCCGGCCATGATATTGCTGGAATATTGTTAAAAGCGCGTAAAACCATACTCACTCACCTGTGACGACAGGTGTTGCCGCAAGCCTAAGAGGGGTGGACAAGTCGTGTAAGGCGACGCGATTCTCTGTGCAACGTTGCGTCTTTTGGGCACGCCAGAAACCTATGATTGTGGGTTCGAATCCCGGTTCGCTTCGAGTATGTTTCTAGGTTTGTTAGCACCCTACCTGTGCTCGTGGGTTTCGCCGAAGTGGTAAACGTCTGAGACCTGCCTCACTTCGGGCTTTCCTCTCCCATTAAGCTGACACGCCGTGATATAACTGGAATAATGATAAAGCTGCGTTAAATCCAACTCACTCACTCCGTTGAAGAAAAATGACAAAAATGGCTACCGCGCTTTCACCAAGTACTTCCTAGGTGGACAGCGGAGTTCCAAAGGAGAAGATGAAGGATAATTAGCAACCACGCCATCAACACAGTCAATCATAATTAGATTTAGAACTGTTCAGCCACTTCTCATATAAATGATTGTATCAGCTATACAACTCAATATTCCTTCTCGAATTTGAAATTAACATAGGCATTTGAGCCTGTCTATAAATCCACTCCCCCACTGTCGTTGTGGGAAAATCTTTTGAAGGCAGTTTGTTATCAGAATTCCTTGAAACCCGGACCTTGTCGTATCCGTGTTGTGTCGTACCCGGGTCCGTTTTACTTTCCGGTACTTCTAAAGGTTGTTTTCTCATCACGTGGTTTCCTAACATGTCACCGCTCCCAATTCAATTCGTGTTATTCAAAACAATTACTATTTTCGAAAGGTGAATCTCTCTATAAATCCTCAAAACAATAACTCCCACGTCACAACGACTTTGTTTTATAAAATTGCGTCCCTTAGTTATGTTAGGATCCGCTGATCGTGAGTTCGAATCATAGAGATCCGTTTATGATCTTTGAACTGTGAACATCGTATACATCCTATATACCTTACTTACGTTGCCGGCTTCATAAAAAAAAGGTGAATTAAGAATTGAAATACGTTCAAAGCAGCTTCAAATTGTTGATATGACGTTGGCCACGGATCAAACTCGGGGCGAATCTTGGATTCGTACCCAAAATCAGATCCCGGCACTGTTAAGGGACGCAACTCTGCACGGTGATTGCGATGTCTTTAGTACTTGGCCACCCGTTCCTCTAAATCAATATAGAACTTACCTAATAGTAGAAGATCGAATACTATATGGAACCAGAGATCTTTCCATAAACATCGATGACTTCGTCTCCTTCAGTAACAGATGGGGAATTCCCACATGACTGTCATGCTTCCGCGTAAGGTGAATCACGTTCTCGTCACGTGGCTACATTCCCATTAAAACGTGTGACCGCAAGCTATTGACATACGGACGGGCGACATAACAGATCAAATGTTCAAATACAGAATACATTTATTCCTTGAAAGGTATATCCTGCTGCAAAGGCACGTTAGCCTCATCTGATATAGATTGTGACACAGTCAGTGCATACATATTATACAACACATGGTTTCTAGCTTATCGTAAATCACGCTTTATTAAGAACCTGCATGTTGAGGTCAGTGAACTTTGACTTGACCTTAACATTTCTTATATAAATCACTGCTTAAAAAACACATTTGGCATTAAAAACGCGAACGTTATCTTTTCTATATCACAGATAATGGATGGAATTAACCAGTTATTTGCAGCTGTATATACAGAGTTAGCGATAAGATTATATTTAAGGCGCTTTCAGCGATATTCCATATAACACAAATAACCATATCACGATTTCAACGTGTGGAGGAGTTGGCGTGACGAGCCAACACTGTCACCACTAGACTACCGAACGTTGACATACATATCTGCTCAGACTGACGAGTGAGTGATTGAGTGATTAAGTGAGTGTGTGAGTGAGTGAGTGAGTGAATATCATTTTACGACACTTTTAGCATTATTCCAGCAATATCACGGCGGGGGACACCAGAAATGGGCTTCACATATTGTATCCATGACGGGAATCGAACCCGGGTCTTCGGCGTGACGAGCGAACGCTTTAACCACTAGGCTACCTGACCGCCCCCAAACTGAAGACGGGGAGTAAGATGAAACCAATCTTCTTTAGTCGGTTCAAAAATAAACAAAAAAATGCTTTAAAAGGTCGTAGTGGTATGATGTAAATGACCACGTGCTACAAAATTATACTGTTATGATCATACGGATTATGGGGCAGTTGGCCATGAAACAATACAAATTGATTGTATAGGTTCTGGATTGCATTTAGCTATACACGTTCATCGCGTCATATAAAAAACACAGGAAAATGTTAATTACGTTGTTCTCAAATCTGGAATTGTCATAAAAATAGAACATGAAAGTAGCCCTGTGTCCGTCACGTGTTCTAGATTGTAGCCTCGTCTACCGATACAATAACATACACCTGCATCACTATGGGGCCTTGACCTTGATCACGATACCGATTACAGATACAGCGTCCAACGTCATCAGATGACGTGCACGGTGAGCCAGCAGGACTGGGATGACTTGCACATCTCGACCACATCAGCTGCAGATGGAGTCCTCCTTCGTCCGTCGTCGTCGTCGGCGGCGGCGGCGGCGACGTTGCCTGTCGTCAATAAAATTTGACACTTTTTACTTCTCCGAAATGGCTTGGTGGATTCAGCTGACATTTTGTGTCGATGTTTGTTACTATAAGTGGGGTCAAGTTTTTTCAAGGCATCAAAATTGTAATTTCAATATGGCCGCCTGGTTTTCATCTTTGATTTTTTTAAATTCAAAAGGTTTCTCCAAAACCTAAAAGGCCAGGGGCCTTAAACGTGGTTGGTGAGATGGTCACTCAGTGTAGTTCAAAGTTTGTTTGAGGCATCTTGTTCGGATATCAAATAAGGGCTCCAACAGCCATGTTTGAAAATACAAAAAAATCATGATTCATTCGTTTTAAACATAGTCTCCTCAGACACCAGTGGACCAACGAAGCTGAGACTTCAAAATCTTATTAAAACCAATGATGACGCCCCAATTTGCTTAAGAGGTTACCAGTCATATTGAAAATGATATTAATGGCAACTGCTTTGTCATTTTCGCGATAACTAAAAAAAACAGGTTTAAATGTCACGCTGTGACAGTACTGAGAGCATCAACCTCTCGGAAGCCACTTGACCAAATACCCGAGAATGTCACATGCTTTTTCCCACCAATGATTTTTTTCACCCCATTTTTTTTTCAAGCGGTTCGAGTCTGATAACCTATATGTGGCCAATACTAGTACACAGCCATTTATGTTCAAAATGTAATGTCAAGTGCTTGTCAAGTAGGTCCTCAGTGTCACATGCTTGTCAAGAAGGACCTCAGTGTCACACGCTTGTCAAGTAGGTCCTCAGTGTCACATGCTTGTCAAGTAGGTCCTCAGTGTCACATGCTTGAGTAGGTCCCAAGTGTCACATGCTTGTCAAGTAGGTCCCCAGTGTCACACGCTTGTCAAGAAGGACCTCAGTGTCACATGCTTGTCATGTAGGTCCTCAGTGTCACATGCTTGTCAAGTAGGTCCTCAGTGTCACATGCTTGTCAAGTAGGTCCTCAGTGTCACATGCTTGTCAAGTAGGTCCCCAGTGTCACAAGCTTATCATGTAGGTCCTCAGTGTCACATGCTTGTCATGTAGGTCCTCAGTGTCACACGCTTGTCAAGTAGGTCCCCAGTGTCACAAGCTTATCAAGTAGGTCCTCAGTGGCATATGCTTGTCAAGTAGGTCCCCAGTGCCACATGCTTGTCATGTAGGTCCTCAGTGTCACATGCTTGTCAAGTAGGACCCTAGTGCCACATGCTTGTCAAGTAGGTCCCCTGTGCCACATGCTTGTCAAGTAGGTCCCAAGTGCCACATGCTTGTCAAGTAGGTCCTCGGTGTCACATGCTTGTCAAATAGGTCCCCAGTGTCACAAGCTTGTCGAGTAGGTCCTCAGTGTCACATGCTTGTCAAATAGGTCCCCAGTGTCACATACTTGCCAAGTAGGTCCCCAGTGTCACACGCTTGTCAAGTAGGTCCCCAGTGCCACATGCTTGTCAAGTAGGACCCTAGTGCCACATGATTGTCAAGTAGGTCCCCAGTGGCATATGCTTGTCAAGTAGGTCCCCAGTGCCACATGCTTGTCATGTAGGTCCTCAGTGTCACATGCTTGTCAAGTAGGTCCCCAGTGTCACATACTTGTCAAGTAGGTCTCCAGTGTCACATGCTTGTCAAGTAGGTCCCCAGTGTCACATGCTTGAGTAGGTCCCCAGTGCCACATGCTTGTCAAGTAGGTCTCCAGTGTCACATGCTTGTCAAGTAGGTCCCCAGTGTCACATGCTTGAGTAGGTCCCCAGTGTCACATGCTTGTCAAGTAGGACCCTAGTGCCACATGCTTGTCAAGTAGGTCCTCAGTGTCACATGCTTGTCATGTAGGTCCTCAGTGTCACACGCTTGTCAAGTAGGTCCCCAGTGTCACAAGCTTATCAAGTAGGTCCTCAGTGGCATATGCTTGTCAAGTAGGTCCCCAGTGCCACATGCTTGTCATGTAGGTCCTCAGTGTCACATGCTTGTCAAGTAGGACCCTAGTGCCACATGCTTGTCAAGTAGGTCCCCTGTGCCACATGCTTGTCAAGTAGGTCCCAAGTGCCACATGCTTGTCAAGTAGGTCCCCAGTGTCACAAGCTTATCATGTAGGTCCTCAGTGTCACATGCTTGTCATGTAGGTCCTCAGTGTCACACGCTTGTCAAGTAGGTCCCCAGTGTCACAAGCTTATCAAGTAGGTCCTCAGTGGCATATGCTTGTCAAGTAGGTCCCCAGTGCCACATGCTTGTCATGTAGGTCCTCAGTGTCACATGCTTGTCAAGTAGGACCCTAGTGCCACATGCTTGTCAAGTAGGTCCCCTGTGCCACATGCTTGTCAAGTAGGTCCCAAGTGCCACATGCTTGTCAAGTAGGTCCTCAGTGTCACATGCTTGTCAAATAGGTCCCCAGTGTCACAAGCTTGTCGAGTAGGTCCTCAGTGTCACATGCTTGTCAAATAGGTCCCCAGTGTCACATACTTGCCAAGTAGGTCCCCAGTGTCACACGCTTGTCAAGTAGGTCCCCAGTGCCACATGCTTGTCAAGTAGGACCCTAGTGCCACATGATTGTCAAGTAGGTCCCCAGTGGCATATGCTTGTCAAGTAGGTCCCCAGTGCCACATGCTTGTCATGTAGGTCCTCAGTGTCACATGCTTGTCAAGTAGGTCCCCAGTGTCACATACTTGTCAAGTAGGTCTCCAGTGTCACATGCTTGTCAAGTAGGTCCCCAGTGTCACATGCTTGAGTAGGTCCCCAGTGCCACATGCTTGTCAAGTAGGTCTCCAGTGTCACATGCTTGTCAAGTAGGTCCTCAGTGTCACATGCTTGAGTAGGTCCCCAGTGCCACATGCTTGTCAAGTAGGACCCTAGTGCCACATGCTTGTCAAGTAGGTCCTCAGTGTCACATGCTTGTCATGTAGGTCCTCAGTGTCACACGCTTGTCAAGTAGGTCCCCAGTGTCACAAGCTTATCAAGTAGGTCCTCAGTGGCATATGCTTGTCAAGTAGGTCCCCAGTGCCACATGCTTGTCATGTAGGTCCTCAGTGTCACATGCTTGTCAAGTAGGACCCTAGTGCCACATGCTTGTCAAGTAGGTCCCCTGTGCCACATGCTTGTCAAGTAGGTCCCAAGTGCCACATGCTTGTCAAGTAGGTCCTCAGTGTCACATGCTTGTCAAATAGGTCCCCAGTGTCACATGCTTGTCATGTAGGTCCTCAGTGTCACATGCTTGTCAAATAGGTCCCCAGTGTCACATACTTGCCAAGTAGGTCCCCAGTGTCACACGCTTGTCAAGTAGGTCCCCAGTGCCACATGCTTGTCAAGTAGGACCCTAGTGCCACATGATTGTCAAGTAGGTCCCCAATGGCATATGCTTGTCAAGTAGGTCCCCAGTGCCACATGCTTGTCATGTAGGTCCTCAGTGTCACATGCTTGTCAAGTAGGTCCCCAGTGTCACATACTTGTCAAGTAGGTCTCCAGTGTCACATGCTTGTCAAGTAGGTCCCCAGTGTCACATGCTTGAGTAGGTCCCCAGTGCCACATGCTTGTCAAGTAGGTCTCCAGTGTCACATGCTTGTCAAGTAGGTCCCCAGTGTCACATGCTTGAGTAGGTCCCCAGTGTCACATGCTTGTCAAGTAGGACCCTAGTGCCACATGCTTGTCAAGTAGGTCCCCAGTGCCACATGCTTGTCAAGTAGGTCCCCAGTGCCACACGCTTGTCAAGTAGGTCCCCAGTGTCACATACTTGTCAAGTAGGTCTCCAGTGCCACATGCTTGTCAAGTAGGTCTCCAGTGTCACACGCTTGTCAAGTAGGTCCCCAGTGCCACACGCTTGTCAAGTAGGACCCCAGTGTCACATGCTTGTCAAGTAGGTCTCCAGTGCCACATGCTTGTCAAGTAGGTCTCCAGTGCCACATGCTTGTCAAGTAGGACCCTAGTGCCACATGATTGTCAAGTAGGTCCCCTGTGGCATATGCTTGTCAAGTAGGTCCCCAGTGCCACATGCTTGTCATGTAGGTCCTCAGTGTCACATGCTTGTCAAGTAGGTCCCCAGTGTCACATACTTGTCAAGTAGGTCTCCAGTGTCACATGCTTGTCAAGTAGGTCCCCAGTGTCACATGCTTGAGTAGGTCCCCAGTGCCACATGCTTGTCAAGTAGGTCTCCAGTGTCACATGCTTGTCAAGTAGGTCCCCAGTGTCACATGCTTGAGTAGGTCCCCAGTGTCACATGCTTGTCAAGTAGGTCCCCTGTGCCACATGCTTGTCAAGTAGGTCCCCAGTGCCACATGCTTGTCAAGTAGGTCCCCAGTGCCACACGCTTGTCAAGTAGGTCCCCAGTGTCACATACTTGTCAAGTAGGTCTCCAGTGCCACATGCTTGTCAAGTAGGTCTCCAGTGTCACACGCTTGTCAAGTAGGTCCCCAGTGCCACACGCTTGTCAAGTAGGACCCCAGTGTCACATGCTTGTCAAGTAGGTCTCCAGTGCCACATGCTTGTCAAGTAGGTCTCCAGTGCCACATGCTTGTCATGTAGGTCCTCAGTGCCACATGCTTGTCAAGTAGGTCCCCTGTGTCACATACTTGTCAAGTAGGTCCCCAGTGTCACATGCTTGAGTAGGTCCCCCATGCCAAATGCTTGTCAAGTAGGTCCCCAGTGCCACATGCTTGTCAAGTAGGACCCTAGTGCCACATGCTTGTCAAGTAGGACCCTGTGCCAAATGCTTTTCAAGTAGGTCCTCAGTGCCACATGCTTGTCAAGTAGGACCCCAGTGCCACATGCTTGTCAAGTAGGTCCCCAGTGTCACATGCTTGAGTAGGTTCCCAGTGTCAAATGCTTGTCAAGTAGGACCCTAGTGCCTCATGCTTGTCAAGTAGGTCCCCTGTGCCACATGCTTGTCAAGTAGGACCCTAGTGCCACATGCTTGTCAAGTAGGTCCCCTGTGCCACATGCTTGTCAAGTAGGTCCCCAGTGTTACATGCTTGAGTAGGTCCTCAGTGCCACATGCTTGTCAAGTAGGTCCCCAGTGTCACATGCTTGAGTAGGTCCCCAGTGCCACATGCTTGTCAAGTAGGTCTCCAGTGTCACATGCTTGTCAAGTAGGTCCCCAGTGTCACATGCTTGAGTAGGTCCCCAGTGTCACATGCTTGTCAAGTAGGACCCTAGTGCCACATGCTTGTCAAGTAGGTCCCCAGTGCCACATGCTTGTCAAGTAGGTCCCCAGTGCCACACGCTTGTCAAGTAGGTCCCCAGTGTCACATACTTGTCAAGTAGGTCTCCAGTGCCACATGCTTGTCAAGTAGGTCTCCAGTGTCACACGCTTGTCAAGTAGGTCCCCAGTGCCACACGCTTGTCAAGTAGGACCCCAGTGTCACATGCTTGTCAAGTAGGTCTCCAGTGCCACATGCTTGTCAAGTAGGTCTCCAGTGCCACATGCTTGTCATGTAGGTCCTCAGTGCCACATGCTTGTCAAGTAGGTCCCCTGTGTCACATACTTGTCAAGTAGGTCCCCAGTGTCACATGCTTGAGTAGGTCCCCCATGCCAAATGCTTGTCAAGTAGGTCCCCAGTGCCACATGCTTGTCAAGTAGGACCCTAGTGCCACATGCTTGTCAAGTAGGATCCTGTGCCAAATGCTTTTCAAGTAGGTCCTCAGTGCCACATGCTTGTCAAGTAGGACCCCAGTGCCACATGCTTGTCAAGTAGGTCCCCAGTGTCACATGCTTGAGTAGGTTCCCAGTGTCAAATGCTTGTCAAGTAGGACCCTAGTGCCTCATGCTTGTCAAGTAGGTCCCCTGTGCCACATGCTTGTCAAGTAGGACCCTAGTGCCACATGCTTGTCAAGTAGGTCCCCTGTGCCACATGCTTGTCAAGTAGGTCCCCAGTGTTACATGCTTGAGTAGGTCCTCAGTGCCACATGCTTGTCAAGTAGGACCCCAGTGCCACATGCTTGTCAAGTAGGTCCCCAGTGTCACATGCTTGTCAAGTAGGTCCCCTGTGCCACATGCTTGTCAAGTAGGTATCCAGTGTCACATGCTTGAGTAGGTCCATAGTGCCACATGCTTGTCAAGTAGGTCCCTCGTGTCTCATGCTTGAGTAGGCCCCAGTGCCAAATGCTTGTCAAGTAGGTCCCAAGTGTCACATGCTTGAGTAGGTCCCCAGTGTCACATGCTTGAGTAGGTCCCAAGTGTCACATGCTTGTCAAGTAGAACCCTAGTGCCACATGCTTGTCAAGTAGGACCCTAGTGCCACATGCTTGTCAAGTAGGTCCCCTGTGCCACATGCTTGTCAAGTAGGACCCTAGTGCCACATGCTTGTCAAGTAGGACCCTAGTGCCACATGCTTGTCAAGTAGAACCCTAGTGCCACATGCTTGTCAAGTAGGACCCTAGTGCCACATGCTTGTCAAGTAGGTCCCCTGTGCCACATGCTTGTCAAGTAGGACCCTAGTGCCACATGCTTGTCAAGTAGGTCCCCTGTGCCACATGCTTGTCAAGTAGAACCCTAATGCCACATGCTTGTCAAGTAGGACCCTAGTGCCACATGCTTGTCAAGTAGGTCCCCTGTGCCACATGCTTGTCAAGTAGGTATCCAGTGTCACATGCTTGTCAAGTAGGTCCCCAGTGTCACATGCTTGAGCAGGTCCCCAGTGCCACATGCTTGAGTAGGTCCCCAGTGTCACATGCTTGTCAAGTAGGTCCCCAGTGTCACATGCTTCAGTAGGTCCCCAGTGCCACATGCTTGTCAAGTAGGTCCCCAGTGTCACATGCTTGTCAAGTATATATTTATTAATTTCCTTATAAATATCTCTTCCACCTGTCTTCATACGTTCTTTTTTTCTTGCATGTCCTGCACAAATGTAAACGCGGTTGAAATACCCCCACGCCCACTCCACAAACAAATAAAACAAAATTAAAATAAATATTAATACATGTTCAGAATACTTATGTTACACCTGTTGTTTATCAAGAACAATATTTGTCAATGTCATAGTGACAACATCTGTGTATGTGTCTTAACGAGGATGTTGATATGATACACACACACAGCAATGACTATGAAGTTTCTGGAGACATGCATGTGATAAACAGAGCCTACATTGTGACTTGGGATAGCTGTAGCAGTAAACACATCTGCAGATATGGAGATACCACTCTGTACCTGACTCCGGATAACCGTGAAATGTCCATAGGCTATTACGTGTTGCTGATGGACTGACTTTGTCAATAGTTTTCTACAAAGTTGTTGAATCTCCCCATGAATAGTTGCTGAATATCTTCATGAATAGTTTGCTGAATCTTATCAGGAATAGTTGTTGAATCTTATCATGAATAGTTTGCTGAATCTTATCATGAATGGTTTGTTGAATCTCCTCATAAATAGTTGTTGAATCTCCTAATGACTAGGTGTTGAATCTCCTCATGAATAGTTCCTGAATATCTTCATGAATAGTTTGCTGAATCTTATCATGAATAGTTGTTGAACCTTATCATGAATGGTTTGTTGAATCTCCTCATAAATAGGTGTTGAATCTCCTAATGACTAGGTGTTGTATCTCCTCATTGATAGTTGTTGAATCTCCTAATGACTAGGTGTTGAATCTCCTCATGAATAGTTCCTGAATATCTTCATGAATAGTTTGCTGAATCTTATCATGAATAGTTGTTGAACCTTATCATGAATGGTTTGTTGAATCTCCTCATAAATAGGTGTTGAATCTCCTAATGACTAGGTGTTGTATCTCCTCATTGATAGTTGTTGAATCTCCTAATGACTAGGTGTTGAATCTCCTCATGAATAGTTCCTGAATATCTTCATGAATAGTTTGCTGAATCTTATCATGAATAGTTGTTGAACCTTATCATGAATGGTTTGTTGAATCTCCTCATAAATAGGTGTTGAATCTCCTAATGACTAGGTGTTGTATCTCCTCATTGATAGTTGTTGAATCTCCTAATGACTAGGTGTTGAATCTCCTCATGAATAGTTCCTGAATATCTTCATGAATAGTTTGCTGAATCTTATCATGAATAGTTGTTGAACCTTATCATGAATGGTTTGTTGAATCTCCTCATAAATAGGTGTTGAATCTCCTAATGACTAGGTGTTGTATCTCCTCATTGATAGTTGTTGAATCTCCTAATGACTAGGTGTTGAATCTCCTCATGAATAGTTCCTGAATATCTTCATGAATAGTTTGCTGAATCTTATCATGAATAGTTGTTGAACCTTATCATGAATGGTTTGTTGAATCTCCTCATAAATAGGTGTTGAATCTCCTAATGACTAGGTGTTGTATCTCCTCATTGATAGTTGTTGAATCTCCTAATGACTAGGTGTTGAATCTCCTCATGAATAGTTCCTGAATATCTTCATGAATAGTTTGCTGAATCTTAACATGAATAGTTGTTGAACCTTATCATGAATGGTTTGTTGAATCTCCTCATAAATAGGTGTTGAATCTCCTAATGACTAGGTGTTGTATCTCCTCATTGATAGTTGTTGAATCTCCTAATGACTAGGTGTTGAATCTCCTCATGAATAGTTCCTGAATATCTTCATGAATAGTTTGCTGAATCTTATCATGAATAGTTGTTGAACCTTATCATGAATGGTTTGTTGAATCTCCTCATAAATAGGTGTTGAATCTCCTAATGACTAGGTGTTGTATCTCCTCATGAATAGTTCCTGAATATCTTCATGAATAGTTTGCTGAATCTTATCATGAATAGTTGTTGAACCTTATCATGAATGGTTTGTTGAATCTCCTCATAAATAGGTGTTGAATCTCCTAATGACTAAGTGTTGAATCTCCTCACGGATAGTTTGCTAAATCTTATCATAAATAGTTGTTGAACCTTATCATGAATAGTTTGTTGAATCTCCTCATAAATAGCTGTTGAATCTCCTAATGACTAGTTGTTGAATCACCTCATGAATAGTTTGGTAAATCTTATCATGAATAGTTGTTGAATTTCCTCATGGGTAGTTTGTTAAATCTTATCAGGAATAGTTGTTGAATCTCTTCATGGGCAGTTTGCTTAATCGTATCATGAATAGTTGTTAAATCTCCTCATAAATAGCAGTTGAATATCCTCGTGAACAGTTATTGAATCTCCTAATAAAAAGTTGTTGAATCTCCTCATGGATAGTTGTTAAATCTCCTAATGACTAGTTGTTGAATCTCCTCATAAATAGCTGTTGAATCTCCTAATAACTAGTTGTTGAACCTCCTCATGAATAGTTTGTTAAATCCTGATAAATAGTTGTTGAATGTCCTCGTAATAACTCTTCTTGAATAGATGTTGAATCTCGTCATGAATAGTTGTTGAATCTCCTCGTGAATATTTGTAGAATCCCCCCATGAATAGGTGATAAATCTCCTCATTGATAGTTGTTGAATCTACTCACGAATAGCTGCTAAATCTCCTCACGAATTGATGTTGAATCTTTTCATGAATAGCTGTTGAAACTCCTCATGAATAGCTGTTAAATCTTCTCCTGAATAGTTGTTGAATCTCCTCATGAATAGTTTGCGGAATCTTCACATGACCTGTTTGTTGAATCTCCTCATGAATAGTTGCTGAATGTCTTCGTGAATAATTTGTTCAAACTCTTCTTGAATATTTGTTAAATCTCCTCATGAATAGTTGCTGAATCTCCTAATGAATAGCTGTTAAATCTCATGAATAGCTGTTGAATCTCCTCATGAAAAACTGTTAAATCTTGTTGAATATCCCTATGAATTGTTGTTGAATCTCATCATGAATAGTTGTTGAATTTCATCATGAATAGTTGTTTTTGAAAGATGCCCCAAACACAACTCCCTCAAGCCTATTATCAACTCAGTGATTTAGGTTCAATTTTTCAAGAAAAGAAATTATTTTGACTATTTTGAGTCGTTGGGTAGATTCAAACACTAAGACAGTAAGAAAATTGTTTATTTGTACGAAACTCTCAAATTCCCGTTGGAATCTTATGAACTCTAAGATTCAAAAGCATATTTTTTTATTTAGTGAAACAATCAGCCCCACTCCATTCACGTATGTATCGTGCTCTAGGGTATATGTAGGGGCTCACATCTATGGTTCCTCAGTACACGAGTGTTCCTTTATAAAATTATTTGTTTTTAACCTTATGCATAACTTCATACGAGTATGCGTTTATTTGGGGTAAGAATAACCTGCAGCCTTCGCTGGTTGGCTCAACGACATTCCGCACCGAGATTGCAATCGAGTAAGTCACCGGTTATTACCGAATTAGCCCGAGCATTTCCGAATGCTGCGAGTCATTTCCGGGTCCTTTTCTGCTCACATGGCCGACTCGGAAGACTTTGTTGTGGTTAAAAACAGCAAAGGAAGGCGACGCCGACCCAGGCGAAGCAGAGACTGTGTGTCAAGTTCAACAGAAGCGTTTGATCGCAATGAAAGTGATAACGATATCGATTATGGTAGAGTAAAAGCAAAGATACACTTGTATAGGTGAGTTGAGGTCTGAGTTGACATACTGGTTGAGCTTGTCACTTGACAGTTGTGTATTTTTGTTCTTCGCGTACGTGATTTATATAGTGGGACAGTCTGTCTCACAGTCCCTGAACCATATGTTTTTCTCTTCCGACCAGCCCTTTCCCACAAAACCCTAAATTAACCAAGTCTACATCTCCCATCTCACTGGGGCTCCTTTTCATTTTAAAGTTATTAGTTTCTATCAAAATTATATATTTTCAGAGACTAAGCGTAAGCCTAATAGTGGGATCATGGTGGCAGTTATGCACTGTATTGGACCCCCTTTTTCGAATTTCAATTAGTGCAACGTGGGGATCAACCATTGCCAGTTTGAAGCTAAGCTAATGATAGAGTTAATCTATTCTAATTAGCCAACAATTTACAACAGGAACATGGATGCTATCACCAGCTGATCACAAAGTGATCAGTACCAATTATTTGCTTTTAGCACATTATCTACTTTCTCTGTAAAACTTAAAACTTGATAAAAGTTTTGATTTTCCTCAAAATACATTAATTCTTTAGTTTAAAAGAGATCGTAAATGGGTGTTTGCTTGGCAAGTGGTGCCCAAGGCCTAAAGAGTTCGGGGTGATCTACTGACACAACTAACCCTAATGATCGAAGAGGCATGTGAGGTCGTCGAGGCAAGAGCCATAATCTGCAGTGTTGCCAGTTAACATACCTGTTCAGCATGTGTTGTTACAAGACCACCTCAACAGCAAAGCTTTAGTATTTTTGTAACATTTGTTTGTTTGTAGTTTAGTCCAGCTATATGACGATGGCCAGACAATCTAGTGATTCACGTCATGAGCATTGATCCACGCAAATGGGATACAATGATATGCATCAACCAAGTCAGCAAGCTTGACCACCAGATCCCGTTAGTCGCCTCTTACGACAAGCATAGTCGATTTTACGGCAAGCATGGGTTGCTGAAGACCTTTTCTACCCCGGATATGAATCAATAATACGTAACTGATTGATGATTGTTTCAGAGATGAATTGAAGTGCAGCGAGTTTTACATCAATGTACTGGGTAAGTTCATTTCTACCATGTTGTTTAGATTTCATGCCACATTTAATCACTTGTAAAAATGTATGTCTGATTGTTCATGGATACCATCTGATTGTGTGAGAAAACTTTTAATGGGTAGGCTTTTGTTAATTTTGAAGATGCATGCTCTCACTATCGCTGTTTGTAATGATGATAATGAAAGTGAAATGGGCATATAACATCGCGTCCAAGATTATTGCACTTGCACGTGTGTGTTTGTGTGGCTGCTTGTGCTAGTCCAGACTGATGACGATTTATAGTGCTAGCCCACTGAGATACCATGCTGCAGTTTAACATGAATACCCCACTCAGACACAGTATACTGACTCCGAGCCGACCAGTCCTTGTTTTAGCCCCTTAATGCCAAGCGCCAAACGGTAACAGCAAGTACCATCTTTTAACGTCTTTAGGTATGACGCGGCCGGGGATCGAACCCCAGACCTCCACTCTCCGGGCGGAAGCTCTAAAACTAGACCATGGAGGCTGTCGGTGATGATGATGAATAAATGTCAAGGGGTCGATGTCATAATCATGATAATATATAGCTGTCATTACTCTGCCCTGGTTTTAGGGGTCGTTAGTTTCTAATTCTGTTGGGGGCACGGGTGGCCCAGTCGTCTAAGGCGCCGCGATTAACTGTGCAGAGTTGCGTCCCTTGGACACGCCAGAAACCTATGATTGTGGGTTCGAATCCCGGTTCACCCCAATTATGTTTCTAGGTTTGTCAGCACCATACCCGTGCTCGTGGGTTTCACCGAAGTGGTATACGTCCGAGACCTGCATCACTTCGGGCTTTCCTCCCACATTAAGCTGACACGCCGTGATGTAACTGGAATACTGTTAAAAGCGGCGTTAAACCCAACTCACTCACTCTCATTCTGTTACAAAAAATTCTCAACGTCCCCAGCAGTTGCACGGACTCCCCTTTGTATTTAGCACTAACTACTCTCACTCACTGTGGTGGTACTGGTAGGTTAATGTTTAGGGTTAACAGACTTATCGTGCCAATATCTAGGTTTTATTTTTGTTGTAACCACGGTAACAAAATGTAACACTTCGTACAGAAAATTGATTTCATTTTTACCAGTTTGAGTTTGTTACATTTTCAGATCAGTTGAAACAGTGTTATTTGACTCTACACCAAGACAGTGAAAAGCAGGAGGCTGAACGTAGGCGTGCTACCGATCTAGATGGCGCTGTCAGGGGGGTGGCCGGTCTCAGCCTCAGTGACCCTCCCCCTGACTCGCCCCTCCGGCCCGACATGGAGTGTGTTTGTTACGGCGTGGGTAATGTCTCCAGCAACATCATTGCACAGTATCAGCTGGCCCTCGTCATGGCGTTGAGGGAGGACTTGAAGGTAGGGTGGGAATAGAACAAGTCATCCATGTACCATTAACCAACATGTTCTACTCAGCCAGGCCATTCATGATACTCTTCATTTAATAACTGACCTCAGTCATTTTTGCATTTATGGAGGGATAAACAGTTATGTAAAGAACGGTGTGCACACTTTGCATAAATCTGCTGCATTAAACATTTTGCAATTAATTTTTATAACCCACGCAGGGCGCTCTCAAAATTAGAAATAGGGGGCTCTTATTAGAATATTATTTTGGTGGAAAAACAGTGTTGAAAGATAAATTTCGTGGTTTATGCTGACGGCCTGAATGTTCATGTACGACAGATATATTTTTCCAGAATTTAATTGCCCATAATTAAGGGTGCATATAACACACGAATGCGTATTATACACGAATAAATAAGTCTTGTGTACATAGCTCAATCGGAAGGGGTGCTAATTGGGATTGTTCACTAGCCAATATATTAGCAAATATCGCTGTGGGCTCTTATTAGAGCGGGGCGCTAATTACGTCAAATACGGTAGATCAATAATAATAACTCCACTGACTGCTTTTTTAACCATTAACTCAAACACTAACACACTGGAGATAATGATACAGAATCAGTAACATCGTTCACCGAGCCCTGCACATGTGCTTGGTTAGCCAATCAAATGCCCTAGAATCACTTTGTTTATTTATTCTGTATTGACACGTTGTTTCCGTATCTTTCACAACTTAGTTGAATTTATCGCAAATCCTGTTTTAAAGCTGGTACCTACTGACATTGGTTTTCAGATAAGAAGTCTGTTATTGAAGATGATCATGTATTGGTGTTGCTTTAAAGAATGCCTGAATCATAGTTGATGTGATTATAGCAAAAATACAGGAATACATCAATGAGTTGGTGACCCGTGAAGACTCGGGGTAGAATAGGTCGCCAGCAACCCCTGCTTGCTGTACAAGGCGACTATGCTTGTCGTAAGAGGCGACTAACGGGATCGGGTGGTCCGGCTCTCTGACTTGGTTGATGCATGTTATAGTATCCCAATTGCGTGGATCAATGCTCATGAGGTCAATCACAGGATTGTGTGGCCCAGGCTTGATTATTTACAGACCGCTGTCATATAGCTGGAATATTGCTGAGTGCGGCGTTAAACAAACAAACAAACAATGAGTTGGTCGTAGCAAATTACAATCAGGACGATGCTAGTACGATGATGTAACTTAAGTTTCAAGTGGGGAGGTCGGGTAGCCAAGTGGTTAAAGCATTAGCTTGTCACGGCGAGGACCCGGGTTCGATTCCCGACATGGGTAAAATGTGTGAAGCCCATTTCTGGTGTCCCCCTGCTGTGATATTGCTTGAATATTGCTAAAAGTGTCTTAAAACCATACTCACTCACTAAGTTTCAGGGGTGGTCGGGTAGCCTAGTGGTTAAAGCGTTCGCTCGTCACGCCGAAGACCCGGGTTCGATTCTCTACATGGGTACAATGTGTGAAGCCCATTTCTGGTGTCCCCCGCCATAATATTGCTGGGATATTGCTAAAAGTGGCATAAAACCATATTCACTCACTAAGTTTCAAGTTTTGTAGCTCAACTTATTTTCGTGATGGTGTAGCTCACACAGTTTATATTCATGATGGTGTAGCTCACACAGTTTATTTTCGTGATGGTGTAGCTCACACAGTTTATTTTCGTGATGGTGTAGCTCACACAGTTTATTTTCATGATGGTGTAGCTGAAGCAGGACAAGTGCTTCATGTTTGACCCAGCCTTCACTGATGGGGACAAGCAGACCCTACAAGACCTTCACTTCAGTATTATTCCTGTAAATGAGGTGGGTATAGTTGGTTATACAATAACTGTGGTATATCCATTTGATTGGTCAGTTAGAGGTTTCAATTCACATCAGTATACCTTGAATTTTTTTGGCCCATTAACTATATAGAGATGTATACCAGAGCCCACTGACACGAAGCTATTTTAGTGTTGTAGCCTGTTTAATTTGAGTGTTGCTCTATGCTTAGACAGATTTATGCACGTGGGCCCAGTTGAATGCAGCTCTACACATGCTCAGGTGACGACCGTTTTTGAAAACAATCTTACTTATCATGGTAACCATGGTAATGTTCCATGATTTGCCTATTCTCTGATGTACCACTATCAGGGTTATGTCCCTTGCAGGGGTTTGGGCAGATGTGTCCCTTGTGTAACATGGTTGATGTATCTTCCAACTCCGTGGTCTTGTGGATAGATTGTCTTCCTGGAGAGCGGAAGGTCCGATTCAATCCCCAGCGGCGTCAAACCAAAATATGCTAAAAGATGGTACTTTTTGTTACCCTGCCTGGCACTTGGCATTGAGGGGCTAAAACAAGGACTGGTTGGCTCGGAGTCAGTATTCTGTGTCTTAGTGGGGTATTTATCTTAAACTGCAGCATGGAATCTCAGTGAGCTAGCACTATAAATCTGGCATATGTCACAGAACTTTTTAAATTTCCCAAACATTTCAGTCAGACGACCTGACCAGAAACTTTGCAAAGTTACCAGGCCAGAATTTTTTATATAGAGTACTTGTACATACATCCTCTGTTATAAACAATACAAGTCTAAGATATTAAGTACGTGCGTTCTGATTGGATAATTTTGAGCATTTGGACAATAGAAAAACTGCACAGACACTTCATGTCAACATACATGGATTTGACAGAATAAAATGTTTAATTTTACAGTTAATTTATCTTGTACATTGAATTAAGACTAGAATGCTTAGGTAATTTAGGGAATACAATAATAGCTGGAGCCATCTGTCGGGCAGGTAGGTATTTTAAACACTGGTCATTACTAGTACAAGCATTCACTGACACATGCATGCACGTTGCTATATACCGTATTCAACGTAATAAGTGCCAAGGGCACTCTCAAAATTAGAAAAAGGGGGATTTTATTTATATTTTGGTGAGTAAGTTTTGCATACACTGATGAATCGGAAGGGGCGCTTATTGGGATTGTTCACTTGCCAATATATTAGTCAATATCGCCATGGGTGCTTATTTGAGCGGGGCGCTTATTACGTCGAATACAGTAAGTGCAATATTCTTGAATGCAACGTAAAACCCCGTTTCACCTCACATTAGAGCCAATGAAATGAGGATCAGTTGGTCACAATGTATGACCTGGCCGATGTGTGTTGTCATACCCGAGTGCCATGGATTGTTGCTTCAGCTGTCAGCCACTGGATTGTTTTGATTTCCCAGTTAATTTGCCCCACACTGAAGCACATGTAACACACATGGGGCATCTCCTTGGGCAAGTGACTTTGTTCGATATGTGCCTCTGTTCACCCAGCAGTGAATGGGTACCCAGCAGTGAAGAGATGGCAATGTGTCTGTTAACCTAGAAGCGCCTAGCAGGCAGCTTGGGTTGTATACTCCCTAGGTAGCTGAGAATGATTTTTGAGTGCACATTGATCTAGTGACCGGGGTAATAATAGCGCTTTGAGCATGCCCTTGAGTGGTGTGGAAATATGCGTAATATTAATAGCCTATTCTTCTTCTTATTATTATTGTTATTATTATTATAATAAGAGGAAGGAGGCCTTAAAGTCTTGACAAGTTTTTTTTAATGTTCATTGCCCGAAACAAAATGGCTTGAAATATGAGTTTTAACAAAAATAAACACAAAGTTAAATAATATTTTTCACAGATTTTCACAAGTTTTGTAGTAGTATTAATTTGTTTGTCTGTTGTTTTACACCACAGCAATATTCCAGCTGTGGGACAGCAGTCTGTAAATAATCTTGTCTGGACCAGACAATCCGGTGATTGACATCATGTGCATCGTGCACTTTCTAACTGAACAGGAATATTTAAGGAGTGACTGTGTATTTTTTTCGGTTCATGGAGGTATGAATCGAAAAACCGATGTGCAAACTTTTGTAAGAATCCACTACATCGGTTCACTGGGAAATAATGCAATAACATGTGACCAATTCAGCTAATCAGAATGCAGGAATTTCAATGAACACACCGAAAATTTAAATTGTCAGTTAAACAAGATAATCAACCGATCTGGACACATTTTCACACGTTCAAATCCTCTCATCCACTGGGTGTGAAGCCCATTTCTGGTGTCCCCCGTCGTGATATTGCTAGAATATTGCTAAAAGCGGCGTAAAACCTCAATCACTCTCTACCACTGGCCATGTTTACACCAATGTTTTCTAGTGCTTGTCAGTGTGTTCAGTGACGTGTTGTTGACTGCAGGAGGGCAAGAGGCGTTGTCGAGTGCCGACGTTGTTCTTCCTCCCCCACTGCGGCAAGGCCCTCTACAACAACCTTCTGTGGTGCAACTGGCTGCCACACATGCTCCGCAACATCGTCATCGTTGGAAACAGCTTCACAGCCATGGTTGAAAGGTGACAATTAGAGCTGAGTATCGCTTGGTATCTTGCGATATGATTTGAATCACAATGCAGACTGATGATACTACTAGTGAATTGTTTGATAGGCATTAGTTAGAAGTTGATGGATGACAAAGCAGACACAGTTAGTGGATGACAACTTCTTTTTTAACTGTAAGGCGACATTTCGGTATAGATCCTTATACCATTGTTATGCAAGGCTATATCATGTACTATGTTCATTATTCAGACTTGCTTGACAATGGTAAAAGGATCTATACCGTAATGTCCCTTTACAGTAAATAAAGAAGTTCCTATCCTTAAGTTGTGTCTACTTTGTGATACTACTGGTATCATGATACACCACATCAAATAGTAAGAAATGATGAAATCGCTGAAAAACTCTCTAAAACCTCGTTCTTCATGCATTTATTTATTGTTATCTCTAATCTTTAACAAAGAAATCCACAAGAAAAAAAGTTTGAAATGAAGGGATGGTTGTTAAAAGTAACAGTTAGTCGGCGCGTCCTCAGCGACCACGTCCTTGTGTTCTGCCATGCTTACAGGTGGCGATGCTACTTCCGCCATCAAGGGAGGTAACTCTATTAGTTCCTGTTCTATTTATAGCATATCTCAATCTCACACATCCGATTCAAGTACCGTGTGCACTGAAGTGTCTATGATATCGTAGGTATCGGTGAATTGTTACATTGTGACAATGAAAGAAATAGTCAAGAGAACTTAAGTGATCTGAGACGCACTGAACATGCTGTCACTGACCTGGGCACCACGAGTTAACATTTGTCATCACTGGTGATTGGCTGTTTGGTAATCATGACCTGTCACATACATGATATAAGTTATTTTATTACCTACGAGGGGTAACATACCGGGTTCATAAAAATCATATGTGCCCCAGGGTCATATGTCACGAGACAACCGTGTATTGTTTCCGTCATCCAGACAGCATTGCAGACGTCATTCGAACCTTATTGTAATGTGAGTTTGGAATGACGTCACACTAGAAACAACACCATAACTGAAGATTGCTGACTTGTTGTGTGTAATAACTTTCCGATATTTGCACTTGACTCTCAATTCTGATTGGTAAATTGAAGCCATATGACGTCAAAGTGCTTCATGATTGAGAAACATGACATGGCGTCATCCATTAATCATGTCATCACTAATTGATGTCATAAGAAATATATATGTTGTTAAATGTTAACAGTGCAGCGTTAAACAACAAACAAACAAACAAAACTGAAAACCCAGGTTTAACATTGTGCCTCTGGCAACTAAGAGTTACCTCCCTTGTATTGTGATGCCAGCATGGTTCCGCTGTGATGGAAGTCTGCTACTTTTCAGATTGCAGCTCACAAAATGTATGAAAGCTCCTGACATATCTCTCATTATATTTCAGGACTCCAGAGCGACTTTTAAAACAAACTGGATTATATATATTGAAGGTACCTATTCATTTTTTAATCTATTCAGAAAATTAGCCATAAACTCTTTTATCGTCACACCTTCAATATTGGCCACTTGAGACTGTACTGGAATGAGCCACGAATTCAGCTTCCAGAATCAACTGATTCGAATGATTTCTCCAACTTTAGCCATGTGGTTGATGCGTAATTTCACCTTATCTTTCATAATGACCTCCGGTTGTGTCATTATACCTGCTTAAGTTGTGCTCAGAATGGCCAGTAAATTCCTGGATCAGAATCAACTGTAGCAACTTTTTGTGACATCATCACAATACTTTGTGAAAAATGTTTTTATATCAGTGGAGAATATTTTACATGTGTTTTAAAATGTCCAATCAACATCAAGGAATATATAGTTATAGGCTAAAAAAAATAGTCTTGGTTCTCAGGCAACGCTCGCACCACCATGAAGTCTGCCGCATGTTTCGTTTTTATTTCCATTTAAAAAAAAATAGAAATATCTGAATACTTAAAAACAATGCAATCCAATATAGCACACAGTTACTTCCCTTTACATGCGCACTGCCTTACTGTGCATTTTGTGTTATGGTCATGGCACCAATAGGTGTTTGTATGTTTGTTTATGTCGGAGGCCCTTTCCCAGGTTGATGGTACACAACTGTTTATTTGGTTACATACTAGTTTGAACTAGTAAAAAAACACACAAAAAAACCACTGCCCACCCGCACTATATTTTCAAAACTATATTTTTAAAAGTCATTACCTGAGAACCATTTCTTAAATTTTTTTAGCTATAGAGTTAAAATTTTAATCTCTGATGTCTGTAGTCCTGGGTGTCATTGTAATGCTTGCGTTCCAATAGCTGCTATCATATGATCTTAGTTCTACTCCCTTTACAAGGATTGGGTTTATAAGAGCAACCCTTATTTCAGATACAGGAGTTCACAGTTGAGATCCCTCTAAGTCCAGTCTTTCATCACAGCGACGTCTTCAACGACATGGCCATCCACTACTTCCCTCTCCATCGACTGACCACTGCTCCCGGGGAATTGTGGGAGGCCCATGATGCACCAGTGTACAGGGGACAGGAAGCAGAGATAATACTTAGCTGCTGAGGCACTGTGCTTTGTGGACTACATCGGTAGGATGGACTCCATGAACTTGGACTCAGGGGGGATTCCAGGTTTGAATAGGGTACATCCCCAACCCATCCCCCCATCCTCCAGCAACCAATGGTGGTCATAGGCGGATCCAAAGGGGGAGTCCGGGTAGAAACATAATCGAGGCGAACAGGGATTCGAAGCCACAATCATAGGTTACGTGAGTGCCCAAGGGACGCAACTCTGCACAGCGAATCGCGGTGCCTAAGACGACTGGGCCACCCGTACCCCCGGCATCTTAAGAAATATCATCAATTGTATTGTTGTGATTTTGGATTCAGACCATCAGGTATCTGAAACCTAGGAAAGTTATTCTTACATAAACGTAAAGGGAAGTTATGGAATGCTGCTCATGCTTTGTTTTCGTGTTTTTTTCTTGAAAAGTAAAGTATTCATTTGCGAACCTGATCCGTGGTCTAGTGGGTAGAGTGTCTGCCCGTAGAGATGGAGGTCGTTGGATCAATCCCTAGAGGAAGCCACAATACATCCTCAGGTTTAGATCTCACCCATGACATATTGTGGAAAGACGAGAGAAACACACTCGAGGTTCAGGGTCTGTATTTACTCTATCAGCTCAGAACAACAAGTCAAGATAGTGTTGTGTCCGATAACAGGATTCTGCCCAGTGCGATGTGTGGAAAACAATGAACAATGTACATATGACTCACAAGAAGGGATAGCAAAACTTCGTGCTCAGCTTGGAAAAAATTATCCTTTCATGTCAGAAGTTCCTCAACATGGCCAGACCAGTTTACATTCTAATTTTACAGACCATTAGCGATCCAACAGGACCAGTAGAGATCCGACAGGACCAGTAGAGATCCAACAGGACCAGTAGAGATCCAACAGGACCATTAGCGATCCAACAGGACCAGTAGAGATCCGACAGGACCAGTAGAGATCCGACAGGACCAGTAGAGATCCAACAGGACCAGTAGAGATCCGACAGGACCAGTAGAGATCCAACAGGACCAGTAGAGATCCAACAGTTTTCTTGGTGCTGGTCCTTTGGACCCTTGACAAATTTTGGTCAGTGTCAAACTGACTGATGTAAAAGCTGTGTTGTCGAGAAGATTTACTCTCCCAGACCCGTTTTTTTTAGGACTAAAACCTTTCTTTCACTAGTCCTTAGAGTCTTGTAGCTAGCTCTTTTGAATGAGACAAAAATGTTCACACTTTTTTGTCAGTTTTATTCAGTTCCAATTTGTAGCAAAACTGAAGCATGAAAACATATTCAGAATAGTAACCCTAAACTGCAACTAGTCATTGAGGACTACTGTCAGTGGGGTTTTACTTATCAACAGCACAATTTAGTAGCCTCGGGCTAGCAGACTAGCAGGAATTTCGAAGGCTACACTCGTGCTCTAGTATCATGAAAAACAGATTTGATTTTCTGATTTAATAACTTTTTTATCAAATACATGACAAGTCTTTGAAAGGCATTTAGAAGTGATACACCTAAGGAAGAAAATTTATGGATGTCAACTTCTTTATCATGAGGAACACAAAGTTTCAGAGTAAATGCTTACCAATCAGTGATAATTCAGTTCTGGCTTCCACTTGTCCATAACTATCAGCGCTAATTACTGTAAAGTGTTGGCTTCCATTGTCTGTTGCTGATCACCTATCAGTGCTAATTACTGTAAAGTTTTGGCGTCCATTGACTATTACTAATCACCCATCAGCGCTAATTACTGTAAAGTTTTGGCTTCTATTGTCTATTACTAATCACCTATCAGCGCCAATTATCAATTGGCTTCCTTTTTCCACCTTTTGTTATCTTATTACTTTTGTTGTTCTTACATGTACATATATATATGCTCTCTGCCTCATAGCGTTCACTCACCTGATGAAGGAGTAAGCATATACTCTGAAACATTGTGTTTCTTAATATAAAGAAGTTGACATAAAAAATTCTCTTCCTTACATGACTTTAGCTGATATTTCAGCTGGATTTTTACATGCAAGGAAATATTAAACCCACCAACAGGTTGAAATCCATGATATCCTCCAAAATCTACATTCATGTACTTTCATTATGACCATCCACAAAGGACATGGTGAAACATTCGTCTCGGGCTACAGATTTGCTCATACTTAGATTTTCTCTTAAATTTTGAAATAACACTTTTCACTTAGTCTCGCCAAATTCATATATCAATTATGCCAGAAATAAAAAAAAATTGGGTAAAATTTAGTTGTAGCCATTTGAACATATATGATCATTTATTTTTTTTAGCAACTATAAAATTTGACACTCCAATAGGCCCTGTCCTGCCTAGTCCTTTCCACCATATTTTGAACTGTCTCCAGAACGTTGTTTTTGTCGTTGTTTAGGGCAAAGGGGTAACCATGGTAACTGCACTGAGGGTAGCTTGATAATACACTCGGTTCTTTCACTCTGGGAAACACTCAACATTCCTAGATGTACAGAATGGTTGACGAAATAGTGACAAATATCCCTCGCACAAAGGAGAAAGATGGTACATGTTGATGACAAATTCTGACAAAAGATAAGAATTAAAGTGTGGACTTCCATGTATGATCGTGTTTGTTGTTTAATGCCACACTCAGCAATATAATTTATCATGGCGGTCTGGTAACAATAGGGTCTGGGCCAGACAATCCAGTGACTGATGTTGTGAACACCGATCCCCGCTGTCGGGGTACGATGACATGCATCAACCAAGTGGCCGACCACCAGATCATTCATTAGCCTCTTACGGCAAGCATAGGTTGCTCAAGGCCTATACTCTTACCCAGAATCCCCACGGGAACGTGGTATCTAAGTTGATGGAAGAAAAATTACAATGAGTGAGTGAGTTTGGTTTTACAGTACTTAATATTCCAGCAATATCACGACGGGGGACACCAGAAATGGGCTTCACACATTGTATCCATGTGGGGAGTCAAACCCAGTCTTTCGGCGTGACGAGCGAACGCTTGAACCACTAGGCTACCCCAACGCCCCTTACAATGATTGAAATCTTTAACCCATACACAAGCTTAAAAATATTATGTACTTATAATTTGAATGGATGTCAATACTAAAAGAGGAACGTCAAGTTCAGATTAAAACAGTTAAAACCGGAAGTAGCCATGAAACACAATTGAAATTAATGAAGAAGTTATCCATAAGAAGTTCCATGTCTGCACGCGACTGACTCTATGAATGGAAACTTCAGGAAGACGGGTGAATCATAAGCAGATAACATGGACTGTTCACATACTCATTCATACATCCACATGAACATAAAGAATTCGAAAACACTGAGTCACTTCTCTTATATTGCACACAATCGTTATTCAACCATTCTTCAAGGTGTACTAGACATTGAACAAACCATTACTTGAAATCCATTTTGCTAACTTTCTTGATTATTCCCATGATAAAACATAGTTTCACTGTACGCTGATTCAACAAAGATTAAACTCTTTCAGAACAAGTAACATCAAAGTTTAACTGCTGTAAAAAGTTTCCATATATGCAACAAGTGATTAAAAAAGGACACCAATAAAGAATAAACGTTTTTCCCTCATAAAACATAAACCCTTTCAGACTTACATAGAAATAATCAGAAAGAAAGCTGGTTTTGCGACCTGTGTTGCTTCTCGGGAGCACTTGCTCCAGCATAAGGGGAAGATAACAAGCTATATTATGGCTGCAATACATGGCAATATCTACACATTCACAAATTCCTTAAGTCACACAACACATATATGTCAACTTTGATAAGCATAAAATCTTGATGCAAATCTGGAAAAAGTTCATGAATGACCTTGACCTGAATTATACATGACCTTGACATTGTATCAATGGCCTTGATCAAATGCTCTGACATAAAACATCAATATTTGAGTGGAGAAAACTTGCACTCATTAAAAGGCATGTGAAGTGAAAAGCATTCAGGGAAAACCCCAAATCTTTTATTCATGGAAATAAACATACTATAGTCAGGTGTTGTTGTGAAAGCTCTTTTCGAGAATTCCTCTCCTTATCCTACGAATCAGGGTACATTGGCGCGCGTGTTTCGCTGTTGATTAGTTTGGTTTGTTTTGGGTTTTGTTTGGTATGTTTTGGGTTTTTTTCTTGGGGGGGAGGGGGGGTTCCAATGACATGCTATGGTGTATTGTGACACCCTTTTGGGTACACTGACACCCTGTGGAGAATATCAATACCCTTTAGGCAACAACGACACCCTGTGGAATATGACCACACCCTTCAAGTTACGACACCCTGTGCAGTGTGTCAACACCCTTTAAGGTTACAATGACACCCCAAGAGGTATGACAACACTGCTCAGTGATAGACACGACCACTTGTTCACTTATCCATGACTTGTTAAAATCTCAAAGGACTACTTGTTTGCCTCCCAAATCTAGTTATGTTACATAAACCCCCTGACCTGGAACACTGTGGACTGGTTGGATTTGCCCACGATATATCCTGAGTCTACCACTGCAGGATGTTGTACCATGTACAAAGACACAGTTCAGACTCTACCACATCTTCCCAAGGCTAGAGAATTAACTGACTATAAACGTCCAGTTTCCACCCTTGCCGAACTAGACTGGAATATTGAAGTTATATCAATATACTAGCTGTAGTAACTAGTCTAAGCATTTTCAAATTAAAATCGCATAACGAAATCGACATCCGGTTCGTAAAATGCAGCGGAGTCGATTATCAGATTTGTAAACCCGTTTTATAACAATATGGATTTTGATTATCAATAAGATCGTCCTGACTGGGTACCACCATTTTGTTTGTTTGTTTGTTTGTTTGTTTGTTTGTTTGTTGTCACACTCAGCAATATTCCAGCTATATGATGGTGGTCTATCAATAATCGTGTCTGAACCAGACAATTCAGTGATAGATACCATGAGCATCGTTCTACGCAATTGGGATACGACGACATGCACGAACCAAGTCAGCGAGCCTGACCACCCAATCCTGTTAGCCGTTTCTTACGACAAGCATAGTCGTTCTGTGTACATAGTGAAGTGCAAATACATAGAGTGAATAGGAGATGCAGCTGTCTAACACAGCAAGCATGGGTTGCTGAAGGCCTATTCTAACCTGAATCTTCATGGGTATCCCTTTTGTGGAATCTGATTGGTCAATAGGAGGGACATAGAAGGGACATAACTCTTATAGCCAATGGGGGCACATCTATCAAGCCCAGAAATTCAAGCCTTGTTCGGTTACAGTCAGTTAACACCCTTGCCTCAGGAAGATGACTGTACCACTGTGTACCTATTGCAGAACTGTGATACTCTTTGGCATGTAAATATGCTCTACAGGCTAGGCCACAATAAATTAATATAACATTTCATCCAAATTAAAAAAACTGATGCAAAAAGCATTTTGTTTTTCATATTTTATTTGTTCATTTTCAGCAAACTCTTCAAGGGATCTCTGCACACCAACAGTGGACAGATGTGATTCACATGAAGCTTGAATGTTTTGTACGACCATACATGGTGTAGTTCATCATGGAGGAAGAAGGGAACAAAAGTGACAATTTTCTTTGAATGTGCCGTACTTAGTGACTTATGACGTGGGGTGGTGTTTTGCAGTGAGACGGGGGGATGAAAATCTAACAATTAATTCATTATGGCCTTATGGTGACATTAAAATGGGGGCAATGATACTTTAAAAACCAGGTCAGTTTTAGTTTTGCGACCAACCATTTTATATTTGGGGGACGGGGGATTTTGTAGGGACACTTTCAGACACTTTCAATCTTTCAGTTGTAAAACCAGATATTTTTGCAATTAAAACTATGAGTCTAAATATTTAGGTTTTTTTAAAAACATCTTGTAACAATATCATTTTGTGGCAGACAATTTCTTTTTTTTTAAAATAATTTGAAGAATAAATATTTGTTTTCCAAACATTTTTTTGATAAAATCTCAGGGTCACACCTAGAATATCAAATAGTCGGTCCCTTAGCATCCTTGGTGGTCACTGATCCCAGACCGGTGAGTAGATTCTCTTCCCACACTTACCCTGATATACTGATAGACCTGGGCCCACTTGCACAAAGCGATCTTAGCGCTAAGACTATCGTAAGCCTAAGTATGGGAGTTACGATCATCTTAGCGCTAAGATCGCTTTGTGCTAGTGGGCCCCGAAGTATCTAAGGACATACAAACAAACTCATTTGGCACAGAGTATTTAACGCAACAACCATCACTAGCATCTTCCGTTGGTCAGTCAAGCTTGATGGGGACAACACACTGAGATGATTATGAGATTGTGTGAGCTGGCACAGCACTAGTTCCAGTGTCTTGTGCTCTGATGGCAGTACATACTAGTGAGTCACCGATTGAACTCCACTTCCTACAGCGACCCTGCAAAGGTGGATGAGCTTCATAGACAGGAAACATGTTGGACTTGGACACAGATTGGGTAACACAGCGCTTCCAACAAGGTCGATATCTTCACAAACTATCCATGTTGATCTGGGTCACAGATCTGGGCGACACAGCTTTCAACAATGTCGCTATCTTCACAAACTATCCATGTTGATCGGGGTCACAGACTTGGATACACACAGCTTTCAACAAGGTCGATATCTTCACAAACTATCCATGTTGATCTGGGTCACAGATTAGGGCGACACAGCTTTCAACAAGGTTGATATCTTCACAGACTATCCATGTTGACCTGGGTCACAGATTTGGGCGACACAGCTTTCAACAATGTCGCTATCTTCACAAACTATCCATGTTGATCGGGGTCACAGACTTGGATACACACAGCTTTCAACAAGGTCGATATCTTCACAAACTATCCATGTTGATCTGGGTCACAGATTTGGGCGACACAGCTTTCAACAAGGTTGATATCTTCACAGACTATCCATGTTGACCTGGGTCACAGATTTGGGCGACACAGCTTTCAACAATGTCCCTATCTTCACAAACTATCCATGTTGATCTGGGTCACAGACTTGGATACACACAGCTTTCAACAAGGTCGATAACTTCACAGACTATCCACGTTGATCTGGGTCACAGATTTGGGTGACACAGCTTTCAACAATGTCGATATCTTCACAAACTATCCATGTTGATCTGGGTCACAGATTTGGGCGACACAGCTTTCAACAAGGTTGATATCTTCACAGACTATCCATGTTGATCTGGGTCACAGATTTGGTTGACACAGCTTCCAACAAGGTCGATATCTTCACAGACTATCCACGTTGATCTGGGTCACAGACTTGGATACACACAGCTTTCAACAAGGTCGATAACTTCACAGACTATCCAGGTTGATCTGGGTCACAGATTTGGGTGACACAGCTTTCAACAAGGTCGATATCTTCACAAACTATCCATGTTGATCTGGGTCACAGATTTGGGCGACACAGCTTTCAACAAGGTCGATATCTTCACAGACTATCCATGTTGATCGGGGTCGCAGAATTGGGTGACACAGCTTTCAACAAGGTCGATATCTTCACAGACTATCCACGTTGATCTGGGTCACAGACTTGGATACACACAGCTTTCAACAATGTCAATATCTTCACAAACTATCCATGTTGATCTGGGTCTCAGATTTGGGTGACACAGCTTACAACAAGGTCGATATCTTCACAGACTATCCATGTTGATCTGGGTCTCAGAATTGGGTGACACAGCTTTCAACAAGGTTGATAACTTCACAGACTATCCACGTTGATCTGGGTCACAGATTTGGGTGACACAGCTTTCAACAAGGTCCATATCTTCACAAACTATCCATGTTGATCTGGGTCACAGATTTGGGCGACACAGCTTTCAACAAGGTCGATATCTTCACAGACTATCCATGTTGATCGGGGTCGCAGAATTGGGTGACACAGCTTTCAACAAGGTCGATATCTTCACAGACTATCCACGTTGATCTGGGTCTCAGACTTGGATACACACAGCTTACAACAAGGTCGATGTCTTCACAAACTATCCCAGTTGATCTGGGTCACAGACTTGGATACACACAGCTTTCAACAATGTCGATATCTTCACAGACTATCCATGTTGATCTGGGTCTCAGAATTGGGTGACACAGCTTACAACAAGGTCGATGTCTTCACAGACTATCCATGTTGATCTGGGTCACAGATTTGGGTGACACATCTTCGCAAATATATCAGAATCAAACAATCCAACCCTAACCATTCATTTCATAGAACTGCATTCTGAGTATGTTAGTTACATGAAGTGAGGGGAGGTGTAGGGCAAAGGGTGGTATCACAGAACGCTGTTACACACTGAAGCAGACATGTTGTAGTTCGAAACAATGCCTCGTTCATCCGAGGCTTCTGTAGTGGAACCATAGCTCGACTCTTCCACCAGTGACACCAAATTTGGAGGACTGTGCACAGGCTGCAAAACAGAGGTGGACTGGTCACCTCACCCGTGAATGATGCAGGCAGCTTCACTTTGTCATTCACGAGTTGCTGGAACGTTGGGACATTTAAACATGTTCAACATGACATCCAACTGACAACAATGGGAGACTGAACACTCAAGTCAACAGTTACAGTCATGAGGTATGGGTCACATCCACACCCTTTGTTTAACCATGAGCAGCTAGGGAGTACCTTTGATGAATTCTCCATAGAAATTGAAAAATTCTAAGCACAACATGTCATTAAAGTTTCACATCATTTTTCCAGTCATCTCGTAGCGAATGCTCGAACAGAGCAGCTCTGTTTTGGTTGTCTCCCTTTTTAACCCAGTGTCCATACATCCCGAACGCACATCCGTCTATCAGCTTTCGGAACAATTTGACGCTGTAGGGGTTCGTTGTCACCACATCCAGTGATATAGGGGGTGGGTTCTCATAAAAATGCTTTAATCGGAAAAAGAACCTTGTGCACAGGATTGCAGCCTGAAAAACAGAAGTTGCACACACATTAGTTTTTTTCTTTGTTTGTTGTTAACACCACACTCAGCAATATTCCAGCCACATGACGGTGAAATTCTAAACTTGAACTGACAATGCAGTGATTGATAATGTGAACAATGAGGAGTGAGTGAGTTGGGTTTTACGCTGCTTTTAACAGTATTCCAGTTACATCGCAGCATGTCAGCATAATGTGGGAGGAAAGCCCAAAGTGATGAAGGTCTCAGACGTTTACCACCTCGGTGAAACCCACGAGCACGGGTATGGTGCTGACAAAACTAAAAACATAATCGGGGAGAGCCAAGATTCGAATCCACAATCATAGGTTTCTGGCGTGCCCAAGGGACGTAACTCTGCACAGTGAATCGCGGCGCCTTAGACATCTGGGCAACCGTGCCCCCATGTGAACAATGATCCACGTTGTTGGGGAAAGATGACGTGCTATCAACCAAGTCAACGAGAATGACCACCTGATCCATTTGGTAGCCCATTAGGATCAGCATAGGGTGCTGGGTACCTCTTGTAACCCGGAATCCCCAGGGGGATACACACATCAGTGCTAGCCAGATGTGACAGTGATTGCAATAAAGTAGGTTGGTTGGTTGGTTGTTTAATGCCGCACTCAGAAATATTCCAGCTATATGACGGCGGTCTGCAAAAAATCAAGTCTGAACCAGACAATCCAGTGATTAATATCATGAGAATCGATCCACGCAATTGGGATCGATGACATGCATCAACCAAGTCAGCGAGCCTGACCACCCGATCCCGTTAGTCGCCTTTTACGACAAGCATAGTCGCCTTTTACGACAAGCATAGTCGCCTTTTACGGCAAGCATGGGTTGCTGAAGACCTATTCTACCCCGGATCTTCATGGGTCCAAAGATAATTGCAGCATTATTCTGTGAAATTCTTACCCTGAAAGTTCTTCTAGCATGGAACTTCTTCACGGGGACAAACTGGCAAAACACAAACAAATTGGCAAGTTAGTTAATATACATAGTGTAGTGTACTTAGTGTAGTGCCAATGTAGTGAATAGGGTGCATCTGTCTTACATGCAAGCCATGTTGCAAATGTTCCACCTGCTGCGATAGATATTAACTCAAATATTTCATACAAAGAGACTAAGATTACATGTGTATTTGTCACGTAAAATAAGCCGGATATAGAAATCAGCTGTTCAAACATTTTCTCCCCGATCAATGGGTGTTTTAGTTTTAAAAATACTTACCGTATTCAACGTAATAAGCGCCCAGGGCGCTCTCAAAATTAGAAATAGGGGGCTCTTATTAGAATATTATTTTGGTGGAAAGATGTTGAAAGAGTTGAAAGATAAATTTCGTGGTTTATGCTGACAGACTGAAATGTTTATATGCGACAGATATATTTTTCCAGAATTTAATTGCCCATAATTAAGTTTGCATATGACACACGAGTGCGTATTATACGCGAATAAATAAGTGTACATTGATCAATCGGAAGGGGGGCTAAATGGGATTGTTCACAAGCCAACATATTAGCAAATATCGCCATGGGCGCTTATTAGAGCGGGGCGCTTATTATGTCGAATACGGTAATGTCATGGCCAATATCATAACTCAAAAGAAATTTTAACAGGAAGACGGTGGACTTTGTATCTCTACCGACTAATGTTTGTTTCAAGGCGAGTTCATGGTGTGATTTGACCATCAGTTCATCCACGATTTCACCGAAATTAATGTAAACAAAATTACTAGAAATCTTGGATAAAAGTAATATAATGGATGACAAATAGAAGTCCAGATACACTATGAACAGAGAGTGTAATAAAATTGCGTATTTGTAGACATGCTACCACTCACAATAACATCTTCATGATGTGAAATAAAATCGAATCTCATAATATGAGTGCACACACTGTATTCAAATACTGTATTCTACTCATCTAGGAACACATTTATGTTCGGAGGCCCTTTCCCACACTGATTGTACACAACTGCATGTTTATTTGGTTACATACTAGATTGACCCCCCCGACAAAAAACAAAAAGACAACCAAAAAAAAACCCCAAACCCCCAAAAGACAACAAACAACCCTGCTGCCACCTGCACCTGCTATTGCCTGAGAACCATTTTTTAAATTTATTTGAGCCTTAAGTTGCCTCTTATGGCCAGCATAGGCAGCTTGAGATCTATTCTAACCCCGGAATCCCCTAGGAGATGAGAAATCTGTACACCAACCGAAACAAACACAAGGCCTAACAAAATGTATGTCTCACCTCTCTCTTGAAGAACGGATGTGCTAGAGTTTCCTTGGCAGTGTACCGCTGAGATGGATTAACCACTAGCAGCTTGGAGATCTACAAACAAACGAAAATATTTAAATCAAGCGAATGCTTTAACCTCTAGGCTACCTGACCGCCCCTCCTTGGGGTGCGAAGACTGACATAATGTTGTATTTAAGGTTACTGCACTCACATAGCGACATGCATGCATGTGAAGTGTCACTGCTTGTACTGGTCCAGATTTATCCCAGGTTTATCATGCTAGCTCACTTTACACAAGCCCATGGCCTGTACCAATCTACACAGTATAAGACACTCACCAGTTCTTTGGGAGGTTCTGTGATGTCGTCCCACTCAGGGCTGTTGAAGTGGTAGTTACCCTGCATGATAGCTCGCAGCATCATCATCTGCTTCCGATGCCAGAACGGTGGAGACCCACACAGCCTGGGGACACAGAACAGCCACTTAAACCTTGTAGACAACTTTGGTTTGTTTATTGTTTAACGCCGCACTCAGCAATATTCCAGCTATATGACAGCGGTCTGTAAATAATCGAGTCTGAACCAGACTATCCAGTGATTGATAGTAACAGCATCGATGAACACAATTGGGATACGATGAAACGCATCCACCAAGTCAATGAGCCTGAACACCCGATCCTGTTAGTCGCCTCTTATGACAAGCATAGTCGCCTTTTACAGCAAGCATCGGTTGCTGGCGACCTATTCTACCCCGGATCTTCACGGGTCACCAACTCATTGATGCATTCCTGTATTTTTGCTATCATCACATCGACTATGATTCAGGCATTCTTTAAAGCAACACCAATACATGATCATCTTCAATAACAGACTTCTTATCTGAAAACTAATGTCAGTCAGTACCAGCTTTAAAACAAGATTTCGCCTCTTATGACAAGCATATTCGTCTCTTACTACCAGCATGGGTTGCTGAAGACCTATTCTACCCCAGATCTTCATGGGTCTGATGGGAGATGAAAACCCCAAAGTGATGCAGGTCTTAGATGTTTACCACGTTGGTGAAACCACGAGATAAGGTATGATGTTACCGTCCAAGAAACATTATTAAGGTAAAACAGGGAAAATAAGCATCTAGCCCCCTTAGTAACGCAAATCTGATAAATGAACTCAGTACTCCCGAAGACACACAGGAACAGGTACTCACAATGTGTACATGATGACTCCACATGCCCACCTGTAACAAGAAAAGTGAAGGATTTCATTATTTGATATCAAAATGTCAGACGGCTGAAAGACATTCAAGGATGTGTGATGTGTGATGCGTGATGTGTGATGAGTGATACGTGATGAGTGATGAGTGATGCGTGATGTGTGTGTGATGCGTGATTTGTGTGTGATGCGTGATGTGTGATGCGTGATGTGTGATGCTCAACAGGACAACCACATCACACATCACACATCACACATTACACAGGTACTGCCAGGATTTTGGAAATGAGGGGAGTGTATGGTAACATTGAGTGAGTGAGTTGAGTTTAACGCCGCTTTGACCAGTATTCAAGTTATATCACAGCGTCAGCTTAATGTGATAGGACAGTGATGCAGGTCTCAGACATTCACCACCTCCGTGAAACCCACGAACACAGGTATGGTGCTGACAAACCTGGAAACATCATCAGAGTAAACCGGGATTCCAACCCACAATCATAGGTTTCTGGTGCGCCCAAGAGAGACAACTCTGCATGGTGAATTGCGGCGCCTTAGACGATTGGGCCACCTGTGGTACATTCTCCACTATAAGACACTAAACTCAGACCTATTACTCTGCTACAATACCTCTCTGCATGAAGATCTAGCAATACTCCATCAATACTGCATCAGGTAAACATTCTAATCTAAGATTTTGGCACAGGTAAGCGAAGTCCTGAATTGAAAATAACAAAAGAGCAGAGCTCCAGATAAGCTGCGTATCTGCGTGAAATACGCATCAGAAATGCAGAAATACGCAGTAAAATATAATCCAAGCGTATCAAATACGCAACGAACATTACAGATACGCTACAAAAATAAAACTTGTGCGTATCATCAAAATATTGTGAAGTAACCCTGCGTATTCGATTAGCAAATCAGCAACTTATTTTGAAATTATAAACGGGCATTCCGTCAACCTTGCCAAACTCCACAACGACAGTTACATCATGATCATTTGCCATCACACTTTCTTGTGGAAGTATCGTGGTATTTTTGAGTCCTATAAAGCTCTCGAACCCACACGACACCAGTTTGCAGGGACTAGATGAATAGTGTTTTAAATATTTAACTTAAATACCCACATGTGTAAAAACTAGTGGGTAACAGAAATTTTAATACGCAGATAGAATTACTGATACCCAATGATTTTAAAATGCATGGGTAAAATACCCACAACACCAAAAGCTTATCTGGAGCTCTGAAAGAGGCGTTAATATATATCACACACCCAGCTACTATCGAGGAAATACTTGTGTTCTGTGTGGGTCATCTTTCATTCAGAGCCAAATTTCCAATTCATTGTACTAAACAAAATTTAAGTGAATGTTTCTTAGAAAGCTGACAAGAGCCCATCCATCCTTCATTTAGACTTGCAGTAACGCTTCCGTGTATTTGCCTGACTGACATCTACAAGGGAGCTTGTCAGTTCTTCATGCAGAGAAATCGTTTTAGAGCGAAGGTCTTACTTCATGAGATTGATAAATTTCAGTAACATTGTAAAAGTCTTACATGTCTACTTCCTTGCCGTATCCAGGCACGTTGTCGTACATTGACACTGAGAGAACCTCCGGCGCCAAGTAACCAGGGGTTCCACACAACTCTGAAACAGTAGGGGCAGGTCAGTCAGTCACACAGGACATGACCATTTAGGACTCCATGGCAACCAGACATTCAGAACTCTCCATGGCAACCAGACATTCAGGACTCTCCATGGCAACCAGATATTCCGGACTCCATGGCAACCACACATTCAAGACTCTCCATGGCAACCACACATTCAAGACTCTCCATGAAAACCAGACAATCAGGAGTCTCCATGGCAACCAGACATTTAGGACTCCATGGCAACCAGACATTCAGATCTCTCTATGGCAACCAACCGCTTATATTTACACCACATTCAGTAATATACCAGCCATATAACTAACACGGGACCAGGCAAATCAATACTTGTTGGAATGAGCAATGTTACATGTTGTCAAGGTACAACGTCACACACCCAACCAAGTCAAACATTCTGTCAACCCATGCTTGGCATAAAAGAACACAGAACAACTATGCTTGTCGTAAGAGGCGACTAACGTGATCGGGTAGTCAGGCTTGTTGACTTGGTTGACATGTCATCATATCCCAATTGCGTGAATCAATGAACATGATGTCAATCACCGGATCGCCAGGTCCAGACTTGATTATTTACAAACCGCCGTCATATAGCTGGAATATTGCTGAGTGCGGCTTAAAACAACAAACAAACAAACACACATTCTGTCTTTTGTGTGTACTTCCCACAATGAATTACATTCAAGCTACTTCAGAGCAGAATATAAATAATCATATCTGGGCCATGAAAATGGTTGACAGAAGGATGCATTTTGTTATGACACGATGGCACATAATCAGCCATGCATGTTGTCAGCACACGATCCTTGTCAGCCAGCTCGTACAACAAGCAAGGGCAACTGGGAGAGGGAGGGAATAATGCATAACGTCGCAGTCAGCAATATTCCATTCTGTATTCACTATCCTCACCTGTGAGTTCTTCAGCTGGGGCTAGCACGGTAGCAAAGCCAAAGTCAGACAGCTTCACGTTCAGATTGTCGTCCAGTAGGATGTTCTCAGGCTGAAAAAAACAGTTGACATGGTGTCAATATGTTCCCCAGGAACCAAGAACACATTTGCAGGGTCAGCTTCCTAAAGAATTGTATATCCCATACCTATAATATAATCTTAGCCATGGTAACACTGAGTACTACATCATGTACATATTAGCATTTATTGAAATACCTGACTCATCGTTCAACAAATTTCCTTATAATAGTTGGTTGGTTTGTTGTTTAACGCCACACTCGGCAATATTCCAGCTATATGACGGCTGGACCAGACAATCCAGTGATTAATCTCATGAGCATCGATCCACGCAATTGGGATACAATGACATGCATCAACCACGAGATCCTTACAATAGGTGTTATTTGCCTTAGTATAAGAATTAATACTTTTCACAAATATCACACAAATACACCAAATCTTAACCTTTATCCTCAAGTTGTACAGTAATTTGTAGCCATTACCAACACAATGTCTATAATGCATCATTTCATCTTGAGCAGATTCTTTACGAGTGAGTGAGTGAACGTTGTTTTACACCTGTCTGCAATATTCCAGCTATATCAAGAGTGAGTAACTTTGGTTTAACGCTTTCAATGAGTATGGTTTTGCTCTGTTTCAGCACTATTCCAGAAATATCATGGCGGGGGACACCACAAATGGGCTCCACACATTGTACTTAAGCAGGGAATCGAACCCGGGTCTTTGGCGTGACGAGCATATGATTGAGCCACTAAATTACCCCACCACCCCTAACTCTGCTTTGCAGAGTATTCAAGCCATATCAAGAAGGCACTAAAAAACCTAGGCTTCACAAGACAAACTAGTGGTTGATATTATGAGCACCATCCAACTTTGTCAGGGTACTACAATTAACCAAGTGACCTTTACCAACAAGTACACGCTACTTAGAGCAATTTCTTCCCAAGAATAACATGGCGAGACAAACAGCAATGGGTGTGTATTGTGTTCCACCACTTTTAGTAACATCATGGCAGGGGACACCAGAAAGAGGCTACACACATATTCTCAAGTTGGGAATCAAACCCAGGCTTTCGCTGTTATGAGTGAAAGCTTTAACCACCAGGCTACCCCACTGCCCCCTTAGGATACAATGACGCCCTGTGGAGTGGAGTGTAAAACCCTGTGGAGTGGAGTGTGACACCCTGTGGAGTGGAGTGTAACACCCTGTGGAGTGGAGTGTAACACCCAGGAGACAAAACCAGCAAAGTTTAATACGAAAAGGCCTGAGGAGCATAGGTGTACCTTCAGATCGCGGTGCACGATGTTCTTGGAGTGGACGTACTCTACCGCGTCCAGCAGCTGTGTCATGATGATCCTGCAAACACAGCAACATAGCCACTCAGCTCAACCCAAAATACAGTGGGGTAACCCAAAATACAGTAGGGTAACACAAACACAAGTTAGTGGAGTTTTTTAGAAAGTACTCTTTCTCTGCACACACTCAAACAACAGTGAGTGAGTATGGTTCTACGCTGTTTTTAGCAATATTCCAGCAATATTACGGCGGGGCCCAGACACCAGGAATGGGCTTTGTACCCATGTCGGGAATCGAAACAAGGTCTTTTGCGTGATTAGCTATCGCTTTAACCACAAGGCTACCTGACCGCCCCTCAACAACAGTGATTGCAGCCATTACAAAACTTCACTTTCAGTAGACTATAGCAAAAAATTAACACCAGGGATATGGTGCTGATAAACCAAGAAATCACAATCAGAGCAAATCGAGGATCTGAGCCCACAATCAGTGGATCCTGGAATGGCTAAGGGATGCAACAATTGTGGTGCCTTACACAATGTATCACTGTGTCCCACCCAATACACAAACATGACGAAGGAAGTGTGAACAAAATATGGAACTAACCGTGTCCTCTTCTCCGACATTGACACAACCTCTGTGAGGTAGTCGAACAGCTCCCCCTTCTTACATCTGAAACAGATCACAACATTCAGTCAACATGAAGACACAACACACAGTCAACATGAAGACACAACACACAGTCAACATGAAGACACAACACACAGTTAACATGAAGACACAACACACAGTTAACATGAAGACACAACACACAGTTAACATGAAGACACACCACACAGTTAGGCAAACTAGGCAACTATGCTCGGGTGGTCAGGTGAGATGGAGAAATAGGGTTTAACATCGCGTCCAAGATTATTGCACTTATATAGCGACGTGCATGCCCGTGTATGTGTGTGTGTGTGTGTGTGGCTGCTTGTACTAGTCCGGACTGATGCCGATTTATAGTGCTAGCTCACTGAGATACCATGCCGCAGTTTTACATTAATACCCCACTCAGACACAGTATACTGACTCCAAGCCGACCAGTTCTTGTTTTAGCCTCTTAATGCCGAGCGCGAGACAGGGTAACAACAAGTACCATCTTTTAACGTCTTTTGGTATGACGCGGTCGGAGATCAAACCCTGGACCTTCCGCTCTCTGGGTGGATGCTCTACCATTAGACCACGGAGGCAGTCTCGGGTGGTCAGGCTCGCTGACTTTATTGATGCATGTCATCGTATCCCAAACCTGTAGATCAGTGCTCATGATATCAATCACTGGATTGTCTGACAGACTTGATTATTTACAGACCGCTGTCATATAGCTGGAATATTGCTGAGTGCGGCGTTAAACAACAAACAAACAGAAAACTGGGTATCTTACACCAGGGAATTATCTAACCACCTCAGAGGCCGTTATTTAGCCCATATCTGCAACCAATGTCAATTCCCAAATTGGAATTAAAAATTTCCTAAATCATGTTGTTAAAGTTCAAACCAAAGGTTACCAACATTTCGGTTTTGTAGAGGTGACTTATTTTTAACTGATAACAGGACCAATAAAGTAGATATCCTGGATATCATTACGGAATTGAACCTGCAACTACACATATGATGTTAAGTTTGTTCAATTTTAGATATCATGACTTAGTTTTGTCTTTGCTGCACATGTTCCTTCTCTCACCCATTCTGACCACATTCCTTTGTCTACTGCAACACACTGTATTGTTTCACTATCAGATATCTCATGTTTTCTTACTGTTTCTTTTATTTCTTGCCAGAGAACCAGAGAAAACACTACACCTCCTATTTTTAGCAAATTAATTCATTACAAATAAAAAGAGATGTCACTCTGTATATCTTTATTAAAACAGAACATCATTGTTAGCCGAGTTCATTTCTAAAAGGGTTAGATTTTTTCAAACATTGCTGTTAAGCGGTAATATTTATTTCGTCAGTTTAAAAGTCGGTTAAGTACCAATAACCAGACACCAGCTATTTACAGAATGAGGTGAGGTGAGGTGAGGTGAAATTGGGTTTAACGTCGCGTCCAAGATTATTGCACTTATATAGCGACGTGCGTGCACGTGTATTTGTGTGTGTGGCTGCTTGTACTAGTCCAGACTGATGCCGATTTATAGTGCTAGCTCACTGAGATACCATGCCGCAGTTTAACATGAATACCCCACTCAGACACAGTATACTGACTCCGAGCCGACCAGTCCTTGTTTTAGCCCCTTAATGCCGAGCGCCAGACAGGGTAACAACAAGTACAATCTTTTAACGTCTTTTTGTATGACGCGGCCCGGGATCGAACCCTGGACCTTCCGCTCTCCGGGCGGACGCTCTACCACAAGACCACGGAGGCGGTCTATTTTTACAGAATGAAAGAGACACCCTACTTACGACATCTGCCAAACGTTGTAACACATGTACACAAAGCCCAGACTGCTTGTTGGTTGATGTGTGTATCAGTAGTGACGACTAGTCAATGAACAGTCATGTCAGCAAGGATGTGGCACAGTCCCACTGATGACTATACAAGATGAGACATCTGCCTCCTGAATTGACTGCATTCCACTCCAGTGGAGAAAGGGGAAGTCAGGTACCGTACTTCCTGTATAAAGGGCCAGGCTAGGGGTAGGGCAGTGACTGCATTCCACTCCAGTGGAGAAAGGGGAAGTCAGGTACTGTACTTCCTGTATAAAGGGTCAGGCTAGGGGTAGGGCAGTGACTGCATTCCACTCCAGTAGAGAAAGGGGAAGTCAGGTACCGTACTTCCTGTATAAAGGGCCAGGCTAGGGGTAGGGCAGTGACTGCATTCCACTCCAGTGGAGAAAGGGGAAGTCAGGTACCGTACTTCCTGTATAAAGGGCCAGGCTAGGGGTAGGGCAGTGACTGCATTCCACTCCAGTAAAGGGGATGTCAGGTACCGTACTTCCTTTATAAAGGGTCAGGCTAGGGGTAGGGCAGTGACTGCATTCCACTCCAGTAGAGAAAGGGGATCTCAGGTACCGTACTTCCTGTATAAAGGGCCAGGCTAGGGGTAGGGCAGTGACTGCATTCCACTCCAGTGGAGCAAGGGGATCTCAGGTACCGTACTTCCTGTATAAAGGGCCAGGCTAGGGGTAGGGCAGTGACTGCATTCCACTCCAGTAAAGGGGATGTCAGGTACTGTACTTCCTGTATAAAGGGCCAGGCTAGGGGTAGGGCAGTGTCTGCATTCCACTCCAGTGGAGAAAGGGGATCTCAGGTACCGTACTTCCTGTATAAAGGGTCAGGCTAGGGGTAGGGCAGTGACTGCATTCCACTCCAGTAGAGAAAGGGGAAGTCAGGTACTGTACTTCCTGTATAAAGGGTCAGGCTAGGGGTAGGGCAGTGACTGCATTCCACTCCAGTAGAGAAAGGGGAAGTCAGGTACTGTACTTCCTGTATAAAGGGCCAGGCTAGGGGTAGGGCAGTGACTGCATTCCACCCCAGTAAAGGGGATGTCAGGTACCGTACTTCCTGTATAAAGGGCCAGGCTAGGGGTAGGGCAGTGACTGCATTCCACTCCAGTAGAGAAAGGGGAAGTCAGGTACCGTACTTCCTGTATAAAGGGCCAGGCTAGGGGTAGGGCAGTGACTGCATTCCACTCCAGTAGAGAAAGGGGATGTCAGGTACCGTACTTCCTGTATAAAGGGCCAGGCTAGGGGTAGGGCAGTGACTGCATTCCACTCCAGTAGAGAAAGGGGAAGTCAGGTACTGTACTTCCTGTATAAAGGGTCAGGCTAGGGGTAGGGCAGTGACTGCATTCCACTCCAGTAGAGAAAGGGGAAGTCAGGTACTGTACTTCCTGTATAAAGGGCCAGGCTAGGGGTAGGGCAGTGACTGCATTCCACTCCAGTAAAGGGGATGTCAGGTACCGTACTTCCTGTATAAAGGGCCAGGCTAGGGGTAGGGCAGTGACTGCATTCCACTCCAGTAGAGAAAGGGGAAGTCAGGTACCGTACTTCCTGTATAAAGGGCCAGGCTAGGGGTAGGGCAGTGACTGCATTCCACTCCAGTAGAGAAAGGGGATGTCAGGTACCGTACTTCCTGTATAAAGGGCCAGGCTAGGGGTAGGGCAGTGACTGCATTCCACTCCAGTAGAGAAAGGGGATGTCAGGTACCGTACTTCCTGTATAAAGGGCCAGGCTAGGGGTAGGGCAGTGACTGCATTCCACTCCAGTAGAGAAAGGGGATGTCAGGTACCGTACTTCCTGTATAAAGGGCCAGGCTAGGGGTAGGGCAGTGACTGCATTCCACTCCAGTAAAGGGGATGTCAGGTACCGTACTTCCTGTATAAAAGGTCAGGCTAGGGGTAGGGCAGTGACTGCATTCCACTCCAGTAGAGAAAGGGGATGTCAGGTACTGTACTTCCTGTATAAAGGGCCAGGCTAGGGGTAGGGCAGTGACTGCATTCCACTCCAGTAAAGGGGATGTCAGGTACCGTACTTCCTGTATAAAGGGCCAGGCTAGGGGTAGGGCAGTGACTGCATTCCACTCCAGTAGAGAAAGGGGAAGTCAGGTACCGTACTTCCTGTATAAAGGGTCAGGCTAGGGGTAGGGCAGTGACTGCATTCCACTCCAGTAGAGAAAGGGGATGTCAGGTACCGTACTTCCTGTATAAAGGGCCAGGCTAGGGGTAGGGCAGTGACTGCATTCCACTCCAGTAGAGAAAGGGGATGTCAGGTACTGTACTTCCTGTATAAAGGGTCAGGCTAGGGGTAGGGCAGTGACTGCATTCCACTCCAGTAGAGAAAGGGGAAGTCAGGTACCGTACTTCCTGTATAAAGGGCCAGGCTAGGGGTAGGGCAGTGACTGCATTCCACTCCAGTAGAGAAAGGGGATGTCAGGTACCGTACTTCCTGTATAAAGGGCCAGGCTAGGGGTAGGGCAGTGACTGCATTCCACTCCAGTAGTGCAGTGAGGAGTGCAGTGAGGAGTGCAGTTAGGAGGGTAACAGCGACCCTGAAACCTACATGTACAGTGAGGAGGGTAACAGCAACCCTGAAACCTGCATGTGCAGTGAGGAGGGTAACAGCGACCCTGAAACCTACATGTGCAGTGAGGAGGGTAACAGCAACCCTGAAACCTACATGTGCAGTGAGGAGGGTAACAGCGACCCTGAAACCTACATGTGCAGTGAGGAGGGTAACAGCGACCCTGAAACCTACATGTGCAGTGAGGAGGGTAACAGCGACCCTGAAACCTACATGTGCAGTGAGGAGGGTAACAGCGACCCTGAAACCTACATGTACAGTTAGGAGGGTAACAGCGACCCTGAACCCTACATGTACAGTTAGGAGGGTAACAGCGACCCTGAAACCTGCATGTGCAGTGAGGAGGGTAACAGCGACCCTGAAACCTACATGTGCAGTGAGGAGGGTAACAGCGACCCTGAACCCTGCATGTGCAGTTTTTCCCGCACAACGCTCCGCCACCTCTGATGGAATGATAAATTTCCCCCTTACACAATAGCTTCCTCCTGGCTCCAAGCCAAGATCAGTCAGCTTGATAGGCAGTACACTACTGACACACACAGGGGTTTGTTACAGAGTCCATATCATGTGGCAAGGTGACCCTAACTTTAATTACTTAAAATAGTCCACCTGACATTCCTCAGATATCACCAATATGATTGGGTTGATCTGCAATGGCTGTGTATCATTTTATAGGTTTGATTGATGCACTCACTGTTCATGTCAAAACAAAGAGCACACATAGAACATTGTAGAACAATACGCCAAACAAAGCATATACCGTATTCGACGTAATAAGCGCCCAGGGCGCTCTCAAAATTAGAAAAAGGGGGCTCTTATTAGAATATTATTCTGGTGAAAAAAACAACAGAGTTGAAAGATAAATTTCGGGTTCATGCTGACAGCCTGAAATGTTTATATCAACATATATATTTTTCCAGAATTTAATTGCCTATAATTAAGGGTGCATATAACATATGAGTGCGTATTATACGCGAATAAATAAGTCTTGTGTACATTGATCAATCCGATGGGGTGCTAATTGGGATTGTTCACTCGTCAATATATTAGCAAAATCACCGTGGGCGTTTATTAGTGCGTGGCGCTTATTACGTCGAATACGGTACCAGGGATTTATCTAGGATTGGGAAAATGACTTTGGGAAAAAATAGTTACTTTGTTCAAAATTGGGATTTTTAAAAGTTTTCAACTTTTAACTTTGTGTTGTAATTTTAACATTAAATACAATAATGTTAAATTAAGCCTTTTCTTTTTTTGGTTCTGTTATCAGTAGAATACAAGTCACCTTGACAAAGTCTTTACTTCAGTTATAAGACACGTGAAGATCCGGGGTAGAATAGATTTTTCAGCAACCCATGCTTGCCACAAAAGGTGACAATGCTTGTGGTAAGAGGCGACTTGGTTGATGCATGTCATTGATCCCAATTGCATGGATCAATGCTAATGATGTCAATCACTGGATTGTCTGGTCCAGACTCGATTATTTACAGACCGCCGTCATATAGCTTGAATATTGCTAAGTGCGGCGTTAAACAACAAACAGACAGACAGACAGACATCAGTTATAAATATACTTTCATGAAAATGGAAGTTTTTAATTCCCATTTGGACATTTCTACTGACAGTGACTGCAGCAAGCCTAGACAGTCCCTGTATACCTGCCCAGCAGTTCTCCAGCATACTTGCATGGTTCACAAATGACTGTGATGTTTCATAATGATTGCCCTGACTACGGCATCCCCATCTTACATAGCTCACTACATGCTAGACCTTCACGGTATAGGATAGACTACCGGAGCTACAGATAGGCTGCATATCTGCGTAAAATAACCCCCAAAATATTCAAAGCCCAATTACTTTCAATTAACTTGCGTACAGCAACGCATGCATTATATGAAAAACTCAAATGTATAAAAACAGCATGTGTAAATACCTAATGAAGCTTTTTCAGCATGCATACAACGGATCTAATTTCCGAAACACAATTACGAGCTAATTTACTTTCCTAGTCAAGCCTATATTTAGAACTGTTATATACATCTAAAACATAGTCTCATTTTTTTTAAATCTCAAAATGTTTACTCATTTTTGGAAAAACCATGAAGAGTGATGAATATATGAGTGAAAAAATATTGGTTACCCAATGAAAAATGTAAGAAACCAATTAAAATAGAAACCGACAAGTAAAAACTAAATTGTTCAAAAGTTATCTGGAGCTCTGGACTTCTTTTGAATAAGAATTTCCACTGCAACAATTTCTCAACCTTATTGGACAGAGACATGGTCTGAAGCATATGCAATGATACTTGTCATTAGGGGTTTATGAGGCTTAATCGACCAGTCATGTGATCTTCAGATTACATACAATCCATATTGGAAATGAAAGAATACATGCAAGTAACAAAAATGGTGCTGTGCAAAACGAACAGTCTCGATTGACGAGTTAAATGAGAAATAGGATTACAACGAAACATTTTCAAGAGAATAACAAATGGCAGGAAGAGATATTAACTCCACAAATGACTGTCTCTCATAATTTTTCCTTCCTAATGTGGAACTAACATAAAAAGGGAATTCACAGTTTGTTTATGGGCGAGACACTTCTGATAAAGGGAGACAATTTGCGGGGAGGTAACTCTTGTACCACAACAGTTCCGTCAAAGTGTTATGTTCACTGCAGTGAAATATTAAGTGTTATGTTCACTGCAATGAAAATATCACTTTTCTCAACTCATGAGAAAAAACATTGAATTAGCCTATAAAAAAAATATGCTTTTTTCCCGTGTTAGCCTGCGACAGATTTAAAATCCTCGGTGACGTTATTGATAAAATGTCTTTGTGCCCAGTTGCTCACATCAGCCACTGGATTGTCAACAAAGTATCTTAGCGCTACGAATGTCTTAAGCCTATGTTAAAAAATAAGAGCACTACGTTTCTCTGCAGCCATCCTACATAAAAGTCCGACACTCAGTGAATACAGTAGTCTGATGACAAATACTTACAATTCAAACACCAGGAAGATGAATGTTGGTGTTTCAAACACGTCATGGAGCTCAACTGAAACGAAACAAATATGACATGTACAGGATCATTCTGGTTAATGCAATGGCCATATTTCAACTACAGTACGTTCTGCATTCTTAAATGGTTCTTAGCCTGGTTCTTAGCATCTAAAATACAATTTTGCTTCAGAAAATGCATACTGATAGCATATGTCTTAAAAGCTGATAGACAATATCTGTTCCATAAATCTATATTACATTGGATGTTTTTTAAAAGTCATATTCATAATAAAAAAATTCAATCAGCTCTGCTGGGGCTATGAAATATAATAGCCCCTGTTACTAGATGCCACCATATACATCAGCAATCCCCCCCGAGATGGTATAGTTAAATGATGTAAGCATTCTAGATGTCATCAGGCTATAACTCTGGGGGCAGCACACTTCTTCAACTTAAACAACTGTCAGCCCACCCACACATTGTTGTAAGAAGATTGGCACAGAATAGATGTGAATATTTTTGTGTGAGTTCGACAATGTACATTCTGATATGTGGGTGTCTGTGACAATGTACGTTCTGATATGTGGGTGTCCGTGACAATGTACGTTCTGATATGTGGGTGTCCGTGACAATGTACGTTCTGATATGTGGGTGTCCGTGACAATGTACGTTCTGATATGTGGGTGTCCGTGACAATGTACGTTCTGATATGTGGGTGTCCGTGACAATGTACGTTCTGATACATGTGATATGTTGGTGTCCGTGACAATGTACGTTCTGATATGTGGGTGTCCGTGACAATGTACGTTCTGATACATGTGATATGTGGGTGTCCGTGACAATGTACGTTCTGATATGTGGGTGTCCGTGACAATGTACGTTCTGATATGTGGGTGTCCGTGACAATGTACGTTCTGATACATGTGATATGTGGATGTCCGTGACAATGTACGTTCTGATATGTGGGTGTCCGTGACAATGTACGTTCTGATACATGTGATATGTGGGTGTCTGTGACAATGTACGTTCTGATATGTGGGTGTCCGTGACAATGTACGTTCTGATACATGTGATATGTGGGTGTCCGTGACAATGTACGTTCTGATTCACGTGATATGTGGGTGTCTGTGACAATGTACGTTCTGATATGTGGGTGTCCGTGACAATGTACGTTCTGATATGTGGGTGTCCGTGACAATGTACGTTCTGATATGTTTGTGTCCATCACTGTGACAATGGACTTACTGATATTTGGGTGTCCATCACTGTGACAATGGACTTACTGATATTTGGGTGTCCGGCACTGTGACAATGAACTTACTGATATGTGGGTGTCCGGCACTGTGACCATGGACTTACTGATATGGGGGTGTCCGGCACTGTGACAATGAACTTACTGATATGTGGGTGTCCGGCACTGTGACCATGGACTTACTGATATGGGGGTGTCCGGCACTGTGACAATTGACTTACTGATATGTAGGTGTCTGGCACTGTGACAATTGACTTACTGATATGTAGGTGTCTGGCACTGTGACAATTGACTTACTGATATGTAGGTGTCTGGCACTGTGACAATTGACTTACTGATATGGGGGTGTCCGGCACTGTGACCATGGACTTACTGACATGTGGGTGTCCGGCACTGTGACAATGAACTTACTGATATGTGGGTGTCCGGCACTGTGACAATGGACTTACTGACATGTGGGTGTCCGGCACTGTGACAATGAACTTACTGATATGTGGGTGTCCGGCACTGTGACAATGGACTTACTGACATGTGGGTGTCCGGCACTGTGACAATGAACTTACTGATATGTGGGTGTCCGGCACTGTGACAATGGACTTACTGATATGTGGGTGTCCGGCACACATGCGCAGGATGTTGATCTCGCGGGAGGTGTCTCGCCTCAGCTGCTCCACCTGGTGTTCCTCACCCTTCTCCCCACTGATGTCGATGATCTTGACGGCGTACTCTGTCCCTGATGCCTTCTCCACACACCGCCGCACCGTGCTCGACACACCCCTTGAAACATACAGGTTGCAGTAGTGAATGAGTGAGTCAATGTTTTCAAATGCCCAGTCAGCATTCTGCTAGTCATCATTTTCCCGAGGCAAGGGAGTTAACTGACTCTAAAAGTCTAGTTTCCACCTTTGCCGAATTTGGCTGGACTTTCTGCGCTTGATTGTAACTCCATCAGTGTCTATTTCAATTTATGTCCCTTCTAAGTCCCTTAAACCGACCTATCAGGTTCAACCTTTCATATCACTTGCATTTGCTTCAAATAAAATGGTGGTGCCCAGTCAAGATGAACTCACCATTAATAAAGATCTTTAGTGTAATAAAATGCGTTTCACCATGCGAAGTGCATCAGATCACGTGAGCACCTTCATTAAAAACAAGAACAGATTTGGAAAATATATGTCAACGCCCAGTTGACAGTACACATGCTCTGCAAATTCTGCAATTGAACGAATTCGGCATGGAAGTTGCCATGTTGTTTATGGATCGGTGGTCACACTCGCTGACTTGGTTGATGCATGTCACTGTATCCCTATTGAGTAGATCAATGATCATGATGTCAATCACTGGATTAGTTACAGCCCGCCGTCATATAGCTGGAATATTCCCGAATGCAGAGCTTAACAATAAACACCTGAGCTCTTCTGTAATCACCGGTAAATGATTTGTTTTTTGTTTTTGTTCAATGCTGCACCAAGATGAGACCCAATCAGTTGATACAGGACGATAGATAAGTGTCCAGTACGCTGATCTTGTATTTTATATTGGAAAGAAAAGATAGATGCATGATGTAATATGTATTGAAAAGATCAAAATCTCAATGAAATATTCCAGCTATATGACTGTATGACCACTATGACTGCATGGCCACTATGACTGTATGACCACTATGACTGTATGACCACTATGACTGTATGACCACTATGACTGCATGACCACTATGACTGTATGACCACTATGACTGTATGACCACTGTATGACTGAATGACAATGATGACTGTATGACCACTATGACTGTATGACCACTATGACTGCATGACCACTATGACTGTATGACCACTATGACTGTATGACCACTATGACTGCATGACCACTGTGACTGTATGACCACTATGACTGCATGACCACTGTGACTGTATGACCACTATGACTGCATGACCACTATGACTGTATGACCACTATGACTGTATGACCACTGTATGACTGAATTACAATGATGACTGTATGACCACTATGACTGTATGACCACTATGACTGCATGACCACTATGACTGTATGACCACTATGACTGCATGACCACTATGACTGCATGACCACTGTGACTGTATGACCACTATGACTGCATGACCACTATGACTGTATGACCACTATGACTGCATGACCACTATGACTGTATGACCACTATGACTGTATGACCACTGTATGACTGAATGACAATGATGACTGTATGACCACTGTGACTGTATGACCACTAAATGACTGTATGACCACTGTGACTGTATGACCACTATGACTGTATGGCCACTGTATGACTGAATGACCACTGTGACTGTATGACCACTGTGACTGTATGCCCACTATGACTGTATGACCACTGTGACTGTATGACCACTATGACTGTATTTTGACCACTGTGACTGTATGACCATGATGACTGTATGACCACTGTGACTGTATGACCACTATGACTGTATGACCACTGTGACTGTATGACCACTATGGCTGTATGACCACTATGGCTGTATGACCACTGTATGACTGAATGACCACTGTGACTGTATGACCACTGTGACTGTATGACCACTATGACTGTATGACCACTGTGACTGTATGACCACTGTGACTGTATGACCACCAGACTGTATGACCACTATGGCTGTATGACCACTATGGCTGTATGACCACTGTATGACTGAATGACCACTATGACTGTATGACCACTGTGACTGTATGACCACTATGACTGTATGACCACTGTATGACTATGACCACTATGACTGTATGACCACTATGACTGTATGACCACTGTATGACTGTATGACCACTATGACTGTACAACCACTATGGCTGTATGACCACTGTATGACTGTATGACCACTATGACTGTATGACCACTGTGACTGTATGACCACTTTGACTGAATGACCACTGACTGTATGACCACTATGGCTGTATGACTACTGTATGACTGAATGACCACTATGACTGTATGACCACTGTGACTGTATGACCACTATGACCACTTTGACTGTATGACCACTATGACTGTATGACCACTATGACTGTATGACCACTATGACTGTATGACCACTGTGACTGTATGACCACTATGGCTGTATGACCACTGTATGACTGTATGACCACTATGACTGTATGACCACTATGACTGTATGACCACTATGACTGAATGACCACTATGACCACTATGACTGTATGACCACTGTGATTGTATGACCACTATGGCTGTATGACCACTGTGACTGTATGACCACTATGGCTGTATGACCACTGTATGACTGTATGACCACTATGGCTGTATGACCACTATGGCTGTATGACTGAATGACCACTATGACTGTATGACCACTGTGACTGTATGACCACAATGACTGAATGACCACTGACTGTATGACCACTATGGCTGTATGACCACTGTATGACTGAATGACCACTGTATGACTACTGTATGACCACTGCCAGCACGACTTACTGTGGCTGTACATGTGATAGGCAGTCAGTCATTCACACCAACCACCGTCATTGCTGGTAGCAGGATTTATTCAACACAGAAAATAGCAAACACCACACATGTGTATAAAATAGCAAACACCACACATGTATAAAATAGCAAACACCACACATATGTATAAAATAATGTCAGACAATGAGAGTATGAATGAGGCTGTACTGTATCAGGTGTTTTGTCCCGGGACCCACAGCAGTGTTACACAACAGCGATTGATAAATAGACGCCATCCACCGAGTTACATAGATTGACCGAGATCCATACAGCCCTACAAACACACTTCCTACTTCACCTGATTCAACAAGTTCTCCTGGAATGCCGTCTCAAGTTTTAAAGCACTAAGTCTCGCCTCGGACACATCTGGATCATGTGTTAAGACCGGCGTACAGAGGCAGCAGGAATCAATGCCCCAAACTGATCAAGCAGTGGGTACAGTGTTGAGTCTGAGCATGTATGCAGATGAGGTGTAGACGGCACTAGACATCACTGCAGTACTTGCAACAGGTCTCACGATTCCAGTCTTTACTAGGAAGTCAACAGGCTAATAATAATAATAATAACAACAACAACAACAACGCTTGAGCCTCCGTCCCCCTTTAACTGTCAACAGTTTCTCAACGAGTGAACTTCAATATCATCATTATCCAGTCAAACATCAAACATGTTACTTTACAGGGCTAGGATCATATTTTGAAGACCAAAATCGCAAAATGAAGAATTTGGCAACTGCATGGTAACTACGGTAACCATGATAACTATGGTAACTCATGTGTGCCTACTATTAAAGTAAGTTCTGATTGAAATGGTGAACTAAATGGTTGCCAAATAGAGGGCTGCATTGCAAAGAATATATTTCAAAGGATGAGATATCCCAAAGCAATTATAGTTCAAAAATGGAAAAAATTATTTGATAGTATATTGGTTAATAAAGTACCCCAAATTAAGTCTCCTGTGAACTGATTGCTATCAACACCGCTTTCAGTATTTCAGTTAAATCATGACGTGTCAGCTTAATGTGAAAGGAAAGTGATGCAAGTCTCAACATAGTCTGATATGAACATATGTTGGTTGGTTTGTTGTTTAACGCTGCACTCAGCAATATTCCAGCTATATGATGGCGGTCTGTAAATAATCGACTCTGGACCAGACAATCCAGTGATTGATATGAGCATCGATCCCGCATGCACGTCGCAATAATCTTGGACGCAACGTTAAACCCCATTTCACCTCACCTCACTTCCGGGGCAATTTTCAACACCTCACCCCCACCCCCAATTATGTATTTTATCAGACATAAAACTTTTGAACTGGTCCCTTAAGAAACAAGGAATCACACAAAGTGAATGTCTCCATCTGCAGCACATGAGGCTAAGTGTTTGGATGTGCAGCAGGTGGGGATGAAGTGGAATCATTTATTATTGCCTAGCTATTGCCTAGCACTTCTGGTGTCAGTGACACTGGATCAATTTGTATTCAGATCAGCCAACAGCTCTCCATCAAACACTGAAACATCAAAACTGCCAGGAATTGAAAGTTTGTCCCCACTGTGAATTACATCAACCTAGGATCAATGTTATCAGCCCTGTGACTGGTGCCTCACTCAGCATGGAGGCAGCAGTACATATAAACTGAGCCAAACTATAAACACACTTGACTGGCTCACACCAGATGACTTGACCTAGATACTTGACCTAGATACTTAACCGACTTTCCTCCCACTGTTTACATAGCTCCCATAGTAGTTCAGTGTCCCAGCTGGGATGGAGTGAGAACATTTGTACTGCATACATGTATTTCAATAATTCACCACGGTGACTGTTTTCTCCTGCAGCATTTTCCATCACTGAGAATCTGACATTAAGCCTTCATCCAAAGAAGTTTCAACACAAAGTAAACAGAAACTGACAAATAACAGAATTATGTTCACGAAATCATGTCAAAGAAAAGTTTGTAGGGGAATAAGGCTTGAGCACTGCCAGAGCAAAATTATTTGAAGTTGTTGAAATTTATAAAGTCAATGCCAGAGAATAACCAGTCCTGATTATCTTAAACCGATTCCATTGGGTGTAAAAGGCAAAATACCGATGAAGAATATAAGAATGGATCAATGAAATTGAGTGAGTGAGTGAGTTGGGTTTTACGCCGCTTTTAACAGTATTCCAGTCATATCGCGGCGTGTCAGCTTAATGTGGGAGCAAAGCCCGAAGTGATGCAGGTCTCAGACGTTTACCACTTTGGTGAAACCCACGAGCACGGGTATGGTGCTGACAAACCTAGAAACATAATCGGGGCGAACCGGGATTCGAACCCACAATCATAGGTTTCTGGTGTGCCCAAGGGGCACAGCGAATCGCAGCGCCTTAGACGACTGGGTCACCCGTGTCCCCGGATCACTGAAAACCAGTGATGACACCAGGTGTTCACAAAAAGGGTAAGCATGTTTGACAAAGAACCAAGCCCCTGTAGGGCTCCAGTAGGGCTCCAGTAGGGGCATGTAGAGACAACCAAGTCCCTGTAGGGCTCCAGTAGGGGCATGTAGGGACAACCAAGTCCCTGTAGGGCTCCAGTAGGGCTCCAGTAGGGGCATGTAGAGACAATCAAGTCCCTGTAGGGCTCCAGTAGGGCTCCAGTAGGGCTCCAGTAGGGGCATGTAGAGACAACCAAGTACCTGTAGGGCTCCAGTAGGGCTCCAGTAGGGCTCCAGTAGGGGCATGTAGAGACAACCAAGTCCCTGTAGGGCTCCAGTAGGGGCATGTAGAGACAATCAAGTCCCTGTAGGGCTCCAGTAGGGCCCCAGTAGGGGCATGTAGATACAACCAAGTCCCTGTAGGGCTCTAGTAGGGCTCTAGTAGGGCTCCAGTAGGGCTCCAGTAGGGGCATGTAGAGACAACCAAGTCCCAGTAGGGCTCCAGTAGGGCCCCAGAAGGGGCATGTAGAGACAACCAAGTCCCTGTAGGGCTCCAGTAGGGCTCCAGTAGGGGCATGTAGAGACAACCAAGTCCCTGTAGGGCTCTAGTAGGGCTCCAGTAGGGGCATGTAGAGACAACCAAGTCCCTGTAGGGCTCTAGTAGGGCTCCAGTAGGGCTCCAGTAGGGGCATGTAGAGACAATCAAGTCCCTGTAGGGCTCTAGTAGGGCTCCAGTAGGGCTCCAGTAGGGGCATGTAGATACAACCAAGTCCCTGTAGGGCTCCAGTAGGGCTCCAGTAGGGGCATGTAGAGACAACCAAGTCCCTGTAGGGCTCCAGTAGGGCTCCAGTAGGGGCATGTAGAGACAATCAAGCCCCTGTAGGGGTCTAGTAGGGCTCCAGTAGGGGCATGTAGAGACAACCAAGTCCCTGAAGGGCTCCAGCAGGGGCATGTAGAGACAACCAAGTCCCTGTAGGGCTCCAGTAGGGCTCCAGTAGGGGCATGTAGAGACAACCAAGTCCCTGTAGGGCTCCAGTAGGGCTCCAGTAGGGGCATGTAGAGACAACCAAGTCCCTGTAGGGCTCCAGTAGGGCTCCAGTAGGGGCATGTAGAGACAACCAAGTCCCTGTAGGGCTCCAGTAGGGCTCCAGTAGGGGCATGTAGAGACAACCAAGTCCCTGTAGGGCTCTAGTAGGGCTCCAGTAGGGGCATGTAGAGACAATCAAGTCCCTGTAGGGCTCTAGTAGGGCTCCAGTAGGGGCATGTAGAGACAACCAAGTCCCTGTAGGGCTCCAGTAGGGCTCCAGTAGGGGCATGTAGAGACAACCAAGTCCCTGTAGGGCTCCAGTAGGGCTCCAGTAGGGGCATGTAGAGACAATCAAGCCCCTGTAGGGGGTCAGCTGACAAACCAATATGAGTTTCAAACACTTCAATCAAGCTGGCTGGGACTGCAGATTGGCTAGGTGGCTCAATATAGACAAGTAGTTTATATTTTAATGAGCTTTATAATCTCTGACTGAGTGTAATTGATGACCCATTGACTCTTCACTAGTCATGCTAAAGATGCTAAGTGTTTTGAAGTATTTAAGTACTTTGCTGTTGCTAAAACACAAAACATGCAAAATGACACACTCAAAAACAACCAATAACGTTCGCAAAACAAACTCCACCCGATCCCACAAAAAAACCAAAAAAAAACAACAAAAAACCCTGGCAAATAATTGTCAAAACTCAGATGTCTCCGTCCCATTCAGATCTCACAACGCAATATTCTTAATAAAGTGTTAAAACTTAACAACAGTTCCGTGGTAAAAAGAAATTGGTTTTACAAACATGTCCAGAACAAATGTCAATCATCATCCAGACTCAATAATATTCACAAAAAATATTCCAATAAATATATAATCCAAAATTGTCAAGAGACAAAAGGCAACAGGACATTGACATAATTCCACCACCGTTTGATGAGACATTCTTCTATATTACTATCAAATTGCAAAATACATCTTTAGGACATTTTGCACGACAATCAGCCAATGTCCTAGAAAGTGAATGTCTAAGAAAGTGAATGTCCTAGAAAGTGAATGATATGAAACCTGACAAAGTCGACCAGTCTCAGGTCACAGTGACCAGCAGACCAACAGTGATTATTTCCCCCAATCAATGCCCCTTCTCCTGGAGGAGCCAACTCACCTGCCAATCACCTCCTCCAGAACGAACTTGTCCTGGTGAGCAGTGAACTCGGACACACACACATCCACCATCCCCATGATGCCAGCCTCTCCCTCTAACAATGTGGCAAAATCATCCAATCCAGAATTATCCTAATCCAAGTTCCATCACATCACAGAATGTCCGAACCAGGATCCTGTCATATCCAGCTAAACTATTCCTTCAGACAACCATAACTCAAACAAGGTTGTCAAGTTCACCGGATGCACAAACGTCAAATCCTTGCCTCAACCTGTGACTGTTTAATCAGATAAGACAGTGATGAAACATGTATAGAATCCCAGCCAGAAGTCCTAGTCTTCTCTTAGTCCAGGTGAACATGTTTCTCTGATCCAGACCCACTGTCTGAATGCAAGCACTTCCTGTATCAAGTGACAGTCAATACTTAATACTCATACTAGCAATACTTTCACACCTGTCACCTGAGGTCACACCTGATTAGATTTACCTCCTGGCATCAATTACAGGTTTGAGGTTTCAGCATGACGTCTTTATCAATATGTATGAGAAAGTTTAACACATAGACAAACACACAGCTTGTTGGAACATATATTCTCCCTGCATGTATCATTTGAAACCAGTAATTATGAATTACATATGTATTCCACATATGAGAAACACACCACGTTCGTATATCATATAGGTCTGCACTGAATGATGCATGAGAACTGAAGCACTGGCCTTATATACCACATATAAGCAGTATTATTGAAACAATAATTCCCCCTGTCTTAATAAGGAAAGCTATTAATATCTAGTTGGTCATTCCCCAAGCAGTATTGACTAAACAGAAGGCTGACTGTTTGTAATCAGAGCTGACATGTGTTTGATATATTTACCCTCCACAACAGATCTAGTTGTTGCCAGTTGGTATCCTTGTCAATATATGACGTGTAGTCTAACAATGGGTATTTAATACCAAGCCCAAGTGTTGAACATTAACCTCATTAGTCAGTTAGGCCCTGTCTAACAACCGTATGGTTTACGGATTAGCCGGTTACCTGGGGTGGGTCAATACCAAAATAAAAAAGATTTGAACATTAAAAGTTTGACAATGAATCTTGTGAAGCTTAATTACTGGGGACGACTGAAACAAGCAGACACTGTACCTTCACTGTGTTTTTGTTTTTGATTGTATGTATGACTGGAGTGGTGCTTATGCATTTCGTACGACTTGTTTACTAATCATGTCTGTGTTGACTTGGTAGAATAATCATGATCATGAAGTGAATGGTGAAATTGAATGATGGAATTGAATGGCGAAGTGGGATGGTGAAGTTGAATTGAGAAGTTGGATGGTGAAGTTGAATGATGAAATTGAATTGAGAAGTTAAATGATGAAATTGAATGATGAAATTGAATTGAGAAGTTGAATGATGAAATTGAATGGTGAAATTGAATTGAGAAGTTGAATGATGAAATTGAGTGGTGAAGTGGGATGGTTAAGTTGAATTGAGAAGCTGAATGGTGACGTTGAATGATGAAGTTGAATGATGAAATTGAATGATGAAGTTGAATGATGAAATTGAATTGAGAAGTTGAATGGCAAAGATGAATGGTAAAATTGAATCATGTATTTTATTTGACATTGTTTGGATCCCCGGTTGATCAGCAAAGCAAAAACTAAGTTTTTTTAAGTATCTTTTGAGGAATAAGTATCAAGGTTTCCACTAAGAGATCTTGAACACTGAGTTGACCATAACGCACAAACGTTAACACAGACCTATGATCGTAGCGTGAGCAAGGCCCATCAGCAGAAGTGTTTATCCTGTTCCTAATATATGGGCAGTGCTCAGAGACTAAACTATGCACTTAATTATATTTGTTTGAAATGGTCAACTTTTGTTTTTCCTTTGGTAGCTGTGTTTTGGATCAAGCCAATAATCCATCCAATAACAAGTGTCAGAAATGTAAAAATAAAGAAGAAAAATCTCCTTCAAATCAGAATCTTCTGGTTCATTCCACTGACACGTAAACCAAAAAATATAAGTATGGCCTCATTTTGCTGAGCACGGCAATGAAGGAGGCGCTAGGACAACAACGCAGTTCCGTCATCCACTTTGATAGCATGAACTCCTTCATGTATTTAAATAGCTCTGGGAAGGTGACTGATATTGTTATTCTGGTAAGTTTAAATGACACCACGATATGAATAGACGGCATGACGTCACTCAGTGTGCATCCTGGTGAGCAGGACCATACCAGGAACTAATCACTAGACAGATTAGATAATCTCTTGTCAATCGGCTGTAACCCATCTTCATCATGTTCATACATGTCTAGTCCAAAGTAGAATGTTTAGGTGATCAAAAATTAATTATTAAATATTTATAAAGTTTTCATTCACGTGAGGCAAATTTGTATATTTGAAATTAATGTGTCACCATATATATACATAAACAGGTAGAATTCTTGATGTTTAAGTGACCAAAAACTACTTATTAAATATTAATAAAAAAAATTCAATCACGAGAGGCATATTTGAAAATTTGAAATTAAAGTATCACCATATATATATACATATATACAGTAGGGCTGTTACGATTCACTCATGTATTCGGTGAATCGAACTGTATCCATTCATGAATTGAATTCGTTATTTGTGGCCACTAGAATCGAATATTTATGAATATGCAAGCATGTCCATTCACATACCCTGTACCTAAAAATATCTATAAGAACATAGATTTCTTTAAAGACAACACTCTTATAATATATAATTTGACAGTATTGTGGTCACTGGTCATTGTCGCATTTGAGCAGATACTAGCACCTGGATAAGTGCAGTATCTAAATGTATAATATATCTATAATTAACAATCATGTCAAATAATTTATGTTGTTAATGTTTCACTGAATATAACAAATAATACTTCAGCTGCTGACTTGTTATTGTATTCGTGAATTAATATTCGTATTCGTTACCCTATATTCGTGATACGAATTGTATTCGCCTCATTGTGTATTCGTTGCAGCCCTAATATACAGGTAGAATTCTTGATGATTAGGTGACCAAAAACTAATTATCAAATATTAATACAAAGTTTTCAATCACATGAGGCATATTTGTATATTTGAAATTATATATATACCATATATCAGATATATACATACATATTGTTATAATGTTGTGAATAAATAAAAATGAAATGTCTACGGTATTAGTTAGAATCATGGAATGTACCAAGAACAATCGTGGTGGAATGAAGATCTGCTTTGAAGGTTGCATGTATATCCAGCGCTACACAAGAAAGTGTGGTTTTACGCCGCTTTTAGAAATATTCCAGCAATATCACAGCAGGGGACACCACCGTCTTGTAGAGTTGCCCTTACCTCTGACGTTAACTGTAGTGATGTTGGATCTACTTTCCCCCACAATCACGACAAAGATGGCCACGGACTACTCGTCACCAAGATCATCACCAATATGATGAGTGAGTGAGTGAGTTTAGTTTTATGCCACTTTTAGCAATATTACAGCAATATCATGGCAGGGACACCAGAAATGGGCTTCACACATTGTACCCATGTCGGGAATCGAACTCAGGTTTTCGACGTGACGAGCGAACGCTTTAACTAGTAGGCTACCCCACCGCCCCTGAAGAAACAAGAGTCACTCAGGTACTGACACAGTTGCTGCAAGATGAGTGAGTGAGTGAGTGAGTATGGTTTTACGCCGCTTTTAGCAATATTCCAGCAATATCACGGGCGGGGGACACCAAAAAAGGGATTCACACATTGTACCCATGTCGGGAATCGAACCAGGGTCTTCGGCGTGACGAGTGAACGCTTTAACCACAAGGCTACCCGACCGCCCCTGCTGCAAGATGAAGGCCGACCCCCAGGCAATTGTGTCAAGAGAACAAGACAAGACCACCAGAAGTGACTACAACACTTGTATTGATCATACACAAATAGACCAAGGTCAAACGTGCCTCTGTTCACCCAGCAGTGAATGGGTAGCCAGTAGGATGAGATGGCAATGTCTTTAAACCTTCTGGTATCTCACAGGCAGCTTGGATAGTATACTTCCTGTGAGAATCGATCAAGTGAGCTGTTCCACTGATTGGGGAATTAATAATGAAAGGTTTTGAGCAATCCCCTGTATGGTGTGGAAATATAGTGCAATATAGATGGCACCCAGGTGGGAATTCAAACCCAGTGGGGTGAACGACCACCACACCTCCCCACTGCAAGTCAAAGAGACGTTTTTCACATTTTTTTTCACTGTACTTTTTAAAAATCTTTACCAGGCCATCAAATAGGTTTTCAACACGGGTCGATGGTTCTGGTAAACAGCCTCTGGTTATAATCAGCCTTACGGTTAGAGACGTTCCCACCTCTATCAATCATCTACAGGAATGCCATACAAGGACATATCGGTTGTTATCATAATGTCGGCTACTACGCACCGTCGGCCAAGCCTGTGTCCTATGGTCAAGATAAGGTTAATCAAGCCCCACACTGTGGTCAGACAGGTGTGTTGTCAGACAGGTGTGTTGTCAGACAGGTGTGTTGTTGCACGGATGTATCCTCGGGCAACTGAGCTGGGGTCAGCCAGTCAACAGGTGTGAAATAAGATTACCTGACCATGTTGACATGCCTAATTGCCTGATCTACAATTAATCTCTAATCACATCTATTCAAGAACACAACAAAAGACCACTGCTTGGGATTTCACAGTTAATGACAACAGAATGATAACTCAACATGCCAAAGGCCTGACTTTTGAGGGGGAAATCCAATTTCAAATATTTTTTGTGATTTCTTTACAATATTCAGTCAGAAGTGAAAGCAGTAGGCTGGTCCATTGATAAATACACTGGTCCACTAGACAGCCATGTTGGTCCACTAGACAGCCATGTTGGTCCACTAGACAACCATGTCAGGGTTAGAAACTAGCAGTTTTCGTCCACTAGTCCTTATAAAGATTACATATAGCAAAACCCTTAAAATGGGCCAATTTCTACTAGTCCTTAGGATACCTTTACTATTGGGCAGTTTGGTAAGGACTATAGGACTAGTGCTAATTTCTAACGCTGCATGTTGGTCCACTAGACAAACTTCAGTAAACATTAATGAAGACCAGTAGATTCTTAAATCAAAGTGGCCCAAATACGAAAAGTAACTGTCAAAATTTGGCTACTTTGTGACTAATTGAGTGAGTTGGGTTTAACGCCGCTTTTTACAATATTCCAGTTATATCACGGCGTGTCAGCTTAATGTGGGAGGAAAGCCCGAAGTGATGCAGGTCTCAGACGTTTACCACTTCTGTGAAACCCATGAGCACAGGTATGGTGCTGACAAACCTAAAAACATAATCGGGGCGAACCGGGATTCGAACCCACACTGTTAGATTTCTGGCGTGCCCAAGGGACGCGACTCTGCATAGCGTATCACGGCCGTCGGTGCCCCACTTTGTGACTAAAGAGACAAGACAGCTATCAAGCAAATATTTTCGATACAAAGTAAAATTTAGTGAAATCCATTATTTTACATACACTTAGTCATTTGTCTGTGGGAGCATTCATAATGCTATGACTGCAGTATAAAGTTGTATAGTCCGTTGGAAACTATTGCCAAATCTTTTTAAGTCTTCTCGTCCAAACTTCATATCATTTTCAGTATTTTTACGTGCTTTGACATGGACCATCAGTTGCCAGTGAGTGAGTTTGGTCCAATGCCGCTTTGAACAGTATTCCAGTTATATCGCAGCGTGTCAGCTTAATGTGGGAGGAAAGCCCGAAGTGATGCAGGTCTCAGACGTTTACCACTTCTGTGAAACCCACGAGCACGGGTATGGTGCTGACAAACCTAAAAACATAATCGGGGCGAACCGGGATTCGAACCCACACTGTTAGATTTCTGGCGTGCCCAAGGGACGCGACTCTGCATAGCGTATCACGGCCGTCGGTGCCCCACTTTGTGACTAAAGAGACAAGACAGCTATCAAGCAAATATTTTCGATACAAAGTAAAATTTAGTGAAATCCATTATTTTACATACACTTAGTCATTTGTCTGTAGGAGCATTCATAATGCTATGACTGCAGTATAAAGTTGTATAGTCCGTTGGAAACTATTGCCAAATCTTTTTAAGTCTTCTCGTCCAAACTTCATATCATTTTCAGTATTTTTACGTGCTTTGACATGGACCATCAGTTGCCAGTGAGTGAGTTTGGTCCAATGCCGCTTTGAACAGTATTCCAGTTATATCGCGGCGTGTCAGCTTAATGTGGGAGGAAAGCCCGAAGTGATGCAGGTCTCAGACGTTTACCACTTCTGTGAAACCCACGAGCACGGGTATGGTGCTGACAAACCTAGAAACATAGCCAGGCCAAACCAGGATTCAAACCCACAATCATAGGTTTCTGGCGTGCCCAAGGGACGCAACTCTGCACAGCGAATTGTACCTTAGACAACTGGGCCACCTGTGTCCCTGAACAGTTAGAGGCTGAGCCCACCTGACCGAACACAATTTTAATAGCCTCTGCTTCAGATTAATTAAGTCACAGACTGCTACTGTATTGTACCATAAGAGAGTAGAAGTGAACCCCATGGTATAAAGTCCTACAGTGAAGATGATGATGGATGATCAGCAACCACAGCTTTACCCACGATTCCAAACTAAGTGCCCTTAGCCATGTTAGCAGGCATACTGGGAAACAATCATGATGTTGTTAAAAACTGGAATTTTATTCTGTTCTTATTTTCGTTAATTCTGAGGTTTGTTATTCACATTAGAATTTTGACTGTCATTTGCTGCAGACTTGGAGCCAAATATCAGCCTTTGAGTAGGTTTTGTTTATTTGTTGTTTAACTCAGCAATATTCCAGCTATATGACGGAGGTCTGTAAGTAATCATGTCTCGACCAGACAATCCAGTGATTGACAACATGAGCATCGATCCACGCAATCCCATAAGTCCCTTTGAGCAGATCTAGATACCGTGTTCCCGCTGGCTTTTGAAACTGCCAGTCCTTGTGGACAGGCAACTCTCAAAATTACCAGTCCCCCCCAACTTTTGCCAGTCCCAACTTTCAACAAATAAAAAAAATGTATGAAAATTATTTAGTTTTAATTCTTTCAACATCATGCTCAGTGCAAAGATGTCATCTCTGAAGTAACTTAGTTAGATCTTTATGTCATTCACACAAACTTCAGTCACAATTTTCTCTCTCTTTTTTAATATTTTGAGACAAAGTCGCCACAAATGGATATTTAACTAGAAATAGACAAGGGGAAACCCTGATGGCAACAGACAAGCTGACTTTGTTTGAAAAATGTACTTATATGAATATCACCAATGTTTTGTTCAACAACAACGATTTATATAAGATACTTTATTTGCCGGTCCACAGGGACTGGCAGTCACATGAATTACCGGTCCAAGCCAAAGTTAACTGGTAAAAAACTGGTAATTACCGGTAAACGGGAACGCTGAGATATATTTCCGGTAACACCAACACACGTTCTGAAGAATACCATGGTGTCCTCCTCGGATTTGGCTGCTCCGTCATGTCCCTATCTCACCCCACAGACTGGACTGGCCAACATGGTCAACAGGGTCAAAGGTCTCTGCATGTCCGCATGTTTACTGACAGCAGTGCATGTCACTGACAATTTGTTGACTGATAATCCAACCTGTAACCTTGACCTTGGACTAGTGTATATTGTCTGACCCTAATTTGATGTTTACTCCCACATGTTCACTTTGCCTTGGTCTGTGGTCTACATGGTATGAGCCAATATTTCATTCTTAATTGGGTTAATCATGTAAATAAAAAATTTGCTGAGATAGATAACCCCAAAACAAGCCAATCAGTTTGTAACAACATTTCAGAACTACCTTTTGCCCCTTCATCAAATGAATACTGGTGCAAGACGTTGCCACAAGACGTTGTTACAAACAATACACAAGTTATGAATACACAATGCCATTTAGAAAGTGGTCAAAGGTAACATATTTTATATTTGGGATAACATTTTCATAGTAAAGCATGAATTCTAGTACTTTATTAGGTTACGTCCCATCCGAGATTCGAACCCCCACTCTTAGAGAGAGGCACCTCATTGCCAGCACACAAAGTCAGTGATCTAACCCACAATATATGTGAAAGCCTCGATGGCTGAGTCACCTGAGTGGGTTAGATTGCTTTCTGTGCTGGCGATTAGGTGCCTCACTCTAGGAGTGTGGTGTACGAATACCGGAATGGACTCAACCCAAGAAAGTACTAGAAGTTGTACTTCACTAAAAAGAGTTATCCCAAATATAACATTTGTTACATAAAGAAGTTATCCATAATAGTTTCACGTCTTCATTTTCTTCCAACTTCTAAATGGCCATCAAAGACTCAGTCAATGATATTGATGCCCAAATCAGCAAATTGAATCGAATATGGAGTCTAACTTCGGCCCTAATACTTATCATCCCCTGAGTTTGTTTGTTGTTGAACTCTGTACGGAACATTATTCCAACTATATGACGGAGGCCTGTAACAAATTAGAATCTGGATCAGACAATCCAATGATTGTTATAATTAGCAATGTTCCCCAACACACATTCAACCATTATACAAGTCAGCAAATCTGATCATCCGATTCATTCAATTGCCTCTTACAACCAACATAGGCTGCAGGCTTATAGACTAGCGCTTAGTCTCTGAAAAAATATAGTTTTGATAGAAACAAAAAATTCTGTTTAAGTTGTCTTCAGCAACCCATGCTTGTCATAAGAGGCGACTATGCTTATCGTAAGAGGCGACAAACAGGATTGGGTGGTCAGGTTCCCTGACTTGGTTGATGCATGTCATCGTATCCCAATTACTTAGATTAATGCTCATGATGTCAATCACAGGATTGTCTCATCCAGACTTGATCATTTACAGACCACTGTCATAGAGCTGGAATATCGCTTAGTGCGGTGTTAAACAACAAACAAACAAACAAACTACAAAAGCCAAATGACAGGAACTGTTTACAACACACTTGACACAACGATACTTTAAGCCCCCGTTACACTATCAAAAAATCTCACAAGAACTTAGTTAAAGTCCATTTTGACAAAGTTTTTGAATGACTTTGATGGAATAGAAACCGATCCTATTTCTCATCAAACTTTGATCAAAGTTTGATGACCTTCATTCAATTTAGCCAATCAGACTGCAAGGAACATTTACCCCTTTTCAACCGGAAGTGCAAAGAGTCAAGTCAAAATGAGCCAACTATTTTGGACTGACGAGATGTTGGAAGAATTAATTGATTTGATCCAACAACAAGCAGCCATTCTCGGGACCAAACATGCCCTTGCCCACCCCGATGCCACCTTCTCAACATGGCAATACACAAAATACTCATAACAACAGCAAAACGTTCTTCGTCAGTAGCATCCATCTTGGCAAGATAATTCCCGCCCAAACTTTGACGGCCTATCAAAAACTTTGATGAGTAACCATGGTAACAATGGAACTCTTCTCAACAACATGTGATAATCACTGCTCACTCCTACTGCAGCAAGCAGATTACTGTAGCAGTGGACTACAAACACGTCATGATATGCAGACACATGTCAAGGGTGTGTGGAATAAAACTACATATCATCAACCAACCATTGACATATTTTCTAAATCTATGTCATTTCTTAACATTTGTTTCAAATAGCTACTAAAGTGGGTAAAACAGTAACCTCATAATATTTATTGTCCTTTTCAAGGTTCACATAGAACTAAACTACACAGGTCTGATATATAAACTACAGTTGTAATAAACTCAGAGGGCCCATTAATTTTAGTTTGTTATAACAGTAGTCCTTTATAAGCATATACGCAGCAAATGACAAAAAAACCAACAGTTCGTTATATCCCCCAGTTCGTTATAAGCGTGTTTGTTATAAACGTAGTTATAAACGTGTTCGTTATAAACGTAGTTGACTGTAGTTTTTGAACTGTCTAACGTTTAATTTTTTTGTTTTTTTCCATGTTCTAGGAAAAACAGTTTTTTATATGATCATCTAAAAACTGATAAAAATCAAATTTAAGAATCATTCTTAACAATTAGCAATGGCCTTCAATAATAACATGTCAAGTTAACAAAATTGAGAATTCCAACAAAAAATAGAATTCTTCCAACACAATCAAAGATTCCTCTCTGTACCAAGCGAGACATCCTTAAGGCTTAACATCATATATTTTTCATAAATAAAAAAAATAAATACCAAAATGTTACGACTTACTTTCCCAGAACTTCTTTGGGCTCATACTTGGCATAGAACTCTTTGGCCTTGTCCTGGGAGGGCAAGTCAGGGTCAAGGTCATCGCTTTGTGTCATCGTGGATGAGGGAGGGAGCTGTCTAACTGCTGATACAAGCTGGAGCTATAGGTGTCACTAAGGTGTCACTAAGGTGTCCCTACACGGGTCCTGCATCTGGAACACACAATGACAGGGTGAGACACCAAAAAAACAATAAATATCATGATTAAAAAACTCTGGCCAAAATACATCTCCAACACTCACTTGAAATACATCACAGCAGTCATAACAAATATCCCGTCTGTCTGCAATGGGGAAGTGTCACTCGACTCAATATTCGCCTCCGTAACCTACACCAAGGATGCTCAGCCCATCACGTTCTCACGTGGAGTCACCACTGGGCAATTAAAAGAAAACGTTATGAAATCTTTTAGGATACACCAGAGAATACACTCGGTCTGTCGCACATTATCTGCACTAACAACTGATACAGCAGCAAATGTGTGTCATCGGAAGTGCAATATAGAATGTGTGAAGAAGAGTGGAGGACAGCCATGGAATTACCAAACAGCAAACGGCTGGATTAGCTGTGGGCTATTGTAGCTTGTTTGTTTGTTGTTTAACACCGCACTCAGCAATATTCCAGCTATATGACAGCAGTCTGTAAATAATCGAGTCTGGACCAGACAATCCAGTGGTTGATATCATGAGCATCGTTCCATGCAATTGGGATACGATGACATGCATCAACCAAGTCAGCGAGCCTGACCACCCGATCCCGTAAGTCGCCTCTAACGACAAGCATAGTCGCCTCTTACGACAAGCATAGTCGCCTTTTACGGCAAAAATGGGTTGCTGAAGACCTATTCTTCGCCAAATTTTCACTGGTCTTTTCCACTTCTGTAAAAGCCTGGTACAGTCATTTATATTGTGTGTAATATATGTGAAAATGTACACGTTTTTACCAATGTTAAACAGTCTCTCATAACTCTCATAAGTGGCTCATTACTCTATATGCTTTTATACCAATATATTTTTAAAGAGTTTATTCCCCATGTTAATTAAACTATATTCAGTAATACAATGTGCAAAGAAAGCAACACATGTAACCCATAATTGACTAGAAAATAGTCTTTTTATTAAGCTGTAAGCGACAGGAAGCAAAGAACACATTAAAACTCAATCGATAATAATTTTGATACCATGGTTACTGCTAGGATGATTTTATTCACATTCCAGTGCTTTAAAAAGACTGTCAATAAATTTGAGGACTTTTCATCGGTCATCGTTAAATTCCAGCACTTTTCAACTCTGTGCAAACATTGTTATATTCAGATGAGAAAAATACATATGATAATATACTAAAAAAATGAAGGGCACAGCAGATATAATAATAATAATCAAATAACATGATGGATGGGTATAAATTGTATGAATATATAGACAACCACGTGTCCTTTTGCATTGTCTAGAATGTTTACAGACATTTCTAGTACCAGGTGTCTTGGTTAACCAGCTGAACTGATGTCCAAGCTGTTTCAGTGATAAATGTTTTGACTAATCCTTCCAATAACAAATGTGTTCTTACAATGTTCACATTTTGACAAATCCTTCTAATAATGATCACGTTTCGACTAATCCTTCCAATCAAAAGCTCCACCCAGGTGATAGGCTCTATAGTTAACTGTCTCAATGACTTTTCACTTGTATTGTTTTTCTGGGACACATTTTACGATATTGTTGAAGTATAAGCATATTATATGAAAATAATGTAAACCTAGATTCCACTGCACAAGGAATATCCAACGAACCTTTTACTAATGTGTACTTTCTGTTTAAACATGTTGAAGTTTACAACACTAATTCATTGAAACATTCATTCACACTTCATCTGTGTACCCGTGAAGATCTGGTTTAGAATAGGTCTTCAGCAACCCATTCTTGCCGTAATAGGTGACTATGCTTGTCGTAAGAGGCAACAAACAGGATCGGGTGGTCAGGCTCGCTGACTTGGTTGAAGCATGTCTTCGATCCCAATTGTGTGGATCGATGCTCATGATATCAATCACTGGATTGTCTGGTCCAGATTCGATTATTTACAAACATAGCTGGAATATTGCTAAACACGCCGGGTAAAACAACAACCCCCCCAAAAAAAACCTTCATCGGTGTGATCTAGTGTCATCTTGATTAAGCAGTCGAGCTCCAGATAAATTTTGAGCAATTGAGTTTTTACTCTAGGGTTTCTTTTTTAATTGGGTTATTACATTTTCATTGGGTAACCAATATTTTTTCACTCATCTATTCATCACTCTATTGTTTTTTTCCCAAATTAGGGAACATTTTAAGATTTTTAAAAATGAAATAATGTTTTCGATGTATATAACTGTTCTAATAGCGATCAGCTGCTTCGCTTAGGGTTATTATGATTTTAAATATATTTAGTAGAAGCTGCAACTAAAATAACAAGATATTGGAATATGTTATTCCTGATAAAAAAAATAGTTTCAGATACAGAATAGAATCACCGGTAGATTCCAAGAAAACATGTGTACAGCTGACTGCTGTGTCCGGGTTAGTTTACAAGAACATACACAAGGTAATCTTAATCCCTGGATGTAAAACAATGCCTAGCAGAACGAAAAATACAATTTAAACAACAAACCAACATGTCTGGTAATTTTTTATATCAAATTTCAAATTTGTACTGACCAAGTTTCTCATCACCCATTTGTTTACCGGACTTCGCAGAAGGGGTACGGTGTAATTTTGTTCTGCGCACAATTTTCAATTTTTATTTTTCCAAAATACTGAATCTGCTAGAGAGGTGTGCGTAATATGTTTGGGTGCGCACTATACTCAAGAAAATACAGTAGGCTTGACTTGGAAAGTAAATTAGCTTGTAATTGTGTTTCGGGAAATTAGCTCCTTTGCACGCATGCTGAAAAAGCTTCATTGGGTATTTACTCATGCTGTTTTAATCAAGTGTTTATACATTTGTGTTTTTCATATAATGCATGCGTTTCTGTACGCAAGTTAATTGAAAGTAATTGGGTTTTGAATATTTTTGGGGGTATTTTACGCAAATACACAGCTTATCTGTAGCTCTGATTAAGTCAAGGAGATGATCGATCATTATGTGGGAAGCATTCCCAATGCAACCAGATACTTTTGGGCCCACTAACCACATGTAACAAACACCAGAATTACCGTCAAAGAGACCTCAATCTCCTGGAAATGAATACGATATTAATTGCTCCCCTGGCTACACAACAAAACGTGTTACACACTCGTCTGGCGAGATAGGCGAGAACAGGGCGTAGTCACATGCAACCAACTCACGCTCAGTTACTGAGGGGGGTTTCATAGGCGCCAGACAAGTGAAGATCCAGGTAGAATTGGTCTTCAGCAACCCATGCTTGCTGTAAAAGGCGCCTATGCTTGTCGTAACCGGATCGGGTGGTCAGACTCGCTGACTTGTTTGATGCATGTCATCGATCCCAATTGTGTGGATCGATGCTCATGATATTAATCACTGGATTGTCTGGCCCAGGCTCGATTATTTACAGACTGCCATCATTATATATAGTTGGAATATTGCTCAGTGCAGTGTTAAACAACAAACAAAACAGATTACAAGATGTCTAAATTACTAGTTTTGGTAAAGCACAACCATTCAATATAGTGTTAAGATCAACTCACTCAGAGTAGAAGAAAAGCTTTTTTCTTACATCATTATAAATGGCCCAGGAACAGAAATTTTCAGATACATTTTCATGTATATATCCTGACAGTCACATATAACTGTGTACTTAATGGAAAATAAGCAGAATGAAAATAGGTTAATAGAAAATCTGCTGATCATGCATATTTATTTGTTCATCATTTCCCATGTGTCTGTCCAGCCTCCTGGTACAAATTTCTCACTGGCTTCACATAGTATAACATGTCAAGTGGTTCCTTCATTAAAAAATATAAGTGATTACTAAGCGTACCTTAAGGCATTGTTAACGCATTCTAAGGCCACGATTTTTTACAGGAAAATACCTGTCGTTAGTTGGGGATTAAGAAAAAAAAGCAATTCAATTCCCCCCACCACCACCCATTACCATGACTGGTATAAATAATTAAAATGGTTTAATGTGGGAATAGTGTTGTGGTTGGCTGGTTTGTTTGTTTGTTTGTTTGTTGTTTAACCCCACACTCAGCAATACTCCAGCTATATGACAGGGGTCTGTGAATAATCAAGTCTGGACCAGACAACCCAGTGATTGTGCATCTACGTATACACGTCCTATCAATTTCAAGAAAAAAACCTTTGTTTTGACTCTGATGTTTAACATAAGTCAAATTCAGTGGTCCTTGTTTCGAACATATTTTTTCTGAGCAATATGATATCAGCATGATCAGCGTATCGTCAGGATAAAATAAAAAGAGCAAATTCAGAATTTTGTTTTCCATTTCAACAGTCAGTGGGTCAGTGGGTCAATTTACAGTCAGTGGGTCCATAAACCAAGTTTAAAAAAAGAGTGGTCTAACAATTCCATCACGCTTTTAACCACGGCACTGCCCCTTTAATACAAGAACATTCGAAACCTGAGAGGTCATGTCCGCTTGAATCAGGTGACTGTCTCTGTCAGTGTGCAATATGCATGTCTCCCTCAGACTGTCTACATGCAAGGAGCGTGTCAATCACGGGGACAATGTCAGCACAACCTTCACTCATTTGTTTTATTTAAACAGAAACAAGTAGCATGACGCTGTGACGCACGGATGGTGCATACCAATTTATACAATGAATAGAAAGTTTCAAAAAGAAAAAGTCCTAAACAGCTATATATTAAAGCTTACACTTCATATGTTCTCCACACAGTAAAACCTTGCCTTACAATAAGAATTAAATATCAATGTCACCTTCATAAAATATCAAGTCTTTGAAAGGTATTTTGAAGTGATACACATAAGGAAGAGAATTTATGGATGGCAACTTCCTCAATAATTTACATATGGGATTACATGTAATAAATTACTAATAAATTGATGGTAGATATGACTCGACTGAAATCCCTCTAGTTTTGAAAGTGAGAAATCAGTTTAACATTAAACATCACATTCCTGGATGCAAGATGCGAGCTACAAACTGGTGTTTCTGACAAAACACAACACTGCCATAAACATGATAACTGCTTTTGGCACAACCCCTACATTGCTGTTGTACTCTGCTCAGTGGGAGTCAAAACAGCTGTTATTTCCTTCTTGCAGCAGCGCTTATGAATCAAAACATACACAAGAGTGAGTATAGTTTTACGCCGCGACAAGCGAACACTTTAACCACCAGGCTACCCGACCACCCACATCCACTGGAATATTTTCCCTCATCCTTGAGCTCTGTTAGTGTTTATGTTGTGTTTACACTTGCAAAGAACCTGAAATCCCCAAACTCATTGTAAGGTGTTAATTGTGTCATGGATATTGATTTTGTTCACCTACAGGTGTATCATGACAGTTAGACATTAGCCTACTAATGACTTATTGATATCTGTGTTACGGCGATCAACCAATCGCCTATAACCATATGTGTCACAATGGTCAGCCATTTGCCTACTTGCATCTCAAGTGACAGTCAATTGTCACCTGTGACACAAGGACCTGCCATTTGTCTATCTGTCACAGGGGTCAGCTATCTGCCTATCTGTGTCACAGGGGTCAGCTATCTGCCTATCTGTGTCACAGGGGTCAGCTATGTGCCTAACTGTATCACAGAGGTCAGTAATTTGCATATCTGGTCACAAGGGTCAGCTATGTGCCTATCTGTGTCACAGAGGTCAGCTAAGTGCCTACTTGTGTCACAGGGGTCAGCAATTTGCCTATCTGTGTCACAGGGGTCAGCTATGTGCCTACCTGTGTCACAGAGGTCAGCAATTTGCCTATCTGTGTCACAGAGGTCAGCTAAGTGCCTACTTGTGTCACAGCACAGGGGTCAGCAATTTGCCTATCTGTGTCACAGGGGTCAGCCATGTGCCTACCTGTGTCACAACAGTCCGTCATACACTTACCAGGGATAGAAACTAACTGTTTTAGTCCACAAGTCCTTATAATGACAGCACATAACAAAACCCTTAAAAATGACAAATTTCTACTAGTCCTTACCATACCTTAACTATTGGGCAGTTTGGCAAGGACTATAGGACTAGTGCCAATTTCTAACGCTGCTTACCTGTCTACATCCACTGCCGATGTGACCATCTGAGATGTGTGTCTAGTGCAGAGTACTGAGTGAGGCGGGTGACTCACGGCACACTGACCCTAGCGTCTACCCACACCATACTCCTGGCAAGGTTGTTTACTAACACTCAAGTTCACAGACAAAACTCTCATTATGACGTGATATCCTTAGATTCTGCCCAACATATGACTCTTACTTCCTGCATGATCAATACGGAACAGATCATATTGACCCAGTCTCATGTTATTCCATGTGGAGCGGCTTTGCTAATGCCAGCAGGAGGAAATATAGAGTACTTAGTAGTAGTGGTGATCAGCATGTGGAACCCAATGTAAAACACGTCTGGATGTCTGAATCCTGGCAGGGGGTGTTTCTACACTGCTATCTCACTGGGGACAGCTGAAGGGTTAAGTCTGAATGAGCTGGTGCTCTGTGTGTGTGCCATATCAACATTCCAGTCTGTGAGTCTCCCAGTTACGTATCCCCTCATCACTGATCCGCAGACCTAGTACTGATATACATTTTATTTGTTGCAGCACCAGTGTCTGAAATAACTGCCTACCCCTTGCCCATGACAAGTAACTTTTCTGTCGGACTGCATGACACTTTCCTCCACCTGCCTGACTGTCTAGCAGATAGATTTGTTTGTTTGTTTGTTTGTTATCTTAAGGCTGCACTCAGCAATATTTCAGCTATATAACGGCGGTCTGTAAATAATCGAGTCTGATCAGACAATCCAATGATTGACATCATGAACATCAATCCACGCAATTGGGATCGATGACATGCATCAACCAAGTCAGCAAGCCTGACCACCCAATCCCGTTAGTGAGTGAGTATGGTTTTACGCCGCTTTTAGCAATATTCCAGCAATATCACGGCGGGGGACACCAGAAATGGGCTTCACACATTGTACCCATGTCGGGAATCGAACCCGGTTCTTCGGAGTGACGAGCGAACGCTTTAACCACTAGGCTACCCGACCGCCCCCAATCCCGTTAGTCATCTCTTACGACAAGCATAGTTGTATGCTCCTTGTATAGATTCTCTAGTGATTGTTTGCATTACCGTATATGCAAACATTAGCGATATTTACATTTTTCAATATTTATAATGTGTGAATGTGGGCAGGCAACACTTATGTGTCACCTGCCTGACCGTTGTTGGGTTTTAAAATTGCTTCAAACACTGCACCACTATTCCAATTTCCAGCAATATCACTCCATCATAGAAATAATAAAGTCTGGGTCAGACAAACAAGTGGTCCTCCCCAAGTCAAAACTAACAATTTAGTTCACTAGTCCTTATAATGGTAACATATAATAAAATCCTTAAAAAGAGCAAATTTCTAATCGTCCTTATTATACCTTAACTATTGGGCAGTTTGGCAAGGACTATGACACAGAACTAGTGCTCGTTTCTAACGCTGAAAATGTATTGAAAATGATGCTAAGATTTTAGTTCAGGGACTGAAAGTTTTTTGCACAGACAGCAGCTTTGGAAACTAACAGTTTCAGTCAACTAGACTTTACCATGAGAACATATAGCAAAATTATACCTTATGATACCTTACCTATTAGGCAGTTTGGCAAGGACTATAGGACTAGTGCCAATTTCTAATGCTGCTTACCTGTCTACATCCTGTCTACCTATTCTAATGCTGAAATTGCACGATAAGCTTCTCAATGTATGCAAATCCAGTAATGCAGTATGTGCTCAAGGTTTTATCCAAACAAATACATCTTCTGCTTTTTTTACAAAGGCCCAACAGCATAGCAGAAATGCTTATCAAAAGGTCAAATGTTTATCCCTATCGCATTTATACAATGCTTCCCCCCTAAGAAGCACAGCAATCATGCAGCCCCCACGCCCACCACACATGCACATCAACCGCTGCACGGACGCAGCAGGGACACCAGATGGCATCGGGGAGCGCATGCACCGAGGCTGCAGCCTGTGGGGGCGTTCCTGGAACATTCACACAGTGAATGATTCTCCCATTGCAGCTGTGTCTGCAAGCATGCTCACAGCTTTTAAAAATGAAGCTTGCATTTTATAATCACAAATGCAAGATTGAATGAAAGTAATCCAAGAAGAAATGTCAGAGTTTGATGTGTTTGTTTGTTGTTTATTGTGAACTCTGCAATATTCCAGCTCTATGAAGGTGGTATGAGTCCGGACCAGACAATCCGGTTTTGTTTGTGTGTTTGTTTGTATGCTGTTTAACGGCACACTCAGCAATATTTTAGCTACAGTGGTCTGTAAATAATAGAGGCCAGACAGGCAATCCAGTGATTGACATCATGAGCATTGATCCATGCAATTGGGTTACGATGACATGCATCAACCAAGTCTGACCATCAATAGCCTCTTACTACAATCATGGTCTGGACCAGACAATCCAGTGATTGATATCATGAGCATTGATCCCGCAATTAGGATAGATGACATGCTTCAATCAAGTCAGCAAGCCTGACCACCTGATCCTGTAAGTCGCCTCTTACGACAAGCATAGTCGCCTTTACGGCAAGCGTGGGTTACTGAAGACCTATTCTACCTCGGATGGGTAATTGAGTTTGGTAGTCATGTTTATGTAGAAACCAATCACAAAATTAGTTAGTTGTACCTAACTGCTGCACTCAACAATATATTTGATGATGGCTTATAAATAATTGTATCTGGACCAGACCATCTAGTGAATGATTTTGTGAGCAACGATTAGGGTACAAGGACATGTTATGAACCAGGCCACTGAGTCAACCACCTGATCCGTTTGGTCGCCTATTACAACCACAAGTTCAGTCTGCAACATTAGCCACTCGTACGGAGCCCAAGTCGGGTAAAATTCTGTTCAGTCTAGTAAACAGCAGATAAAATGAATACTTGACCATACAACATGTACAATAACACTAAAATCCGAAAATGACGCTTTAGAGCCAAGTTTAGGGTAACAGACTCCACAGTTCTTGGCATAGACTGTAGGTTGCTGGCGATCAATTCTAACCCAGAATCCACACATGGAGATCAAGACAGGAAAATTGGCACTGTGCAGCAATCTCATTAAAATCAGATCTTAGTTCTCGCTACCGCTAAACAAAGATCTGAGGACATCCCATAAGGGTTCATGTCAGAACGACCTTTCATCTGACCAATCAGAGTGTCGCTTACCAGATCATGAAAGTGACAGTCAGAATGTGATTTCTAATCATGCAGCCCCAAAACTTTAAAACGGGGTGTTCCGAATGATAGTTACGGGCTTAACGACTGATCCTATACAATCTAGACCATATATTAGACATTCGAGAATTTTCTTTTGTTCAGGTTTCAAATTTTTAAGGGGGTTTGTCAAAATATGTTTTGAAGCGTAGTCGCCAATTTGAAATTAGTGCCGTAAAGCACGAGAAAGCTGCCTTCTGATTGGCTAATATCAACTTCTTGTAAGTAATTCCATTGGTCGGTCAGAGTTCGTGAAAGGTCGGTCTGACGTGACCCGTAATGGGATGTCCTCAGATCTTTGTTTAGTTGCAGCGAGAACTAAGATCTGATTTTAATGAGATTGCACCGTGCAGGTTCCTTTAAGAAAGTTGGGGGTGTTACTGGAACAGCCAACAGTGAATGATTCCCCCATCAGTGCAAAGTGTCAGTCGGTGCAGGTCAAGGACCATAGAGGCATATATACATGATTGCATTTGGTATCTGCCAATATACCACCGCGCCATCCTCCTTTTGATGTTTACACAACAGAAACAAAACCGTTTTCCATGCTGACATTATTAGTGCAAGTCTGTGCAAACGCTTCTTCTCAACAAGACCCATGACTTTATAATGCACCAAGCAGACGTTACTCTCAACATAATCATATGGCCTTATCATTATTTTCGGATCAGCCAAGTTTAGCATTTGCTATCAAAATAGATTTGATCCGTATCTACCAGTTCGACAATGTCCTATTGTCCTTGAGTATGTCGAGTGCTTCACTGTCCTGTCCCACAAAACAATTGTAGCGCTAAGACGATCGTAACACACATAGTTGACATACTTAAACATAGCTGTATGAGAGTTGTAAGCGCACCGATCGATTTGTTGAACAGGCCCTGTCTAAATTAATCTAAGGACCAACTTATTAAAACAATTATTAATTCAACTAGGATTTCTGATTGACTGCTCAAGGACTGATCAACTTTCACCCAAACACTTGTTTAATGACTGTAACAAGTTCCTCTGATCAAACAGAAACATAATTGCCATCATTGTACAAGTGATTTTCCTCCCTCTGAAAACTGCGATATTAATGCTGTGAAACAATTGGAATATTGTTCAAACAGGCTTTAAACCAAGTTCACTCACTCAAATAGTCTGCAATAGTGTTAAAGAGTGATAACATGACTAAAGCAAACATCAAACCCAGCATCAAGTTTTTCAGGTGGAGTGCTACTGGTAAATCAGGTGCCCAGTCAGTCAATCTGATCGATGATCAAGATCTATATTGTAATAAAACGGGTCTTACTTCGCAAAGCGCATCAAATCACATGAGCACCTTGATTAAACACATGAAAAGATTTGGAAAATATATGTCGATGCCTAGCTGATGGTACACTTCTTTTGCAAATCCTGCAGTCGACCGAAATCAGAATGTTGAAAACGGTGTTTACGAAACATGATTTTGATTGGGCAAAGCATGGACTTGTTAGTCTAGCCAAACCATAACTCTATAATACCAGCCTAGTTTGGCAAGGGTGGAAACTGGACATTCACAGTCAGTTAACTCCCTTGCCTCAGGAAGATGCATGTAGCATCTGGTTGAACCATTAGAGGAGTTGATTTTGTCCGCGAGCTTAGTAGTTTGATCTACAGGCTCAGCTCTGTGTTGGGTCATAATGCATAACCCCTCCAGAGCTCCAGATAAGCTGCGTATCTGCGTAAAATACGCATCAGAAATGCAGAAATATGCAGTAAAATAAAATCCAAGCGTATCAAATACGCAACGAACATTACAGATACGCTACAAAAATAAAACTTGTGTGTATCATCAAAATATTGTGAAGTAATCCTGTATATTCGATTAGCAAATCAGCAACTTATTTTGAAATTATAAACGGGCATTCCGTCAACCTTGCCAAACTCCACGATGACAGTTACATCATGATCATTTGCCATCACACTTTCTTGTGGAAGTATCGTGGTATTTTTTAGTCCTAAAAGCTCTCGAACCCACACGACACCAGTTTGCAGGGACTAGATGAATAGTGTTCTTCAATGTTTAACTTAAATCCCCACATGTGTAAAAACTAGTGGGTAACAGAAATTTGAATACCCAGATAGAATAACTGATACCCAATGATTTTAAAATGCATGGGAAAAATACCCACAACACCAAAAGCTTATCTGGAGCTCTGCCCTCTATGCTTGCTTCCAACCTACATGTTTCTTGCTTCAAAATACTTGTGTGATAATGAGTAAAAAACTGTATGCTGCCAAGCAGCAGTCACAGCTGAACGACCAGAGGTGTACTACGTACAAAGCAAATAACCTCATTACCTTCAAAGACTTTATAATGGAGAAAATATGAATCAGAGAGCAATGACAGTCATGCTTCAAGAATTAGGAAACCTTTTAAGGTCTCTCATTTCAAAAGGTATTTCTTTCACATCTTGCTTTCCCAAACCTTTTGTTGAATGGTTGAAATACAAACAGATAGATTTTATCATGCTAAAGATTTCTTTTTGTCCAAAGCAATATTGTAAACATGTTAAAGTGAGTGAGTGAGTCTTGCTTAGCGCCGCTTTTAACAGTATTACAGTTATATTGCTTGCTGTAAAAGGTGACTATGCTTGTCATAAGAGGCAACTAACGGGATTGGGTAGTCAGGTTCGCTAACTTGGTTGATGCACGTGTAGCAGGGCATGGAGTCATCCCAAAAATGACATCCTTACCATGTCAGCTTGCTGATGGGGTTAACCTCTTTGGTCATGTGGACAAGGCGTCAGACCAGGGATCAGAAGGTCCGTGGTTCGAATCCCATCACGGGACTCGGAAATTTTATGGCCGCTACACATGTTATTGTATCCCAATTGCGTAGATCGATGCTCATTATGTCAATCACTGGATTGTCTGGTCCGGATATAGCATGTTCAGTCTATGTGCTAAAGTAGTTTTTGCCACACAAGTTTTGATTATTGTAGGAACTGCAACAGTGTAATTTATAATTTTGTATATTATTGTTTCAAAATTCCTACTGACAGTGACTGACAAACAAGTACTGGAGCACCTTTAGAGTACAGTACCACAACCTCTCATGAGGATGATCTCTGCCATAGATATCATGACTCAAAGACAAGCAACCAGTTTTAGTGAGAATGCATTGGACACGAACTCGCGACCTTCGGATTGTTAACCTGACAGCTAACCGACTGACCTACGTCCACACTGTGAAACTAAGTGCAAATTTACCTCATGCCTAAGACGTTACAGAACTGAACAAAAAGGGTCGAATAGGTGACGGACACTTACGAAGATTACGGGTAGGCATGGTGTCTCGTGACTTTAGTCTACGGACACTTACGAATGATCCCGATGCCATTTGGCACACACGTCCCATTCCGTAATTCCGAGTGGTGAGGAATGAGCCAATATGGCATGAACTGAAAACAGCTACCGGTGTCAGATGTCGACCTCGCGAGTACGCATGAATGACATGATATTTAATAATTCGTCGGGTGTATTTTGTGACAGGAAAGTGTGGTAGGGAACACTGTAAGGATGATGTGGATAATAGTAAGGAATGAGGGAGGTATGAGCATGGCTAGTGATGACACAAAGGTGAGTTCGCTTTTGAATCAGTACTGAAAAAATGTAGCCGGTGAAAGTGGCTGGTGTGAATATTCCAGGACAGTTTCCAGTAGCCAAAATATTTGACACAAATCCCTTTCATCCTGTTTACTTGATGTTTTTGTAAGAAGAATATTAGGAGCCTCTACAGAATCTACAATAGACACTAAACGGGAACCTAACCCTAATGATCGTAAATGGGATCCAAGGGCTAAGGATAGAGTTCTGGGAAACCTACCCTAACACTGGCGACATTTGGATGTGTTCAGCGCCAATATTATATACCTAATAAACTGCATTCATATGCATAATAATGAAAATGAATGAACCGAAAAAATAATATATGTAGATTAGTTCCCATTTATAACCACTTTAGCCACTTGAATTATGAAAAAAAAGAAATAAAAATATATATTGAAAATAAAAGTGCTTTCATAAACTAGCCCTTGCTATAAAATGTGCTGCAGCAGGCTAGTAAAAAAATATTCAAAACTCTCAACATAGCTGGGCGTATTTAATGACATTGCATATAGAGATGATAAATCACTGGGAGGAGTTTATGCACACTCGATGACCCCTGACGTCACAGGGCATTGTTTTGCCGGTGCGAAGGGCAACAACATACTGTTGTATGAGACGATCTCCACTTCCGTCGGAGACATTCGGTTTCCCTCGGAACTATTCGGGCACCTGAGGCCGAAATGCATGTGGCCGAGCGCTGCCGGAAAAGGGGTCGTATGCAAACGAAGCTTCGAAACAGGTAAAGTCCCTAGTTCTGAGCTAGCAGTCGCGGGCCATATTTTAACCTAACACTACGCGGATCGGTCCGTGCGATCATAGCATTAATTGGTGAAACCCTCAGAGCGGCTAATCACTATATTGTTCGCAGAGGTAAAATCACTACAATACTACAAATTACATCATAGGGTATTGTCAAGTGTATGAAAAGTTTGTGGTACTGTATTCTAAAGGTAGGCCCAAGTACTTTGCTACAAATAGTAACTTCTGTGGTGGTCATGGTGATTTGATACTCCTGACTGACCAATCGGAATCAAGCATTTTCGAAACTCATGGTAGAATTTATTATTTATTATGTTTACAGGCCATGTAGGAATGTTTATCATGTTTGAGATTCTTGTTTATGTTGAGCTGCAATGATCTCATCAGGTATATTGAACAACGGATAAAGATTGTCAACGGGAATATTCTTGGCTATTTCCGCAATTGTGATACCCAGACAAACTGAACTTCTTCTGCAGTTGTACGGTATTCAGGTATTGCAAAAATCAGTGCAGCCGATGTCCAAAAATGCGAACAGCTCAATGAGATCTCGTATAACGGCAGTAAGACAATCTCAACACTCCTCTGCCACTTGGCCACTGTCTCCGCATTCGGTTTATTACTAGGCAGTTAACTATTATTAGTGTGATACTTTGAAAGATGTCAAATTGAATTTGGCCTATTTCAATGACACAAATTCCCAATCACAACTCACTTCTTCATATCCAGCAACAAATACCTAATTACAAAACGAGTTGAATTTTTCAGCACTCGCTAACATCACTTGCTCGGTCGTACCGTCATGCATTGATCATACACAGTCCTACTCACAGACAACAGTGGATAAATTAAGCGACGGGCCTCTCGCGCCAGAGAACACATTACATCAGATATGTTTGCATGAAATCGATAATTTACCTACCCCAATTAATCCTCTGATAAATGCTGTGGACGACGATACGACAGTAAATATACTACGAAGGTCAATGTCATCGTTGACCGATATCTGCCACCATTTTGATAAGTTGCCAAGTTTGGTGGTCAAGGGGGAGACTACTTTTGTCAGACTAATGTTCGGTGTTCTTTCTCGAACAACCATCCATTTTCAGGATCGAGTCGACGATTTCAAGTGGTTTTGATAGAAGGCGTATAATTTTATATATACATGTTGTTTGTATATTTATTTGATATCCTGATCGACCACATCAATTACCTCATGTTTATTAAGGAAATAATTTTATTGCGACATGAATAGTTTTTGATTTACAAAGACAACAACATTTTGGTAACGTAAATTGACCCTTGTTTCGACTCAAAACCCAGATTATGGTTGCTGTAGAACAACTGAAAGCAGAAACTGTAGCTATTCACGAATGCATAGGTACTAGTACAACTATTTTTTTACTTTTCATAGGTCAAAGGTGCTTCAAAGCAAGGCAGTAAACATGTGAAACTCATGCCAGTATGTGAAGAGTTGTCTCCCCTACATGTAAGAATTATTTAGAAGCATTTCGAAATGTGACCTACAACAAAAGGGATCTTATGGGTGAAAAGTCACATTTTAACTTTTCATTATATTTTTTAACTAAAGTATCTTCGGAACACAAAAATACAATTCACAAGCTTAAATTCATATGTATTGCAGAGATACATGACATCAAACGTTTGGACTCATTTTCCGACTTATTAAGCGATCGTGAATATTTTATGGGATATTATTTTGTAGTGAAGACAGAACACAATTTAATTAAAATATACAAAATTATTCATGATACCTCACAACATAATATTATTCACGTAAGGTTTTGAGTGGTTTAGAATCCTGATTATTTAAGTATTACTGTAAACACAATATTTTGTTTTATTTGCTTACGTAATGCTCTTGTATTTCATTGAGAGCTACGAATCTTTGTATGATTAACATTTATCATATGAAGATTGACGAAATTGATTGGAAAATTAAATTTTATTTTTTTCCGAAGTTATTTAGTGATTTAGAAACAATATCGTTTGACAGAAACGTCAGTCATTTGAAGATATTTTTCTTCGTCACGACCGTCAATCAAAAGGGTGCATTCCATGAACAAATGAAATGAACGTATGGGTGAGTGAGTGAGTTGTGTTTAACGCCGCTTTTAACAGTATTCCAGTTATATCACGGCGTGTCAGCTTAATGTGGGAGGAAAGCCTGAAGTGATGCAGGTCTCAGACGTTTACCACTTCGGTGAAACCCACGAGCACGGTATGGTGCTGACAAACCTAGAAACATAATCGGGGTGAACCGGGAATCGAACCCACAATCATAGGTTTCTGGCGTACCCAAGGGACGCAACTCTGCACAGCTAATCGCGGCGCCTTAAACGACTGCCCCCAGAAACCTATGATTGTAGGTACGAGTCCCGGTTCGCCCCGATTATGTTTCTAGGTTTGTCAGCACCATACCCGTGCTCGTGGGTTTCACCGAAGTGGTAAACGTCTGAAACCTGCATCACCTCGGGCTTTCCTCCTACATTAAGCTGACATGCCGCGATATAACTGTAATACTGTTAAAAGCGGCGTTAAACCCAACTCACTCACTCACTCTGACATATTCAACTGAGGAGCAATAGGAAATATATTTCACAGTTGATTTGATCATGGTTGATATTCAAATTGAAAATATCTAAAGCGACATTATATCCACAAAATGGACTTTACTAGCGCTTATCAGCATTCAAAGAATACTTCAACACGGTTTTATTTGTTTATTTAAAAAAAAAATAATTTGATATAAAACTTTAAAAAAATAAATAATCGCATAATACACAATTGCTGGTGGGTATCTTAGACATCTTATCTTTGAAAGCCAATGAATATTTTCGGAACAAATTTACATTTCAAACAGTGGGGGTCGTTGGTTGATGTATGTCACCGTATCCCAATTGCGTGGATCGATGCCCATGACGTCAAACACTGGATTGTCTGGTCCAGACTCGATTATTTACAGACCGCCGTCTTATAGCTGGAATATTGCTGAGTGCGGCGTTAAAAAACAAACAAACAAACAAACATGATCACATTCCAGTTCCATATTACATTTTTTCTGCCGCTTTTCCACCATCTTCCCCAGGCAAGGGAGTTAACTGACTGTAAAAGCCCAGCTTCCTTTTACAGTCAGTCAACTCCCTTGCCTCGGGAAGATGCTTTCCGCCTGACATGGCGTTCATGGCTCTCGGCTGGAAGCTGGGATGTTTACATCACGACTAAAACACGAATGCTATTATTTACAACCCTCTGGTGCACGTGCGTTGCAGACACACGTGACGTTGCTAATGAATAATTTGCATACTCCCATATGCCAAGGGTCGGCGCATGGTTCTCGGTAAGACGTAACGACATCAAGTCGATGGCTTGCGGTGTATACATTTCTACTTTATACAGGTAGATATATACATGCAAAAAACACTGTGTTCCAGATCTGCACAAAGTGGTAGTGGTTGTTGTCTTGGTGCCCTGGAGCTCCCCGCCTAACCCTAGCTAGGCTGAGGGTAAGACCCCCCCCCCCCCCCCCCCCTCTCTCTCTCTCTCTCTCTCTCTCTCTCTCTCTCTCTCTCTCTCTCTCTCTCAGGATGGCAGACAGTGGATGTACAATGCAATGGGGATGAACAATTGGGATTAGCATCTCATAAATAACGGCAATTAAGTGTTTCAAGGCATATAGATGTCATGTCTCCTTTGGAATTAAATGTTCATTCAGACAATGGATGCCCCAAATTGGTCGCTATGACACTATTATTGAAGACCAGGTTTCGCGCTTGTCCACCCAACAGGGAGCATGTGGCAGAGTTGCCAGACACTCTACCCTGTTATGCTCTAAGTAGTGTAGATTTCCATACCCGAGGTGACAGCTTTGATCGGTTGTTATTACGATATTTGCATTTTGTTTTCATTCATTTTCTGTAGCATGGACAGAATCATTCTTGTTCTTCCAATTTTCGTTGGGAAGTTCTTCAATGCAAGACAGACAACACTAAGTTGTTGTTTTCACAGTCATTGGTTTGTAGGCGTGTATATGTTGCAGTCAATGTGATTCAACTAGGCAATCTATAAAATATCTAAATATTTTATGTCATTTTTCACTTAATTTGAAATAACTGAAAATGTGAAAATGTTAGTCCAATCTCATTCAAATCAGATCTTAGTTGTCGCAACCGCTGAACAAAGATCTGACAACATCCCAGTAGGGGTCACGTCAGAACGACCTTTCATCCGACCAATCAGAGCGTCGCTTACCAGATCATGAAAGTGACAGTCGGAATGTGATTTCTAATCATGCAACCTCGAAACATTTAACACGGGGTATGTCGAACGATAGTTACGGGATTAACGACTGAATCCACACAATCTAGACATAAATTGGCCATTCAAGAATGTTCTTTGTTCAGGTTTCAAATTTTTAATCGAGAATTAATCAAAATGTGTTTCGAAGCGTAGTCGCCAATTTGAAATTAAGGCCGTAAAGCACGAGAAAGCTGCCTTCTGATTGGCTAATGTCGACTTTTTGTCAGTCATTCCATTGGTCGGTCAAAGTTCGCGCAAGGGCGGTCTAACGTGACCCGTAATGGGGTGTCCTCAGATCTTTGTTTAGCGGTAGCGAGAACTAAGATCTGATTTTAATTAGATTAAATGTTAGTCATTTTACACATTAACTATAACATATACACACAATAAAAAAAGCAATGCTCGGGTGAAATATTTAGTTTGTCTTACAAGTCGAAATAGTGTAGACGAAAATCATACCGATGCTACCCCAAAGATACCTTGATTTCCTTATGAATTCCATGGGGGCGTTCGCTCGTCACCCCGAAGACCCGGGTTCGATTCCCGACATGGGTACAAAGTGTGAAGCCCATTTCTCGTGTCCCCCGCCGTGATATTGCAGGAATATTGCAAAAAGCGGCGTAAAACCAAACTCACTCACTATTATACTGTATTTCATTTTGTTGATCAACTTGACAATACGCCCCTTTACTATCAATAATAACGACAAATACTTACTGTGGGCGCAGCACAAGTCGCGAACTAGTCGATCTCACATTAAAAAAACAATAACGGCATCAACCAGTCCCGGGGAATTGCTGTAGATCAGTGGCCCTTTAAATTGCGTTTTAGAAGCTGTAGTATTCATGAAGGCAGAACTGACTAATAGACTAGAACTTAATTCCTTGCAGTGCGCGGCGCGGATGGCCCAGCCCTTAAGGCGCAGCAGTTCGCCGTGAAGAGTTGCGTCCCTTGGACACGCCAGAAACCAATGCTTGTTTGTTGGAAACCCGGTTGCCCTGATTATGTTTACTGACTCATAGACTAGAACTTAATTCCTTGCAGTGCGCGGCGCGGATGGCCCAGCCCTTAAGGCGCAGCAGTTCGCCGTGAAGAGTTGCGTCCCTTGGACACGCCAGAAACCAATGCTTGTTTGATGGAAACCCGGTTGCCCTGATTATGTTTCTAAGTTTGTCAGCACCTACCGGTGCTTGTTGTTTTCTCCGATTGGTTTGTTTGTTTGTTGTTTAACGCCGCACTTCCCCCAATTGGTAGACTCTAAGACATGCTCCACTTTAGTTCACTCCCACACCAAGCTCACACGCCGTGTTATAACTAAAAATGACCACATCACTCACTCATTCACAATCTCATTAAAATCAGATCTTAGATTTCGCTAACAAAGATCTAAGGACATCCCATTGCGGGTCATGTCAGAACGACCTTTCATCTGACCAATCAGAGCATCGCTTAGCAGATCATGAAAGTGACATTTAGAATGTGCTTTTTTTATCGTGCAACCTAAAAAACACACATGGTATTCCGAACGACAGTTATGGGCGTTATGGCTGTATTCATACAATCTAGACCATCTATTACATCTATTAGCTATTCCAGAATGTTCAGTTTTTAATTTTCTAATCGAGTATATTTCAAAATATGTTTGGAAGCGTAGTCGCCAGTTTGAAACTCGTGCTGTAAAGCTCGATTAGGCTGCCTTCTGATTGGCTATTGCCGACTTCTTGTTAGTTATTCCATTGGTCGGTCAAAGTTCGAAAGTTCGGTCTGTCGTGACCCGTAATCTGATCTTTGTTTAGCGATAGCGAGAACTAAGATCTGATTTTAATGAGATTGACTCGTTCTCATCTTCAATGCGACGTCTCGTTGGTAGGTGCTTGTACCGTTATGAAGCAAGTACCAAAAAACAAACAAGAAAAAAGAACTCTGGATTTATTGCACTGATCCACTGATGTTCAAATAAATACATAACAACAAAACACTTTTGAAAAAGATGTCACACAGAGGTGTGATAAACAACTTTATAAACTGGTTTCACACGCGCAGAACCAGGTTTGTGGACTGCGGCTGCGCTTGGAGAAGGTGGCCGTGGTTCCGGTGGAGTACTTCCGGTGGCGGGGGGACTGCAAGGTTTCTTTTTCACGGCCTTGGGATTAATGTTCTGAATCTGAAGACGCTGGACCATCAACGGCGGGAGTGGGAACCTGATGAAAGCAAATATTGAGAGAGACTGCTGTTTCATTCCACCCAGGGGTTGATAGCATGACAGCCTCAAACACCATACTTCATTAGTCCCCAGAGCGTGTCGCTAGTCATGCTTGAACAGGACAAATATGTTTACTATGTTTAGATTCATTATTATTCAGTTCCAGTTCCAGTTCCCTGCTTCAGAATAATAACCCTCAAATGAAACTAGTCAATGACGACAACCACCTTTGGATTTGTCCTCGGCACAAGTAAATAGTCTCGAACTAACGTGAATTTCGAAGGCGAACATGGTTAACACGCGCGCCTTTTGCAATCCGTTCATTATCGACCAAATTGTATTTGCAGACTGTTCAATCAAGCTAGCTGGAGTGAATTCAACCAGATTCTCCATATTGCAAATAGTAGTTCGCACATACCCTATTAGTATCATTTCCCCTTCCACCCATTCCTTATTGTAACGCTATAGCTCTAAACGAAGCAAGTCTAGATTTTCCACAGGTTCAGCTATCACACTGGGGCTCCCTTTCAATTTAAATGGAGTTGTTAGTTTCTATCAAAAAATATATTTTCAAGACTAAGCTTTAGTCTATATTGCACAGGACAATGACGTTTTTGCAAGCGGCGGGGAGATCGAGGTATGAAATAGGCATATAATAACAGAGTATATAATAAACTGAATAATTGAATAATTGGACTTTGACTGGAAATATCAACTGACCATGGACCCTTAATCAATTTATTGTCGTCTCCACATGTTAAGCCAGTTTTGACATATTCACTTCAAAATACTTCCTCGTCAGAAGCTCAAGTTTAAATGTCCTACACACTCATTTAACCGTGAAGATCCGCGTTAGAATTGGTCTTCAGCAACCCATGATTGTCGTGACGGATCGACTAATGGATCTGTTTATCACTACAAACTGCCATCACATGACTTGCATAATGTTGAGTGCGGCGTTAAAAAAGAAACAAACAACTAAAGAGGCGACTAACGGATCCGGTGGTCAGGTCGCTGACTTTGTTGATGCATATCATCGATTCCCAATTGCCTAAATCGATGCTCAAGATATCACCTACTGGATTTTCTGATCCAGACTCGATTATTGACAGACCGCCGTCATATAGCTGGAATATTGCTGAGTCGGCGTTAAACAACAAACAAAACCAAAAACAAACATACTCATTAACGTATGCTGGCATGTTCGGACCATACATTTTGAGGAACCTTTCTCTGCAGCTTTTGGATCTATTGACGGAAGAACGCCTTTCCTGTGGTTGTTGGGTGTCGGCATCATAAGTAACAGGAGTTGCGTCCCCCTGGAAAGAGTAAAGACATGGTGTGGTTCGAGGACCCCTTCCTTGGAGAAGATTGGTTGGTTTGTTGTTTAACGCCGCACTCAGCAATATTCCAGCTATATGACGGCGGTCTGTAAATAATCGAGGCTGGACCAGACAATCCAGTGATTGATATCATGAGCATCGATCCACGCAATTGGGATAGATGACATGCATCAACCAAGTCAGCGAGCCAGACCACCCGATCCCGTTAGTCGCCTTTTACGACAAGCATAGTCACCTTTTACGGCAAGCATGGGTTGCTGAAGACCTATTCTACACTGGAATCTTCACGGGTCTATGAGTGAAGTTGATATGAGTGAATTTGCCAAATGAGCCAAACGCTCAAGGGATGCAACTCTGCACAGCAAGTAGCAGCGCCCACTGCAACCCGTACAGTTTTGTATATTTATGTGGACAACTGTAAAACCCGAAATATCATTTTCTCATTTTGCTGAAGACCTATTCTACCCCGGAATTTTCACGGGTCCCTTGGAGAAGGAGAAGGGAAGGTAAACATTGTTAGTTTAAAAATACATTTTCACTCATCTAATATCTCCTAAAATGTTAATAACGTGGTTATCATAAAACCATAAGCGGGGTAGAATAGGTCTTCAGCAACCCATGCTTGACGTAAGAGGCGACTATGCTTGTCGTAAGAGGCGACTATGCTTGTCGTAAGAGGCGACTAACGGGATCGGGTGGTCAGGCTGGCTGACTTGGTTGATGCATGTCATCGTATCCCAATTGCGTAGATCGATGCTCATGATGTCAGTAATTGGATTTGCACGTGTATGTGTGTGTGTGGCTGCTTGTACTAGTCAGGACTGATGCCGATTTATAGTGCTAGCTCACTGAGATACCATGCCGCAGTTTAACAAGAATACCCCACTCAGACACAGTATACTGACTCCGAGCCGACCAGTCCTTGTTTTAGCCCCTTAATGCCGAGCGCCAGACAGGGTAACAACAAGTACCATCTTTTAAGGTCTTTTGTTATGGCGCGGCTGGGGATCGAACCCCGGACCTTCCGCTCTCCAGGCGGACGCTCTACCATTAGACCACGGAGGCGGCCCAGCTGTCAACTAAGTTTCACTATAATGTAGACTAGAAAAGTAATCCCACGAATAAATCACTCAGGAGAGCATATTGTAAATTCAGAATATCGCTACACGGTTTTAAGATTAACATGCTACGAAAGTCAAAACATACAAATGAAGACTTGAGTCTATATCTATGTACCCACTGTAAAGGGAGGCAATTAGAGGATGAATTTCATGTTTTGTTTATATGTTCAAAATATTCTTCTGTCAGAAACCACTATTTGCCTTGGTTATCCAATGTCCATCATGATAATCACAGATTATGTAATCTACTCAACTCCAAAAATATCAACATTGTAAAGGCTTTGGCCTTATACTTAAATCATGTATTTAATGTGAAATAAGACTACTTGTATTTATTTTCCTGACATCACGTGACGCAGCAATTATTGTAATTGTAATTGTACTCCAGGCCACATGGCCCAAAATACTGAATAAAGAATCTTGAATCTTGAATCTTGACTGGAACATAAAGCCGATTTTAACATTTACTTCCCACGACATAATAATTGTATTCAGAATATATTAATTTAATAGTGGGCGTGTTTTCACTCACGGCTTCTACTTCGGGGGTTTCTGTCTCGCTGCTCTGTGACAATTTGTCCATGAGGGCACTCTTCGTGGCGTCGCCGTGGAGCTTCACCACTCCCCCACCGTTCTTCGCGCCCCTCGCGTAAGTCTTGTACCGCTTCCTGGGCCCGCTAGAGGGCACTGCAGTACACTGGCGACTTCCGGTGTTACCAACGTGTTGACCATTCTGTTTACAGCTGTTTTGAAGGATCTATGGAACAGGATATGGCCCGTGTACATTGTTTTTAAACAATCAAATATATTCTGATCCTTTTTGTACAATAACGATAAAGTTGACCTTCAGTTCGACCGAATGTCATGGCTTCAGAATTGCTCACTTTAAAGGGGCACTTATCGCTGGCTTCTTCTCGGCTGTCTAACACTGCCCGCTTGGGCTCATTAGCTGCCGTGAGTCGATGTGCTCGCTAACGCAACATAGGAATTGCTGATGATCAGTGCCCCTTTTTAACCATTTTTAAATTGAATCTCCAATTTCCCCCGATTATGACCCTCGGTCTATCGGTTCATTAACATATTCAAACTCGTAACGTTTCCTCAAACATTCAGACGACAAGCTGGGATAGCTGAAATATGCAGCACCAAACGCAACTTGCATAATCAATCAGTCACTGTCTGGGTTTCTGTTCTAAAGTGGCCCAGTCGTCTAAGGCGCTGCGATTCGCTGTGCAGAGTTGCGTCCCTTGGGCACGCCAGAAACCTATGATTGTGGGTTCGAATCCCGGTTCGCCCGATTATGTTTCTAGGTTTGTCAGCACCATACCCGTGCTCGTGGGTTTCACCGAAGTAGTAAACGTCTGAGACCTGCATCACTTCGGGCTTTCCTCCCACATTAAGCTGACACGCCGTGATATAACTGGAATACTGTTAAAAGCGGCGTAAAACCCAACTCACTCACTCACTAAGGCGCCGCAAATCACTATGCAGGGTTTCGTAAACCTACGGCAGTGGGTTAGGATCCTGGTCCTCCCGATTATGTTCCCTGGTTTGTCAGTTCCATACGCGTGCTCTTGGGTTTTACTAAAGGCGACTATGCTTGTCGTAAGAGGCGACTAACGGGATCGGCTCACTGATTGGTTGATGCATGTCATCGTATCCCAATTGCGTTGATCGATGCTCGTGATATCAGTCACTGGCTTGTCTGGTCCAGACTCAATTATTGACAGACCGCCGTCATATGGCTTGAATATTGCTGAGTGCGGCGTTAGACAAAAAACAAACAAACAACAACATAAGAGCAAACAACTGTCCTCATTAGTCATACATTAACCATGTATGCTGACCATTCAGTATATGTTACACGTCCGACATCATTCGTCACCACTCGCCCCTTTCCGTAACCTGCAAGAAGACTCGTCCCCCTATCGATGAATGTTATGTGCGAAAATACGACAAACCAATCAGAATGCGCGTATGATTTCGAGTTCTTTGTCAAATAATCCCTCAGAAATAATTTTTGATTTTACATATGTCTTGCATCTAAAAATATACCCAAGACACAGTTAAATGTGTTCAATCATACTGTATAATTCCGCACGTCCACATGTCCTTTAAATTGCATCTGAAATATTTAATATATGGGAAAATTTATGTGAACCATTACGCAACGAGTTGACAATTGTTTTAGGTATGCCCGTTTGCGCTAAGACGGAGCCTAGTCGCAAAAATGGCCACGAGAGGGGCACGAGTCGCTATTCGGCTTGTCCCGGAATAACACGAGTTGGTCACGAATGGTCCGACATAATGGTTACACGTTTAATGTCTAACCTCTAGAGTGATAATTATGTATCTGACACGGCATGACACGAACACAAATAGCTCACCTTGTACACATACCACAGTGGCACACTCATCTGGGCGTGTTGTTGTCCAGCCTTCTGACGTGTTGCTCTCTCTTTGGTCAATTCTAGCAACTGCGTCAGCCGAGCCGTGGACTGTGATTGGTCCTTAAGCTTCCTTGGCGGTGCCGTCTTACCGCGTCTCCTAGGCAACTGTTTGTCTTCCTGTCTTCTCTCCTTCTCGGTCTTCGGCCATGTTTGTGGGCGTGGTTCAACTCCTTGGTACTCTTAAACACAGCACTCCAATACAACTTACTGATATGTGAAGATCGACCCGTGAAGATCCGATTATTTACAGACCGCCGCCTAATAGCTGGAATATTGCTGAGTGCGGCGTTGAACAAAAAACAAACAAACATGCGAAGATCATTGTGGGGTTTTGGTTTCTAACAATGAGTGAGTGAGTGAGTTGGGTTTAACGCCGCTTTTTAACATTATTCCAGTTATATCGCGGCGTGTCAGCTTAATGTGGGAGGAAAGCCCGAAGTGATGCAGATCTCGGACGTTTACCAGTTTCTAACAGTGACCCGTTTCAGTCTCGCCCTTTTGCTTTTCGGGCTTTTGGTGTTGTCTTCGTAAAAGGTGGACTAGGATTGGGACCTGTGGCAGTCCGTTAAAAAACAAGATTGTTGTTTAAAAACAACTAGCATGGCACTAATTAAAACTATATAAATCTATAGGGGTTGTCTCCCACCAAAAAACTACATGCCATAATAACTACACGACATTGTTTTCATTCAGTGTTTTTGTGTTGGTATGTTGTGACATTTGACCCGTGAAGATTCGGGGTAGAATAGGTCTTCAGCAACCCATGCTTGTAGTTAAAGGTGACTATGCGTGTCGTAAAAGGCGACTAACGGGATCGGGTGGTCAGGCTCGCTGACTTGGTTGATGCATGTCATCTATCCCAATTGCGTGGATCGATGCTCATGGTGGTAATCACTGGATTGTCTGGTCCAGACTCGATTATTTACAGACCGCCGTCATATAGCTGTAATATTGCTAGGTGCGGCGTTAAACAACAAACCAACCAACCAACTCTAGACCACTCCAGGGCGGATCCAGCATTTCAAAAGTGACTACATTTGGTTTTAAAAAGGGGGAGGGGTGTGTCCGGATAACAAGATAACAGGCAGTTATAAAGGTTATATGTGCCCACGTTCAGATGACCAACTCTCCGTCTTGACCATTGCAAGTCTACCTTATTTTATGACACACGTGGACGGTTCTGGGCCCACTTGCACAAAGTGATCTTAGCGCTAAGATGGCCGTAACTACCATACTAGGCTTAAGATAATCTTAACTCTAAGATGGTTTTGTGCAAGTGGGCCCTGGTATGTGACTCACTCGTTTCATAAAATTGGTTTTACATGGGAGCTCGTTTAGTATTCCATATGTATCATCCAAAAACTGGCTTCCAAAGGAGATATCCCATCTTCCCCAAGCTCCTCACAGCGATAGTCCGTTCGCGGAGCTCTCTATACTATCGCTGACACCAGTCAAAACTCCCCACTGTGATAGGTGACCCAAACCATGCTTGGAGTTGAACTCGCAATCGAATGACCGTTATGTTTACAAACAAGTGACGACTGTCGTGGCGCCGAATACACTTACCCCTGCTAAATTACTTGTCTTTGTTTGTCAATTTGAATTTTTATTTCATTAAAACTATCGTGTAATTGATATGGTAAGAATGTAAGGGAGAAGTTGGTTGATTTTTCGTTTGTCTGCAATCTCGAACCAATCTGATTATACAAACAACAAAGTAAATTCATCTGGAAAACATGGTTAAACGTAAACCTTTTCAAAATGAAATATGATGGCATTCCCAAAGACATACACAAAAGTATAAACGTTACTACATTTGGGATTAGAGGGCAAATTTCAAGATTCTTGTAATGGCCGCGCCCACACTAGTGGCAGCGATGTTACCGAGAGCGTAACGAAGGTGTCACGCGCTGGAAAGGAGCGTGCATCTTCCCGAGGCAAGGGAGGTAATTGACTGTAAAAGTCCAGTTTCCAACCTTACCGAACTAGGCTGGTTTTATGGAGTTATCGTTTGGCTGGATTAACGAGTCTATGCATATTCAAATCAAAATCGCCTAACGAAATCGACATCCGGATGTAAACAACATGGATTTCAACGGGCGGATTTCGGTCGACTGCAGGATTTGCAAAGCATGTGTACCGTCAAATGGGCGTAGACAGATAATTTCCAAATCTTTAAGCGCTTTTAATCAAGGTGCCCACATGATTTGATGCACTTCTCGAGGTAAGACCCGTTTTGAACCAACCGTGTTTTGAAATGTGATGTAGTCCCACTGTAGAGTAGATACCTTTTTATTATTTAGTCATTTCTTGGAAATATGCGAGAGGTCATTTCTTGGAAATCGAACATGCCATTTCCATTGTAGGGGTGACATATTTTTAAATTTCTAAACAAATATATGTCTACAACAAACTTTATGAATTAACATTCAATTATGTATTTAACATGTGTAAGTCTGATTAGTTAGTTTGCAATGACTCCCAGTAAATAAAAACAAATCAAAATATATGCCTCTCCAACTTGGATGTGGCAGAACTTGACCAAATCACGGTTACTCACACCTCACAACTGTCAATGGCTGATAATATTGTGTTTACATTCTCCGTAACTAGTTAAACGAAGCAAGATGACAACCCCGATCTATGATGTGGTTCAACATTAACCTGTAGATATACTGGGAATGATTGAGCCTGCTGGTACATTATGATTACCAAATTAACTGAGAATGACTGAACAGCCGTTTTTCAGGCTGCAAACGAGCCAGATATTTTGACACAGGGTATCTGCGTGGTGTAACCTGTCAATTTAAAGATTTCGCGGTTTCAAAGCCAGAGTGTGAAAGCAATGAGACCTTTGTGGCCAAATAGTGGTTCCTGAATTATTTTCTTAATTGTGCGCGTTTTGAAATGAATTTTATCAAGTTTGATAAGCGGTGACTTCAGTGATGCCAGGACATTGTTTTCGTGGCCTTTCGGAGGGAGGAGTATTTTCTGATGGATTTTCAAATCCCTTCCTGCCAAATCCTGCCACAGAAATGGCAATGAATATCGAACACAAAAAGTTTTGTAAACTACATGTTGTTATAAATAAAGTTTCTTCAAACACATTTTTATAATGTTATATTTTACTTTCATTGTCGGTCTTTTCAATGACGATCGATATTGCCTATTCCGAGTCTGTTCACTTTGAACATGTCCCTGACAGTTTCATAAACATTTCACTTGTATGCAAAAGATATGCCTTTGTAGAGTCTTGTAATCTCATCTCCGAAACAGTCAGGATTACGCCCTAGAACAACATTCCGTCGCCAAAAATAACCGATATCAAACTACCGTATTTCCTCTATTAGACGCAAGGCCGTCTATTAATTTCGCGAGAGCCATTGACTTGGCATGTATTAGAGACCGAGGTGCCGTTGTACAAAACAACATTAGCGCTACGACTGTCGTAAGTCTATGTCAAGGTATGGGAGTTACGATCACCTTAGCGCTAAAGTCGCTTTGTACAACGGCGCCCAGGCTTGTATTAGAGACCAAGCGTGTAATAGAGGAAATATCGATACGTTTTATGTTCCTAGTGGTGATCGATGTATTTATGCGCACCTTTTGTGTGAAAAGGCTTACTGTATTTAAAAGGGCTTTCCATAGCAAAAACGAAACCCCTTTTTAAACAAAAAGAATCAAGCATTCTTCAATGTCATGGTAGAATACAATACAGATCTTAGAGCCTTACAAGTGATATGAAAGATGGAAGCTGATTGGTCAATAGGAAGGGCACAGAAGGGACATAACTCGTTATAGACACTGGTGATTCAACGATAGAGCCAAGAAATTCCAACCTAGTTCGGAAAGACTGCAATCTGGACTTTTATAGTCAGTTAACTCCTCTGCCCCGGGAAGATGGGGATATCCCTGGGTGAGATCAAGCTGCAGTGCAGTGAATTTGCATCCCAATACTTTGCAGATCATTGTGACGTCATCAGTTACCATGACGTCACAATCAAATGACATCGCTATTCCTTCAATATGGGGTATATTCTTTTCCCACGTGCTTCATCAGATGTCTATTTTCGTACTCTAGTCGACTTACTCTGGTTCTTGCCCCGGCTCTTCAGAGTGACTGTCTCCCCCATTCTCTGGTTGATTGTCACAGTACACTTTGGGGTGGCGTTCGGCCGACCTCTACCTGGGTTATCACCATGGTAACACAATGGCTGACCGCTCTTCTTGGAACCAGCGCCATCTACACGCAAGTGCTCCTTCTCCGGACCAAACTCCTCCTTGCTCGCCGTGTATGGATTCTGAAACAGTGAGTGAGTGAGTGAGTATGGTTTCACGCCGCTTTTAGCAATATTCCAGCAATATCACGGCGGGGGACACCAGAAAAGGGCTTCACACATTGTACCCATGTCGGGAATCGAACCCGGGTCTTCGGCGTGACGAGCGAACGCTTTAACCACTAGGCTACCCGACCGCCCCGATTCTGAAACAGAGGACATATATAACTTCAATAGCGACATATAACTGCGTGAAGACTTCAATGTCTTACATTTATATTTCAACTTTATCACAACGGCATGTGGTGGATGAAATTGAATTTAACGTCGCTTTCAAGGTTATTTCACATATACAGCGACATGCATGCACGTGTGTGCGTGGTTTGCTTGTGCGGTTTACTAGTCCGAAGAAATGCCGGTCTTATACTTCTAACCAATGAGATACCACGCAGCTTCGTAACATGGATACCACTCTCAGACACAGTATACTCCGAGCCGAGCAGTCCTTGTTTAATCTCTTAATGTTCAAATATGAATGAATCCATCTTCCAGAGGCAAGGGAATTAGCTGACTGTAAAAGTCCAGTTTCCACCCTTGCAGAACTGAGATGGAATTATGGAGTTATCGTTTGGCTGGATTAACGAGTCTATGCATAGTCCAATCAAAATCGCGTAACGAAATCGACATCCGGTTGTAAACAACATGGATTTCAACGTCCAGATTTCGGTCGACTGGAGGATTTGCAAAGCATGTGTACCGTCAACTGGGCGTAGACAGATATTTTCCAAATCTTTTAATGCTTTTAATCAAGGTGCTCACATGATTTGATGCACTTAAGACCCGTTTTATTTAGGAGATAAACCTACTGTGTTTTGAAATTTGATGTAGTCCCACTGAAGAGTAGATACCTCTTTATTTTAATTTGGAACCGGGCGCTTTAGGGGTGTCTACTCTACAGTGGGACTCATCAAATTTCAAAACACAGAAGGATTATCTGCATTCTACCAAGAGGCAGGGGAGTTAACTGGCTGTAAAAGACGGGTTTCCACCCTTTCCGAACAAGGTTTGAATTTCGGTGTCACATTTTGGTTGGACAAACGAGTCTATGCATAGTCCAATCAAAATCGCGCAACGAACTTGACATTCGGTGGCTCTACGATCGAGCCCAGAAATTCCAGCCTAGTTCGGCAAGGGTGGAAACTGGACTTATATAATCAGTTAGCTCCCTTGGCTCGGGAAGATAGAAGGTGTCTGTATTGAGGGATTGTAAAACTTGACAGAGAAATCAGCTTACAAGCACGAAGCTATACGGCGGAAACAAGCTGCGGACGAACAATCAATATAAGCAGGAACATCCATGGCTACAGGCGAGGTGACGTTAAATGGGGTTTGTCGCGTCCAACATTATTGAACATACAGTAAACTACGGTTATAACGAACACGCTTATAACGAACTAACGGATATAACGAACTAACCTTTTAGTCCCGACTATATGCTGTACACAGACTTGACCAGTCCTTGTTTTAGCCCCTTATATTATATTATTAATGCCGAGCGCCAGGAAGGGTAACGACAAGTACCATATTTTAAGTCTACGGTATGACGCGGCCCGGGAATAGAGCCCCTGACCTTAATAATAAATCCGCTCTCCGGGCAGACTCTCTACCACTTGACCACGGAAGCGATCCCCGTGGCCGCAAAAGTTCTCATATTGCCTGATTATATAAGTAAATAAGATGTTCGAAACACATAAACGTATGTACACTGAAAGGCAAAAGAATCGTCACTTCTTAAAATACTGATAAAACTTAACAGACACTGGTAGTTACATGTTCTGTGGTCAATAAACTCATTTATCGTTCTACTGCTTTTTTTTGTTGCCTTAAAGTCCATTTAACAATTGAGTTTAAAATGGAGTGCTTTGCCCAAACGCAGCCTACAAAAGTGCAATGGGACTCAGTTGCGGAAACGTCTTGTCAAAGGGACTCACATGATGCACGTGCATATCGTGGATGGTATGGGTATAAAAGACACCCCAAACTGTTAAGCTGGCTTTCGCTATTTCCATTCATCAGCCATGCCAAGATTATCAGGAAATGAGAGACAACAAGCGATCGGAAGACTGCAAGCAGGCCAGAGTGCACAGGACGTTGCAGATGCATTCAATGTCAACGTCAGAACGATATATCGTTTGCAACATCGCCACAACACCACCAACACCAACGACGACCGACCGCGTAGTGGTCGTCCTAGAGTCACTTCTCCCAGACAAGATCGGTTCATGATCCGCCAACATCTGCAGAACCGATTCCAAATGGCCACTGAAACAGCTCGGCAACCATTGGCAACCACCAGCGTGCCATCAGTGATCGTACAGTCCGACGTCGCCTAACTGCCAACAACATCTCGTGCCACCGTCCTGCTCGTGTACCCATCCTGAGAGATCGTCACCGACAGGCCCGACTGCAATTGGCAGGCAGCATCAAAATTGACGTCAACAGCACTGATGAAAGTCGCTTCTGTGTTTCAACGGTGGATGGCAGAGTTAGGTTCTTGCGAAGGAGGGGCGAACGTTATGCTGATGCTTGTGTTATGGAACGAGATCCAAGCATCTTGGTTTGGGGTGGAAGCGGACTGAACCAGAGAGTGGGACCTGTGGTCTTTCAGAATATTGGTCCAGGCAGGGGTAATGGCATCACAGCTCTCCGCTACATTGACCAAGTCCTCAGACCCCATATCGTGCCTTTGTTTGCCCGTCATCAAAACCACACCTTTTAGCAAGGCAACGCCCGTCTCCACACTGCCAGAGTCACCAGGGACTTCCTCCAGCAGCACAACATCCCAATCATGCCTTGGCCTGCCCTCAGTCCGGATTTGAATCCCATTGAACACTTGTGGGATGAGATCCAACGCCGACTCAACGACGTACGCCCAAGGCCGACAACTGCAGCAGAACTGCGTGTAGCGTTCCTGAGGATATGGGCCCATATCCCAATGGCCTTCATCACCAGGCTAGTCCACTCCATGTACAGGAGATGTGTGGCTGTAGTCAACGCCCGTGGTGGCCACACCAGGTACTGATTTTTAACCCCCTAGCTGTGATGTCTTCTGGTGCCTCCCCAAATTCACAATTCGCAAAAACATCCCCCAGACTGTTAATTTCATTTATGTCTTTACTTACATATATAAGCATTTGAAAATAAAAATATTTATATGATACATCCACATGACGTTTCTTTTGCCTTACAGTGTATATTTGTCTAACCTTGACCTCACCTTTATGCAGCCAAAGCCTGCTGTGACATTTTACGACAACGTCAACGTTTATATTGATATTAGCGTTGGCAAATATGTTTGTATAATTTCTAATATGTCTCATTTTATATCAGTAACTGTTTTATACCATGCTTTATTGTCTCTCATAAATCATTGAGCGATTGTCGTAGACACTTTCCCTACAATATCATTGTATTTTAAAATTTATTTTACGAGTGAGACTTAAATACAATTTTCCGTCTGTCTATCTGTCGGTCTTGTCTGGTGTTATTTAACCTCATTAATGCCGGATGAGTGAATATGGTTTTACGCCTCTTTAGCAATATTCAGCAATATCACAGCGGGTATCACCAGAAAGGAGTGAGTGAGTATTGTTTTACGCCGCGTTTAGCAATATTCAAGCACTATCACGGCGGGGGACACCAGAAAGGGCTTCACACACTGTACCCATGTGGGGAATCGAACCGAGTCTTCGGCGTGACAAGCGAACGCTTTAACCACTAGGCTACCCCACCGCACGATGTCGGATGAAGAACATTGTTGACCTATAGATGCCCAGGCCTGTGAGGCTGTTTTGCTACTCACGATCCACTTGGGCTTGTTGAACTGGCGGGGGATGGGCTTCTTGCCAGTGAGCCAGGGGTCTGACAGCACCTCCTCCACGACCGGGCGGAGCAGGGGGTTGTACTGGAGCATCCTCCGTATCAGCACCATGCAGTCTACACAACAGGGGAGAGTTAAAACAACATTTTGGCGTGTATTTCAGAGCAAGCACCTGACCAAACATACCGAAATTACCTTGAGTAGGTGAGTGAGTTTGGTTTTACGCCGCTTTAAGCAATACTCCAGGAATATCACAGTGGGGGACACCAGAAATGGGCTTCACACATTGTACCCATGTCGGGAATCGAACCCGGGTCTTCGGCGTGACGAGCGAACGCTTTAACCTCAAGGCTACCCTACCGCCCCGAAATTACCATGAATAAGGAAAAAAGATATTTATTGTTTGCTCATGGTGGTATAACCGTAAAACTGGTGTGCATACAGTGTAAATCCGCATAGCCGAATTAAGAATCAATATATCTATTTACTTTAAAAGACATATGTTTTGACGCGGAAAAATCAAGGTTAGAATTTCTTCAGCAACCCATGTTTGTCGCAGGTGGCGACTAACGAGATCGGGTGGTCAGGTTCGGTTATTCGGTTGATGCATGTCATCGCATCCCAATTGCGATCGATGCTCATCATGTCAATCACTGGATTGTCTGGTCCAGACTCGATTACTTACAGACCGCAGTCACATAGCTGGGAAATTTCGTTGAGAGTTTGATCTTCTCAATACATTTTACATCATGCAGCTATCTTTTGTGATTTTTAAAAATTATGGTAAAGTTTCTTTTGACCGTCAGTATATACTCATGTGTATATATACTTTACTTTCCGATATAAAATACAAGATCAGCGCGCTGGACGCGCATCTATCGTTCTGTATCAACTGAGTGAGTGAGTGAGTGAATTGGGTGTAACGCCGCTTTTAACAGTATTCCAGTCATATCACGGCGTGTCAGCTTAATATGGGAGGAAAGCCCGAAGTGATGCAGGTCTCAGACGTTTACCACTTCGGTGAAACCCACGAGCACGGGTATGGTGCTGAAAAACCTAGAAACAAAATCGGGGCGAACCGGGATTCGAACCCACAATCATAGGTTTCTGGCATGCCTAAGGGACGCAACTCTGCACAGCGAATCGCGGCGCCTTAGTCGACTGGGCCCCCCGTGCCCCCGTATCAACTGATTGGATCTCATCTTGGTCTCATATCAGGTCCGCTCGGCCAACTATACTACTCAAAAGAAGTTAAGGACCAAGCCATGCCAGATTAACTATGGTAATATGAAAGAATAGATTGGTCCTTAACTTCTTTTGTGTAGAACATGACAGATTAACTCTGGTAATATGAAAGAATAGAGTGGTCCTTAACTTCTTTTGAGAAGTACATACTACTGAATATTTATTAAATAAAATAGCTACGCGGTAAATCCTAAATAACAATGAACAACGAAGCGTGGTTTATGTCACGATAAAACATTGTTCTGTCTTGACGTCATTTATGGAAAATAGAACATGTGCGCGCAACTTGATGACGAGGAAAGTCTAGTGAGTTGTTCCCCATAATGCAGCTGGACAGCGCAGATGAACGCAATGGCCGCGCGATCGCACCCAAAAGTGAGAGAGATATGACAGTCAGTATTGGGAGAAAAGGTGCAGATAATCGACTTGAAAATTGTGAGAATACCAAACTTAACCCCCACCCCCCTGTACATAAAATGGACTTGTCCAACATTGAAGAGGTCACATTCTTGAAAAAGGTGTACAAAATGATATCTCATATAAGAAATAAACGTCTCGTTGTCGTTGTTTATCGTACAATAAATTATATTGTACGATAAACAACTCCTACTTGTCGTTTATTTCTTAAATAATGTTGGTTGGTTTGTTGTTTTACGTCGTACTCTGCAATATTCCAGCTATATGACGTCGGTCTGTAAATAATCGAGTCCAGACCAGACAATCCAGTTATCCACGCTATTGGCATCGATGACATGCTTCAACCAAGTCAGCGAGCCTGACCACCCGATCCCGTTGGACGCCTCTTACGACTTAAATAATGTATTAACAAATGTAAAGGTTGGGCAGTATAGGACGCAACAATATCCTGGCGGTCATGTAAGAAACACTCACCAAATGAGACATTACGCTCGAATCTGAGCCTCTGCATTCTCATATCCTCGTCCATCTCGCTTAGCTGACTGTCGTTGTAAGGGAGACGGCCGTTCACCATGGCGAACAGGATGATGCCACTGGAAATACACCCATCGGTATCAGACAAGGTTGTGTCTTGGGCCCAATTTTATTCTTTCTAAACGAGACAGCGTGTACTATCAAAAGGAAACGTAACCGTGGAATTTTCGCGTTATACAAAAATGAAGATTTTGTGTTGACATTGTTCTTATTGATTATTGCTGTTCGTGATTTGCAAAAAACAATTTGATAAATACAATTGAAATTCATTCCATGTATGTAAACAGGCAATGGTAAATATATTAATTTCTCATAATACTGAAAATGTTCGCATTGTAGCCATGTGTCACATGTTCCGGATTCATTGCGCATGCGTTTGCATTGTTTTATGATGCCGCACGTAAAATGCCTGGAATACCCCATTGTTAATATTCACAAGTATGTATCCACTACGTTCCTGAATTACCTGTGAGCACATTTTCAGAAGACAAAAGTCCTGTACACTGTTTTTAGCCACGAGTAAAGCATTTACTCACAGACTCCAGGCATCCGCTCTGTATCCGTCGTACGGCTTGTTCTTGATCACTTCCGGTGCTGTGTACGCATACGACCCACAGGAAGTCTTCAGGAGCAGGTTCCGGTCTGGGAAGCGGCAGGAGAATCCAAAGTCTACAATGAAAACATGACACACATTAAAATTTTTTTTATAATAAACATGCATGTTTTCAGCATTCTGTTTGCGTATCATTGTGATAAGGAAGACTTAGTGTAAAATAATTGTACTACTTCATATGTCCCCGCGGTGATTCTGGGTTGGAATTGTCCCCAGAAACCTATGCTGGTCGGAAAAGGAGGCCAGTTGGATCGGGTTTTGTTTGTTTGTTTGTTTGTTTGTTGTTTAACGCCGCTCTCAGCAATATTACAGCTATATGACGGCGGTCTGTAAATAATCGAGTCTGGACACAGCAATCCAGTGATTAATATCATGAGCATCGATCTACAGATGCATGAATCAAGCCAGGGAGCCTGACCTCCTGATCCCGTTAGTTGTCGTTTAAGTTTGTTTGTTGTTTAACGCCACGCTCAGCAATATTCAAGCTATATGACCGCGGTCTGTAAAGAATAGAGTCTCCAGTGATCGACATCATGAGCTTCGATCTACGCAATTGGGATACGATGACATGCATCAACCAAGTCAGCGAGTCTGACCACCCGACCCCCGACGCCACACTCAACAATATTCAAGCTATTTGACGACGGCCTGTAAAGACTTAAGTCTCCGGTGATTGACATCATGAGCATTTATCCACGCAATGGGATACGATGACATGTATCAACAAGTCAACGAGCCTGATCCCCCGTCCTCTTACGACAAGTATCATCGCATCTTATGACAAGCATGGGTTGCTGAAGACAAATTCTAACCCGGATCTTCACGGCTGCGACTCTGAGTGTATTAACGAGTATACTTCCTCATCATACTGACCTACATTCCGAAGAAATCAGTATTTCATGACCTACATTCCTGCTATTAATATAGGCTTACCTGTTATTTTAACGGTAGTTTCTGACGTGATGAGGATGTTCTCGCACTTCAGATCTCTGAAGACAGAAAGATACATTGAGAATGTACCTCAATCATCTTTCACACAAACAGAAACATGACACTTCTATTCAGGTTCGTACACTATGACGACTGTAACTCCCATATTTTAACATAGGCTTCCCACAGTGGTAACGCTAAGATCGCTTTGTGAAACGGGACCCTGGACCCGATTCCTCAAAACGATCGCAGCGCTAAAGCGATTTTATCACCCATACTGGCTTCCGCAGGAGATATCGCTTGGATATATCGTAACAATGAAATTACAATGCTTTAAAATGCAATACAATGCTTCACAGGTGAGGTGAAACAGGGTTTAACGTCGCGGTCAAGATTATTGCACTGATATAGCGACGTGTTGTGCAGGTGTTACTGTGAGTGAAATCCATCTACCTGTGCACGATGGCGTTGTGCAGGTGTTACTGTGGGTAAAATCCACCTACCTGTGCACGATGGTGTTGTTGTGCAGGTGTTACTGTGGGTGAAATTCACCTACCTGTGCACGATGGCGTTGTTGTGTAGATGTTACTGTGAGTGAAATCCACCTACCTGTGCACGATGGCGTTGTTCGTGTTACTGTGACTAAAATCCATCTACCTGTGATCGATAGCGTTGTTGTGCAAGTGTTACTGTGACTAAAATCCACCTACCTGTGCACGATGGCGTTGTTGTGTAGATGTTACTGTGAGTGAAATCCACCTACCTGTGCACGATGGCGTTGTTCGTGTTACTGTGACTAAAATCCACCTACCTGTGCACAATCGCGTTGTTGTGTAGATGTTACTGTGAGTGAAATCCACCTACCTGTGCACGATGGCGTTGTTCGTGTTACTGTGACTAAAATCCACCTACCTGTGCACAATCGCGTTGTTGTGTAGATGTTACTGTGAGTGAAATCCACCTACCTGTACACGATGGCGTTGTTGTGCAGGTGTTACTGTGACTAAAATCCACCTTCCTGTGCGGGCTGGCGTTGTTGTGCAGGTGTTTATGTGACTGAAATCCACCTACCTGTGCACGATGGCGTTGTTGTGCAGGTGTTACTGGGACTAAAATCCACCTTCCTGTGCAGGCTGGCGTTGTTGTGCAGGTGTTTATGTGACTAAAATCCACCTACCTGTGCAGGCTGGCGTTGTTGTGCAGGTGTTTATGTGACTAAAATCCACCTACCTGTGCACGATGGCGTTGTTGTGCAGGTGTTACTGTGACTAAAATCCACCTACCTGTGCACGATGGCGTTGTTGTGTAGATGTTACTGTGAGTGAAATCCACCTACCTGTGCACGATGGCGTTGTTGTGCAGGTGTTACTGTGACTAAATTCCACCTACCTGTGCACGATGGCGTTGTTGTGTAGATGTTACAGTGGGTGAAATCCACCTACCTGTGCACGATAGCGTTGTTGTGCAGGTGTTACTGTGAGTGAAATCCACCTGCCTGTGCACGATGGCGTTGTTCGTGTTACTGTGACTAAAATCCACCTACCTGTCCACGATGGCGTTGTTGTGTAGGTGTTACTGGGACTAAAATCCACCTTCCTGTGCAGGCTGGCGTTGTTGTGCAGGTGTTACTGTGACTAAAATCCACCTACCTGTGCACGATAGCGTTGTTGTGCATGTGTTGCACGCCCTGGCTCATCTGTTTGAAGATCTTCTTGGTGAGGTCCTCACTGATGCCGCGTTGGTTGTTGTTGATGGTTCGGTTGATCATGTCCAGTAGGTCCCCCTTCTCGCAATACTCGAGGACAAGGTACACCTGGTCGGCCGTGGAGAAGTTCTCGAACACTTGAACCTGGGACGTGGACATGTGACATAGCTTCGATTATACAGTAAACTACGGTTATAACGAACACGTTTATAACGAACTCACGGATATAACGAACTTACTTTTTGGTCCCGACGACTTGCTGTAGTCATGCTGTATATGTACTTATAACGAACTACGGTTATAGCGAACTAAAATTAGTAGTCCCTTTGAGTTCGTTATAACCGTAGTTTACTGTACATAAGTTTTGTGTCTCATCTCCTACTGGGTAACTCTGGAAGGGGGAAACCGGATGTCGATGGCGTGAGCATCTATTAGTATACTCATCACGTTTGGATGCGTATACTGTCATAGCGACTGATTTACGACACCCATTGTCTGAAGAACATTTAATTGCAAAGGCTAATTACCCTGGAGCCATGACATCTATATGCCTTGAAACACTTCATTGCTGTTATTTATAAGATGCTAATCCTATTTGTTAATCCCCATTTTTATGTACATCGACCGTCTGCCATCCTGAGCGAGATGTGCAAGTATGTGACTGATGATTTACTGTTTACATTTATATTTATTACTTACTAAATGTCAGGTGACCTTGACTATATAAGCCTTGGTCCAGAGAGAAGGAGAAAAGAAAGGTCTTACCCTTAGCCTAGGTAGGGTTAGGCTGGGTGCTCCGGGGCACCTAGACGACAACCACTACCACTATGTGCTGACCTGGCACATAGTGTCTTTTGTATGTATATATCTACATGTATAAAGTAAAACTGTATATACCGCAAGCCATCGTCTCCAAGTTGTCACTTCCTACAGGAACCATACGTCGGCCTCTTGCATATACGAGTATGCAAATTATACATTTATCAACGCCAGACCACACGCGTTGCTAACACACCACGTACTCACCACGAGAGGAGGATTTGAGGAATTGGTGAATTAGTGAGAGCCCCAAGCCAATAAAATGTTAAACAAATAGTGAGTGAGTGAGTGAGTGAGTGAGTTGGGTTTAACGCCGCGTTTAACAGTATTCCAGTTATATCGCGGCATGTTCAACAAATAACAACTAGGTGAGTGAGTGAGTGAGTTGGGTTTTACGCCGCTTTTAACAGTATTCCAGTTATATCACGGCGTGTCAGCTTAATGTGGGAGGAAAGCCACAAGTGATGCAGGTCTCAGACGTTTACCACTTCGGTGAAACCCACGAGCACGGGCATTGTGCTGACAAACCTAGAAACATAATCGGGGCGAACCGGGATTCGAACCCACAATCATAGGTTTCTGGCGTTCCCAAGGGACGCAACTCTGCACAGCGGATCGCGGCGCCTTAGACGACTGGGCCACCCGTGCCCCCCAACAACTAGGAGAACCAGCCTGAAGAGGTTCGCTGGAGTGGAAGCTCGCTCAAATGTTGGGATTAATTTACTCAAAGTTGGTATTTATATCTATCTGCTGTCTGAGAGTTCATATATATGTATATGTTTTTAACTTTTTTTTGGTGGGTGGGGGTGTGGGGTGTGGGTGTGGGGTGGGGGTGTGGGGTGGGGGTGTGGGGGTGTGGGGGTGGGGAAGAGGTATACTCACCACGTGTGGGTGGTGGGGGAGCGTAGCGTGGTTGTCTAGTTCACGGGGAAGGAACTTTCGGAGAAACTCTTTTGGCACCAACTTCTTGTTGATCACCTTGATAGCCACCTTGGATGTAGAGATACAGTACAACCTCATTAGTGCGGACACCCTTTGTCCAGAAAGCCACCTTTAGGAGATTACTTCTTGGAAGGTTGGCTTATATATGAAAGGAACATCTCACAAACCTCACCAGTTAATCTGGACATTTATTAATCCGAACCATCTCAATAGACATGCTACGGTCCGGACTGAGAAGGTTTAACTGTGCGTTGTATATACAAATGAGTGAGTGAGTGAATTTGGTTTAACGGAGCTTTTGAGCAGTATTCCGGTTATATCACGTTGTGTCAGCTAAATGTGGGAGGAAAGTCTTAGACGTTTACCACTTTGGTATATTGTGCTAAAAAACTAAAAACATAATCAAAGCGGACCGGGATTCGAACCCACTATCATTGGCGTTTGTGGCATGCTTGAGGGACGCATCTCTGCACAGCGATTTGCGCCGCCTAAGACAAAGGGGTCAAAATTAGTTGTTTACAAATACATTTGACAAAATCAGTTGCATGGGATTGCTTGGAAAGATATGATATTAATACAAAATAACCACATCGTAAATCGTGCATTAAATTTTATTTAAAGAGCCATTTGCATGGTCCATTTTTTAGTACATGGTGCAATAATTCTTCTGTCGCACATGTTCATATGAACTAAATATAAAAGTTGTATGATATTTCTCATTATTTATAAATCCAGATTTGAAAGAAAAATAATAATAATATCAGTAAATAATGTAACCCCAATATCATGGTTCAGTCGGTACCCTTTACCTTTTTTTATAATCCATATTCGTATTATTTATTTCACAAAAAAATGAATCCCAACCGTGGGATTTAAAAAAATGGATTAATTTGTTCCAGAAACAAACTCGAAAAGATTAAGCTGTCCGCATGTTTGAAATATAAATTTGGGGCAAATGAAGCAAATTTATTGATTTTCAAAGATCAGATTCTAAGATACCCACCAGCAGTTGTGTGTTATGCGATTTATAGTTATTTTAATTGTTGAAAGTTTTTAAAGCAAATTAAATATTTAAACCATGTAGAAGTATTCTTTGAGTGCTGACAAAAGGCAAGAACAGTTCAATTTTATATATTCTCTCTAACTTACGATATTTTGATTTGGAAATGAAACATATGATAAAATCAACTGAGAGGTATAGTTTCTTTTGCATTACAGTAACTTATGTCATGAATGAGGATAAATTGTATGTACATTTGATTGTTCCAGCTCAGTGAGTGAGTGTGATTTTACGCCGCTTTTAGCAATATTCCAGCAATAAAACGGCGGAGACACCAGAAATGGTCTTCACACATTGTACCCATGTCGGGAATCGAACCCGACGTGACGAGCGAACCACTAGGCTACCCGACCGCCCCCTCCAGCTCTCAAATGCTTGTCAACCCTTGCACTATACCCTTGGCCATGACACACGTGTACTATACCAAAACTGGTTTGTTCTAATAATAATTACACCGGTATTGTTAATCATTTACCCTCAAATATATGTCCATGGATATGACGACCCTACCACAAATCGGTTATTTTTTTTACAAGAATGTCCCTTTAGGGTCGAATCTTTTCGAAATTATGTCAATATTTTTCGAAATTATTCAACCCGTAAAAATTTGGTTTAAAATTGGTCTGCAGCCACCCATGCTTGTCGTAAGAGGCGACTAACGGAATCGGGTGGTCAGATTCGCTGACTTGGTTGATGCATGTCATCGCATCCTATGTGCTTAGATCAATGCTCATGATGTCAATCACTGCATTGTCTGATCTGTTATTTACAGAACACATCATTAAGTTGGAATATTGCTCAGTGCGGCGCTAAACAACAAACAAACAATCGAAATAATTCTTCAATGTGCCGTATCACAAGGGATCAAGCCTACTTCAGCCGTTAGTTAAAGTAAATGGTAATTAACAACAAGTACACGCTTTGCCCCCATACAACGATACTCTTACACGGGTTTTACCCAAAAATCAATCAAGACAAACCCGTGGGGGAGTTTTACCCAAGAATTAATAACGACAAACGGGCGGTCGGGTAGCCTAGTGGTTAAGGCGTTCGCTCGTCATGCCGAAGACCAGGGTTCGATTCCCGACATGGGTGCAATGTGTGGAGCCCATTTCTGGTGTCCCCCGCCGTGATATTGCTGGAATATTGCTAAAAGCGGCGTTAAACCATATTTACTCACTCACTCAATAAAGACAAACGGTATACTCACGAACGGGTTGCTACCATCCACGGTGTCAGACAGTCCCTTGCATCGAGCGAGTTTGGCTGCCGATACTTCAGCGAGACTGACTTTGGCGTATGCCCCTTCCCCCAAAGTCTTACCGAGAAGTCTGTACCCCCTGCCCAGACACTCTGTCATTACAATCTCACTCTCGGTTTCTTTGGCGGTCTGGGACTTACACGAGAAGAGTTGTCCTTTCTTACCCCCCTCGGCCTCTGGTACATTAACCCTGCGATTGTAAGGTAGCTTAATCGTACCCGTTGCCATTTGCAGGTGTTTTTTTCTACCTGTTCGGAAATCTGTCCGTTCTTTGAGCAGTTACATCGCCACGTCTTCTCGCTATCCTGCCATGGCGCTGACAGCGCTCTTTCGCTTATGACGTCAGGGTGTTTGTGACGTCACAGCTTTGTGACGTTTAACAGTATTGGCACTTCGAGCCGCCATTCGTCACCACTCGCCCCTTTCCGTAACCTGCAAGAAGACTCGTCCCCCTATCGATGAAGGTTATGTGCGAAAATACGACAAACCAATCAGAATGCGCGTTTGATTTCAAGTTGTTCATCAAAGAATCCCTCAGAAATAATTTTTGATTTTACATATGTTTTGCATCTAAAAATATACCCAAGACACAGTTAAATGTGTTCAATCATGCTGTATAATTCCGCATGTCCAGATGTGCTTTAAATTGCATCTGAAATATATATAATATATGGGGAAATATATGTGAACCATTACGCAACGAGTTGACAATTGATTTAGGTATGCCCGTTTGCGCTAAGACGGAACCCGGTCGCAAAAATGGATATGAGAGGGGCACGAGTCGCTATTCGGCCTGTCCCGGAATAACACGAGTTGCTCACGAATGTTCGAGAAGCGCCCCAATCTCACGTTCGGCTATTTCCGTCGATCCGGGGAAAAAGTCACTGGTTATGCCAGCGCCCTCTGTTAGCGCTACGACCACCTTCACTGTCACATTTTACCCCCCTGGATGCCACAGGGACATATATGTCCCTCCTTTTAAAAACCCCAAATTGAACACAAATAAAATTCAAACTGCATCACTCACAGACATACTCTTCAGGTTGTGAACCCTGCCGGAAATTCTCTATTTTGTGACATATTCCGCTGACATTTTAGGCAAACAAAATTACTGAAAACTGAAAATTAGTAACATCGTAAATCTCGCCATTTTTTACATATTACCAAATCGCCATTCACGGCGTTATTTCGCGTATGTTTTGAAATATAAATATCGGCTATTTACCCAGAGATTTTAATTACCAAAAATGCTTGTATGTGATAAGGGGCATCTGTTTTCTAATCACATCATCGATGATCATTCTGAATCGTCGCCGATAACCCTTAATCGTTTAGAAGTTGTTGTTTTTTAAAATACGCAAATACGAACGCCGAAGTGGATAGTGTTTACAAAATCACGTTTGACTGAAGAGTAAACAAAGCAAAATTCAGATTTTACTCTGTGTAGCATTTTCTCCTTTTTTGAGGGATTTATTCGGTTGATTGCTTGTCAACGTACCCCGTTGTTTCTCATTATATCAATCACTGCATTGTCTGGCCCAGATTCGCCTATTTACAGACGTAAAATGGCTGGTATATCGCTGGGTGCGGCATTAAACAACAAACTAACATACAAATGTAGATCAACTGTTGATATATCTTCACTCAGAGACTACATCTATATGTAAAGGTTCTATGCGAAAACTAAAAACATCTCTTATTCTTTCCGATTGTTTGGTTCAAGATATTTTTCAAAACATAAATTGAAAAATAATTTAAACCCTTTCTTAAAGTCATCTTGTACAAGTATTGACGGCCGGTGGATAGAGTAAAGCGAAAGTAAAATGAGAAAAAAATGTTTTTGAGAATTACAAGTCAATTACAATGATAATTTCATCCCGATATTTGCCTACGTCGAACCATCTTCTCATTACTGAAGGGAGAAGAAGGGAGAAGAGTGGAAAAGTGTCCCAAACCATCACAAGAATTTCGTTTATTTGTATATTGAAATACTGAAATGCAAATGAAATGTTCCTCGGGTCCTGAGATTTTCGCTTCATATCGTGTAGTACTTTGGGGTCGGTGGGGTAGCTGAGTAGTTAAAGCGTTCGCTCGTCACGCCGAAGACCCGGGTTCGATTCCTCACATGGGTACAATGTGTGGAGCCCATTTCTGGTGTCCCCGCCGTGATATTGCTGGAATATTGCTAAAAGCGGCGTACTTTGCAACGGATTTTACTCGTGTAATATTATGGATATGTCGGTTGACATCAGTCTTTTGATAGGTTTCAATTATTGGGGAATTCATGAAATAATTAGCGCGACACCCTAGGCCTCTTCTTGAGCTCAGCTGGGTATATCTGTTACAAATCAACAGTATATTGAGTTAATCTGTCACATTATCAAGGCGTTTAGCATGGCAGACTACACAAACGCTCGTCATATGGAGATTTCGTATGGAGACCACAACTGCAAAGATCTTACACCGAAACATGGTTAATATTTTCCGTTGATAAAGGAAAAGGTCAAAGGTTAAATATATTTCCACATTTAGTAAAGATTTAAACTGAGAATAGTACCTATAATTAGACGAAGCGTCGAGGGAGGGATACTTGACGGTACACCTGTCATTAATTTGTCAATGTGGTACTATCGTTTTGTTTGTTTGTTTGTTCGTTGTTGAACGCCACACTTAGCAATATTCCAGATATATCAGGGCGGTCTGTAAATGATCGAGTCTGAACCAGACAATCCAGTGATTGATATCATAAGCATCGATCCACGCAATAGGGATACGATGAGACGCATCCACCATGTCAGCGAAACTGACCACCACATCCCGTTAGTCGTCTCTTACGACAAGCATAGCCGCATTGTACGGCAAGCATGGGTTTCTGAAGACCTATTCTACCCCGGATCACGGGTCAAGGTTTAAAGTTTGTGGGCCAGACACTTACAAGCCCCTCGCAGCGATATCCCATCCGCGGAGCTCTCTATGCTATCGCTGCCACCAGTCAAAACTCCCCACTGTGATAGGTGGCCACAACCATACATGGAGTTGAACTCGCAGCCATACTGGCCGTTATGTTTTCAAACAAGTGATGGCTGCCAAGACGTCGAACACTCTAACCTCTGCTAAATTATTTTCGTTGTTTGTCAATTTGAATTTCTATTTCATTTCAACTATCATGTAATTGATATGGTAAGAATGTAAAGGGAAAGTTGAGTGATTTTCCGTTCGTCTGCAATCTCGAATCAATCTGATGAAACAAACAAAAAGGTAAATTCATCTGGGTAATCTGGTCAGTCGTAAAAAAAATAAAAATTCACTATGATGGAATTCCAAAAGACATAAACAGAACTATAATATGACTACATTTGGGGTTAGACGGCAAAAACTTGTAATGGCCGCGCCCACACTGACGGCAGCGATGTTACCGAGAGTGTAACGAAGGTGTCACGCGCTGGGAAGGACATTGGGACACTTACGATAAAGGGAGACAATTTGAGGGGAGGTAATTCTTGCGTGACAATAGTTCCGTCAAAGTGTTATGTTCACAGCAACTTCAGAAAACACAGCCTTCATTCACACTGAAGTATATGCTAAAATGTTCACAAAAACTTGATGAATTACACAGTTTAAAGAGACTTTTGAACAATATTTCAACTTCGGGATGAGTCAATAAAAAGGAAATAAAATATTCAACTTTTCTGTGATAAATATTATATCATAAATATATATATGTATAAATATATATATATATATATATATATATATATATATATATATATATATATATATATATATATATATCATCATATTTGATAATATCATATTGCAATGTAAATACTGTGTGTATGGTCAATGATAGAATAGTGTTGTATATTCATTGTATACAACCCTCAAACGTAAAAACCAGAGGCACTTGTTTAATAAAAGCTTTCTCGTAAATTCTGCATAAACTATAATTGATAAGTTAATATTTTCTGCTAATTCAGGTTTATGGTGAGATTCTTGGAAAATAGAACAAAACACAGCCGGCGTCACTCTCGTAAGATCTCGCGTAACTTTGAAATTCGTGATCGATCTCTAGGCATTCTGTGATTGATCGATAATTCAGTTGAGGGACAGGTATGCCATGACCTGTTCAACAGAGAGATGCCAGCTCGCACCCGGAAGGTCGACAGACAGATTTTATTTATTTAAACGTCAGTAAATTTAAATTATTTAAAGTAAAGAAGATAAAGCGAGAGGGACATTCCGAGGGGCGTTGCACTTTCCTTCCATAACAGCATCGTCACAGGTTATCTGTTCCGGTCAAATATCTAACCTTTCATAGAAAATATCAAAAACATCAACAAACAAACAAAGCACTTAATAGAAAAAAACAGCCACACAAACAACTATTAAACCTGCCAAAGTAAATAATTTAGAAAAATAACAAAGCAAAAGCTAACATAAAAATAAATAAAAACGTATATGAAAACAAAAATTGTTGCAAGCTTCGACGTTCATACAGTTTGGCCCTGGGCCTGAGAAGGTTAAGGGGCGGTCGGGCAGCCTAGTGGTAAAGCGTTCGCTCGACACGTCGAAGACCCGGGTTCCATTCTCGACATGGGTACAGTGTGTGAAGCCAATTTCTGGTGTCCCCCGCCGTGATATTGCTGGAATATTGCTAAAAGCGGCGTAAAACCATACTCACTCACCCACTCACTGTGAAGGTTAATCCTCCAGTGAAATCAAACAACGTGAAAGTCAAATCTCAAATGTCTGCATGCAACAATCTCTGGACGGGGGAGCCAGACAGTTTGGGGGAACTCGGAAGATCCAGTGTGTTGTATGCCAGATGTTTTATTTTGCTTATTTTTTTCCTGTATTCTTGGAAACAGATTATTATTTTCAACAACACTTCATTAAAATTTGATATATATCTTTTAACTTTCAATATCTTTGCTTCAATCGCCTCTCAAAGTCTTAGTATACTTTCTTTTGGACGCCAGTTTTTATAAAGGATTTTTAACATACACACTTATTTATTTTAAATGTTGAATCTGCATACCAAATACTAGTTTATTTGCCTCCGTTCTCACAGCCTCAATGTAGCTTGGTGTTCAGTGACAGGGCTAATCTATTCATTCGATAATACCTGAGAAGGCAAGGAGGTGTATACCTTAAATTGGGTTTAAAAACAATGAATCCTCATCCTTGAAAGCACTCAAATCACCCCTAAAAATGAGACCCGTGAAGATTCCGGGGTAGAATAGGTCTTCAGCAGCCCATGCTTGCCGTAAAGGTGACTATGCTTGTCGTAAAAGGCGACTAACGGGATCGGGTGGTCAGGCTCGCTGACTTGGTTGATGCATGTCATCGATCCCAATTGCGTGGATCGATGCTCATGATATCAATCACTGGATTGTCTGGTCCAGAATCGATTATTTACAGACCGCCGTTATATAGCTGGAATATTGCTGAGTGCGGCGTTAAACAACAAACCTACCAACCCTAAAAATGAACTCCAAAGTGAGTTTGGTTTTACGCCGTTTTTAGCAATATTCCAGCAATATCACGGCGGGGGACACCAGAAATGGGCTTCACACATTGTACCCATGTCGGGAATCGAACCCGGGTATTCGGTGTGACGAGCGAACGCTTTAACCACAAGGCTACCCGACCGCCCCTGATTGTCAATAAAGTATTGATGAAGAAATGTAGCTAGTAGCCCCAATCAATTGGAGCGTGATGTCTGCGCGTGGCAGGGTTCAATGTTGGGTAGGCCATCAATAATTGATGCACGACTCCGACCTGCGTTGCCAACTAACATACCGGAAGTCAATATCCCCAACGCTAACTGACAGCTCACAGGACCGTGGAGGCCGTTTGGGTGAGTAGTTGAGTAGCTGAGATGTTGAGTAGTTGAGTTGTTGACTTGTTGATTTCTACTACATGTTTGTCGCTACCAGATCCACCTCTTTAGTTATGTAAACAAGACTACGACCGACGACCGACCAGACGTGCTGGGAACCACTCTTCCTTATCATAAGTCCAGAAGAAATTGACGTCATAATTAATTAACCCGTACAGTTGTGATAACAACCAAATTATTGCACAAAACCAATCTTCGGTGTGTCCTGGTTGTGTATACAAAACCCAAGAAAAAATTCTACTGGAGTAATGCAGTTTTACCACGCTGGCTCATATACTGACGGAATGTAATAAGGGAACATTACTTTTACAAAGGATAGGGTGTGAGTGAGTGAGTTTGATTTTACGCCGCTTTTAGCAATATTCCAGCAATATCACGTCGGGGGACACCAGAAATGGGCTTCACACATTGTACCCATGTCGGGAATCGAACCCAGATCTTCGGCGTGATGAGCCAACGCTTTAACCACTAGGCTACCCGACCGCACCTACTAAGGATAGGGACACAAGATGCGTGTGTGTCCCTCTGCCTCTGTCTCTCTCACTGTATGTCTGTGTGCGCGTGTAAGTAAACGCCGCCCCCTCTCAAAGATCTGATAGGGGCGGTCGGGTAACCTAGCGGTTAAAGCGTTCGCTCGTCACGCCGAAAACCCGGGTTCGATTCCCGACATGGGTACAATGTGTGAACCCTATTTCTGGTGTCCCCCGCCGTGATATTGCTGGAATATTGCTTAAAGCGGCGTAAAGCCATACTCACTCACTCACTCACTCAAAGATCTGATACACAAATAGTCTTTGTTGAATGTGGAACGGCATGAAGCGTCGGGCGTCTGATCTTCAAGTGACGAACGATGGACGTGCTCAGTACCGTATTACCCACAGGTGACTACGGAACAGAATATCACCTCAGTGTATGACATAATGGATTATCGATAAGAGGTGAGGTGAGCTGAAATTTGGATTAACGTCGCGTCCAAGATTATTGCACTTATATTGCGTGTTTGCGTGGCTGCTTGTACTAGTCCGGACTGATGCCGATTTATAGTGCTAGCTCACTGAGATACCATGCCGCAGTTTAACATGAATACCCCACTCAGACACAGTATACTGACTCCGAGCCGACCAGTCCTTGTTTTAGCCCCTTTATGCCGAGCGCCAGACAGGGTAACAACAAGTACCATCTTTTAACGTCTTTTGGTATGACGCGGCCGGGGATCGAACCCCGGACCTTCCGCTCTCCGGGCGGACGCTCTACCTCAAGACCGAGGAGGCGGCCGATTATCGATAAGATAAACCAATCCGATTAACGTGGTGTCCCGATCTGATAAATATGCAAATGAGATAATCTCGCAGGAAGATCAATACATACAAGAAATGCCAACTTGCTCAAAATCCTATGCACAGTGTTCACCATAGATTATCTCGGCTTCCTGATTTGTGAATCCTTGTGAGTGAGTGAGTGAGTTGGGTTCAACGCCGCTTTTAACGGAAACCAGTTATATCATGGCGTGTCAGCTCAATGAGGGAGAATAGCCCGAAGTAATGCCGGTCTCAGACGTTTACCACTTCGGTGAAACCCACGAGCACGGGTATGGTGCTGACAAGCCTAGAAACCTAATCGGGGGAGAACCGGGATTCAAACCCACAATCATAGGTTTCTGGCGTGCCCAAGGGACACAACTCTGCACAGCGAATCGCGGCGCCTTAGACGACTGGGCCACCCGTGCCCCCTGAATCCTTGTGAAACAAACATGGCTGCAAGGCGTTGGCACTTATGTAAGATTATAAATGGGGATATTCACTCGGTCACTGTATTCCAACGCTGTATCTCAGGTAACTTTAGTGAATGGAAATATAGCTTAAAAGTATCATAAGAATGACATTGCATGTTAAAGTGTTTATTACCCTCGCGGATTAGTAACTACAGTAAACTACGTTTAGAACAAACACGCTTATAACGAACTACCGATACAACGAACTTATATTTTAGTACCAGCCATTTGTTGTATACATGCTGTATATATGCTTATAACGAACTACGGTTATTACGAACTAAAATTGGTGGTCCCTTTGAGTTCGCTATAACCGTAGTTTACTGTACTTGTATTTTAAGAATAAAAAGCACGCATTTTGCTCGATACAGGCCCGCATACTACAATTGTATTGTTGATATATGATACATGTATTTACGATAAGAAACACACTCATCTATTAATCTCTTTATCGTTTAAAGTGATGTTTTTCGACATATTCACTGGCCGAGAAACGGTCACGTGTCATTCGACAAAAACGCATGCCAGGAGTGATATATTATCACTTCGATCGATCGAGCCCACAAATTCCAGCCTGGTTCGGCAAGGGTGGAAACTGGACTTTTACAGTCAGTTAACTCCCTTGCCTCGAGAAAATTGAGTGGCGTACATTTTATCATCCAAAACTGGCTCCCACAGGAGATATCGCTTTGATGAGATCAAGCGATATGTTCACTCTAGATATCGATGCAATGAAATTACATCACAATGCTTTGCAGACCATTGTGACATCACTGGTTACCATGACGTCACAATCAAATGACATCGCCAATGGCTCTGCTAATGAAGCTGTTTGCAGTACATTTTACACTGAAGACACTGCTAATTACTGTCTACAAATTGAAAAAGTTGGAAGAATGATGTTGGATGATAAATATAATCTTACACTCGTTGATAAAAGTGGCAAATATCCTCGGCAAGCCTCGGAGTTTTCCCACTTTTATCAACTCGTGTTGATATATTTGATATTAAAAGACACTCGGGTGAGATTCTCTATTTGTTTGGTAAAAATATGTCTGACAAACATAATTCTTTTTCATTTATTATGTATTTTCTTTCTGAGCTTCACGATCTGTCTGAAAACCGTAGCGTCAGTACCGTGAATTTCCCAATTCCCCAAAATAAGACTGGAAGTAGCTACGACAGATAGTGTTTTTGCACTTGAGTGAGAGATAAATTTCTTATTTTGTTACAGTATCTCATCACCAAATACATATTATTTTTATAAAACTGTTTATGTCCATAGATGGATTGAGAACGTCACCAGCGACAGTCAGTCTCCGGCGACGTCAGCACAGCTTCGTAGGAAACGCCAACGGGTGTGCATGATGCCATGGTCTTGCCACGCCCGGGGAGAGTCGGCGCATCATGCATAGTATAATCCTGTTCTCATGAAAAACCACTGTTAGTGCAAGTTAATGTTTGTCAGAGAAATATTTTTTCCAAAAGCCCAGATAAACAGACTAGGTCTTCGGTCTTCAAGATTTAAACACATTTGAATGTACAGAATCAAAGATAAATTATTACCTGTGGGAAAAAAACCCAAAAGGACCTTGCTTTCAACACCACTGATGATGACGGTTTTTACGTCAACCCTTCTCAGAAGCCTGTTCGTGGTGTCGAAGTCGAGACACTTATCCAAGACGTGTCACAAATCGGTGTGTTTGGGCGCTGCAGTCGTGTTTCTGGCGTCAGTTGTTTGTTCCGTGTTGATATGGCGCTACGTATCGTGTCCACCTGCTGTGTACGTGGACGAACTGTTGTCACAGAGTCTGTACTTAACAGTGACACCTGGTGGCAGAACGGGAAACCATCTCTTCAAGTATGCGTCATTGTTAGGAATTGCGGAGCGAACACGCCGTACACCGTTCATACCACCCTCCTACCCCCTCTTGGAGCTGTTTGAACTCACCCACGTGCAAGAGGTGGATTCTAGATGTTGGCCCTACGTGAAGGAAAGGTCTGCTGGAATTTATGACGGTATTTTTTTCACCCTACCTTTAACGAATGCGACACTTTTTGAATTTTTGCAATCATGGAAATATTTTAAAGCAGTTGAATCTCAACTTAGGGCTGAATTCCGTTTCCGGGCCTACATTGACAAACAAGCAAAAGGTCTTTTCAAACGCTATGTGGAATCCGTGACGGATGTGAATCGTCACGTGGTTGGTGTACATATTCGTCACGGTGACTACATGTACAATCGGTTTAAGAAGCTTGGATACGCGGTGCCGTCTCTTCAGTACTACAAGAGAGCAATGGCCTACATGAAGAGAAAACTCGGTAACGTGACGTTCCTTGTTGTTGGGGATGATCTCCCTTGGGCCAAGGTCAACCTGCAGGGCCCGGATGTAGTTATATCTGAGCCCCACCCCGCGGGCATCCACCTGGCCCTTCTATCTCGTTGTGGTCACATGATCCAGTCTACCGGAACCTTCAGTTGGTGGGCGGGGTGGTTTGTTTCAGGTCACGTGGTGTATTTCAAGGACTACCCAGAACGAGGCTCATGGCTGGACGGCCGGGTGGTGAAGGATGACTACTACTTGCCTCACTGGGTGGCGTTGTGAGGAAGATAACTTTATATACTACTCAAATGAAATTAAGGATCACCCGCTTCTTTCATATTACTATAGTACTGGCTTATAGATTACGTATCACCACAATATGATAGTGAGTGAGTGAGTGAGTATGGTTTTACACCGCTTTTAGCAATATTCCAGCAATATCACGGCGGGGGACACCAGAAATGGGCTTCACACATTGTACGGGAATCGAACTCGGGTCTTCGGCGTGACGAGCGAACGCTTTAACCACTAGGCTACCCGACCGCAGTAATATGAAAGAAACGGATGGTCCTGAACTTCTTTTGAGTCGTATAGAAACGCGAAAGAACTGCTGGTTTCAAAATTGGAAGTTCATGTATATGTTTCAGTGGAATTGTTTAATTTTGACATAACTGTCTGGTTTTTCAATTGTGTTGAGTTTAACGTCTATGAGAACACAACACTAGACTAAAATGCGCCATTTTGTAACTGCACTTGACTCTGTCTGCAGCAGTTTGCCACAAATGGGCTCACCGGAAGATGTTTAACAAAGCTTTTTTGCTACATTACGTACATATACATGTATATGTATTACATCATCTTATTACATAGTACATCTTTGCGATTGTCTGTGCATATGATCGTTGTCATTCATCATCAGCTGTAGCATTGCAAACAACAGCAACCTCTACCCAATTCCCCGTCCAGGAGCCAAGCTATGGTGTACTGACCGCGGGGTTGAATAATGGGTTCGCTCCTCAATAATGAAGACAAAGTTGACTCACGCCATCCTCACTATGGTACCCTGGCATCCCTAGGTATTACCACACGTAGACGTCAAGGGTCTGCGCCCGTTCCGTTCTTTCTTTCTCTCCAGTGTGTGTGTGTGTGTGTGTGTGTGTGTGTCTGTGTGTGTGTCTGTGTGAGAGAGAGAGAGAGTGTGTGTCTGTGTGAGAGTGCGTGTGTGTGTCTGTGTGAGAGTGTGTGTGTGTCTGTGTGAGAGTGTGTCTGTGTGAGAGTGCGTGTGTGTGTCTGTCTGTGTGAGAGTGTGTGTGTGTGAGTGTGTGTGTGTCTGTGTCTGTGTGAGAGTGTGTGTGTATGAGAGTGCGTGTGTGTGTGTGTGTATGAGAGTGCGTGTGTGTGTGTGTGTGTGAGAGAGAGAGTTTGCGTGAGCGCGTGTGTGTATGCGAGTGGGCGTGTGTGTGAGTGCATGTGTGTGTATGCGAATGAGTGTGAGTGTGAATGTAAGTGTGTGTGTGAGTGTGTGTGCGAGTGTGTGTTGTAAGAGAGTTGGAGGTAGGGTGTTGGGTTGCAAGCATCTGTGCCACATTCCTGTTTGATTTGATGATGAACTTGTGTCGCCCTAATATAATACAATGTCATGCATATTGATTGTAATAAAATGATATGAATGTTTGCCTTTTATATTGACACAGCAGTAGTTGTCATGACGACATACAATACAACATTTAAGAGGTAGAGAAAGCATGCAGGTATTGCATGTACTTACAATGGACAGGAAATTCTCGTTTAGAAAGACACATTTAGTACACGCCAATTCCACAAACATGTTACGACATTAAAATACGGTATACGGTATACGCGAAGTGCCCAGAGGTAGACCAAGGCCGGATGCAGCATTTTGCAACGTCAGTTCAATGAAAAAAAACTAAAGTATTTTTGGTGCATATGAATACCATGAAGCCATTCTACACCAAGCCACATAACGTGGAAACTGTTTGGGGAATAAAGTCTCGTGTATAAAATCCGCATGCATCATATCAACAGTGTGGTTTCGGTGTGGCCGAATGGCAATAGAATCGGTGAGAGCACCAAGCCCCTATGGATATATGTAAAATAAATAATACCAAAGAGAACCAGCCTAAACACACACACACACACACACATGGATAGACCTTTTAAAAAGGAAAGTTAACTTGGGACAGTAAAGTCCGGATTAGCGAGGTTTCACTGTATTCAATAAAGATTTAGAAGCCTTCCACTTCAAGCCCTTTTAAAAAGACATGGAAGGGGAGCGCGAGTGGATTACGTTGAGAATCTAGGCATAGCAGAGAAGCCACCGTTGATGTTGACGGACAGGGCGTGTTGATACCACTGGTCAGTGCTGATAGTCTAAATACTCCCACAGCTCATGACCTCCACATCCGGACGCCTTGTTAAAGCAGCATTGCCATCTGGTGAGGAGAATAGGTGTGTGAGTGAGTGAGTTGGGTTTAACGCCGCTTTTAACATTATTCCAGTAATATCACGGCGTGTCAGCTTAATGTGGAAGGAAAGCCCGAAGTGATGCAGGTCTCAGATGTTTACCACTTCGGTGAAACCCACGAGCACGGGTATGTTGCTGACAAACCTAGAAACATAATCGGGGCGAATCGGGATTCGAGCCCACAATCATAGATTTCTGGCGTGCCCAAGGGACGCAACTCTGCACAGCGAATCGCGGCGCCCTAGGAGGAAAATAGGGCTTAACGTCGTGGTCAAAATTATTTCACTTAGTCTACAAAAGAAATGTTTCTCATCAAGGTGACCAGTCTTTTTCAACCATATTTTTGCGTACGTGGCCTTGTTTTCTTACAGCGATTGAAAGAAAGCAGCCAGACACACTAAGAGTGATTACCTAATTCCAACAGCGAAAGAGTTGAAAGTACGTTCCACGAACGTGGAAATATACAAACAGACAAACAAACAAACAAACTGTAGTTTTTTACATAGTGTATCATGGCCTTAAGGACAGGAGGAACCATACTAAACTGTACTATTTTAAACATGTAGAAATTTAAATCATAGCTGAATTCGAAACGGAGGAAATGCATTGACCTGACAGGCTTTAAGTGACCCGCGAGGTTTAAAATGACGATCAGAAACATTTCTTTTACTTATATGGGACATTTATGCTCGTGTATAAGTGTGACTGTACTAGTCCGAACCCATGACGGATACCATGCCGTAGTGTAACATGAATACCCCACTCAGACACAGTATACTGATTCCGAGCCGACCAGTCCTTGTTTTAGCCCCTTAATGCCGAGCGCCAGACAGGGTAACAACAAGTACCATCTTTTAACGTCTTTTGTATGACGCGGCCACCGACCTTCCGCTCTCCGGACAATCATATCAATGTCAACATATTTGATATGCTAGGACGTACCTAATGAGAATAAAGATAAATAGAATAGCAGGTACCGATTACACGTTGTTAATTCGAACCCCCCCCCCCCCCCCCCCCCCCCCAACTCTTGAGACGAAGCAATGTTATGACGCAGGCAGACTTCTATCTGTATAATAATCTAACATCGGCACTTCGCTTGTCTCGAACTACAGATAATTCGACATACAATTTGAACAGTCTCGAGGACAACTTGTGACGGGACAGTCGCGGCATGTGTATATTATACGTGCGCTTCATACAGTTTTACTCGCACCTTTGCATCCATTCGTTACCAGCTCGTGTTTTTCCGGGACTCGTGCACCTCTCATGGCCATTTTTGCGACCAGGTTCCGTCTTAGCGCAAACGGGCATACCTAAAACAATTGTCAACTTGATGCGTAGTGGTTCACATATATTCCTCCATATATTATAAAAAATTTAATATTTCAGGATGCTATTTAAAACACATCGGGACTTACGGTATCATACAGTATGACTGAACACATTTAACTGTGTCTTGGGTATATTTTTAGATGCAAGACATATGTAAAATCAAAAATTCTTTCTGAGGGTTAGTCGTATTTTCGTACATGGTTCTTGCAGGTTACGGAAAGGAGCGAGTGGTGACGAATACTTTGCATCATTGACTGTTAGTTTGCGTAAAGCAGCAATATTTAGGACCCCAAGCCAGAATTGCTCAGAATCCTATCATCATCATCATCATCATCATCATCATCATCATCATCATCATCAGGGATAACCCAATAACCAGTGGCCCGATCTGTAGAGTACCAAATACCACAAAAATTCCAAAACCATTCGTCCAGTGACCAATAATATTTAACAAAACATCTTAAAGACATGTTTTACCCTACAGAGCCACAACCGTTCATCTGCTGGTTTGGACGCTTATCATTTAATGTTCTTGGATACATTCATTTAATGTTCAAGACTTGCAGAATTCATTTGACTTGGTTCATGCACATGGGTACATGTTATCAAAATCCTCCTCTGAACCCACCAGTTGAAGGTGAGGTGAGGTGAAATGGGGTTTAACGTCCAAGATTATTGCACTTATATAGCGACGTCGCAGTTTAACATGAGTGCGAGACGACCAGTCCTGTCTTGTCCTCTTAATGCTGGGCAGGGTAACAACAAGTACAATCTTTTCAGGTCTTTTTACCCGTGAAGATCCGGGGTTAGAATAGATCTTCAGCAACCCATGCTTATCTATGAGGCGACTAACAGGATCCGGTCGTCAGGTTCGCTGACTTGGTTGATGCATGTCATCGTATCCCAATTGTGTGGATCGATGCTCATGATGTCAATCCCTGGATTGTTTGGTCCAGACTCGATTATTTACAGACGCCGTCATACAGCTGGAATATTGCTGAGTGTGGCGTTAAACAACAAATAAACAAACAAATTTACAATCTTTTGGTATGACGCGGCCGGGGCAAGTACCTGCCTGGCGCCGGAAACACGTAGAGAGTGTACCTTTAAGACCATGCGTGTGAACAGAGACACCACCGGCCCAGGTCAGAGTCTCAGTGTTGTGTGGACCCAGGGAGACGATGTTGTACCCCTTGCTGACCGTGTTGTTGACCCTGTTGGTAGGTGAGTGTGTGGTAAGACTCTGTTACCCACTCGGTCTGCATTCTTTAAGAAATCCAAAATTGTGTTAATGTATGATTTAAATGGAAACTAAATGTTTGGCCTAAAACGTACAATCATAATTTTGGTAATATACGCATGCTCGTAATTATTGTCACCCCTAAGACGCATATATCTAGGGAGTGACAGTAATTATTAGTTTGGGTATATATTCAGCTTTGGTATCGGACATAGATAATTTTCTTTAGAAGTTTGTACAAATCGATTTTCTTATCTTATCTTCGCCATTCTGCTGTGATCGACCATACCATGTGCCAAGGCAGAAGACCGTTCATGTGGCGTTGCCTGAGTGAGTGAGTGAGTGAGTATGGTTTTACGCCGCTTTTAGCAATATTCCAGCAATATCACGGCGGGACATCAGAAATGGGCTTCACACATTGTATCCATTTCGGGAATCGAACCCGGGTCTTCGGCGTGACGAGCGAACGCTTTACCCACTAGGCTACCCGACCGCCCCTAGTGTTGTCTTACTTACGCCTCGGAAGTCTGCTAATTAGTGCCGGGGTAGGTGGGGTAGGCTTGTGGTTAAAGCGTTCGGTCGTCACGCCAAGGACCCGGGTTCAATTCTCGACATATGTACAATGTGGGAAACCCTTTTTTGGGGCCAAGCTGCGATATTGCTGGAATATTGCTAAAAGCGACGTAAAACCACAATTACTCACTCACTCACTTAATTAATGTCAATTATTAGTGAAATTCTTGTCGTCTTGGGTTTTACAGTTTGGGGATTTTACTGACACTACATACTCCTAGTTTGTTGGGTCCCTGTGTAAATATAATTAATGCCCCAACTCTGATATTGAGCTCTGCCCTCATTCCACGAGCCATGGACTACCTAGTGGGTGACGTCATGTATCTAAAAGAGGTTTTAGTTTCAGCAATAAAATGTATTTCCGGGAATGCTGGAAATAACTAATTTCTAACCAGGCTTCAACTTTTGCTTGAAATGCTCCATCTCAGAATCGCGAACTATATAAATGTTCTGTCTCAAACAAACTCTACCCCTAAGTGATATTTACGCTAACACGCCCATCTCCCCTTTATCAACGTTCTTTCTGTTGTAGCCGACGTTGCCGATGGTGTTAACTGCACGACGTTAACCGACGGCGTGTACGAGAAGAGTTGTCGTTCCTTCACCGTTTGTCATGGCGGGAAAGCGGAAGTGAAATTCTGTGACAATGGACTGGTCTTCAACGCAAAGACTGCCAGCTGCGACAGGTACCATTCGTCACCACTCGCCCCTTTCCGTAACATACAAGAAGACTCGTCCCCCTATCGATGAATCGTATGTGGGAAATACGACAAACCAATCAGAATGCGCTCATGACTTCAAGTTCTTCGGTCAAAGAATCCCTCAGGAATAATTTTGGAATTTACATATGTCTTGCATCTAAAAATATTCCCAACATACAGTTAAATGTGTTCAAACATGCTGTATAATACCGCAAGTCCCGATGTGTTTTAAATAGCATCTGAAAATATTCATGATGGGGAAAATATGTGTGAATCATTACGCAACGAGTTGACACTACTTTTAAATATGCCCGTTTGCGCTAAGACGGAACCCAGTTGCAAAAAATGGCCACGAAAGTCGCTTTTCGGCTTGTCCCGTAATAACACCAGTTGGTCATTAAAGCAACAGGTACGTTACTACAGTAACGCTGTGCATGGGATGCAATGGCGACGCACAATAGTCCAACCGAGGCGTGGGGAAGTTATAGTTTTGTGTTGGTTTTCCCTTTCTAAAGTTACGTTACTGTAACGTATATATGAACGAGCATCTATAGACAACTAAACATATTTTTCGTATTAATATTTTCTCAGACTTCTATCTTGACAGATAACGTGGGGCTTTAGGGTAAGAATAAGTCCCCAGCAACCCATGCTCACGAGCGACTAAATAGATCGGGGTGGCCAGACTCTGTGACCTGCATTGCTTGACTCGATGTTGATGATGGCAATCACTTGATTGTCTAGTCCAGATTAGATTACCACAAACCGCCTTAATATAGGTGAGGTGAGGTGAAATGGGGTTTAACGTCGCGTCCAAGATTATTGCACTTATATAGCGACGTGCAGGTACGTGTGTGTGTTTGTGTGGCTGCTCGTACTAGTCCGGACTGATGCCGATTTATAGTGCTAGGTCACTGTGATACCATGCCGTAGTTTAACATGAATACCCAACTCAGACACAGTTTACTGACTCCGAGCCGACCAGTCCTTGTTTTAGCCCCTAATGCCGAGCGCCAGACAGGGTAACAACAAGTACCATCTTTTAACGTCAATTGGTATGACGCGGCCGGGGCGGACGCTCTACCACAAGACCACGGAGACGGTTGCCTTAATATAGCAAAACAACAACAAAACAACTACAAAACAACAACAAACATGTTTCTTGACAGTTCAGGGGGCACGAGTGGCCCAGTCGTCTGAGGCGCCGCGATTCGCTGTGCAGAGTTGCGTCCCTTGGGCACGCCAGAAACCTATGATTGTGGGTTCGAATCCCGATTCGCCCCGATTATGTTTCTAGGTTTGTCAGCACCATTACCGTGCTCGTAGGTTTCACCGAAGTGGTAAACGTCTGAGACCTACATCACTTCGGGCTTTCTTCCCACATTAAGCTGACACGCCGTGATATAACTAGAATACTGTTAAAAGCGGCGTTTAACCCAACTCACTCACCCACTTGACTGTTCAGATATTATTTTCTCTCCTTCCAGCCCAAGTGCTGTAGAGCCCCCTTGTGGTAGATCACGTGACTGCACCGGCAAGGACGACGGTGTTTACGTGGACGACGGGTGTCGTTCCTACTACACATGCATGGGGGAAGTCTTCTTCGGTCACGACTTATGTCCCGAAAGTAAGCCCGGAGAGTATGATACATTTTCCAACTGTGAAAATATTGATTAACTAGACCTTTGGACACTTGCATTTTACACTTTTATACTCAGTTAACGCCCTTGCTTCGGGAAGATGACTTGCATTCTGCCCCCCTAGATTCCAGCAGCCCATGCTTGTCGTAAGAGGCGACTAACGGGATCGGGTGGTCAGACCAGCTGACTTGGTTGATGCACGTCATCGCACACCAATTGCGTGGATCGATGCTCTGGATGTCAATTACTGGGTTGTCTTGTCCAGACTCGATTAATTACAGACCATCGTCTGGAATATTGCTGAGTGCGGCGTAAATCAAATAAACAAACAAACAAATTTGCCTCATGGTTCCCGTTAATGCTGACACACAATGGCGATCAGGCGTTATCTGTTTAACCAGGGACCAACAAACCTTTAACCCCAAACTGTACTCCACTATTTAACATAGACTTACGATAATCGTAGAGATGACATAATTTTTAAAAAACTCCCCTGATTAATGTGTTTATTCCCACACTGACGAGGTAGATATCCTTATCAGACCCCCGTCTGCTTAGGTGTCGCCATTAAACCAGTGCTTTGAGATAGTGATTTTTAAATTGTCTCCATATTACTCAAAGATGTTAAGGATCTCCGTTTCCTTTATATCACTACAGTTAATCTGGCATGCCATGACCGATTAACTATTGTAAGTGCTTACTATTGTCGTGCAATGACATTTTAATTATAGCAATAGGGGGCATGGCGTCTAAGGCGCCGCGATTCGCTGTGCAGAGTTGCGTCCCTTGGGCACGCCAGAAACCTATGCTTGTGGGTTCGAGTCCTGGTTCGCCCCGATTATGTTTCTAGGTTTGTCAGCACCATACCCGTGCTCGTGGGTTTCACCGAAGTGGTAAACGTCTGAGACCTGCATCACTTCGGGCTTTCCTCCCACATTAAGCTGACACGCCGCGATATAACTAGAATACTGTTAAAAGCGGCGTTAAACCCAACTCACTCACTCACTAAATATAGTAATATGAAAGAATCGGTTGGTCCTTAACTTCTGTTGAGTAGTATAGGTCGGTTGGTTGGTTCAAGTTTAATTGAGTCTGGAAATAAACAGATGATGTGTGGTTCAGCAGTAACTTTGGACTGTGGGACGTTGGGAAACCAAAATTTATTTTATGAAAAACAACATGTTTTTTTGTGTGGAACTGCGGCGTATTAATTGACAGATAAATGAATTTGAATTTTACTACATAAACTCCATACGTCCGACCCAGTCAATCCACAGATCTTCCTTTCTGACGTTTACTGTACTATTTTACAGATAGATATAGTTTCATATTTACGATTTATTAATATGTACATGTGTTAATCCGTCGATTTACATGGGAACAGTACATCCGGATTAACAGGGTTTCAGTGTATAAGGTGTGTGTGTCAGTTATTTCTTTATAGATATTGAGGGGCGGTCGGGTAGCCTGGTGGTTAAAGCGTTCGCTCGTCACGCCGAAGACCCGGGTTCGATTCCCGAAATGGGTACAATGTGTGAAGCCCATTTCTGGTGTCCCCCGCCGTGATATTGCTGGAATATTGCTAAAAGCGGCGTAAAACCATATTCACTCACTCACTTATAGATATTGAAGTAAACGAATGACTTTCTCCAAAATAGTCGGCACGAATACAACATCAAGGTTGTCTGATATATACAGGCTTAATGCTGGATTATTAGTCAAAGCGGAACCCGTGAAGATCCGGGGTAGAAGGTCCTCAGCTACCCATGCTAGCCGTAACAGGCGGCAATGCTTGTCGTAAGAGGCGACTAACGGGTTCAGGTGGTCAGGCTCGCTGACATGGTTGATGCATGTCATAATATCCCAATGGCGTGGATCGATGCTCATGACGTCAATCACTGGATTGTCTGGTCCAGGCTTGATTATTTACAGACGTAATTTTGCGGGAACATTGCCAAGTGCGGCGTTGAACAACAAACAAACTAAAAGCGGCGTTAAACCTCACCCACTCACTCACTCCGCATTCAGGAGCCAGACACATAGTGCCCGATTCCTTGTGAGCGCCTACATTCCAGTCATATACAACTCCAGTTTTGAAAGATAGTTGTTGTTTTTTATCTTTCCACGATACGCAAAACTGATTCTCATATTTCAAGTGCATATGAAAATAGAATAACATATCGGATTATTCCTATCAAAAGTTGAGGGGTATAATTCACTGGTTATCTCTGATCTAATTTTGTCATGCTATATCCAGGTCTCGTCTTCAACCAGGAACTTAAGACCTGCGACTGGCCGAATCACGTGGCGCCACCTTGCGGTACGAAACACTGATGACATTCAGAGTTACCTCGGATTTTGGAACTAGGACGAAGAATTTCGAAGTCCCCGACTTTTCGGTACCACTGCACAACCCTATTGTGTGTACATGTTCAGAGACACGGCAGTATTACGATAGCGTAGTGACGTAAGATAAGAGTACCGGCCTTCCTTACAAGAATAGTTTGACATGCCTTATCTGCCACCGAGGTCATCGAGATCTTGTATTGTAGATACTTATCATGCAATGGCGAGGCGATCATTGTTATAATTAGCCGATTTGAATAAATATGTTGATTATAATATACTTAATATCTTTGTGAATAAACTGCTTTCCAACAACTGTTTGTCTACTTTCTGTCATCGGAAGGGGCACGGGTGGCCCAGTTGTCCAAGGCGCCGCAATTGGCTGTGCAGAGTTGCGTCCCTTGGGCACGCCAGAAACCTTGTGAGTTCGAATCCCGGTTCGCCCCGATTTTGTTTCTTTGTTTGCCATCACCATACTCGTGCTCGTTGGTTTCACCGAAGTGGTAAACGTCTAAGACCTGCATCACTTCGGGCTTTCCTCCCATATTAAGTTGACACGCCGCGATATAACTGGAATACTATTAAAAGCGGCGTTAAACACAACTCACTCACTCACTAACTATAGAACAACATATGGCTAAAGGCTTATCTTCTAATTAAAATTATATTGGATGCTGGACAGAGAATCATTGTGTACATGCATACATGTAGTTTATATATTTCAATAACTTTAAATGACGAGAAGTACTGGACACCAATTCAACATATTCGTTTTAAATGTAACGACTAATAGTTTTGAAAAGAGCTAGAATAAAATATAAGAATTGTGTTTTGCTTTCCTTAGCAATATTCCAGCTATGTGACGGCGGTCTGTAATTAATTGAGTCTATATCAGACAATCTTGTGATTGACATCATAGGCATCCACGCACGAAATGACCCAGCCTGAACACCCGACCCATTTAGTCACCTCTTACGACAAGCATAGGTTGCTGGGAACCGATAGATTTACCATAAGTAACCATACATTCAAAGTCGCCAAACGCGCTGGATCTGCCAACTGCCCCAACCCTTGTCCCCTTCAAAACGGATATAACGAGCCCACACGATTGGCGGTAACAGCAGCCTCGTTTTGAATTACTTACTGATGTCACATGGCCGTTCATATGTCGTCAGGCGTGTTCTATTTTTGGGATAGATGTGACAATGGCGCTTGGAGTTATCGTGGCGCATGGGGCATGCGATTCTTCACCTAATCAACGTCCGGAGTCAGACTGACCTTCGATAACAAGGAGCATGGGGCGGTGTGAACGGAATGCAAGTCTAGGTAACAGATAAGTGTCTGTGTCCTTCCCATCATTCCGCCATTCCCCTTCGTCTGGTTCACCATGATCTGTCTGGTGCTTCTCGCCCTCCTCCCGGCAGGTGAGTGAGTGAGTGAGTGAGTGGGGATGGAACGTCAACTGTAACGTCATTACGTTGTGTTACGTCAGTCTTTATAATGTTGAAATTGGGTGAAATGGGGGTTTGACGTCACTTTCTAAATTGTTTCAGTTATATAGCAACGTGCACGTGCCTGTGTGTTGGATGGTTGGTTGGTAGGTTGTTTAACACCGCACTCAGCAATATTCCAGCTTCATGTCAGCGGTCTGTAAATAATCGAGTCTGGCCCAGACAATCCACTGATTAATAGCATGAGCATCAGCGAGCCTGACCACCCGATCCCGTTAGTCGCCTCTTACGACAAGCATTGTCACCTTTTACGACAAGCAGGGGTTTCTGAAGGCCTATTCTAACCCGAATCTTCACGGTTCGCCTGTGTGTGGCTGCTTGTATTAGTCCAGACTAATGCTGGTTTTAAAGCGCCAGCCCACTCAGATTCCAGGCCGCAGGTTAACATGGATACCCAGTCAGATAAAGTATACTGACCAGTCCTTGTTTTATCCCTTTAAATCCGAGATCCAAGCCATTTTGCAACGCCTAACTGAGCAGGTCAGTGAGTGAGTGAGTATGGTTTTACGCCGCTTTCAGCAATATTCCATCAATATCACGGCGGGGGATACCGGGAAATGGGCTTCACACATTTGACCCAAGTTTGGAATCGAACCCGGGTCCTCGGCGTGACGAGCCAACGTTTTAACCACTAGGCTACCCCACCACCCCCGGCACAAATAAGTAAACAATGTGAAGCTAAATTGTTATGTGCAGACATTGTTGCATTTAAGTCATGGGGTGAAAACAGGTGTTCCTTGTCAGCTCTTTTCAACAAACAGTTTTATTCAGTTTAAAGATCTTTGGCCCCAACTACATTCATATGCAGAATAAAACATACTTTAAGATGAATATGTACACGGGTGTTTTGGAATATATAATAAATCTTGAGAGTGAATATTTTCTTCTCAATAAAAAAAGCCCCCGTTACACTATCAAAAACTTTGATCCAAAACTTGGTCCAAGATGGACGGTTTCCTCTAATCAAAGTTTTTGATAGGCTGTCAAAGTTTTGGTGGGAATTATCTTGCCAAGGGGGATGCTACTGACGAAGAATTGTTTGCTGTTGTTATGTGTATTTTGTGTATTGCCATGTTGAGAAGGCGGCGTCGGGGTAGGTAAAGTCATTTTTGGTCCCGAGAATGGCTGCTCGTTGTTGAAAACAAATCAATTAATTCTTCCAACATCTCGTCAGTCCAAAATAGTTGACTCATTTTGACTTGACTCTTGCACTCTTGCACTTCCGGCTGAAAAGGGGGTAAATGTTCCTTGCAGTCTGATTGGCTAAATTTAATCAACGTCATCAAACTTTGATCAAAGTTTGACGAGAAATAGTATCGGTTTCTATTCCATCAAAGTCCCGTCAAAAACTTTGTCACAGTTTTTGACGGTATGTAACACTATCAAAACCTTGGTCAAAATGGACTTTCACTAAGTTTTTTATCAAAGTTTTTGAAAGTGTAACGTGGGCTTAAGGATTGTGCAGGGACCAATTTGTCAAAAGCGCTGACGTTTACTGAGTAACCATGGCAGAATTAGCTTCGGTTGAAGTTCGGGAGATTGAAACGACTAAAGGAAGACATCGAGCGATACCCAAAGGCTTGACGACTTATAGTAGCATGTGACCCAAATACGTTCCAGTTGTTCTGTATACAACATCAGTGTAATAACTGTCAGACTAGACCGATGTTTCGAAAACTCAGACAAGCATGATAACGAAATTTCGTTGTGGAAAAACAGCGTTTGGAATGATCGCTTGATGTCAACCTTTAAATGAGTAACGTCATTTTTTCGGTGCACCCCTGAATAATCTGCCCTGACAGATGCCCATCTCATTATTTGTGAGCCCCACAGTAAACTAGGACATGCATTCACTTATTATATGTCACGATTATCACACTGATCGGATATCAGAATACATACTTATGACACCCGTGAAGATCCGGGTTAGAATTGATCTTCAGCAGCCCATGCTTGTCGTAAGAGGGGATCGGGTGGTCAGGCTTGCTGAATTGGTTGGGGCATGTCATCGAATCAATCACTGGACTCGATTATTTATAGAACCCCATTATATAGCTGGAATACTGCTGAGTGCGGCGTTAAACATCAAACAAACAAGGTGAGGTGAGGTGAAATGGGGTTTAACGTCGCGTCCAAGATTATTGCACTTATGTAGCGACGTGCATGCACGTGTGTGTGTGTGTGTGTGTGTGTGTGTGTGTGTGTGTGTGTGGCTGCTTGTACTAGTCCGGATTGATGCCGATTTATAGTGCTAGCCCACTAAGATACCATGCCGCAGTTTAACATTAAAACCCCACTCAGACACAGTATACTGACTCCGAGTCGACCAGTCCTTGTTTGAACCCCTTAATGCCGAACGCCAGACAGGGTAACAACAAGTACCATCAATAAACGTCTTTCAGTATGACGCGGCCGGGGATCGAACCCAGGACCTTCCGCTCTCCGGGCGGACGCTCTACCATTAGGCCACGGAGGCGGTCAACAAACAAACAAACAAACAAACATACTTATGAATCACGGTTTATCCCCATCGTGAATGGTACTTGAGGAATAGGTGAACAAATTCAGTCTCATTAAGTTTTCCGTGATCTTTAATGCACACTTTGTTGCAGCTTTTGCGATAGACTGCACCACTAGTGGTAATGGGGTGTTTGAGAAGGGATGTCGTGCCTTTGTCACTTGTGTCGGCGGAGTTGCCACGGTAACAGAATGTCAAGGCAACGAAGTCTTCGACGACATAACAAAGACATGCGCTGAGTAAAGTATAATTTTCACTAATGACATTTTTAATTTGGATTTTTTATCAGATCTATATCACCCTCGCTTATCCGATCTCTTGATCCGATGCAAGTCCCTATTTTGACTTGTACGATATGTTCCAGTGTTTTTTCAGGTGAACATTTGATTTGCCTTTGCATGTGTTTGTGACGGGTGCCGCCGGTGGGGCCGGATACGCTCATCTTTTCGCGAACATCTGGTATCATCACTATCTCATAGTGATTGATTAACACATGTTTATGATATAGTGGGAATCGTACTATCGACTCTGCTTAATGCAGAGATTTCTATTGGATATGGAAAGGGTTTTGTCGCTATATTTATTTAACCTAAAAACGAACTGTATTCTTTGGGCACTTTGTAATATAGACTTCTGTTAAGGATGATCCGACCTTTTGCAAGATAATTGACACTTGTAGAGCAGTGCCTGTTATGACTTTACAGGCTTACTCGGAAAGGAAAGCCCTGTAGCTGTAGCTGTAGATGGAATCTCCTGGACTTGTACTCCGCCTGTTCTTCCGCCGAGTCCGTTTTTCTTGGTCTCCGCTGAGGTCCTGCCTCCATCGTCTGTGGTCGGCGAGTTCCTCCCACCTTTCAGCATCTAGTGCCCGCTGGCAGACGTCTTTTTAAGCGTAGGTGGAGACGCCCAGGTGCCTTTTTGCCGAGGTGAGCTCGTCGTACAGGAGGCCCTTCGGGATCATCGCGTCCTTCATACGACGGAAGTGGCCGAGCCAGCGAAGTCGGCGCTGTTGGAGCTGTGGGAGAAGATACTGGTGATCGTGGTGCAGGAGAAAACTTCAGTGTTTGTGACTCATTCCAGCTGATTCCGAGGATGCGCCTTATGTTACCACTATTGAAGGCGTTCAGTCTCTTTTCTTGTCTGCTGAGAGCAAGCTTGGAGTGGGTTGTCATCTTGCTGTTCTACCATTCTCTTCATCAGTCTGGCGAGGGAAATCTGACGCTCAGCCGATCCGCCTGTTGATCTCCGGACAGGTTTCCAAGGGCAGAGTTTTTGTGATGGTAAGGCTGAGGTAGATGAACTGTTTCACCAGCTCCAGCTCGTAGACGTTTGTCTTCTTCAAGCTGATGGTCAAGCTGACGTCCTGACCTGCCCCTGATAATCGGTCCATGACGTTTTGCAGCTGTGTCTCTGAGTGGGTTGCCAGAGCCACGTGTCTGCAAGATGCATGTCTCTGATGAGGGCTTCTCCCACTTTGTGTATTGCCCTTAAGGCTGCCTGGGGCACCGCTCCTTCTTCCAAACACTGACATGGAAGTTCATACAGGTGCCTTAGCAGGACCACCTGTCCGCAGTTGATGGCCCCTTGAGGGGTTCAATCCGCTCCAGGCACTTTCCTGCCAGACAGCCTCTTGATGGCCTTGCCTCAGCTTCTTGTCCAGCTCATCGACCACCGAAAGGCGATCAGTGACTTCCAGCACATATAACGCTATTTTCCCTGTAGTAGAGCTCAGATTAGTGCTCAACCTATCTCCCCATCTGCTTGCATCTGTCACTGATCGATTCACCCGTTGCAGATTTCAGGGGCAGATTTTTAGGCTTTGAATACACTGATGGCTTTCTTGATGCCCAAGTATGCCCCAAGGATAAGCTGATGATTTAATGGCCTCGCAGAGCTGCAGCCAGTAGAAGTTCGTGCATGTTATTGCTGTTACCTGAATTTGGTTCTGGTTGTTCTTAGAGCTTGCAGGGTTGGGGTAGCATTTGTGTGCTGTCAGATCTGTGCATCCTTCTCAGTGACAGGGATCAGTGGGCTTCGAGTTTTCCTTGTTTCTTATAAAGGGCTGCGTGTGCAGTGGCGACGAATGTCTCTCAATTGTTCGCAACATTGCTCCCTTTTGACGTTCTGGAAGCAGAACATGATCTAGGGCACCAATAAAGGAGTCCATTCTCTGCAGGTGTGATGTCTTGCTGACGTTGACACGACTCTGTCCATCTGGCCTGGAGTGTGCATGAGTCTGATCATGCATCAGACCAAAGAATGGACTGTGTCTCAGTCAGCACTGTGGTACGAACGTGTCATGATCACGTTACTGAGGTTACATCGTCTTGTGATCATCAGGTCTAGATGGTGCTTGGACAGGGGTGACTCAAGGACACCTTATGCTGAGGCTTGTCTGGAAGAAGGAATTGATGCTGCACAGGTAGAGGTGTATGCACAGCTCATCAAATTCTGTATTGTCCCAGACCAGCAGGGTCAGCACAACTCTTGAACTGAAGAAGCCAAGCAAGAGCAGCATTTCTGTGATACCTTTGATGGCGGTCTGGAGCTGGTTGCAGAACTCGTCCTTCACCTCCTGTGTGGAGCAGAGGACAGGAGCGTACATTCTGATAGACCGATCCGTCAGGCTCCATCATTCTGAGCAGTCAGTTCCGCGCAGCGAGGTGAACATTCCATCATCCCAACTTCAGAACTGACTTCTGAAGTTTCTTTCTTCTTTTCTTTGTTGTCTTATCTGGTGCAAGGTTTACAGTCAGTGGGCCAGGCTGATCAGAGCCCTGAGCCCCACGCATCCAGTACAACAGGCAGACTGTTGTGGGACTGAGGCAGGCGGTCCAGTGAGATACAATTATCCTTCCCACTGTTGCAACGAGCCCATGGCTCCATGTTCTGAGCCAGTCAAGCCAATTGGGCTGCTGCTAGCCATGTTGTGCTGTCGCAGTGGGGCGACGCTGGAGGTTTCTCTTCAGGGAGCAGGCCTAGGTAGCTTGATGTGAGGGACCAGCTGTTGAGCACACCCCCACCTGGGTAGCTTGATGTGAGGGACCAGCTGTTGAGCACACCCCCACCTGGGAAGCTTGATGTGAGGGACCAGCTGTTGAGCACACCCCCACCTGGGTAGCTTGATGTAAGGGACCAGCTGTTGACCACACCCCCACCTGAGTAGCTTGATGTGAGGGACCAGCTTTTGACCACACCTCCACCTGGGTAGCTTGATGTGAGGGACCAGCTGTTGACCACACCCCCACCTGGGTAGCTTGATGTGAGGGACCAGCTGTTGACCACACCCCCACCTGGGTAGCTTGATGTGAGGGACCAGCTGTTGACCACAACCCCACCTGGGTAGCTTGATGTGAGGGACCAGCTGTTGACCACACCCCCACCTGGGTAGCTTGATGTGAGGGACCAGCTGTTGACCACAACCCCACCTGGGTAGCTTGATGTGAGGGACCAGCTGTTGACCACACCCCCACCTGGGTAGCTTGATGTGAGGGACCAGCTGTTGACCACACCCCCACCTGGGTAGCTTGATGTGAGGGACCAGCTGTTGACCACACCCCAACCTCTCAATGTAAAAGAGAACGCCAATACTGCTTGGTATGAGAGGCATCGCAAGTGTTAAATTAAATGCAATGCCAGACCTCCTCGGGGACTCTGACTCAAGACTTCTGTGGGGTTTCTTCATAGTCTTGTTCATGTCACAGTTTAACAGTTGCAGCAGTTGTGATGTAAAATGTCACTTTTCGATCTTATATACACCCCGCCAAAACCCCTGAAAATCAAATGGTTGATCCCTAAGCTTCTTTTAAGCTATATTTTTAGAAAGCTGTACTATTTTGTGTCCATTAGGCTTGTAGCAAGTGCTTGAGGGAGAGTTTCTTCCATACCGTTGAGAAATCAATTTTTAAGTTAGTTTTGTCGGCAAATAATTAAAGGTATTGCATATTATTTCTTTGTTTTCCTGAATCCTAAAGGAAATTTGGTGTGGCCTTAAATACAAATCGATTTCTGTTTCCAGTCCCAACACGCTGAGTAACCTCTGCTCACAGAGCAAGGACTGCTCTACACGAGCAGACGCGAAGTATGCGGATCAAAACACCCACTGTAGTACCTACTTCACCTGCCACGGAGGAACCTACTTTGGCCACAACTACTGCCCCGGAGGTGAGTGACTTGGTGGATGTTGTGGGTACGAGGATGTTGGGTGAGCTGGGCTGGGCTGGGCTGGGCTGGGCTGGGCTGGGCTGGGCTGGGGCAAATTATATGCTGTAAGCTGAGATCTGGGAAGGATTAGAAAGCGATGATGATAACGTTTTGGATAAGGGAGAAAGTGGTCAGTCGATTTGGATTTGGGAATTGGTACTGAATTAAGGGGTGGGGGTGGGTGGGGCGGGCTGCAGCTACAAATATAGATGGGGTGAGAGGGAAAATAAGGAGTAGGGTGAAGTTGAGTGAAAAGTGAGTTCTGTGAAACCCACGAGCACGGGGAGGGGTGGGGGGGGTGGGGGGGGGGGGGGGGGGGGGGGGGGGTTCGAACCCACAATCATAGGTTTCTGGCGTGCCCAAGAGACGCAACTCTGCACAGCGAAATTTAAGGGGTAGGGTGAAGGTCAGGATACGGGTGTAATAAGGTGAATTTAAGGATGGGATGTGTTTAAATAAATGATGAAAGTATGCAATAATAGTCACATGTTACGAACAAAGAATGAATGTTACAAATAAAGTTTTTTGGGGTTTGGTTTGTTGTTTAACGCCGCACTCAGCAATATTCTAGCTTTTTGACGGCGGTCTGTAAATAATCGAATGTGGACCAGACAATCCAGTGATTAATATCATGAACATCGATTCACGCAATTGGGATCGATGACATGCATCAACCAATACAAATAAAGGTCATTATTTACATACAAATATTGAGTGAGTGAGTGAGTATGGTTTTACGCCGCTTTTAGCAATATTCCAGCAATATCACGGCGGGGGACACCAGAAATGGGCTTCACACATTGTACCCATGTCGGGAATCGAACCCGGGTCTTCGGCGTGAGGAGCGAACGCTTTAACCACTAGGCTACCCGACCGCCCTACAAATATTGAACTCAAACTACAATACGATACCAATGAACAACTCGCAAACAAAGACGTCATGTGTAAAGAAAGAACAATGTGTGCCAAAGAACATCAGTGCACAAAAAGGACACAAAACTGACAGAGAACAACGCTGACACTAAAGAACGGCAGATGGCGCTGCAATTTATAAAACATTCCGAGTTTAATCGGCTTGTTCCGCCGTGTACATGGTGCATGCTCAAGTGCTTACTGTATTACGTCATTCCTCGTGCAATCATTATTTGTATGTAAACAATGACCTTATTTGTAACATTCACTCTTTATTCGTAACATTTGACTATTAATGCGCATATTGTCCTTTATTTCAACTTTTTATTTTTGACCGGTTGGCCCCCCCATAACTTCACGTCTTGTACCCAGTAAAGTTAAGTATAAGGAAAGGATTGAGACGACCCGTGGGTACCTGCAGGCGACGTGAGTTGTCAACACTAGCATCGGCGACACAACCCAGCTGTTCTTTAAAACATTCTTAGGGTGATACACGTGTATTATTATCATTGACAGAAAATCCGCAGTTGCTTTGTAAAATGACGAACTAATGATAACTAGCGGTAACCTCCCCTGTTTTTGTGCAGGTACTATCTTCAATGAGGTGCTGCAGTCCTGTGATTGGCCAAACGACGTCCCGCCCCCATGTGGAACCAAAGGGATCGCTACAGTAGCTTCCGGTTAAGACTGACTAGGAGAGTCCGAGCCATGTGTGCGATTATGTCAATAAAGCGTTAGACATTAGCCTCTTCTCAAGTTGGTCACCAGGTGTGCAGCCAAATGGTTGTCTTTGGTCCCCTGACCTACTCACTCCGAAACAAGATTACAGTCGGCCAAACTCGTATGAGTTGTAGAAGCAGTGTGATTGTGTCTGCGAATGTGTTGTGGTGTGTGTGTGTGTGTTTGCCGTGTGCGGCGTAAAACAACAAACCAAACCAATCATACATAAAATTCTATTTAGAAACGAGAGAAAATCGATACACTGCTGGCACCAACTGTTAACATCATTGCGAACGTCAAGACATTATCGGCTGGGCTAGTTTCTGTGTTTGTTGTTTAACGCCCCACTCATCAATATTGGAGCTATATGCCAGCGTTCTGTAAATAATCGAGTCTGGACCAGACTAACCAGTGATTGGCATCATGAGCATCGATCCACGCAATTGGAATACGATGACATGCATCAACCAAGTCAGCGAGCCTGGCCACCCGATCCTGTTAGTCACAAGCATGGTCGCCTGTTGTGGCAAGCATTGGTTTACTAACATTGTTCATATGTTAACACTGCTGTCACCATCAGCAATAATTCAGTTGATGTCCATCATCATCAGCATCATCAATATCAGCAAAACAACGAAGCAGTCATTGCATACATAGTTTCACTGACAGCTAGTAGCGCCATCTAGGGATAGACGGGCAGACTGCACCCCGAACCTTCATGCCAGGACTGACAAAATGTAGGATAAGGTGATCCCAGTATGACCAGGATGATTGCACATCTTCCTATCTATCCTGCAGAATGATGTAATCAAATCTTATTCCGTTTTAATATGAAACCATTTCGAATATCATTCCATGTTTTGTATTTGATTCCCAATTTCTGTATTCACCAGTAATGGCTGCTGTGGAATTGAGTGGAATATAATGGACATCTAAAATGTAAGTTTACTTCATCCGGGGTAGAAAAGGTCTTAAAGGGGCACTGATCTAACGCAATTCCCCGGGGCTGGTTGTTGCCTTTGTTATTGTTTTTTCCCAGTGAGTGCCCGGATGTATAGCAGAAATCTATACTAGTTCGCGACCTCTGCTGCGCCATTCGTAAGCGCATTAGTCGCTTTTATGGGTAGTAATAAGGGCGTATGGTCACATTGATCAACAAAATTAAATACAGTTTTCGAGATAATAAGGAAATGTAGGTATCTTTGTGGGTAGCATCGGTAATGGTGACGAAGTTTTGATAAGTCACTTGCTTGGTAATTTTGCGATTTTCGTTTACACTATTTTGACTTGCAACACAAAGTAAATATTTCACCTGAGCATTGCTTTTATTTTAAAATGTGTGTATTTTTTTTTACTGTCAAATGTGTAACAAATTTATTAAACGTCTAAATATTCAGTTATTTTACAAAGCGACTGAAAACATTTCCATCTGTATTATTATGATAACGAATTCCAAACATTTTGATGTTTAACGTCATCACCAAGAGACTGAAAATGTTACGTTGAGAAAAGTACATTTCTATGTTGTTTGGCTTCTAATTCTACATAATAATCTGTTGTGATGTTTGTAGGCCCTTTTGATCGTCTTAATCAATCTGGACAGATTTTTTAGTCAAAATGACTGAAATATTTACACATTTTATAAATTGCCTGAGAGAATCACATTTTACAAATTGACGGTAATATATACACGCTTACAAAGGAAAAGACCTGTGAAAACAACGTCTATCGCGCATTGAAGAATTTCCCAACCAAAACGTAGAGAAACAAGAACGAATCGGTTCAAATGAAGGAAAACAAAATGCAAATATCATAATTACAACCTACCAAATTTATGTGTATAAACTTTAGGCAGCTTCCTTGTTCGAGGAATGCATCCGTGAATATCCACACAAAGGAACAATATCCCACTCGTCTGCAGATGTACAAAGAAACTTATTCGATGTCACGTGTCTCAGTAACAATCAAATATTTTAAAAGATATATATCGTTTCGGGATATTATAACCCGTGTTCGTTTCTCAACTGATCACTTGGATTGTTTCAGGTGTTTTACATAGGTGGTCGGCTGAGAAAGCCCACGTGACAACTATTTTCATAACGTTCACGGTTCCTAAAAAATCCATTGAGTGATAGATAACAATGATCAATCAATCAACGTATTATAAGTTAACCCTTTGAACAAAGTATGTTGTTTTTACATCGGCACTTCACGCCATGGTATGAGTGTATTCCCTTTGTTTTAGTAAACCTAGACATGTAAACACTCACTCTTGACATATCCACTGTGCAAGATAACAGTGATTAATCAATCAACGTATTTTCTGTTAATCCTTTGATGACTAGGAACGTTCCGTTGATTTACAAAAAAATAAATCAACTGATCATTCATCTCTTGCTGGGCTGTCACGTGCATATTACATAACACACATTTCACCTCACTTCAACCCTGGATTTAGATTGAATAATTACCCCAGACACAATAAATGCCAAATGGGAACCTTTGTCAGGTTATCTAAGTGGTGCTACCACTAATTGTACCTGTAATAAATTCATTAACTGAGCATCAAGTGAATGACGACAAATACACAAGTGTTTGGTTATACGAGAAAACGTGGATGACAACAAGGGAGTAGTAATCGTATTATCGACGCAAGCCGAAATCCGAAAATGCTTTCACTGCATGGATTCTTTTTTTAGTATAAAACTATAACCATCTGGGGTATTTCCAAATGACGACATCCGATGAGCTCCGCTGTTCTTTTGTCTGCTTGTTTAGGCTGAAGAAATTAATTAACATGCGCCCTTTGTCGAAATCTTTATAGATCACAGTTAACCAATCAGTGTTTATGCAAAAATGCTTAAAACAAATATTGCCTCCAGCCTCCAAGTTTATTTAGCTGTCCTTGCAGACGGTAGCCCAGTCTGTGGTCACGCTCAGTTGCGTTGCGTATCATCCGGGTACTCACGGGGAAAAAACAATAACAAAGGCAACAACCAGTCCGGGGAATTGCGTTAGATCAGTGCCCCTTTAAGCAACCAATGCTTGTAAACGGCGACTATGCTTGTCGTAAGAGGCGACTAACGGGATCATGATGTCAATATGTGGATTGTCTGGGTCAGACTTGATTATTTACAGACCGCCGTCATATAGCTGAACATGTCTGGGTGCGGGGTTAAACAACTTAAAACAAACAAACAAAATAATAGCGGTGTTTAACCTCACCCACTCACTCACTCCGCATGCAGGAGCCTGACACACCAGTGCCCGATTCCTTGTTAGCGCCTACATTCCAGTCATATACGACTCCAGTTTTGAAAGATAGGTTTTTTTTATCTTTCATTGAAAACTGATTCTCATATTTTCATATGATTAGTGCATATTACGATAGAATAACATATCGGATTATCCCTATCAAAAGTTGAGGGGTATAATTCACTGGTTATCTCTGATCTGATTTTGTCATGCTGTATCCAGGTCTTATCTTACTTACTTACTTTGGAGATTTAACGTGCGCTTTCCGACTGATGCGTATTTCGCACACGGAAAGGTCTTATCTTCAACCAGGAACCAGGAACTTAAGACCTGCGACTGGCCGAATCACGTGGCGCCACCTTGCGGTACGAAACACTGATGACACTCAGAGTTACCTCGTATTTTGGAACTAGGACGAAGACTTTCGAAGTCCCCGACTTTTCGGCACCACTGCGCAGCCCTATTGTGTGTACATGTTCAGAGACACGGCAGTATTACGATAGCGTAGTGACGTAAGATAAGAGTGCAGACATACAGACAAGAATAGTTTGACATGCCTTATCTGCAACCGATGTCATCGAGATCTTGTATTGTAGATACTTATCATGCAATGGCGAGGCGATCATTGTTATAATTAGCCGATTTGAATAAATATGTTGCTTATAATATACTTAATATCTTAGTGAATAAACTGCTTTCCAACAACTGTTTGTCGTCGGAGGGGGCACGGTCGGCCCAGTCGTCCAAGTCGTCGCAATTGGCTGTGCAGAGTTTCGTCCTTCGCAGACTGACCTTCGATAACAAGGAGCATGGGGCGGTGTGGACGGAATGCAAGTCTAGGTAACAGATAAGTGTCTGTGTCCTTCCCACCATTCCGCCATTCTCCTTCGTCTGGTTCACCATGATCTGTCTGCTGCTCCTCGCCCTTCTCCCGGCAGGTGAGTGAGTGAGTGAATGAGTAGGGATGGACCGTCAACTGTAACGGCATTACGTTATGTTATGTCAGTCTTTATAATGTTGAGCCTTTTTAATGTTGAAGTTGGGTGAAATAGGGTTTTGACGTCGCTTTCAAAATTGTTGCTCTGATAGAGCAACGTACATGTGCCTGTGTGTGGCAGCTTGTATTAGTCCAGACTAATGCTGGTTTTATAGCGCCAGCCCACTCAGATACCAGGCCTGTTAACATGGATACCCAGTCAGATAAAGTATACTGACCAGTCCTTTTTTTATCATTTAAATCCGAGATCCAAGCCATTTTGCAACGCCTAAGTGAGCAGGCCAGTCAATGAGTGAATATAATTTTCAGCAATATTCCATCAATATCATGGCGGGGGACACCGGAAAATGGGCTTCACACATTTTACCCATGTTGGGAATCGAACCCGGGTCCTCGGCGTGACGAGCGAACGTTTTAACCACTAGTCTACCCCACCGCCCCCTGCATGAATAAGTAAACAATGTGAAGCTAAATTGTTATGTGAAGACATTATTTTATGAATAATTGTAAGCCTTTATTGCATGTTAGTCCTTTCGTGAATACACGTGTTATGTGAAGACAGTATTTTATGAATATTTTTAAGCCTTGGTAGCATTTACGTCCTTGGGTGAAAACAGGTGTTCCTTGTCAGCTCTTATCTGTATCTACCGTTAGGGAGGAAAAATTCAACAAACAGCTTTATTCAATTTAAAGATCTTTGGTTCTAACTACATTTATATACAAAATAAAACATACTTAAAGATGTATAGGTACACTTGAATATATAATAGTACACTGGTGTTATGGAATATATCATAATGTTGAGAGTGAATATCTTTTTCTAAGATGTAAGGATTGTGCAGGGACCAATTTGTCAAATGCGCTGACGTTTACTGAGTAACCATGGCAGAATTAGCTTCGGTTGAAGTCCGGGAGAGTGAAACGACTTGAGGATGACATCGAGCGATACCCAAAGGCTTGACGACTTAAAGTATCATGTGACCCAAATACGTCACAGTTGTTCTGTATACAACATCAGTGTAATAACTGTCAGACTGGACCGATGTTTCGAAAACTCGGACAAGGATGATAACGAAATCTTGTTGTGGAATAAACAGCGTTTGGAATGATCGCTTGATGTCTATCTTTAAATGAGTAACGTCATTCTTTCGGTGCAGCCCTGAATAATCTGCCCTGCCAGATGCCCATCTCATTGTTCGTGAACCCCACAGTAAACTAGGACATGCATTCATGATCACTTACATGTATCATAGGTCACGAATATCACACTGATCAGATCTCAGAATACATACCTAGACACCCATGAAGATCCGGGTTAGAATTGATCTTCAGCAACCCATGCTTGTCGTAAGGGGGGATCGGGTGGTCAGGCTTGCTGACTTGGTCGGGGCATGTAATCGTATCAATCACTGGATTGTCTGGAACTGACTCGATTATTTATAGAACCCCATTATATAGCTGGAATATTGCTGAGTGCGGCGTTAAACACCAAACAAACAAACAAACAAACACACATACTTATGAATCACGGTTGATCCCCATCGTGAATGGTACTTGAGGAATAGGTGAACAAATTCAGTCTCATTAAGTTTTCCGTGATCTTTAATGCACACTTTGTTGCAGCTTTTGCGGTAGACTGCACAACCAATGGTGATGGGGTGTTTGAGAAGGGATGTCGTGCCTTTGTCACTTGTGTGGGCGGAGTTGCCACGGTAACAGAATGTCAAGGCAACGAAGTCTTCGACGACAAAACAAAGAAATGCGCTGAGTAAAGTATAATTTTCACTAATGATATATTTAAAAATTTTTTTATATCAAATCTGGAGTTACCATTCCGTGCACCCTCGCTTATCCATTCTATTTGATCAAATCGAAAAGTTCATGGCGTCACATGGAAAATCGATCAGAATGATGTTTTCAAAATAATCGTTTTACCTGGTCCAGCGATGCTCCAGTTTTGTTATCACTGTCCCTTAGCAGTGGTCACTGACGGCGGTACTGGTCAAACAATGTACCTGTAAAGGTCAGCTTTTGTTTCTTAAAGTTTAGGAGTTCAATTATTACAGTTCCAGGCTTTGGTGCTTACATTTCACAACTTTTAAGATACAATCGAGCATGCGCTTTCTACCAAGATTTCAAAGTGCGTCATACGGCTCTTGTCAGAAGTTATTTGATCAAGGTTACAGCATTCAAGGCCTCGGTAAAGCTTTAAAAAGGTTTTATGGTGGACATGTGGAAGACATTTCCAAATTGGACGCATCAGTGACAAAGATTATTTCCGATGCACAGGAACTCGTTATTGGTCAGTAAATAAAAATATATACCCCCTATAGTAGAGAAAAGGAGCGTCACTCGCCATCTTGCCGGTTTGTTTACATTCGATATCCAAGGCGATGTTTTTATTATACGCTTATTGACAAGCGCATTTCTGGCCGTAGATTGATCGATAACATATTTCTACACATGTACAAGTCATCTACATTCGATCAATGTCCCTTACCTAACGAAATATCGACAGTTTATTTCGCTAGCTGGGAAAATGCTACCAACCCCGAGCGGAAATAGATTTCTAAAGCGGGCAGAATCGAGCGAGCCACCTGATAGGCTGACCTACTTATGTCAAGTCAGCGTGAAAACAACAACACATGTGCAACCCACGTGGGTTCAAAATGATAGCTTTGACTGAAGAACAGGTGTTTGCATGGAATTTGATCAAAGATGGACACAACACTCTAATCATTGGCCAGGCTGGCACAGGAAAAATGGTTCTTATCAAGGAAATTACGGAGAGATTGAGGAGAAATGGAAAACTGGTGTCTGTTACTGCTAGCACTGGTATGGCTTCTCAACAGCTTAAGGAGAGAACTCTTCATGATTGGGCTTGGCTGAGTGATGGAAGACACAGAAATCCTGACTTATATAAGATACGCTCCTTTTCTCTACTTACGAGGTGGGCTCGTCGTACAGGATGCCCTTTGGGATCATCGTGTCCTTCATATGACGGAAGTGGCCGAGCCAGCGAAGTCGGCGCTGTTGGAGTTGTGGGAGAAGATACTGGTGATCGTGGTGCAGGAGAAAACTTCAGTGTTTGTGACTCCCTCCAGCTGTTTCCGCAGATGCGCCTTAGGTAGCCACTATTAAAAGGCGTTCGGTCTCTTTTCTTGTCTGCTGAGAGCAAGCTTGCTGTTCTACCACTCTCTTCGTCAGTCTGGCCGTGTTTCTGAGTGGGTTGCCAGAGCCGCGTGTCCGCGAAAAGCATGTCTCTCATGAGGGCATCTCAACTTTTTGTGTTTTGCCCTTTGCCGTTAAGGCTGCCTGGGGCACCGCTCCTTCTTCCCAAAACTGACACAGCAGTTCATACATGTGCCTTTGGCAGGACCACCTGTCCACAGTTGATGGCCTCTTGAGGGGTCCAATCCGTTCCAGGCACTTTCCCGCAAGATGGCCTTGCCTCAGCTGCTTCACCAAGGATTTCTCGTCCAGCTAATCCACCACCGAAAGGCGATCAATGACTTCCAGCGCAGAATAACGCTATTTTCCCTGTAGTAGAGCTCAGATTAGTACTCAATCTATCTCCCCATCTCCTTGCATCTGTCACTGATCGAATCTCCCGTTGCAGATTTCAGAGGCACTGTCTTGCTTTGAGTACACTGATGGCTTTCTTGATGCCCAATTATGCCCCCAGGATAAGCTGATGATTGAATGGCCTCGCAGAGCTGCAGCCAGTAGATGTTCGTGCATGTTATTGCTGTTACCTAAATTTGGTTCTGGTTGTTCTTAGAGCTTGCAGGGTTGGGGTAGCATTTGTATGCTGTCAGATCTGTGCACCCTTCTTAGTGACAGGGATCAGCTCGCAGAGGTGGGCTTCGAGTTTTCCCTGTTTCTTATAAAGGGCTGCGTGTGCAGTGGCGGCGAGTGTCTCTCAATTGGTCGCAACATTGCTTGACGTCTCCCTTTGGACGTTCTGGAAGCAGAACATGATCCAGGGCACCAATAAAGGAGTCCATTCTCTGCAGGTGTGATGTCTTGCTGACGTTGACACGACTCTGTCCATCTGGCCTGGAGTGGTGCATGACTCTGATCATGCATCAGACCAAAGAATGGAGTGTGTCACAGTCAGTACTGTGTCATTACGAACGTGTCATGATCACGTTACTGAGGTTACATCGTCTTGTGATCATCAGGTCTAGATGGTGCTTGGACAGGGGTGACTATAGGACACCTTATGCTGAGGCTGGTCTGGTAGAAGGAATTGATGCTGCACAGGTAGTATTGTCCTAGACCAGCAGGGCCAGGATTCATGGTCAGCACAACTCTTGAACTGAAGTAGCCAAGCAAGAGCAGTAGTTCTGTGATACCTTTGCTGGCGGTGTGAAGCTGGTTGCAGAACTCGTCCTTCACCTCCTGTGTGGAGCAGAGGATAGGAGCGTACATTCTGATAGACCGATCCGTCAGGCTCCATCATTCTCAGCAGTCAGTTCTTGACAGCAAAGCAGATGCCCTGCTTTCTGGTTTGATCACCTACCATTCCGTGCAGTGTGGTGAACATTCCAGCATCCCAAAGGCTGCTGCTAGCCATGTTGTGCTGTCGCAGGGAGCAGGCCTAGGTAGCTTGATGTTAGGGACCAGCTGTTGACCACCGCCCCACCTCTCAATGTCTCACTTACAGATGCAAGGCAAAGGCGAAAGCCAATACTGCTTGGTATGAGAGGCATCGCAGGTGCTGCCAGAAGTGATTTAAATACAACGCCAGACTGCCTGGGGGACTCTGACTCAAGACTTCTGTTGGGTTTCTTCATAGTCTTGTTCATGTCACTTTTCGATCTTAAATACACATTGTCTGCAAGAAAAGGGCTTATTATTTCTTTACTACTATGTGAGGCATATGTCAAACAATGGCTTAAACATATTTTAAGAATAAAAAATTCCGCCCACATCTCTGAAAATCAAATGGTTGCTCCCTAAGCTTCTTTTATGCTATCTTTTTAGAAAGCTGTTCTATTTTGTGACCATTGGGCTAGTGACACTTTTGCTGATTGAGAAAGAGTTTCGTCCATTCCATTGACAAATTGATTAATAAGTTAGTGTTGTCCGCAAATAATTAAAAGAAATAGCATACTTTTTCTTTATTTTTCCGAATCCCAAAGGAAATTTGGTGTGGCCTTAAACACAAATCGATTTCTGTTTCCAGTCCCAACACGCTGACTAACCTCTGCTCACAGAGCAAGGACTGCTCTACGAGAGCAGACTCGAAGTATGCGGATCAAAACACCCACTGTAGTACCTACTACACCTGCAACGGTGGAACCTACTTTGGCCACAACTACTGCCCCGGAGGTGAGTGACTTGGTGGATGTTGGGGGTACGAGGGTGCCGGGTGAGCTGGGCTGGGCTGGGGTAGATTATCTGCTATGAGCTGAGATCTGGGAAGGATTAGAAAGCGATGGGGATAACGTTTTAAGGTGAGGATTGGGGAGGGGGCGGGGGAGGTGAAGCTCCAAATAAAGATGGGGTGAGAGAAAAAATAAGGGTAGGGTGAAGCTCAGGTTACGGATGTGATAAGGTTTGGTTTGGTTTGTTGTTTAACGCCGCACTCGGCAATATTCCAGCTATATGACGGTGGTCTGTAAATAATCAAGTCTTGACCAGACAATCCAGTGATTGATATCATGAGCATCAATCCACGCAATTGGGATACGATGACATGCATCAACCAAGTCAGCGAGCCTGACCGCCAGATCCCGTTAGTCGCCTCTTACGACAAGCATAGTCGCCTTTTACGGCAAGCATGGGTTGCTGAAGACCTATTTAACCCCGGAGCTTCACGGGTCGGATGTGATAAGGTGAATTTAAGGATGGGATATGTTGAAGATGAGGACAAGGGTGTGGTATGGGTGAAGCTAAGGATAACTGTCAGATAAGGGGAAATTTAAGCTGAGGGTGAGATGACATGAAGTATTTGACTTAGGTTCCTATTCTGTTAATGCATCGAAAAAGTGTTTCATATGGGCGGCCATTCGGTCAAAAAATACAAAGCTTAAACAAAGGACAAAAGTATGCAATAATAGTCAAATGTTACGAACAAAGAATGAATGTAACAAATAAAGGTAATTATTTTCATACAAATATTGAATTCAAAATACAAAACGATACTAATGAACAACTCGCAAACAAAATACATTGTGTGCTAAAGAACATCAGTGCACAAAAAGGACACTAAACTGCCAGAGGACAAGACTGACACGAAAGAAGCCAGATGGCGCTGCAATTTGTAAAACATTCCGAGTTTAATCGGCTTGATGCATGCTGAAGAGCTCACTGTATTATGTCATTCCTCGTGCATTCATTATTTGTATGCAAACAATGACCTTATTTGTAACATTCATTCTTTATGCGTAACATTTGACTATTAATGCGCACATTGTCCTTTGTTTCAACTTTATATTTTTTGACCGGTTGGCCTCCCATAACGTCTTGTACCCAGTAAAGTGAAGTATAAGGAAAGGATTGAGACGAACCGTGGGTAACTGCAAGCGACGTTAGTTGTCAACACTAGCATCGGCGACACAACCCAGCTGTTCTTTAAAACATTCTTAGGGTGATACACGCGTATTAGTATCATTGATAGGAAATCCTCAGTTGCTTTGTAAAATGATGAACTAATGATATCTAGCGGTAACCTCCTCTGTTTTTGTGCAGGTACTGTCTTCAATGAGGTGCTGCAGGCCTGTGATTGGCCAAACGACGTCGCGCCTCCATGTGGAACCAAAGGGTTCACGACAGTAGCTTCCGGTTAAGACTGACTCGGAGTGTCCGAACCGTGTTTGCGATTATGTCAATAAAGCGTTTGACATTAGCCTCTTCTCAAGTTGGTCTCCAGGTGTGCAGCCAAATGGTTGTCTTTGGTCCCCTGACCTACTCACTACGAAACAAGATTACAATCGGCCAACCTCGTATGAGTTGTAGAAGCAGTGTGATTGTGTCTGCGAATGTGTTGTAGTGTGTGTGTATGGTGACCGTCTTGCGTATGTGTTGTAAGCAGCGGCGTGTTTCTCCATTCGATGTGTTTGTGTGTGTGTGTGTGTGTGTATGTGTGCGTGCGTGCGTGTGTGTGTGTGTATGTGTGTGTGTGTGTGTGTGTGTGTGTGTGTGTGTGTGTGTGTGTGTGTGTGTGTGTGTGTGTGAGTGGTGAACGTCTTGCGTATGTGTTGTGAGCAGCGGCGTGTTTCTCCATTCGATGTGTATGTGTGTGTCAGCGAATGTGTGTTGTTAGGAATGGCGTGTATGCTGTGTTGTGTGTTGCTCCATGTTTGTGTGTGTGTGTGTGTGTGTGTGTGTGTGTGTGTGTGACGACCGGCGTGCTTCCGTGCTCGCTTTGTCACTGAAATAGTATGACGAGTACATTCACGTCCCGCATTTGACATTTTGTGGCTATTCTCAAAATGTTGCCTACAACATTCTCCATTCATTTCAGTAGATTCTTGTTGGATTCACTGCCTCTGTGAACACTATTTCACTTGTACTACGGCCTGTCAGTCATCTTAATGTTTGAAGAACGCGCGCAGAGATGCAGATCGGAAACAATTTACCAGTTTAGCGAAACTAACAATCACGTGGATGGTGAGAATAAGGCCAAAACACATTAACAGGCTCCGAACGTCTAAAGGTCGCTTTGTATAGTATTTCAGTCATATTACGGCATGTCAGCTTGACGTGGGAGGAATGCCGGAAATAATGCACGTCTTAGACGTCATAACGCGAAAGGTGTTGACAAACCTGGAGTGAGTGCGTATGGTTTTACGCCGCTTTTAGCAATATTCCAGCAATATCACGGCGGGGGACACCAGAGATGGGCTCCACACGTTGTACCCATGTTGGGAACCGAACAGGGCCGTAGGCATGACGAGTGAACGCTTAACCACTAGGCTACCCCACCGGCCCTGAGATTCAATCCCACGGTCTATAACTCCGCACAGCACATTGCGGCGCCTTGTGCGACAGGGAGATGTTAGAGTTTGTTGACGGACGCTGCAGTGAGTACTATTCCTAGAGTATGACTGGTGTAATAGTGTAAGGGGAGTAACTCGTACCGGCTTGAATGCGCAGATCGTAAAGTTACGATTTTAATACAGGACGTTCCTTTGGATATCACGTGTGAATGTCATGAGAATAAAGGGGCTGAATCTGACTGTTCCATACACTAGATGAAGTAAAAAGATATACAACAGGACAAAGCAAATACGTATTGATCGATTCAAAGACAGGAACGCATGTAGAAGGTTCTGGTAATTTCATGTTGTGTTGGTGTTGGAGTTGGCGTTGGGGTTGGAGTTAGGGTTGAAATTGAGGTGGGGGTTGGTTTAGGATTGGGGTTGGGGTTAGGGTCGGAATTAGGGTGGGGGGTGGTTTAGGATTGGGGTTCGGGTTGGAGTTAGGGTTGAAATTGAGGTGGGGGTTGGTTTAGGATTGGGGTTGGAGTTAGGGTCGGAATTGGGGTGGGGGTTGGTTTAGGATTTGGGTGGGGGTTGGAGTTAGGGTCGAAATTGTGGTGAGGGTGGTGGTTTAGGATTGGGGTTGGGGTTGGAGTCAGGTTGAAATTGAGGTGGGGGTTGGTTTAGGATTGGGGTTGGGTTTGGAGTTAGGGTTGAAATTGAGGTGGGGGTTGGTTTAGTATTGGGTTTGGGGTTGGAGTTAGCGTCGGAATTAGGGGGGGGGGGGGGTTGGGGGGGGGTTGGTTTAGGATTGGGGTTGGGGTTGGAGTTAGGGTTGAAATTGAGGTGGGGGTTGGTTTAGGATTGGGGTTGGGGTTGGAGTTAGGGTCGGAATTGGGGTGGGGGGTTGGTTTAGGATTGGGGTTGGGGTTGGAGTAAGGGTCGGAATTAGGGTGGGGGGGTTGGTTTAGGATTGGGGTTGGGGTTGGAGTTAGGGTCGGAATTAGGGTGGGGGGTTGGTTTAGGATTGGGGTTGGGGTTGGAGTAAGGGTCGGAATTAGGGTGGGGGGTTGGTTTAGGATTTGGGTTGGGGTTGGAGTTAGGGTCGAAATTGTGGTGGGGCGTTGGTTCAGGATTTGGGTTGGGGTTGGAGTTAGGGTCGAAATTGTGGTGGGGCGTTGGTTTAGGATAGGGGTTGGAGTTAGCGTCGGAATTGGGGTGGGGGTTGGTTTAGGATTGGGGTTGGGGTTTGAGTTAGGGTCGGAATTGGGGTGGGGGTTGGTTTAGGATAGGGGTTGGAGTTAGCGTCGGAATTGGGGTGGGGGTTGGTTTAGGATTGGGGTTGGGGTTTGAGTTAGGGTCGGAATTGGGGTGGGGGGTTGGTTTAGGATAGGGGTTGGGGTTTGAGTTAGGGTCGGAATTGGGGTGGGGGGTTGGTTTAGGATAGGGGTTGGAGTTAGCGTCGGAATTGGGGTGGGGGTGGTTTAGGATTGGGGTTGGGGTTTGAGTTAGGGTCGGAATTGGGGTGGGGGGTTGGTTAAGGATTGGGGTCGGGGTTGGAGTTAGGGTCGGAATTGGGGTGGGGGGTTGGTTTTGTATTTGGGTTGGAGTTGGGGTCGGAATTGGGGTGGGGGGTTGGTTAAGGATTGGGGTTGGGGTTGGAGTTAGGGTTGGAATTGGGGTAGGGGGTTGGTTTTGGGTTCTATTGGTTGAGAAGTATGCTCAAAACACTTGGAAACTGTAGTCTCGTGGATCAGCTCTCTTGGGAGTATACGGGACCACATTAACGTAATGTATTAATGTTAATCGACCCGACCTCTCTCGTAAACCAGCGTTCGTGTTTGTGTCAGGGACGCTACCTTGAACGAAGGCTGTACAGTCATGCACACGAAATAACCATATTTTGTTCACAAATGATTTTTAATTCGAGATTCGTGTAATAGTTATGGGCTGATCTGATTGTCATCGGGCACCCTCGGGGATAATTACTCGTCCATCGATTTATCACGTATTTACAACAAAATCAAGTCTTTATTCTGTATCGGTTTGAATATCTAGCATCATGATTACACAGAAGTGAGTTTATTGATTAAATCTTATATCATACATAAAATTATATTGAGAAACGCGAGAAAATCAATACACTGCTGGCACCAACTGTTAATATCATTGAGAACGTCAAGACATTATCGGTTGGGCTAGTTTGTTTGTTGGTTGTTTTATGCCGCACTCGGCAATATTCCAGCTACATGACGGCGATCTGTAAATAATCGAGTCTGGACCAGACTATCCAGTGATTGGCATCATGAGTATTGATCTACGCAATTGGAATACGATGACATGCAATTCAACCAAATCAGCGAGCCTGACACCCCGATCCCGTTAGTCGCCTCTTACGTCACGTAGTCGCCTTTCACAAGCATGTGTTGCTCAAGACCTATTCTACTCCGGATGGGTGTTTCAAATAAGTAAATTAAAATTTTAGATACCCATTATAACTTACACAACAGCCATTCGCTTACATTCTGACTGGTGAATACTAAAATTGGGAATCAAATACTTCCTGTACCCCCCTATCACAATACACACGAAAACACACATGTACTCACGCACTCAAAGCACACGCATTTAAATATTCAGAAATATGATTAAAGTGCATTTGAAAATGTAAACATATGAACAATGTTAGTTAACCCATGCTTGCCATAACAGGCGACTATGCTTGTGGTAAGAGGCTGCTAACGGGATCGGGTGGTCAGGCTCGCTGACTTGGTTGATGCATGTCATCGTATCCCAATTGCGTGGATCGATGTTCATGATGTTAATCTCTGGATTGTCTGGTCCAGACTCGATTATTTTCAGACCGCCGTCATATAGCTGGAATACTGCTGAGTGCGGCGTTAAAACAACAAAGAAACAAAGAAACAAACAAACAAAAGGCTACCCTGACATAACAACAAGCGTAGTGTCACATGACCTTCCTAGAAACGATCATATCCCTTACGTGAATCCTAACATCCGCTTTGGGATGACACTTAACCACTAACTGCAGTTGTTAACAACAACATGAAAACACAAAAACATTACAATAACAAACTCAAACCTATATTATGTAGAAAAAATATCATGATTTCTTTTTGACACATCACATAAACCTTTCGTCAAAATTTATCCAGAACAAATACTATTTTCCTAGCAACCACCATGTTTACTGCACAACAATAAAAGCCTGAGGCGATGTCATGTCGGAGCTCAAAAAACCACCAAATGAGCTTATATTCATGCATGTTCGAGGCGGTCGACAGTGTGTTGAGCTTAAAATGTACGTTTGTTGCGTGGTTTTGTCTACCCGCCAACTGTTTGACACCTTCCGATTGATTTCCACACAACTAATATTTGTTCTTCCCATATCCTGTATAATTCACGACAGGAAATGTCTGTGAAATACAAACAAACTGTGCTTTAAATAGAAATGCTTCATTTCAATAACAGTGAGATAAATCGGTATTCATCAACAATTAAAGTATCAATACAATATGTTGAATTAACGGGTATGGACAGAGCTAGTCTGAATACGCGCTCGTGTGAGGGTAGAATGAGTCAACATATAATCAATACAGCACACATATTACGAATGAAATGAATACAAATGTAAACAAAAACGTTAAAAGAAAAAAGGTAAATAATTAACACTAAACAATCAGTTACTTTAGCGTCATTTAACAAAATAATCAAGGGAAAAAAACGATTATAGATCGTGTATGGCTCTGCTATTCCCTGTGCATAACTGCGTCAATACCACAACAGGATATGCTAATCCTGCGTTCTAACCCTGATACGAATAGTCACAAATGTGTCAGAATGAGTTTTCACATCTACCCGAGGCAAGAGCGTCAACTAGCCGTTTTATCGAAGTCTTGTTTCCACCTTGCCACATCAAGCCCACTTTCCTGTGCTAAATTTGATTGGACTATCGCGTATATGGATAGACCAATCAGAGAACGTATCACAAAATCACATCGACGACGGGTGCACTTTCGTACGAAAGTGATTTACCGTTGCCTGTTTTTGTTGACACGAATATGTCTTTTTCATCAATTAAATCTCCCAACGATTGCCTATGTTTTTTGTGCCTGGGATGAAATCGCAAATGGTTTCCTTGTCTGATCGACCAGGTCGTCGCCTATGGTAGTCGCCATCTTTGTGAAGCTATACGAGATAAGAAGAGCGATCTGATTGGATATCGCGTTATCGTAGGTGGCGCCAGGGTCGAGCCAAGAAAAATCGCCTTGATGTGACAAGGGTAGAAACTAGGCTTTGATATAGGCTAATGGACAAGCATGCCTTGAGAAGATGGAGCTTACAGTAATTAATAAAATATGAAGTTTTGTGCTTTGTTTCAGATTATTAAAACAAAAACTGACAAATTGTAAAAGTACCATTGTTATGTATTTTAATCAAATTAAGTTTGTAGGTACATGTATGACTAGTGAGAGTTGTTTTACGCCAACTTTATCAATATTCAATAGCGACTGATATAAAGACTGGTCTTCAAACTGTGTACCGGGATCGAATCTAGTAGTGAGTGAGTGAGTTTGGATTAACGCCGCTTTTAACAGTTTTCAAGTTATATCACGGCGGGTCAGCTTAATGTGGGAGGAAAGACCGTGAAAGTGATGCAGGTCTCAGACGTTTACCACTTCGGTGAGACCCACGAGCACGAGTATGGTGCTGACAAACCTAGAAACATAATCGGGGCGAACCGGGATTCGAACCCACAATCATAGGTTTCTTGCGTGCCCAAGTGACACAACTCTGCACAGCGAATCGCAGCGCCTTGGACGACGGGGCCACCCGTGCCCCCCCACCCCCCACCCCCCCCCCACCCCCCCAACCCCCAACCCCACCCCCACCCCGAACTTAGTAGTTCCGCGTTACGGTCCAACACCAACTTATCACTGGGGTACCTCATTCAACGTGGTACTTGTTGAGTACTGACCTCTGACAACGATTCGGACGTGGTGACACAGGTGGTCTGTCTAAACATTCACTGACAACGATTCGGGCGTGGTGACACAGGTGGTCTATCTGAACATTCACTGACAACGATTCGGGCGTGGTGACATAGGTGGTCTATCTAAACATTCACTGACAACGATTCGGGCGTGGTGACACAGGTGGTCTGCCTGAACATTCACTGACAACGATTCGGGCGTGGTGACACAGGTGGTCTATCTGAACATTCACTGACAACGATTCGGGCGTGGTGACACAGGTGGTCTGTCTGAACATTCACTGACAACGATTCGGGCGTGGTGACACAGGTGGTCTGTCTGAACATTCACTGACAACGATTCGGAGGTGGTGACACAGGTGGTCTGTCTGAACATTCACTGACAACGATTCGGGCGTGGTGACACAGGTGGTCTATCTGAACATTCACCATCTCCTTAAACGCCAACACTGGTGGTGCGTTAATTCTGGTATCTGTGGTACGTAGATTGAAACAATCCAACAACATTGAAACGACAAACTCCTTAATAAAGTGACAAAACCCTCCCATAATCATAATACCAGTGAGTGAGGTTTTACGCCGCTTTTAGCAATGTTCCAGCAATAGCAAGGCGGGGGACACCAGAAATGGACTTCACACATTATACCCATGTGGGAAATCGAACCCGGGTCTTCGGCGTGACGAGCGAACGCTTTAACCATTAGGCTACCCAACCTGCCCATTATGTGTTTATGAATCACCACCCAACAGTGACCATACCGGGTGTTGAGAAAAGGTGAGCTGATTCTGATCAACACTCACGAATTCTTTGATGGTAAAGCCTCAGTCAGTAATATTCTAGCTGTATAACAGCGTCCTGGTCATAATCCAATCTGGCAAACAAAACAGTGATTGATATAATGAGCATCGCCCCTGCCGTCAGAGTACATGTACAATGCCACGAAAGTCGCCAAGTCTGACCGCCCGATCTAATGTGGTCGCCTCTGACGAGATATAAACTGTAAAGGCCTTTTCTAACCCGAATTCCCCAAAGTCGACACGTTGACATCGGGTGTTACCGTCGAGAGTGAAGGTCGTGATCATTATACACTTAACCTTAAGTCATGAAAAAACATTCAGTCAAGTGAATTGACGATGACAGCATTTCCAAATCTTTGATTGGCATATAGAAGCTGGAAGAACCTGATAAACCTATTGAACGTTTATTGATAACAACGTCTTGTCCCTTCAACTGAGTAACCCACAATGAGTGTACGTTGAGCTAATCTATACAAGAGGGGTCAAGAGGAAGCCCTGCGACACCGCTCTAGCCACTAAAGTTGTTATCAGTAAATGTAATATTTCCTAACATTTTCAAAGTGTTGCAAGTTTGTAATCGGAATTAGCAGAAACACTCTGTCGCCTGGAATGTAGTTCCTAATATTCAAAAGGACAAAACCCTTTCCATATCCAATAAAAATCTATGCATAAAGTAGAGTCGATTGTACAATTCCGACTATATCATGAGCATGTGTTTATGAATCACTATCAAATAGTAATGATACAGGTGTTCGCGAAAAGGTGGGCGTATCCTGCCCCACCGGTGACACACACCACACACCACACATCGCACATCGCACAAAAACAAATGGAGAGTAAAACACTGCAATTAAAATTGTTCAAAATAATTTCTCATCATCACAAATGCCAAAATTGAAACGATTCACTTACATGTATGTTACTCATCCTATGAAGCGTATAATCAACTATTATAAGTAAAGTTAAATAACATTAGTTCCAGATGTCAAAGTAATGATAATGTGTCTCCAAATAGAGAACATTTTTCATAAAAGAGATAAATGGACATCATAATCCCAAAATGCAACCATGGCTTCTTAAAAACACCTTCAACTAGGCTCGAATTAGGTGACCTGGTGCTGATAATATTTGCGCAAATAGAATACATTTTTCAAAAAATAGATAATTGGGAGATATATTAACCCAGATAATAGCCCTTAAGACACAATAACACATAATAAAGGGTTCTGAAAACACGACAGATTTGAAGTGACTTCCCATGGATCAAATAGACCGAATAAAGGCGTACCGCATGTACCTCATTTGATCGAGCTCATTGCATGACCGCACACCGAGCGCTGCGAGGAGCTTTGATAATGTCGTGCGATACATGCATGTGTCGTTATATCTAAACAAATATCACAATTATAAAGATTGTCTGTAAATAATGACAAGCTTCGTTTGAAACATGTTCGTAAGGACAAATGTAGGCATGGCTCATGGACCATGAATGGACAGGGACCGGGTGGTGTGCATGTAGGCATGGCTCATGGACCATGCATGGACAGGGACCGGGTGGTGTGCTTGTAGGCATGGCTCATGGACCATGCATGAACAGGGACCGGGTGGTGTGCATGTAGGCATGGCTCATGGACCATGCATGGACAGGGATCGGGTGGTGTGCATGTAGGCATGGCTCATGGACCATGCATGGACAGGGATCGGGTGGTGTGCATGTAGGCATGGCTCATGGACCATGCATGGACAGGGACCGGGTGGTGTGCATGTAGGCATGGCTCATGGACCATGCATGGACAGGGACCGGGTGGTGTGCATGTAGGCATGGCTCATGGACCATGCATGGACAGGGACCGGGTGGTGTGCATGTAGGCATGGCTCATGGACCATGCATGGACAGGGACCGGGTGGTGTGCTTGTAGGCATGGCTCATGGACCATGCATGAACAGGGACCGGGTGGTGTGCATGTAGGCATGGCTCATGGACCATGCATGGACAGGGATCGGGTGGTGTGCATGTAGGCATGGCTCATGGACCATGCATGGACAGGGACCGGGTGGTGTGCATGTAGGCATGGCTCATGGACCATGCATGGACAGGGACCGGGTGGTGTGCATGTAGGCATGGCTCATGGACCATGCATTCACAGGGACCGGGTGGTGTGCATGTAGGCATGGCTCATGGACCATGCATGGACAGGGACCGGGTGGTGTGCATGTAGGCATGGCTCATGGACCATGCATTAACAGGGACCGGGTGGTGTGCATGTAGGCATGGCTCATGGACCATGCATGGACAGGGATCGGATGGTGTGCATGTAGGCATGGCTCATTGACCATGCATGGACAGGGACCGGGTGGTGTGCATGTAGGCATGGCTCATGGACCATGCATTAACAGGGACCGGGTGGTGTGCATGTAGGCATGGCTCATGGACCATGCATGAACAGGGACCGGGTGGTGTGCTTGTAGGCATGGCTCATGGACCATGCATGAACAGGGACCGGGTGGTGTGCATGTAGGCATGGCTCATGGACCATGCATGAACAGGGACCGGGTGGTGTGCTTGTAGGCATGGCTCATGGACCATGCATGAACAGGGACCGGGTGGTGTGCATGTAGGCATGGCTCATGGACCATGCATGGACAGGGACCGGGTGGTGTGCATGTAGGCATGGCTCATGGACCATGCATGGACAGGGACCGGGTGGTGTGCATGTAGGCATGGCTCATGGACCATGCATGGACAGGGACCGGGTGGTGTGCATGTAGGCATGGCTCATGGACCATGCATGAACAGGGACCGGGTGGTGTGCTTGTAGGCATGGCTCATGGACCATGCATGAACAGGGACCGGGTGGTGTGCATGTAGGCATGGCTCATGGACCATGCATTAACAGGGATCGGGTGGTGTGCATGTAGGCATGGCTCATGGACCATGCATGGACAGGGACCGGGTGGTGTGCATGTAGGCATGGCTCATGGACCATGCATGGACAGGGACCGGGTGGTGTGCATGTAGGCATGGCTCATGGACCAAGCATTAACAGGGACCGGGTGGTGTGCATGTAGGCATGGCTCATGGACCATGCATGGACAGGGACCGGGTGGTGTGCATGTAGGCATGGCTCATGGACCATGCATTAACAGGGACCGGGTGGTGTGCATGTAGGCATGGCTCATGGACCATGCATGGACAGGGATCGGATGGTGTGCATGTAGGCATGGCTCATTGACCATGCATGGACAGGGACCGGGTGGTGTGCATGTAGGCATGGCTCATGGTCCATGCATTGACAGGGACCGGGTGGTGTGCCACTGGAATGCCTCTCTCGAAGTTGCATTTGGGGATCGTAATACCTGCAAATGTGACTTGATATGTGTACTAGAATTACGGCTTCGTCTTGGTGATACATTGACGAGAATCTTGACAGCTGTTGAATTGTGTGTTGTGCGGGCCCCATGGTGGTCGCGCCAGAAGAAACATCTGTTAAATAACAATCATGACAGAATACGTGAATCCCTTTAATTACAATTATGACAGAATACGTGAATCCCTTGAATTACAATCATGACAGAATACGTGAATCCCTTGAATTACAATCATGACAGAATACGTGAATCCCTTTAATTACAATCATGACAGAATACGTGAATCCCTTTAATTGCAATCATGATAAAATACATGAATCCTTTGAATTACAATCATGACAGAATACGTGAATCCCTTTAATTACAATCATGAAAAAATACGTGAATCCCTTGAATTACAATCATGACAGAATACGTGAATCCCTTGAATTACAAGTACGACAGGCTATATGAAAGCCTTGACTTAAAATTGCTACATAACCTTTTGATTAAAATTATGACAGATTACACGAACCCCTTGAATTAAAATTATGTCCGATTACACGAACCCCTTGAATTAGAATTATGACAGATTACACGAACCCCTTGAATTACAATTATGTCCGATTACACGAACCCCTTGAATTAAAATTAAGTCAGATTACACGCATCCCTTGAATTAGAATTATGACACATTACTCGAACCTCTTGAATTACAATTATGAGAAAAAATACATGACAATCCTGTCATAACATTCATAACATGCCATAGAACGCGGCCTCAATTAATAAAAATCATGACATCAGCCCTTCGTTGAAATCTCAGACACACATAGTCAACATTGTGCAATTATACGGTAATTATACGTTATTCCGTAGAGACGGAAACCAGACGGAAAGGGAAAACCAGCACCCAGGACGTGCAATGCGATATACGGCTGACATAACTGTCATGATGTAAATAAGGATTCCGAAAAGATTGTGAAAGATACCAACAAAGTTCATCCACTGGTCCCAGCATGAACCCGGGTCTTACCGGGGCACAATTATTTGCTGTGCAGATTTGTGTCCCCAAGCCCTTACAGGATCCGCTGATCGTGAGTTTAAATCCCGGAAGCGCCTGGATTATGAGTTTTCTGTCATCTCGAAACACAAACCCGTACCCGTAGCTTCAACCAACGAAGTAGCTCTTACGCTTACGTAAGCGGCGTAAAAGTGTTGTAAGAATATGAACCAACTAGAATGGAGAAACACGTTCAGGAATATTTCTCCACTTGCCTTGCACCATGGTGCAACAGTATCCTAAATGGTGACTGGTGGCTCTTACACCTGTCTCATTTGGAATTTGGAGTATATCGAGATGTGTACGAAGATTCTCAGAGCAGAGTCACCTGCCTGTATCTCCTCTTTCATCTCCTGTCTGCACGCACGCACACACACACAAACACCCCCCCACCCCCCCCCCCACCCCCCACCCCCCCACCCCCCCCATACCACACACACACCTACGAGTACAAGTCCATCACATGCGGGAGTGACAGCACCATAAAGGAGGGACGCGCTCATGTTGACAATAATATCTGTCGTACGTGACCATTTACTGCAAAACCCCGTTAATATGGACATAAATGCGAAAAAAACATTTCCACAATCACAAGAACGATTCCGATTAAGTCATAATCACGTGTTTATGAATCGCGATGAAATAGTGATAATACCAGGTGTTCGCGAAAAGGTGCAAATACAAGTCAATTGTTCACCAGAAAAAAGCACGGGAACATAAGGTACAAGTAAAAAAAGTCTGAAATATTCCAGTTGTAAACGATGGCGTATGGACTAGACAACCAAGCCTGACTACCAGATCCATTTACTAGCATCTGTTACAGGGGAATTCAAACCCAGAACATCCACGGGTGCCAAGCCGATTATCACTAGATGGGATTATCAATGAGGGGAGCATGACGCATTTATGTCTTTGATTGGCATTTAGAAGTTGGTAGAACATGAATAGAGGAACCTTTTTTATGGGTAACTTCTTTATTGTTTGTGACCGCGTTTCAGGGCTACTTCTTGTCCCTTCATCGACATCGGTCAATTCAAGGGACGGAAAGTAGCCACGAAACATCTTTACATGGAAGTTGCTATCCACAAAGTGTTGTATGCCTTCATGAAGCATTTACTTTAAAATATTAATGTGCATACATGTAGCTTTAGTACCCTCATGCTTGCCACATCGTAAAAAATCCTCTATTCTTCTGTTGGCAAGGATGCAGATTGTGTGATGTCAGCGTATTCTTTTGTTGGCAAGGATACATAATACATTGAGGAATGTCAGCATATGTTTCTGTTTCGGTGAAATGTCAGCATATTCTTCTGTTGGCAAAGGAACATATTCTGATTATCTAACGTGAGCATATTCTTATGTCGGCATGGGAACATATTCAAATTGTGTAATGTCAGCATATTCTTCTGTTGGCAAGGGAACATATTTTGGTATCTAACGTGAGCATATTCTTCTGTCGGCATGGGAACATATTCAAATTGTGTAATGTCAACATATTCTTCTGTTTGCAAGGGAATATATTCAGATTATCTAACGTGAGCATATTCATATATTTTATAGACTATTTTAATCTCTAAAATACAGTAATAATAAATGCATATTATGTTTCACGTTTCCGTGACTCAAAATATGCTCGTGTTGTCACACAATTATTACCCAATTATTCAATAGCTCACACATGTGTGCACACACAGTACATTCCTAGCTGCCTGGGAAGTATTCAAACTTTTAAGCTAGAATGTTCTGCATTTACGTTAACATCTCATCAAATTCGGTATTCATTCGCTTTTGGGTGATAACAGACATGTGTCTGACAATAAAGGACGCACAACGCGTTCTAGAAACATTCGACAAAATCCGTTCCATATTCATAAGAAATCTCTGCTAAAGGAAGAGTATGTTGTACGGTTCCAACTGTATCATGAGCATGTGTTAATGAATCACTGTGAAAATAGTGATAAAACCAGGTATTCGCGAAAAGGTGAGCGTATCCTGCCCTACCAGTGCCACCCGTCACAAACACATACACAGGCAAGTCAATTGTTCACCCAAATAAGGCATGGAACATAGTAGCCTAAAAAGGGAATATCATCGGTCAATGTTTTGTCAGTTTCGTTAAATTTGGAAATGTCTTTCCATGCTTGCCATACAATCTTTTGAAGCCTTTTCTCGGAAGGCATTGAACATTGTAACACAGATCAAACACTTTTGAACAAGTGTCGTATGACTCTCTGTGAAATCTTCATTGAAAGGGCAAGTTCGAATGTAGCTCAAACGTTGTGAAATGTTGACACCAGGCTGGAGTGCTTGAATTTAGCTCGACATAACCGGGAAGCTGACTGTTAGAAAGTTGAAGTCATCAATCTCCACACAATCTTGTGGATAGTTTTTTTGTCACTCTGAATACCCAACGATTATGTGTGGGGCAGGGTGAACGGTGAAGGGCGTAGTTGAAAAGAAACCTCATATGAACTTAAGACATCTTTGCTTATTCATGAGCCAACAGTTACTCGTATGTCCTCATGAACAGAGTGGGGCGGTCGGGTAGCCTAGTGGTTAAAACGTTGGTTCGTCACGCCGAAAACCCGGGTTCGATGTTAAGCCCATTTCTGGTCTCCCCTGCTGTGATATTGCTGAAATATTGCTAAAAGCGGCGTTAAACCATAGCCACTCACTCACACATGAGCAGAGTTGCTGGGGGAATGCAACGCGTTGTTGTGTGTCAAGAAAAAACAACAACCAATGAATTGTTAATTTCTATATTCAATTTAACCTTCATGTTTAAGAAAGACGTTCTGGTCTGTTCAGGCATACAGTTGTTAGTTGTTCTTTAAGACCTTTAGTGTGTTGCTAAATTTATATTCTTTCTGTTGATAAAAACATGATGCAAGCGAAATAAATGTTAAAATTTATTCATTTTGTTATGATAATTTATTATTGCTGTAAGTAAGCATGGGTAGATGTTATATACATGTATATGGCGTTATTGAAAATGAGTGAGTCAGTGAGTGAGTATGGTTTTACGCCGCTTCTAGCAATATTCCAGCAATATCACGGCGGGAGACACCAGAAATGGGCATCACACATTGTACCCATGTTGGGAATCGAAACCGGGTCTTCGGCGTGACGAGCGAACGCTTTAACCACTAGGCTACCCGTCCGCCCCTTATTGAAAATGACTTGCTGTTGCTTTCATTGCTTGGGTCGACATGACAAGACCGACATCACACCCTCCACACATTGCCGCCAAGCTTTACATAATGCATCTCCTGTGCTGTGAAATTATGCAATATCCCCGTGACATTACTCACACTGGATATTGCTTCCGCATCCCCCGAACAGTGGGGATGCTTGCAGCAAATCAATGATATATACTATTCATCGTAACGAGGTGCTATAATGACGAAGATGGCCGACGATGGAGAACGCTGAATACCGACACTGTGCAATGGTTTCGCGATTGGTCCCAGCTCGATTTCCAATCACCACTGCTGTATTTGAGCCAAACAGATGTTTCTATGGACATGGGTGTGTTGGGATGGACTTGACCAGTGAGGTGTTTAAGTTTGTTTGTTTGTTGTTTAACACCGAACACAGCAATATTCCGGCCACAAAACGACGCTCTGTAAATAATTGAGTCTGGACCAGGCAATCCAGTGATTGACATCATGAACATCAATCTACGCAATTGGGAAACGGTGACATTCATCAACCAACTCAGCGAGCCTGACCACCCGATCCCTTTAGTCGCCTCTTACGCCAAGCATAGTCGCCTGTCACGGCAAGCATGGGCTGAAGACCTATTCTAACCCGGATCTTCACGGGTAACATATTGTTTTGAATCTTTAAACAAGTTCCAATACCAATGTGAATATGCCATTACCTGTCGACTATTACTATGTCGACAAACATAGTCGCCTCTAACGGCACGCACGGGTTGCCGAAGACTTATTCTCTTCCCGGATCTTCACGGGTCAGGTGTTTTAAGAATACCATTGAGTGAGCTGGATTTATTTGATTGCGCCACCAATGTCCCCTTTGGAGAAACGAAACCCGCAGTGACGAGTCAATTATTTTACCACTTCGCCTCTGTATAAGAAGACAACGCCGATTAAGCATTGTAGACACTCACACAAAACAGGTCATTTTGACACAGAATCTCTAGGGAGAACAAACTCAAACCTCCTCGAAGAATTAATTGCCGATCCAAAGCAGATCCCGTTCTGAACAACAAAATAACCACAGAATTAACGCATACACGCTACATGTACGGACAATACGTGTTCATAAGGGATACCAAATATGATAGAAGTATACACCATGTCATTATGTGTTCTTGAACAATGCTCACAAGCATATTCCCCATTATAACACAATCCACATCTGACATGCCTAGATCTTGTAAGCACTCAAATGTTCCTTTATGGTGCGCCTTAAATGCAGTGACCTTTGCCCTGGCTAATTTCAATGTCGGGTGACTGACTATTTCATGTTTTTAACAGACTATCAACGTGATTGAAAGGTTTCGGCTACGCCAACGGTCTGTGTCATCCATATTAAACGCCCCCACAAATCCTAAGCTTTCATGTTGTTGGAGATGCTTTCAACTAAGGGAATAAAAGGTCTAAATGTAGACAGGAATAGCAGACCGGGTGTTGTATGCCACGCAGTAGCAGAGAGAAAGATCGCCAAAGCGTGAAATTGATGAATGAAATGAAAGATACAGAAGAAAGGACAATTTCGGGAATAGCCACGCCTCTGTGTATACACGTGGGAGAGAAGTATTTGTTGCAAGTCCAAAATGTCTCCAGTTTGTATTTTATTGCGACAGAATGGCTTGTTGACACCCAACCCACCCCAAGCACATAATGGTATATTCTAGGGCACATTAAAGTATACTGATGCAACATGTACTCGATGTCGTGGTATGTACTCGATGTCGTGGTATGTAGGGGTATGTAGTGGTATGTAGGTGTATGTCGTGGTATGTAGGGGTATGCCGTGGTATGTAGGGGTATGCCGTGGTATGTAGGGGTATGTCGTCGTATGTAGGGGTATGCCGTGGTATGTAGTGGTATGTAGGGGTATGTAAGGGTATGTAGGGGTATGCCGTGGTATGTAGGGGTATGCCGTGGTATTTAGGGGTATGTCGTGGTATGTAGGGGTATGTCGTGGTATGTCGTGGTATGTAGGGGTATGCCGTGGTATGTAGGGGTATGTCGTGGTATGTAGGGTATGTCGTGGTATTTAGGGGTATGTCGTGGTATGTAGGGGTATGTCGTGGTATGTAGGGGTATGTCGTGGTATGTCGTGGTATGTAGGGGTATGCCGTGGTATGTAGGGGTATGTAGGGTATGTCGTGGTATTTAGGGGTATGTCGTGGTATGTAGGGGTATGTCGTGGTATGTAGGGTATGTAAGTGCTAAATGTAAAGCCGGCAGCCAGACAGAAATAAACACAGGTAGCAAGTATTACAGATGTGTTACAGCTTTGGGCTGTGACATGAAGAGATACAAGGTGATTGTGGTATGTACATGTTTGTACTCTGAGGATCTCCAGAGATGCTGACAGTTATGTTTTATTTGAACATACATCGTTTTCCTCGCTATTCATCGTATTTTCCTTCATCTATGGCATGCCGACTAACATGCATCAATTATCTATATATCAATTGATTCTAGCAACAACTGAACCTTCCATGTTCCTTTTTCTACATCTATCAACATATCAATAAATCCATTTAATTGTCCATTATGTGAACCCAAGACACATCCATGGTTACAAATCACTCACCAAAATCAGCTGCGTCTCCTTCAAAAGGCCGTAAAGTCTCACGAGATATGACGAACCTGGAGCGATTTTGTCTTTTATGGATACACCTCTGTGACACCATGTAATCTCCACAACAACGTATTTCAATATTACACAATTCGTTCTCTGTGAGGCTTAGAAGTTGTCAGTCAAACCTTGTTACTGATGAACTACACAATCACAAGTACGTCGACAAACATATCGACACACGTATGACAACACGCGGCTGCCCTGAAGGATTTTCTTGTAGGAAAGGGGGGAACGGGTAGTCCAGTCGTCTGAGGCACTGCAATTCGCTGTGCAGAATTGCGTCCCTTGGGCACGCCAGAAACCTATGATTGTGGGTTCGAATCCCGGTTCGCCCCGATTATGTTTCTAGGTATGTCAGCACCATACCCGTGCTCGTCGGTTTCACCAAAGTGGTAAACGTCTGAGACCTGCATCACTTCGGGCTTCCCTCCCACTAAGCTGACCCGCCGTGATATAACTGGAATAATGTTACAAGCGGCGTTAAACCCAACTCACTCACTCACACTCACAAACATGCCGACACACGCATGACAACACGCGACTGCCCTGAAGGATGTTCTTGCAGATAAGACTTGAAAAAAAAATGTTGAAGAAGAGAACCGGTTTTAAAAACACCGATGTCGTTTAGATTTAGACGAACCAAACCAAGCGTTGAACTTGGAAATAGGCTATGTCAGCGCTATGAGCGGCTGGCTCACTTAACGGTCCATATTCCTTTTCAATCTTTTAGCCTGCTCTAGTTGCAATCTCGCGCAGACTTCACGGAGGGGGCAATCTTTCTTGATGCATGATTCCGTCGAAATGATATAATTACACCAATACACTTGGGGCTACATCACTAGACAATACATATATACAACTCAAAACAAGTTAAGGATCACCCAATTATTTCATATTACTATAATTAATCTGTAATAGCATGTAACTGTAATCGATATGATAGAATAGGTGTTGTTTAACTTCTTTTGAGTAGGATATACTGGGAGAAATAAATTAGGGAATACAGAGATGCATTTGATCTGATGTTCCGTATTTACCTGAAGATCCTGGCTGCTATTTTAATTCAACAGTAAACCATAAATCATAAGCATTTAAAACTGTATTGGTTTGCCCCTTTGGGACGTTGCCGCGCGTCAGAAACCTATGATTGTTGGTTTGTTTCCCGGTTCGTCCAGAGTATGTTTCTAGATCTGTACATAGCACCATGTCAGTGCTCGTGGGTTCCACAAAAGTGCATCACTTTGGGCTGTTCTCCCACACGCCGTGATCTATTCTACGATGTCTTCAAGTATGCCCTGAATGTAGACGATGCATTTACGCATAAAAACCCAACAGAAAAATATGTGTTTTTAAACTCTTACTTGCTTCTAAGATTCATCTCATGGTCAGAAGGAATACTCTTTTATGATTTATGTAGTTAACGTAATTTCTGTAATGTATGTATGTATGTATGTATGTATGTATGTTTGTATGTATGTATGTGTGTATGTATGTCTGTATGTATGTATGTATGTATGTATGTATGTATGTATGTATGTATGTATGTATGGTCTGTGTGTCTGTGTGTCTGTGTGTCTATGTGTATGTTTTGTGTGTATGCGTGTATGTATGTGTCTGTATGCGTGTATGTATGTGTGTGTATGCGTTCGACTGAATGCATGTTTGTGCGAGAATCTATGTTGTTGATAGACCTGTATGATTGTTCTCATACAGGTTTGGGTATAATTCATGTTTTAATTATATATTGAATGTATGTACTGTTTGTCATTTGTACTTTCTTAACTTTCTAGTGTCTCATAGGCCATATGGCCGGGTGCTTTTTATAATTCTATGAATGTACATTTTGTATTCTATCATATAATATGCACGTGACACTTAAATAAACATTCTCTCTCTCCCTCTCTCTCTCTCTCTCTCTCTCTCTCTCTCTCTCTCTCTCTCTCTCTCTCTCTCTCTCTCTCTCTATTCTCCCTCGGATCTTCACGGGTCTCGCCAGTGAGTAATCTATTTTGCTTTACGCCCCAACAATGTTCCAGCTGTATGTTAGAATAGTGTTGCAAGCGTAACTCGTTCATACGAGATGATATTGGTATTCAATTTGTTTGTTTTTGGTTTTTGACCCGTAAGGATCCGGGTAGATTAATGGTCTTCAGCAAAACGTGCTTGCCGTAACAGGCGACTATGCTTGTCGTAAGAGGCGACTAACGTGATCGGGTGGTGAGACTAGCTGACTTGGTTGATGCATGTCATCGTATCTCAATTGCTTAGATCGATGCCCATGATATTAATCACTTGATTGTCTGGTCCAGTGTGGCGTTAAACAACAAACAAACTATTTGTTTGTTTGTTTTGCTATTCACGTACGCCATGACGTGCAATCAAACATTTCTTACAGATAAACACTTATTTTGGGGGTAAGTTATGTGATAGGCGGGTGTTACCGGTAGAGCAGGACATGCTTACCCTTTTTCGCGCACTCCTGGTGTCGTCACTGATTTTCTGTGATCCATTCTTATAATTCTCACCACTATTTCGCCTAATGCCCAATGCCCAATGGAATCTGTTTCGGCAGAATAAGTTGGTTGTTCTCCGGCGTTGACATTTTGTATTTACTGTACAGTTTCATTGTTCAAAGCTCATGAAAGATTCGATTCACATTCGGCTGCCATTTTAGTGAAAATGCCAAAGTCGTTACATAATTCATACTGGTATCTGTTTCAAAAACAAGATAAATTCTACATCGGAGCGAACAGAGCATACACCTTCAGCCACGGGACGCATTCGTTACCAACTCGTGTTATTCCGGGACAAGCCGAAAAGCGACTCGTGTCCCTCTCGTTGCCATGTTTTGCAACTGGGTTCCGTCTAAGCGGAAATGAGCATAGCTAAAAGAATTGTCAACTCGTTGCGTAATGATTCGCGTATATTTTTCCCATATAATGTATATATTTTCCAGAAGCTATTCAAAAAAACATCTGGACTTACAGTATTAAACAGCATGTTTGAAAACATTTATTTGTATGTTGGGTATATTTTTAGATGCAGGACAGATATAAATTCCAAAATTATTCCTGAGGGATTCTTTGACCGAACTACTTGAAGTCATACGCGCAGTCTGCTTGGTTTGTCGTATTTTCGCACATACCATTCGCCGATAGGGGGACGAGTCTACTTGCAGGTTACGGAAAGGGGCGAGTGGTGACGAATGTCACGGGACGTTGTAGATCGTCACATGAACTTTCGTTGATGTCCACGTTCAGGGCGGTGGGGTAGCCCAGTGGTTAAAGCGTACGCTCGTTACGCCGAAGGCCGGGTTCGTTACCCACATGGGTACAGTGTACAATGGAAGTCCATTTCTGGTATCCTCCGCCGTGAAAGTTGTAGGAATATTGCTGAAAGTTGCGTAAAACCATACTCACTCATTCAATCACAGATTTGCATTTTCGCTATATCTTGTGTGTGACTAGCTGAAACCACTTACAAATAGGTATATATTGCATTGTTTTCATTTTACGAAATTTTGAGTGATTTTATTATCAGATAATAATTTTTAAGAGACTATTTATAACAAACGTTTATATTTAATGCCATGGAACACTACCATATAACCAGGACACCGGCCTCCTGACATTATTGTCATACAGTGACAGGCTGTGTGGGGGCGCGAGATCAGGACGATATGATGTATTGATTACGTAGCTCCACAAGCGGTGGTTTAATATCTATGAATTATGGAATACTATAAGGGCCATTCTTAAGTACACGCATTCTCGCCATCTCGTCCTATGGATACAGTAAAAATTCCCGTATACTTGTATTTACATTTTACCTGGTTTCCAAAGGCCAAGATCGCAAGACTTGACCTTTACATTAGTTCATAATTCATAGATATAAATCCGTTTCTTGGGTTTCCAATAAGTAGTGTTATACTTTGATGACAGTGTCAACTAGCAAACCACCATGCAATTCTCCATTCAGACCAAGGATATGAATATTCATGTCTGCTTTTTTGCATATCTGTTGTATAATAATGAATGCAATCGTTAGAATGAATATATTTTATTTTATGTGCGCGCTTGTATTTTGATCCGCGTTATTTTTTGTAAAGCTTTGATGTTGAATACGTGATTATTCATGACGATTGAGTCCAGTGTTTTGCGAGGTCTGACAAAAAGCAAGTAGTATGCATGTCTGCCTCTTTGTGTCGCTGACAATGTTGCCGTGTGTGTGAATGAATTTCCGATAACATAACGACCTGAATATTTTACAGCTTACAGTGTCACACCTGAGTGAGTTTTCTTTAATTCCACTGTGAAATGTAATTCAGTTATAGCACGGCGTGTTAACTTCATATGGGAGGAAAGAGTGATGCAGGTCTCAAATGTTAAGCAGTTTGGTGAAACCCACGAGCACGGGTTAACCTAGAAACATAATCAGAGCAAACCGGGACTCGAACCCACGATTATAGGTTTCTGGCACGTCCAAGGGACACAACTCTTCAAAGCGAATAACGGCTCCCAAGACGTAAACGTTTCCAACTGACACAGTGACCATGCTGGTACATAATGTTATAGGCCCAGTCGTCTTTAGCGCCGCGATTCGCTGTGCAGAGTTGGACGCGCCAGAAACCTATGATTGTGGGTTCGAGTCCCGGTTCGCCCCGATTATGTTTCTACGTTTGTCAGCACCATACCCGTGCTTGTGGGTTTCACTGAAGTGGTAAACGTCTGACACCTGCATCACTTCGGGCTTTCCCCCCACATTAAGCTGACATGCCGTGATATAACTGTTAAAATGTTAAAAGCGGCTTTAAACCCAACTCACTCACTCGCATACGACGCAGTCGGGATCGGGTGAACCTGTATAGGGTTAACTAGTTCATAGGGTGTAAATGTATATAGACAGACATGCTGAGCATACAATGGGCCATGCGTGTTGTTATACTTATAATGTGGTCATGTAAATATATGGCAAAACACACATGAAAATATTACGTTTAGTAGCTCCCTTTCATATTCATCATGGAATCTTACAGAGCGGTCCGTGCACTTCCTGATACATCTTGTGTACATTGTAAAATAAATATTAAATGTCAAACTGAAGAAAAGAACATCTATTCTCATCATTGGAACATATTGAAACATAATATTTGTTTTTTTGTTGTTGACGACGCCATCGTGGTCTAGCAGAGCGACCGCCGGAGAGCGGATTCTCCGAGTTCAATTCCCTGCCGCGTCATATCTAAAGACGTTAAAAGATGGTACTTGTTGTTGTCCTGTCTTGCGCTCGGCGTTAAGGGGCTAAAACAAGAACTGGTCGGCTCGGTGTCAGTGTACTGTGTCTGAGTGGGGTATTCGTGTTAAACTGCGGCATGGTATTTCAGTGGGCCAGCACTATAAAATCGGCTTTAGTCCGGACTGGTACAAGCAGTATTAGGAGAAAAGGTACAGATTATCGACGTCAGGATTGTGAGAATATGCGGGAAATACCAAACTTAACCCACCTATTCGTAAACTGGATTTGTCCGACTTTGCCGAAGTAGGATTCTATTCAAGGAGTCATTATGATGAAAATTAAGCTAACTATTTTTAAAGCTTGTACATGTTATCAACATCTTAAAGAGGCTGTACATAATGTTGATATCTGATATAAAAAACAAACGATGAGTGGGAGTTGTTTATTGTACAATAAAACACTGCAGGGAGAATAAACCATGAAGGACTATTCTCCCTGCAGTGTTTTATTGTACGATAAACAAGGACTACGAGTCGCTTATTTCTTAAATATTAAATATTATTCCATATTTTCGTGGTTCGGCATACAAGAATGTGATGGAGCATTGCTTTCTCCAACTGTATTTCAAAAGAGGTGAGGTGAGGTGAGGTGAGGTGAGGTGAGGTGAAATTGGGTTTAACGTCGCGTCCAAGATTATTGCACTTATATGGCTGCTTGTACTAGTCCGGACTGATGCCGATTTATAGTGCTAGCACACTGAGATACCATGCCGCAGTTTAACATGAATACCCCACTCAGACACAGTATACTGACTCCGAGCCGACCAGTCCTTGTTTTAGCCCCTTAATGCCGAGCGCCAGACAGGGTAACAACAAGTACAATTTATTTAACGTCTTTTGGTATGACGCGGCCGGGAATCGACCCCGGACCTTCCGCTCTCCGGGAGGACGCTCTACCTCTAGACCACGGAGGCGGTTGTATTTCTAACGAAAGGATGTGCAGTATACATGTCTGCTTTGTCATACATTGTACTTGAAACGTATCATACAGATGATAGGAATATGCCTTATGATCAGTTTTATGTCACTAAGATCTATCTTAGTTATGATCGAAAACTCAGTTAAAACATTCATTATAGTCATGTATCAACATTCCACTTGCTTATATAAAATCATATTAATAATTTATGTGTAATAATCCAAGTATCTATGACATATGTAAACTACATGAACATGTAGGCGTTATCCTATTCCACATAATAACATTATTTAAACGTGTATGAAAATATACAAGAAAACCAATGATGTAAAAAACGGAGGAAATTTTATGTTAAACTTAAAGAAATATTGGAAGGTTACGATATATAGCATGTATTATTATATGATAAATTTTATAGGTAAAACCACATTATTAAAAGTTCAGATAGAATAAATAAATGCTTGTGTACAGACATATAATGATGTCACACTCATATGTAACGTACAACGCCCTTGTAGACAATGCTGTAGAAGCACATGTATGTGTCAATATGTATCAACGTGATTTGGTACTTGTAGCTCTATGCTATATTACACACAGGGGTCTTAGTATATGTAGCAAATTGAATAACCCGAGGTAGAAATGTACTATCATACAGTCATATGACGTCAGTTCCGCGATAACGTGTTATAGTTTTGACGTCATTTCTGACCATGAGCCATGATACGCCGCCCGTCATATCATTATATTTAAAATTCTGCTGAGCATTCAATTTTGAACGCACACAAGGTATATTCTTTATAAACATATCTTAAAATAGTTTTTAAACACCTTACAATTATGAATATAAATTTATGTAAAATCTGTTTGACATTTATTGCAAATAAAGAAAATTATGATAATGTTGTCCCTTTGTGAAGAATTATATCATGGACTTAAATACTATTAGTTGGGTCCGTGATTATATATATCCATGTCATGTGATTATATATATTCATGTCATGTAAGCCTATACTTATTCCTCCCTCAACCATGGCCTACAGCTAATAACATGATAGTTTTTCAGAACTGGTTCCCATGACATTAAGTTTGTAACATGCTGTTCAAAGCTGCGTTTATGATACACCTAGGCTGTAAACATCTGTCAGAAAGTAATGTACAGCTGTAATTTGTGTTTAATCTTGTCACCATACACCGACGAAGTTGAGACATTATATTTTGTTGAGTGCAAGCTACAATTTTTTGGCGGATTATAATTCAGAATAATTACTGTAGTTTCAATAAATAATTTTCTCCTGACGAAATGGCATTTTTATATATTTCATATGATTCGAGTTATGTAGGATTAATGTTGTATTTGTCATTTATTTGTTTAGTTTGTTTTCGTCTCATTGTGACCTTTATTCAATGTATTTTACACATTAAAAAAACATCGTTCTTGAATAATGAGTCCAGTTAGGAATTCATAAACATAAATAATATATTTTTGAAAGGGTTACACAGTCACCACTTAATAAAAAAATTTCAGCTGCACGCTATTCATTGTTCTAATAATGTCCCTGTATATATGTTAAATATTAAGGAATATTGAGATATTAAAAAATGGAAATTTAAGAAAACCCGAAAGGAGTTTCAAGATGAAGATGGAAATACTCCCCGCCGTGTCATGTGACATAAAACTTTACTGAAACACACTAATGGTGTGATTTTATGAATGTTAAAAATGACAACAGTACTTAAACAGTGATCCATTCATACATTTTCATGCCTAGTTTGCCTTTCACACCCTATGGAAGATATTCAAGACTTATATTCTCGTCGCTGACGTTTTGAATCAGCATTTTTATATTCATAGATACATGCAGATTAATGACATGCGTCGTATAGTAGCAGTCATCTGTACAAGGTGTGTGAGGGTTGTTGAGGACATAACACTGTGGCGGGCGAGTCAGATGTGTGGACTCCGAGCCGAGCAGTCCATGTTTTATCCCCCTAATGCCGAGCGCCAGGCAGGGTAACAACAAGTACCATGTAACATATGTTATGTTTGGGATAACACTTACTTAGTAAAGTACAGATTCTCGTACTTTTTGGGATTGAGTCCTGTCCGGGATTCGAACCCACACTGCCACTGTAACATTTGTTACATTTGACCATTTTCTAAAAGGCATTTTGTGTTCATAACAAGTTACATCTTTTCACGTCTTTCGGTACGGCCGAACCCACAAACACTGAACACGTTGCAATTCTACATCGCTGAAAATATAAATAAATGAATGAATGAATGAATGAATGAATGAATGAATGAATGAATGAATGAATGAATGAATGAATGAATGAATGAATGAATGAATGAATGACTTTGAAAATATTTTGAAGACATTTTCAATTTGTTGATTTCGAGAAAAACAACTATAAACTGACGTCTCAAATCAGGTTTAGGCACAACATAGATTATGATGTATGCATGTTCATTGATCACGGACAAATCAATGTGCACACTTTAAACACAGCAGAGCATTTGAAGATAATCGGTGCAATTACATCATTCAAACCACAGTTCTAACATACTTAATGCACTTTAGTCTTGTTTGAACGATATTTTTTTCACTTAAATTCAGCTATCAATATTCCATATGAACAGCATGTGATTACATACTTGCTCTGCGGTGTGTGTGTGTGTGTGTGTGTGTGTGTGTGTGTGTGTGTGTGTGTGTTGTGAAGTCCTGTGTGTTCAGTGATCGCAGTTTCCTGTTGTTCCATATGGTCATTGAGCTAGATGCAGAGAGAGATGAGAGAAAGATTGCTACTAAATGTGGGATATAAATATATTTAATAAATAATAATATCATTTGTGTTTCTCTTATTTGCATCTATGGGTAACCTTTTCATCCTTTGCTATGTATTTCTGAATTCCGAACATTTTCAAAGCAAGATATCATGCCTGTAGATCTGCAATATCTCTCTCTATATATGTATACTTTTAACGTAAACTTTGTTTATTAAATAGTTAATAGTTATGCACTATCGTACAGTTATCAACAAATCTGAAGTGGAGCCTCTTCATTTGTGATAAATTTTCTCACTGTCTGTTTATATAGACGTATATAGCCGCCAACATTTGAGAATGTGATAGCAACTAGAAGTTTACTTTCCTTCAAAACACTTTGAAACTATGCCAGTGCATAACGTTTTCAGAGGTGTGTTTGTATGTTTTATTTACTGGTCGTTGCGTAAAGTGTACCACAAATCTTTAATCTGTTCCCAAACGGAGCTTACAAATTTATACAATCAATGTGATATATACTACTTCACTTTTGATAGTGATATGTCATTCTTTTTGCATATAAACTTTAAATCTTATGAGAATAAGTTGTGCGATCATTGAAAGGTAAAAGTTATCCCTACCAAACGTTGAATAGTATAGTTACCTGTGGAGCTGTGATGGCGATAGTATTAAGAAGCAGTACCTTGTTCTATGCAGGTGATAACTGTATCGTAGAACAACACATTTCCACATTTAATAAACAAATTTTATGAATATATGAAGCCAAGAAAACAGAACAGAACACATTATTAATAATGAGATAAATATTATTAGTCTTCACTTGATAAAAATATCATAGTACATTTTGACAAATGAGTAGTCATGGGATCTTCCTATATATAAGCCATCATGCCTCAGGGCCGTACCATACACAGTGATGGTGTTGTCCTCATGGTGGACATGGTAAAGCAATATTGGACTTTTTCAAAACTCACTTTACGTTTAAGCTGGGTAACATGAATATTGTTTTGTTATTATTCGTAAAGGCCAGTTCCCAGGAGTATATTGCAGTACTGCCAATATTATAAAAGCACGTAGCCACAGGCAGGAACAAAACTACAAACTCAGTAGAATGACAAGATATTCTTAAATACATATTTACATGCATATACTCCTGGTAAATGTTTTAAAACATGTAAATATAAAATATCATTCTGATTCTTTTGATTTATATCAATAATAACTAGTTTGCCTTAAAAATATTAGTAAGTGGAGAATTTCTGACTAAAGTTAAATATTATCAACAACAAAAGTTCCCGTGACACCAATATTTGAGTGTATTTTTCAAACGAGTAATGTTTGGTTTTCAATATTGTAGTACATGTATGGAATCAAGTCACAAAAACGCAACTGCCACAGAAAAGCATGCATTCCATGCAAAAGTTCACTTTTATGCAAGCCCCATGCATTTCACTACCCAAGGATGGGTATAAAAACACGTGCATTAACGGGATTCCATATGCATTGTTTAGCATCGTGCTGATAACAACCGCTCAGAAAAACATAAAAATTACGCAATTATTCAACATTACGAAATACCACGCCTGTCCGAAAATGAGCGTCTGCGAGCCATTGGTATGTTTGAAGCAGGATCGAGTCAACGTGATGTTGCAAGACAATTTAACGTTCACAGAAACACCATTTGGTGTTTATGGCAACGTTGGCAACAGACGAATGCAGCCAGAGGCCATCCTCGGAGTGGCAGGCCACGCGTAACCAATAATCGACAAGACAACTGGATTCGAACAACACACCTACGAAATCGATTCCAGCCAGCAATAGTGACTGCAAGAAGCATCCCTGGCCTTCGACGAATATCTTTACAAACCGTACGTCGCCCCCTCAGATGTGCAGGGAATGTCGCCAGAAGAGCCGCCAGACGTCCCATTTTGACAGGAAACCACCGTCAAGCACGTCTACAGTGGTGCAGACAGCGTCTACGCTGGACGGCCATGCAGTGGGGACAAGTTCTATTCACTGACGAGTCTCGTTTTCACCTCAGCCACAGCGATGGGCGGATTCGAGTGTACCGACGTCGAGGTAAACGTTACGTCAATCATTGTGTCATGGAAGAAGATCGGTTCGAGGGCGGCAGCGTTATGGTATGGGGTGGGATTACAGCAAGACAGAGGACCCGTTTGATAGTGGTAGAGGGAAATCTCAACATGACAACGCCCGGCCTCATATTGCTCGGCTTGCTCAGGATTTTCTTCAACAAAACAACGTGAATGTCATCCCCTGGCCGGCTCGCTCCCCTGATCTCTCACCAATCGAGCACATGTGGGATTAGATGGATCGGCGCCTTCGACGTCAACCACGGGTTCCACAGACACTCCAGGAACTTCGAAACATGCTCCAGCAGATATGGACAGATATCCCACAGGACTTTGTGCGACGCCTGGTCCATTCAATGAGACGAAGATGTGTTGCTTGCATCGCAACCAGAGGTGGACACACACGCTATTGATTTGTAAATTGACATTTTGGCATGTTCATGGTTTTTTTATATGAAATCACGCATTTTCTGAAGTCAGTATGGCAAATTAAACCATTTAAACACTTACAGAAGTCTTTTATCTGTGGCAAACCGAAATTGTTTCAGATTTGGTAAAAAACATAACTTTGCATTAAATCTTATTCAATGTCACAGGAACTGTTGTTGTTCAGTATATTACGTGAGGTGATTTTATCATATAACTTACTTCAGTACATGTGTTTCAAATCCTTGTGTAAATCAATTACAGTTGTTTATCAACATATCGTCAACAGTGAAATGCAAGCCACACTGCATGCAGAATGAATATTTGCAATTGACATTTAAATGCAACGTTGGTTGATTCAGAAAATATCCACTTATTTTTTTATGCGAAACGAATTATAAGTGAATCTTTCTGAAAACAAAGACATCATATTACAACTTTGTCAAACATTTCTTAACTTCTTTACCACAAAACAAGTAAATAGTTGTCATTTTAGAATCTATATCATTTAAGTAAAGATCCATGAGGGGGTATCAAGCCAATATCACATGTACATTTATATAATGATGTAAAGGTAATATGCGTACTTGCAATAAATATTTAACAATAGATCATAAAGGTATTTCTCCTACGATCATGGCACAAAAAACAATAACAAAACCTCACTTGAGACTGTATCACACCAAGGGCAGGTAACTCCAAGGGATCCTTGAATTGAACATGTCCATAGGTAAATAGTATCACAATATTCCCGCTGCACGGAATTTCCATGTAAAATTTCATATACTGGCGAGAAACAGCTTAGAAGCTAGATGTGTGACTCTTGGTAAGTGAATATGTCATGAAACATATGCCAGACTTCTAGGTCTTCGTACACCTTAGAGTTTCTTCTACACGTGAAAACGTTTATTTACGCCTTACTGAACATGTTTTACGTTGTATACAGTTCTTGCTCTATGGGATAAATTATTTACATCTCTTTACACCATGTGTATAAGGTATGTATGTGTACAGGGTGTGTATAATGTTATACGTTTTCTTCCATTACACGTAAAACGTTGTATATCAGTATGTGGCGTCCGTTGTACATATTTCTTACACCTGTGACGTTATACACATTTCCGACAATCTGTTGTAGCTTGTAGATATATTTCACAATTAGTATATAGCGTTGTACATATTTCTTACACGTATAACGTTGTACACATTTCTGACAATCTGTTGTAGCTTGTAGATATTGTTTACAATCAGTGTATAGCGTTGTACATATTTCGTACAAGTACAACGTTGTACACATTTCCGACAATCTGTTGTAGCTTGTAGATATTGTTCACAATCAGTGTATAGCGTTGTACATATTTCGTACAAGTATAACGTTGTACACATTTCTTACAATCTGTTGTAGCTTGTAGATATTGTTTACAATCAGTATATAGCGTTGTACATATTTCGTACAAGTACAACGTTGTACACAATTCCGACATTCTGTTGTAGCTTGTAGATATTGTTCATAATCAGTGTATAGCGTTGTACATATTTCGTACAAGTACAACGTTATACACAATTCCGACAATCTGTTGGAACTTGTAGATATTGCTCACAATCAGTGTATAGCGTTGTACATATTTCCTAAAATCTGTTTATAACGTTGTACACATGTCCAACAATCTGTTTGCAGCATTTCACATATTACTTACAGTCGGTATGCATGATTGTAACCTATCCTAAACTCTTTGTCATGATGTTCTGACTATCAGAATGTAGCGTTGTAATGATTCATAAAACTTTCCACCTATCTGCAGCGTTGTACATATTACTGGCAATCTGTATGTATAATCATAACCATTTCTAAATTCTGTGTATTACGTTTTACAGATTGCCAAACATTTGTTCGTAACCTTGTACATATTTCTAGCTCTCTGTGCATGCAGTTCGTACATATTACCGACCATCAGAATGCAGAATTGTACATAACACAATCTGTTTGTAACGATGTACATATTACTGACAATCGGTGTATCACACTGAATACGTTGCCAATAATTTGTTTACAAAGTTGTGCGTATTTTTTACACACTGTGCATAATAATCGCACGTATTGAAGACCATCAGAATGACATATTTGTTAACTTCCGTGTACAACGTTGTACGAATTTCCCGTCCTACGTCTGTACAAAGCGTTCTATGTGTTCCTAATATGGCACTATTTGTGTCAAGGGTTTCGCAGTTCAGTGATTTAGAACTTGAGCACTGATGCCTATTTATACAACGTAATATCAGGCTGTGAAGGCACATGTTAATTGTTAAGAGCACCGTATATGTTGATATATATAACAATTTTATACACAATATCATCACACATCTATCCTGATCCACATCCTGACGCAAATCCTGATCCGCACAATGATCCAAATCCTGCTCCACATCCTCCAGAATTCAAAGTATTTCCTCACATGAATCAACACATGATCAGTCATGTTAAACATTGTTGTCTATGTGTTCTCCTTACTCTCAAAACCAACAGATGCGCCACCAATTGCCAACAGACATCTGGAACTAGAGGACAATATCACAAGATATCCCGTTTGACATAATGCAGTTCCACAGTTCTTCATTCACTAAAATGCTTGAGTGTCCTCAAATTCATTCATCGATGATGAATACGATGCGCTTTTTGGCCTCCGTAAAGCAGGCATCGTTGCATGGCCGGTTGGCATTACGACAATCTTCTTTCTGGGATAGCGGAAGTTTCTAGAATACACGTTGTACACCTCCTCTATAGGTCTCTCAATTGTCGTGGTATATCCTGACTTCACCTGCTGCTCGGAACCCCTGATGTACACTGCACGTCCTTGAGACGGCGCGTCGAAAACGTCATTGCCCCCCGAACGTCCAATACTTCCGGGACTTCTTGGAAGGGAACTACTGGAGCTGCTCCGGTGCCTCGCGTTTCCACGGACATGGATAGCCCTCACGTCCGAGCGTCCAGGGCGTTTGGTGTAAAAACCCTTGCGCTGACCCTTGTCCGTCTGGATGCCAAAACTCCGGATGTCATGGTCCGGCATATTGAAATTGACGCGTTTGTCGGCACTATTGGCGCTGTCTGTTGGCGAAGGTAGGTCTTGTTCTTCAACGGGTATGGACACATATTTCCGTTGGTCATGTCTGTTTGGATTTATATCTTTTTTAAAGTATTCAGCCGCGCTTATGCCAGTTGTCTTTTCCAACAGGAATTTAATCTCCCGAATTTCTTGAGACAGGGAAAGGAGTTCGTCTTTTAGAGAGCGGTAGGACGTGGATGACATCATGGACTCGCCGTCACTGTCCAGTTCCCCGAAGTTGGTTTGAACCGCCACACTGAACCCCGGCCTTCCTTCAATCTCGCACGGTTCCCGCTCGAACGTTTCTGTAGCCACCGCTACCTTAACATGATGCTCGGGTCCAGCTACACCGTTCTGCATCCCGTTGACAACCTCCCGCCTCCTCCCACCATCCACATTATCCCCGGAATCGGACGACATCTCCGAGTGACCATTCATTTGACCATTGTCTTGTTTGGGCATCAACATCCAATTAGTGCCCTGCGGTTTCACAAAGTCTATTTTATACCCCTCGCCAACCAGGGATTTCTTGTGATCTCTGAACGTCAACACAATCTGTGACACATCACGCTCGCTCTCACATCGACACACTAAGTAGTTGGACCTCCTTTGAGCATCCACATAGATCGTCATCAAGCATATAGAGTTATACCTATTGACACATATATCCTGAATCCCAGTGAAGGGTATTTTCTCCGACTTCCTCGACCCCTGTCGTCCGTTCTCTTGAATGACTTGTAACCTCAGCCCGTCCTCGCACAGCTGATAGTTCGCTACCAGGCTCTTCTTCTCCAGAAACTGGGCGCTAATTTGACGTAACAGCGCGTCATTGGAAGCTTTGGAACTGGGCTTCCAAATCCCACAAAACAGGACCTTCTTCTGGGTAAGGACAGCAGACATGATGGTTAAGCTACTGGTCCTGCCAGCATTCGCCGTGTTCTTCTTCTCCCTCGACTGCCGGTAACAAGCGTGACTGCAGATCTAGTTCAATAACTATGGTTTGAATCAATGAATACACACAGTCAGAAGCTCAGCCGAGTGTCGCGGCAACCAGGCGGCCTCTCGTTAAGTATTCAACTCTCGCTCGAGTCTCTTGCCAAACCGGTTTAGTTAGTACGCGCGTCTGCGCTGCTAATTTACTCGACTGTCATTTTTCTAAAGCAGTCTATTTTAATAACCCATTTCAACGTTTCACCTGGCGTTCGTAAAAATACATATTTGATGTTGGGAAGGACATGACGATGTTTACATGTTATCCCTTTCCGATTGGTTCATCGTGTTGTAAGTATCGGGGGAGGAGTGGACTCGGGTCAGTTGTCCTGACAAATCGGATTAGGACGTATTGTCACGTGGTCATGGTCAGTGACACATGAAGATGAGGCTACATGACGTATTATGCTAAATCTCAACTGAATATGACATCGGAGTGAGCTGATCCGTTAAGAAAAACAGCTGATTATCTGAAATTAAAATACATCTGTGGATTCAGGTTGAATAGGGCTCCAGCAGTCTATGCTTATGGTAGGAGGCGATTGATTGGATCGGTTGGTCAGGCTCGGTGACGTGGTTGATAGCGTGTCATCGTACCCTAGCGACGTGGATATCTGCTCATTGTATCAATCATTGGATTGTCGTGACTTGGTTATTACAGGCCGCCGTCAAATAGCTGTTGTATTTCTGAGTGCAGCGGTAGACTAAACAAGACAAACAAACTGAATTTTTCTAAAGCAAGATGAAAAGAGATATGTATTACCAATTTAACTTATTACGTTCTGATGAAGAAAATAATGCTTCCACTCCAATAAAGTATGTTCATGTTCCATAAATGTCTTCATGAATGAATAAATTCATAAAATATATTCACGTTAAACTGATTGCGTTAAGTTAAATCCTATGCTTGCCGTAAGAATCGACTAACAGGATCGGGTGGTCAGGCTCGCTGACTTGGTTGATGCATGCCATCGATTCCAATTGCATACATCGATGCCCATGATGTCAACCACTTGATTGTCTGGTCCAGACTCGATTATTTACAGACCGCCGTCATATAGCTGGAATATTGCTGAGTGCGGCGACAAAAAACCTGAAATGGTGCATCCATCCGATCCAAAGATTTAGAAAAAACATTGAATTAATTCAACAGTATCGTATAACAATTAAACCCTAAAGTTAACCATTAAGCTCGCTTCAACTCCTTTCCCCGCTTAAGCCAATTACATAGATCAAGGCTCCATCAAGACTCCATCAAGGCTTCAAAGGTATCCGAGATAGGTATATTAGGGGAATGTGTTAGGGAAGAAAGTCTCTCCAAAGAGACCACAGGTGCTAATTAAGCGCCGTCAGTGTCAACACAGCACTTGATGTCAATTGTTGGGGGCACTGTGCTTCTATATCTATGTTTACTTACATCACCAACTGTCCAGAAATAACGACCTGTCGAGAGCTACCCTGACTTGTCCAAACAACCCCGGTGAGGTTTCTTACAATTATTTCTCTGTCTGTATGTGGCAGAGGCGACCGCCATCTCGGTCCACTGTGAGAACATTTGGGGCGTTGATCTGACAGAGGTTTTTTATTCGTGGGTATTTAGATTTCATTAATACGTCACGGTAAAGGGTTAGACTATCAGTACGTGTTAACTATATGACATTGATGAGCCAATTTTGAACGTGTATTATACGTTTTAAATTCACAATTCAACTATAATTGCAGGTTCGATTTTTGCAGATTCAAAAAAACAAATCTTTGCTTCGCAATATTTCAAAAAGATGTTAGTCTGAGATACAAAATTGAGAAGAATATAGCCTTTACAAATGGTAATGTAGCTACATTTTATAAATCATGGATCTTTTATCACATATTGTTTGAGGTGAGGTGAGGTGAAATTGGGTTTAACGTCGCGTCCAAGATTATTGCACTTATATAGCGACGTGCATGCACGTGTATGTGTGTGTGTAGCTGCTTGTACTAGTCCGGACTGATGCCGATTTATAGTGCTAGCTCACTGAGATACCATGCCGCAGTTTAACATGAATACCCCACTCAGACACAGTATACTGACTCCGAGCCGACCAGTCCTTGTTTTAGCCCCTTAATGCCGAGCGCCAGACAGGGTAACAACAAGTACAATCTTTTAACGTCTTTTTGTATGACGCGGCCCGGGATCGAACCCTGGACCTTCCGCTCTCCGGGCTGACGCTCTACCACTAGACCACGGAGGCGGTCACATATTGTTTGAAGAAGCAGAACAGCAATAACATATGTATCTCTTTCTCATATTTGTTTCTTGCCAGGATCAGTGTTTGAATGATATTTTGAATGCTTGACTGTGTGTATGTTTTGTTATATTTCTTAAAAATCACCTTGGCACCATTTCCAATACTTGTATTTAATTTTCCCCAAATGCATACATACATTGTCTTCAGAATGTGAGGGTGACCATTGCCCTGGATGGCCATCCTCCTCATATAAGGGGGAAAAGGTGAAATAAAATGCTAAAAAAACAACAACAAAAACCAAAAAAAATAAAAATAATAATTGCAGGTTCGATTGCCCACATGGGTACAATGTATGAAGCCCATTTCTGGTGTCCCCTGTCGTGATTGAATATTACTAAGAGCGGCGTAAAACCATATTCAGTCACTATAAATGCAACACACATTATATACATCACTGAAATTGATGGTGTTGGTATCGAATACTAAGGTCTGTAATAATCTATATACAACATCTACACATTCGATGAAGTGCTGAGATATCATTAGTTTTGAAAATATATTTTGAACGATAAATAATAATAATTCACAAGGGGTGTAGAGGTAATAACACATATGCGTAGATATTTTAATTGACTCTCACATGAATTTCAAATATCTCGCTAGGCCTCCGCCCATGCGCATTGAAACTTTAAACACAACTGTTGAAGGCGAAGAAGCAGTAGACATAGCTTCACCCTCTATAGGATAAGCGTTAAGTAGGACATGTGCTTTCTGCACAAAGGCTTGTAGAATGCTTATATTGATCATATATGGTATGACATAGATTTGTCCTTGTAGACCTTATAAATATAACGCCAAAGCCAGAGAACAACTAGACTCGCGTATCCGACAAAACAGATTCCATTGGCATAAGAGTGGTGAAATTATATAAATGCATCACTGAATATGGGGGATGATACACCGTGAAACAGGTCACCTGAGCGGAACTAAACGTAATCTTACAACCAATATCTTCTGACAGCATGAGCTAGTTCTGGCATAGTTATGTACATTATGTGCAAAATGCGGACAGCGTTCGCTAAGCCCTGTACAATGTGTCCGTCTGAGTGGTTTTTTGTTCATTGAGATGCAGCTAGACAAGACTTGATATGCATCATGTCATATTAACATGATGGGTTGGTGCACTTGTCAACTGCGTGTCATCTGACACACCTCTGTGGAATGTAGTGCATATTCAACATGCACATCGGCTGTTCTTCTTCAATGGAACACCGATATCAGATGTTCTTCTCCCATGGTACACCGATATCATATTTTCTTCTCCCATGGAACACCGATATTAGATTTTCTTCTCCCATGGAACACCGATATCAGATGTTCTTCTCCCATGGTACACCGATATCATATTTTCTTCTCCCATGGAACACCGATATTAGATTTTCTTCTCCCATGGAACACCGATATTAGATTTTCTTCTCCCATAGAACACCGATATCAGATGTTCTTCTCCCATGGAACACCGATATCAGATGTTCTTCTTCAATGGAACACCGATATCAGATGTTCTTCTCCCATGGAACACCGATATCAGATGTTCTACTCCCTTGGAACACCGATATCAGATGTTCTACTCCCTTTGAACACCGATGTCACATGTTCTTCTCCCATGGAACACCGATATCAGATGTTCTACTCCCATGGAACACCGATATCAGATGTTCTACTCCCATGGAACACCGATATCAGTTGTTTTCCTAGTCAAATTAGAATAGGGTGGGTAGAATCGGGGATGCATGTGTGTGGGGGAGGGAGGGGTAGTGGGATGGGGGTTGGGGGTGTGGTGGGGTTAGAGTGGCAATGGTATATCTCTGCGGTGACAGACATAGATAAACTGTGTCTCTCAGGAGAGGCCACAGACAATGACATTTTTCGTTTTGCTACCAAGTCAGAACATCTATAAAGGCAACGAAAATTACACTACCTTTCCAATGTCAAAAGAAGAGAATGTCCATGTCATTGACCAATACACATTCTGCTGGGATGTCATTAGGTTTCAAAATCTTCATATTGTTCATTGTTTATAAATACCTCCCAGTGATAAGCAGAAAATCAAAAAGAAAGATTCTTGCTGTAAATATATATTTACGTAAACGTCAGAATTTAACAAGTCTCCATTATTCACCGAAACAGATTCTATTTGGCATTTAAGACGAAAATAGCGGTGAAAATTATATGAATGGACCACTGAAAATCAGCGATGACACCAGGTGTTCACGAAAGGGATAAACATGACCTGTCCATGAAACAGCTGCGGTTATTTCAACACACAAACATCAGTACCAGATTCAGACTCATTAAGGTACGTTAGGCGTTCTTCCCATGCCGAGTAGGCAACAATTACTCAAACAAACCTACTAACATATTTCTCAAACTGTTTTACCCCAGACCAAGAAACCAACACTTAACATCAGCACTGGCAAGAATTTCACAATGTCAGAGGGGTGGTAGGGTATATATTATATCCAATTAAGCCCAGCTGCTATAATATATAATGATATACTAAAGAGGTTTACGGGTCAGTTGGTAGCCTTTGTGATGCTGTGGTTCAACAAGCTGGCTTTTCATCGGAGTATCGTGTCATCTGGTTTTCCCTGAAGAAAACCCAACTTGATTGTTATAAAGGTGAATCCAGTGTATGTCCGAGGCCACGTATTTACAGACGTTCTATCTGTCAGGACACAAATATGTTTTGTTTGTTTGTTGCTTAACGCCGCACTCAGCAATGTTCCAGCTATTTTACGGCGGTCTGTAAATAGTCGAATCTGGACCAGCCAATCCAGTGATTGACATCATGAGCATCGATCCACGCAGTTGGGATGCGATGACATGCATCAACCAGTTCATCAACCATGGTTAAAGAAACTATGTTGAAAATCATGATATATTTCAATGAATATATTAAAAGCTATATCATACTTAAACATAATTTCACTGCAATATATTTTTATGAATCAAAATCTAGATTTCTGAAGCAAAGGATACTCTTGACAAAGAAATGAGTTAATAATGGAAAGTTGCCATTTGGCCATAAATCACATACAGTAAACTACGGTTATAACGAACTCAAAGGGACCACAAATTTTAGTTCTTTATAACCGTAGTTCGTTATAAGCATATGTATAGCATATATATAGCAAATGGCCGGGACCAAAAAAAACCAGTTCGTTATATCCGCCAGTTCGTTATAAGCGTGTTCGTTATAAACATAGTTTACTGTATATCATATTCTTATGTTCGTTCTTATTGTTTTTAAACAAAGGCCATAGCAATTATATTATATTTATTGGTTTATATAGTTGGGAATTCTTAATCAAAAACAAGCTGAAAAAGTTAGTAATATATAACATACGATTTCCCACCAGCATGAAATATTTAGTCGTGTCAATGCAAATATGTCGAACATACACGTACATACATGTTTTTTAATTTAAAAAATGATGTCATAATAATCAAATTATTTCAATTATCCTCCGTATCCTGATTTGGCAAAGATATAGATATTTATGATCAAACTGATAGTGAACTATACATGGCAACACCTGACTGTGAAGGTACGTGACACACCCGGGTCAGTCTGACACTGTACGTGACAACAAGGTCACAGAGTATACACCCAGCTCACACAAAACCAACTATGTGTCACTTTAAATGGTCTAGTATTCATCCGCCAGAGCCCTGTCTACAGGGTGAGTCAAAAGAAAGTTTTCAATATCCGCATAGTTATAGCTCGCTGTAGTCCCGGCAACAACATTGAATGGTCCGCCTACATGTGTACTTAATAAACATGTCAGACATATAGAGAATCTCACCCGAGTGTCTTTTGATATCAAATATATCAACACGAGTTAATAAAAGTGGAAAAAGTACGAGGCTTGTCGAGGATTTTTGCAACTTTTATCAACGAGTGTTGATATATTTGATATCAAAAGACACGAGGGTGAGATTTTATTTATCATCCAACATCATTCTTTCAACTTTTTCAATTTGTAGACAGTAATTAGCAGTGTCTTCAGTGTAAAAAGTACTGCTTACAGCTTCAGTAGCAGAGCCATTAGTGATGTCATTCGATTGTGACGTCATTGTAACCAGTGACGTCACAATGGTCAGTCATAAATTGTCAGTCATGAAGGAAGATTGAATCTTTGTGCATGTTTGATGCATGGTATGTTATTGGTGATCATGGTCGTTATTATGGCGTCTGAATGCATAAATTTCACGTGATTCGGTTTTTTATTTGATTTGCTAACCACACAGACTATTTTGCGTTCATTCTTTCATGAACCGACAACGTTTTTGGCCACGCCCTCCAGCTGACTACTGTTCACCGATTGGGTTATAATAAAATGGGCGGGGCTTGTGTTGCATTATTGCGCTAAACGATGTCAATAATTTCGTTTATTGTGTGTAAAAAATTGGAGTGCACACACTACACGGAATAACACAGAATGCCACCGGGTTTTACCATGATTCCTCCATAAACGCAACAAAGTTTGACTCAGTTAAAAAACGACAAAAAAACCTTTCCGTACTCGTAATAAATCTCTGCCAAAAGCGGATTCCATTGTACAATTTCGACTGCATCACAAGCAAATTTATGAAACGCTATACAACAAGGATGATGTTTTGGCGAAAAGTGAGCGCATCCTGCCCCACCGGTAGCACTCATCATAAACTAATGCAAAGGCATGTCAAGTGTTCACCGTTAAAAGCAAAACAGAAAAATATGGTACAAGTCAAAACGGGGAATTGCAACACAAATACGTCACTGATGCGGTAGTCACGCGCTGAAGGTCATGGGGGTCACAACCTTGTCATCATGATGGACTTAAAGATCTGTGATCAGCTGCTGTCGATGGTTATTCATTTTATTGTGAGTGAGCATTATTTTACGCTGCCTTGGCAATATTCCAACAATCATGGCGGGGAAGCACGAAATGGAAGTCACACACTGCACCCACGTGGGGAGTTGAACGAACACGGTACAGGTGACATGCAACATTTGAAGTTTTTTTACAAATGAAGATTCGAAAGACGATAACTCTATGTATACATTCCGCGCGGTCGGGTAGCCCAGTGGTTAAAGCGTTCGCTCGTCACGCCGAAGACCCGGGTTAGATTCCCGACATGGGTATAATGTATGAAGCCCATTTTCTGGTGTTCCCCGCCGTGATATTGCTGGAATATTGCTAAAAGCGGCGTAAAACCATACTCACTCACTCACTCACTTTGTATACATTCATAACGGTTGCGGATTATTTTAATATCTCACCGGACACATATGCATCTAATTCATATATAATCTATTTCCAACCAAGGATTTGATTTTAGTCATTATTAATAATTCTATTTTGACAGGAAAACTGAAAACATTTGATTGGGAGAATGTATTGACGGATGACGTAAATGTATTTCCGTGAGCTGAATTCGCAAAGACATGCACCGTGCTTGTCCTTTCTCATGCAAAACAGGAAACATTAAGACTGATTTGGCCAGGACAAACGAAGACCTGGTGTCATCACTGATTGTCACAAATCCAGTCACACTATTTTCACCACTATTTTGCCTTTTACGCCCAATGAAACTTGTTTCGGCCGATAATCGAGACTGGTTATTCTCTGGCGTTGCGGTTCTTCCATTGACTCAATTCAGTGATTTAAAAGTACATTGCCTGGGTGTGACATATTAACGACGCTCGTATGACTTGAATTAACCACCCGCAACCACTCCTATGATAAATAAGATAATCCATTACAGAATTTCAAATCAAATCATATCACCTGAAATAAAGTTTCGTTCACCACTCCCTTGACTCTAGAATAAATTCACTCGTTAAACGAGTTTACAAAAATAAGCTGAACACATACACTGCGAGTGAATCGTGTGTGTTACAACGAGGTTGTCTAGACCTTCTTTCTTTACACTGCCAATGTTTCAACGGACTATCCCATGAGTTTACGATAATAAGGTATCACCTGGATGATCTCTTGCTTAGCGCGCGTGTCCCGATATGGGCCACGCCCACTCGCTGGACAAACGGCATGCCGCTACTACCAAGGTGGTCCTCCATTCCTGGACAAACAAGTAGCCGTGAAATCAATTACCAGCTTAGTTCCATCTTGATGGTCTCGATATGCCGGATATACTGCCATGACATGTTTGGAATGTTATACCAGGTAGAAATCATTCCTTGGTCAATACAACAGGAAAACGTCCTTCTCTCTTTGTGTTCCTGGGGCCTTGGGGTAGTCTAGTGGTTAAAGCGTTCGCTCGACACACCGAAGACCCGGGTTCCAATCTCCACATGGGTACACTATGTGAAGGGGCGGTCGGGTAGACTAGTGGTTAAAGCGTTCGCTCGTCACACCGAAGACCCGGGTTCCAATCTCGACATGGGTACACTATGTGAAGGGGCGGTCAGGTAGCCTAGTGGTTAAAGCGTTCGCTCGTCACGCCGAAGACCCGGGTTCGATTCCCGAAATGGGTACAATGTGTGAAGCCCATTTCTGGTGTCCCCCGCCGTGATATTGCTGGAATATTGCTAAAAGCGACGTAAAACCATACTCACTCACTCACACTATGTGAAGCCCATTTCTTGTGTTCTCCGCCGTGATATTGCTCGACTATTGCCAAAAGCGGCGTAAAACCATACTCATTCATTAACCTGTATCTGTCCCAGAGACACAAACATGCTCATGATATAGTCGGAATCGTACAATCGACTCTGCTTCTAGCAGAGATTTATGAATATGGAAAGGGTTTTGTCGCTTCTATTGTGTGACAGAAGAAGGAGAATTTATACCAGGACAGCTTTGACATGTCAAATCACCCCCACCTTTGAAGCATAAATGCTTACAAAACAAACATTGATAATAACAATTATGGTGTAAATATGGTGAACACGGGGTAAATTGTGAAACGGGACTATATGCAGTGAGTACTGTTTTACACCGAGTTTATAGTTTATTTATATAACAAAGGGGACCCTGTATTTAAAAAATCAGTAAACGCATTGGGATGTCACTGGATTGTCTTTTCCAGGCTCGATTATTGACAGACCGCCGTCCTATGTCAGGGCTATTTCTGAGCGGCAAACACTTACTTTCTCAACGCGAATTGTGCGAGTGGCGGATGCTACCGGGAGAGCAAGACATGTTTGCCCTTATCGCGAAAGCCTGGTCATCAATGATTTTCAGTGGCCCATTGATAAAATTTTCATTCCTGTTCTCCCAATGGAATATGTTTCGGCAGACAGTAGTGACTGAATTACCTCCGGCGTTGACGTTTATATTCAATATTGTATTTATAAAGTTGAAATTATAGAAGTTTGGAATCCATCTTGCTCGTACATGATAGGTGAGGTGAGGTGAAATTGGGTTTAACGTCGCGTCCAAGATTATTGCACTTATATAGCGACGTGCATGCACGTGTGTGTGTGTGTGTGTGTGTGTGTGTGTGTGGCTGCTTGTACTAGTCCGGACTGATGCCGATTTATAGTGCTAGCTCACTGAGATACCATGCCGCAGTTTAACATGAATACCCCACTCAGACACAGTATACTGACTCCGAGCCGACCAGTCCTTGTTTTAGCCCCTTAATGCCGAGCGCCAGACAGGGTAACAACACGTACATGATACCAATATGGATTGGCATCGAACATTGTCAATTTCATTAATCTAAAAAGACCTATTCCTGTGAGTTATGCAAGGTAAATGTTTTGCAGTGAGTGAATGAGTGTTGTTTTACGCCGCTTTTTGCAATATTTCAGCAATATCACGGCCTGGACACCAGAAATGGGCTTCACACATTGTACCCATGTACGGGATTCGAACCAGAGACGAGCATTCCTTTCACCACTAGGACATCCCACCGCACACAAAAATAATCAGAAATACAAAATAACCCAACATGGGCCTTTTTCACAATTCATCCCACCAGTGAAGATCCGGGGTAGACTAGGTCTTCAGCAACCCTGCTTTCAGTAAAAGGTGACTATGCTTGTCGTCAGAGGCGACTAACGGGATTGGGTGGTCAGGCTCGCTGACTTGGTTGGTGCATGTCACCGATCCTAGTTATGGCTCGATGCTCATGATGTCAATCACTGATTTGTCTGGTCAAGATTATTTATAGACTACCGTCATATATCTGGACAATTGCTGAGTGCAACGTTAATCAACAAACAAACAAATAAACAAACACAATACATCCAGTAGTCAAAACATGCATAACTACCATTGGCAAACCTTAGAAAAACATGTTTCAGGAGTGTCGGGCTTGAATTGTCCGCGTACTCTACTTCGTTTGAACTGTTCAAATGAAATTCGGCATAATTTAGAAAAAAAGAACTCCAAAGTTGGTCATAAAGAAACATATTTCATCATAGCAAACTCGTGTGGACATAGTCAACACCAATTATTTAAGTAGACCCACACATAACGGAGCGTCATATTCATGTGCAACAATGTATCGGCTTGGTAAACACCTCCGCACCGACAGCAAGACAATAACGCAGCTAGGTTTAGTCTGTATTTCTAAGACGGTGTTTGAGTTTGGTGTAGTGAGGACCGAATCGCACCTATGTTTGAACATATCTGAACCCCGGCACGCCTCAAGGGCGGAGATACAAGCGATGGCAACATAATGCAGGCTTCTGTGTAAACGGGTGGCACAATAGTAGTGTAGGTCCCCCAAACACGGCCCGGACATATGACGCACACGGCCTCCGGCAACGCTTCACGCTACCCTCTGTGTTCTGACTTATTTATAGATGGAGTTTATTATTTTAACTTTTGTTCATGTTTGAGGTCATCGGGATGAACTGAGAACTATGTGCATGCATAACCTCAGGGGACTGGCCATTTTATGTTATGGCTGAAAATATTTGTGGGTGACACCCCCCCCCCCCCCCCTCCACACACACACACACACACCCGACCCCTGCCGAAATTTCGAGTTTGATTCCAAATGGGTTAATCATGTAAAGCCATATTTTCATGTCCCTGCTGTATTATTGCTGGAAAAGTGAATAGCAACTTAAACGTACATTCCTTTGTCGTTGTGTATGCATGAAATACCTTCACTGATATGAATATCATGACACATTATCTATAGCATGGAGAGTTTCTGGACAAATGGGTTTCCAGAATTTAAATGGGACGTGTTATATCAACTTCTAAATTCAAACCATACAATCTTGCATTCTGATAATGCGTTAAGAGTGAGTGGGGCGTGACGAACGAACGCTTTAACCCTTTAGCTACCCCTCCGCCACAACGACAAAGGAAGTGATTATCTACATATATTGACGACTGAAAACTATCATTAATTATAATGATATAGACTGTTTGGTATTTAATATTTGTGAATCATAAAACTCTGTGCACATCAAAACAGAGCAGTGAGTGAGTGAGTGAGTGAGTTGGGTTTAACGCCGCTTTTAACAGTATTCCAGTTATATCGCGGCGTGTCAGCTTAATGTGGGAGGAAAGCCCGAAGGGATGCAGGTCTTAGACGTTTACCACTTCCGTGAAACCCACGAGCACGGGTATTGTGCTGACAAACCTAGAAACATAATCGGGGCGAACCAGGATTCGAACCCACAATCATAGGTTTCTTGCGTGCCAAAGGGACGAAACTCTGCACAGCGAATCGCGGCGCCTCAGACGACTGGGCCACCCGTGACTCCAAAACAGAGCAGGTTTGACCCAAAAGCCGATCGGAGTCAAAACGAAAGTGAAAATTCAGATTGTCATTCCCTTTGATTTACATAATTATATGATTGGTAATATGAAATAACAAGGCAATTCATCACGACTTGTGTACGAAAAACGACTTTGCGATAAAAGCTACACAGAACATTTCCACGATCCTAAGAAATCTCTACCAAAATCAGAGTCCATTGTACGATTCTGACTACAGTAAACTATGTTTATAACGAACAACGCTTATAACGAACTAAATTTAGTGGTCCCTTTGAATTCGTTATAACCGTAGTTTACTGTATATCATCAGCATGTGTTAACGAATCACTATCAAATGGTGATGACACCAGGTGTTCGCGAAAAGGTGAACGTTTCCTGTCCCACCGGTGGCAGCAAGGCCGAAAGGAACTCTAATTTAAGCAAATATTTTTTTAAAACATATAATGAGAGCATGCATCTCAATCACAATTGATTGCAAGTTCACTGTGAATCTAGAAAGAAAATGACATGTCTTTTGAGTGATTTACATAAAAGAGACACAACTTTGTCCATAAATTATAGTTCGGAAGTCTCGGGGGACGGTGTGGTAGCCTAGTGGTTAAAGCGTTCGCTCGTCACGCTGAGGTTCCGGGTTCGATTCCCGACATGGGTACAATGTGTGAAGCCCATTTCTGGTGTCCCCCACCGTGATATTGCTGAATATAACTAAAAGCGGCGTAAAATCATACTCACTCACTCACTCACTCACTCAGAAGTCTCAGTTATATGCCGAAACAGATTCAATTGGGCGTAAAGGCCAAAATAGCAGTGACAAAAAAGAAGAAAGAAATATCAGCTTAAAGTAGTCTCCTTTGTACGATTTCGAATATAAGTGTTTGACATGCGTGAATCACTATCAAACAGTGACAAGGTGCTCATGGGCGTATCCTGGCCTCCGATGGTACCCGTCACCACAAAGTCACGTCAAATCACCTGTACAAACAGAGTTTTTTGGTTTGGTTTGTTGTTTAACGCCGCACTCAGCAATATTCCAGCTATATGACGGAGGTCTGTAAATAATCGAGTCTGGACCAGACAATCCAGTGATTGACAACATGAGCATCGATCCACGCAATTGGGAGCGATGACATGCATCAACCAGGTCAGCGAGCCTGACCACCCGATCCCGTTAGTCGCCTTTTACGACAAGCATAGTCGCCTTTTACGGCAAGCATGGGTTGCTGAAGACCTATTCTAACCCGGATCTTCACGAGCCTGTACAAACAGGGTAACACACTACCCACAACATAAGTAAGAACTTTAACTCGATTACATTTCAGTAGAGTATGTATTATATGTGTCCAAGATACCACTGACATGTACCGGAACCTTCCATCTATATCGATGCAAACCCCAATGCCTGTCTCGTCCAAAAAAAAAAAATCATCTTTAAATTTTAATTGCCATGACGTTTATGTTTCAGAAAATCATAATATTTTGCTATCAGCGAGTGTGTATGGTTTAACGCCGCTTTTAGCAATATTCCAGCAATATCACAGCGGGGGACACCAGAAATGGGCTTCACACATTGTACCCATGTCTGGAATCGAACCCGGGTGTTTGGCGTGACGAGCGAACGCTTTAACCACTAGGCTACTCGACCGCCCTATATTTTGCTATCAAGACGCAAAACTTAAAGAAAACTCATGAAGTGGAATAATGTCTATACAAAATCACATCACCTCAACGATGCATCACGTCAGTAAAACGTGTCACACGGGGCGGTTTAAACACCTGGTGTTTACGTTGTCATGGCAATGGTTCATAGTTGTCGGTATCTTTCAGTTCCATCTCTACAATTGGCACTAGGCATGGATGCCAATCTGTTCACAGGCTTGCTGATCTTTCGATTCGATGGTTGATTACATAATGTTCAGTAGGTATCTGTCCCTACAATCAATGGTTTAGAGGTTTTAAACATACAATGCGCCATGTCTCCAGGTGTTTGTAAATATAAACTACCGTTATGTTATAAAGGGGCGTAATGCCGTGGGCATTGATTGTCAGCGACAACAGCTGGTTCTAAGTAGTGATGTGATTAATATCAGGTGACGGATCAGTGTAAACTGGGAGTTTATGCAGCGGGGAATACATCGAATGTATATACTTGAATAAAATGTGGTTGCTGTGTGTCTGGATTGATAAACATTTTTTTTAGAATATTAATATCAATGTCAACGCCAGAGAATAAACAGTCTAGATTATCTTAAAAAACACTGATTCCTTTGAGCGTTAAGTGGAATATAGCGGTGAAAATTATATGAATGGATCATTGCAAACTGGCGATGGCACCAGGTGTTCGCAATAAGGATGACCATTTCCTGTCCTAACGCAAGCGCACCAGCCGCTAACAAATTCTTTTGAAAAGAATTTGTATTCTGTGGCATCTTCACACAATGGTATTCACAATTAAGTAATTTAAAGTTAGTCATGGCTGGGTTATTAAATTTGTGGTTTTCGGAAAAAAACCTCTTCCATTCTTGTGACAGGAAGTATTTGAAAGGTTAAACCGCATTAACGAAAGAAATGTTTTTCGGACAGTTTTTCTCATGATTGGAGAGGGCAGTTGTACTTTTACAAACAGAATTGAAATCAAACGTGAAGACGGAGGAAGATGGTTTCTATTTTATACACGCGGGAAATTTGGAAATATTACTTACATGGCAATAAAAATGATGCATAGAGAAACGTGTCCTATTTTATAGTCTGATGCTGTACCACTTTTACAGTTTACAGTTTACAGTTTACTGACAAATTATTCCTCTCTTTCTTTCTTTGTTTACCGCAGTCAGCAATATTCCAGCTATATAACGGCGGTCTGTAAATAATCGAGTCTGGACAAGACAATCCAGTGATTGATATCATGAACATCGATCTACACGATGACATACATCAACCAAGTCAGCGAGCATGCCCACTCGATCCCGTTAGTTGCCTCTTACGACAAGCATGGGTTGCTGTAACCCGGATCTTCACTGGGATTTTACATGTTAAACCATGGGTATCATTCATAATTAACTGGAGATACATGTGTATATATTCACCATCCTACATCAGCATCAGTGACGATGGTGCGCATTTACCAAGCAGAAGCTATACCTTCGTTCTCACAGCAATAGAAACACAACTAATGATCAAGGAACAGTAAATACAATGTGAAGATACGGAAACGGTTAAAACAACTACACGCGGCTTTATCGTTATGATCTATTAAACATGCTCCTACAGAACGGAATTGTATCGATCTACAGCCACAACGTCCGGTTGCATCTAAGTCAATCAAGTACTACATTAACACGATATTGATTGTCAAACATAGATAGGAAGGTAAGGCCACATGCGAATTTGTTGCCGTTTCACCTGAGGCATTCTTATCTGTGGTCGCCAGGTAGCTTTAGTGTAGGTTTCCTCTGGCAAAACGTGAATGAGGTTAGGTGAGGTAAAAATGGGTTTAACGTCGCGTCCAAGATTATTGCACTTATATCGCGACGTGCATGCACGTGTATGTGTGTGTGTGGCTGCTTCTACTAGTCCGGACTGATGCCGATTTATAGTGCTAGCTCACTGAGATACCATGCCGCGGTTTAACATGAATACCCCACTCAGACACAGTATACTGACTCCGAGCCAACCAGTCCTTGTTTTAGCCCCTTAATGCCGAGCGCCAGACAGGGTAACAACAAGTACCATCTTTTAACGCCTTTTTGTATGACGCGGCCCGGGATCGAACCCTGGACCTTCCGCTCTCCGGGCGGACGCTCTACCACAAGACCACGGAGGCGGTCCAAAACGTGTATGAAGTTTAAGTGACAACACATATGTCGTCAGTCAGGTAACACTGGTGTCTTTATGCTTTGAGGTGTAATAAAAGGTATCGATTATAGCTATGACCTAGCTTCATCTTAAGATAAACAATAGCGAGGAATCAATGTAGAAGGAATGTGTTGATCGATAATGAAACTACCTAGGACGAGGACATTCCAACATATTTACCTGTATTGATTAGGAGTATAACGCCTCACCTGTTCCAACAGGTAAGGCTTTACAGGGTAATCCGGATTAGATATAGGTGTTCATTGATTGTCTTTGCGGGAATCTGGGGACAAGTAGTGTGGCGAGACGGGGTCAGGGGGAGTGGAAGTAAGGTTAGTTTATGATTGAGGCCTGGGGTGTGGGTGGGGTGGGGTCGGGATTTCTGTGTGAATGTTAGGGTCGATGTGTGTTGTTGATTTTGGCGACGGTCGTATTGGTAGTGTTTCTGATATGGGTGCGGGTGAGGATGCAGGTGCGGTTTCGGATGGGGATGTTGGTTAGCGTAAGGATGGGGCTATGGAGGAGTATGTGATGTCGATTTGGGTGAGGGTGCAGGTGCAGGTGCGAGTGTGGGTGCGGGTGCGGGTGCGGGTGCGAGTGCGGGTGCGGGTGCGAGTGCGGGTGTGGGTGTGGGTGTGGGTGCGGGTGTGGGTGTGGGTGCGGGTGCGGGTGCGGGTGTGGGTGTGGGTGCGGGTGTGGGTGCGGGTGCGAGTGCGGGTGCGGGTGTGGGTGTGGGTGTGGGTGTGGGTGCGGGTGCGAGTGCGGGTGCAGGTGCAATCCTGAGTAATGGTTTTCAACTGATATCCAATATCAAACAAGAACACATATATGAATCAGGATCTTTTCTTAAACAAACATTTAAGCTGAAACCATTTGGCAGTGTTTGGCTTAAATAAACAAGCCGTGATTCTGTGAAGTCCTTGCAGTGAATGCACCGGGCATTGCAGATATTGAGCGATGTTTAGACAGATATGTCCATATGGTATAGATAATAAGTACAGATGTTGACGGCCCTATAGGAATCAATACACCTCCCTCTGTCGCTAGCACGGCGTGATTGATCCCCACTTGGTGAGGGATAGGGTTTCATTACAATCTGGAGGTCACTACAAACTTAGCAGACCGTGAGCAAACGTGCCCCTTATGGAATGATGTTATAACCTAGACATACGGTAACATAAATACTAACTTCGTATTGAAATCGTTTGAGATACTGAACGTGAACGTTTTATACCTGTGAAGATCTAGGGTAGAATAGGTCTTCAACAACCCAAGCCGTAAAAGGCGACTAACGGGATCGGGTGGTCAGGTTCGCTGACTTGGTTGATACATGACATCGTATTCCAATGGACATTTTATACTAACAGTGCAATACAGGACATAGTCATTGTTACAAAGGCATGACATTTTATACTAACAGTGCAATACAGGAAATAGTCATTGTAACAAAGGCATGACATTCTATACTAACTGTGCAATAAAGGACATAGTCACTGTAACAAAGGCATGACATTTTATACCAACAGTGCAATACAGGAAATAGTCATTGTGACAAAGGCATGACATTTTATACTAACAGTGCAATACAGGACATAGTCATTGTAACAAAGGCATGACATTTTATACTAACAGTGCAATACAGGACATAGTCATTGTAACAAAGGCATGACATTCAATGCTCACAGTCAATACAGGACATAGTCATTGTAGCAAAGGCATGACATTTTATACTAACAGTGCAATACAGGACATAGTCATTGTTACAAAGGCAGGAGATTTTATACTAACAGTGCAATAAAGGACATAGTCATTGTAACAAAGGCATGACATTCTATACTAACTGTGCAATACAGGACATAGTCACTGTAACAAAGGCATGACATTTTATACCAACAGTGCAATACAGGAAATAGGCATTGTGACAAAGGCATGACATTTTATACAAACAGTGCAATACAGGACATAGTCATTGTGACAAAGGTACGACATTCTATACTAACAGTGCAATACAGGACATAGTCATTGTGTGAAAGGCATGACATTTTATACTAACAGTGCAATACAGGACATAGTCATTGTAACAAAGGCATGACATTTTATACCAACAGTGCAATACAGGACATAGTCATTGTAACAAAGGCATGACATTTTATACCAACAGTGCAATAAAGGACATAGTCATTGTGACAAAGGCATGACATTTTATACTAACAGTGCAATACAGGACATAGTCATTGTGTGAAAGGCATGACATTTTATACTAACAGTGCAATACAGGACATAGTAATTGTAACAAAGGCATGACATTCTATGCTAACTGTGCAATAAAGGACATAGTCATTGTAGCAAAGGCATGACATTCTATACTAACAGTGCAATACAGGACATAGTAATTGTAACAAAGGCATGACATTCTATACTAACAGTGCAATACAGGACATTTCTAGTAACACAGAGATGGCATCTTCTACTGATAGAGATTATACATTCAACAGTAACATTATAATAATGCTTGTTTGTGAAAGGTATATGAGAATATCAGGAAATGTACGAGAGAAATGACATTTCCTAACGGGGATATAACTTTTTTCTATTAGGGGCACGGGCGGCCCACTCGTCTAAGGCTCCGCGATTCGCTGTGCAGAGTTGCGTCCCTTGGGCACGCCAGAAACCTATGATTGTTGGTTCGAATCCCGGTTCCCCCCGAAACGTCTGAGACCTGCATCACGTCGGGCTTTCCTCCCACATTAGGCTGACACGCCGTGATATAACTGGAATACTTTTAAAAGCGGCGTTAAACCCTACCCACTCACTCACTCACTTTTTTATATTTTGAAATATATGACTTCTTTTAACAAACGAGATATGACATTATCACGTCACAGAGATATCATTTTGGATACAGCTTTTGGATTACGGTTTATGAAAGATTCCATGCGACAAAACATTTTCCAAAATAATAGGAAATGTATTCTTAAAGCAGATTCCATTGTACGATTCCGAGTTTATAAAAAGCATGACTTGTGTTCATGAATCACTATCAAATCTCATGCTTACAGCAGGTCGTATCATGTATTTTGTCACAGACATTCAGACACCTAACTGTATTGTTGTCATTGTTTGGTTGAAAACATTTCAACGCATATTCCACATGGACGCGTTTAAGGAACGCTAACAGAGATTGTATTGTTGATATCGATCGATTCGCATCAACTTTGCATGAGCTTAAAATATATTGTACGACAAAAACCACAAACGTAGCATTTCAAAGAATAATCTATTTTCATGGATTTCTTGTTTCTTTTGTGAGTGCAAAAAGGAAGTGGGTCGTGAACAGTTCTCACGATCAATCCACAAATTGGGATACGTTTTCAAATGAGCAGAAACTATTATGTCGTGCCACTAGGTGCTTTTTGTGTTAATGTAATCGATGCTCAGACATATGTCACCGCCTATGCGTTTGAGCAGCAGATACGGTCTTGGTATACATGCAGGTTACTTCTGTGTGGAGTGATCAGTAGGACTACTGGGATGTGTGGTGGCTTTGGTTGATGGTGTCAGTGTTATTTGTTATGTGGCATTAGAAGCTGTAGCATCATGAAGACATGATGACTTATAAATTATATTCCAACTTCAATTTCAATCTCAACAATGCGGTATCTCTGTACTTATACTGGTACCGTGATCAGTGTACCCGAGGGACGCAACCCCCCACCCCACCTCACCCCCACCCCTACACCCATCCCCCCACCCATTCCCACCCCCCATTCCCCATCCCCAACCCCCTTAAAGCTTAACAGTACATTACGTCTGAAAGGTGAACAGTATATATCGTCTTATAGGTGAACAGCGTACCGACTTTGAGGTGAGTGAGTATAGTTTTACGCCGCGTTTAGCAGTATTCCATCAATATCACCGCTTGGGACACCAGTAATGGGTTTCACACATTGTACCCATGTTTGGAATCGAACCCGGGTCTTCGGCGTGAACGCTTTAATCACAAGGCTAACCCACCGTCCCCCATACTTAAGATCCACAACACAACTATGATACCCGTATCATATCCATCACCATCGAATAACCATTTCGTTTTGTTTTTTAGCAACCATCAAACATGGATGTAAACGTGCCTGTTTCATACAGTGAAGAAACTAGAAGATAGCAGAAGTGTTCCATCAGCGTGCAAACGTTGGTTATTTTATACTATCAAGAAGATATACGCACGACAATTAACGCTGATGTGTGGCCAATCCAGTGCTAATGAATTTTCGAAAGACAGGTTGCAAGTAAAATTGGTCACACCAACACACGTGTGGCTTGGAGTGTGAAATACATGTTAACAACAGAAACCATATAACCGAAATCACTGACATTGATCGCTTTGCGTTTTATACGACGCCATATGTTTCAGTTTAAACAACAGCACTCCGAGATGAAAAGGTTAAACGTTATCTAGTGAATAGATTACTGGTATATTAAACCAGCTATTTATATATTATATCGATTCTTAAACGTGACAATGCTTTAGAATATATGAACAGTGGTCTCAGATACAGGAGTATGGCTAGAATCGTCCAGCATGTAGGCACTATACCAATCTTGGAATCAATACTTTCAGACAAAGGGGTGGTGGGGTAGAATTGTGGTTAAAGCTCACTCACTCACTCACTCACTCACTCACTCACTCACTCACTCACTCGCACGCCCACCCACGCACCCACTCACCCACCCACTCACTCACTCACTCACTCACTCACCCACCCACCCACCCACTCACTCACTCAATCACTCACTCAAAATCAGTACCATATTGCTGCGTTCAGCATATGTACCACTACGTCCCCGTCTCAAAGATTAACAATAATCCTTGATACAATGACGGAAGGACGTTCTTTATATTCACAGGAAGTATTTCAGAGAAGATGATTTAATACTAATTGGATTCTCAAAACTCAAAGTAATTGTTTGACTTTAATCTCAGAAAAAGAACAAAGTTCCATTCTGTCAAAACACTTGATTTTTCAACTTAAGAGAAAATCTTATTCCTTGATCCAGGGGGCTTTTGTTACAAAACATGAGGTGAGGTGAGGTGAAATTGGGTTTAACGTCGCGTCCAAGATTATTGCACTTATATAGCGACGTGCATGCACGTGTATGTGTGTGTGTGGCTGCTTGTACTAGCCAGGACTGATGCCGATTTCTAGTGCTAGCTCACTGAGATACCATGCCGCAGTTTAACATGAATACCCCACTCAGACACGGTATACTGACTCCGAGCCGACCAGTCCTTGTTTTAGCCCCTTAATGCCGAGCGCCAGACAGGGTAACAACAAGTACCATCTTTTAACGTCTTTTTGTATGACGCGGCCCGGGATCGAACCCTGGACCTTCCGCTCTCCGGGCAGACGCTCTACCACAAGACCACGGAGGCGGTCTACAAAACATGAACACAGACACAGTTACGTATCTATATTCAGAGGTTCAGGACAATTTGTCAAAAATGAAAGCAAATGCCATCGGAAGTTTACTGAGAAAACAATATGTGAAATGGACTGGACTTCCTCGTTGACAACATCTATGTAACATTTGGGGATAAAACATTTAGGACAGAAGGAGGGATTCCCACTGGCTCCGATTGTGCTGCTTTTTAGCTGATCTGTTTCTTATTGCATATGAATTGGAATTTCTGCTGCTCGGATTGGCAAAGTCAGAACAAGGTAATTTGACCAAGATGTTAACCTTTAGGTATATGAATGATCTGATATCGTTCAATAACAATCAAACAGCCAATTCCCCTCCACTGATTTACCCGTTCCCTCAACTGATTTACCCACCTGAACTAGAAATAAAGGACACCAGTGAGCCCGCTTTATCTGTTTCATAATAAGATCTAGTATGCCTAAAGCACTCAGCAATCCAATAGTCAATTTTCCAATATTCTACAGATCAAGCTTTTGGTGTTTACGTTTCACAACTTTTGAGGTACAGTCGAGCATGCTCTTCCTACCAAGATTTCAGAGAACGTCATACGACTCTTGCTCAACATTCAATGCCTCAATAAAGCTTTCAAATCTTTTTTATTGTAGACAGATGGAGGTCATTTCCATGCCAAAGTGACGCATTAGTGACAGAAATTAAATCCGATGCAATTATTACTTATTTTGACTTGTACCATATATTCCCGTTTTGTCAGGTGAACACTTGCCTTGCCTTTGATGTGTTTGTGACGGCGCCACCGGAGGGTCAGGATACTATCACCTTTTCGCAAACACCTTGTATCATCACTATTTGATATTGATTCATAAACACATACTCATAGTCGGGACTGTATAATCGAAACTTCTTATGAATGCGGAAAGGGTTTTGTGGCTTTTATATAATAACTTTGTACCCAAATTTCTATCTTCATCTCTGATACTTAACGCGAAATTATAACGTGTAGAGATGTGTGATTGTGTCAATGTAATTTCTGACGCTGGCTGGTCTGTGAGAATTTCGCGTGTACCCTGTGCACCTGGGAATTCCATCTCTTCAGAGACAGCAGCACTGTACGACATATTAAGATGACAAAACGCCTTCCTACCTGACCTTCTACTTTTCGCATACCGAACTTAATAAATGAGGTAAAAACACTTCACCTTGTATGACCACCAGATTCAATGCTTCCACATGTAATACTCTCTTTATGCCTATCACCGGGTCAAGTGAAACGCTTAACTGGAGTTTGTATAGAATTATGGTCTTAGAAATGTGTGAACCTAAATGTCTTTTTGTCCGCTTACTTTTTATGTTACTGTAGGGGTGAGAAAGTCCCGATCTCCGTGTCGAGAGCTTTCTGTCACTGGAAAGTGGTTCTATTTACGACGAGATGACAAAACACCCTTTGATCCTATCAGTGGTAAGTGGTTTGTAATATCTTACGTTTACATGCGATATATATCTTTGTATGTTTCACATTTCGAACTTTCGCCCCGCAGTATTGAAATTGGGTGATTATGAAACTTAAATGAGGGAAACATGCTAATGACTCTTATTTCGAATTCAAAAATAGGGACTGATGGTAGGATTTTTTAGGTCGCAAACTTTTTGTAGGCAATCACGTGTTTAATGAACGGTATGGGCTTGATGTTTCCCCATACGATGTAAATTGATACCTTCGGTGATTGTACATAGAATTCTGACCGCCTCCGTGGTCTAGTGGTACAGCGGCCGCCCGGAGAGCGGAAGGTCCGGGGTTCAATCTCCGGCTGCAAATGTTAGAAGGCGGCACCCTGCCTGGTGCTCTGCATTAAGGGGCTAAAACAAGGACTGGTCGGCTCGGAGTCAGAGTGGGGTATTAAACTGCGGCATGGTATCTCAGTGGGCTAGCACTATAAAACTGGCAATAGTCCGGTCTAGTACAAGCAGTTATACACACACGTGTATACACGTCGCTATATAAGTGCATAATTTTGAGCGCGACGTTAGACTCCATGTCACCTCCCCGTCCAGAGAAGCTGTATAAGAAAGGTCAACCCGTCATTACACATTACACAGTGTGAGTTGAAACGAATATTAATGAACTGATATCTTTTCTCAAACCTTGAAAGTATGTCCATATGTATGTCTAGGTGTACATGCAAGGTTGTCTGACCACATACATTCACTCTAAAATTCACTCTCTTCAGTTTTATAAGAAGCTAGTGTCAACTCGTGACAAGTGCTTCTTGATCAAACACTGCACGCTGTATTTAGATCTTATCCCCATTAGTGCACTAGGAAGTGTAAATGAGGGTCGTTTCAAAACAAATATTTAAAAAAAAGTTATATATTACAGTACATGCACTTGAGAATAAAAGTGTGTATAACATTCACAAAGCGCCTTCCATGGATGCACAGCGTCCATGTAAATAGTGTAATGTGTAATTACTCCAGTACCCCTCTTGTCATCCGATGTGTCCACCAAGTCCTAACTTAATGTTCACTGAAGAAATATAATTGGACATTCAAACTGAAGTTTTATTCTTCTGAAGTTCAAAAAGGAAGATTAACTCAGCCTAAACACGCACTGGTCCACGGATTTCTATGAATTGGCCTTTGTAAGTTTTTGTTTATTAAAACTTGGTTTGATACATATTAGTCCATCTTTGTGTGTGGTTCCTGTGAAGATCCGGACTGGAATTGGTCTTCAGCAACCCATGCTTGTCGGAAAAGGCGAGTATGCTTGTCGTTAGAGGCGACTATGCTTGTTGTAAGAGGCGATTGTGCTTGTCGGAAGAGGCGACTAACGGGATCGGGTGGTCAGGCTCGGTGACTTGGTTGATGTATGTCATCGTATCCCAATTGTGTAGATCGATGCTCATGATGTCAATCACATGAATGTCGTTTTCAGACTCCATTATTCATGTAGCTGAAATTAGCTGAAATATTGTCGAGTGCGGCGTTAACTACAAACAAGAGAAACATTTAGTCAGGCGTGGTGAAACGGGGTTCAACCAGCAGAGTGAGTGGGTGAGTTTGGTTTTACGCCGCTTTTAGCAATATTCCAGCAATATCACGGCAGGGGACTCCAGAAATGGGCTTCACACATTGTACCCATTCCGGAATCGAACCCGGGTCTTCGGCGTGACGAGCGAACGCTTTAACCACTAGGCTACCCGACCGCCCTCACCAACAGAGAGTACACATTGAGGGATTCGTGTTGATCACTTCGGTTACCTACTTCACGACACAGAAGATTATCTATGTTTTGTTTGTTTGTTTGTTTGTTTGTTGTTTAATGCCGCACTCAGCAATATTCCAGCTTCATGACGCGGTCTGTAAATAATCGAATCTGGACCCGACAGTCAAGTTATTGACATCATGAGCATCGAGCCACGCAATTGAGATCGATGACATGCAACAACCAAGTCAGCGAGCCTGACCATCCGATCCCGTTAGTCGCCTTTTACGACAAGCATAGTCAGTCGCTTTTTACGGCAAGTGAGTGAGTGTGGTTTTACGCCGCTTTTAGCAATATTCCAGCAATATCAAGGCGGGGGGCACCACAAATGGGCTTCACACATTGTACCCATGTCGGGAATCGAACCTGGGTCTCGGCGTGACGAGCGAACGCTTTAACCACTAAGCTACCCGACCGCCCCTTTTTACGGCAAGCATGGGATTAGCTATGTATTCCAATCGCACAATTACTCATCGTGAACGGCTTATGATAACTAATACATAAGGCGTGTATAAAACATGAAAGCAAAGAATATCGTCACAATTCATAGCATTCTGAAGCTCATCGGATGCCCTCTCGCCAGGGTCATCCAATTCACCTCTCACGGCGTTCAATCATTACAGCCTGTGTGACGTACAATAAAAATATATATTTCCTATATCAGGACATAAAGTCTCCCCATTCGGAATTCACAGCTGTGTTCTTCAATATGACCGCGGTCACTTCAAGGGTCATGTTGTTTGTTTCTGAATGTTATTTATTAAAGTGACAAGTGTGACCACTCAACCAGTGGCCGTATGTTGCTTTATTATAGGTTAATGGTCATTATTTGTGTATGGCCACAGGTCAGTAGTTTCCAGTTTACGACAGCTGTGTGACAACAACTTTACAGCTATCTCGCTCAACCGGTAATAATTACTAGCGGAAGCCATTCATAGTTTATTCACGTGATACAGATGGCTAGGTTTCAATTCCATAATGTCATTTAGAAGGCAAAATTGTTCATATGGAACTGGGGCTTATTTCCGTCTGTGCATGGGAATTGTTTTAATATCCTGTCCTTGGGAGGAGTAGGTTTGCCTTAACGAATGTGTTATGCGAGCCTTGCGCTAGCACTGGTTTATAGGTTGCATAACGCATTAACGAGCTTGAAACAAGACATGAACAGACAGACACTCGTGACAGATTGGTAGACAAGCGATTGACACATACATTCGTAAACATGGCAAACTGGAGACAATCAGTGGACAGGTATCAGAGAAACACGCATGTATATGACAACCGATGATAGTCAACAGCTAGACAACAGGGTGTACACCACGGGGACAGAGAGTAACATGTGAAACAGACAAGCACGACAAGGGGACAGAGAGTAACATGTGAAACAGACAAGCACATCACGGGGACAGAGAGTAACATGTGAAACAGACAAGCACAGCACGGGTACAGAGAGTAACATGTGAAACAGACAAGCACATCACGGGGACAGAGAGTTACATGTGAAACAGACAAGCACAGCACGGGTACAGAGAGTAACATGTGAAACAGACAAGCACGACACGGGTACAGAGAGAGACAAACATGTAAAACAGACAAGAACGACAAGGGGACAGAGAGTAACATGTGAAACAGACAAGCACACCACGGGGACAGAGAGTAACATGTGAAACAGACAAGCACACCACGGGGACAGAGAGTAACATGTGAAACAGACAAGCACGACACGGGTACAGAGAGAGACAAACATGTGAAACAGACAAGCACGACACGGGTACAGAGAGTAACTCGTGAAACAGACAAGCACACTACGGGGACAGAGAGTAACATGTGAAACAGACAAGCACACCACGGGGACAGAGAGTAACATGTGAAACAGACAAGCACGACACGGGTACAGAGAGGGACAAACATGTGAAACAGACAAGCACGACAGTGTAACGTAGAAAATGGTAGTTGAAAATTTAAGATAACGCTACAACCAATGGTTGTCAGACATGAGAAAAACAGAATTCCGCACACATCCCACGCAATGATCGCCCATGAAAATAATAAAGAATGTTGTTCACGGAGGTGAGAGTTCACTCTTATCACAATCTGGTGATATGATAATGCGTTGCAAATCTCCAGCCCAGGCTGTATAACCAGCTCCTTCATAAGTTGTACAACCAGTTCAAAAGGATCCACTCCTGTGCTTTGTTCGCATTAGAAGGGCGTAAGTGTTACGCAGTCTTGTTCGAGAGCCAATTTAAGCTTGGTGCATTTCAGTTTTAAACAGTTTGAACAACCTCGAGCTCACAGTAGAGCCATATATATCTCAAGCACTATATATATAATATATTTTTTTCATTACCAGCTAACAACTGCTTACATCTTCTTGAGGCTTTGTGGGGCAAGGGTGGGCCAGTGGTCTAAGACGCCGCGAGTCGCTGTGCTGAGTTGCGTCCTTTGGGCACGCCAGAAATCTAACAGTGTGGGTTCGAATCCCGGTTCGCCCCGATTATGTTTCTAGGTTTGTCAGCACCATACCCGTTAAGGTTCTACTACACCAAATCAGTACCAGTTTGGAGAGTGCGGTTTTCGTAGGGAGCCTTCAGTGCAGATCGAGAGATATCTGCAGGCTGTGATTGGAGGATATTCTGTAAGATTTTTATGTCTTTCAAATGTACATCCATCCAGTTATTAAAACTGACCATGTTTTTCTATATTTAGTACTGTCTTTTTCAACATGATGACTTATGCTGAATGTGACCACAGCTATTTTCAAGTAGGTGACATTTGGTGCGAAACTGGGGGTGGTGTGTTTAGCTTCCGGTACTCGGAAAAGGAGCTGGCTAAGCTAGTCATTTTTATTTTTTTTATTGCTACTCTAAGGCCAAACTGTGCACACACGTACAGGTAATAGCTGTTGAATGCTTAGTTATTTAAAAAAAAATCATAACGTTACTATAGAAGTCTATGGGAAAACATTTGGTTGTGTGTAACCTGTAACCCCATTCACTGACTCACACACTCTGACAACACATAACTATTCTCCATAAAGCACATCTTGTTTTGGATCATAAATATTACTGAATCCGTGGTTACGGTCTGTGCGCATTTGACAAAGATGTAAAGTGTATGCAGACATGGGGAGATGCTTCGTCGAGTTATATCAAATAGTCTTCTCAGTGAAATTGTAAAGCTTTTCAGATTGTTTGTCTGCAGATATTACAGATCTTGCCCTCACATAGAGGGCGCTACAGGCACGTGCAGCGCGCTTTGTCTACGCTCTTCGTGTTAAACGGGGGGCACGGGTGGCCCAGTCGTCTAAGGCGCCGCGATTCGCAGTGCAGAGTTGCGTCCCTTGGGCACGCCAGAAACCTATGATTGTAGGTTCGAATCCCGGTTCGCCCCGATTATGTTTCTAGGTTTGTCAGCACCATACCCGTGCTCGTGGGTTTCACCGAAGTGGTAAACGTCTGAGACCTGCATCACTTCGGGCTTTCCTCCCACATTAAGCTGACACGCCGCGATATAACTTGAATATTGTTAAAAGCGGCGTAAAACCCAACTCACTCACTCATTCACTCGTGTTAAACGATACATATAATGTCTGTCAACCAAGTCTCGTCACGCCTTGAATATGTTAAGAAGATGAAGATTGTCGTTATACTGGATGAGGTTTGGGGGATGTCTCGACACGTGGTTGAAGTGAGGATTTTCATTTTGAATACAGATTGTCTGTTGATCATTTGGATTTCGTTCGCATCGTTATCAGTACATCACTGTATCAATGTTCGTTGGTATGCACCCATGTGACGTTAAGCACCACCTTTACATCATCCTCGTTTATCCAGGGTATTCCATTTTATTTCTATTACGATAAACACCCTCGACCCATTCGCCATTTTTGTTGAGCCCGGTTCTAATGACACGACACAAAACATGACGTTCAATCACATTAAGGAGCAACCATTTGATTTATGAGGGAGCAGAGATTTCGGTTTGAGATGAACAGTTTTTGAATGGTTAGGAGCTGAATTATTTCCTAAACAAAAACAGGTACTCGATTATTTTTTTATTAATTAATAAAAATAAAGAACTTTATTCTTTGGAAACTTGTCCGCAAGAAAAGAATGGACTTATTAATGTTTACCTACCATGCGATCCTTGTACAATTTGTTATCACTAAACCCTGAATTTGATTGTTTGTTTTAAAAAGGAGGCGGTGGGTAGCCTGGTGGTTAAAGCGTTCGCTCGTCACGCCGACGGCCCAGGTTCGATTTCCGAAATGGGTACAATGTGTCAAACCCATTTCTGGTGTTCCCCGGGGGGCACGGGGGGCCAAGTGTTCTGATGCGCCGCGAGTCGCTGTGCAGAGTTGCGTCCCTTGGGCACGCCAGAAACCTATGATTGTTGGTTCGAATCCCGGTTCGCCCCGATTATGTTTCTAGGTTTATCAGCACCATACCCGTGCTTGTGGGTTTCACCGAAGTGGTAAACGTCTGAGCTCTGCAACACTTCGGGCTTTCCTCCCACATTAAGCTGACACGCCGTGATATAACTGGAATCCTGTTAAAAGCGGCGTTAAACCCAACTCATTCACTCACTGGTGTCCCCCATTGTTTGAATATTGCTAGAAGCGGCGTAAAACCACAATTACCCACTCACTGTTTTAAAAAACCTCACGCCCCCTAAAATCATATGGATTCTCCCTTACACAGTTCTGTCATGGTTGAAACAAGCAGCGGAATCGCTTTTCCGTGTCGTCTCGAAGACATCAGTACTTGTGTCTTGATTCACAAAACAAATCTACTTTCCAGCTAGGATTCTTCTCTTACAACAAGCACGGGTTGCTGAAGACCAATTCCAGTCCGGATCTTCACAGGAACCACCCATAAGATGGACTAATGTGTATCAAATCATGTTTAAAAAACAAAAACTTACAAAGGCCAATACTTAGAAATTCGTGTACCAGTGTGTTTTTAAGCTTAATTAATCTTCCTTTTTAAACTCAAAAGAAAAAGACTTCAGTTTGAATACTCAATTTCATTTCCTCAGTGAACATTAAGTTAGGACTTGGCGCACACATCGGATGACAAGAGGGGGACTGGAGTAATTACACATTACACTATTTACATGGACGCTGTGCATCCATGGAAGGCGCTTTGTGAATGTTATACACACTTTAATTCTCAAGTGCCTGTACTTTTAAAATATTTGTTATTATATATGAAACAAGACTCATTTAGACTTCCTGGTGCACTATTGGGGATAAGATGTGTAATCTCCAGATCTATATACAGCGTGCAGTGTTTGATCAAGAAGGACTTGTCACGAATTGACACTAGCTTCTTATAAAACTGAAGAGAGTGAATTTTAGAGTGAATGTATGTGGTCAGACAGCCTTGTATGTACACCTGGACATACATGTGGACATACTTTCAAGGTTTGAGAAAAGATATCAGTTCATCAATATTCGTTTCAACTCACACTGTGTTATGTGTAATGACGGGTTGACCTTTCTTAAACAGCTTCTCGGGACGGGGAGGTTAAATCGGGGTTATCGTCGCGCTCAAGGTTATTGCTCTTATACGGCGACATATACGGCGCACCCAGCGCAACCCAGCCCCACCCAGCCCCACCCCGCTGTGATCTGTGGCAGGAAAATAACTAAACCATCCTCTCTGACTTGACTACACGTATTAAAGTAAACGCGAAACTCGCGAATGTTCAGGTCTTCAGGGCCATTGGTCTCTTAATAACTTCCAGGTCATTACATCCACAAATTCAATCAGATGCGCCAGGTATTTTTAATTTCCCTCTCCCCTCTTCTGAACCATCTCACCAGTGCCCTTGTCCCCACCGCTTCATTAGCCATGTATGACACGTCGACGTCGATGTGTGTCGTGGAACATAAGCTATGCTTCATCATCACGGGGCGTTGCATCTCCGCCCTCTGTAACAAATATGCAAGCAATGTACATCGCTAACAGATCACAACAAGCATCAGACACTTTCTTTAATGGAATAATTGCCATACATACCACAGCAATTTTTTTTACCGCGAAGGCGTATTCTGAATTTGTGAACGTTTTCAGATTTGTTTCTGCGTGTTGTCATGCTGGTATTAACTAGCTAATACCCGGTAATTTAAAGTACCCTAAAAGCGCATATTTTAGCCTCGAACCGATGTATATGTTGTTTTTTCTCACGGTTGCAGTAGCTCATTAATACATAACACAACGGTCATGAGTGAAGTCATCCGGCTTACAGCTTGCAACATAAGTGTGACCCTCCACACAAAATAGTTTCAGTTATACCTTTGGAATATCAAGGTGATGATGATAATGCAAATTAAATAAGATCAAAGAACATTTAGTAAACACTTTAAAACGATAAAGCTTCGACACAGAATAGAATTCGACCGAAGCACGAGAAACTTATCAATGAATCACAATCAGGAAAGTAGTCCGTAATAATCTGACCTTAGGTCATCACCATGGAGTAGCCAATCACGGACCTGGAATTCTCACATTTGTTTTCTCAAATGGGTTTCTCACCCGCTGCTACGTGCGAAACAAAACCTTGAATTATGTATATAAGTTCGGGTACATTCTAGTCGCATATGTAAATACGCCTCAGGCAGTCAGCCCCCCCCCCCCCCCCCCCCATATCTAAACAGGGTGACAGAGGCCTCACTCTTATCTGCTTTGTAAGACGCTGGATACTCATACGGATAAGTGTTTTTTGATCAAATACTGTACGCTGTATATAGATCTGGAGATTACCGTCTCATTCCCAATACTGCACAAGGAAGTAGGCGTATGAATGAGGGTGGCTTAAAGAAATATTTTTTTTAAATAAATATTGCAGTTCAGGCACTCAAAAAGGTCAGAATGCAAAACATTCACGACGCGCCTTCCATAGATGTACACCGTCCATGTAAATAGTGGAATGTTGAATTACTCCCTTCGTGTTATTCCGTGTGTGCATCAGGGCCCTAACTTAATGTTCGCTGAAGAAATGTATGAAGTCTTTTTCTTTTGAAGTTAAAATAGTAAGATTGACTCATCTTAAACACACACTAGTCCACGTGTTTCTAAGTATCGGGTTTGCAATTTTTTGTTTTTTTAAAACTTGATCTGACACATATCAATGTACTTTTTGTATATTTTCCATGAAGTACGGTGGGGTGAAATGGGGTTTAACATCGCGATTATTGAACTTAAACTTACATAGCGACGTGTGTGTGTCTAATGGTAGATCGTCCGCCCGGAGAGCGGAAGGTCGTGGGTTCGATCCCCGGCCGTGTCATACCAAAAGACGAAAAAGATGTTGTTACCCTGTCTGGCGCTCGGCATTAAGGGGCTAAAACAAGAACTGGTCGGCTCGGGGTCAGTATACTGTGTCTGAGTGGGGTATTCATGTTAAACTGCGGCATGGTATCTCAGTGAGCGAGCACTATAAATCGGCATCAGTCCGGACTAGTACAAGCAGCGACACAAACACACACGTGTACATGCACGTCGCTATATAAGTGCAATAATCTTGAACCCCATTTCCCCTCACCCCACCCCACCCCACCCCACCCCACCTCACCTCACCTCACCTTACCTCACCCCACCCCACCTCACCTCACCTCAAAATGATCCACTACGTCACACTAAACGTATCCGGGAACACCCCGGGAACAATCCGGGAACATCCCCACGTGTGTGGCAACCAGGAGCTCGGGCTGCATGTTGGGAAAATGCAGTGAACAAATATTTGCGCTTGCAGTGTTTGGGTGCCCTGAATAGTAATGAAACGACCTTGTTTGCCAACAATGGAGGTATCACTGTGGTTGTCGCCGGTCGTCGCGACTTCATCGCGTCTGCTGACTCTATATTTCTCAATACAGAGAGTATTATTTTGTATTTGCCTTGGGATATATTTCTTGGAAAAATCGAATGTAGGCACTTTTTGGCATAGTTTTTACACATTTGTTTTTACTTAAACAAATACATCTGTCGAGGGTTAACGTATTTTCAGCGTTGTTTATGATTATTAATTCATATAAATAGTGTTTGTTTATTTGTTTTATTTATGTGACGTTGGTCTGTAAATAATCGAGTCTGGACCAGACAATCCAGTGATCGATATTGCGAGCAACCATCCATGCCGTCGGGGTACGATACCATGCATCAACCAAGTCACCGAGTGAGTGAGTGAGTAAGTATGGTTTTACGCCGCTTTTAGCACTATTCCAGCAATATCACGGCGGGGGACACCAGAAATGGGCTTCACACATTGTACCCATGTCGGGAATCGAACCCGGGTCTTCGGCGTGACGAGCGAACGCTTTAACCACTAGGCTACCCGACCGCCTCCAAGTCACCGAGCTTGACCACCCGATTCATTAGTCGCCTCGTACGACAAGCATAGGTAGCTGGGGACCAATCAAAATCCGGAATCCCCGGGGATGGTCCAGAACAGGCTGTTGGGGGCTTATTCTAACCCGGATCCCACGGAGGGCATGAATTGTGAAAAACGTGAGTTAGATTTTACGCCGATTTTAGCAATATACTTGCAATATAACATCTGGGGATACCAGTGTACTCTCGCGTGGAATCGAACCCGGGCTCTCGGTGTGACGAGCGAACGCTTTGACCACTAGGCTACCTCACTAAGCCCATTAAATCGACGTAGGGGGTGAAAGAAAAACGTCTTCATTGTTGTGTGTGGTATGTAATTCACAAGACAAGACATACATTTGGCCATCTCATCAACATTCCGAAGGGAATAGGCCCTCAGTACCAATTGCAAATATAAGTACCACTGAAATGTCAAGTGACCCGTGAAGATTCCGGGGTAGAATAGGTCTTCAGCAACCCATACTTACCGTAAAAGGCGACTATGCTTGTCGTGAAAGGCGACTAACGGGATCGGGTGGTCAGGCTCGCTGACTTGGTTGATACATGTCATCGATCCTCATGACGTCAATCACTGGATTGTCTGGTCCAGACTCGATTATTTACAGACCGCCGTCATATAGCTGGAATATTGCTGGGTGCGGCATAAAACAACAAACAAGGCGAAAAATGTCAAGTGGCTGTTTTACAATGGAATATAGATATAACCATATATTGTCACGAGGGTCTACTCACGAATACTAGTGCTCAGCTGTGACCGGACAGATGGTTTTATTGTAACGCGAGGTCTTGGATCCATATCGGCGGTGGGGTAGCCTAGTGGTGAAAGCGTTCGCTCATCACGCTGGAGATCCGGGTTCGATTCCCCAGATGGATGTTATGTGTGAAGCCCGTTTCGGGTGTCCCTCGGCGTGATATGGCTGGAATATTGCTAAAAGCGGCGTAAAAATATACTCACTCACATCGAATCGATACACAAAAGAGACCCATGAAGAATGGATAGAATCGGTCTTCAGCAACCTACGCTTGCCGTAAAAGGGCGACTGTGCTTGTCGTTGGAAGCGACTAACGGGATCGGGTTGTCAGGCTCACTGACTTGGTTGATGCATGTCATCGTATCCCAGTTGCGTGGATCGATGCTCATGATGTCAATCATTGGACTCATGTATTTACAGACCGTCGTCATATAACTGGAATATTGCTGAGTGCGGCGCTAAACAACAAACAAACAAACAAAACATAGATAATCTTCTGTGTCGTGAAGTAGGTAACCGAAGTAATCAACACGAATCCCTCAATGTGTACTCTCTGTTGGTGAGGGCGGTCGGGTAGCCTAGTGGTTAAAGCGTTCGCGCGTCACGCCGAAGACCCGGGTTCGATTCCCGAAATGGGGTGCGGTGTTAAACAACAAACAAACAAACAATACATCACGGGGTGTGAGGTGGTTGTGGTATGTACATGGCTGTACTGTCAGAGAGTTTGGTTTAACTCTGCTTTCAACAGTATTACAGTTTTATCGCAGCGTGTCAGATTAATGTGGGAGGAAAACCCGAAGTAATGCAGGTCTCAGACGTTCGCCCAACATACTGAACATAAAAACGAATCGCTATTGATCGGTACATTTAAGAAGATTTGATCTGTATTAATTAAAAAATCGTCATTCCACATCATTGCGCAATTTCACAAATCAAATTTCGTTTCTATTGATATTGTATGCGTACCCAGGAAGAAACTTGTATAATGCATTGCCCGAATCATACTCAGTGCAAATGTTTACCACTATATGAATATTTATGACGCATTATGTTCTATATGCACCATCACATATGCGGTCGTCGTCTGTTGTACTGACAACAAGCAGTAGCGGACGTTCCCACCGTTGCCGCGAGTGAGGTATGACATCCATAGATTGGGAATGATTCACCTGCGGTGGTATTTACCTGCGCCAGGTGACACAGTGCAGGTACAACTTCACACAGTCTACCTGTGCTCACCTGTCAGGTACAAGTAATACAGCACGCTACCCGAGAACGCGGGATGAGGGGCGGTGTGTGATGCTTCAGTCTCGCCGTGCTGTTGACAATCATGCATGTCTGATTGAAATACTGGATCCTTTTTATTTCGAAATATATACATTACAACTGTGCATGACGATATTTCAAAGGGTTTGAACGTGTTTTATCACCTATATTTCCTGAAAATAATGCCAATAGTTCATGTGATGTTCTTTGTTGATGTTTCGACAGCATCCTGACGTTCGGCGTAGTCAATGGCGCGACACTTCCCGGAAGTAGACCTGCACATGCGCATTATGTTGTTTATAGCGGTCGTCAAGGGCAGATAACTCCCCATTTGAGAGAGGGCAATAGACAACGTGTTTACGATAATCGTTGTAATGTCTTTATCAAATTCAAGTTTGTCATTCTACAAAACAGTTCCTTTCCTTTCATTGCCAGATGCCTCACAGGGTAGCAGCGGTACGCCACTGGGTCACGGCGCTGTTATTCGTTGTGGTGAGTTGCGTCCCTTTGCCGTGTCAGGATCCAACGGACATGGGTTCCATTATCCTAGATCTGTATCTCCATCCACGCTGATCATGCTGTAAAGGCGTCTCCTGGTAAAGAAATGACATGTAAGGCTGTCGTGACATGTCAAGATACAAGGTTGACATTTTCGGGATGACATGATATCTCCATATACAGAGTTGACATGCTTGGTATGTCATGACATGTTTAGATACAGGGTTGACATGCTTGGTATGTCATGACATGTTTTGATACAGAGTTGACATGCTAGGTATGTCATGAGATATCAAGATACAGGATTGACATGCTTGGTATCTCATGACATGTTTAGATACAGAGTTAACATGCTTGGTATTTCATGACATGTTCAGATACAGAGTTGACATGCTAGGTATGTCATGAGATATCAAGATACAGGATTGACATGCTAGGTATGTCATGAGATATCAAGATACAGGCTTGACATGCTTGGTATGTCATGATATGTTCAGATACAGAGTTGACATGCTTGGTATTTCATGACATGTTCAGATACTTGTTTACATGCTTGGTATGTCATGACATGTTTAGATACAGAGATGACATGCTTGGTATGTCATGACATGACCAGGTACAGAGTTGACATGTTTGGTATGTCATGACATGTCTAGATACAGAGATGACATGCTTGGTATGTCATGACATGTTCAGATATAGGGTTGACATGCTTGGTATGTCATGACATGTTCAGATACAGGGTTGACAAGTTTGGTATGTCATGATATGTCCAGATACAGAGTTAACATGCTTGGTATTTCATGACATGTTCAGATACAGAGTTGACATGCTAGGTATGTCATGACATGTTCAGATACAGGGTTGACATGCTTGGTATGTCATGACATGTTCAGATATAGAGTTGACATGCTTGGTGTGTCATGACATGTTCAGATACAGGGTTGACATGCTTGGTATGTCATGACATGACCAGGTACAGAGATGACATGCTTGGTATGTCATGACATGACCAGGTACAGAGTTGACATGCTTGGTATGTGATGACATGTTCAGATACTTGTTGACATGCTTGGTATGTCATGACATGTTCAGATACAGGGTTGACATGTTTGGTGTGTCATGACATGTTCAGATATAGAGTTGACATGCTTGGTGTGTCATGACATGTCTAGATACAGGGTTGACATGTTTGGTATGTCATGACATGTTTAGATATAGAGTTGACATGCTTGGTATGTCATGACATGTTCAGATACAGGGTTGACATGCTTGGTGTGTCATGACATGTTCAGATACAGAGTTGACATGCTTGGTGTGTCATGACATGTTAAGATACAGAATTGACATGCTTGGTATGTCATGACATGTTCAGATACAGGGTTGACATGCTTGGTATGTCATGACATGTTTAGATACAGAGTTTACATGCTTGGTATGTCATGACATGTTCAGATATAGAGTTGACATGCTTGGTGTGTCATGACATGTCCAGATACAGAGTTGACATGCTTGGTATGTCATGACGTGTTCAGATACAGAGTTGACATGCTTGGTATGTCATGACATGTTTAGATACAGGGTTGACATGCGTGGTATGTCATGACATTAACAGGTACAGGGTTGACATGCTTGGTATGTCATGACATGTTCAGATACAGGGTTGACATGCTTGGTATGTCATGACATCTTCAGATATAGAGTTGACATGCTTGGTATGTCATGACATGTTCAGATATAGAGTTGACATGTTTGGTATGTCATGACATGTTTAGATACAGAGTTGACATGCTTGGTGTGTCATGACATGTTTAGATACAGAGTTGACATGCTTGGTATGTTATGACATGTTAAGATACAGAGTTGACATGCTTGGTATGTCATGACATGTTCAGATACAGGGTTGACATGATTGGTATGTCATGACATGTTTAGATACAGGGTTGACATGTGTGGGATGTCATGACATGTCCAGGTACAAAGTTGACATGTTTGGGGCGTCATGACATGTCTAGATACAGGTGTGACATGCTCGGGCTGTCATGACATGTCCGGACCTAGAGTTGACATGCAAGTGGTGCCATTTCAGAGTTACGTCTCTCAAATCAACTACTCGTCTGTACTGTTCAGTGAAGACAAGAAGAACACAATCTAACCATGCACTGATTGGCTCATGCGGAGGTTATTGGCAACAGCAGTGCATATCAATATTCTCTATGTACATGATAGTTACCTCTTGGACACAAGCAATACGCCAGGCATATGTCGGTTGTTAGGAATAATTCAATAACTGGTCCGACCAGTGTCACTCGGCTAGTGCTATGACATAGGTCAAGACCACCAGCCAACAAAGGTGACTCTCAACAATGTCGACAGTACGAGGAAAGCTGGAGGGTTGGTGGACAATACATGGTCGGACCAGCCTGGTTCGCAAAACAAAATCATCGAATCCAATCGAGCTGGTAATTGTCTGTGGCGAGTCAGTGAGTATTGTTTTACGCCGCTTTTGTAATTTCCCAGCAATATCACAGCGGAGGATACCAGAAATAGGCTTCACACATTGTACCTATGTGTGGAGTCGAACCTGAGCCATTGGGGTGACGGGCGAACGCTTTAACCACAAGGCTACCCTACCATCCTCATTCTCTTGAAAAAAAGATGAAAATTCACAAAAGTGATTTTGTATGTTGGTGAGTGAATATCGTTTTATGCCTCTTTTAGAATAAGTCAAGCTGTATCACGGCGGGGCAGTTGAAAAAGGACTTTCACCCATGTGAAGAATCGAAGCTACAACTTCGGCTTGGCGAGCCAACGCTTTAACCCCTATCCTACCCCATGAAGACGGAAACATTACCAGCTAGGGGAGATCGTGCAACATTGACATGCACACAACTTACATTGTTTGTTTGTTTGTTTGCTGTTTAACGCCGCACTCAGCAATATTACAGCTATATGACGGCGGTCTGTAAATATTCGAGTCTGGTTGGTTGGTTGGTTTGTTGTTTAACGCCGCACTCTGTAAATAATCGAGTCTGGACCAGACAAGCCAGTGATTGATATCATGAGCATCGATCCACGCAATTGGGATACGATGACATGCATCAACCAAGTCAGCGAGCCTCTTACGACAAGCATAGTCGCCTTTTACGGCAAGCATGGGTTGCTGAAAACCTATTCTACCCCGGATCTTCACGGGTCACATGACTTACATGAACGCTAAGATATTGTATGATAATCACCAAAAAAACTGTTTCAGTAGAGTATACGATGAAAAATGTGGAGAGATGTGGAGGCTCAGACAAACAGTGAGGTCATTTGGAAAAAAATTAAAAACAACGTGAAATGCTAATGAATGGAGTGCAGATTGAGGAACCAGCGCTGATGGAAGGGACGCTACTCTAGGTAGTTCGGATGAATAAATTTTCTGGCCCTTTGAAGCGGACTTAAAATATCACCAAACTAGCCACTGACCATTCCAATCAATTTACCGCTTCCATTTCGCTTGGAAATATTGGAACACAATGTGAATCCGATATGAAGTGTCTAGGAAGGGTGAAGCAAAGTTACATTTATAAATGCTAGCATGTCGTAGAATGTTTTTTTGTGTGTATATATAGTATTTAAGAAATAAACCACGAGTGGAAGTTTTTTTATCGTACAATAAAACGCTGCATGAGGGGCACAGTCCCGAGTGGTTTATTCTCCCTGTAGTGTTTTATTATACGGTAAACAACGACCACGAGTCGTATATTTCTTATATGAGATATCAACATTATGTACAGCCTCTTTGCGGCTGAGGATGAACTGTACAAGCTTTGACAATATTTACCGGTGTTTTAATAATGATGACTCTCTCAATAGAATCCAACCTCGGCAATGTCGGACATGTCCGTTTTATGCACAGGTTGGTATTCCCTGCATATGCCAAAGCCCAATACCGATTGTCATATCTCTCCCGCTTCTGGATGCGATCGTTCGGTCGGCCATCGCGTTCATCTGCGTTGCCCAGCTACATCTATGGGGAACAATTCACCAGACACCTCCTCTCAAATATTAACGTCGTCCAATTTCTTATATACTTGAGTGTAAAAGACTGAGTTTTCCGAAGTTGGGAAAAGTAATATTTTCATTGCAGTGATTAAAACAATTGATATTTCACAGCTGTGAAAATAACAATTTGACGGAACTATTGTCATACAAGAGTGGCCTCCCCTAAAATTGTCTCCCTTTATCGTAAGTGTCTGGCCCGTTCACAAATTGTTCACTTACTTTTGTTTGTTTGTTCCACATTGACAAGGCAAAATTAGGACATGATGGTCATTTGTTGAGTTCTTATCGCTTCATGGCGTTTTTATTCTCTCGAAAATGTTTCGTTATAAACTGTAAATTTCTCACTTAACTCGTCAATCGAGACCGGTCGTTTCGCAAAGCGCCATTTTTGTAACTTGACCACCGTGTATTCTTTCGCTTCCAACAGCGGTCATGAAGTTTTCAAGAATATTTTTTGTTAAATTTGATTTTGATTATATTCATATCTATATGTATGATACAGAATTTTCGTACCCTCAAATAATTTTTGTTACTTTTTGTTTATATATTTTTAAGATTTTGCAAACTCGAAACTACTTTTTTAGTCGCAAATACAAGGTGTGGTGAACCGTCCCCGTGTGTTAGGTAGGGAGAATTTACGTTTCAAGGTGTTACGTTTTTAATGAAATAATATAATTTCCCTGTAGACCCTCACTTACCCCAAACTCACCCACCCAATCAAACATTCTACAATCAACCATCCGACGCCCGACCAACCATCCATCCCCTCAAAGAGACACACACACACACGCACGCACGCACATACACGCACGCACGCACGCACACACGCACACTCACTTACTCACTCTGCATGGTGATGTGTGTTGCATGAAGATCGCGAAAACATCCTGTATACCAATTAACCACGTACGTCTATTGCGTCGGGATTCGAACCTAGGATTCGTCCACATGACAAAACAGGTGACACTTTTAAGCAAAGAGCCGCGACGATCCGTGTGTAGAATAGGTCATTAGCAACCCATGCTTGTCGTTAGAGGCGGGTGGTCAGGCTCGCTTTCTTGGTTAACGCACATGGTCGTATCTCAGTTGCTTAGATTGATGCTCATGATGTCAATCAGTGGACTGTCTGTTCCAGACTCGATGATTATTTACACCATTCTCTGGCTGCCGGAGTGCACTTTGCTTAGATCGAATTTACACAGCATGCACACCAGATTTCACGTTTACACCTCCAAAAATGCAGAAACATATTGACGTCATTTTTTAAATCATGTGGCTATGTTAAAAGCTCGTATGCTGTATTGGTTTTTTGACTGAACACGTTCGTGTTTGTACACAGTGTATTAAACTCTAAATGAGCGAGTGAGTGAGTGAGTTTGGTTTAACGCCGCTTTTAACAGTATTCCAGTTATATCACGGTGTGTCAGCATGATGTGGGAGGGAAGCCCAAAGTAATGCAGGTCTCAGACGTTTACCCCCTGGTGGAATCCACGAGCACGGGTATGGTGCTGACAAACCTAGAAACATGATGAGGGCGAAACGGGATTGGAACCCACGATCATAGATTTCTGGCGCGCACAGCGGACGCAACTCTGCACATCGAATTGCGTCGCCTTAGCCGACTGGGCCACCCGTGACCCCGAACCCTTATTGAAATTCAGCAACCGAAACCGCTAATCTAATACCAATGTTTGTGATATTCCAAGGGAATAGTTGTTCGAATGCCGTTTCTTTTTATATATATGCTTGAAAGTATGATCGAAATTGGACGAGGAAAACGAGTGGCCTGTGCGTTTATTTATTTATTTATTATTGTTTGTTTGTTTGTTTGTTGTGTTTGTTTGTTTGTTTAACGCCGCAAAAAGCAATTTTCCACCTGGCTGGCTGTAAATAATCGAGTCTGGCACAGACAATCCAGTGACTGACATCATGAGCATCGATTCACGCAATGAGGGATGCGATGACACACATCAACCGTCATCAAGCCTGATCAACCCTTTAGTTTAGTCAACCCTTTAGTTTAGTCAACCCTTTCAACAAGCGTGGGTTGCTGGGGACCAATATCGCACCCGGAATCCCCACCGGAATGACAATGATGCAAAACAGAAAGAATAAACGGTCGAAGCGTTCTTTTCAAATGGTACAGCACGCGCCATATTGACCCGCCATTGTACCCACCCGATCCCCATGTCAGTCAATGCAGACCCAGAATACCCACAGGTGCGATTACACACACGCGGAGACTCCGGGTCAGAAAAGTCCCAAGCAGCCTGTGCTTAGACGCGAGAGGCCACAAAATGGATCGGGTGGTCAGGTTCACTGACTCGGTTTGTTTTTTTGTTGCTTAATGCCGCACTCAGCAATATTCCATCTATATGACGGCTCACTCACTTGGTTGAATGCCTGTCATCGTATCCTGAGGGCGAGGATTGTTGCCCATTATCACTGGATTGTCTGGTCCAGGGTGGATTATTGTCATAGTTTTGGAAGACTGGTTTATATAGTTAGCCCACAGAGGCACACGCACGCACACACGCACACACGAACGCAAGCACACACACACAGAGTTTTGTAATATCAATGTCTATGTACGAAAATATGAAATATACATGTAATAAAATGAATGATAACCCAAACACGCGATATAAGCAATAGTTTTTTATTGACTCATCATAATTATGACAAGAAAAAATAAACATTCAGATCTTGCATAATGACTTGAAATATATTACACTTTGTGGAGGGTATATGACATATCTATATTACAATGTAAGTTTGGGCGGGGCCACACAGGTCTTACAATGTAAGTTCGGAGGGTCCACTACAGATGACGTGGCAATATTACAATGTAAGTTCGGGAGGGTCCATGCAGGTCCTTATTACAAGTACAGGGGGTCCACTACAGGTCACATGGCTATATTACAGTGTAAGTTGGGAGGCGGGTCCACGAGGTCCTTATAACATTCGGAGGTCCACTATAGGCCACATATGACAACGTAAGTTGGAGCGGGTCCACTAAAGGTCACATGGCTATATTACAATGTAAGTTGGAGGCGGGTCCACAAGGTCCTCATAACAATGTACCATAGGGGTCCATTACATGACAAAGGGTTATATACAATGTCAGGTCCACGTGACATGAAAGACCACGTGGTCTCAGGCACTCGCGACGCTGCTTGTACACTGCATATATAGTCACATATAGTTCAAACAAACACTATATACATGCTATGTACATTGTAATCAATATTCCGTGCTATATCCAAACATCCATTCGCAGTTAGTACAGGACAATCGATGCAGCTGGTTAGTTTCCACTCTTCTGCTTTCATGCTGTTAAAAGCAACTTAACGAAGCCTTTTGCAATAGCGAGAGATCATAAATAAATACTAATGTTTGAAAACGTGTCAACGTTTCCTGAAACACAATATCATAAAGAAAGATGCTGTGGTTCTGTGTGTTCAGCGTCAACGCTTAAACACAATATCATCGAGATAGAGGTTGCAGTACCGTGTGTTCAATGCCAACCCTTAAACACAGTATTTAACACATAAACTGAATATTAGGCACAAGGTTAGTGAATTTGGATACAATGCGCATGATCCTAGCTACCTACTGAGATATCACTGCATATCATGTAAATATTGCGTAGGTAATACATCGTATAAACATACCGCTATTCTCTTCACGTTGCCATTTCAACTTGGTATACCATTATACGTCCGATAGAACAAAAACTACTGCAAACGTGACTCGAATAAGCCTCAGAAACGCAGTTGTTGGCAATTGCACAGTAATATGGTGAAAATGATATAAAAGGTACAAATTTCTCGTTATTCTGAGGCAGTTTGTAACTGCCCAAGCAGGTTCTTTAAACTTTAAAGTTTAAGAAAGACTTGACTTTAATCAGAGCAAACGAAAAATTACAGTGTATGGAGATGTGTGTTATAATTCCCTATACATATCTATATAATGTAATAGGTATATGACTGCATACATTATTGCGAATATATATATATATAACATTTAATTTTGAGACGATGGTGTCGTTGTCCACGTGATACATGTTCTTTATAAGACGACTGTAGTGTCATTAAATGACACTGCTTACAATAGCTATCTTCTGAGATCAACAGTTTTAATAGTATCGTCAACGCGTCTGAACCACCAGTTGTACCCAGCTTATGTACCACCTGTTGTACCAAGATTATGTACCAACTGTTCTACTATGGTACACGTAATAATAATACAACCTGCAAACGCCAAAAAAATTAATTTTGCTCAAATGAAATGCAAAAATTCAACCTTTAGGAACCGATCTTGTACATATACATGTGTGCTAGTGTTCCTATTTCTGAATATATTTGATAAAGAAAATGAAATGAACTCTGTTTAAGTGTAAATGTGACATTTCTTACTTCGAAAGGACAGTCACAGAGGGTATGCATTGGTTGCAGTATGTCTTGTGACAAAATGTCACGTTTATATAGTGTCCGGACGCCGGGTCTATCTATGCATTACACTCCCACACAAGAATGTACTTCCAAAACCCGACTTCAGACATCGACCATTAAGACATCCTCCTGTCTACTACACTCATTGTCCTCTCAAGCAGCAACATGCATGCATTTGCACGTGCATTCATAGTCATCCAACACCGCCTACAACACATGATACAGTCTCGAAATCCCGAAATACGGACTCCGTCAAGGGAAGTAACCCAAAGATTGCTCGAAATCTGTTCCGGAAGTAGTGTAAGGAGTTGGCTCCCCTTTCTGAATTTGGAAGTCCGTGAACATTGATGCAATCTCGGCTTCCTTCCCTTTAGGACCTTGTCCGCCATCCCCACCAGGGGGCGCTCGGCTACCGATGTCGTAGTTGGACTGAGATCGACCTTGACCTCCACCACTTGACCCGCTCCAACGGTTACCTGGATCACGTGATCTGTCGTCGTAAGCCGTTGATGGGGCGCTATACCTGTTGGAACCCCCCTTGTCCGTCTGCCTGTGGTCCGTCTCCCGTCTCTGGACACCGTAGGGGCCATCATAGCTTTCAATATATTGACGGCTTTCTGTTTTCTCGTCGCTGACTTGCCGTCCATATTCAGGAGCGTAGCTGAAACCGCGATTCTGGCTGCCCTCTTTACTGTAGCTGCTGTCGCCATACATGCCTCCCTTGTTGTAGTCAGCATACCGGCCGTGGTTGTCTCCCCCTTTACCGTAGTTGTCTCCCCCTTTTCCCAGGTTATCGTTGCTGTTATTGTGGTTATATATGTTACGTTCCTCTGTGTATTTTTCTGACTGGTAGCTCTGATAGTCATTGACAGGCTTTTTATACATATGGATATTATTGTCGTAGTCAGGATCCGAATCTTCAGACCCGTAGCTTCTATCGTGTTTGGCTGTCTTAGGCTTCAGTTTAATTGCGGAGGGAACGAAACCGGTCGGAAGGACCTTCACACCAGCAACCATGTGTGGAGGAACCTTAGCCACAGGCTTGGGCGCTGATTCCTCTTCAGGCGGCCGGGCGTCGGTTTGTCTACTCTCGAGATTGGACATGGAGTAGACGGGTCCACCGGGCGAGGGAGGGGCGTAGCGGCCCCCTTGGGCGGGCTGGTTGTAGCCTGATGCTGGAGGATGCTGATAGTTGGTCGACCGGGGCGAGTCCATTCCGCGAGGAGAGAGGGGGCGAGGAGGAGAGTGTTGGTTTGGGCTGGGTGGCCCCATTGATCTCATCATGGGGTCGGGCTTGTTCGGCTTCTCTGCTACCCTGGGGGGGAAGTGGGCCGCCCGGGGTGAGATGTTCCCACGCTCCCGCTCGTTCCAAGACCTTCTCTCCGTGTGCTCATCATGCCGACCCCCTCTTTCTGAAGAATCGCTAAAACTCATGTTCATCCTCCCCTCGCCGCTATCCGACGACCTTTGACGACCGTGACTAATGTACTCCCGTCCTCCTTGATCGTAGGAAAAATCTCCCCTGTTTTGAGTTCCTACTCTCAACTGCCCTGCAAAACGCTCATCTTTCCTTTCATACCGGTCGTTGTCAAAGCTGTGCCAATTGTCATCATTGTTTTCTCTTGAACGTTCATAAGACCACCCATACCCTGGGTCCTCGTTGTCTGGGGGCCTGTAATCACCCTGCGGACCCCCTTCTTGCCCGGGGGGTCGGTACTCACCCTGCGGTCCCCCCTCATGCTCAGGGGGGCGGAAGAAATCATCTTTAAGTTCATATTGCTTCTGTCCTCTATACACCGAATACTCCCCGTATTCGGTTCGTATCACATCATTGTTCTGACCGCGCTTGAAGCTACCGTTCTCATTCTGTTTCAACTCAGTCATCACATCCGGGTTGGACCCACGGGTCTGTATATGCCTCACTATTGACACAATCTTAAAGGCATCTTCAACGTTCTCCAACATGAAAATATGACAGTCCAGAGCTTTGACACCCTTCGGCCTCCTCAGAACGCACGCTAACAGCGCAGGGTGGTTGATCTGCGTCAGGAAATGATAGTTTTTGTCCACCGTAAATACGTTCTTGTCTTTCACAGAAGGCAGAGTCGCTTCAGCCAGAGGTACAAACATTGCCCGGACCTTCTTCTCACTGCCACTCAGCACAGTAAACCTCAGACTCTCGATGTAGCTGATTGAGCTGATGTCGTAGAACATCTCCCCCTTTTGGCCGCCGCCGGTATCAACAAGGCTGATGGCCAACCCGCTCTGAATCAGTCTCAGCATCACCTTCTTGGAGTTGCCCTGCTTCCGGGCCTTAAGATACTGCTCTTTGATTGGCTGCTGAAGGATCCCCACCCCCGTGGCCGGCTTGGAGAGGGTGGAGTACCCGATGTAGTCGCCGTTGAAGGTATAGCCGTCCATGACGTCCCACTCGGAGGGGTCACGGCTGATGAAGTGGTGCGCCTTCGTCAGCGAGTTCCGCCGATCTGAAACAAAGGATGGAATATAAGTATTTATGAAGATGTGGATATTCTATTTAAGTTACCAACATCCATCTCCGACCCGTGGGGGGGGGGGGGGGGGGGTAGGGGTTAACATCGGTCCCCAGCAACTTTACTCGGTGCCGTTGTACAGAACAACCTTAGCGCTACAACTGTCTATGTTAAGGTATGGCAGTTACGATCACCTTTGCGCTAAGATCGCTTTCTGCAACGGCACACATCCAAGTGGGTATGGTTCTACGCCGCTTTTAGCAATATTCCAGCAATATCACGGCGGGGGACACCAGAAATGGGCTTAAAACCATTGAGTGAGTGAGTGAGTGAGTTGGGTTTGACGCCGCTTTTAACAGTATTCCAGTTATATCACGGCGTGTCAGCTTAATGTGGGAGGAAAGCCCGAAGTGATGCATGTCTCGGACGTTCACCACTTCGGTGAAACCCACGGGCACGGGTATGGTGCTGACAAACCTAGAAACATAATCGGGGAGAACCATTGAGAGGTTGGTGAGTTAGGAATTAGCTTTACCATTGAAAGACATAGCCACAATCATGAAGTACACAATGTTTCATCAAAAGCATACACCAGATCATAAATAATCAACATTGATACACATTTCGAACTAAACCGGCACATTTAGTAATATCCCAGCCAGCCATGCAAGATGGGGGCACCAAGGACGGACATTGTGCCTATGGAAGGAAACCGATATGAGTTTTCAGCCTGATAGAACAGAACCTTATTACACTCAGACTACTATCAGCGGTACGTGGATGTCACACATTGATACATAGTACTCAAGACATGGATGTGTGTGTACACATTTATCGTCGGATCATAGGTTTTTGGACATTATACGTTTTTCGGACGGCCATGTTTCTCGCGATTTCTCGCGCTATAACGGACGTGTAGCATCACTCGGACATCGTAAACACTCAGGTGGTGGCTTGTTTTTAAGAGAAAGTTGTCTTTTGTTAGTAAATGATATGTTTTACAGTTGTCCATGTGATTAGAGAGACAACTACGACCGTTTCGTAGCATCCGAAAACCCACAACACGGGGATATAAATTATGATTTTATGGGGACGCTGATTTAAGTAGAAGAACACACTGTATATTAATGGTTTGGGGATAAATATTCACTCAGGACTGACAGCATTCTTAATATTCCGATTGTATTTGTTCTGAATAGGTTACACACAGTGGTTTTGTAATGGTAGAGTCACAGATATTGGCGTATTTGCTTCTAATACTTGATACATGAAAAGATAGTGGACTTCTTATCCAAAGTGATTTTTTTCACAAAGATTATAGATTTCAGTAAATCGTGGTATATTTTCCATCTTCCTCTTTCGATAGAAAGAAAGTTGTTACAAAATCTAACTTCTTAGAGCCAACATTTTAACCATCAGTCAATCTCACAATCCTACTGGTGATGATGAAAATACATAGGAATTGACCCAAAATGTTACTGTCGAGTTCTTTTAGGCAGTGAAGAGGCGGGGTATGCATGGGATGGGTTGTGGAACTCCACTTTAATAGGTTTGGGAACCCACTTTAATGGGTTTACTTAGAGTTGAAATTTAGTACTCCTGTATGAAGTAATTCAATCATAATCATTTTTGAATAATATTCTTTGCGATTCTCCTAATGTAGTGAAAGTCGGGAAAAAACAGACGACGCAAAAGAATATCGATAGCAATAACATGTCGCCTTTATTATCCATCACAAAGACTTGAAGGTGATGGATGAGCGATATAATATATCTCACTGGTGTCAGCTGAGCAATATGATTGACAGGTCACTGAGGGAAAGCGTCAACAGTTCTTATTTTTCAAAATTGCACCAAACCTTATTTCAAGACCATTAACGTTTTAAAACAATTTCTTAATCAAAATGTTCAAAAGAAATATCCCGAATACATTTCAACAATAAACCGATTTCTTTGGTGAAAACAATTGTTCATTCACCTGCCTTCACACGAAAATACTTGAAATATTTTGATACAGTCCCTGTTAATATTTTGTGAGATAAACACGATTGTTCTGTTGACGACGGCGTCTTGGTGTGTGTTGACCAGTCTGCCACCGAGGACGTCTCAACAACACTCAGCTCCCATATTTGTACTACCATTTTTTGAGATTTTGTCAGGCAACAAACTGATTGCTATTGTTTGTTGTTTACCAACACATTGACATCACAAACAACACATTCACAACATGACAGGACAAGCATTTACATAATCTCTATCTTATTAAATCCTACGTGCACCAGTGGCTTTCGAATTAAATCAGCATGTGCGGTATATTTAAGTTCAAATTAATTCTCTCCTATCTGTTTATTTAGCGCCAAGACGGTTTGACTCAAATAATATTTTCATAGCGCAAAAGTAAGCTTGGTCTTTAGCGGTCGTTAAGTTAGGGTACTGGGTTTAACAGCTTGATCAATGCCAAGAGAGTTTAATATATGAGAACACTGTGACATAAATTACATTTAAACTATTTAAGAAAATTGATGGGAACATCTTCCAAAATAGAAACACAGATAGTGACAATTATATAAAGGCCAGGTTTTAATCCAGTTAAATTGTCTAACCAATGCTAATTCCTGCCAATTTGGTAATCTTCCATTTACCTATGACCGAATATTAGGAGCGTATGAATCATAGGATAAATCTAAACCTGGTCATTCACGCTGTCAAGGGTGATGAAATATGTGTCACCTATGACACGTCAGAAATACATGAGTTAGTGAGTATGGTTTTACGCCGCTATTAGTAATATTCCAGCAATATCACGGCGGGGGGACACCAGAAATGGGCTTCACACATTGTACCCATGTGGGGAATCGAACCCGGGTCTTCGGCGTGACGAGCGAACGCTTTAACCACTGGGCTACCCAGTAAATAAATAAAAACGATGGCCGTATTCACACACGTCTGGCATATATGTTCATAGTCACTTGAATGCTGTATAATTTCATAACCTACGTAATAAATGCAAATTTGGATACGTTCATTTCAAACGTTGGTCATAATTGCCTCGAATTAAATGTGAAAAATGTGTTTAAAAACAACTTTATTTTAAAGTTAGGATGCCATTTAGATTATTGCCATTGAGATGTTATCACTATACAGATTGGCTTGCTCTCTACACGCGGGACTGTTATGTACAGACATGCACGGCTATAGTTTATGGCGGTGCATCATGGGAAATCAGCTGACTGATGGGATTGCGTGAAATTGACATGATATTGACAACTATTCAAATGGCCACGTGGTTATGCAACCATATTGTCCATGGAGAGCGTCTCGTAGAAATTAGCATGAAAATGAGAAAGTAGTGTCGAACATTCGACGCTGATGTCGAAAATGCTAAAAACATTAGGGGAAATTGCAGTCATACGGATTCTTGTACATTTAGGTTATTAAACGTTCGGGTTTTGAAGAAGTAGCAAGTAAACATGGCTGGCAAGCAGGTTCGGCTGAACACTCTTCGTACAGTGAGTGAATTAACGAGTTTTGTCTAAGCCGCTTGTAGCAATATTCCAGTGATAACATAGCGGGGTCTAAGAATGGCCTTTACAAACTGTGGGGATTCGAACCCCGTCATCGGTCATGTGAGTCAACTCTTTAACCACTTGGCTAACCCACCGCTCCCTGTAGAGTGCACCAAGCTGGGTTTAAAACTATTGCGTTATACTAGAGCTCGATGTACTCGCATCGTTGGTGTTGAGATTTCAAACAGTAAAACAAAGATTTTGAATTTAGGACCAAAACAACCGGCTCAAGGACAGAACATTTTTCAAAGGTCATTCATGTATATTTTGTATCATATTTGTTGTCAATCGCAGGCTTTCCAAAAATATGATTTACAGTATGTCACTTAATAAAGTAGATATGACAATATGACTGTGAACGTCATTGACAATATCAGTGTTACCAATGTTGACTAATTAATTACTTAACAATGTAGGCAATATCAGTGTTAACGTTGTATAAATATTATCATGATTATGACTATCGTGGACAAGATAAGTATGGTCGACACTGTAGGTAGTGTAGTCCTGCACCATGACCGTGGAATATATTTATTTTATGAAAAAAACATGATCTAGAAATGCATACAAAAGCAAGTCTAGCCAGCTCAAGCTAGCTCTATTCTGAAATCAGCATAGGGAATTTTTATTTTTTTAGAGTCAAGAAGGATCTTGTGTAATATAAGATTTCAGAGACTAAATGTTAGTCTATAGGTAGTGTTGATGGCAACAATTGCTAGTCTGCATCAATTCCAGTTGTCACGTGCCTGTGACGAAGGCCTCGCGTCTCTACACGTGAGAGGCGGTCACGTGACTCTATCAGTCAGCTGTCATGTTAATATCCCTCAACATCACCTGTCATGTCAATATCACTGTCACGCCCCAACTGATGACAATGAGGACATGGAATGACAGGAGTGGCAGGATTTCCAAACATTACGACATGATCAAGAAGATATGATCAGATAGTGTAATAGTGTATAACATCATGTTCAAGTGGATATGTTTGTATAATTACTGGTATGTATAGTTACCTATCAGAAATGCACAAGAGCACGCAGACAACACACACATTGTACACCTGAGTTAAGAAAGAAGCGGAATTGTCAAACAATTGTTCAAGTCTGCATTTGAAACTACAGTAAACTACGTTTATAACGAACACGCTTATAACGAAGTGACCGATATGACGAACTTATTTTTTAGTCCCGACCATTTGTTGTAGTCCCGACAGTTCGTTATAACCGTGTTCGTTATAAACGTAGTTTACCATATAGAGTCTGTGATAAATTCCTTCCTAGCATCGACTCATTTTAACCAACGAAAATTATCCAACCGAGACATTGACAACAAAATTCCCAAATGCTTCATGAGATCCAAGTTATGAAATGTCTGAACAAGTTTATTTCATGACATCGATCCATTTCTATCAATAAAATAGTCGCAGCATGTTGAAGCTAGCAGTCATTTCTTGGAATACGCCTTGACACATATCCACGTGGACGAGACGTTGTTTATGACTGTAGGCCCCGACTCTGCATTATACAACCAGGTTGAGGCCACAAGCGACGATAACAATCGGTTTCTGCCAACTAGTCTGTCCACATAGCGCTGAGATATTGCAATATGATATTCATCACGCGATATATATTGCCGGGAGGGTAACGACTGTCACAGGAGAATATTATCAAACACAGCAATAAATGCCCGTCATGCTAAATACGTAACACATATTCAGGTTTACTTGCGTGTCACGGGAGCGTTCTTCAGTAAGCAGTTATTCTCTGAATTTCAATAACCTTGATAAAACCTATTTCCTGGAATCGACGACTTATGCATGACAGGTGCGGCTATTGTTATTCACAGCGCGTGGGCGTTATTTAGCAATACAATTCAACTCAAGCATCCTGTACATTCCTAAATGCATTTTGTATTAGCATCAGTATCAAACTACAGTAAACTACGTTTATAACGAACACGCTTATAACGAACTGACCGATATAACGAACTTATTTTTTAGTCCCGACCATTTGTTGTATAAATACTGTATGTATGCTTATAACGAACTTCGGTTATAAGGAACTAAAATTTGTGGTCCCTTCGAGTTCGTTATAACCGTAGTTTACTGTATCCCTTACTGCATCTGTCAGGTAAACTACGGTTATAACGTAACAATACTAAAAAAGATAACTATAATCATAAATGTAGAACAATGATCATGTTGATAATAATATCAATGATGATAATGGGGGAGTAAACTTATGATTGAGTTAAAAATTTAAAATTAAGTTTCTATAAGAACAATTATGATGATAAAACAATGCCGGTGAATTTGACAACGACGATGACTTTGTAGGTATTGATGACAACGAAACGACAGCGGCGATGACGACGATGACGACGATGATGGTGATACACCCAATTGTTTTCATACAACTACAGCTATCTGTCATGTCATAACTGATTAACTCAAAAGAAGTTAAAGAACACCTGATTTTTTCACATGACTATAGTAAATCTGTCACAACATGACAAATTAACGAGTCACATGAAAAGTGAGTGAGTGAGTGAGAATTGTTTTACGCCCGCTTCTAGCTATTTTCCAGCAATATCACGGCGGGGGACACCAGAAATGGGCTTCACACATTGTACCCATGTTGGGAATCGAACCCGGGTCTTCGGCGTGACGAGCGAACGCTTTAACCACTATGCTACCCGACCGCCCCCACATGAAAAGAATCGGGTGTTCCTTCACTTATTGTGGGGAGTCGATCTTATTTAGACTCCCTGCCTTCACAGAAGAAAGTTCAATGTTTATATGGAGACCCGCCCTCCGAAATAGTTTTTTTTATATTTAATTGCTTATCATATCGCGTGCACTATGTATTCAAAGCAGACATGTTGACATAAACTGGACCACCTCCCAACTTTCAACACTTCAGGCTCATTCGACCACGGTTGCTAAGATTCGAGACCATTTACCCATAGAGCAAGTTCATTGTGCCACGCAACAGAAAAATCTAAACTTAAACAAATATTAATACGAACGATAGTAAATTGCAAAACAGAGAAGAATATGCCTTGTCTGTTGCAATACCTAGCAACGCATCCACGTGATTACTGCATAGTAGCTAAATCGGATTATCCCCAACAGATTACGGCAGAATTCATAACAAATCGCTCAACAAACAATGGAAAGGTTCGATAGACACTCTGCTTGATGGTAAACATCATGTAAACACTATGTCATGAGACCCACCTTGAGTTATGCGCACCTACATTTCTCGCCACATTCCAGACCACAAACCGACTTATATTTGGATTTATTAAATATGGAACACACATATACGAATTTGATGTTCAAGATTGTTAGGTATCATGTACACAATACATTCACGTGTTGTGATGGTCGTGGGACTACCTCCTACCTGAGATATATTAACGGATTATCAACGCTACACGAGACCCCCGTTGCAATATTCCATGAAAACATATGGTCAGGGCAGTGCTAGCACAGCTTATACTATTACTTTGCATTAACTACGAATAATGTTTATGTTGACGAGACATGTTGATAACATTGCCTCCATAAGAGTTTGTAGGAAATTGATAGACTGTATATATACTGATATAAACAAATAACAAAACGTATAGCAATATTATCGAATAACAATAATAACAATAATATGTATAATACGTGAAAAAAACCAATAAAACCCTTACCATAATCATAAGAAATAAAAGAAGAGTTGATTGTACGATAAATGACAGCATCCAGCGACAAAATATGACACTGACGGAATATTATATAAATTAGCATTTGGGTCATTCGCTGGACTGACCAAACACCTCTATTCATATTGGGTCTTCACAAGCAAACCAATACAACATTTATTTATAGCCGTTGCTTTATTTCTTTCCATCAGTATATACTCCTCAAATGAAGTTAAAGAACACCCGATTATTTCATGGTATGGTTAAGGTGTCATACCATGACAGATTAACTATAGTAATGTGAATGAATCGGGTGTTCTTTAACTTCTTTTGAGCAGTATATATGGAAGGTTGTTGCATTTCGTTTACAGATTTAAATAGTATGGGTACACTTGATACAGTGAATGGGTCAAATATCTATCGCTTTAGTAGAGACGATTTTAGTACTAATATGGCTGTATGTCCTGCGTCAGCTTTGCGGACATTACATACAGCATGAGGCCGCCACACAAGGCATCAATTCCAGTATTAGACTTGTTCTACCTAAATAGGATTAACCACAACGTATATGAATAATAAGGTTACTATCGATGAGTGTATGTATACACGATGTTACACAGTGCTCAATCAATCATGGTGGAGGTAAGGAAACACGTGTTTACACTCTGAGTTGACTTAAGTCTTAAACACGGTTACTGATGGAAATTCTGAATTGTCATATTGCAATATTCAGTTGTTACAGTATCACATTCTACAATGCTACAGTATTGCATTATTACAGGGTTCCACACATCTACATTGTAACATCGTTACGTTGCCTACTGCTACAGAATAACATTGCTTCATTGCTACATTGTTATATTGCTACATTGTTACATAGCTTCATTGCTACATTATTATATTGCTACATTGTTACGTTGCTTCATTGCTACAGTATTATGTTGCTACATTGTTACATTGCTTCATTGCTACATTATTATATTGCTACATTGTTACGTTGCACCATTGCTGCAGTATTATATTGCTACATTGTTACGTTGCTTCTAGCTACAGTATTATATTGCTACATTGTTACGTTGCTTCTAGCTACAGTATTATATTGCTACATTGTTACAATGCCTCATTGTTACAGTATTATATAGCTACATTGTTACGTTGCTGCAGAGTTACGGTAGTTGAAGTATTTACCATGTATTTAATACATCTGAACACTTTACACTATCTCCCTCCGGCAATACAATGTCTTTGGGAGAGGACATATTCTGTACTGAAGTCAAACATGATATCAGTTTATCTGAACGTAGATATACACCAGATTTAACATACCTCCATAGCCCTCTGGCAACACCTCGGTTATAAAGTGCCCGAAGCCACCGTTAATGTTTAGTAGTTAAATGAAGCTTGAGAAACATATATGTATGAATACAACAATGCCTATTGGCATGCAAGCTGTACTTTACCCTATACGTGAACTGACTTCGGTCGGCCGGATGCATATTTGTCACCTTTAACCAACGTTGTTGCTATGTTACATGTTCATTGACTCTCATTTGGTTGTGAAATACATCAACATGGTTGGGATGTATCTGACGTCATAATAGAGATACTATTTTCTGGCGTTGACGTTCATGTTTAATAACGCTATACAAAACCCACTTTACTTGTCTACCTCTAATGTTATGTCTATGAATTTAATAGTAAATAATAATTTCCCTAACAATGCTTCAGTTCTGCACATGTCACTTTTTAAAACATCTCGACCTAGAGTAAATGGACACACGACTGGCATAGTCTCCTCTAACTTGACAAATATAGTTTTAATATGTTTTGGATGTCACGATGTTAATTTTCATACAAATTGTGTAAATTGGAATGTCAAAAGAGATAAATCATAGGTAAATTATCAACCACATAATAACCGAACAGGATTAAAAACAATCCTGACACTAATGTGAGAATAGGAACGAATTAATAAATCCTCTGATACATTTTACAAATAGACCGGAATCAAACTTCTAACGTATTAAAACAGATTAATTTGGTTGCTCATCAAAATCAAAATTTAAAAATAAGTATAAATTTGATCAAATATTTTAAAATAGAAAATACAAATTTTGATCAAATATTTGAAACATACCTTTGCTTCGTTTCAGTTTCATCTTGCTGTGTTATTCGTTGCAGCCGAGAGAGATATGACAATGGCAATCTGTGATACACTATGAAGTTGTCACATCAACACATAGCCTTTTATCTCAACTCCACACTGGAGTCCTGCAAGGTTGCTTCTGACTCCGTATGTTTCTATACAAAGTGTGAAGGATATTGCTTCAGTGACAGAATCACAACCCGCGTCCGAGCTGCATCCAACAGTCAATGCCAAGTTCTCGGACAAATTCTTGATTTTGTAGAAATAAAAAAATTCATTCCAGCGCACGTTTGCTCAGCGCGCCATTGTGGTCAATATCAACAGAGAGTCAAAGCGAAACAACGTGGAGCCGAGATTAACATACAGGCCGTCGGGGCCTCATATAATACGCTTACACACACTTGGACAACCTATTGTTTTCCCACTGCCTCTGGCTACGAGCCTCGTTACTGTAACCTGTAGAGCAACTCCCCGTGGCTGTCACAACGACAATGATCGTCATCATATATTCCGGCTCAAAGTTATGTTCAGTTTTAATTGCGAAAGGGCGTTGTTTGCTTTCTAGAAAATGTCGCCGTGGCGCTGTATCAGAGTAAGTGTCATGTTGTCACTCAGCGTGTTGTTGATGAATGTTGGCCTCGTGAAATACTTACATTCCGTATGTTTGGATAAGAACGCAATCGTATCATGAATGAACTACGGCCGCATGGGTTGGGCTACACCGTACGTAAGGTGTGTTGATATAAGTACCCAGTCATTGCTGATATAAATACCCAGTCATTGAACACGGGTATTGGCAATAGTAGTATCCGTCCCATTCAATACAGCTACGTCACTGGTCATATTTAGTTACTACAAGTGCAGCCCACTTCTAAAGATACACGGGTATAAATACTAGCATGTATTTCGTATGAATTCATTTCTTTTACTGGGTTATATATGACGGCTGCCACGTTGTATGTGGGGCAGGATACGCGAACACCTGGTATCATCCCTATTTGACAAGGATTCATTAACATATGTTCATGATACAGTCGGATTCCTACAAACGAATCTGCTTTTAGCAGAGATTTATTATGATTATGGAAATGGTTTTGGCCCCTTATATTTCTAACGTGCAATATTCATGTCTTTATCAATAACACGACGTGCCGCCAGGTGGGCATGGTGATACTGAATATTACATCTATACATGTATCTAAGCATTGGAAAGGCATACTGTATTTATTAATACTACACATCTAATTGTGGATCAACTCCATCGTGTTGATAAAACACGTTAACCCCTTTTAGTGGAAATAACAACAGTAAATTTAAGTAATAACAGTAGATTCGACACTACAAAATATACAGAGATCTTGCTTAAGACAAAAACAGGTTTGAAAAGGTTAATTATTCAAAGGTTTCCTTAAAATATGGGCAGTTATTGGATTCGAACATTGAAGAACGGTTTAACCACTGAGCTACTATGACGCGCCACAGACGCTTGTGAATACTAATAGTTTTAACAGCATTTCGTCATACAGTACTTACAGACATAACAGAGTTGATGGGGCCAAAGTTCTTAAAGGTTACACTTTTGTATGACATCATACTATTTGCAACATCGTACGATCTATCTCCTGTCTATCAATGTAGACACAACAACGTACACAATATGGAGGGTACCGTGGCGATGGGGGGAGATAGGAAGGGTGATAGGGCTAGGGGAGTGGTTAGAAGGGTGGGGTCTTAACTTCCTTGGTGAGCACCCTTCTTCTGAATGATGTTACAGACACTCCCTCGAATGTATGTTTTGTTAAAGCTGAGTTCAGATTAGGTCGACTGTGAATGGAAATCCGTGACGAAGTGACGTCCTGTCATCTTCGTGGCGTGTGTGGCTTTGAATAGGGACCACTTTCTAAAACCACTAGAGATGTTAACATCATGGTTACTGCATGACTATGTGTGTTGTGAGTGAGTGAGTGAGTGAGTGAGTGAGTGAGTGAGTGAGTGAGTACAGGGATTCAGAAATCTGAGATTCGAACACACGAACCACAGATCCTGGCCTAGCTAGGGGATCCAACTCGTGAAGCTATTTTTGGGGCTTGACACAACTGTGCCACTGATATCACGTAGAGTCAGCTTCATATCGGATTGATTCTATCACCAAAAAGATTTTTTCCACACTTTGTATAGAAACATACAGAGTCAGAAGCTCCCTTGTGGGACTCCACTGTTGGGTTGATGAGATAAAAGGCTATATACCACCAGTGTGTTAACAATGTGATATAAGGCTATGTGATGAAAGCGACGCAGATCATAGACGACCTGACACAACAGCGTGTGGAGGGCCAAGGGTAAGAAATGTGGTACCAAAGATCAGTTTAACCATCCATTTCCTCAAATGTTTGCGTATTTAGGACAACTTATAATTCTCATGAATGTTAACATATGTTAATATGTTTCCAAACGTTTTTTTGGTTCTTCATGTGAATAAATATGTCGTGTAAAATACGTTCGTTATGAATTCATTGTAATACAACTAGAGGTAATAAGTTTTTGCAGTAGCGTTATTCAGCACATTCACCAATATAGAACCATATATAGCTGGCCACTCCTTTCGAGTTAATATCTACACTGTTGTAGTGTGTGAAAGTTCAACTGTTGTTGATATACCGATCGGTGTGTCCTGATCTTAATGGAAATATGCGAGGTATCTCCTAATATGCGCCACAGTAACAGAACATCAGAATGCGGTATGTTAGGCCTCTCTCTATGTAAATGAGAGGGATTGTGCTATGTTACAGAACACACACACAGCGAAACTGTCCCCAGTGACTTCATGAACATAGTGTGGACATGCCCCACTCTCCTCCCCACTCTTGACCTAAGGTCAAGTAATGTGTGGCGCTGCCTCGCTAAATGCTTTCACAAACAAAGGGACAAAAAGTCACGAGTCTTCGGCTAGACTTGCAAAGGCTTCTTTGAAAGTAAAGTCAAGATAAGACAGACATATATCAGGACGTCACATCTATGTTTGTTATACTCCAGTGGTGGATCCAGATGCGGGTGTTGGGGAGCATGTGGTAAGACATTCCCCCCCCCCCCCCCCCCCACCACCACTTCTCATGACATTTCAATTTGGGGACCAAAAGTCAACGACAAATTAATAATACCATTGTGTTAATGAAATGGACACGTACGTTCAAACCTTTCACAAACACACACTAAAGATTTGATTTTTAATTGAATATGTCTAAATTTGAACCCCCTCCTTAAAAACATGATGATTCCACGGCTATGAATAGATTGACAAAGGTGAGACATTCGGCGGTGTTATGTTACAGTTAATAATTACACAAACCTTTGGGACGACTTCAGAATATAAATGGAAACACATGGCGCTGTTTTATTGACAGAACCACGCTTTACGTTTATACAAGTATTTCTCACAACCACGAGAGTTGCCCTTTGAAGATCAATTTGAAGTACTTTTCCTCATTAAGCGTGTACAAATTGAACTTTGGACTAAATGGGCTATTTCTGTCAACTAAATACTCAAATAGCCTTATTTCAGTTAAGTCGCAGCATTATATGGAGTGATTCAGTTTCTGAAGCGGTTTCGTCCACACTTTGTATAGAAACATACGGAGTCAGAAGCTCCCTTGTGGAACACCACTGTGCCAACATTGATGAACGTATGGACGTTTTCCACTTCGGTAAAGACCGCGAGCAGGGTATGGTACTGACAAACCAGGGATCCTAATTGGATTCGAACTTATGATCAACTCTACATCTTGGGTTGAAGCGGTTAGACCACCGGCCAGGCGTGTCCCATTAGGTTTGAAAACCACGTGGACTCCCTTCACTTTAAAATACCAGCATCTCCAGAGCACGATGAGGTTAATGTATAGTTGAGAGACAGGGGCACTTCGGGTCAGTGATGCAGAAGCTTGTCTGATGACCTATGTAGCCACATCACCAGGAGCAGTAAGTGCTGAGTCTACAAAGAGACGTGGGACGATCCTGGTATCTAGGCATGTTAAACAGTTGGGTTACCGTGTACTTAGCAGCTACACTCAACGTCATCTCCGTCGTATTATATATATATATTTGAACTAAGGTGGCTACAGCTAATATAACCGAAGGTAGATATGTTATCATGGTCGCAGTGGGACATCTTTGCGAGAGGAAGAATATTTATGATACTGTTTACTCACAGAGGAGTTGATAATGAAATATCACCCGTACACATCCGTTGCCTTGAGGTATATAATATATAATGTGCTTGGAGCATACGTGTGTGTGACGTTACAAACATCATCTACATCATCATTATCATCATCATCATCCTTATCATCATCAACACCACCATCAACATCATCATCATCATCAACACCAACACCATAATAATCATTATGTTCACCCCACCAGGCCACAATCATCATCATCATCATCATCATCATCATCATCATTTGTATTTATCATTGCACTTAAATTATATTCTAAAAGGCTATTATTTATTCAATTTATTCCACCGAATCGTTGCCACAATTGTCAGTATTTTAAGAAACACGATTTTCTGATAATTGTCTGCTAAGGCTATAAGGTTTTCAAAATTACCCCTGGGACCGAGAAAAAAAGCCTTCCCACAAGGTTCTAAAAAGCAAAACATGCCAAACTCTATGACCCCTCACTGTTTACCAATGGGTACTGCGTTGTTCAATACCGTCTGGCACAATAAGTATACCACTCATACGAGGAGAACTAATGATTGAGTCATCCTGTATTTTGTGACGTTTTGTTATGTTAAAAACCCAAGGTCATTCGATAAACAAACATTTATTTCCTTTCTTCAACGTTGTGTCAATAAAAAGCGCAAGGTAGAGTGGCAAAGGACAATATATTACATACGATAAATAACCATTTACTTTAAGTCACCTTGGATAGAAGGGTTGATATGACTTGATAATGTTTTATACAGCGTAGCTGCGATCCACCACGTAGACTGCATCCAAGTTAGCGGTCAATGGGAAACCCTACCACTATACACTATGCCCTGTGTCTCCTCTCGGGGAGAGTATGGAATTCGGCTACGGTTAGGTAATACTTTAAGTTGGGGGCTGATTATCGGTTTTCAAACGGTGTGAAATAAATATTTTGAAGGCTTACAACACAGTTATCCCGCATGGAGCGATTTGCAGGGATGTCCCTTCAAAATTGCAGCATGGAGTTAGCACCGTTGTGGGAATGCACGTCAAATTTCTATCACATCGCTTACCTCCCTTTATATTCGTATGTGCATACAAGTTGAAACATTTCTAAAATTTAGCTTCACTTCTTCGGGTTTGAAGGGACACGCGCTCCATGCCTGGTTGCTAAAGTTTGGATAAGGGACACCACACTTGAACATTGAGTCATGTGTTAAGCAAATGACAGACAGCAGGAACCTCATCAATGTTTAGAGGCGGACAGGGCCCTCGTCCGGCGTTTGCAGTGAAGGGGGAAAGAGGGTAGACATACTTATGCTCCCCCCATCCCCCTTCCCTCCCCTCCACCCAACCTGCCCTCTACCGACACCTGTTCCCGATATGCGTGTACTGCACTGTCTTCAACAAACGGGTTTAGGGTTTAACGCATTGGTTTGTTGCGTGTTTCGTTCCTTTGCAGCCAGGCATGCAAAAACATTGCAATCTCAGACCTGCCTTTGTGGGGAATAGTATTCGTTCCAGTAGTGGTCTCAAGAACATGGCGACTGTTTTCAGCTTTAATGTTAAATCTCTTTATCCCTTTCAGACGATCCCCCTGAAGGTATTCGCTTTCTCCTTAAATATGCACTTGATTTCATCGAACCCCTCCGACATGTGATAACAAAATCTAGCATTGTGTATTAAGCCCGTAGCTTAACTGTCATGGTGGAAACAATTCACAAGAAGGACTTTGACAAAAACATACATTTTTTCAGTTAAAAGTTTCTTGTTGGAACTATGGGAAATGTGTATTTTTTGCAAATATTCGAGATATATTGACGAGGAAATATATATATTTAAAACACCATACCCGGAATCGAACCTGCCGTTTTGTGTAACGGGTGGACCCCCCCCCCCCCCCCCCCCCCAAAAAAAAAAAAAAGAAAAGGAAAGAAAAGAAAAAGAAGAAAAAAAAAGACTTATGAAAATAAAAATATAAGAAAAGAGAAACCAAAAAAACAGAAGACATGTGGCAACCACTACCAGATGCTTACTAACTAATCAAAGGCTTAGAAACTAGATCCATACACTATTTAAAGTCTCAATGTCACTGATTGCTTGGATACGTTGTTGTACGAGCAGTATTTAATATTGCCAATTGTCAAGGAACTGGAGCGTGTCTATCTGTCTGTTGGTCGGTCTGTCTGTATGTCTGTGTACAGGGAAACCTTTGTAATCCGGAAACACACATAAATGTATTATGGAAGGGTATATGACTTTTAATGTACATATAGAACGAAACAAGTTACGGATCATCTATATTTTTGGGGATATTTTTATGAGATTGTATGCTCAGTCTTTACTGCAACAATATCCAAAAAATATTCATTATCCCTAACGTCTTTAGTTCAGTATATTTATAATGATATTAAGGAAGAAGATATATAATTAAGGAAGAAGATATTAAGAGTTACGATTTAGCCAGCTGTGCAAATACTCAACGACTGCAATCACGACACCGCTCGTCACACAAAGAGAAAATTATCATTTTAAGGCAAATTTTGTCGAAAGGGATGAAAGTCAATAAGGGTTACCCGAGATCAACACATTAGCACACAGTCACAGCTAAGCCCTACGTCATTCCCATCCTTAAAACATACTAAAGACAAGGGGAATATGGCATTAACATCAAAGTACACGGTTATTAAGAGAGTGGGCATAACGGTACCGACCACCTTGACCTTGACTTGACCTCTGTCACCCAGACAGCCATTTGGTGCAAAGCCATGTTTTGTTTGCAAAGATTCAGGGATGGGGGACACAATAGAGGAATGAAAATATTGTCTTTGGGATCCCGGTAATGCACTTTAAGCCATGTCAAAGATGCGGGCTACAATACATAATTGATTAAATTAGACAACCGTGCATCAGAAGGGGGATTGAACTTAACGGGAAAGACATAAAGGGAAAGAAGGATGATGCACGAACTGCACGTTTTGCATATTGTGTTGTTTTTACTGGTTCGGTGCAGTGGATGAGAATGGCTTAACGCCGCTTTGAACAGTGTTCCGTTTGACTCGTGGGGTGTCAGCGATGAGCCAGAGGTGATGTAGGAGTTAGATGTTCACCGCTTTGATGAAACCCACAAGCACCGGCGTGGTGCTGACGGACCAAGATCCATAATCAGGAGAATCTGGGATTCGAACCCACGACAAGCGACTCAACTCTCTACGTATCGCAGCGCCTTGGATCAATGGACCACACGTGGCCTTTTACTCGGGGATTCGTGGAAGGCGCCACAACATGAGGTGAGATTATAGGACTTTGACGTCGCTTTCAAGATTAGTGTTAGACCGCTGAGATACAATACCGCAGTTTAACACTGATACCCCACTCAGACACAGTATACAGAGTCTGAGCTGTTTTATTCCCTTAATGCCGAGAGGGCACTAACAAGCGACATCTTTTAACGCCTTTTGATATAACATGGCCGGGGGTCGAACCACGGACCTTCCGGTATGTGGGCAGACACTGTACCCACTAGACCATGGTGCGTTCAGACGCCTTCAGGTAGTCAAGACATACTGACATCATAAAGGTAAGTAAATGTTAATCTGGTCATCTGTTCCAGCTATTTGAAGGCAGGGAAGACCTAGTTGGATTTGAACGTTATACAGTAACGAACACGCTTATAACACGCTTATAACGAACTGGCGGATATAACGAAATGGTCCCATCCATTTACTGTGATATTGCTCGAATAGCCCCCGCTGTGATATTGCTAATATATATAGCAAAACATATCACACGATCCCGAATCGCCTCAGGTAACCAACAAACTAAATAATTTGCTCAACCAATATTTACATTTCTTACAATGATTACAAAGCGAGCAATACCACGCACGAACCAGTTTGTAACGATCCGGATAATGTAAGGGAGCATACGTTGTGACAAATAGCAAATTTGCGAACAATAATCTGCTATATTAAATATAGATAGTCCTGATATTCCTCCATGAATTTATGTTTGATTTGGGGCAAACATACCTGTTGTTTTCACCTGGTGTTCCAAGACGTGGTTAATTAGCAGGTAATTGTCACCTATTGTCTGAGTGAGGGACAAATCAATACCAATCGGCGATACCATCAGACAATCTCCCACACCGAGAGAGGCTGAAGAGGCCATTTTAAGACAGGGGTGTGAATGACGGAGTGGTTTGGCAAGTTCTGGTAATATTGATTTGATATTAATAGGAAAAGCTTTGAGGCCACTTGACGCATTCTTCTACTAGTCCGGGTAATACCCTCTAATATCATATGCCGATATTTTCAATGTCAAAATGCACTGTCAATGTTAAGTCCTCTGTATCATCATATTGCTTACTCTACAGTTGTAGAACAGCTGCATGTACTCCATAGCATCAGGATGAGCATCATCGTCGTCGTAGTCGTCGTCGTCGCAGTCGTGGTCGTCGTAGGGGCGGTAAGGTAGCCTAGTAGTTAAAGCGTTCGCTCGTCGCGCCGAAGACCTGGGTTCAATTCCTCACATGGGTACAATGTGTGAAGTCCCCCGCCGTGAAATTCCTGGAATATTGCTAAAAGCGGCGTAAAACCATACTCACTCGACGAAATCGTCGTGGTCATCATCACAACATCACAACCAGCATCACATTCACCATCATCATCATCATCATCATCATCACCATCGTCATCACCATCGTCATCATCCTCGTCACCATCATCCTCATCATTCCAAATAAACAATATATCCTCGTTGTCGATTTCCTCGACAGCTTTATCATCATGAAATTGTCCTCATACATTTAACTCGTGTACAAACAAGTCTACCTGAGAGATGAGATTTCAATGTAAATTGAATTTCTCACTAAATTGTTCCATAAAATGCCCTAACACGAATGCGATTAATGCCACCCCGACACACAAACCGATGTACTAGTGGGGTAATGGACGCTCTTCACGGCACAGCTGTTAATCATGTTGCGGGTGGGTCGGGGTCGGGCGCACGGAACCGGGTGCCATACACTGACTCAGGTAATAACTGTAACTCATGCGTCTATTTTTGTTTCCACTTGATGGTCACACACCCGGCATATCCTACATTCCTGGGTTGTGTCTCGTCACGATGTGTACCGGTCCATGGCCGGGGATTCTCAAGCTGGTCCCGTGCTTCTCACACTGATATCTACAGTTCGGCAAATAGCGAGAGTGGCATAACTGTATGTTCAAGTCACATATCTACAGTTCGGCAAATAGCGAGAGTGACATGACTGTACGTTCTTGTCACATATCTACTGTTCGGCAAATAGCGAAAGTGACAAAACGCTACATACCATTCACATAATATCTACAGTTCGGCAAATAGCGAGAGTGACACAACTATTTTCAAGTCACATATCTACTGTTCGGCAAATAGCGAGAGTGGCATAACTGTATGTTCTAGTCAAATCTACAGTTCGGCAAATAGCGAGAGTGACACAACTATGTTCAAGTCACATATCTACTGTTCGGCAAATAGCGAGAGTGGCATAACTGTATGTTCTAGTCAAATCTACAGTTCGGCAAATAGCGAGAGTGACACAACTATGTTTCCAGTCACATATCTACAGTTCGGCAAATAGCGAAAGTGACATAACGCTACATACCATTCACATAATATCTACAGTTCGGCAAATAGCGAGAGTGACATTACTCTATGTTCCGTCCCAGTACTAGTTACACTGGCAGATCGGCAGCTAGAGACTTGACCAATGTCCTGTCCACGAACTATTTACAAATTGACATCTGACAGTTAGGCTGATCGAGTAATGACAGCATCCCATGAAGTTACAGCGCTCAGTATCCATTACTCCCACAAAGATACCCCGACATAACTTAAGGCATCACGACAGCTGATCAAATTGCAATGAATAAATTGCAAGTGTTTTCAAAGCATTTGACCGACTAACCAAACAAGTCTTTTTGCATTTATTTTCCATAAACCCGAAAACATTACGTCCGGCCTACTGTTTCCTGATTGGCTGCAAAAGAAGGGGCGGGGCTTGTGTTGCATAAATGTGCTGAACCATTCCACCAAATTCGTATCGTTGTCTACAGTGTCTTTATTACTACTTAAACAAGCAGTCAGTGAAGCTATTATTGATGACTTCTTAATTATAAAAACTGACTTAAATATATTTTTGCCTTTATGGAGGTACACACGTGAAAGCTGGTGTATTCTTGGCGTACCTCCGTAATAAAATATATAAATGTCAATTAAATATCATCTGTGTATGTGGTATGATACGGTGATATCAACACCCAGACTAACGGTGATTATGTACCGTTAACACCCGATCCACCTGACTCCGGCCCACAAATAATCTTGAAATTGATAAACAGATTCATGCACACGTATTAAGATGATATTTCATACGTTGTCTATTAACGGATGTATTTATATCAACTTGATACCTACATCACTGCGCTTTAAACAGAAATCATGTATGAACATGTTTGAATGCGGTTAATTATTTGCATTATTATTGAATATTGATAAAGTGGGCCATTCAACACTGGCGATACCAGATAAGCACAAGACACATTGTATTCCATATACTATAGAAGGCTAGACCCTATCACAGTTATTTATGATACAAAACTAGGTAAATTAACCGATTTAAGTACTATTGTTGTTTGCTTTTAGCAATATTCCAGCAACATCACGGCGGGGGACACCAGAAATGGGCTTCACACACTGTACCCATGTCGGGAATGGAACCCGGGTCTTCGGCGTAACGAGCGAACGCTTTAACCACTAGGCTACCCCACCGCCCCTATTATTGGGATATCAGCTGAGTGCAAGCTAGGTTATTTCCTATAGGAACAATGAGTCCATAAAAATATAATCTCATAAGTTGTAAAGAACCTAAATGAGTTTTACGCTTACCTGGCGGCTTATAGTGGTATCGTAACTAAGAGAAAAAAAAACTGGTATATTTACCCAACTGATCGACCATCAGACAAAGATTTTCACTGCACGGATTCCTGAACTGCCCAGAAATGTGAAAGCCATGTTGAACGGAAACAAAGTGACACATGGGTCGAGACGATCGATGTTAGCTAAATACTTTTGGGTAGAAGCGGTGGCGGTGACACATCGATTGGGGGACAGATGGAAACAGGTTGGGGGATTGATCTTGAGGCGGGGTGGCAAGTGGGGAGGAAGGGGGGGGGGGGGGGGGGGCGGGGGGGGGAGGGGGGAGGGAGGGTGTCATTTTGACATGTATAGCGTCGTTACTTAAATGAGACTATAATACAACTACCGTTCTAAAGCGCATATATCAACTTCCGGTTTATTTCGTCAGTAAGCATTTCCATACATACTAGTAACATTCGTTTGAAAGTACAATGACTAAACAGGACGGAAAGTTGTTACAAATTCCCATATGTTGTTTCAGGTGACGTCACGAAATGAAACAACCCTTCAAAGGTCAAGGTCAAGGACGTTTAGTGGAACTAGGCGGGGACTGAGTGTGGGGACATTGACATGATATGGGATGAGTGAGTGAGTGAGTGAGTATGGTTTTAAGCCGCTTTTAGCAATATTCCAGCAATATCACGGCGGGGGACACCAGAAATGGGCTTCACACATTGTACCCATGTCGGGAATCGAACCCGGGTCTTCGGCGTGACGAGCGAACGCTTTAACCACTGGGCTACCCGACCGCCCCCTGATATGGGATGACCAATCGATTCAAACCCAAGTTCATCGGACCCGGTAGCTGGGGAATAACACACAGTGTAATGCGCTACCTTAAACCACTGGGTCCCCGATGCTCCTTTCACTCATATATTCCACCACTCCTTCGCTAGCATCGCCATCAACAATAGACATTCTTATTACATGTGCTCCACATGTGCTCCACCCGGTCACGTTGCCATGGTAATGCATCTACCTGAGTTGATCAAATTACAGGTCGGATACAATGGCTGCTTCTGTCATTGATCACGAGCGACCCCCAGCCAGAGAAAATTGCACACTGTCCAATAATCTGTTTCATAGATAAAGGATAGCCCTAGAGCCCGGCATTGTCTTCTGACGTCTGGCTAACAACTCCCACAATTGACGATAATATACACTCACATCCCCACATGACAGCCTTGTTATTGTAACAGTGAGACTATACCAGAACTTCAACCACAGGCTTACTGTTAGGCAGGGCCCGCTTGCCTAAACCGACATTTACACTAACTAAAGACTAACATCTTGTCTCTAAAATGAACATATCTTACAGAAAAAAACAGTTGTTAACTTATCTTAATAAAAAATATCATAAAAAGGAGCCCAGAGACTCTCTTCATACTGCAGTAATCTAGACTTGCCAAACATTTTAGACTTGCATGGGCTGTATTGGATATATTTGTATCAGGGTCTGTATGACAGACTAACTAAAACTAGTAAACCCTAGCCTTGTTTGGGTACACATGACTAAGAACTCTAACCAATGGCTAACCCATTACCTTAGCACTAAGATTATAGCAAGTCTATATTGCAGGATTCTAAACCTGAAGTGGTGATAGGTAGATTTTTTTTATACACTATGACAAAATGATGATCATTTGTGAAAACACATACCTTTGAGTCAGGGAAATATTTCTCTGTCAACCTTCGTTTACATACCTTCCTTATTGATACCAATAGTTTGTGTGACATAAATACAACATTGACATAACGAGGTTGCTGATACACATGAGACCAAGTGCAGGATAGGCTCGTGATTAAAGTGTTTCCTCATCACACCAAAAATGCAGGTTTAATCAACACACGCCTACCAACCTCTCTCCAAAACCCTAGAGAATAAAATTGAAAAAGGAGTCCAACTCAAGTCTAGAATGATTTGGCAAGTCTAGGTTTCCTCAGCCTGAAATAAAGGATTGGTCTGATCTCCATTTGGATTTATTTAATTTTGTAGATATATATTTTTAAATAAGATAACTTTATTTTTGTGACTTAAAGTCAGGCTAGGTGTCCCCGACAAGCTGGAATATTACTAAAAGCGTAAGCCATTCTCCCTTACTTACCACCCAAATAATACCAAAGGAAGAACTCTTCCGAAAATACTTATCTTTGCCCACGCTTGCCGTAAAAGGCGACTATGCTTGTCGTAAGAGGCGACTAACGGGATCGGGTGGTCAGACTCGCTGACTTGGTTGGTGCATGTCATCGTATCCCAATTGCATGGATCGATGCTCATGATGTCAATCACGGGATTGTCTGGTCCAGACTCGATTATTTACAGACCGCCGTCATACAGCTGGAGTATTGCTGAGTGCGGCGTTAAACAACAAACAAACAAAATAAAACTTATCTTTGCCTACACTTAAAAGACACCGTTCAGAGATGTGGAGTTGTATATTTCAGTTTAATTGCCACACAGCTGATGGTGAAGTGGGGCTGTGTGACTTGGTATTAAATCAGCGGTATTGACACACGGGTACTCAGAGTGAGTCAACAACTCAAGTGATTACAACGGTATAAATAATACCAACAGGTAGCCGGACTTGACAAGCCGAGTACCTACCTTTGATTGCCACCTGGCGTGAACGAATGTATTGACATAGACATTTAGACCTGACTCTCCAGACAAATTAGGACCTAATTTCCACTTCGCCATAAGACTGCCAGCGTGATCGAGGTTTATGTGTAACCATTCTGTTGGTTTTCACCGCGAGCCGAAAATTGCCAAATTGAATTGTAACTTCATATTTCGTAATACTATCGAGCAATTACGACTTCAAAAAATTACATTACCTGAATATAATCGGTGCATGGCGTGCTTTAATACTGAAATATACGATGCTGAAATATGTTACCACCAGCTGTCGATCAATGTGAAATGGACATTGTGTATGTATGTTTCACACTGGGATGTAATTACCTCCGCGAGTGGCTGTGGGTATGTGTGGCACAGCCTGGTGAAGTGTGTAGCGTATTGTGACGGTAATAGGCACTTGCCGAGTGGTGGCTGTGTCCACACGTCTCCGTGTCTATATCTGTGTCAACGCGGGTCTTTGTAGATCCCACACTATCGACCACAACACAGGTGTCACTCTGTCCTCGACCACAACACATGTGTCACTCTGTCCTGGACCACAATACAGGTGTCACTCTGTCCTTGGCCACAACACAGGTGTCACTCTGTCCTAGACTACAACACAGGTGTCACTCTGTCCTAGACTACAACACATGTGTCACTCTGTCCTCGACCACAACACAGGTGTCACTCTGTCCTTGACCACAACATAGGTGTCACTCTGTCCTAGACATCAATACAGGTGTCACTCTGTCCTAGAACACAACACAGGTGTCACTCTGTCCTTGACCACAACATAGGTGTCACTCTGTCCTAGACTACAATACAGGTGTCACTCTGTCCTAGACATCAATACAGGTGTCACTCTGTCCTAGAACACAACACAAGTGTCACTCTGTCCTAGACTACAATACAGGTGTCACTCTGTCCTAGCCCACAACACAGGTGTCTATATGTCATAGACCACAATACAGGTGACAACTGTCCTAGACCACAACACAGGTGTCACTCTGTCCTAGACCACAACACAGGTGTCACTCTGTCCTAGACTATAACACAGGTGTATATCTGTCCTAGACCAAAACACAGGTGTCACTCTGTCCTAGACATCAATACAGGTGTCACTCTGTCCTAGACTACAACACAGGTGTCACTCTGTCCTAGACCACAATACAGGTGTCTATCTGTCCTGGACCACAACACAGGTGTCACTCTGTCCTTTGCCACAACACAGGTGTCACTCTGCCCTAGACATCAATACAGGTGTCTATCTGTCCTGGACCACAACACAGGTGTCACTCTGTCCTTGGCCACAACACAGGTGTCACTCTGCCCTAGGCCACAACACAGGTGTCACTTTGTCCTAGACTACAACACGGATGTCACTCTGTCCTAGACCACAACACAGATGACACACTGTCCTAAACCACAACACGGGTGTCACTCTGTCCTAGACCACAACACAGGTGTCACACTGTCCTAGACCACAACACAGGTGACAACTGTCCTAGCCCAAAAAACAGGTGACAACTGTCCTAGCCCACAACACAGGTGTCACTCTGCCCTAGACAACAACACAGGTGTCGCTTTGCCCTAGACCACAACAAAGGTGTCACACTGTCATTGACAACAAGATATTCACATATGTTACCGCGTCAAGACGACGAATACGTCGCACTTACATAATGGTTTTGCTTCACAATCTACGACATTGCTTTTTTTTACAAGCCCTTGAGATATATATTACAATGAGACGAGATATAAAATAAGAATGCTTTCTTGCTCAAGCCGTCTTCAGGCAAATGAAAATGCATTACACAACGCATCAATTCGTGAGTTTTCAATAAGTCGTACCAGATTACCTTTGAAGTGCACTAACGCCGTGATATAATTGAAACACAATTCAAAGCCGTGTTAAACCCTACTCACTCACTCACTCATTTGAAGTGCACTTTCATCTCCTCCATCGACCTCAGAAACATACGAGTATCGTGTTAACAATGCAATGAAACGACCGACTGACCATGAGGGCCACTGGTCACGCCTCGCTGACCACTTGGAAGGCGTGTGATAAGCACGGTGTTATAACAGGCGAGCGATAAACGGGGTATTGCCCCGCCCGGGGTAACAGAGGTCAATATAGCCACAATTATAAAGATATTGAAGCCCGTAGAGGCCACTATAGTCTGTCTTACAGACCCTGATACAAATATAAATCAAATACAGCCCATGCAAGTCTATAATGTTTGGCAAGTCTAGATCACTGCAGTATCTAAAGATAGTCACTGGGCTCCTTTTTATTATATTTTTATTAAGATAACTGAACAACTGTTTTTTTATGTACGATTTGTTCATTTCAGAGACTAGATGTTAGTCTAAGGCCACTAGCGCTGACTTGAATGAAGTCTTCAACTCGCATGTTATGTTACGTGCTTACGAATTGCTTACCTACGATACACACACAAAATAGGTATGCGTTGCAAACAAGATCAGTATAAATGTCAACATGTCATACAATATGCATCAAATCAATAACAATAAGTTATTTATAGTAGTAGTGCGAGTCAGTGTGTATATGGAGTAATTCTATATTCGGCCTTGACAGTTTGTCCGTTGTATTCACCTGTGTGTACTGCGAGAGGGGAGGGTGAGTGAGTGAGTGAGTGAGTATGGTTTTACGCCGCTTTTAGCAATATTCCAGCAATATCGCGGCGGGGGACACCAGAAATGGGCTTCACACATTGTACCCATGTCGGGAATCGAACCCGGGTTTTCGGCGTGACGAGCGAACGCTTTAACCACTAGGCTACCCGACCGCCCCAGAGGGGAGGGTGGGGTGGGTTGGGATTTGGTGACGTAAAGACAGTACCCGCTGTCACGGTTGTTACACATAGATTTATCTTCTACATACAACTGATGTTCATGTTCATGTCTAAGATCATCTAAAATGATTTAATGAATGTAATCCCTATCTATACACACAAGCCTTTGAGATATATGTCATAAGAGGCGACTAACGGGATCGGGTGGTCAGGCTCGCTGACTTGGTTGATGCATGTCACTGCATCCCAGTTGCGTAGATCGATGCTCATGATGTCAATGAGTGGATTGTCTGCTCCAGACTCGATAATTTACAGACCGCCGTTATATAGCTGGAATATTGCTGAGTGCGGCGTATAACAACAGAGTAGAGAGAGGAGAGAGATATGTGATCGAGTATGTTTCTATGCCGCTTTTAGCGGGTAGCCTAGTGGTTAAAGCGTTCGCTCGTCACGCCGAAGACCCGGGTTCGATTCACAACATGTATACAATGTGTGAAGCACATGTCTGGTGTCCCCCGCCGAGATATTGCTGGAATATTGCTAAAAGCGGCGTAAAACCATACTCACTCACTCACTCATCTTTCACAGCACGTCTCATCAATGAATATCGGAGAACAAAACCCAAATTCCCGGCATTGTCAATCCATTTGTAAACAATGTGACTGACTGAACCTTGAAAGCAGTCAATGAATAAGTTGCAGTCTGTTGAACAAGGAACCACTGTATCAATCAATACCTGAACCAACAACAGACTGCAGGCAAGTTCAGGAAGTGCGTCGTCTTGAAGTGTTTAATTTTTCAGTGACTGGTGAGTCACTAGACCACTAAAAGCCATTAAATTCAAGACAATATCAATTTTGCTACTCCAATTTCGATAATTTCAAAACTACTACACATAAAGTTGAAATATTAATATAAAAAATATTGACTTTTTGAATTGACATGTTATAGAAAAGGGTGTGGCCTGACCTAACTGGTACCGTGCTGTTGCAAACACGCCCAATGTTATGACCTATCTGATTGAGGGAAGAACATAGCGATACAATCATCGTGTATATACTGACATAAAAATCTCATTTATTCCACAATATGACCGTCACATGATTTATGTAACAGGACCTCCTTTGTAATATTTGTAAAAAAATAACACTTTCAATATAAAACTACGGAAGCCTGTTCCGATAATAAAACAAAAAAAACGACACATCGGCCTTTATCGAAAGAGCAGATCAACATCTATTAGATTCTATTCGCGATCGTCATGGCGGACACGAAGTTGCTACCGTGACGGTGCCGGGTCGTTTATCGTGACCATAGCATCTATTTATACAAAGGCAGCTTTCCACTCCAATGGTGTTAGAGCCCCCTGCTGTATAGTGCTCAGGGTGCTGGTTGAGGCAAAAACTGACTGCCGTGTCTTGAATACACCTGACGCTTGTACCAAAGCCGGTGCAGCCATTTCGTGCACCCCTTACATAATAAACAAGCTGAACAGTAGGCTATACCGACTCTGCTCGACGGGTGGGGTAACACGAGACTTGGAACTGAACTGACCTAAACTGAACAGACAAGGAAGTTGTTCACAAAAGATATACAATACTTGTTCTCTGTATGGTGGGTGACTTAGCAGCCATCTCTTCACGGCGCATTACACGGCAGTTTTCAGTACGTTTGTTTCAAACAAACGGTATATCCGTGTGAGCAAATAGGTACAGTGAACTACGGTTATAACGAACACGCTTATAACGAACTAACGGATATAACGAACTTACTTTTTAGTACTTTTTTTAATACTTTTTTTGTACATTATAAAACGACTTTTGTGAATATGTTTATGACGAAGGGTTTGGAAGTATAACGATTTCAAATCCAACGCAAACCCGAGAGATTGTGGCTATATAAGAATGACATCCACCCGTATAGACCCATAGGTTGAGGATGGCTATGGGTCAGCCGTACACGCCAAGAAGCAGCCACTATCAATAGTCCGGTGATTAAACAACAGGCAGGATATATAAATAATTAATTAATAATGAATACAACGACGAACACCATACCTGGAGTTTTATCGCTGTAAATATCAGTAAATGTCAGTAAGGGTTTCTGAAAACATACGTCAGTACGATCCAAATAAATTTATAAAGCTTTAGTTTCGAAAGTAATGTCATCAAGCAACAGCCCAGTCACATGGTGACACCTTTATATAAGAGCTAGACAGGTTACGGTAACATGATACACGAATATTTCATAAGTAATATAAATATATATTGATCGACAATTCAGGTACGTATTTTGCCTTAAACGTCTGTAGAACACCTACCTATACAAATGAAGTTTGCGACAGAACACTACAACGTAAGTCCATGGTCGCCTATCCAGAACACAAGGCGGTTGAACCGGGGTTCCCTCCCGTGAAACAATGCCCCCCTCCTTTCCTGAACCAGTTAGTGTCGACAAATCCTGTCCAAAATATCCCTGACAGGGTTGGGAAGCGTCTGTCACTATGATAAATGTAAAACAATGCCACGGTGCCTATAACGCGCGGTATAACGAGATCCGCTCGGAAGCGTCCTGCCCTCAGGTGAACAGGTAGTATTATGGCGTTGTTGGTTCGCAATTGCCGCACATTTAAAATGGGTCAGCAGTGTGTGTCGGTGAAGTAACCTTAATACCCAAACAAATATATCTAAATGACAAATATTTGCCACGTCTCAGTGACAGGGCTGAGCGCAAGATCGGTATCATACTCTTACCTTATGTTTGTAATTGAAATACCATTGTTTACAAATCGTAGGTCAATCGATAGATCCCAGAGCGTGGGTTTCACAACGGGCAGTACTCCGACCTTGGTTGATGTACTTGGGATTGCAAGTGGGGTGGCAAGCGGGGTGGATCGTCTACCTACCTGGATAGATTGTGCAGGCAGAGGCAGCATTAGGTATCCGACAAGGGTGGGTCACACCTGGGAGCGGGTCGCGACAGACTGACTGCCGTGTGTCGGCGAGGAATGTGTCATCGCGCACATCAATACAACTTCTCTCTGCTTTGCTTCGCTCCACAAGCTGTTGGCTCACAACGGGTATATTTGCTGAATGGATAAGTTGGGGGGGAACTGGGCGTGGTCGCGTAGGGTGGGGACAGGTATGTTTCAGCTGCATCGACCTTGGGTATTGTTGATCAAAATATGAATTAATAATGAATCGATGAATTGAGCTTTGTATATATGTAATATCAATTAGTCCCGACTAAGTGTTGTGTGTGGTGGACCAACGCCGCTTTTAGCAGTATTGTATACGTTGACACGAAGTACTATTTGTTTTGTTTGTTTGTTGTTTAACGCCGCACTCAGCAATATTCTAGCTATATGACGGTGGTCTCTAAATATTCGAGTCTGGACCAGACAATCTAGTGATTGACATCATGAGCGTTGATCCTCGCAATTTGGATACGATGACATGCATCAACCAAGTCAGCGAGCCTGACCACCCGATCCCGCTAGTCGCCTCTTACGACAAGAATGGGTTGCTGAAGACCTATTCTACCCCTGATCTTCACGGGACCACGACGTACTATGTGTTGAGATATGCGTAGTTCGAAACAAGAGGATTGCCGATATGAGATGACAGCATCATGGAGTCTGCCAGGCCCATCAAGATGCATCGTCTGAAGTGCGCCTGTCGGACTGCGGAAGGTCGGTGGTTTAACATCGATACCGACACAGTATCCGAGCCGACCAGTCCTGGTCCTATCCGGTTAATGCCGAGCGCCAGACAGGGTAACAAAAAGTACCATCTTCCGACATCTTTTTGTATGACACTACCGGGGATCGAACCACCGACCTTCCCATCACCGGGCAGACCCTATCCACTCGACCACGGAGGCGGTCTCAATTGACAAGAACTAGCTACATTATATGGTGGCTTATATGCAGAGTCACACCTCCAACACAAGTCTGTGAACGTGTGATAACTAATTCTAGTTAGTCGTCAGACAAGTCGTATATGTTATACATAATCAAACAGTTGACAGGCGAGTAGGACATGACAATTCATAACGAGGCTATCCGTTACACGAAGCGAGGAAGAACGCAGAATCATCTGTATGTCCTGCAACCCTGAGATCTTGGGTATCTTTCTACAATATTATCTTTTCCCTCGGCTTCACATTTAGATAGATGGTTTATGATTTGGCAGGCGTTGAACCAGCTAAGTGTAAAAAGCGTTCAGTCATGACGCCGAAGGCCCGGGTTCGATTCCAAACAAGGGTACAGTAACGCCAATTCCTGTCCCCCGCGCAAGTCGGTTTATTACTAAACTGAGGGGTAAAATTCTTATGATTTTACATTAATACACATTTATCATCCCAAACTGGTTCCACAGAAGATATCATTCCAAACTGGTCCCATAGAAGATATCATCCCAAAATGGCTCCTACAGAAGATATCATCCCAAACTGGCTCCCACAGAAGATATCATCCCAAACTGGCTCCCACAGAAGATATCATCCCAAACTGGCTCCCACAGGATATATCATCCCAAACTGGCTCCCACAGAAGATATCATTCCAAACTGGCTCCCACAGAAGATATCATCCCAAACTGGCTCCAACAGGAGATATCATCCCAAACTGGCTCCCACAAGAGATATCATCCCAAACTGGTCCCACAGAAGATATCATCCCAAACTGGCTCCCACAGGAGATATCGCTCAGGTGAGATCTACATTGTAGATATCGCTGCAATGTATTTTGTATTTGCATCACAATGCTTTGCAGACCATTGTGACGTCATTGTTACATGACGTCACAATCAAATGACATCACTAATGGCTCTGCTACTGAAGCTGTTAGCAGTACTTTTTACACTTAAGACACTGCTTGTAACTGTCTACAAACTGAAAAGGTTGGAAGAATGATGCTGGATGATAAATAAAATCTCACCCTCGTGTCTTTTGATATCAAATATATCAACACTCATTGATAAATGTGATATCAAAAGACACGAGGGTGGGATTCGCTATATATGTATGTATAGGAGATACGTTGATATTGATGTTCAGATATTCAAATAAAAAGAAAACGAGTAGAGGAAGATGTATGGCTGAACAGCATCTTTATTACAATTAGGAGCGAGGCTCTAACACCGTCATCAAGCAAGTGATCCTCATCATCACTTGCCTGATAACGGTAGAAGAACCACACCGAAACGTCGCTCCTAATTGTAATAAACAAGTTGTTCGTCCATACGTCTCATCCTTACTTAGTACTCCAACTTCTAAATGCATCTCAAAGAAAAGGAAAATGAATGAATGAAAACAATATTTAAACCTCATCACCTTTTCAGGGCAATTAGCCTCTAAACAATATATACTACTCAAAAGAAGTTAAACATCACCAGATTCTTTCCTATTACTACAGTTACTACAGTTAGATTAAGATTTAAACATATTTTATTCTCATTAAAAGGATAGGGCACAAGTTATCACAACTTAAAACGCCCTCTCCAATAGATTTACATGTATACTTATTTACAGTTAATAAATAAAATGACAGAAAGGAAAGAAAAGAGATAGAGAGGCGTATATACATTCACATTGCTCACTCAAACCTTTTTCTTTTCTTTATATATGTATGTACATTCAAAAAATTTACTACAGTTAATCTATCACGCCAGGACTAATTAACTTTAGTTATTTGTAAGAATCGGGTGTGTTTTTTAACTTCTTTTGATTAGTATGTAAATTCCCGATTTGATTAAAATGTCTTTAAAAGAATATATTTAAATCATAGTAAGACTGTCGTTTAGTCATGATCGGCCACGCCGGAATGTTATTTATAGCTTACATAAAAAAGAAAAAGACAATATAAAATTATCTTATGTACATTTTTAGTATCAAAATTAGGTAAAGCGCAGGTTTTCCTGTCACAAATGACATAATTATTCTTGGAACACGACACCCATCAGTTTAACTGACAGAAATGACTATGTAGTTTGACAACGCCTAATTTTCCGCCTAAATATGCAAATATCTCTCCCCGGTGAAGCGGACGGGTTTAATTTATACCCCTTCATCCACTTACCAAAGTCAACAGACTTTCACGTTATTTCCCATCCGAGTGGAAGGTTTGCACTAAGTAACTAAATTCCATTATCAACATAGGGCTGCACCTTACCCAATGCCGTCGTTCGCGCTTGATGGGATTACTACGGTAAATACCATGGAACGTGTTCTGTGTTGCCTATGAAATAATCTGGGAGCATTTAACGATTACGTATGTCACTTTTTGTCAAGTGCTGTAAAAAAATCTATTTAAATGTTACGATCATAAATACTTCATGCGGACGAATTCGTCCCTGGTTGTGGAATCTCCGGGACGGGGCGGTAATTAGTTGACTGACGTAGGTACATTAACAATGAAGCTGCATGACATCGTTTTCAATTCCGTTCATTACATAGAGATAAGATAAGGTAATATTTTATTTAGGTTTCACACAGCACGTTTTACGCCGGAATTAAAACAATTATCAAAGAAATATGATACAACGTCCGCCACAAAGGCCTGATCCGTGACAATCCGGGATTGAAATGGTCTTAAACAGCCTATGTATGTCGTGAGAGGCGACTGTGCTTGGTGTAAGTGAGTGATAGAGTATGGTTTTACGCCGCTTTTAGCAATATTCCAGCAATATCACGACAGGGGACACCAGAAATGGGCTTCACACATTGTACCCATGTCGGGAATCGAACCCGGGTCTTCGGCGTGACGAGCCAACGCTTTAACCACTAGGCTACCCGACCGCCCCCTTGGTGTAAGAGGCGACTAACGGGATCGGGTGGTCAGGCTCCTAACTTGGTTGATGCATGTCATCGATCCCAATTGCGTGGATCGATGCTCATGAAGTCAATCAGTGGATTGTTTAGTCCAGACTAGATTATTTACAGACCACCGTCATATAGCTGGAATATCGCTGAGTTCGGCGTTAAACAACAAACAAACAAAACCTATAAGGCCTTTGACACACTTAACATTATAACGCAGCAAGAGCACTCAACGTGCTAAAATATCAATACATGTTAAAACTAGTGGTTTAACTAGTTGCAGATACAATCATATTAAACCCGTTAAGATACGGAGTAGAATAGGTCTTCAGCAACTAATTCTTGCCATCAAAGGCGACTGTGCTTGTCGTAAGAGGCGGTCAGGCTCCCTGGCTTGATTGAAGCATGTCATCGTATTCCCATTGCAAAGATCGATGCTCATGATGTCAATCACTGGATTGTTTGGTCCAGACTCGATAATTTACAGACAGCCATCATATAGCTGGAATATTGCTGAGTGCGGTGTTGAACAAAAAAACAAACTGCACTCATATCACAGTTCACTTCAACTAAGTGTAATAGTGAATGACCTAATGAATGGGAAGACCCTCCCTGGCTTAAACCTTAAGTTCGTGAGAAGTCCTAACGACTGTATCAAAATGGCGAGTTGATCAATTTGAGCCATGTAAAAAAAACACGGAGAAATAAAAGAGGCTGTGAATACTCCGTAACCAAAAAGTGAACTTCATCTTCAACACGGACGCGGGGCACGGGTGAACCAGTCGTCTAAGGCGCCGAGATTCGCTGTGCAGAGTTGTGTCCCTTGGGCACGCCAGGAACCTATGATTGTGGGTTCGAATCCCGGTTCGCCCCGATTATGTTTCTAGTTTTGTCAGCACCATACCCGTGCTCGTGGGCTTCACCGAAGTGTTAAACGTCTGAGACCTGCATCACTTCGGGCTTTCCTCCCACATTAAGCTGACACACCGCAATATAACTGTAATACTGTTAAAAGCGGCGTTAAACCCAACTCACTCACTCACACTCTGCTTTATGGTGGGCAGCATCCATCCCCTCTCGCCCCGTATAGCTTAGGTAGGACTCTTCAGGCCCACACCAAGAACAAAACGACAAGCTCTATTTTGAACCATGTTAATACAGATAAACTCTCGACTCCCCCATGTGGCAGAACCGTTCAAGACAACAGGGTTGAACCAGGTTATTGTACATCAAACGGCATTCCGCCAATAGACTTAAATTTACTAGTTATTGCACGGGGATCTCTTCCGGCAGATTTAGCACTTCTTTTCCTGTACAATCCAAATCAGGATGTTCCTGTCGCCATCTTCCTAATATATAAGCAAGGCGCAATGTCAACGGTATCTTCACCCCAAGAGAAGCTAAAACCTGATTTGAGTATATTTAATGGTCTGTAAATAACATTTTTGTCTTCTTTACATTGATTTGCAATCTCCAACGTTTACGCCTGTCCAACACAATCTGACATTAACAAAGCGAGGGCTCATCCGCTGCTGTAAGAGCAACATCATCAGCATACAACTATAAACTCAGCATGTTTCTGTGAATATCTGTCTTGTGCTACATCATTGATGGATACAGGAAATAATATCGGGGACAAGACACAACCTTGTCTGACTGCGCTACATTCTGGAAACATCAGTCAGAGGAGTGAGTGTAGTTTTACGCCGCTTTTAGCAATATTCCAGCAATATCACGGCGGGGGACACCAGAAATGGGTTTCACAATTGTACCCATGTCGGGAACCGAACCCGGGTCTTCGGCGCGACGAGCGAACGCGTTAACCATTGGGCTACCCCACCGCCCGTCAGACGACCATTGCCAGATACACATGACTTATTATGTTAATACATTGATTGTACTGCTAAACAGAACTTACCAGTAATACCAACAGTGCAACAGTTTATGAGAGACAGTTGCGATTTACTCGGTCAAATGCCTTCATGCCATCAATATAACAAATATAGAAGGACTGTTTCATTAATTTCCTGTTGTTAATAACCGAATAAGGTGTATAAACATACATGCTCTTTGGCACTTCGCTAAGCGCGAAAGCCATTCTGTTCTTCAGCCACCCGTGCTCGTGGGTTTCACCGAAGTGGTAAACGTCTGAGACCTGCATCGCTTCGGGCTTTCCTCCCACATTAAGCTGACACGCCGTGATAGAACTAGAATACTGTTAAAAGCGTAAAACCCAACTCACACTCTAATTGCCTACCATAGACTTGATGTCTATTCGAATCATGACCCTTTTGAGGACGCAAAATATCCACAACAATTTGAGTCACGAATCTCCATATACTAAAGGTTGATTGTGATTATTCGGCATGGTAGTGAACACAACATATATTAAATATCATGACATATGTTGGTGAACAAGATGTGAATAATTTTTTTATAGTTTACAAAAATATATTACTCTGCGTGTCATATTTTTTCACCATTGTTAAAAAATAATTGTAAATTTGGTTCACGCCCTCCATCCCACGCACGCGCACACGATCTCTCAAAAGACAGAAAAAACAAAAGCAAAAGCCAATCCTTTTTCCACCCCAACCTCCAACCCATTCCGCCCGCACCATCCCGACGCACCCCTTTCTGCCACGTTTGCACCTATATGTATGACAGGTAAGAACCCATGGAGTATATCCTCATGGCTTGTTCATGTCGACAAACACGATGTAATCTTATTTCTTACAAAAAAAATATATATATATCCTGATATCAGAAGAGACAACTGAATAGGATATAAAACAAATGGTCCCAGCGCTCTGCATTTAATTCTCAAGACTGAATTACCTCGGGCAAAGACGTATATAGATATATACGTCTTTGCATCGGGTGATATTATAGTCACTGATGGACTAATTCAGCTGCTCGACGCGGGCTCTTGTATTGAGATGCAAGGTGCATATGTTCCAGGATAGGTGACTCAGAGTAGAGACAGTAACTCACCCGCTAACAAGTGACGTCGTTTTGGCGGTTTTAATAGAACGTCTAATTTCCACTGAGTGAGTGAGTGAGTTGGGTTTAACGCCGCTTTTAACAGTATTTAAGTTACATCAGGGCGTGTCAGCTTAATGTGGGAGGAAAGCCCGAAGTGATGCAGGTCATAGACGTTTACCACTTCGGTGAAACCACGAGCACGGGTATGGTGCTGACAAACCTAGAAACATGATCGGGCGAACTGGGATTCGAACCCATCATTATAGGTTTCTGGCGTGCCCAAGGGACGCAACTCTGCGAGCGAGCGAGTGAACAATACAATTAATAAGAATGTGCTACACATACTCAATAGAACCCGGGTGCATGACATGAAATCCTGTGGCTACTAATAGGCTATCTGCCCTTACCACCCCAAAACACCTCCGACAAACACTTCTGGATATAATCGCGTTTCAGACACTGTAGTTCTTCATAAGTAAAGTCAACAACCAAGACAATGGCAGGGCATACATGAAATATGTACAAATGAATCAAATCACTGCCATGGATGCGATGACATCAGGTGTTATTATCAATAATTCCCAAAGCATGCTATGTTTCTTTGTTGATTCATATATGAGCGTGCCGACTCCAGTCTAGACTGAACCACAGTCCCCGGGACATTTCTCTACAGTAGCCAAAGCTTACTCACGTATAATTGTGTTACTGTTTCGTATAGTCCTATCGGAAATCTGAAGTCGGAGTAGGAGATTAATTTCACAGAAACCAAGTGACTGATGACATTAATTATGAATGTCAAGACAACTAATCTTAATCTCACGTTGCTGACGTCAGTGGGCCATGCCAATGGCCGACATATTGGTTTCGTCCGAGGTTTTTTATAGTGTGTTTTTTTCAGGTTATATTTTTGAGTGAGTGAGTGAGTTTATCACTGTACATTATCGACACACATCATTAGCGCGGGGGTCACGGGTGGCCCAGTCGTCTAAGGTGCCGAGATTCGCTGTACAGAGTTGCGTCCCTTGGGCACGCCAGGAACCTATGATTGTGGGTTCGAATCCCGGTTCGACCCCATTATGTTTCTAGGTTTGTCAGCACTATATCCGTGCTCGTTGGTTTCACCGAAGTGGTAAACATCTGACACCTGCCTCACTTCGGGCTTTCCTCCCACATTAAGCTGACACGCAACGATATAAATTGAATACTGTTAAAAGAGGCGTTAAAACACAACTCACTCACACTCATAAGCGCGAATCTGGGATTAGATCATAGGTTTCTGGCACGTCAAGGAGACGTAACTCTGCACAATCTCGGCGACATAAGCGACTGGGCTAACTGTGACCCCATATGTTTTGTGAATGAAGTGAATAGCTTTGTTTGAGGACACATCGGACACGAATGGTGTGTGGGCAAATGTCTGTGTTGAAGACCAGTGTTTGGTGGGGGTATCGTGAAGACGTTAGAGGTTACATGACATTACCTGGATGTCTCGTGGACACATAAATGTCATGACGACACATGGTCTCGCGTTGACACAGTGATCTCATTATTAGGACGCTACCAGCAGATGATGCATGACGTCATGAAACAATTACGTCTTGAGAATTGTTTAACAGAACAGGTGTCTTGGCTAATGCGTGCTCCAGATCAAAATGACATACGAACTCTATCACCTAAATGACCAGAATAAGTATACAGTCATATTATCTAGATCACGCAGAGAAAAAACCCAAACCAAACGCGCACGCGCACACACACCCACCCAAGCACGCACGCAGGCGCGCACACACACGCACACAAATGCACATGCACACACGCGCGCGCACGCACACATATACACACATTTACAATTTAACGTCACATCGGCAATATTTCAGCCATATCCTGACGAGTTCGAAACAGCATCTCATTGCAGTGATCTATTTCAATGCATCTCCAACATACCACCATCCAGACATTCCATCACCATTCCTCCTCCCCATCAAATACCGCGATAGCGACTCGCACCTAAACACACACTAATCCCTCCCAACATAAGTAATGATTTTCCACTGAGCGCCCGGCTGAAAGCTGTTCACAACTGGTTCTCCGACCAGGAGGCGTGACGTAAATAAACGCTCCATCACAACATGGTTTTTCACTCGGCAAAAGATCAACTCCTTACAGCGTTGGCTCCCTTGGCTTAGCGACATCAAAGGGGGATGCAAGCAACTGTTATTAATTACAACATGAGAGAAACTTGTCACATGACGAGGAGCTCATGAGGAGCCCTGTTGTACAAGGTTCATTCGCCTTGGATGTGTGTGAATTCCTCTCGGCAGCCACAGGCATAGGCGGGGACAATTTAACGTAAAGAGACCATAATGACAAGACGTTATGTTTAGGTTCTCTGGCAGTGTGACCATTTCGTACAAAACCCCTCTGAGCTTTTAGCTTAAATGCCAGTTTATTTTCTTAAATGTTTTACGGTGGACCCAGTTGAATTCGCTGCGAAAAGCGTCCGTTAGAACTGGCATGCTCCAATGCTCGTGGTTCGAATACCACATTGGTTCTGTTTATAGGTTTCACCAAAAGTCGTACACCGGTATCTGAAACCGGCACCGTTTTGGGCTTTCCTCAACCATGTCGTCTAAAAGTACGCCAGACACCTATAATTGTGGGTTCGAATCCCGGTTCGCCACGATTATGTTTCTAGGTTTGTCAGCACTATACCCGTGCTCGGGTGCTCACCAAAGCGGTAAACGTCTGAGACCTGCATCACTTTGGGCTTTCCTCCCACATCAAGCTGACACGCCGAGATATGACTAGAATTTTGTTCAAAGTGTCGTTAAACCCAACTCACTCACCCACTCCTCAAATATGAAACTGACCCGTCGTGACTTTGAATACTGGTCAAAACACAATACATTCGCCTATTCATTTAACCAGTTTATCATAATTAGCTCATTGATGTCTTCGCCAACAAACAGTATACATCTTATACCATCATGCGATGGTCAGGTCATGGTTCCAGAGGCTGACGAGATCTCCATGAGCGAGGGGTTCGTTCCACAAAGCGACCGTAGCGCTTCAGCTACACGTACGTTAACGTAGTTCAGTTGCGACAGTCGTAGCCCTGCGATCGCTTTGTGGGACGGGTGATTGAATCATGTACAGTAGTTCACCTTCATCACAGTGTGCCAGCCGCACGTGGAGGGACAGCTGAAGATGATTCTGGTCGCACACGTTCACGTGTAGGGTCCCTACAGACCAGGGGTCATAATCGAGGAGAATCAAGAATCGAACACAACGGATCCAGGGACAGCAAAGGGACGCAATTCTACACAACAACGGAACCATCTGGCCATCCGTGAACCACTGACGCGCTGGTGCAATTGTCGTGGGTGATGGGAAAGATGGACGTAAACTGATACAATAAATGGGGGGATGGACGTAAACTGATACAATAAATGGGAAGGATAGACGTAAACTGATACAATAAATGGGAAGGATAGACGTAAACTGATACAATAAATGGGAAGGATAGACGTAAACTGATACAATAAATGGGGAGGATGGACGTAAACTGATACAATAAACGGGGAGGATGGACGTAAACTGATACAATAAATGGGAAGGATAGACGTAAACTGATACAATAAATGGGGAAGATGGACGTGAACTGATACAATGAATGGGAAAGATGGACGTAAACTGATACAATAAATTTGGAGGATGGACGTAAACTGATACAATGGACAGGGAAGATGGACGTAAACTGATACAATGGACAGGGAGGATGGACGTACACTGATACAATAAATGGGAAGGATGGACGTAAACTGATACAATGGACAAGGAAGATGGAAGTAAACTGATACAATAAATGGGAAGGATGGACGCAAACTGATACAATGGACAGGGACGATGGACGTAAACTGATAAAATAAAAGGGGAAGATGGACGCAAACTGATACAATAAATGGGAAGGATGGACGTAAACTGATACAATAAATTGGGAGGATGGACGTAAACTGATACAATAAATGGAGGGATGGACGTAAACTGATACAATAAATGGGGAAGATGGACGTGAACTGATACAATAAATGGGAAGGATGGACATAAACTGATACAATAAATGGGGAGGATGGACGTAAACTGATAAATGGATTCAGTAAGATTCGTGATAACACGACTATATTTATAATGGTAATGATGATGGTAATGATGATGATGATGATGATGATGAACGATGATGGTGATGAGGATGATGATGATCATCATTAACAAACATATGATTCTATATATGAGCGATCATTAGCTGTGGAGACGGCGATGCAAGATTTATTTCACACACTTTCTGGTAGACAACACATATTAACCTTGACCTTCTCAATCACAACATGGCAGAAAAAAACATATCACTTTACCTTGATTTTCGTAGCCATTTTAATCTTGCAAAAACATTGTGTATTTAGTGAATATATGACTTCGAAGGCACGTCAAACATCTTTCTTATTTTAACATAGCTGTGGATATTGTTCCAAGATCTTAACACAACGCACTTCTAATACACCACGTAGCAAGTGTTGATGAGTGTGAATCGTGATTTGAAAAAAACATTAACAAAAGAGGTTATGTTTGATCTCAGATTACAGACAAAGAAACACGAGAATGGTAAAATTTCGCTAGTCAAGTTTGACAAATAAACTATTTTTTGTGATATTTTCGCACTTTTCCACCAAAAATAACCACTGTTTCTATTTCAGGTTAATACCGCGACGGAAATCCATTTTCTAATTGCATTAACACATGGATAGTGTTGACATGAGGCAATTGGTGTCAATATCGGTGTTACAAAACATATCAACTGGCGTTTTTCGCCAGTTGACGATCATGGCTATGTTTGTTTTCAGATCACTGCATTGTAAGGCGACCTCATGCAACAGCAGCAGAACGTTCTATTGTAAGCCAATGGGCGTGATGCGGGAGCCTGATCATGACTCACAGACTTCGTTGTCCTGTGTGCAGAACATACTGTAAAGTCCTTAGCTTTGAAATTCGGAGATTCGGCTGGGTGTGCAGGTTTTACAAGCTTGCTCCCAACTAAAGGCTTGTCGGCCTGATTTGAATAGTGATGACGACTTGACAGCTCCACTTGGTGCAGTCTTTGTGTAGATCTACAGTGTATATGCTTGTGGATGCAATTCGTGTGCGCAGAGCGTGATTGATGTCACTGGGTGCACGGTGCACGGTGCATGTCATGCACGTGTTAGCTGTGACGTCATTACAGATGAAGATGACATTTGTAGGCGGTTATCAGTCGCTTTGTCCTGCGCCATGACTGTGCAATTTAGTTATTTTACTAAAAGCCTAGGCAAGTCTAGATCAAACTTAACCATGTCTAGTCCTTGATTCCACATCAGAAGAGGAAAGGTTCTTTTTAAAAAAAAGAAAAACATACAATTATTTTAAAGAAATGTTTTATAGACTAAGTGTTAGTCTATCGGTCGCTTAGTCCTGTGCTATGGCTGGAATTTATATATATTACTAACAGCCTATGCAAGTCTAGATAAAACTAAACCAAGTGTAGTTTTCTTTCATTCCACAGAAGAAGAAATGTTCCTTTAAAGAAAAAGCAAACACAATTATTTTAAATTAATGTTTTGATAGACAAAGTGTTGGTCTATCCGTCACTTTGCTTCATTCTTAATAAAAAACTATTTTGTGGCTATGCCAAAGAAAGACAACTACTGTACGTCATTGATCAAATATTGCTGCTGCCCACAACGGGAGTGAGCGAATATTGTTTTACGCCTCTTTAGCAATGTTCTAACGATATAACCTCAGGGAACACCAGAAATAGTTTCACAAGTGGTACCCATGGGGTGACGAGCAAACACTTTAACCACAAGGCCACCACCCAGGTCAGAGTGAGTGAGTGAGTGAGTTTGGTTTTACGCCGCTTTTAGCAATATTCCAGTAAATATCACGGCGGGGGACACCAGAAATGGGCTTCACACATTGTACCTATGTCGGGATTCGAACCCGGGTCTTCGGCGTGACGAGCGAACGCTTTAACCACTAGGCTACCCGACCGCCCCCACCCAGGTCAGAAGACAGGGACGATGTTGTTTCATAATGATATCCTTCAGAGACGTAATTTAACATTGATTTAAACAAAATACCAGGTTTATCAAGGCGCGAACACCAATGTCCGTCACACATTGTACCCATGAAGGGATTCGAACCGGGTCTTTGGAGGGACCAAAACAGGAACCAAACCCCTATTTTACTGAACATATATCACATATGGCTCGCGATGTAGGAACAAAATAATATGCCCTTTATTGTATGCATTTTTCCACAGAATAAAATTATTATTATTTTTTTAAATTTCATTCATTCATTCATTCATCATCGCAGGTATCCAGGTGCTAGTATATATGCTCAAATACGGTTCTATTTGTTACCCAACCAGTGGATCCGTTTGCATTCCAGTTATCATTCTCAACTCCCTGGGGAGTATACAAACCAAGCTGGCTAGAGGCTAAGCCTATGATAACCTGCGGAGTAACGATCAGTCATAAGGCTGCGAACACTTAGTGGATCTGGACCTAGCCATGTCACTTAAAGAAGATCCTATCTGTACTATAGATTGTCTTTAGGATGTAATGAAGCTTATTTTGGTTTTTTATAACAGAAATCCCTCCTATTACATTTTATTTGAGTGATAACACTTTGCCTGTCATAGCAAACGATTTGCAATTATTGATATCCGACGTGAAAGTCGCATTTTCGCCGACTTGAGTTCGTAAAAAGCGATTACAACACGCGCTGCCAGTCACGTGACAATACTATTATCTGTGTTTGCACAACTGTCTATTTCCTCGCAGCTGTGGCGTTCTTAAAACAGATGGACGTGTCTGGTTATTAAATCACTTTTATTGATCCAAGCGTCCATCTAGAGCGTCTTAAGACTACTTATGGGGTAGTATATCATTGTACGCACCCTTATGCGTTGGGTCGATTAAGGGCTTACAGGTAGTCGTATGTATTGCGTTGATCAGCGGGATATTCCGAGATGAGTTTTAAGAAGCATTGTGTGTGAAAACTTTAATAACATTAGTGGTAAGAAAATTCGATAAATGGCGATTTTGATTGTTTACGATTTTAACATTATCGGTCTATTACTAGACTGACATCTGGTCTTAAATGATAATTTTTTGTTTTGTTTTGTTAATATTATTAATATATGATAGTCAGTGAGTGAGTGAGTAGTTTTGTGCCAATTTGAGCAATATTCCAGCAATATTACGGTGGGGGACACAAGAAATGGGCTTCACACATTGTACCCATGTAGGAATCGAACCCGGGATTTCGGCGTGACGAGCGAACACTTTAACCACTAGATCACTCACTCACTCTTCCAGTGACGTGTACACAAAGATATTACCATTTAACAATGATTAATGAAACGGAACATTAACTTATCTGGTCGTTTTCGGAGGAATAGGTGATGTCCAGATAATAGGGGTTGATAAGAGGGGGTGGGGTGGGGGGCTTGTTACCCTTATAGACAGGTCTTTACAATAATTACTCGTTAATCCGGACATTAGCTAATCCGGGCGACACGCTGAAACACACAACTGAAGAGCTTAGAGCGAAAAGGGGCCAATTTGGCCCTTTTTACATATTATTGCATAAAAAAACATCTATGAGTTCTTGTCTACCTGTAGAACAAATATTGTATGTTTTCATTGATGTGTTTTTGAAATATGGCTACTTAAAATTCTATAAAAGGGCCAAAGTCAAGTTTCAAAAGGGCCAAAGTCACTTTGTTAGAGTTTGGCCCTTTTAGCTCTCATTTCCGTGCATGGTTGAGACTGGTTGTCTGAGAGAGATTTTGAAAGTTTGGAACCTAATTATCATATTTCAACTATTTCAACAAAGTTGACATTAGTTTAAATCATTTAAAAGTTCTTCAATAACATGTGTTTGTACTTTTAGTAGTAGTTTATCAATCTCACATATTAAATCCCATGCAAATGCCTGAGGGTAAAAAAGGGCCAAAATACAGACATTGGCCCATTCCACCCTTACACAAATTAAAAACATTAGTTTTTTTCCTTTTTTGATTGTTTTTTATAACAACATTTATATTTTTGCTGTCAGAATGCGTTAATGTCTAGGAATTCATCGGTGAAAAAAAGTGTATAAACATGCATAATATTATGTGTTTTCATCACTTTTCTCAAAACAGACTCCACATGACATTGGCTCTTATGGCTCTAAGCTCTTCAACTGTCCGGTTTGACGGGGTTTCATTGTGTCCATTTCAAACCAAAAAACGCATTTATCGAAACAACAAGGTCCTACTATGTATACACCTTGGTTACTCTCCAACATTCCACCTGAAACAAGGTGAAAGCGACAGCTTCTTTTGTGCATCGGCATTTCAATAAAACATTCTTAAGTACCACAACAGCTGCCTTATGAGGAGATGTATTGAACAGAAGTTATGTCCTTATCAATCAAGGCGTCGCGACAGCTGTTCAGAAATGTACATGATCAATAAGAGCTATGTGAATACAAACTCAGTGTGATTGACATCATTCTATCAAACTCACCCGCGACAAAGCTGCACATAATACGTAAAAAAATAAACAACAAGCAAAGAATTTATTCAAATCTGAACACACACAATCTCTTTTTGTAATAACCGCATGTTAAATATCGTCTAATGTTAAAACTCCGTTTGTTGAATAATACAAACGGTTTCATTGTATTCATGTCCTCTCTTGTATTTCTGTCAGGTATTTCTGCCGAAGTACACAACACATGTATGTGTATAAAATATTGTTTATTAAAACGTGGGCAAAATGCTAAAGAATATTGAATGATTTTAATGCGACATTGAATCCAAAACAATAATCCAATGTCTACAAAGTTGATGAAAAATAAAAAAATTGTAACACGCGAATGCGGCCAAATCGTTACAATTGATTCTTTATGCTCCAAAAATAAATTTAATAAACATGTGGGAGCACAGCGTCACAATACAAAATGTAACAAACGGAGAAAAGCGTTACAATGCAACATGTAACAAAAACCAGTTGTGTTGCTGCAGGTAACGGGAGCACGGAGCATAGTCAACAGTCAATATTCATACACCTGAACGTGATCAGGAGTCATTAACACACTCCTCTCCCCCCCCCCCCCCCCCCCCCCCCCCCCCCCCGGTTTGTGTCACACTCCGGACCACGTGGAGTGAGCCTCACAACCAAGACGTGATGTAGTTGTGTCGAACCAATCTCACAGCACAGAAAAGCACTGAGGTAATCCCGCGTCGTAGTTTCCACTGCGTTTCGTTGTAAATATTGTGTTCAGTTTTACCTTTGTGAGTTGACGTCGCTGTCGGCATGACGTTACGGATCGGGGCAATTCAACCGGTAAGTGATACACGTATAAATACTTATATTGCAAGAAGATACATCCATCTATCTATCTATCTATAGAGAAAGTGAGAGAGAGGGAGAGAGAGAGGGAGAGAGAGAGAGAGAGAGAGAGAGGGCGAAAGAGAGAGAGAAATAAACGTATAAGTAATTATACTGCAAGAAGATACATCCATCTATCTGTCCATAGAGAAAGAGAGAGGGAGAGAGAGAGAGAAAGAGAGAAAGAAAAAAGAGAGAGAAAAAGGAGAGGGAGAAAAAGAGAGAGAGAAAGAGAGAGAGAAGAGAGAGAGAGGGAGGGAGAGAGAGAGAGAGAGATCATGTTATGAAGCATCAGTGAGTGAGTATTGTTTTACGTATCATTTCAGCAATATCACAGCGGGGAATATCGTAAATGGACTTAACACATTGTACCCACGTTGGGAATAGAACCCGGGTCCTTCGAGCGGACGCTTTAACCACACGGCTACCCTACCGCCCCTAATGCTATCAATAAGGCGCTATAGTCTTATCAAGGATATTTACCTAATACCATCCTCAAGTCGCTGTCGGCATGACGTTACGGAGCGAGGCCATTCAACCGGTAAGTGATAAACGTATAAGTAATTATATTGCAAGAAGATACATCCTTCTATCTATCTATAGAGAAAGAGAGAGAGAGAGAGAGAAGAGAGAGAGGGAGGGAGAGAGAGAAGATAGAGAGAGAGAGGTGGAGAGAGAGAGGGAGAGAGAGAGAAGAGAGAGAGAGGTGGAGAGACAGAGAGAGAGAAGAGAGAGAGAAGAGAGAGAGAGAGAGAGAGAGAGATATCATGCTATGAAGCATCAGTGAGTGAGTATTGTTTTACGTATCATTCCAGCAATATCACAGCGGGGAATATCATAAGTGGGCTGAACACATTGTACCCACGTTGGGAATAGAACTCGGGGCCTTCGAGCGAACGCTTTAACCACACGGCTACCCCACCGCCACTAATGCTATCAATAAGGCGCTATAGTCTTATCAAGGACCTTTACCTAATACCATCCTCAAGCGGCTGGAGGCAGAAATACAAAGTCAGCAGAGATGCAAAGGGAACCATATGTAACAACGGACGGCATCGTCGACAGCTTCTCCTACGATAACCACACTGATATGAAGCTCTCGCAGACGTCTGGCGTGTAAGGAACACTTGTCTCTACCTGCGGAGAAGGGCATTTAGGATACCGAATTTCCTTGAAGCAGCCAGTGTCTCGTGCCAGATAGCCTTCCTTACAGACCCCCAGCGCATAAATTAAATAAAACAATCACACCATTCCATTCCATTCTCACTCAATCTCTAGATTCAGATCTAGGTTCATATTAAGCGACATTATGATTACTTTAATACTCGTGGATTCCCTTGTATAATCATTTTTATTTAACCTCATTTATTGGTTATCCCGGGGACTATATTTTCGTCTCAGTGCACGTGGTCACGTGATACGGCTGGGCGCTGGGAGCTATCGCATCAAGACTACATAACCAGACAAAACATTTGTGTAACATTCATGGTTCTCGAGACTGTATATATTAATAAAAGAGTAAATAATAAGAGTTATGTTTTTAAAGTTATTCATGGTTATACAAAACTGTATCATTATTGCTGATATGGATAATACGAAGTACCGGTTATGACGAATTGTTTGTTTGTTTGTTGTTTAACGCCGCACCCAGCAATATTCCAGCTGTATGACGGCAGCTGGAAAAAACCGATTCTAGATCAGACAATCAGTGATTGACATCATGAGCAAATGATCCACGCAATTGGGATCGATGACATGCATCAACCAAGTCAGCGAGCCTGACCACCCGATCCCGTAAGTCGCCTCTTACGACAAGCATTTCGCCTTTTACGACAAGCATGGGTTGCTGAAGAATTATTCTACCCCGGATCTTCACGGGCCGGTTATGACGAATAGTCAATGAGTATTGTTTTACGCCGCTTTTGGCAATATTCCAGGAACATCACGACGGGGGACATCGGAAATGGGCTTCACACACTGTACCCATGAAGTGTTTCGAACCCGGGTCTTCGGCGTGACAAGCGAACGCTTAAACCACTAGGCTACCACTCCGTCTCGTTACAACGAATAAATACACAAGGTCCCTCAAAGGTATCATGGCACTGAAGTTATAAATAAATAAATAAATAAATAAATAAATGAATGAATGAATGAATGAATGAATGAATGAATGAATGAATGAATGAATGAATGAATGAATGAATGAATGAATGAATGAATGAATGAATAAATAAATAAATAAATAAATAAATATGATGCGCCTAATCCATACCCTAAAGCATGCTCAAAGTGCTACATTATTACGCCGGTCAATGTATCAGTGTGCGCTCGATTTTCATTCTCAGCTCCCTGGGGAGTACACAACCCAAGTTGCCTGTAAGGCGCCAAAAGGTTAACAGTTACATTACCATCCCATCCGACCGGGTACCCACTCACTGCCGGGTGAACAGAGGCACATTTCGAACAAGGTCATTTGCTCAAGGACACACATGTGGTACATGTGCTTCAGTGTGGGGCAGGACCGAAGCCCTAGAAACCGAACCACAGACTCTCAGGAGCCAAGCTGGCAAACACGGTCACGTTCAACTAGTGTTTAACGTGAGAAGTGCACATGCTCTTACCGCCTCTGAGTGCCGTGACGAGTTTCATGTTTATGAGACAGGCTTCGCGCTGAATCTATATATGATATATATGACATTTTGTGACCAGCACTTATACGAACAGGTATTTGAGCCAACTTCTCGATGTATGTAGGTTTTTTTCATCAAGAGGCCTCTGGGTGGTGTATTTATAGCAGGGCGAGCTGAGTGACATTTGGTCTCATGTTGGCGTTGGCACAGATTCGATCTCCCAGAAAGGCAACGCCTGGCTCACGTATGGGCCCTGCTTGACATTTAACGTGAGGTTTAATTTCATTGGAACCATTTCAAGTCAGCGGTTAAAGGATTGACGAAAAAAGTGAGCTTCTCGTGAAAACGATTACGTGTTAAACTGTTACGGTAAGTGGTAACGTTCTTGTACTTACCCTCCCACGCGTAGCAGGTACGGAACACGCGGAGGGCTTGTTGTGGCGTGAATGGCGTGAGTGCGTGACTGAGTTGGGTTTAAGTTGGGTTTAAGTTATATCTCGGCGTGTCAACTTTGTATGGACAAAAGTCCAATGCACGCAGACGTTTGCGACTGTCGTGAAATCCAGAAGCATGAAAATGGTGCTGACAAACCGAGATTCATAATCAGGGGAAACTGGGATTCGAACCCAGTGAGCACTAACAGTTAGGACACCAGTACCCCCTACTCCGCTTCCCCCACCCTCCTTAATACGTAATAGTAGCAGCAGCAGCAGTAGTAGTAGTAGTAGTAGTAGTAGTAGCCGTGGGATTAGTAGTAGTTGCAGTAGTAGTAAAAGGTAGTAGTAACAGCAGTAGTAGTAGTAGTAGTAGCCGTTGTACTAGTAGTGGAAGTAGAAGTAGAAACAGTAGTAATAGAAGTAGTAGTAGTAGAAGTAATAGTAGTAGTAGAAGTAGTAGTAGTAGTAGTAAGTAATAGTAGTAGTAGTTGTTGAAGTAGTAGTTGCAATAGCAATAGTAGTAGTAGTAGTAGTAGTAGCCGTGGGATTAGTAGTAGTTGCAGTAGTAGTAAAAGGTAGTAGTAACAGCAGTAGTAGTAGTAGTAGTAGCCGTTGTACTAGTAGAGGAAGTAGAAGTAGAAACAGTAGTAATAGAAGTAGTAGTAGAAGTAATAGTAGTAGTAGAAGTAGTAGTAGTAGTAGTAAGTAATAGTAGTAGTAGTTGTTGAAGTAGTAGTTGCAATAGCAATAGTAGTAGTAGTAGTAGTAGTAGCCGTGGGATTAGTAGTAGTTGCAGTAGTAGTAAAAGGTAGTAGTAACAGCAGTAGTAGTAGTAGTAGTAGCCGTTGTACTAGTAGTGGAAGTAGAAGTAGAAACAGTAGTAATAGAAGTAGTAGTAGTAGTAGTAGAAGTAATAGTAGTAGTAGAAGTAGTAGTAGTAAGTAATAGTAGTAGTAGTTGTTGAAGTAGTAGTGGCAATAGCAGTAGTAGTAGTAGTAGTAGTAGTAGCAGCAGCAGTAGTAGTAGTAGCAGCAGTAGTAGAAGCAGTAGTAGAAGCAGTGGTAGTAGTAGTAGTAGTAGTTGCAGCAGCAGTAGTAGTAGTAGCAGCAGCAGTAGCAGTAGTAGTAGTAGTAGTAGTTGCAGCAGCAGTAGTAGTAGTAGTATTAGTATTAGTAGTAGTAGTAGTAGTTCTACTAGATGTTACATAGTTGGTAGAAATTGAAGCATTACTGACAACAGAAATACTTGGATGATTGATTTACCTTGATCATAATTTTAATTCTCGATCAACAATTATATCACAACGTGTCAGTTCAATATTCGAAACCCGAATAATAGTGAGTAGTTGTTACAATAGTCGGAGTAGTAGTTGTAGGCGTCGTCATGGTGGTATCGGCAGAGAAAGTAGTACACAGAAGCAGCAGACGTTGTAGTAATTATAGTAGTTGTAGACACACAATTATTGCGCCAAACATAAGATTTTTTAACTTATTGCTTTAAAGAAGACGTGCATCGCGAAGAGCTGTGCCGCCTAAAATAATACAACCTTCAATAACACGAGATTAATACCACAACAATATTACCATTAGCTGGAAACCACATTTACATACAAATAAAGATAATTTGACCCATGTAAAGATCAGTAAACACAGTGAAAATATGCGATGAAGCTAGACAGAGTTATCTGCCCTTGCATCAGACAATTGCAGTCAGCTTTCATTATCCATTTGAGTGTGATTTCAAAAGAAGATATATCAGGTATCATTTATGAACAATTATTTTGTCATTTATGAGATCAACGTTAATGGTATATCGATATGTGATAAGACTTGGTGTTTTTAGCGGCCTCATTTTGACGCACAACCTTCCTTGTCGCTGGGACATTCTCACAAGCACGCCACTCACAAAGAAATCCAACGGAATATTCACACTACATTTTTACGGTGCCGCATTTCACCTCATCCGTTTCAGGCAGTAAACATGTCATAATGACGCTGTCACGTGACCGAGATGAAATATACTCGCTGGGCGTTTCCCCAAACAGAACACGATAATAAAACTAAGTCTTACATTCCAACACGAAAGGACCTTCTCAAGGTGAAGTAACCAATTAGAACACGACTTCGTTCTATATAGAACATAACATAAAAACATTTAACACCTTCCAAACCCATAAATTATTTTAAATAATTGTTAAAATCTAAATAAATACATATCGACCCGAAGTCGACTGATGCATTATTTTAAAGGCAACAAATATTAGGCACATGAATACAAACACGGAACTACTTTATGTCCTATTGAACAGAGATAAGTAAGTAAATAGACCATCGCATATGAAAACAAATAGTCCTTCGGTTATTTCCAGTGTGGCTCTCCCCGTCAAATTTACAGAGGTTTGAAATTCGTCTTTTGTACTCAACAAAAACAAAAACGAAATATGAGTTTTGTTTAATCCCACCTAGAAAGCATTAAAATCTTTACCTTCCATTGTTCCTGCTGTAGTTATTTACACGTCCTCTGTCCAGGTGAGTCTTTTTAACACATTCTATCCAGGTAAACGATGTCCTTGTGTTACCTTGGTTGTCGGGAGCCACGCCGTCTAAATGGCCGTCCTTGCACCATAAATATGACTTGTCATCTACTCTTGATAAAAGAGCGCTCCACCACTTAGCCTCGTTGTAATAAACTTCGTTGACGACTGGGGTAAGATGGCGTGTCTATTAAAGCGTACCCTGAAGACATGGGTACACGCGGAATTGTGGGGGATGAACGCTTGATTAAATTACAGATTAAACAGAGGAGGTGTGTGTCACATTCTTGATAAACGTGTGATACCACATCACTTACTTGTTGTTAATTTGGGTTGTTGAGTGGGGAACTGTCTTAAAGGGGCCGTTCGGGCAGGATGGGACTGTGTTCTATAGTCCGAGTTCGTCCCTTAATTGTCAGGATCCGCTGGGTTCGAATCTCACATCGATCTTTGATCTGGATTTTTCCGGATCAAGGGTAGCGCATTCGTCTATAGCGTTGAAATTTGCTATTTATAGTTGCGTCCCTTAGCCGGGACAGGATCCGATGCTGTATCATTGCTTTAATATGTTGCCGTGATGTTGATGTAATACCTTTGTAATGTTGCCGTGACGTTGCAGATATGTTGCCGTAATGTTGATGTGATGTTGCAGGTATGTTGTCGTGATGCTGTCGTGATGTTGCTGTAACGTTGCCGTGATGTTGCCATGATGTTGCTGTAGTGTTATTATAATGTTGCTGGAATCTGTTCAATTTATACCCGCATACACTCACTGAACCATTTATTGTATTTGATTTAGTACGACCTTTGATATTTACACAGCAATACAGATTTTTCGTCGACGGTTGAAATATCAATACGCTTCTACGACCAAGGTTTGGATTCGAACTCGGATTCTGTTACAACAAACAGAGACAACAGGGCTCTACGATCTGTTGACATACAGGAAAAGAGTAAAAGGAACAATTGTTTACCCAATTATGATTTTATCATGATAAGCATTTTTATACATATCACATTGGTCATGTTGGTATATTCTTTAAATCAATACCTTAGTCTATTCGGTAAGTTTGTTTGTTTGTTGCTCAGCAATATTCCAGCTATATGACGGCGGTCTGTAAATAGTCGAGTCTGGACCAGACAACCCAGTGATTGACATCATGAGCATCGATCATCGTAATTGGGATACGATGACATGCATCAACCAAGTCAGCGAGCCTGACCACCCGATCCCGTTAGTCGCCTCTTACGACAAGCAATAGTCGCCTTTTACGGCAAGCATGGGTTGCTGAAGACCTATTCTACCCCGGATCTTCACGGATTGGATTCGGTGAATACTTGATCCGTGTGAAATAAACAAGCAGAGAGATAATACCTCTTAAACCGGTGGTGGATAGTGTGAGAGACATTTGGAACAAGTGAGCTGGGTTTATCGACGCCCCTGATATTTTTCTAGCAACGACGGGGAGAAAGAGACTGCACTTCGCCAGCTGTACCATACAAGGAATCGAACCTAGGCATCGGCGTGCCGAGCGAACGCTTAATACACCGCCATTATTCCACATGTTTGTTTGTTGTTTTACGCCGCACTCAGCAATATTCCAACTCTATGACAGCGGTCTGTAAATAATCGAGTCTGGACCAGACAATCCAGTGATTGACATCATGAGCATCGATCATCGCAATTGGGATACGATGACATGCATCAACCAAGTCAGAGAGCCTGACCACCCGATCCCGTTAGTCGCCTCTTATGACAAGCATAGTCGCCTTTTACGGCAAGCATGGATTGCTGAAGACCTATTCTACCCGGATCTAGGGCTTGAGTGACATTTCTATGTATTTTAATTTAAGCGTGATGAAAGGTGCACTCCCTAAATGCTATATCGCTCTGGTGTAATGTCAAAATGGTTATCATGGAAAAGTATCTCTACAGCGAAACACCTACAATCCGGAAATTCAGAGAAATAATCCAGATTAACGCATCTTGGGTCAAGAGCAACATTGTCCTGTACAATTCACACCTCTAATCCTCCGGAAGGTGAGGTCGGCGTCCGGATTAAAAAGGTTAGTTCTCTACACATATACAGGAAACACTCTAAAAAGAATTACTGAGATAAACATCAAGGGTTTTTTAAACCGATATCTAGGCGTATCCTGGCTTTATCAGGAAGATCCGCGTGTAAACTCAGGGCTGCAGCTGGTAGGGTTTCTCTGTTTTCAATCGGTTGATTATGGTTTTTGTGGCCAGATCCAGTTCAGATCCAGACTATTTTGATAATTTAGGTCAATTTACAGAATACTTCACAGTTTACCAGGTTAACTTAGAAACAGTCTGGTATTTTTTTTTAAACCTTGTTAACAGGATCACTAGAAAACAAAATAACGGGGTAATTTGTTGTGTTTAACAGAATAACGGGGTAATTTATTGTGGTTAACAGAATAACGGGGTAATTTTGGGGGGATAACAGAATAACGGGGTAATTTGTTGTGGTTAACGGCATAGCGGGGTAATTTCTTGTGGTTAACGAAATAGCGGGGTAATTTCTTGTGGTTAACGGCATAGCGGGGTAATTTCTTGTGGTTAACGGCATAGCGGGGTAATTTCTTGTGGTTAACGGAATAGCGGGGTAATTTCTTGTGGTTAACAGAATAGCGGGGTAATTTCTTGTGGTTAACGGCATAGCGGGGAAATTTGTTGTGGTTAACGGAATAGCGGGGTAATTTGTTGTGGTTAACGGCATAGCGGGGTAATTTCTTGTGGTTAACGGAATAGCGGGGTAATTTCTTGTGGTTAACGGAATAGCGGGGTAATTTGTTGTGGTTAACGGAATAGCGGGGTAATTTCTTGTGGTTAACGGAATAACGGGGTAATTTGTTGTGGTTAACAGAACAACGGGGTTATTTGTTGTGGTTAACAGAACAACGGGGTAATTTGTTGTGGTTAACAAAATGTTAATGAAAATTATATGAAACACAGTGATGACACAATGTGTTCGTGAAAAGGGTAAGCCTGTCCTGCTCTACAGGCAGAACCCGCCACTCAGACAATTATAATACTAAGGAAGTAAGGGACAGTGAGTCCACGTGAAGGTCATAGCATGGAATAGCATTGCACATCATGTTGACAAGTGCCATATTTTGTAAATTCCTCTGAAAGTCTGTCATAAAATTCCTGGAATACTTAATCAGGGCTTTTTATGGTAAAACATTGATTCAAAAGCTTAGTCTACCAAATGTGTCTTTCCGTGAATTCTGAATACAACGCACATGCTGTAAAATACCCAAGCAACCGAGAAATGTCGACGCCATATGCTCAAGCTCATGATATATATCGACATGAAGTGGAAATTCATGATTGGAAAATCGAAATCGCCCTTCATGTCGTACAGCCCTACGCAGAGGCTGCCATAGTCTGTCTTACCGACCCTGGTACAAATATATATCAAATACAGCCCATGCAAGTCTATAACGTTTGGCAAGTCTAGATTACTGCAGTATCGGGAAATGAAGAGAGTCACTGGGCTCCCTTTTATTATTTTGTTAGAAAGATAACTGAACAACTGTTTTTTTCTGTACGATATGTTCATTTCAGAGACTAGATGTTTGTCTAAGGTTGCCATGGTTTCAATTTCTTTGCATAGATAAGACACTCAATATGCTTTCTCAGCGAATGGATAAGGTGAAGATACACATTTATCTGGAAATTGTTTGAAGGAAATGAGTTCGTCTGTATATTTGCTACTCAAAACAGGTTGAATAGCACCCAGAATTGGAAGGCTGTGTATTGCAATACCTACCGGCTATGATAGATTAACTGTAGTCCTATGAAACACAAATTGAGCGCTCTTTAACTCTTTTTGAGCAGTATATCTAAAACTGAGGTTTATCCTTTGGTAACGTGTCCTTGACTTCACTAATACAATAAAGGAAAGTAAAAGAAACATCTATTCGTATGCACAGAAAAACAGATTGGCAAAGACAGGGACACGGTTGATATCAATGGGATACATTCAGACATTTTTACATACAGACGTTTAACAATGTGATGAAACAAACCGCAGTTCATAATCGATGTAATTTCGGCATTCGAACCCTTGATCAACGAAGAATGGCACTCTAACAGCAAATCGAGATCAACCATACGATATAAGTATTGCATAACCAAATAACTCATTACGTGAGTTTGTAAGGCAAATGGTCACATTCCTTTTCAATATAAAAAAAATATTCAGCTGAGTATAACAAAAATGGGTTATAAAAAAAGTATTTTGCTTCACCGCTTGCCTAGGAAGACCATCTGAGGTTCTATTTCTGAAACGGATTCTTTGAGCAGAAAAAATACAGAAGTCTTCTTCATCTATCACAAGTGTGGGGATGCTTTCCTCGGCTTAGCAACATTGCCGCAAAGTAAGTGCAACATTCAACACAGTCTTTCCAGTTCCAAGATGACATGCAATTACAGCAGCCCTCCATGCAATCAGACATCCCACAGACATCCCTTGCACGACCCGACCCCTTCCCTCCCCCAGGGTGCCTACCCCCCTCTCTGCATGTCCTCGCTCTCTCACACGAGGGCTAATTTTCACGTGCGCCTGTCGACGGGGCAACGTCATCCCATGAGATTCTCAACATAGCTGAGTGAATATTTGTGGAAACTCTGGGATGATAGAGGCGGGTTAGCCAATGGCATCACCATCGACTCTCGAACCGGATTATCCCGAAATGTTTAGGAAGTGAGAGAATGCTAAATGTAAATATTCGAAATATGACAAAACAAACCAGCAGTTGACACAGCATGTGCACCGATCTCCACCATTGCTGTCTGCTGACACCAGTGCCACGAAATGTCCACCCGATCACCATTTTAAGTTCAGTCGGTTCTACGTCACTAACAACTGACGTCATGTTCTGTCTAGGATTCCCAAATCGGTTTACAAAATAATGCCCATGTCGAAATTACCAGTGTCACAGAATCAAACTAAGAGAATCTTCAGGCAAGTGCTCAAATGTTCTTATCAAATACATGTTACTAGTTGCTTTTAAATACTTGTTTTGTCAAAAGCTGGGAAAATGGTGTTTTTTTATGATTGTCTGTATTTCCAAATACTAAGTCATACGAATCGTCCAACAAGTCACCATACCGCCTATTACACCACTCGTCACACATCTCGCCACACCGGTCGTCACACATCTCACCACACCGGTCGTCACACAACTCGTCACACCACTCGTCACACATCTCGCCACACCGGTCGTCACACATCTCCCCACACCGGTCGTCACACAACTCGTCATACCACTCGTCACACATCTCGCAACACCGGTCGTCACACAACTCGTCACATCGATCTTCCTACAACACGCCAAAAAGGTCATGGCACAACTCGTCACAGCAATCGTCACACAACTCCCCACACCAGTCGTCGCAAAACTCGTCACAACAATCGTCACACAACTCGTCACCCTGCTTGCCACCTTGGTCGTGGCACAACTTGTCACACCGCTTGTCACACCCGTCGTCCCACAACTCGTCACTGCTTGCCACACAACTCGCACCACAACGGGTTCAGTCCTTGGATAATGTAGAGGAAGTCCTTTTAAAATCTCCCTGATGCTCTATAACGAGCTGCAAATACCTCGTAATTTTAAAATGTGCGAAGAGAATTCTTGGTGTCCCCTGTCGTAGTATTGTTGAATGGTTTCTAAAAGCGGCGCAAAACATTACTCATTCGCAGCAATTGACTCTTGCATCTTTAACCAACCTTTTTAAGTCCCCATCAAGCAGACTACACAGACTATGTTTAAACATATACTTCTTCTCGCCTCTCAACAGTTATCTTTGGCCAGAACAAAAAAAAACACGTAACCATTTCCAAGCTGTGAAATTGAATCCCGCTGGCAGGAAAAAAAGGTGTAATGTTTGATTCTCCAAGAGATGAGCTGTTAGTCTGGGCACGCTGAATATTCCCTGGCGATGTGGCCAGAGAAGAGGAGACAGACAGGGATGCTATCAAATGGCAATGGTGAAAACCACAAGGCTGTGGTTACCTGCATATCTGGACGAGGTTCAAATTATCAGTGAGACATGCCGCGAATGCAGGAGTGAGTGTGTTAGGTTTAACGCCGCTTTTAACAGTATTCCAGTTATATCACGGCGGGTCAGCTTAATTAGGGAGGAAAGCCCGAAGTGATGCAGGTCTCAGACGTTTACCACTTCGGTGAAACCTACGAGCACGGGTATGGTGCTGACAAACCTAGAAAAATAATCGGGGCGAACCGGGATTCGAACCCATAATCATAGGTTCTGGCGTGCCCCGTGAATGCAGAAGAAGACACGTTAGTTTCAGCATCACTTGTGTTTTCAGAATAAATAATTGTGGTCGTTTTCTGTAGAAATATATTTATAAGACACATCTGGTTGAAGTACTACAAACATCGTTTTGTTTTCATTGGCTCGTTTACTTATAAAACATTGTATTCATTTCTAATGTATTGATGCAGAAAACAGTTCTGGATCTGTAAAATCGGATTCAGTAGTCCATATATTTAATCAATACAACATGAATTTGGTTTTATGTCTGACTTCCATTTATATGATAATGAAAGCACCAGTAACATCGGCAATAATCCCAAAATGAGTAAACGATACTTTTCAAGTTACAAAGTCATATAAATGTCATCACTTGCAAATATTTGACATAACAGCTGTTCAACTTCGGATGTAAATGGCATCTTCCAGATGATAAAAAATGACTTTTTTCCTAGTTTCTCTGTCCCTTTCGTATTGAATTTCATGCTCGCTCGTCTCCCCATCACGCCCCTTTGCATCCCGTCTCCCCCAGTCAACAACTGCACCTCACCGCCTGGTACACGCCGTCCCGCCCTAGCCGTGACGTCGACGGGCACGCCAGCTGCAATCTGTTGAGGTATTACAGGGGTTTATTTTTTCTGCATGCGTCTTAACACATCAAGAAATACGCGCCGTGTGTAACGAGGATTTAGTTGTGCAACAGCTGCACACGACAGCGCCAAACCTACAAGCCGGATCTACTTTCAACTTAACCTTGACCTTTCCAAAATGGCGGCTAGAATGAACCGAAACAGCTCCCCATCACAATCCATCGCCATCGTTAAAACATTTCTTATTTTCTGCACGTCCGTCCCTCTCCCGGGATTACCTTCTGTTCATGGCCTCAGTGCGGACTTCATTTTAGAAAAAAAACGCAGTCATTTTTCTTGAAGTCATAGCTGACGCGGCATTGTGGCGGTTACGAGCCCAGCGCTTCAAATGTTGACAAATCAGGTGTTAACCGCTCAGTCCCCTCGATTTACGGCCGTGGACAAATTGCCAAATGTTTACGTATTAACTGTTCGTGGTTTTTCTTCTGCCTGGCGTGGTATCAGAATAAAGTGATGCATGTGTCCAGTCTATGAGCTGGCTGGCCGTGTTTGCCTGTGATCGCGGTGTTGTAACGGTGTCACTTCTGTTGCCCTGCCTACAAAGATGCATGCGAGGCATGTGACAACAGTGCAACTCCTGTGTGCCTAGGGTTTAACAGGAAATCCTCAAGTTTACGATGATAACATGTAATTTTATACCATATCGGACTGTGAAATCGATTCACCTACGCACAGGTATTATACAAGAACATCATAGCGATGATTTGTCTGTTTGTTGTTTAACGCCGCACTCAGCAATATTCCAGAAGTATGGCGGCTGTCTGTAAAGAATCAAATGTGGACTAGACAATCCAGTGATTGATATCATGAGCATCGATCTACGCAACTGGGATACGATAACATGTATCAACCAAGTCAGCGAGCCTGACCACCCGATCCATATAGTCGCCTCTTACGACAAGCAAAGTCGCCTTTTACGGCAAGCATGGGTTGCTGATGAACTGACCCAGGCACCACAAGGAATGGCAGAGGATCCCAATGATGAAAATCAGACGTCGGATCAGCCATGGTGCCATCTTAAAATGCTCTGAAGTATGTTTGTTTGTTGTTTAACGCCGCACTCAGCAATATTCCAGCTGTAAGACGGCGGTCTGTAAAGAATCGAGTCTGGACCAGACAATCCAGTGATTGATATCATGAGCATCGATCTACGCAATTGGGATACGATGGCATTCATCAACCAAGTCAGCGGGCCTGACCACCGGATCCCGTTAGTCTCCTCTTGCGACAAGCGTAGTCGCCTTTTACGGCAAGCATTGGTTGAAGACTTATTCTAACCGGGATCTTCACGGGTCTACATGTTATGTACATTCGCCCGTCCGCTGGAGGTCCGGTTTTGATTCACAAGTGTATATGCCTATTCTTGACCACCGTAATAATCCCTAAGCACCTGACGTAGATCTGACGCATCCACTGACAAATATCCATTCCCGATTATCTAGTTATCATATATCAAATGTATAAATGATACACGCCTTGACCCGTTCGTTACCATAGTTTCCTTTAGGAATTCGATTCGAATATTACGCCGCTAAAAATAGTAGTCCAATCAAATTACACTAATGAGCAAAAGAAATCCTGCGCTAAGACAGTGATAGGAGAGATGGGGGTGTGACGTCACTTCCGACACGAAGCTTTGGCGGCGAATGGCCCAACGTGTTTATGATAATGAGAAGAAGATATAATACCCTGAGGCCCGTTCCACAAAGCGATCTTAGTGCTACGACTGTCGTGAGTCAGTGTTAAAGAATGGGAGTTACGACCGACTTAGCGCTAAGATAGCTTTGTGGAACGGGGCCCTGGATTGATAAGATGACAAATATCCGTAAACCTGCGTTTATACATCTGAGGTGGAGTGAGTGAGGCGACTGAGTATGGTTTTACGCCGCTGTGTGCAACATTCACGGCGGGAAAATCCTATCAGCAACCATATCTAGGTGAGTGAGTGAGTGAGTTGGGTTTAACGCCGCATTCAACAGTATTCCAGTTATATCACGGCGTGTCAGCTTAATGTGGGAGGAAAGCCCGAAGTGATACAGGTCTCAGACGTTTACCACTTCGGTGAAACCCACGAGCACGGGTATGGTGCTGACAAACCTAGAAATATAATCGGGGCGAACCGGGATACGAACTCACGGTCATAGGTTTCTGACTGTGTATATGAGCTCTGCCAAGATGCTCCAATGCGTATTAAGGGCGTTGAAGTAACCCATAGGATTCAAATTGTTCGCCGAAGAACCGGGCATATTGTTTGAGTGAGTGAGTATAGTTCTACGCCGCTTTTAGCAATATTCAAGCAATATCACGGCGGGGAACACCAGAAATGGGCTTCACACATTGTACCCATGTTTGGAATCGAACCCGGGTCTTCGGCGTGACGAGCGAACGCTTTAACCACTAGGCTACTCGACCGCACCTCATATTGTTTGAAGCCCAGATGGTGGTTCCCACTGACGATATATCGCTTTTCTATTTCTAAATGCGGCTTAGTATTATACTCACACTTTCGCTCGCTCCCACATGTGTTTGTATCTGTGTACCAATGTAAATGGTGAACTAGACTTTGAAGTGGAACACGTGGATGACGTAAGCATTTCAATCGGAATCACCCAGTCCATTACTTCAAAACGTGACGATTCGTCACGACAGTGGTTAGTGCATGACCAGAAGGACCCAAGAAACCTATCTGGATTCAAACCCCGTCGACTACATAGAATCTAAAGTTATAGGAGCACACCACATATCAGGCCTTTTTCGGTTTGAATGAAACCATTCAAAATCCACTTTGTATGTCTGCTGACTGAAATGTGCGTGATGCATGGCATGCACCAGCAAAAAAGTCCGCGATTTCACAGGACAATGCCTGTCTCACACAAGGCACTTCTTACAGCATCAAGACCTAGTCTGGGCAGCATACTGACGAGAAAAGACGTTAAATGAATCTTTGTGGTGTAGCCATGGGACGAATATGACACCTTGATCACCGCATCCCATCCTCTAACTACCACCATCTAACTCCAACCCCAAACTCTTCCCTCAACCCCAACCCCTAACTCCAAACCCCTAACTCTCCCCCAACCCCAACCCCTAACTCTCCCCCAACCCCAACCCCTAACCCTCCCAAACCTCAACCCCTAAATCCAAACCCCTAACTCTCCCCCAACCCCAACTCTCTCCCAACCCCAACCCCAACCCCTAACCCTCCCCAACCTCAACCCCTAACTCTCCCCCAACCCCAACCCCGAAATCTCCCACAACCCCAACCCCTTACACTCCCCCAACCCCCAACTCTCCCCCAACCCGAACCCCTAACTCCCAACCCCGAATCCCACTGATGTCCATTTAAACGCCGTCCTACATTTTTAGCGCCGTTACTGTCGTAGCTCCTTTGATGACATCGGATAAGACTAGCATATCTAGTCTCTAAAATGAACATATTCTAAAGAAAAAACAGTTAAATTTTTAAATTATCTTAATAAAACATAATAAAACGGATTCCAGAAACTCTCTTCACTTTCAGAAACTGCAGTAAACTAGACTTGCCCACTATTATAGACTTGCATCGGCTGTATTGGATTTATGTGTTTTAGTATCTAAGACAGCTTTGAAGGAACACCAGCCATGAGTGAGTGGACAATTACAACAAACAAGGTTAGAAAGGAGCGACCAGTAGCCATGTTCAACTAACGCCACCATCAAACGTCTCATCTTCATCAGGTACTTTAGTCCAAAACATCTACTTAGGACATTAACGCATTCCATCACTCCAACCTTTGTACTGACAAACAAGACATTCCAACCGAAGAAGGACCGGGTTTCGAAGGTTTAATCACAACATTCCTTTACACCTCTGTCTTTAAAACTACAAACGAAACTACAGAACAGACGGCAGCCATTATCAAACGTGCGGAGTGTCCCGTTATGCAAGCGACTTCAAAGACACCACAATGAGGCTGGCTGTAAATTATATTTCCACCAGGAAATGCGTATACGAAATGTTGCGAGGCTTACTTCCGGCAACAGCTAGTTCTATATTTAATTTGTATTTGCAACACACATGCACATATGCGCCAACCAAAAAATAGTGATGTTTATTTGGGTATTTATAGACAACGTTTCCAGGGATATCAGCGTCTGTCTGGCAGAGTTTCTAACGAGAGTAACGCGCAAGGATATTCATAGACTTATTACAGCGGCGTAGACAACGGCAATTTGATATGTTTATGTTTATGACATGTCGGAACAAATAACGGTTTGTTTATATTAGTCAGTTGTCTCATGTAGTCTGGTTATGAATGTACGTTGTGGAGATGAGTGAATGACTTTAGTTTTACGCCGCTTCTAGCACTATTCCAGCCATATCGCGGCGTTGGACAGCAAGAATGGGCATAAAACATTGAGTGAGTGAGTGAGTGTATATGGTTTTACGCCGCTTTTAGCAATATTCCAGCAATATCACGGCGGGGGACACCAGAAATGGGCTTCACACATTGTACCCATGTCGGGAATCGAACCCGGGTCTTCGGCGTGACGAGCGAACGCTTTAACCACTAGGCTACCCGACCGCCCCCATGAAACATTGAAACGCTATGGGAATTGACATATGACTGAGTGCTTTGGTTTGTTTGTTGTTTAACGCCACACTCAGCAATATTCAAGCTATATGACGGCGGTCTGTAAATAATCGAGTCTGGTCCAGACAATCCAGTGATTGAAAACATGAGCATCGACCCACGCAATCGGGATACGATGACATGTATCAACCGATCCTGACCACCCGATCCCGTAAGTCGCCTCTTACGACAAGCATCGTCGCCTTTTACGGCAAGCATGGGTTGCTGAAGACCTATTTTACCCCGGATATTCACGGGTCTGACTGAATGAAGTCAAGGGCTGGTCATCCTCGATTATCCAAAATATTACATGTCCATCATATGATCACAAATATACTTGACCCGACGCTATGGTCAGTGCATAGAGTGAGTGAGTGGAGTATTATCTTACTATTTCAACAATATGTCAGTGTAGATCAAGATGTCTTCACATATTATACCATATGCATCAATCAATATTCAGGTTACATCACGACGAGGAACACCAGGAATGGGCTTCAATTATAGTAACGATATTGGAACTCGAACCCGGGCCTTCGACGTGGCGAGCGAACGCTTTAACCACTGGGCTACCCTTCTGAATCGTGAAATGATGGAGGAATGTCTAGAGCTATCTGACGGGACTGGGAAAAGAGGAAGCAGGCTGGAAGATAAACATTTAAAATCGACACAGTAAAAGAAAACAGAGAGAGTTATTTCTGAGCATTCCTAATTTGTAGCTACATGTAGTCCTGTTCAGCGAACTGAATGTTTCCAGGTTAGATTAAGATCCATGCATATTTCTCCGACAAACGTGTTACGGATAAGAAGCCATGTCGTCTTACAGAATAACTGCCGGGGCAAGCTACTCCAAATTCTTGTTAGGGTAACTGTGTGAAAGAAATTCTTCCAGTTCAAATAGACGTGTCAGATTCAAAGAATATACTGGCGGTAATGATGACATAAACAGACGTATAGAGGCACCCTGGCTACATCAAACTACTGAAACTACTTTTTACCAAACGAAAGATTTCAGCGATTTCGTTTCACGTGTGCAAATCACAATGACAGATAATTAAACAAATTATTATGGGATAAACAAATAAAACTGAGAAAACTAATTATAAAGTAAAACCCCTAACAATCTCTAACAATCCAGAAACTCCTTATAATAATAATGTGACGACGGGATTAGGAATCAGTAGAATAGCGAACACAATTGCTATTGAATACTGATCCATTGGTCAATACTAATCATAGGATCTTATATGTAAATGAGAATAGAGTATAACCGCCTCAGTAGCTGTTTCTCAGAAACTCCTAACATAAAGCATAACACTATTTAAGTGATGACCGCATTAGGAATGGGTAGAATTGTAAACAAGATGGCTATTGAATACGGATCCATTGGTTAATACTTATCTTAGGATCCTGTATTCAAATGCGAATAAAGTATAACCGTCTCAGTGGTTGTTCCTCCAACCCCGGAACAAACACATCAATCGGCGTAAACATCCTTGTCGTATCGCTTTCCTAGGTGTGTGTCTGTACAGAAGGGCTCGTACCTATCATTTCAAGGCTGACCACGCCGCGCCCACATTCACGACAGGATCTCATCACACGAATAAACCGCTATTTAAAGTAAACCGTTATTTAAAAAAATGCACGTATTCAGAACTTAGACTGACATTTAGTCCCAGAAAAAATACAAATGGAGACCAGAAGAAGTACAGCGGCTTAATATCAACATAATGGAGTTCCTACTGCCAGGTTTTAGTGACTTCCTATTTACCAAGACATTCAAAATCTTTATCAAATATTTGAATCCCTAATTTTGAGTGAGTGAGTTTGGTTTTACGCCGCTTTTAGCAATATTCTAGCAATGTCACGGCGCGGAACACCAGAAATGGGCTTCACACATTGTACCCAGGTCGAGAATCGAACCCGGGTCTTCGGCGTGACGAGCGAGTGCTTTAACCACCAGGCTCCCCGACTGCCCCTCTAATTAAGTTAAGGACAACGTTTAATGTTATAAGGTAGATCTACCTATAAGGTTAACCATTCCTCCCTCATCTCATCACGTCAGAACGACCTTTCATCCGACCAATCAGAGCGTCGCTTACCAGGTAATGAACGTGACAGTCGGAATGTGATTTCTAATCATGCAACCTCGAAAGCCTTAACACGGGGTATTCCGAACGATAGTTACGGGCTTAACGACTGAATCCATACAATCAAGACCATCTATTAGCCATTCCAGTATGTTCTTTTGTTCAGGTGTCAAATTTGTAAATGATTTTTTTATTTTTCAAAGAGGCATTATTTCGTTTCCTCGAAATAATTTCTATCTCACGGACTCTTACAATATACTACGCTGATAGGGATAATAAGATATGCCATTCTATTTAAATATACACGTGGCATATATCATGATTGAGTGATTGATTGTTGCTGTTTAACGCCGCACTCAGCAATATTCCAGCTATATGACGGCGGTCTGTAAATAATCGAGTCTGGACCAGACAATCCAATGATTGACATCATGAGCATGTCTATCATTGAAAGATCAATAACATCCCTATAGAAAGTATAGTGGTATATGTAGTAAATTTTAAATTATTGTAATTGATTATTATCTTAATGCTTTGTAATTTGCAAAAGAAGTTTCCAGACTGCCAGGTTCTGGATTAACGAGGTTTTGCTGTACATTAACAAGTAGTGCATTACAATCCAAATAACAGCAATCAATGCCTGTATGTCGTACATAACTGTTAAATTTAATTTCATGATTTAAAGATAACATTCAGCAAGTAAGAGTTTTGTGAGTACTAATAAAATATAAAAATCTTTAAACTGGCACGTATGGGTAATGAATAACGTTTTGACAACAATTTTTGTAAGACGATAGGCTAACATTTGTACAACCAAGCACTGACACTTTCCGCTAACACACGAGACAAAAGCTAGTACAAGACGCGTCAGGTGACGTCGTTATTGTCGTCACGTGACAGCTACAAGCACCACGCCACCTGGTGACTGAGGATGTCATCGCGATTCTGTCAGGCTGTTCAAGGGTCCCTGTTCCCAGCAAACTTCAAATGTTATAATGACTGATTAGTTCTGGGTGATTTACACACGACGTCGTTCACACATATTCATAATTTCTGGTGAGGTGAGGTGAAATGGGGTTTAACGTCGCGTCCAAGATTATTGCACTTATATAGCGACGTGCATATACGTGTGTGTGTTTGTGTGGCTGCTTGTACTAGTCCGGACTGATGCCGATTTATAGTGCTAGCTCACTGAGATACCATGCCGCAGTTGAACATGAATACCCCACTCAGACACAGTATACTGACTCCGAGCCGACCAGTCCTTGTTTTAGCCCCTTAATGCCGAGCGCCAGACAGGGTAACAACAAGTACCATCTTTTAACGTCTTTTGGTATGACGCGGTCGGGGATCGAACCTCGGAATTTCCGCTCTCCGGGCAGACGCTCTACCACTAGACCACGGAGGCGGTCAATAATTTCAGGGACTAAACATTCGCCAAGGAGATCTTGTTAACGAGGTTTACCTGTATTTTGTCATGTGCCTATAATTTTGACCATGAGTATATGTATGAACTATGTAATGGAGAAATCATGCGAATTGAAGTAGAATCAATAGGTTCAGGTGATTTCTCCGACTTAAACCATGTTATAGTTGACATAAAACGTCCTTGTAAATTTGCATAATGACCTATAGTTGCGTCAGTTGTACTTGATAAAATGCACGTTCAGAATGGCATGTAAATTCCTGGCTTAGAATCAACTGCAACAACAATAGCGTGACGTCATCATAATTGTTTAGAGTTGGTGCCGTCTTGATATGCTCTGAAGTTTGTTTGTTTGTTTGTTGTTTAACGCCGCACTCAGAAATATTCCAGCTGTATGACGGCGGTCTGTAAATAATCGAGTCTTGGTCAGACAATCCAGTGATCACCCGATCCCGTTAGTCTCCTTTACAGCAAGCATGGGTTGCTGAAGACCTATTCTAACCCGGATCTTCACGAGTCTGCTCTGAAGAATCAGTGTCTACGTCATAAAGTGTGTCGTAATGATAGTATATATGGAAAATTATATACATAGTATTCCATAAATTACATAACATACGTAATATACATGCCTATATCATATCTCGCGTAAAACGCAGCAAGGTATATTTCATACATTCAAATATTGTCGATTCCAAACAGCTATAAAAATACAATACAAGATGACATAAACGATGCGCGATCAATCAGAAGATACGGAGACCCCTTTGGGTTGAAAGGTCACACTGGGTGTTGCTTAAACATGGCGTAACATTGTACCATTCCAAGACCGTAAATTCTACAGTAACAATTACGCACAGTTTTATCACCTAGTATTGCCTATCTAGGTCCCCTCTACCGTTTTATGGTAGGGCCATTATCTTCAAGGCTTTGTTATTGACCATTAACTGGTGTACTACATCAGAACGCGCCGTTCAGCTGAACGCGTACCCACACCGCATTAGCGCAATAATATTCCAGTGTTTCAATCCCGTCTGGAATTTCTGCACTTTGGCAAATATTCATCGAATTCAGTCCATTCCCCATGCATCGAGTGCAGTCTGCGATGATCTATAGCTCTCCCCCCTCTCTTAAGGATCCCCCTCCCCTGGGACGTGGTATTACACATACAAACGTGTATATTGATACACAAGTAAGCCCCTCGCTGTCCCGGGGACAGAGGAGGTCAAACTGTCATACCATTCATCCAAAGAGTTATTCTCTAAGCAAGATGACTGCTAGACAAAGCAGTGGGGTTCATGGCTAAGACGCTAGTCTGTCTCACAGGCCGTAAACCATATTATTTTTTACCTTCAGCCCATCCCTTACTGTAATTCTATACCCCTAAATGAAGCAAGTCTACATTTTCCAGTTCTGAATCCCCCAACTCAATGAGCTCCTTTTGAAAATATATATAGTCGCTTGTTTCTAAACAATTATATATTTTCAGAGACTATTCAGTCTACTAAGACACATACGTGCTGTAATAACAAACTCTTGATACAGTGAACCCCTTTAATCCGAACACTATAGTACTAGAAATATAAATTTTCAGAGACTAGTCAGTCTTCTTAGACACATACGCGCTGTAATAACAAACTCTCGATACAGTGAACCCCTTTAATCCGAACACTATAGTACTAGAATCACGAGGCGCTTACTGTTAGGAACGCTAATATAAAATAAAGGGAAATTATTTAATACCATGTGTCTTTAAAATATAGACTTGAATCAACGTTGGGATAAAACAATATTATAAGGCCTAACGCCCACATGCTACACCAGGGTGGGTTTTTGTATAAGATTACAATCAGTGCATACGGAAGTACGTTTATAACTGTGAGGACAGTGGGGAGGCGATATAGATCGCCGCATGACGGTATCCCCGCTTCCTTGTGTCCTCCATCTCATGCTAGCGCACGTTTGCTACATCCCTGTAGAAAGCTCATCGTGTATTTTAATAGAAGGTGAAGGGGTTATGTAAGAACCCCTTGGCCTCCTTGGGATTTCCGTGAAGTGTGTTTGTCTGAATAGTTATCAACAACAGCTAACAGCGGTTAGTGAATCATAGCTGAATCATTACTGCATCATTGATAGCGAACAAAACATTATATGCCCAAAAAACACTTAAACACACAAATACATAATATAATTCGATCCATTTCAGTCGATGCTAATTCTCTTTCAAGACCAAGCGCTTTTAAGGATCAGCGCGCTGAATTCTCTAATGACTACGCTAATGTCTTTTAAAGAACGTGTATTCTGAAAATGGGGAGATTGAAAGACTCAGTAACGCTGACCCCCATGCCTCCGCCACTCACCGGCAAACAATCTCCAGTTCCCATCATGGAATATTTCCATTCTTCCGAGTTTGGTATCAAACATCATGAAGTTTCTCCCGACACGTGTGATGAATTAAAATCCCATTACCGTTCCTCTCGTCATCACAAGACTGACATTCTAAGAATATTGAGGGGCAGGTTAGGATCATTGAGGAACGGCGGACTGTTTACACCCCAGCCTTGACAAATATTATTCCAAGGAGGCAGGGACCGACCCCCAATGCCCAATATGTGTGCATTTCTCAAGATTTGAGTCCCTTAAACGATCGATTTCTGTGTGTACGTAAAGATAAAAAATAAAGAACAAGGGTTGGTTGGAATACAACGAAGTTGTATATAAACAAATCAAAGACTCACCTGCAGATCCTGTCTGTCCCATTGTTAAAAGTTTACCTGTCCGTCCAGGTGAGAAGCCGCTGGTTTCTTATTTCAACAGGTAAGGTAATTAAACTCCACTCCAGCTCGAACCTGTAATGAACACAGCCAACACGTTAACCATATCTTCCTTGAATATCACTGTGTACTCGTTCGCTTCCTTCTTCCCTCCTGCCACGCCTGACGCTGTAATCCACGCCGATTATAACATACGTTCCTTCAGCGGTGTGATACTTGAAGTTAGTAATCCCCAACCATTCCTCGTTAGTAAAACTGGCATTTGATTACGCGAGCAATGGTCTACCAGTTGTGGGAGAATACTCCCATACCACGCGAGGAGCCTAGTCACCGATATAGTTCCCTCTGCCGATGTGAAAAGCTTTTGTACGCGATAAACAATCGGAATGATGCGTTCCGTTCATCTCCAGACTGCTGTACAGTGTACTCGGGTGCACGTTTTTGTCTTGTCACGCGCTGTTCGGAGCTCGCTGCTACTTTGCCAGATGTGCAGGGACCGTTCGCCTGGTGCCTTGCCAGGCCCATGTGTTCGTCGAGGGGATTTGGTTTCAAATTATTGCTGACAGATTTTAAAGATATATAACTTCGCTTTGCAGGGTGCTGACACGCTGTGTCTGTCAACGTTCAGTGTCGCACCTTATTCGGGATTACTGGCCCGGGCGAACAACCGGAGCTGAAGTGAGTTTGTATCAATACGTTGCATGAATATACAACATTCATGAGATTTCACACTATCTTTTGAACTATCACTTTAGATAATACAGTTTTCTCAAGCCATGCTGGTGTATTGTGTCATGACCTCTCAAATGAAAAGCGCAAATGAAGCAGACAGCCACAACGAGCGGCATAAAAATATATTCATTCACAATGAAATCGGAACCTCTGCTGGATTCCATGTACTGTGGAACCTCGTCAATCCGGACACTGTTAATCCGGAAACGCACCAGCAATTTTTAAGGACGTCCTACTTTTTAAGAAATAGAACTTTTTATGGACAACAACTTACTTGTGGTTTTAAGACTACAAGGATGATTCTTGCTCCTTCATCAGATGAAGGAAATACTTACAAATTCATTTATCTGAGGAAGAGGCAAGAAGCCCTGAAACGTCGTCACAAACAATAAAGAAGTTATCCAATAAAATTCCACGTCTTCATGTTCTTCCAACGTCTAAATACCTATCAAAGACTTGCCCACGTATAGTTAAAACAGAATTGCTACCAATAATTCGTTAATTCCGAACCTTGATAAACAGGACGTTTCCACACGTGTCCGGATTAAGGAGGTTCTCTGATAACGGGGGGACTCATGACGTTAGAGTCTGTCGTGTACAGTCCAAGGTGATGTTTGGGGCCCAAACATCGGTAATCCCAGGTAAATATGACCAACTTGGCACGGACAATAAAAGGTCAACCAGCTGCCCAGCATGGGGTCCGGCCCGGGGGTGGGCAGGGCTGGCTAGCGTCTCCCCCACATGTGTGATGAAACAGGCACTGCTGCCTCGTGTTATATGGCATTTACACCGACTACATGTGCTGGGTAATATCCCGTCATATAACAATACCACCACCACTATACTACTGCGTACGATACAAACCCGTGAAGGATTAGAATTAATCATAAGCAACCTATGCTTATCGCAAGAGGCGACTAAAGGGATCGGGTGGTCAGCTCGCTGACTTGGTTGACGGATGTTGTCGTATCCCAATTGCGTAGATCGATGCTCATGGTATCAATCACTGAGCTGTCTGGTCCGCGACTCGGTTATTTACAGACCGCAGGAAAACGCTATGGTTCAGGGAATATGTGACAAACTATATGCCTGAAGACGCGAGTCTTTAGCTGAGACTTAACGGGCGATAGTTCTTGAATAAATCGGGAATGTTCTGGAAGATTGAGTGTTCGGTGATGAGTGAGTCAGTGAGTGAGTGAGTGAGTGAGTATACTATTATGCCGCTTTTCGAAATATTTCAATAATGCCAATGAGACCGTGCTGATGAAACGTATGTATGATTGCGTTATGTATTGTATTATATAATAATATTTCATTTATTCGACAACTGGGTGAGTAGACAGTTGGAATCGCTAGCGTATCTACATGTTACATGAGTGAGTGAGTTGGGCTTAACGCCGCTTTGAACAGTATTCCAGTTATATCACGGCGTGCCAGCTTAATGTGGGAGGGAAGCCCGAAGTGACATAGGTCTTAGTTGTTTACAACTTCGGTGATGTGGAAACGTCATTTATAGACTTTATCTTCCAGCACGAACATGGTGCTGACAAACCTAGAAACATAATCAGATGGAACCGGGAGTCGAACCAATGATGCTGTGTAAGTATTTCATTTCAATCACGGCGTGTCAGCTTAATTTTGTAGGAATCCTCAAATCCTCAAATAGATCCGGTAGACGCTTACAGCTTTGGTATTGTGTTGACAATCCAACGATCATAAACAGGGCCAGTGTTGGATTCGAACCTTCGACATGTTGATCCTATCATGACCAAGTGACGCAACTCAGAAAAACAATTGCGACATCCCTAAACCCTGGGCCAATCATATCCCAATATATATATATCCCCCACCTTCCCGATATATATGTGTGTGTGTGTGCGTGCGTGCGTGCGTGCGTGCGTGCGTGGGTGCGCGTGTATGTGTGTGTGTCTTTTGAATACGGTTCCTACAACAGCGTTCCTTAAATACCATTTAAACCCTTATGTATTCGACAATATAGCTATAGGTTTAAACAATGATGGTGGTGCTTATATTTGAGTAGACTTACCTGCTGTTTTCTTTGTATCGATCAGAGAAAGAGTGTGGAGACTTCGGTCGTGACTGTCATTAGCAATACAGGAAGTGACGTAATCGGATAAACACATCCGGTATCTACTCCTAAACCTGTTGATGGTATATAGTAAATAGTTCCAATACACGTTTTCCAGGATCATGTGTGGTTTGCCAATTTCCTACGGAACTACTACAGAAGTGAAATAGAAATGAATGTTTTTTGCCAAGACCATAATTCATTTTAAATACTCTGCCCTCCTACAAACCTGGAACTCGCCCAACTATCAGGCAACCACATAAATATCCCAACCACTTTTACACGACATTAACAGATAATACATCAACAGATTATTTCTGTTGCTAAAGCATTAGAAGGAGAGAGTGTCCACATCATCATCACTGAATCATTGGAAAAACATAAATCGCGAGAGTGTGATTAATTGTTGTTTTAGGCCGCAAGCTATATCATGGAGGTCTGTAAATAATCGAGTCTAGGCGGGGAAACGAATGTTTGTAAAGTTAAGAAACGATCGATGCTGTTGTGCTACGACGACACACGAACACCAGATCACAGACCGGAGGCATCCGACACTTATAAGTGAGTGAGTGAGTTGGATTTCACGCTGCTTTGTACAGTATTCCAGTCATATAACGGCGTGTCAGATTAATGTGGGCGGAAAGCCCGAAGTGATGCAAGTCTTAGGCGTTTATCAAAGCGGTGAAACCCACTAGCACGGCATGGTGCTGACAAACCTAGAAACGTAAACATGGCGAACTGGAATTCGAACCCACAATCATAGGTTCCTGGCGTTCCAAGGGACACAACTCTGTACAGGGAATTGCGGCGCCGTAGGCAAGGCAACCCGTGACCCCCTCATAAGTAAGCTTTTACGACAAGGATGGGGTATTGCGGACATAGTCTGCATCTGAATCCCAACCGGAAAGGAAACTCGAAACAATGAACTGTTCATCCCGAAACACACATGAGCAGGCGCAGTCGGGTAGCCCAGTGGTTAAAGTGTACGCTCGTCACACCGAAGAACCGGGTTCGATTCCCGATATGGGTACAATGTGTGAAACCCATTTCTGGTGTCCCCCGCCGCGCTATTGGTGGAATATTGCTTAAAGCGGCGCAAAACAATACTCACTCACTCATATATGAGCATCAACTCCGCGGAGAGTGAGTGAGTTGTTTAAATCTCGTCGTCAGTACAGTTAACGATCGAGTGACGACGATGTGAAACAGATCTTACTTAATTAGAAGAATTCACACACACGTCGGTCTTTCTTTGTGTGTTTGAATATGTCGAGGGCACCTTATTCTTGGGAACAACATTTGGTAACATCTTTAGATTCATTGTGAATGAGTATGTGAGTGAGTTGGGTTTAACGCCGCTTTTAAAATTATTGCAGTTATATCACGGCGTGTCAGCTTAATGTGGGAGGAAAGCCCGAAGTGATGCAGGTCTCAGACATTTTCTATAGAATTAATACTTTTCAGAATATGTAAAAGAACACCCGATTCTTATTATTACAAATACGTGTAATTAATTTGTCATGGCATGACAGATTAACTACAGTTAAATGAAATAATCGGGTGTTCTGGCATGACAAACTAACTACTGTTAAATGAAAGAATCGGTGTTGTTTAACTTCTTTTGAGTAGTATATATTCGTTCAACGCCATATCCGATTATGAACTATACAAATAATGCACATCAGAGCTTGGTTCAACGTCGCCATGACGTCATGATCAGTTGATGACAGCTGTCAGTTATCATCTTCACGAGGCAAGGGAGATAACTGACTTTAAAAGTCTAGTTCCACCCTTGCCGAACTAGGCTGGAATTCGTAGCGACACCAGTGGCTATTACGAGTTATGCCCCTTCTAAGCCTCTCCCAATGGACCAATCAAATTCCACCTCTCGTATCACTTACATTGGCTTCATAAAAATGGCGGCGGCCACTCAAGACGATCTGATCGATAATCAAGGTCTTATTGTGATAAAACGGATCTTACATCGCGAAGTGCATCAAATCACGTGAGCACCTTGATTAAAACATTGAAAAGATTTGGAAAATATCGGTTGACAACGAATTGGCGCTACACATGCTTTGCAAATACTAAAATCGACCTAAATCTGCAGTTTGCGAACCGGATTTCGATTTCTTTGCGCGATTTGATTGGACAATGCATAGACTCGTTAGTCCAGCCAAAATGTAACTATTATACCAGCCTACTTCGGCAAGGTCGGAAACTGGATTTTTACAGTCAGTTAACTCTCTTACCTTGGGAAGATGTCGGTTATTGGAAACGTTTGATGCTATAATGTAAACTTGTCTGTAAGGTTAACCACCCATTCCTAATATCATCCATACAGCGATACCTCTGTTATCCGGACATCATCTATCCCTCCAAAATCGACCACATTAAAATGTCCGGAGTAACGAATCATTGTTATATGGCAATAGCCTTTATATACACGTGAGTGAGTGAGTTGGGGTTAACGCTTCTTTGAACAATACTCCAGTTATATCACGGCGTGTCAGCATGCTGCTTGAGGAAAGCCCGAAGTGATACAGTGAGTGTATGGTTTTACGCCGCTTTTAGCAATATTCCAGCAATATCACGGCGGCCCGAAGTGATACAGGTCTCAGACGTTAACCACTTTGCTGAAACCCACGAGCACGGGTATTGTGTTCATAATGGGAGCGATTCTTGGATTCGAACCCAACAAGGGACATAACCCAACATCGAATCGTGGTCTTGGACCACTAAACCACCCACACTTTCTTCTAAAGCTATACGCAGGAGTATATGTAAGCTACAAATAAACTACAATGGCCGTAAAACGCAAACTACATTTATTCTTTTTATTCCTAAACGTGAGTAGTATGTACACCATCCAGAAATGTCTTTGTCTTCCAAACAAATTCAACATTGAAAAAAATGTGTAACTGTCCCGTGATACTGCGATGTGTCTATCTGACGTCGTTACCATTTCAGAGTGAGTGAGTGAGTATGGGTTTTACGCCGCTTTTAGCAATATTCCAGCAAAATCACACCAGAAATTGTCTTCACACATTGTACCCATGTCGAGAATCGAACCTGGGTCTTCGTCGTGACGAGCGAACGCTTTCACCACTAGGCTACCCGATCGCCCTTACCTTTCAGAAGGTAAGGCATATGACATAAATAATTCAATGGAAATACAAATACTGAATTGAAAATAATAAATCAAATAAAACATGGACAGCTACGGTTGTGTAATACCTTATTAAATCAACAAGTAAGAAAAACTTCCAAACTCAACGTTTGCGGTGAACATCCACGGTTAATGATGCCTATCAAATGTCGCTCCCTACAAACACATAGCCTCTTGCCCCATCGTTGCCAATCTCCGGTTAAATGTGTTCTCATTCTCAAGAACCCCTAAACAAATATATCTATTTTCACCGCTGCAGCATGGTTTAACACCTCTCTGTCCTCACAGAACAACAGCGCTGTGAGGACGTCAACCATCCCTGTGGCCAGCTGGGTTTTTTGCCGTCCCTATGTATAGAGGGAGTATATCTATCTGTCTGCCCTTCACTATAGCTGGGAGGCTGGCGTGATGCCACGGAGGTGAGGTGAGGTGAAATGGGGTTTAACGTCGCATTCAAGATTATTGCACTTTTATTTAGCCTTTCTGTTTGTTTGTTTGTTTGTTTGTTTGTTGTGTAACGCTGCATTCAGCAATATTCCTGCTATATGACAACGGTCTGTAAATAATCGAGTCTGGACCAGACAATCCTGGTGATTGAGAATCGATCTACGCAATTGTTTTAAGATATGATGACATGTATCAATCAAGTCAGCGAGCCTGGCCACCCCATCCCGTTAGTCGCCTCTTACGACAAGCATGCTTGTTAGAACGACCTGTTCTAACCCGGATCTTCACAGGTTTTACAATAAAGCGAAGTGCATGCACCTACTTGTGCACATTATTCCGGACTAATGCCGGTTTTATAGTTCTAGCCGAGAAACCATGCCGCAGTTTAACATGAATACCCCACTCAGACACTGTATACAGACTCCCAGCCGACCAGTCCTTCTTTTATCCAATAATGCCGAGCGCCAGACAGGGTAACAACAAGTACCATCTTTTAACGTCTTGGTATGACGCGGCCGGGAACAGAACCCCCGACTTCCGGGCAAACGCTCTATCCACTAGACCACGGAGGCGGTCACTGGGTCTTGAGCTCTTGGGTGAGACAAAACGTCATGCAAGGATTGTTTTGTTTGTTTTTTTGTTTGTTTGTTTTTTGGGGGGGGGTATTTTTTGTTGTTTAACGCCGCGCTCAGCAATATTCATGCTGCATGGCGGCGGTCTGTAAATAATGGAACCTTGACCAGACAATCCAGTGATTAACATCATGAGTATCGATCCACGCAATTGGGATGCGATGACATGCATCAACCGAGTCAGCGAGCCTGACCACGCAAATGTTTAAAGATTAATTTAACATGTACATGTTTGAAATTCACGGAGTCGGGCGACAGGTTAATTAATTCACTGCCACGCGTACATTTTCAAACGACATTGTCAACAGACACATACGCGAATTTAGGCGTCTGCTTACTTACTTACTTTGGAGATTTAACGTGCGCTTTCCGACTGATGCGTATTTCGCACACGGCGTCTGGCACAATACGGCTGTTATATACATATGTTTATTACCGTCATTTGAAAACAGGCAGTTGTATATGACAGCTGGCTATCTGATAACAATTAGTTTCAAATAAATAGTATTGTAAACACCTCATACAACAAACGCTAAACACATGGTCCCCGACATACTTGAATAATAATTCTTTTTCGGATCCAGTTGATTCATGTCATTGTTATTACACTCATTTGGAATTCGGCCAACCGGGTTAAAAAAGACCACATCACTTGTACATAACTATTCCAATATGTATTGAAATAGATAAATACCGGCGAACTGACGCGGGCAAATTGAAACTTACTGGACAAAGAAACATTTAAACGATCGATGTGTATGTGCATTAATTTTCCAACACTTGAGCTTGCACATAAATGCAGATATAAGCATAGCCCTGCACCATGACTGTGGAATATATGTATTTAAAAAAACAAAACCAATTATATAAAAGCAAGTCTAGCCAGCTCTATGCTTCAGCATCAGCATCAGCAAATGCAATGGAGAGAAGTCAAACAGATATACAGAAGATATCCGACCCGTGAAGATTCCGGGGTAGAATAGGTCTTCAGCAACCCGTGCTTGTCGTAAGAGGCGACTAACATGATCAGGTGGTCAGGCTTGGTGACATGGTTGATGCATGTCATCGTATCCCAATTGCGTGGATCGATGCTCATGATGTCAATCACTGAATTGTCTGGTCCAGACGTGATTATAGGTGGAAAATAGGTGGAATATTGCAAAGTGCGGCGTTAAACAAACAAACAAACAAACAAACAATTATATATTGACATGAAAGCCAGGTATTAGGTGCCTGAAGTGGGCCGGGCATAACTTGGATCAAATTCGTCTATTTAAACAAATAATTCTTTTACATGTGGTTAAAATATGTTGCAGATGTGAGCTCAATCAAGTTATTTTTAACAAATGTATACGATTGTGCAAAGAAGCTGCAAACGGCCTTGTTCCTTTTAAAGCTTAATCCTTATACAAATGTACAGATATAAAATACTTTTTCAATAATCTTACTGAAGTTTTAACCCTTAAATTCGTTTGAATGTTTTATAGCCAGACCATCAATCGTAAAACAAAGATGGCCACCAAACATGAACCGTAGCGGGAGACACCCACACGAGTTCAGCTCAATCCAAACAGTGGATTGAGAAAAAATATCGACAACACACAACAATCTCGGGCGACGTTGAGAAACACTATTGAAAAAAATAAAAATATGTTGTTGTCTTTTTAATGGAAGCTTCTAAGGTTAACTTTGATACGAGAGCAAATTGTACAGAGATTCCGCCCCAACGAGACGAGGTGAAATGGGTTTTAACGTCGCGTCCAAGATTATTGCACTTATACAGCGACGTGCATGCACGTGTATGTGTGTGTGTGTGTGTGTGGCTGCTTGTGCTAGTCCGGACTGATGCCGATTCATAGTGCTAGCTTACTGAGATACCATGCCGCAGTTTAACATGAATACTCCGCTAGGGACACAGTATACTGCCTCCGAGCCGACCAGTCCTTGTTTTAGCCCCATAATGCCGAGCACCAGACAGGGTAACAACAAGTACCATCTTTTAACGTATTTTGGTATCGAACCCCTGACCTTCCGCTCTCAGGGCGGGCGCTCTACCACCAGACAACGGAGGCGGTCTGACATACCTGAAACACTATTCGAGTGAGTGAGTGAGTGAGTGAGTGAGTGAGTGAGTTGGGTTTAACGCCATTTTTAACAGTATTACAGTCATATCGCGGCGTGTCAGCTTAATGTGGGAGGAAAGCCCGAAGTGATGCAGGTCTCAGACGTTTACCACTTCGGTGAAACCCACGAGCATGAGTATGGTGCTGACAAACCTAGAAACATAATCGGGGTGAACCGGGATTCGAACCCACAATCATAGGTTTCTGGCGTGCCCAAGGGACGCAAAGCGAATCGCGGCGCCTAAGACGACTGGGCCGACTGGACTGCCGGTATTCGAACCCACTTAAGCTAGATGAGATTACAACGTGTTTTATCAGTAGCATTTTCCCCAAAAGATAAAAATACACCTAAAATAAAATCTGAAATAAAATTTTCTAATTGAGGCTGACGGAGATTGACTGACGTCGGCCTGACAACCGTACTGATAATTTCATGCGGCGCCCACCAAGCGTCTAGGCCGCGCTGTTTGAGGTGTTGCGTAATGTGGAGTTTGGGCGTGAAGGAAGTGTGTGCATACTGATACATGTAGATTAGGGCGTATCTTATACTCCTTATTGCGCAAAGGTATGTTGATAATGGAATTTGCTTAATATTCAAACTCTGTTAATATCAAATAGGTTATCCGTGTAGGTAATATAAGCTGCATGTATCATTGTGAATTCCGGGTCAGATTTATCAATCATGTGAGGAGCACAGGTGATGAGTGGTCTAGTTGTGGATGCAGCAACTCGCTGTACAGAGAGAATGTCTTTGTCCCAGTCATGATCCTTGGTGTAGCGGCACCAAACGAATACACGAATCCGGGAAGGTGTGTGCGTGTGCGTGTGTGTGTGTGTGTGTGTGTGTGTGTGTGTGTGTGTGTGTGTGCAAGGTGTTGTGTGTGAGTGCCTGGTGTTGTGTGTGTGAGTAGTGTTGTGTTTGTGCGTGGTGTGGTGTGTGCGTGGTGTTGTGCGTGTGGTATGTGTGCGTTGTGTTGTGTGTGTGCGTGGTGCGGTGTGTGTGCCTGGTGTGTGTGTGTGGTGTGTGTGTGCGTCGTGTTGTGTGTGCGTGGTATTGTGTGTGAGCCGTGTTGTTTGTGTGTGTGTGTGCGTGGTGTTGTGTTAGTGGTGTGTGGTGTTGTGTGTGTGGTGTGTGCGTGGTGTTGTGTGTGCGTGGTGTCTTGAGTGTGTGCGTGGTGTAGTGTATGCGAGGTGTTGTGTGTGTGCGTGGTGTTGTGTGTGTAGTATGTGTGTGTGGAGTTGTGTGCGTGGTGTGTGTGCATGGTGTGGTGTGTGTGAGTGTGCGTGTATGGTGTGTGTGCGTGCGTGGTGTTGTGTGTGTGCGTGGTGTTGAGCGTGTGTGGTGTGTGTGCATGGTGTTGTGTGTGCATGGTGTAGTGTATGCGTAGTGTGGTGTGTGTGTGTGTGCATGGTATGGTGTGTGTGAGTGTGCGTGGTGTTGTGTGTGTAGTGTGTACGTGGTGTTGTGTGTGTGCCTGGTGTTGTGTGTGTGCGTGGTGTGGTGTGTGTGAGTGTGCGTGCGTGGTGTTGTGTGTGTGCGTGGTGTTCAGTGTGTGTGGTGTGTGTGCATGGTGTTGTGTGTGCATGGTGTAGTGTATGCGTAGTGTGGTGTGTGTGTGCATGGTGTGGTGTGTGTGAGTGTGCGTGGTGTTGTGTGTGTGTGTGTGTGTGTATAGTGGTGTGTGTGTGTGGTGTGTGTGCATGGTGTTGTGGTGTGTGCGTGGTGTTGTGTGTGTGCATGGTGTGGTGTGTGTGTGCATGGTGTTGTGTGTGTGCATTTTGTTGTGTCTGTAGTGTGTGTGCGTGGTGTAGTGTGTGTGCGTGATGTGGTGTTAAGTGTGTGGTGTGTGTGCGTGGTGTTGTGTGTGTGAGTGTGTGTGTTTGGTGCAGTGTGTGAGTGTTTGTGCGTGGCGGCGTTGTGTGTGTGAGTGCGTGTGCTTGTTGTGTATGGTGTGTGTCCTTGGTGTTGTGTGTGTGTGTTGTGGTGTGTGTGCGTGGTGTGTGTGTGCGAGATGTGGTGTGTGTGAGTGCGTGGTGTGGTGTGTGTGAGTGGGCGTGGTGTGTGTGTGAGAGAGTGAGAGTCAGAGTGTGTGTGTGTATGTATGTTTGTGGTGGGGAGACTGTGTTTGTGAGTGTGCGTGTGTGTTGTGTGCGCGTGATGTGTTGTGTGTGTGGTGTTGTGTGTGCGAGTGTGTGTGCGTGGTGCATGATGTGGTGGTGTGAGTGTGTTGTGTTGTGTGTGTGGTGGTGTTGTGTGTGCGTGGTGTGTGTGCGTCGTGTTGTGTGCGTCGTGTTGTGTGCGTTTTGTGTATGGTGTGTGTCCTTGGTGTTGTGTGTGTGTGTTGTGGTGAGTGTGCGTGGTGTGTGTGTGCGAGATGTGGTGTGTGTGAATGCGTGGTGTGGTGTGTGTGAGTGTGCGTGGTGTTGTGTGTGTGTGCGTGGTGTGTGTGTGAGAGAGTGAGAGTCAGAGTGTGTGTGTGTATGTGTGTTTGTGGTGGGGTGAACGGGTGTGTTTGAGTGTTTGTGGTGGGGAGACTGTGTGTGTGAGTGTGCGTGTGTGTTGTGTGTGCGTGGTGTTGTGTGTGCGACTGTGTGTGCATGATGTGTTGTGTGTGTGGTGTGGTGTTGTGTGTGCGAGTGTGTGCGTGGTGTTGTGTGTGCGACTGTGTGTGCATGATGTGTTGTGTGTGTGGTGTGGTGTTGTGTTGTGTGTGCGACTGTGTGTGCATGATGTGTTGTAGGTGTGGTGTGGTGTTGTGTGTGCGAGTGTGTGTACGGGGTGCGTGATGTGGTGGTGTGAGTGTGTGGTGTTGTGTGTGCGTGGTGTTGTGTTAGTGGTGTGTGTGCGTCGTGTTGTGTGCATGGTGTGGTGTGTGTGTGGTGTGTGTGTGCATGCGAGGTGTTGTGTGTGTGCGAGGTGTTGTGTGTGTGGTATGTGTGCGTGGAGTTGTGTGTGTGGTATTGTGTGTGTGTGGTGTGTGCGTGGTATTGTGTGTTGTTATGTGTGTGTGTGCGTAGTGTGTGTGTGTGTGTGCGTGGTGTCTTGAGTGTGTGTGCGTGGTGTAGTGCATGCGTGGTGTTGTGTGTGTGAGCGTGCGTGTGTGCGTGGTGTTGTGTGTGTGCGTGGTGTGGTGTGTGTGTGCGGTGTTGTGAGTGTGTCGTGTGTGTGCGTGATGAGGTGTTGTGTGTGTGGTGTGTGTGCGTGGTGTGGTGTCTGTGCGTGGTGTGGTGTGTGTGAGTGTGTGGTGTGGACTGTGCGTGGTGTTATGTGTGTGTGTGGTGTGTGTGTGCGAGAGAGAGTGTGTGTATATGTGTTTGTGGTGGGGTGAACGGGTGTGTTTGAGTGTGTGGTGGGGAGACTGTGTGTATAAGTGTGTGTGTGTATGAGTGTGTGTGTGTGAGTGTGTGTGTGTGAGTGTGTGTGTGTGTGTGTGTGTGTGTGTGTGTGTGTGTGTGTGTGTGTGTGTGTGTGTGTGTGTGTGTGTGTGTGTGTGTGTGTGTGTGTGTGTGTGTGTGTGTGTGTGTGTGTGTGTGTGTGTGTGTGTGTGTGTGTGTGTGTGTGTGTGTGTGTGTGGTGGGCGGTGTGTGCAGACCTTCATTATGAAATATACCTCACGTTTCCTTCGAAGCTTTATATGAGATCCGGTAAGAGCTAATTCCTTTGCGAAATGGGATCATACAAAACTTTATGGGTTGGTGAGTGAGTGGGTCTGTGGGTTAGTGAGTGAAAGGGTTGCCATGATTTTCGCAGAAGGTTGGAGTTTCAAATACCAATGAATAATGGACGTATGATACACTTACATATAGATATGTTGATAACCCACGTCGTTCTGGCCATATCATTAACTTTCTCAATTGTTCGACGCATCCCAGAGAGTGTTGTAGCTGATGGCCACCACGCAAAACACATGCTGCACGTGCAACTTGTGCACAAGCCAGACAGAACAATGTTCATATCTGTCAATCTTCTGTGATGTTGAACATGTGTCAGCTGAATCGACACTTCTGGCTTGACCTCAAACAATAGGAATATATAAGTATACCGGTCAGTGACTGCACAGCCCAAGCGCTTGTCTGTCTCCCACACCCTTGAGAAAAAAATAAAAGAGGAGTCCAACTCAAGTCTAGAATGATTTGGCAAGTCTAGATTGCCATACAGCTGTTGCTCCTGAATTAAGGATTGTTTTTGGCTCCATTTGGATTTGTATAATTTTGTAGATATTTTTTTTTTTTTAAAAGATAAAAAAAATCGGGGACTAAATATCTGTCTAGCACTGCGCGAAAGAAGCATGTTTGCTGTCCGCATCTGGTCCCAGATGTACAGTGAGCGTGCGCTTTGGTGGGTAAATCGGGACGGTTCACTTTAGATATATCTGAAAATTCCCCGTAAACTCAACATTGGTCCACTGACCCACCCCTCTCCTATACTGAGTTGGTTGGCTGGTTGGTTGGTTGTTTAACGCCGCGCTCAGCAATATTCCAGCTATATGACAGCGGTCTTTAAATAATCGAGTCTGGACCAGACAATCCAGTGATTAATATCATGAGACCCGTGAAGATCCGGGGTAAAATAGGTCTTCAGCAACCCATGCTTGCCGTAAAAGGCGACTATACTTGACGTAAGAGGCGACTGACGGGATCGGGTGGTCAGACTCGCTCACTTGGTTGATGGATGTCATCGATCCCAATTGCGTGGATCGATGCTCATGCTATCAACCACTTGATTGTCTGGTCCAGACTCGATCATTTACAGACTGCCGTTATATAGCTGGAATATTGCTGAGTGCGGCGTAAAACAAAACACAAACCAAACCAAATCTCCTATATTGATGACGACAATGAATAACGGATGACAGTCTCACTTAGGCCATTATGACCAGGTGATCTAATAACCCTTTAGAGTAGAGTTTTTTTCAGAATATTTCAAAATGTAAGGTATGGCATTAGGTATTGTCTCACTCCCCGTCCCACAATTTTATCAACCCCTCCTCATCTTCTTTCAACTCACATCACCAACGCTTTCTCGTCATCTGAATTACGTGCGCACTGTCACATATCCAAGGGGTATATATAACCATAGCAACTTTACATGTAGCTCACCTGATCAGGAACGGGCGCTCGAAACTGAAACATTATGTAGTTGACTTGTGTGAATGTATACATTTCAATATTTTAATTTTTCTTCAAGTAGCGAGAATAGGTTTTATTAGCTTACAGGAATCCTAAAAGTTTTATTGTTGAAACTCTGCACGAATTTCTGTCAATATAACGATGGTTTTGTTATATGTCACAATATATACATTACATCAAACAACTGGTGCTGCCATAATCTAAAATCAACCCAAAGGCTTTCTTGGCCTCTTGAAGTGATGGCTATTTTCGATCACCAGGTGAGCTAAAGAGCCGTGGCACTCTTTTAAGTATTTATGTACAGGTAACAGTTAGGAGGCATTGTTGAACCGCGGCCAAACTAGATAATAACATTACATACAACTCAAGGCCGTCTCTTTGGGCGAGATATTCCTCCTGCAGCGCACAAGTGGTAGACTAAATAACAAGTTATCTACACGTGAATAGATTTTACGTTTTTCTCTCCAACATGATGACAGGATGTGCTGATATATCGGGGATGTTGTCACTCATTATTACAAATTGAGTTAATGCGGGATTTATAGGAACTATAACGGGTAACAAACATGTACGTGTATAAACATAGAAAGGTACATGCCAACTGCCTGGGCTTGAGCTCAGGAGTATAGCTCAGACATCCAGACTCGCCATTTTCGAAAAACACAACGTACGGCCTATTTTAAGACAGATCTTGATATGTTTAAAAAAGTTATATACACACACTTTTATTTGATGGAAAAAGGAAATACACAAAGCTTGTTCCAACATGGATTCCTACCAGTGCTGAGATGACTTATGCGATTGAGACTAGCCTGTCTGCCAGACTCTTGAGAATAGATTCAAAAATTTATCCAGAATGATTTGACAAGTCTAGATTGCCTCAGCTCTTTGAGCATTGTTCTGGGCTCCATTTGGATTTTACTTTTGATTTTGTAGATATATATTTGAAAATGATAAAACTTTAAATATGGAACTATCTGTTTGAGTAGACTCATTCGTCACCACTCGCCTCTTTCCGTAACTATTCGGCTTGTCCCGGAATAACACGAGTTGGTCACGAATGAGAGTAGACTGAGACTTAGGGGTCCAGTAAAGGCAACAGTTACAAATGCTGCTGTAGTAATAACTACACGCCATTCAGTTTCCCAAAGGGAGATAATCGGAGAGCTCCCGAATGACCATGACACGTGAATGTCGATAACTGGCTGTTTGTCTTAAATGCGCATCATTTTTCACCACAGCAAAACTGATACAGTCATATGCAGGAACCCAGTCAAAATAACGCATCAGTTTAATACATCATCTGAATTATATTACTTCTGGATGTTTACCATAGTCTTTACAGTAAAAATGCTCGGTTTAGTCTGAGGTCAAACGCGTCACTGACATCTGTGCTGGATTTGTGCTGAAGAGAACCAGTCTTGCATGACAAGGGCGGTGCCTGTAGTCCGCAGACATTCCTCCTGTATCATGGCGGTAACGGTAGCGCCATCTGGCGATTCATATAATGATTCAACATTTGGCAATTCAGTGACTCCTAAACAATACGAACCCGAACGGAGAACAATGGCGGCTTTATTTATTAATTTTTATATCTCTTAGTTTTGGGTTTGTTTTCATTCCTCAACTTCAATGCTCTTAAAAGACGTTTGAGCCAAGTATGATTTGTTTCTTTGGCGTGATACAGGAATGATTTCGTCAACACAACACATAACTGAAAACAGGAGTCAGCTGCTTTCAAAGCCACTACTAGTATATGGGCGTGGTTGGGAGTAGGGGGTCGTGTGAGTATGGTGATGGGGTAGCCTCGTATTTACACGCGTTGCACATCACGATACAAAGTGAGTGAGTATTGTTTTATGACGCTTTAGCACTGCCACAGAAATTCCACAACAGGGACACCATTTGCTTCAAATAGTTTAACCCTGTGGGAAATCAAACCCAGGTCTTCGGCGTTACGGGCGAACGCTTTAACCACAAGGCTACCCCAACGCCCCTCATCACGCTGAATTCCTGGTTTCGAGGAAATAATGGTGTTCCATGGCGTAATATGACTGGGATATTGCTAAACGGGGCAGAGAACTCAAACCACTCACTCATTCATTGTCTTATTTACTCTAACGGGGTGGTGGGGTAGCCGAGTGGTTGAAAGTGTTCACTCGTCACACAGAAGACCCGGGTTCGATTCCCCACATAGGTACATTGTGTGAAGCTCATTTCTGGTGTCCCCCGCCGTGATATTGCTGGGATATTGCTAAAAGTGGCATAAAACCATACTCACGCACTCACTCACTCACTCATTATGAATGACGTCAAGTTATCTCATTGAGTACCCTCTCAAACTGAGTAGTTGCACGACCGAGCCTTTGATAGGGTAGGTCAGTGGTTACTGCGTTCGCTCATCACGCCAAAGACCCGGGTTCGATTTTCCGCATAGGTACAACAGGGACCATGTGTGAAATACATTTCTTGTGCTTCCTCCTCCGCGATCTAGTGGATTGAGCGTCTGTCCGTTGAGCGGAAGGTCGGTGGTTCGATCCCCGGCTGCGTCATAATGTCATAGATGGTACTTGTTGTTACCCTGTCGGCTAGGAGACTGTGTACTGTGTCTGAGTGGGGTGTTCATGTTAAACTGTGGCATGGTATCTCAGTGGGCTAGCGCAGAAACAAACACGCGCGCGCACACACACACACAACACCATGCACACACACACACACACACACACACACACACACACACGAACACACATGAACACACACGAACACACATGAACACACACATGCACACACACACATGCGCACACACACACAGACCACACACACACATATGCACACACACGCACGCACACATGAAGACACACACACACACACACACACACACACACACACACACACACACACACACACACACACACACACACACACACACACACACATGCACACAAACAGACCACACACACGCACACACACGCACACACATGCACACACACAGACCACACGTCGCTGCGTGAGTACCATAATCTTGAACCCGTCGTTCAACCCCGTTTCACCTCACCACACCTATTCCTTTAACCCAGGGAATCCAGTAGCCCAAGGATACGTGTATACACACAGCACCTGCAATAATCTAACACCGTGAAACAAAGGGTGTGAAGAAATCTTTGATTAGAGCTAACCATGTTTGTATTCACAACATCCTCACATCGCATTTACCGTTAGCCGACAAACCTTTTACATATATACATTTTCTCGGTGGCATATTTCTGCGGCTCCATCTCGAGGTGCTAATCTGTACAACCCTGGGGATGCTGTCCATCTGCTAGACAGGTATTAATATTGATGCTACGTGGGTCATGTTGACTCAGTGTATAACACATTGGTGCTTGATTCAGTGCCATATCTGAAAATACTGAACAGATTCTCTTGTGTCTGTTCGAAGCATTCGACGCTCTAGGACACTCAAGGATGCTCAAGGACACCAAAACGACTCAGGAGGCTCTAGGACACTCAAGGATGCTCTAGGACACCAGAACGACTCAGGAGGCTCTAGGACACTCAAGGATGCTCTAGGACACCAGAACGACTCAGGAGGCTCTAGGACACTCAAGGATGCTCTAGGACACCAGAACGACTCAGGAGGCTCTAGGGCACTCAAGGATGCTCTAGGACACCAGAACGACTCAGGAGGCTCTAGGACACTCAAGGATGCTCTAGGATACCAGAACGAAGTAGGAGGCTCTAGGACACTCAAGGATGCTCTAGGACACCAGAACGACTCAGGAGGCTCTAGGACACTCAAGGATGCTCTAGGACACCAGAACGACTCAGGAGGCTCTAGGACGCCAGAACGACTCAGGAGGCTCTAGGACACTCAAGGATGCTCTAGTACACCAGAACGACTCAGGAGGCTCTAGGACACTCAAGGATGCTCTAGGACACCAGAACGACTCAGGAGGCTCTAGGACACTCAAGGATGCTCTAGGACACCAGAACGACTCAGGAGGCTCTAGGACGCCAGAACGACTCAGGAGGCTCTAGGACACTAAAGGATGCTCAAGGACACCAGAACGACTCAGGAGGCTCTAGGACACTCAAGGATGCTCTAGGACACAAGAACGACCGTGGACGCCCTAGGACACTCAAGAATGCTCTAGGACACAAGAACGACTCAGGAGGCTCTAGGACACTCAAGGATGCCCCAGGACACAAGAACGACTCATGAGGCTCTAGGACACTCAAGGATGCCCCAGGACACCAGAACGACTCAGGAGGCTCTAAGACACAAAAGGATGCTCCAGAACACCAGAACGACCCAGGACGCCCGATGACACCCAAGGGTGCTCCAGGACACCAGAACGACTCAGGAGGCTCTAGGACACCCAAGGGTGCTCAAGGACACCAGAACGACCCAGGACGCCCGATGACACCCAAGGGTGCTCCAGGACACAAGAACGACTCATGAGGCTCTAGGACACCAAAGGGTGCTCCAGGACACCAGAACGACTCAGGAGGCTCTTGGGCGAAAATGCTCAAGGACACTAGTTTAGACAGTCGACCAGTGCAGATCCGGGCTAGACTAGGTCTTCAGCAACCCATGCTTGTCGTATACGTAAGTGGCGACTAACGGGGTCGGGTGGTCAGGTTCGCTGACTTGGCTGATGCATGTCATCGTATCCCACTGATTGCGTGGATCGATGTTCATGAATCACTGGATTGTCTGGCCCAGACACGATTATTTACAGACCGCCGTCATATAGCTAGAATATTGCTGAGTGCGGCGTTAAACAACAAACAAACAAACAAATTATATAAATTTAGTCACGTGACACCAGGACCGTCCAGCACACGAGTGTATCTCGTCACCTTACACAAGGATCGTCCAGTACGCTAATTTATCTCGCCACGAGACACAAGGAACGTCTAAGGCTCTAATTTATCTCGCCACGAGACACAAGGAACGTCTAAGGCTCTAGTTTATCTCGTCACGAGACACAAGGAACGTCTTAGGCTCTAGTTTATCTCGCCACGAGACACCAGGAACGTCTAAGGCTCTAGTTTATCTCGCCACGAGACACCAGGAACGTCTAAGGCTCTAGTTTATCTCGTCACAGAACACCAGGAACGTCTAAGGCTCTAGTTTATCTCGCCACGAGACACCAGGAACGTCTGAGGCTCTAGTTTATCTCGTCACCGAACCCCAGGGTGCTCCTGCGACACCCCGTGACACTCTAGGCGACCTGGCGACAGTCTAATCTCCACGTTTATCTCGTCACAGAACACCAGGGTGCTCTTACGACACCCCGGGACACTCTAGGCGACCTGGCGACAGTCTAATCACCACGTTTATCTCGTCACTGTATGTTTTATACGCCACAGTCATGATCAGTTATATCTCAGCTTAAATACTTCAATATAAATTTTCTTGAATTTTATGGTATTAAAAGATCAGTAAATACATACAGGACACAATTAGGCATTAATAAAGACCTGCATCTGGAAACAACAAACAATACAAATATATTTATTGCCAATCTTTTTTCATGTAAAAAAGGCTCAAAGAAATACTACTATGTAATAAGTCAAACCGATGAAAGCTTAAAAGTTATTGACAAGTGGGAAGAGGAACTTTTAATGGATATGAACTGGCCTAGCTTATTTATCAGAGCACACAAAACTACTCCAGACCCTAAACTTAGATGGTTTCAGCTTAGAATGCTCCACAGAATTCTACCTGTTAAAACTTATCTACTCAAGATGCATATTGTTGACAACTGTCTATGTACTTTCTGTAATGCCGAGCCAGAATCTATCCAACATCTGTTTTGGGACTGTAGGGTAAGCAAAAACTTCTGGAAAAGATTTTCACAATGGATTGAATCTAAGTGTCCACATACTGGCAAGATAAATCTTACTTCAGACCTAATTCTTTTTGGCTTTTCAAAACATTTCCATACCGATGATATTTTTGATCTGATACTCTTATTGGCGAAATTTCACATTTATAGATGCAAAATGAAAAATAACCAACCAACCATTACACATTTCCATGAGGTTATATCTCAGCTTTATCAAGGTCGTAATAAATAATCGAATATAGGCCAGGTAACTTCATCATCATCATCATCATCATCATCATCATCATCGTCGTCGCCGTCGCCGTCGTTATTATTATTATTATTATCGTTATTGTTGTTGTTGTTATTATTGTTATTATTATTATTATTATTATTATTATTATTATTATTATTATTATATGAGCTAAAATTTCATTTTTTAAAAACATAGAACTAAGGAGTGTATAAAATGAGTACAATATATCATATGATAATCACAACCACAGTACGGAGAGTATGCCTTTAATAGAATGCTACGCCAACAATGCTCTCGCCTTCTGTGATGGTCTGGATGTGTCTGTTAACATCACCAAAATAACCCAACTCATGCTGCTTACCTAGGGCTGCTGAAACAACTACTTACATCTTTCCAACTTCATCTTTACCCTCGCCGTACTCTTTTGTCATTAACGCAAGGTTAAACTAACAAACAATCTCTTTGTTGTAAACCACGCGTAATACCTTGTTTTATGAATAATAGTACATATTTGTCGTAGGAAAGTAGCTTTTAAATAGTGTAGGTTAACGTTGTAATATTCCACAATGGAAAACACACCAGTGTTTATTTTCATATGTTTCCCCCAACACATTTACCATGCCACTCTTAACACACCAGTTAACGATATACACATCCTCAAGTGGTTGGATCTGGAATGGCGGATGCCCTTCCTTACCTCTTTGTAAGAATAGCGCACACACGGCCAGGCCAAGAAACCGTAAACACAGCAGGTAATAAACCTTGGTGTTCTGAACGGTTCGCCAAAACGCAGCCGGCTACTCGTAAAAACTGTCTGCTAATGGGAAGAGTTCCTTGAGAAGATGCCAAATTCCTGGCGTTTAACCAGGCCTAGGTGGGCAGAGATCGCTTCATTTGCTTGGAATCTAGTTCTGTTAGGATAAACATTTTGAAGGTCGTGCAGTAAAGCATTGGTCACTGGGCTCCTGTCGCAGAGTCCAAGACATCAGAACGACTCAGGAGGCTCTAGGACACTCAAGGATGCTCTAGGACACCAGAACGACTCAGGAGGCTCTAGGACACTCAAGGATGCTCTAGGACACCAGAACGACTCAGGAGGCTCTAGGACACTCAAGGATGCTCTAGGACACCAGAACGACTCAGGAGGCTCTAGGACACTCAAAGATGCTCCAGGACACCAGAACGACTCAGGAGGCTCTAGGACACTCAAGGATGCTCTAGGACACCAGAACGACTCAGGAGGCTCTAGGACACTCAAGGATGCTCTAGGACACCAGAACGACTCAGGAGGCTCTAGGACACTCAAGGATGCTCCAGGACACCAGAACGACTCAGGAGGCTCTAGGACACTCAAGGATGCTCCAGGACACCAGAACGACCCAGGAGGCTCTAGGACACTCAAGGATGCTCTAGGACACCAGAACGACTCAGGAGGCTCTAGGACACTCAAGGATGCTCAAGGACACCAGAACGACTCAGGAGGCTCTAGGACACTCAAGGATGCTCATGGACACCAGAACGACTCAGTGAGTGAGTGAGTGTAGTTTTACGCCGCCTTTAGCAATATTCCAGCAATATCACGGCGGGGGACGCCAGAAATGGGCTTCACACATTGTAGCCATGTCGGGAATCGAATTCGGGTCTTCGGCGTGACGAGCGAACGCTTTAACCAGTAGGCTACCCGACCGCCTCTCAGATATTGTGAAATTCCGTTAACCCAAACAGTTCTGTTCCAAGGGTTGGTATGTTGTCTAATGTCTAACTCAGCAATTTTCCAGCTATATGACTGCAGTCTGTAAATAAGCGAGTCTGGACCGGGCAGTCCAGTGATTGACATCATGAGCACCGATCTGCTCGATTTGGATACGAGGACATGTATCAAACAAGTCCCCCAGTTAGAGCACCAGATCACGTTAGCTGCCTCATACAAGCGTAGATAGGTTGCTGAAGATCAGTTCTAACCCGGATCTTCACGGGGGCCATTTCAAGTGAAATTCTGAACTACGAATCTTGGTAATAAATAACTCTTTCGTTGTATATAATGCGAAACCTCTTTTGTCCGGACCCAGTTAATCCGGAAATCCAGCCTTCCGAACGAACACTGTTCTCATATTACTCTGGTAACATGATTCGTTAATCCGACATTCGTTAATCGGGATATTCGATAATCCGGACATTCTATAACCCTGGCGGTATCAGTGGTAACGCTAGTGTCCAGATTACCGGGTTTTCAATGTAGACATTCGATCACAAATCGTCGGCGTTGACAAATCAAGGATAATCACCAGGGCGATGTTTGGATTCGAACCTACGACAAGCGCATCCAGGCACGACCAAGGTACGCAACTCACATTTTGTAGATTTCTTTTCACATTCAAGTACAAGAACATTTTGTACCTCAAATATACCGACAGATAAAACTATGGCAACGCCTATAAAGGGTTGACAAGAATAATAATACTCGGAAGAGATCAACCTGGTAAAAGAAAGTATACACTTGAAAATTGGTTTGACCAAAGAATTACAAACGCTACACACATGATACCAATAGTGGCACCCATCACAAACACATGTAAAGGTAAGTCAATTATTCACCTTCAGGTAACACGGAAACGCAAAATTGCTTCATTCGATCCCTGCTATCCTTGACCTCAGACCAATACATGTTTGGTTTTATGAGCATTTGACTGAAGTGATGCGATATTTAGAGGCAAACTGACGTACCAAGGACGGCGCCCACTGGGACCGGTTTCGTTGTACACGCCTCTGGGCGGTTCGATTCCGACAAATATACAAGGTGCGACGAGGTGAGGTGAAATGGGGTTTAACGTCGCGTCCAAGATTATTGCACTTATATAGCGACGTGCATGTACGTGTGTGTGTTTGTGGCTGCTTGTACTAGTCCGGACTGATGCCGATTTATAGTGCTAGCCCACTGAGATACCATACCGCAGTTTAACATGAACACCACACTCAGACACAGTATACTGAATCCGAGCCAACCAGTCCTTGTTTTAGCCCCTTAATGCCGAGCCGCAGACAGGGTAACAACAAGTACCATCTTTTAACGTCTTTTGGTATAACGCGGCCGGGGATCGAACCCCGGACCTTCCGCTCTCCCAAGGTGCGACGAAATATATTTCATGACTCTCATGCAGTCTTTGGTCTTTGCTACATTCTCACCTATAGAAACATAAACAGCGCTTTTGCTACGTTAAATGTAGACTCGTTAGAAAGTTACGGTATGTTTAAGAGATTGTTCTTCACTCTTACAATTCACAAATGGAAACGGATCGTCTAAACGGAACCGCGTGGTACAATTTATACAGTCATACATTAATGGAGTTCACATGTCAAATTTGATTAATAAACTCCCCGGTAAAGAAAGTATGGAGCATGTTTGATTTAGGCTAAAAATTAGAAACAAGAAATGTCTGTTCGACGGTGATGCATTTGATACGGGTATCATAGTTGTGTTTTGGACCTTAGGTTTGCAGTGTTTCGGCGACTGTTTTCAAACCTAGTAACGTTTTGATACCGTTTGTAAGTGTATACTTTCTTTTGCCCGAGAGTTCACATCATACAACATTGCGTACCCAAACTCGAACACAGATGTTTGCATGAACATTCATGAAACAGTCGTTTATACGTAGATTATTTTAAGAAAACTCACCAGATAATCAGTCCAAAATATCCACTGACATAATTCGATCCTAAATGGAAAATTCTGTCCGGGCGTGTTTATGCATTCCAATATACAACAGCTTGCATCAATATTTACATATACAACACGCTTGTCGTGCAAGTAGAAAGGCACAATTATGATATTATAATTTCCTAATCATATTCCACTAGAGCCTATATCACCGGACAGGTACGATCCGACAGCTCGTCATGTCAATGTCATCACGTCACGTGCTTGTAATTATACGCCTGTCAATCAGACAAGGGGTGTCTAGATAATTAATTTGATAAGACTTTGGTCAGAACAACATGGCACGGACTGACGGCCATGGCATCGCATGTAACTATGTGGTACAGTGTGTCCCGTTATTCATCTGCCATCACTGCCGGCAGGTGATATCACTGTGGTTGGTATGGTCTGTTGTTGAATTTAAAGGAATGTGGCCTTGAATTTTAACTTCAGCTTCAAGATATATAAATCGATGATCTGATATCGATATAATAACGGTCAACAATGAACTTTTCAAAGAGCGTCATACGATCCTTGCTCAAAAGTTGTTTGATCAGGTCTCAACATTCAAGGCCGTAGTAAAGCGTACCACCGACACCACCACAACCACCATCACCACAACCACCACTACTATTACTGCTACTGAGACTACTACTACTACTACTACTACTACTACTACTGCTGCTACTACTGCTGCTGCTACTACTACTACTACTGCTGCTACTACTACTACTACTACTACTACTACTGCTACTACTTTTACTACTACTGCTACTACTACTACTACTACTACTACTACTACTGCTACTACTTTTACTACTACTGCTACTACTACTACTACTACTACTACTGCTACTGCTACTACTACTTCTACTACTACTGCTGCTGCTACTACTACTACTGCTACTACTACTGCTACTTCTACTACTACTGCTGCTGCTACTACTACTACTGCTACTACTACTGCTACTACTACTACTACTGCTTCTACTACTGCTACTACTACTATTACTGCTGCTACTACTATTATTACTACTTCATCAATTGCTACTACAGTTGCTACTACTACTGCTGCTACTACTACCACTTCTACTTCTACTACTACTACTACTACTGCTACTATATCTACTGCTACTACTACTACTACTACTACCACTACTACTACTTCTACTACTACTACTACTGCTACTAATACTGCTACTACTACTATTACTACTTCTACTGTTGCTGCTACTGCTACTACTGCTACTACACTTGCTACTACCCCTACTACTGCTACTACACTTGCTGCTTCTACTACTTCTACTGCTACTACAGTTGCTACTACTGCTACTACTACTACAGTTGCTGCTTCTACTACTACTACTACTGCTACTTCTACTACTACTACTACTACTGCTACTACAGTTGCTGCATCTACTACTACTGTTACTGCTGCTACTAAGTCTTTTACTGCTGCTTCTGCAACTACTGGTACCACTAGTAGTGCGACTATTGCAACTCAAATACTATTACCAATACGACTATTACAACTCAAATACTATTACCAATACGACAATTACAACTAAAGTACTACTAAACAACTATTCCAACTCAAGTAAATGTACTCTCTCATGTAATACAATTGTAATATATACTAGTACATATGAACATTAATTAAGCACCATTCCTGGTGGTGCCTGGGTCAGTTCATCACCAACCCATGCTTGCCGTAAAAGGCGACTATGCTTGTCGTAAGAGGCGACTAACGGGATGGGGTGGTCAGGGTCGCTGACTTGGTTGATGAATGTCATCATGTCAAAAATGTGTAAATCGATGCTCATGAATCGCGGGATTGGCTAGTCCAGACACGATTATTTATAGACTGTCGTCATATAGCTGGGATATTGCTGAGTGCAGATTTAAACAACAAACAAACAGTTTATTTAGGAGGGTCTCTAGCTCTCATTTGGCGGCAATGGGAACCCCAAAGGTGTTCAATTTGGTTTGTCATTATTTTCAAAAGTGGGGGCACGGGTGGCCCAGTCGTCTAAGGCGCCGCGATTCGCTGTGCAGAGTTGCGTCCCTTGGGCACGCCAGAAACCTATGATTGTGGGTTCGAATCCCGGTTCGCCCCGATTATGTTTCTAAGTTTGTCAGCACCATACCCGTGCTCGTGGGTTTCACCGAAGTGGTAAACGTCTGAGACCTGCATCACTTCAGGCTTTCCTCCCACATTAAGCTGACACGCCGTGATATAACTGGAATACTGTTAAAAGCGGCGTTAAACCCAACTCACTCACTCACTCACTATTTTCAAAATTAGATTTGGAGATGGTGATTAATTTATGCTCATGTGTACATAACATGAAATGTGATTTTATGTAAAATAATTTAACGTGAGCTAAATGTATTTTATTATTTTTAAAGTCGGAATAAGTTTTGTCAAACCTTATAAATAGCAATTACTTACATGAATTATTTGAAAATAAATACCTATGTTTAAACCGGTATATATTGTTGTTTTATCGACTTTCTGGTGCTTCAGAAATCCCTGCTTGTTCAACAGCATGGCGAAACGGCAGATCCAGATTGTGTGCATACGTTTTTGTCTTAATTACACCAAAGGTTTCAAAAATCTTAAACTTATATTGTCTTTCATTCAGAAAACGGAAACCGTTGTTTTGCTTAGCGTTTAGGTGTTTAAGCTTCGTGATAAATCAGATTACAGAACCGACAGAAACTCCCGTGTGCTGTGCAAACCCCTCTAATCTGATTAGGGTAATAGAAATCACTTCAGTCAACCATCTGACACGCAAATGTCCACACGGAGTACTTGCCTATACACACAGACATACATGTCTCATGGCTGGAGGTATGTGCTTATTACATGTGTACTGTACAGGTAGCGACACACGTGTACTGTACAGGTAGAGACACACGTGTACTGTACAGGTAGAGACACACGTGTATTGTACAGATAGAGACACACGTGATCTGTACAGGTAGAGACACACGTGTATTGTACAGGTAGAGACACACGTGTATTGTACAGATAGAGACACACGTGATCTGTACAGGTAGAGACACACGTGTATTGTACAGGTAGAGACACACGTGTATTGTACAGGTAGCGACACACGTGATCTGTACAGGTAGAGACACACGTGTATTGTACAGGTAGGAGACACACGTGTATTGTACAGGTAGAGACACACATAAACAGTACAGGGAGGAGACACACGTGTATTGTACAGGTAGAGACACACGTGATCTGTACAGGTAGGAGACATACGTGATCTGTACAGGCAGAGACACACGTGTACTGTACAGGTAGGAGCCACACGTGTACTGTACAGGTAGAGACACACGTGTAATGTACAAGTAGGAGACACGTGTGCTGAACAGGTAGGAGACACACGTGTACTGTACAGGTAGGAGACACACGTGTGCTGTACAGGTAGGAGACACACGTGTACTGTACAAGTTCGAGACACACGTGTACTGTACAGGTAGGAGACACACATGCACTGTACAGGTAGAGACACACGTGTACTGTACAGGTAGGAGACACACGTGTACTGTACAGGTAGGAGACACACGTGTACTTTACAGGTAGGAGACACACGTGTACTGTACAGGTAGGAGACACACATGCACTGTACAGGTAGAGACACACATGTACTGTACAGGTAGGAGACACACGTGTACTTTACAGGTAGGAGACACACGTGTACTTTACAGGTAGGAGACACACGTGTACTGTACAGGTAGGAGACACACATGCACTGTACAGGTAGAGACACACGTGTACTGTACAGGTAGGAGACACACGTGTACTTTACAGGTAGGAGACACACGTGTACTGTACAGGTGGGAGACACACATGCACTGTACAGGTAGAGACACACGTGTACTGTACAGGTAGGAGACCCACGTGTACTTTACAGGGAGGAGACACACGTGTACTGTACAGGTAGGAGACACACGTGTACTTTACAGGTAGGAGACACACGTGTACTGTACAGGTAGGAGACACACATGCACTGTACAGGTAGGAGACACACGTGCACTTTACAGGTAGGAGACACACGTGTACTTTACAGGTAGGAGACACACATGCACTGTACAGGTAGGAGACACACGTGTACTGTACAGGTAGGAGACACACGTGTACTTTACAGGGAGGAGACACACGTGTACTGTACAGGTAGGAGACACACGTGTACTGTACATGTAGGAGACACGTGTACTGTACAGGTAGGTTACACGTGTACTGTACATGTAGGAGACACACATGTACTGTACAGGGAGGAGACACACGTGTACTGTACAGGCTGGAAATATTATGTGTACAGTACACATTGGAGACAGTAAATGTGTTTAGGAAACTCGTACAAGAGATTGTTTGTGCTTATGATTCATATATATGTAATATATTCATATATTGCTGAGTGCGGCGTTAAACAACAAATGAAAAACAAACAGACATTCATATATTAGTCGCCTCTATTCTAAATTTTGCGAACAATGGAATCTGTTTCGGCTGGATAATCGAGGCTGGTGATTCTCTGACGTTGGCGTTTTGTATTATATTTGACATAGTAACAAGTACCCGAGGGCACTTTGAGATATGATTGCCAGACAGGAATAGAACTTGTCAGATACAATTGCAAGTTTGAAGTTTGTTTCATAGATTGTCAGACACCTTGGAAACCCTTTCGTCAACACGGACTAGTTGACTCTCCCAGCGGTCCTGTCAGAAAGAGCGCGAGACTTGATGACATGCGTCTTCTTCCTGGTTTATGGCCTTCGAAATGCACGCCTATACAGCACATTCATCTTCGACTGGATTCAGCTGGAGCGAATTGTCAAAGAGTTATTCGATACCACAACAGACCAAGCGTTGGATGAATATTCAGTACCGCGTGTCCGCTAAAAAATTAATGTCTGCTTAGTGGATTTCTGAAAGGAGCGCAACCATACACATTTTAAAATGTATTGTATACACACATAGGAATGTTTGTTTGTTTGTTTGTTGTTGTTTAACGCCCCAATCGCCAATATTCCAGCTATATGACGGCGCTCTGTAAATAATCGAGTCTGGACCAGGCAATCCAGTGATTGATATGACGAGCATCGATCTACACATTTGGGATACGATGACATGTATCAACCAAGTCAGCGAGCCTGACCACCCAATCCCGTTAGTCGCCTTTCACAAGCATAGTCGCCTATTACGGCAAGCATGGGTTGCTGAAGACCTATTCTACCCCGGATCTTCACTGGTCTGTTAAGAGGTGAGGTGAAATTGGGTTTAACGTCGCGTCCAAGATTATTCCACTTATATAGCGACGTGCATGTACGTGTGTGTGTTTGTGTGGCTGCTTGTACTAGTCCGGACTGATGCCGATTTATAGTGCTAGCCCACTGAGATACCATGCCGCAGTTTAACATGAATGCCCCACTCAGATACAGTATACTGACTCTAAGCCGACCAGTCCTTGTTTTAGCCCCTTAATGCCGAGCGCCAGACAGGGTAACAACAAGTACCATCTTTTAACGTCTTTTGGTAAGACGCGGCCGGGGATCGAACCCCGGACCTTCCGCCCTCCGGGCGGACGCTCTACCACTAGACCACGGAGGCGGTCCGGTCTGTTAAGAAGTAGCCCTGAAACTTAGTTACATGTCATGTCCACAGTAAGCATATTCTCACATAAAGATATACTCCCGCAACACGTGTGACTAACGCTGCACACAGGTAAGCATCTACAAACATTCAAGACCATACACTAATAAATATGTTGCCTGGCAACAATGATCTAAATATGACTTGATACCAGTTGAACAACTATGTTGGTTAAAATGGCTCCCCGGCAACCTGTATTGGTCGTAAGAGGCGACCAAACAGATCTGGTGTCAGGCTCGGTGACATGGTTGATAGCGCGTCCTCTACCCGACGGCGCGAATCGTTGCTCATGATATCAATCACTTATTGTCTGGTCCAGACTATACTATTTACAGACCAATTCCATATATACCCATCGACAAAAGAAACGCGAATGCCATATATGTTGGTTCATATATGAAGAATTACTCATTTTCAAGAGATAATACATTGGTTCGATGCACAAACGAGCAGACTGGTAAGTTGTGTGAAGCGACGCTTATGAACGCATCACATGTGACGTCATAGATCCATGACGCGAGATGCACCATTTGTCTCGTGCAGGATTAGTTTAGGGCGTAAAGTTTGGAAATCACGTGCAGCATTTCGTTATAAGAATATAGACACTCTGTTGTAACTTGACTGACTTTTAGTTTCGTCATTAATTGGTACACATTGAAAACATCTCTTCTTAACGTACATACTTCTCTATATGTTTCTATAGTTCGCATTTCTTTTGGCGGTGAGTATAGCTGGACTATTGCTCACAGCGGCGTAAAACAACAAACAAACGAATATATATAATTTTGTTTTGTTTTGTTTGTTTGTTTGTTTTGTTTGTTGTAGTTTTGTCTGTTTGTTTGTTTTTTGTTGTTGTTTGTTTTTGTTTTGTTGTTGTTGTTGTTGTTGTGTTTTGTTTGTTTTTGTTTGTTGGTTGGTTTTGTTGGGTTTTTTTTTATTTTTTATTTATTTATTTTTTTTGGGGGGGGTATTGTGCTTACGATGATTAAATGGCAGTTACAAATATGCTCACTGAATGTTTTTATGTATTTTGGGATGAAATATTATTGAAGGGACAAGGGTTGTCCAGTCGCCTGAGGCGCCGCAATTCGCTGTGCAGAGTTGCGTCCCTTCATCAGGCCAGGAAGCTATGTTCGTGGGTTCGAATCCCTGTTCGCCCCGATTATGTCTAGGTGTTTATGCATACTAGTGTTTGCGGGTTTCAACAAGTGGCGTTATAACCAACTCATTTACTCACTGCCATACATTTAATTATGAAATATTATATTTATTTACAACTGTATTTTTTTTAAATATTTTACGTGAGTGAAAATATATAATGAGCGTATAATAATGATCGAAATAACATGGTATTTGTTTGAATTATTTTACACAATTGTTTGTTTGTTGTTTAACGAGCTAGAGACCATCCTGAATGAGCTGGGGCGGTCGGGTAGCCCATTGGTTAAACCGTTCACTCGTCACGCCGAAGACCCGGGTTCGATTCCCGACATGGGTACAAAGTGTGAAGCCCATTTCTGGTGTCCCCCGTCGTGATATTGCTGGAATATTGCTAAATGCGGCGTAAAACCATACTCACTCACTCCCTGAATGAACTGTTTGTTTTTGTTTAACGCCGCACTCAGCAATATTCCAGCTATTTTACGGCGGTCTGTAAATAACCGAGTCTGGACCAGACAATCCAGTGATTGATATCATGAGCATCGATCCACAAAACTTGGATACGATGACATGCATCAACCAAGTCAGCGTGCCTGACCACCCGATCCCGTTAGTCGCCTCTTACGACAAGCATGGGTTGCTGAAGACCTATTCTAGCCCGGGTCTTCACGCCTGGTATGCATGTATACAAGTTTGATAACGGTAAATGTCGAAACTCATTTGAGTACGCCTCAGTGACAATATGGTTTTCAGTGTACGACTGTTCAGATCATGCAAGAAAATACATTTGTCATTGTCAAATAGCCTGTTTATTTCATCTCGTACCCTGACGAAGTATATATGTTCACTCGTGGCCGCGCCTCTCATGAACATGTCAACTCTGTCACGTCACAAAAATCCGCTTTTTTTCTTTCAGAACGTTTATTCTTAATCTGAGCGAGATGTATCATGAAATTAAAGTTTGTGTAATAAATGCCGAACGGGGACAACGCTGGATACATCACAGACGTTGGCTGTTCATAAAGAGGTGATGGTGTGCAAACATTCAACAGCTAAATGGGGTTAGGTTTTACCGTTACTTTATTATTTTCTTCATTATTTTCAATAAAAATGTGAACCAAAAAATTGTTATATCTAATTGTTTTATACGTTAGTGAAGTATCTGCAAACGTCATGCAATGTGCTTCAGAAGTATCGCTATGTCCTTTGGACACGTCTAAGCAGATTTCGCGAACACCTGGTGTCATCGTTGGTTTTCAGTGATCCATTTATATACTATTCTACTTTTTGCGAACATGGAATCTGTTTTGTCTGGATAATCGAGGCCAGTTATTCTCTAAATGACGTTTTGTATTATATTTGACAAAGCAACAAGTACAAGATGGAACTTTGAGATATGATTGCCATACAGGATTTTCAGTGACCCATTCATTGGTTTTCACCGCTATTCTACTTTCTACTAACTATGGAATCTGTTTCGTCTGGATAATCGAGGCCGGTTATTCTAATATTGATAATGATCGTGAGTGAATTGAGTTTTACGCCGCTCTGAACACTATTTCACGTATATAACGAACACTATTCAAACTCTGTTTCAGTTATATAATTGAAATAAAGCTAATTGGCGTATGATTGAACGGACGTGATCAGATACCCTTTTGGAAACAAACCATTACAAACGCTAGTTTATCTGATCTTCAAAAACAAAAGGGGCGGTCGGGTAGCCTAGTGGTTAAAGCGTTCGCTCGTCACGCCAAAGACCCGGGTTCGATTCCCGACATGGGTACAATGTGTGAAGACCATTTCTGGTGTCCCCCGCCGTGATATTGCTGGATATTGCTAAAAGCGGCGTAAAACCATACTCACTCACACACTCAAAAACAAAATGTTTCCTTTTTATCTTCCTTTCCTTTTTAAAAAACCTTTCAGATATCAGTATTATTTAATCTCATTAAAATCAAGTCATAGTTCTTGCTACAGCTTCGTGTAGCGGTAGCGGGAAGTAAGATTTGAGTTTTATGAGATTGCAGTATTGTTTAACGTGACAGAAGCAAAATTCTGGTTGTTGGGAGAGTGGTGGGATTACGGCTAGAAGAGTTATCTCCCCTGAAAACAGGGCGCTCCCACACGATGTGTTTTCTCTCGTGATGTCGAATGGTTTGTAATGACTATTGTGTATGCACGTGTAGATAATCACACTGAAGTAATGATAATACACAATAAACACGCCAGTAATGATCCTAAAGGTGCACGCTGTGACTGAACAAAAAACTGACGAAACGCTCCACAAGCCCCAGCAGGCTTCAACAGAGACACTAAATTAAATTAATTTTATGTTCTCTGGTTTCACAAAATGTCCAATTTTCAAAGAGATCTGAGCTTTTTTAAACGTTTAAAACCTACCACGTCACGAACATCTCCGCATGCGTAGGGAAGTAACATACTTCAAACAAATTTTTTTTTAATGTAATGGCAATTTGATGGCTGACGCATGTATCATTACTTGAACAGTAGATCTGTGACTTGCGCAGTGATCCACAGCCGGGTGTTTTGCTCTCAGTCATGCGCATGTCGTATCCTTCCGCCCAGGTTGATGTAACGACACGTGACGATTAGAAACTTTCTTAATTTGGTTTTGGGTGCTATTTTTATGGTAAAGTTTTATTTATGTTATGTCAAGTCATCTGGTTTCCTTTCCGCAACATCGGGTATATGTGTTTTGCTGAATTTGTGAGTGGTTATGGGGTGTAAACTTCATGTGAGGTGGGGGCGGTCGGGTAGCCTAGTGGCTAAAGCGTTCGCTCGTCACGCCGAAGACCCGGGTTCGATTCCCGACATGGGTACAATGTGTGAAGCAGATTCCTGGTGTCCCCCGCCGTGATATTGCTGGAATATTGCTAAAAGCGGCGTAAAACCATATTCACTCACTCACTCACTCATGTGAGGTGAGGTGAGGTAAGGTGAGGTGAAACGGAGTTTAGCGTTGCGTTCAGGATTATTGGACTTACAGAGCAATGTTCGTATGTGTGTGTATGTATGTGTGCGCGCGCGTGCATGTGTAGGTGGGTGTGCGTGCGTGCGTGCGTGCGTGCGTGCGTGCGTGCATGCGTGCGTGTGTGGCTGCTTGTACTAGTCCGTACTAATGCCGGGTATATAATGCTAGCCCACTGAGATACCATGCCGCAGTTAACATGGATACCCACTCAGACACAGTATACTGACTCCAAATCGACCAGTAATAACACTTTAAGTACCATCTTTAGCCATGATGCGGGGATCTCAGGGCAGACGCTGTATCCACTAGACCACGGAGGCGGCCAACCCACATGTAAGCATTATTTATTTCACGGCACTCAGGTCTGGTACAGGAAAACCTATGTTTCAAAAAGGTTTAATGTCGGATATTGAAAAATAGCACGCTAAAAAAAATAGTCCCAAAAGAGTTGCGTCTCTTAGTCGTGTCAGGATCCGCACTTGTCTCGCCTCAATCCTATAGGTCATCTTGGGCAGCACTTGGGGGGAATCCACATTCGAACTGGACCCACAAGATTCACTTGTTTACGTAACTATTAGTATTTCACTCCCAAATAGCGGCAGTCGTGACCATTATATAGATCCTATTTAGTATCTCTTGACCACACAATACACTCTTACAATCGTCCGTCATGTTGTACCAAATTTGTGCGGAGGGATCGATGGGAATGCGGCTCACAGTGAAATATCGCAGTATCACTACACCCTCTAGGTGTTGTTTAGGTAACGGAATCACCCGAGCTGACCCGAAAGCAAAAATTCGTTTATCGCCGGTTCGAATCCAAGAATTGATCAAATAATAATTCATGGTTTGCCAGCACCCTGTACCGACTCTCAAGCTCACCAAAGTAGTAACTTCGGGCTTTCTTCAACGTTAACCGGACAGGCTGTGGAATAACTGAAAAATGTTCAAAGCAGCGATAAACTCAATTCACTCACTCACTCACACAGGGGTCGGTACTAACCCCACACTGAATCCTGAACCTGCCATCCCTAGGGTGTAGATAGCAGGGGTGACTATTGGTCTGGAAATCACTATTGCTATAACTATTGCTATTGAAAGAAACTATTGCGATAACTATTGATATTGAAAGAAACTATTGCGATAAATATTGATATTGAAAGAAACTATTGCGATAACTATTGATATTGAAAGAAACTATTGCGATAACTATTGATATTGAAAGAAACTATTGCGATAACTATTGATATCGAAAGAAACTATTGCGATAACTATTGCTATTGAAAGAAACTATTGCGATAACTATTGATAATATAATTGAAAGAAACTATTGCGATAACTATAATTGATATTGCAAGCAACTATTGCGATACATATCGATAGTTTTCAGTGTATCATTTGAGATGGATCTTAGAGTTGAATTAAACCTTGGAACTGAAGTTTCTTTTGAATGTGATAACCATAACAACAAATAAAAAGTAGAGTTTCAGATATGACTGATTTATTATTTCTTTACCGTAATAATTTAAGAAAAAGAAACTTCCACATTACCATGTGTAAATTACTACCACTCATTATCAATAGAAAAGCAAATTTGAACAGCATTGCATGTATTTTATTGATATGGTAAATACAATCGAAACTATCGAAATTCCTAACTGAAATCGATACTATTGATCGGAAACTGAATTAACAATCGATTTATTGCCTTAAAGTGCTTACCAATAGTCATATATCGATATTACGATTTATCGTGACACCCCTAGCAGATAGAAACCCTACATTACGTGGTTGGATCAACAGTTCAGTCGGGCGTCACCTCCATCTTCCCGAGACAAGGGAGCTAACCGAATAGAAAACTAGACTTTTATAGTCAGTTAACTCCCTTGCCTTGGGAAGATGCACCTTGTCCCCTGTACTTTGAAAATAAGTTAAAAAGTAAATCCACCTCGAATCTATAATTATTTGGCAAGTCTAGACTGCCTCACCTCTGAAATGAAGCATTGTAATCGTCTCAATTTAGATTTATTTTTATTTTGTAGATATATATCATAAAATAACTTTTTTCTGAGACTAATTGTTTGTTTAGGCGTCACCATGAACAAACGCCCTCGCTTTTATTATCCAAAACATGTGTATGACAGTGTTTGCACTCAACACTTACCTTACTCATGTATGCATCATCGAACGACAATAGTTCTGCATATAGAGTGCATTGATTGACGTTTGACATGTATACGTACAAAGCTTTCAGTACTGATTTAATGATTGTGCGACCATCCATCCGCCCATCTGTCATACCTAAAGTACTAACAGAGAGTGAGGTGTGGCTCGGCTCACGTGATAAACGAGCATCTTTGATGTGTGTACTTTGTATGGAACTGCGTACTTAAATATTAGTGTGTGTGTGTTGACACACAATCGCGCGGAAACGCACACGTCATAAAGACACACACACACACACACACACACTCTCTCTCTCTCTCTCTCTCTCGTTAAATGAACGTTAAATGAACATACAGTCGAACCTCATAGTGTCGAGTGAGTGAGTTGGGTTTTTAGCGCCGCTTTTAACAGTATTACAGTCATATCGCGGCGTTTCAGCTAAATGTGGGAGGAAAGCCCGAAGTGATGCAGGTCTCAGACCACTTCGGTGAAAACCCACAGCACAGGTATGATGCTGACAAATCTAGAAACATAATCGGGGCGAACCGGGATTCGAACCCACAATCATAGGTTTCTGGCGTGACCAAAGGACGCTCATTGTGTCGAACATGGACAAGTTGAATTTCCGGTTGTCTCGAACTCACTTTCCGGTCTCGGTGAACTCGTTCTATATTTAGCATCCTTATGCTCGGATCTTGCAAACTGAATGCGTCAGAATGTGTAACATAGGGCGAACACATTTCTTACGTCACGTACAGAACGATTCAATATCAATATCATAAAGAAGTCACTGAAAACAGTCAGCAAATAATAATATAAACGTTTTATTCGCCAACATGTATTTCGTCATAAGCAATATGAATGGTTCCCGTGAACTACAATTTACATATTGCAAATGGTATATCGCTCTAAAAAATTCTGAATTCTCTCATTTGAACTACCTTTTCAAACACATATTTCCTTAATGTCAAACCGAGGTCTCCTTGGGGCATGTCGATTAAAGTGGTTGTAAGTTTAAGTTTTTTCGGTAGCCCAGTGGTTAAAGCGTTCTCTCGTCACACCAAAGGCACGGGTTCGATTCTCAACATAGGCTTTATGCAAGCCTATCTCCACTGCCGTGATGTTGCTGCAATATTGCTGAGGGCGGTGTAAAACCATGTCACCACTTCCTGACACAGAATTGACACTACTATATTTTAAGGCCGCTTTGAAAGGTTAGGACATGATCGTTTTGGCCGCGCACACACGTTAACTTCATATATTTAACGTCCACAAGACCACATCCATATCCGCAAATAACCATATTTCGTTCAAAATATTTGTTCAGGTTTTTTAAAATAAGAAAACATCCGAATTGTTCGTATTGTCCATATTTACAATTTACAATTTAATTGTACTCGTTGACAGATTGCATTCTTGCTGTCATGAGGTGCGCAAAGTGGTCACATACGTGCTGATGCCTTTTAAAACTCATTCAGTGTCTCCCGTATTTGTCAGGATCCGCTGAACGGGGGTTCGATTCCCAGATTCCAGAGTCTGTCAGTCTTGCTCTCTGTTTCCATCAAAGTGGGACCCGTGAAGACCCAGGGTAGAACAGGTCTTCAACAACCCATGCTTGCCGTCAAAGGCGACTATGTTTGTCGTAAGAGGCGACTAACGGGATCGGGTGGTCAGGCTCGCTGACTTGGTTGATGAATGTCATCGTATCAAATTAGTGTAGATCGCTGCTCATGATATAAATCACTGGATTGTCTGGTCCAGACTCGATTCTTTACAGACCGCCGTCATATAGCTGGAATATTGCTGAGTGCGGCGTTAAACAACAAACAAACAAACAAACAAACACATACTGACTTACAGTGACCTCAAGGGTGAAACACAATGTTTTTAGTGAATACACTGCCAGTCCTAATCCCCTGGTAATTCGTTTCGACGGATTTATGAAAAACTTGGAATAGATTTAGGAATACAGTCATGCAGGCCCATTTTGTTCCTCTTACAACGCCAGACTTGCACACTGCGGCACCCAAATCACATTCACTCATAGTTTGATAACGTTCGATCATAATACTGGGGGCGGTGGGTATCCTAGTGGTTAAAGCGTTTGCTCGTCACGCCGAAGGCGAGAGTTCGATTCCCGACATAGGTACAATCTATGAAGCCCATTTCGGGTGTCCCCCGCTATGGTATTACTGGAATATTACTAAAAGCGGCGTAAAACCATACTCACTCACTCACAATACTGATTCGAGAGGACGACCCGTACTTTGGCCAGTATGCGAAGCGATAACATTCACCCAAACCTTGCTTGTGTTGCAGGTCTGAGTCAAGAATACATATACAGTAAACTACGTTTATAACGAACACGCTTATAACGAACTGACGGATATAACGAACTGCTTTCTGGTCCCAGCCATTTGCTGTATATATGTTGTATATATGATTATAATAAACTACGGTTATAACGAAAAGTAATAGTGACCCCTTTGAGTTCGTTATAACCGTAGTTTACTGTATTGTGTCTCACGTGGTATAGTTCTCAGACAGTAATAGATATACTTCTCAAAACAAGCTAAAGAATGCACACAGCAGGAAGGCTGTATGTTGCAATGCCCACCAACCTTGACATAAGTCATAAGAAAGAAAATTTCGGGTGTTCTTAAACTTCTGTTGAGTAATATAGTGTATGCGATAGAACCCCAGACAGTGCAGTTATTATAGGAACATGATACATGTGTTGATACACGTAGGCTCAGTTTGGTATTTGTGGATTTTCTGATGGAGAGATAGACCCCATCCACACCTGTACAAATCAACAGGTAAGGCGATGCATTGTCCTAGAAATGGATACCCCAAATGTGCAAGTCATTTTTAGACAGTCTGTGGTGAAACCCGCATAGCTTAAACCTGCTGTCAGCTTGTGGCACCGTGGATGGTTGCTGGAAAGAGCATCTCCTGACCTCATTCATGATTAATGACAGCATGGCCACACAACTGTAAGGGGACAAAGATATATATCATGGTCTATGAAGTATTGTATTTCCGTGCAATACAACAGACACGGTGTCATACAACAAATACATTAACCCTCTTTAAAGGAATGCTGGGCAATGGCGGAGGAACTGAACATCATTCCCACGAGCGAACACGTCATTGTGCATGTAAACAATCGCACATGCACGCACGCACGCACGCACGCACGCACGCACGCACGCACGCATCAGTCACTCTCAAACACTTTATGTATCAGACCGGTGAATGCGTTAATGCTAATTATTTTAGTTGTCATCGATATCCCCATAAGCTACAGGTTTCTGGATATAGAACTTCCCAAAACCATTATGTTTCTTCTGAATTCGACGCCTCTGGACGAGGATACTGAATTTGTTTATGTGGCCTATAAACATAAGACTTTCTACAGAGCAGCAAGTCGTACACAACACCGAGAGGATGAGTGTTTCTGTCGGTGACGCAACTCGGGTTTGGACCTGGAGCAAGGAAACCATTTAAGCATCGACCCCTGTTCGTGGCTGTGGAGGGATGAAGTGAATGAGTGAGCTTCACACAACCTTGAACTGTATTGCAGTTAAATCAAGAGGAGACAAGTTGATGTGGGATAAAAGCCCGAGGTGATGGAGGTATTACGACGCTTGTACCATTTTGGTGAAACCCACGATCATGGGATTGGTGCTGAAAAGGAAAGAAACAAGATGGAAGCGGCTGTAGCTTGGTTTCTGGCACGCCTAAGGGACGCAAACCCCCACTCACCCCCACCCCCCCACCCCCCCAAAAAAAAACCAAACCAAAAAAAACCCATCAAAACAACAACCAACAACAACAACAAAAAACCAAAAAACCAAAACAAAACACACACACATACACAAACTATCACACACCCATACGCACGCAAACACACACACACACACACTCTCTCTCTCTCTCTCTCACACACACACATACACACACCACACATACAAACATATCTCTCTCACAAACACACACCACATCACACACACACACACAAACTCCCATACACTCATACGCACGCACAAACACACACACACTCTCTCTCTCTCTCTCTCTCTCTCTCTCTCTCTCTCTCTCTCTCTCACACCACATCACACACGCTACTATTTATTCCCTCATTTTTTCACAACAAACACTGTTCTCAAACTCCATCTTCTGTTATACAGGTATGTGTCATGAAACAAAAGGTTAAATGTCAAGGTCGTATTACCGTCGTGCAACACGCACTGTAGATTCGGATCACAGCGCAGCAAACAGAGAGTCGGTGAAGGTCACGTCATTTGCCTTGTGATGACGTCGACGCGCTCTTTGCTTTCAAGAATCAGAACACGCACAACGTGTGTGTTATTCACACCATATGTTTTTTTCCGATAACAATTCAGTATCAAAGTAAACAAGGTTAAGGTATTCATCCATTTCAAAGAAATCTTTTCTCAAGACTCAAGTCAACATGACGCTCACACGTAGATCTAACCTTCCGGTTGACGGATCACGTGCTGCATCGTGGGATTTGGAAATACATGTACCATGTGATTATTTCTTGCTGGATGCTGTTTGCCTCTCATTGATGTAAAAAATACAATTCATCTTTCAAGAATTGACTCAGTTTCAACGCTAATAATGTTCTGGGAACCATTAAATCACTCCAAACAAATTGGAGTACAGAAATACGATGAAGTCATCCCAAAATAGACTCCTTACACAAAGCCACCCCGGCACAACATCCTACTCTGCCGAAGATGAGGTGCGCTGCACACAATGCCCTTCTACCGGTGGAGGGAATGTCAAGTAATGTTTGATTGCTTACGACCCGAAAAACGATGTGCAGTACAATGACTTTATGCACGAAATCTGCACTAATACATCAGATGTCGTTGTACTACCCGTTAAGATCCGGGTTAGAACTGGTCTTCAGCAATCCATGCTTGTCGCAATGTCCGACGAACGGGATCGGGTGGTCAGGCTTGCTGATTTGGTCTTTGCGTCTCATCGTATCCCAAATGCGTAGATCGATGCTCATGATGTCAATCACTGGATTGTCAGCTCGATCATTAACAGACCACCATCATATAGCTGGAATGTTGCTGAGCATGGAGTTAAACAACAACATAACAGAAAACTAATATTGTCATGGGGATTTGTAGTGGGGACTCCCCATTGATTTGGAAGCCCTGTAGATAAAAAGCTCGCTAATCACACCGAAAGCCTGGATTCGATAGGTTCATGTGTGAAACAAATTTCTGGTGTCCCCCGCCATGAAATCGCCGACATATTGCTAAAAGCAGCGTAAACCCAAACACGGAACTACAATTACTGTTGGATACTACCGCAAACGTATTGCGGTGCCACCACAATATCAGTCCGATACCACCTCGATTGTTTAGCGATACCACCTCAATCATAGTGGGATACTACCGCAGGTGGTTGGAGTACCCTGGTGAGATTACAGCGATGTGTTGTAGTTCTGTGATCACCCCCCCCCCCCCCCCCCCCACACACACACACACCACACCCCCACACACACCCCCACACACCCCCCCCCCCCCACACACACACACACAAACACACACACCACCACCAACAACTTTAATGTATATATGTTACACCCTGTACATATACGGGAGGCCCCGTCGTCAAAGGCGCCGCAATTCGCTGTGCGCTCCAGAAACCTATGATCGTGGTTTCGAATCCCGGTTCGCCCCGATCATGTTTCTAGTTTTGTCAACACCCTACCCGCGCTCGGGGGTTTAATCAAATATCAGGTGTATAGACATAGATGTGAGCCATTAATGGGCCATTTGCACACATCGGTATATTTTAAACGCATCCGCATCCGCATCCGCATCCGCATCCGCATCCGCATCCGCAAACTTGCTTTTGTAGAAAACACACTGGGGCATCCACACCTGCATCCCTACATTTTGGGTACGTATCCCGCACCCGGGGTTTTCGATTCCAGACCAATGTTTGCGGATCCTGATGGACCTTCGGGTAAAATAGCCCCTTTCGTGACGTCACATTATATATATACAACATGTAGACCTATGTTTAAATTTACATGCTCTTAAAAGGATTCCGGTTACTTCGTGTTAATTTTCGCTGTTTCATCTTTTACTGTTGTTTCACACGATGAATAAAATAAGTTTCAAAGCTTCAGAAAGAATATATATATTCCAGATAATATATTGTAATTTGTATTTGTTCTGATATAATACAAATATATGGAGGGTCGTGTCACATGTTTTATTTTTGCACTTTATAAATCACACAGTCTCACAAAAAAATAGGCTCCTCCATTTCGTTATGAACGTTTAAATGTAGAAGAAAAAAATATATTTGTAACGTGTTCGTGGCGTCATATCATTTATCTCGCCATCATACAATTAAGTGACCTTCTACCATAGCTGAGTGATGCTATATCATACCCACCCCCCTCGGGAAATCTATATCGGTGAATGAGTTGGTTTTTATCCTCTGAAACACACTATTGGATGATACATGTATCATTCATGGAACGATACATCGACTCCTCAGCATGGAAATTGAGGTGAAATGGGGTTTAACGTCGCGTCCAAGGTTATTACACTTATAGACTATAGCGTGCACGTGCATGCGTGCGTGCGTGCATGTTTGTGGCTGCTTGTACTCGTCCGGACTGATCCCGATTTATAGTGCTAGCTCACTGAGATACCATGCTAGTTTAACATGATACCCCACTCAAACACAGTATACTGATTCCCAGCCGACAAGTCCTTGTTTTAGCCCCTCAATGCCGAGCGCCAGACAGGGTTACAACAAGTACCATCTTTTAACTCTTTTGGTATAGCGGCCGGGGATCGAACCCCGGACCTCCCGTCTCCGGGCGGACGCTCTTCCACTAGACCACGGAGGCGTTTCCATCTTTTTGAAAAAGATCTTGTCCCGGAACTTTCTTGCAAACGATAATATCCAGGAATCTCAGAAACTATCCCTCCAGACTACGATGCTGAAGCCTCTCCCTTCATGTGGAGACAGGTCGGCACAACAGACCCCCCACCACCATCCCCCATCCCCCCATCCACCATCCCTTTAAAGCACAGAACTTTTTTTTCATGAACATTAATTTATCTCGTTAAATTCTACAGAACCTAAAGATGTATTCAATTAAATGGTTATCTGAAAATAATCCAAAGCGGGTCAAAGGTATTGCTTCCACCATAAGAACCAAATTATTCATATGATGCTAGCATTTTTTATTGTTCTACATCATTTAATACGATTATATTATTGTAAATAGTATTTTACGGACATAATGTAATATATAGGTAGTGCCTCGTAAGCAACGATATGGCTGGATGTTAAACATCTTTTATTGTGCTGTGAAATGTTTTAGCTATGTGTGTTTAGCTTGTGACACTTTAATAAACGATGTCTGTCATGTAGACATACAAGCTGGTGATGACTGGCTGACACTGACGAGCAGGTACACCTGTACTCTCTCAGATGCGTGTTCACGTTACGATGTTCTCTTCAAGAGGAAAAAGCAGTTGTTTGAACTGTTCCCTTGACATTCGAAGATATTCATGAAATAGTTCTCCATCAAGTTCTCGCTCTTCACGCTCTTCAACTCACCGTGCTCTTTCCTTTTAATCCAATTGCCTTGTACCCACCATCGTCTGTCGTAAACCGTTTTGTTCCGATAATACAATACAACATTAATATTAACCCTACGTCATTATCGACAAATCACTTGAAGGGCGCCATTACTTCTGCAACATGGACTATACGTGTGGATACGGACAAATTTAAGTGTAAATATATACGGATGCTTGTCGCGGATACGGATGCTGATACGGGGGCGAAAAGAACGGACAGATGTGATCCCGGCTTAAGAAGAGTTTTCAGACTTCCAGACCAATCCCACATTAAGCTGACATGCCGTGATATTACTGGAATATTGTTCAAAGCAGCTTTAAAGCCAACTCTCTCACTGTACATGTGACCCGTGAAGATCCGGGGTAGAACAGGTCTTCAGCAACCCATGCTTGCCGTTAGAGGCGACAATGCTTGTCGTAAGAGGGACTAACGGGATCGAGTGGTCTGGCTCGCTGTCAGGTTCATGCATATTATCATATCCCAATTGCATGGATCGATGCTCATGATGTCAATCACTGGATTGTCTGGCCCAGACTCAATTATTTACATTTACTTTGCGATTTGTAAGGCTCTGGAATTAGAAAGGCTAACTTTTGCTTTTGTTTTCCGGACTCTTTCTAAAGGTAAAGATTGGTCTCGCTCCTCATATCTGAATGAACGAAATTAATAAGTTTGAAGATCGAAACACCAATTTCATACTTTTGCTGTGTTGTTTACTTAAGTCATACTTTGTCCTTAAGATCCATCCACAATCGACACGACACGACAATCCAGTGATTCACATCATGCGCATCGATCTACGCCATTGGGATACGATGACATGCATCAACCAAGTCAACGAGCCTGGCCAACCGATCCCGTTAATCACCTCTTCCGACAAACATGGGTTGCTGAAGACCAATTCTAAACAGGATCTTCACGACTACAAGATTAAGGTCAGTTAAAGTTATTCCTAATTAAACAAATACAGACATGGCATGACACGGCATGATATGACAGGTCAACATTAAGTATACAGTAGATGACCTATTTCAAGCGTGACGTAGTCCACAATGACGGAGCGAGATTCGATGTTGTCCACTATGGAGATGGAGACCTCGTCTGGAGTTTCCCCGCAGGCGAATCTTACACAAACGTGGTGTAAGTGTGGACTGTGGGCGGGATATTCTCCAAACTATTCCTACGACAAATAGTCTGACAATGACTTTACACATTTTTCTTACTTCTTGGCGTTATGTACACGTCCTGCCGCGACTGACGTCTTTGCGTTGCAAGGAGAGACGATCGTGACTCCGATGTTTTCGCTTGACAGCATCCTCGTTACAAACACGGTTCTCATTAGATCTGACTGTCGTGGATGTTTTGCTCATTAGGTACAATAAAGAGCTAGGTCATTAAGAGTGCATTTGGGGTTGTCTCTTTCAGACCCCACAGAATTCATTTAATGAAACGTTCACCCCCATCGTTTTCTCTTTGCCTTTTCAGCTAGATAAGCCTGTGCTCATCCCCTTCCCAGCCCTAGCAACCTATACTCATCCCCTTCTCTACCCTAACAGCCTATACTTATCCCCCTTATCATCCCTAGCAACCTATACTCATTCCTTTCTCAGCCCTTGCAACCTATACTCATCCCCTTATCATCCCTAGCAACCTATGCTCATTCCTTTCTCAGCCCTAGCAACCTATACTTATCCCCTTCTCTACCCTAACAGCCTATACTTATCCCCCTTATCATCCCTAGCAACCTATACTCATTCCTTTCTCAGTCCTTGCAACCTATACTCATCCCCTTATCATCCCTAGCAACCTATACTCATTCCTTTCTCAGCCCTAGCAACCTATACTCATTCCGTTCTTAGCCCTAGCAACCTATACTCATCCCCTTATCATCCCTAGCTACCTAAACTCATCCCCTTTTCAGCCCCAGCAACCTATACCCAATCCTTTCTCAGCCCTGGCAACCTATATTCATCCTCTTCTCAGCCCTAGCAACCTATACTCATCCCCTTATCATCCCTAGCAACCTGTACTAATCCCCTTCTCAGCTTAAGCAACCTATACTATTCACCTCTTAGCCCAAGCAACCTATACTAATCCCCTTATCAGTCCTAGCAACCTGTACTAATCCCCTTCTCAGCCCTAGCAACCTGTACTATTCCCCTCTTAGCCCAAGCAACCTATACTAATCACCTTATCATCCCTAGCAACCTGTACTAATCCCCTTCTCAGCCCTAGCAACCTATACTATTCCCCTCTTAGCCCAAGCAACCTATACTAATACCCTTATCATCCCTAGCAACCTGTACTAATCCCCTTCTCAGCCCTAGCAACCTATACTATTCCCCTCTTAGCCCAAGCAACCTATACTAATACCCTTATCATCCCTAGCAACCTGTACTAATCCCCTTCTCAGCCCTAGCAACCTATACTATTCCCCTCTTAGCCCAAGCAACCTATACTAATCCCCTTATCAGTCCTAGCAACCTGTACTAATCCCCTTCTCAGCCCTAGCAACCTATACTATTCCCCTCTTAGCCCAAGCAACCTATACTAATCCCCTTATCATCCCTAGCAACCTGTACTAATCCCCTTCTAAGCTCTAGCAACCTATACTATTCCCCTCTTAGCCCAAGCAACCTATACTAATCCCCTTATCAGTCCTAGCAACCTATACTAATCCTCTTCTCTACCCTAGCAACCTATACTTATCCCCCTTATCATCCCTAGCAACCTATACTCATTCCTTTCTCAGTCCTTGCAACCTATAATCATCCCCTTATCATCCCTAGCAACCTATACTCATTCCTTTCTCAGCCCTAGCAACCTATACTCATTCCGTTCTTAGCCCTAGCAACCTATACTCATCCCCTTATCATCCCTAGCTACCTAAACTCATCCCCTTTTCAGCCCCAGCAACCTATACTATTCACCTCTTAGCCCAAGCAACCTATACTAATCCCCTTCTCAGCCCTAGCAACCTATACCATTCCCCTCTTAGCCCAAGCAACCTATACTAATCACCTTATCATCCCTAGCAACCTGTGCTAATCCCCTTCTAAGCTCTAGCAACCTATACTATTCCCCTCTTAGCCCAAGCAACCTATACTAATCCCCTTATCAGTCCTAGCAACCTATACTAATCCTCTTCTCTACCCTAACAGCCTATACTTATCCCCCTTATCATCCCTAGCAACCTATACTCATTCCTTTCTCAGTCCTTGCAACCTATACTCATCCCCTTATCATCCCTAGCAACCTATACTCATTCCTTTCTCAGCCCTAGCAACCTATACTCATTCCGTTCTTAGCCCTAGCAACCTATACTCATCCCCTTATCATCCCTAGCTACCTAAACTCATCCCCTTCTCAGCTCAAGCAACCTATACTATTCACCTCTTAGCCCAAGCAACCTATACTAATCCCCTTCTCAGCCCTAGCAACCTATACCATTCCCCTCTTAGCCCAAGCAACCTATACTAATCACCTTATCATCCCTAGCAACCTGTACTAATCCCCTTCTCAGCCCTAGCAACCTATACTATTCCCCTCTTAGCCCAAGCAACCTATACTAATCCCCTTATCATCCCTAGCAACCTGTACTAATCCCCTTCTCAGCTCAAGCAACCTATACTATTCCCCTCTTAGCCCAAGCAACCTATACTAATCCCCTTATCAGCCCTAGCAACCTGTACTAATCCCCTTCTCAGCCCTAGCAACCTATACTAATCCCCTTATCATCCCTAGCAACATGTACTAATCCCCTTTTTAGCCCTTGAGTTGTCCTTAATGCTCGAGGGTTCCTTTAGGGATTTATCTATATTTAACCTTTTACATAACTTTATTTCGGGGACAATATGCTAGTCTATTATTTGGGAGAGTGGATCTTACATTCGATGGCTCTTGCTCGGCTCTTTTGGTTCGAATATCATTGAGTGAATGTTGGTGACCGCCGCAGTCAGTGCAGACAGCAATATCCCCAATATATCAAGGCGGTATGTAAAAAGTCTTACGCCAAACCACTGACAGAACAAAAGATCAAATATGGTGCTGACAAACCTAGAAACATAATCAGAGCGATTCTGGAATTCGAACCCACGATTACAGGTGTCATGCAAGGGACGCAACTCTGCATGATCGAGCCACCCGTCCCCCCTCAGACATATTCATATACAGTGAACCGTTGTTAAGCCGATGTATAGTTTAAGAATTTTTAGTTGCAAGGTATCTGTATAATATTAACAGCATAAGGTCCAATGCTGATACTCCTATGGATACCTTAAATAGCTTGCTTTTTATGCGAGTTAGTGATTTTATTTAAGAGCGATATATCCTGACGCTGGCAGAGCTAGAGGCTCAGTGATTGCAAGGAACGTCAGCTCCCGTTGTCAGTGAATGGGCACCTCCCGTTGTCAGTGAACGTCAGCTCCGGTTATCAGTGAACGTCAGCTCCCGTTGTCAGTGAATGGTCAGCTCCCGTTGTCAGTAAATGGTCAGCTCTCGTTGTCAGTGAACGTCAGCTCCCGTTGTCAGTGAATGGTCAGCTCCCGTTGTAAGTGAATGGTCAGCTCCCGTTGTCAGTGAATGGGCAGCTCCCGTTGTCAGTGAATGGGCAGCTCCCGTTGTCAGTGAATGGTCAGCTCCCGTTGTCAGTGAATGAGCAGCTCCCGTTGTCAGTGAATGGACAGCTCCCGTTGTCAGTGAATGGGCAGCTCCCGTTGTCAGTGAATGGTCAGCTCCCGTTGTAAGTGAATGGTCAGCTCCCGTTGTCAGTGAACGGTCAGCTCCCGTTGTCAGTGAATGGGCAGCTCCCGTTGTCAGTGAATGGTCAGCTCCCGTTGTCAGTGAATGGGCACCTCCCGTTGTCAGTGAATGCACATGTATGTTTCCTTGCTAAACTGACGGCCAAAAGAAAGTATACACTTAAAAATCGGATATAACCAAATATTTCAAACGTTATCGAAACGTTACTAGGCCGAAAAGTCGCTGAAACACTGCAAACTCAAGTATGATACCCGTATTGACTACATGACCATTATATAACCATTTCTTTTTAGCTTAATGTTTAGTCACAATCAAACATGGGTAAACAGAACTATCTTTTGCCCGGCAGTTTAACCTGGCGTGAATTAAGACTTTATTTTAATTCAGCAATCCAATATTAATAGTGCATTTTAATGTGAGATTGATTTTATCGATATAACTACTAATTGTTCTCTTGAAACTTAACGAAAACCGTAACAAAACGACACATTTGAATAACCTTCAGCCTTCACACGATAATCGATATTTAAACATACACCAAACACAACACGTGACCTTTAACTCAAATTCGTTTAACCTTTCTTTGAGACAAGTTTGCGACCCCACTTAAAGCAATTTTAGAGTTAAACCTACACGTGTATAATATATGATATATCACACCCTTGGCGACAAGACGATGCCTACTACCAAATATCACCTGTTTGTTGATCCGCGTATGTCAACGAATACAATGTACTTTCTAACAATAGCATATTTCGCAAGATTTGCTTAGAAACATATAGTTTATTTCGATGAGTATCAGAATGAATATTTATAGCGTTTGTGATGTTCTCGAGTGTCTAAGTATGAGTGCCTGCTTCAAATGACATTACTCAATGTTTGGCCAGCTGACGTTCGGAAATGGAAACACTCCCGCAAAACAAACAACCTACCTTCTCATCGACGGACGCTACCCGGCCAGGAATTAGGTAAGAACTCGCCTGGGATGCTTTGAAGATTGTTGGCTCTTGTGAGGAGTAGGGGTGTTTTGCTAGCTGACTGTTTACCCCAGAGGGTCGAGTGTTGACAATGTTTCCATGTCTAAACAGACATGAGCGACAATTAGTGAAAATATCTGCCCTAACCCGACAACCCTGAAATCAGAATTTTTTCTCGGTCTCCGGAACCATCGCGAAATTAGGTCACTAAGACCCGGGGAAATTATAAAGTCACGTGGTGTTAGTTAAATGTCACGTGATATCAAGGCAAATGTCACATGTCTGAACAAATATCATGTCTTCAAATTGAGGATGGAGAATGGGTGGACCAACATACAACCCAGCTGCCAAAAACATAGCCGGTGACCTTGACCTACTTAAATAGATACCTCGCACTGTGACATTAAATTCTTTATTTGCATACGAAGGGCGTGCTGAATAAATATTTTCATCGGAGAAAAGATCTGAATCTCTCACAGGAGTTCAGTGTTTGCATATGTCCTTGACAAATGTCAGTGAATGATATTAATATATGACACTGGCCGAACCACCCAGACGTGTTTGTTGGTCTGGCGGTGTATATTTCCGGACTGGGGGTATATATGAAACTTGGTTGGTGATTGGTATATCTGTCATTGTTTGTCTGGCGGTGTGTATTTCCGGACTGGGGGTATATATGAAACTTGGTTGGTGATTGGTATGTCTGTTATTGTTTGTCTGGTGGTGTGTATTTCCGGACTGGGGGTATATATGAAACATGGGTGGTGGTTGGTATGTCTGTTATTGTTTGTCTGGTGGTGTGTATTTCCGGACTGGGGGTATATATGAAACTTGGTTGGTGATTGGTATGTCTGTTATTGTTTGTCTGGTGGTGTGTATTTCCGGACTGGGGGTATATATGAAACATGGGTGGTGATTGGTATATCTGTTATTGTTTGTCTGGTGGTGTGTATTTCCGGACTTGGGGTATATATGAAACATGGGTGGTGGTTGGTATGTCTGTTATTGTTTGTCTGGTGGTGTGTATTTCCGGACTGGGGGTATATATGAAACATGGGTGGTGATTGGTATATCTGTTATTGTTTGTCTGGTGGTGTGTATTTCCGGACTGGGGGTATATATGAAACATGGGTGGTGATTGGTATATATGTTATTGTTTGTCTGGTGGTGTGTATTTCCGGACTGGGGGTATATATGAAACTTGGTTGGTGATTGGTATATCTGTTATTGTTTGTCTGGTGGTGTGTATTTCCGGACTGGGGGTATATATGAAACTTGGTTGGTGATTGGTTTGTCTGTTATTGTTTGTGAATAGTTCATGTTATTATAGGATCGTGTGATAAAGTATTACTTTGAAAGTATGTAACAAGAAAATAGGTCTTCAGCGACCCATGCTTGTCTTAAGAGGCGATCGGGTGGTCAGGCTCGTTGACTTGGTTGATGCATGTCATCGTATCCCAGATGCGTAGATCAATCGTCATGATGTCAATCACTCGATTATTTACAGACAGCCTTCATATAGCTGGAATGTTGCTGAGTGCGGCGTTGGAAAACAAACAAACAAATACGAGAAAATATGTTTGTCAAAATCACGGTAGGGCAACAATGAAAGCCATAACCTTCAATTGTCTATGCCTATAAAAATGTCTGATCTCGGCACAGTATGGTCACATGTACACATTCTGCTAGGTGTTGCTAAATGCATGATCTCGGCACAGTGATATCAAATGTCTCATCTCTGCACAGTATTGTTAAATGTACAATTTCCACAGTGTTGTTAAATGTATAATCTCTGCTCGGTGTTGTTAATATATGATCTCTCCGCGGAGTTGTTAATGTATGATCTCTCCTCGGAGTTGTTAATGTATGATCTCTCCTCGGAGTTGTTAATGTATGATCTCTCCTCGGAGTTGTTAATGTATGATCTCTCCTCGGAGTTGTTAATGTATGATCTCTCCTCGGAGTTATTAATGTATGATCTATGCTCGGAGTTATTAATGTATGATCTATGCTCGGAGTTGTTACATGTCTGATCTCTACCGTTTTGCTAATTGTAGGATCTCTGCACAATGTTGTTAAATGTACGATCTCTGCACAATGTTGTTAAATGTACAATCTCTGCACAGTGTTGTTAAATGTACGATCTCTGCACAGTGTTGTTAAATGTACGATCTCTGCACAGTGTTGTTAAATGTCTGATCTGTACAAAGTGCTGTTAACTGTATGATCTCTGCACAGTGCTCTTAAATGTAGTATCTCTACACACTGTTGATAAATGAACGATCTCTGCACAGTGTTGTTCAATGTACGATATCTGCACATTGTTGTTGAATGTATGATCTCTACACAGTGTTGTTAAATGCATTATCTCTGCACAGTGTTGTTAAATGCATTATCTCTACACACTGTTGTTAAATGTTGGATCATCTCTGCACAGTGTTGATAAATATACGATCTCTGCACTGTGCTGTTAAATGCATTATCTCTACACAGTGTTGTTAAATGTACGATCCCTGCACAATGTTGTTAAATGTACGATCCCTGCACAATGTTGTTAAATGTACGATCCCTGCACAATGTTGTTAAATGTATGATCTCTGCACAGAGTTGTTAAACGAACGATCTCTGCACAGTGTTGTTAAATGTATGATCTCAGCAAGGTCTTGGTAATTGTATGATCTCTTCAGCGTGTTGTTCAATGTACGATTTCTATTTTTAATATACGATCCCCACACACTGTTGTTAAATGTACGACCTCTACAAAATATATTAAAAGTACTATCACTACACAGTGTTCCTATGTATACATTTCCAAAACAGTTGCTTTAGCTAGGTATGCGATCTCTTTGCATTGCTCATATATGAACGATCAATACAGAGCTTTTCTAAACATACCCCCACAACACAGTGCAAGATATTTATTGTCTTACGCCAAAGCCAACATATTCCAGCATATATCACGACGGATGACACACAGCATGAGAATCAAACCCAGACTTTCGTCACGACGAACCAACGCTGTACCATTAGACCACCCCACCGCCTCCTTACTGCAGTAAGTTCTAAGTCTAGACTCTTATAACGTAATGCTCCCAAAATAGATGCAGACGACGTCGTCTGTCGCTGCTGTAGAGCTGTCAGTATTTACCCTGGCTGTTATTCCCGGTCGGGACAAATGACAACCATCCTCACCTGTCTGTGTGTTGTTAATTATTTCCTGGGTACTGCTGTGTAACACGATTGGGAGATTGAATGAACAACACGCTGTTGCCAGGCAAATGCAGTCACTAGTTCCCTGGCTCTCTTCCATACTCTAATCCCATTTTCAGCAGTGAATCAACAGCGAGATGCTCGGGCGAGGTGCCCTCGGTGAAATTTCGTCGACGATGCATACAGGTATACATTACCTGGGACAGGTGCACCTTTGTTTCAATTGTTTTTAAGCTTGTCCGTTCACAACAAGTCCACGCCCCTGAAAGGACGCGGATAGGCTGTGTTCTGTCACGCAATAACACCGCTCACAGTTTAACCTCGATGTCAGGTTATAGGACCCAAGGTGGGTCTAGTTAAGAAAAGAAGAAATTTCAGAAAAAAATTCAATATGTATTCTTACCCTTTTTTTGTAAACAAATATAATCATGTCAACCTGCAAATATCCAAAAGTGTCTGTTCACTTGCAACACTATCCTCAACAATAATAAGGCGGCTATATATGACTCTCCGCTTGCTTCTCAACTATTTTTAAAAAAACATCAAACTAATCGAAATATCTCTTTCTATAACTCTTTGTTAAATAATTGTTTTTCTGACCAAACATCAAAAACACTTGAAGAATCAATAGAACTCCTGCATTGTGTTTTTACATACCAGTATATACCGCCATAAACGCAAAAAACATAGTTAAGTCAATTCTTATAAAACAATAATAATTCAACAAAATGCTAATTAATCATTAACACACAAACACTACACAACAATACGACAGTTATGTTGCGCAAACCAAGCATTGGCATTTTTCGGTTTATGGAAACATAGAGGCAAAGAAAATTGCTAGGTTGGCCAATTAAAAGCAACGGAATCACTTTTTATTTATTTATTTATTTATTTATTTATTTATTTATTTATTTATTCATTCATTCATTCATTCATTCATTCATTCATTCATTCATTCATGTATTCATTCATTCATTCATTCATTCATTCATTCATTTATTTATTTATTTATTTATTTATTCATTTATTTATTTATTGACTTATTTATTTATTTTTGTATTTATGCATTTATTGACTTACTTATTTATTTTAAACTAAGGGGCAAAAGAAAGTGTAATTTAAAGTTGGAAGAACTGTTCTTAAATTTGATTATGTCTATTTAATCTTCATTCATTCCTGCAACGGTTTGTAGAAAGTAAACTGTAGCTTGGTAATAGTGTGTAAAAATACATTGGTTCACTGAAGACTGGGGTAAGAAATGAGAGCTGAGTAAGCGCCTGTACAGTTCATTTTTCGATATATATTATATCGCTGACATAAGATATCTGCAATTGAAAGTCAAACATATGATAAAATCAACTCAGAGGTATAGCTGCTTTTGACCATCAGTCCATTGTACACACCTGCTGAAATCCAAACCTACATGCAACTTTTTGTAGGTGCAACATCCGACAATACGTTGACAATATCAGATTACCAACAATTCTTTGCAGCTTCATCAATCATACGCAGGTTGTTTGCATTCCAGAGTTTCTTTCTTGCAACACAGTCAGACTGTAACTTATCAGCTTCAGCTATCCAAGCTAGAGAGGTGAGAGTGGGAACGATTTCCCTGCCTCCGACAGAGAGGTGGTGAGTTAGTGAGTATGGTTTTACGCCGCTTTTAGCAATATTTCAGCAATATCACGGCGCGGGACACCAGAAATGGGCTTCACACATTGTACCCGCGTCGGGAATCGAACCCCGGGTATTGGGCGTGACGGGCGAACGCTTTAACCTCTAGGCTACCCGACCGCCCCGTCAGCAAGGTGGTTGTTTTGATCCCTTTTTATTGATGTTATTGATAGTTCGCCATGCAATGAAACGGCCAGTGAACTTATATTGAAGGTTTTACGTGTGGTTTGTCAGTATTTTATACATTGATAAAATGACGTGATAATAATGTATACGTAAACAAGGTTATATTTATTATAGTTAATTTATTTGCTCTTGATTATAAGAAAACACATTGTAATTTCAATTTTTTTATCTGATATTCATCTATTTACAAGTAGCAGGTACATGAGTTTGCCTGTAACATAATTTGGTGCAGTGTTTTTACCATGATGGTCCAAATGCTTCTGTGATCGGCGTCTAACACATACATGTATGTGTCATAAACTTATTTATGAGTTTTTACATAAAGAGACTACATACACATCATGATCTTTCTCATAAAAAGTAATCTTCCTATGACAGATATTAAAATTTGAGTGTTTGCTCGCAGGTGTACCTGTCATTTAAGCGGATTCTTGAATTTAAATAGAGGGGGCATGATTGGGTTCATATGGGCGTTGTGCGTATACGTTTCGAAATCAGACGTTTCCGTTAAAACTAAATTCCTAAATTTTTTTAAAGTCTTTTTTTTAAAAAATAATTTCATGGCTTCTTTCATTTGCATCATATATTTAGGTTGCATTGGGGTGATTAATGATATTGTGTAGTATAGTATTGTTAATAGTACAATAGAAGATGATGGGGAGCCTAGTGGTTAAAGCGTTGGCTCGTCACTTTGGCCAGAGTTCGATTCTCATCATGAGTAAAATGTCATGACATTGCTGTATGTGTGTAGAATGAGTGAGTAAATTCTTCAAAGGTCCCTTCTTCAGTTGCATCACTTTGTGTCAGCTAAATGTGGGAGGAAAGCCCAAAGGTCGCAGGTCTCAGACGTTTACCACTTTGGTGAACCCACATGCACGTTTTTATGGAGCTGACAAACCTAGAAACATAATCAGGGCCAATCGGGATTCGAACCCACAATCATAGGTTTCTTGCACTCCTAAGGACGCAACTCTGCACAGCGAATTGTGGCGCCTTAGACGTCTGGGCAACAAGATCCCCTGAATATGAGTAAAACTACCACATGTTGTTTGTTAAGAAGGGAATATTTGTAGATTGTTGTTATTGTTGAAAGTAAAAACTGCACTTAAAAAAGTGAAATTTCTGGAATATTCGTCTCTAAAGAATTCGACTGGGCATATTTCCTCATCTAAACATCCAACCTGACTCGAACAGACAGGAACAGCTGTCGTCCAGCGTGTTCTGCCAAAGTCTTCGACCTAGTTATTAAGTTTGACCTTGAGTACCCGGATGAGGATGTGGGTTGGGCGAGACGTGGGAGTGGGAGTCAAAGAAGGACTGTTTGACTTTGACTTATCGAAAACACGAAGGCCGCCGAGCGTGTCTCCACGGCGAAACTGAATCTAGTCCCGTACAAGACCAAATACAATGTGCTGCTCCCATTGCAAATATGCCCCACTGTACCTGTACTGAACCTCACGAGGGGTACGGGAATATATTATCAAATTGTCATGTCATTTATGCAAGAGAAATATGACGAAAAATTGTTAAATCGTTAACTGTTTGACCCTAAGACTAAAGAATTTTTTTCATGTCAATAATAATGCCCAAACGCTACATTGATATCGCCTTGATTATTGAATCAGTGTACCTTCAATTTTCATTCTCAACTCCCTGGGGAGTACAAAACCTATACAGCCCGGCAGGACCCAAACCCTTGACACTCCCAGGAGTGACGCTGCCCGTTCACAGGTCCACGTGCCACCACGTATATAAGGAAGATAGGGTAGTTTAGTAGTTTTCAAGTTAGAGTAAGAGACCTCCGTTCGATTCCCGAGATTGATACAATAAATAAAGCCGATCTCAAGGAGATATTTAGAGATGCCAGGAAATCATCCCATATTCCATCTTGCGCCAGTGTCCGTACCGCCTCCGTGGTCTAGTGGTAGAGCGTCCGCCCGGAGAGCGGAGGGTCCCGGGTTCGATTCCCGGCCGCGTCATACCGAAAGATGTTAAAAGATGGTACCTGTTGTTACCCTGCCTGGCGCTCGGGATTAAGGGGCTAAAAGAAGGACTTGCCGGCTTGGAGTCTGTCTATTGTGTCTGAGTGGGGTATTCATGTTAAACTGGGGCATGGTATCTCAGTGGGCTGGCATTATTCCGGACTAGTACCTGCAGCCACACACACACACATGCATGCACGTCGCTATATAAGTGCACTAATCTTGGAAGCGACGTTAAACCCTTTTTCACCTCACCTCACCTCACCTAACCCTTCCAGCATCCCAAATAGCCAACTATAATAAGTATCGGGTCGTCGGAGCGTGTGACCTGGTTGAAAATGTTTTTTCATCTTTTTTGAATACATTTCTTACATAACTTTTTCCCTCGGGAAGGTTTTTGTATATTTAATGAAACTTTGCTATATACGTATGATTTTTTTAGCTGTATGAGTTCCTTGTCATGGTATCGGCCGGACAAACTGATTTTCACTGTACTGTTATTAATGCTCGTAAAACAACATTCATTTACTCACTTATCTTCTTCAACAGCCGGGGCGGTCGGGTAGCCGAGTGGTTAAAGCGTTCGCTCGTCACGCCGAAGACCCGGGTTCGATTCCCGCCATTGGTACAATGTGTGAAGCCCATTTCTGGTGTCCTCCGCCGTGATATTGCTGGAATATTGCTAAAAGCGGCGTAAAACCATATTCACTCACTCACTCACTTCAACAGCCATCAATCTTTCCTAATGCAGTCTTTCCATCAAGATGTGAATTATAGTTCCACGCGTTTCGTGTTGTCGGAAGTAGTTAATCAAGGGTGGAACCACAAACCACGTTGCATGCACAGACGAAATCGGTGTCGCTGTGGAAAGAGGACATTAAAGGATAGAAATAGTTTAATCAATCTTTGTATTGGCATTTGTATTGCCATGATCGATCGGCAATTGTGATTGTGGATTGTAAACTCCACAAACCTGTTGGCATTATTCGTGTAATGATACATGGGAGACTATGTCATGTATTATGTAACTTTTCTATATTTCAAAAGCATTCCAAACTTTAACGACATTTCAAATATGTGATACTGGTGGTGAATGTGTCTTATGATACTTACAGGGGGCACGGGTGGCCCAGTCGTCTAAGGCGCCGCGATTCGCTGTGCAGTGTTGCGTCTGTTGGACTTGCCAGATACCTATGATTGTGGGTTCGAATCCCGGTTCCCCCCGATTATGTTTCTAGGTTTGCCAGCACCATACCCGTGCTCGTGGGTTTCATCGAAGCGGTAAACTTCTGAGGCCTGCATCACTTCGGGCTTTCCTCCCACATTAAGCTGACACGCCGTCATATAACTGGAATACTGTTAAACCCAACTCACTCACTCACTCACGCTCTCACGCACTCACGCACTCACTCACTCACTCACTCTGATTCTTACATGCATTGCTTAACTTCAGGTATGTCAATGATCCGATATCGTTAAATGATGGTCAAATAACCAACTCCCTTGTTCGTGCAAGTAACAATGATAAATATCCTCGCTGAATAAGATGTATTAATAGATGTCTGTGATAATTCTGCTCCCGGCTTCAGTCACGTCCAGGACTGTGTACGTCTTACTCCAGGGATGACAATGACAGCAATGGTCCTGGCAACGTCTTCTAAGCACTTTTTCCACTGATTTGCAAGCTTGTAACAAAGGCGTGAAACGCGTTATTTGTTTCATATTTAGATCTCTGCACAAATATTCAGAGTGACAAAAACACGACAAAGGAATGACATCAACTTTTCAATAGTCAGCTTTCCCTAGAGGAATGACATCAACTTTTCAATAGTCAGCTTTCCCTAGAGGAATGACATCAACTTTTCAATAGTCAGCTTTCCCTAGAGGAATGACATCAACCTTTCAATAGTCAGCTTTCCCTAGAGGAATGACATCAACTTTTCAATAGTCAGCTTTCCCTAGAGGAATGACATCAACTTTTCAATAGTCAGCTTTCCCTAGAGGAATGACATCAACTTTTCAATAGTCAGCTTTCCCTAGAGGAATGACATCAACTTTTCAATAGTCAGCTTTCCCTTAATGTCGAGCGAAATGCCAGCAGCTCAAGCCTTTGATGTCTACATCTCACAACATTTCAGTTACAATAAGGAAGGTTCGTTCTACAAAGATTTCAAAGAGCTTCAATGCCATTCCCGAAAACATTCAAGTCCTTTGTAATTCTTTCAAACAAGTGTCATGGTAGATATTTCCCTTACTGTCGCATCACTCACCTTAAGTATGCCCGATGAAATTCACTATTTTGACGTGTATGTTTCCGTGTTCTTTCAGGTGAACATTTTACTTGCCTTTGCATGTGTTTGTGATGGTTGCCACCAGTGGGACAGGATACACTCACCTTTTCGCGAACACCTGGTATCATGACTATTTGATAGTGATTCATGAACACATGCTCATGATACAGTCGGAATCGTACAATCGACTCTGTCTTAGCAGAGATAATATGTTTTTAGAAAGGGTTTAGTATTATTTATTCATAGTTAAACTACATTTAGCTTTATATATAAGTATATGTGTTAGTCTGTCCTTTACTATGGGCATGCAGTAGGCTAACCATGGATCAGACCGCCTCCGTGGTCTAGTGGTAGAGCGTCCACCCCGCGTCACACAAAAAGACGTTAAAAAAGGTTTGATTTAAACATATTTATTCACAAGGAGTGAACGGGATTGGGGGACAAGTTCTTCCAACTTAGAATGCCCTCTCCCTGGTATTTACAAAATATTCACAATTTCAAATTCAATATATATGCATAAAACATAAAACACTATAGCTGAGAGAGAGAGAGAGAGAGAGAGAGAGGGAGAGAGAGAGAGAGAGAGAGAGAGAGAGAGAGAGAGAGAGAGAGAGAGACATTGTTGGATGAACAGTTAAAAAAGGTACTTGTTGTTACCCTGGCTGGCGCTCGGCATAAAGGGGCTAAAACAAGGACTGGTCGACTCGGAGTCAGTATACTGTGTCTGAGTGGGATATTCATGTAACACTGCGGCATGGTATCTCAGTGAGCTAGCACTATAAATCGGCTTCAGTCCGGACTAGTACAAGCAGCCACACACACACACACACACACGTGCATGCACCTAGCTATATAAGTGCAATAATCTTGGACGCGACGTTAAAACCCATTTTACCTCACCATGGGCAGTATTAGATGCAAAGGCGTGGCGCTCTTGCTAATATTTTCATATTTATATCCCGTTTAGAAACCTTTTCGCACTAGGGAGAGACGTAAACACGTGTTTTTATCTTCCGAATCCTGTTATATAAGCAGTGGGTGTATCTGGACTATGACCGCTAATACTACATCATCCCCTTCTGACTTGGATGACGTGGACCTCCGAGCATGTAATGCACCTTTCTCCATAAAGTATGCTTGAATGTTTAAATGCCACGTGAACAGTCAATGTCAACGTCATATAGACGTCAGACGCTGGCTGCAGATGACACCCCGTGCATAATGCATCCATTCCGACGTTGATTACGTTGTGGTAAGACGGCAGTCGTTGAAACTCCTGAGCTCCTCATTATGAATAGATCATGCACAAAGCCATGTATGACAGTGTCTGGCAGTTAACTTTAATACCCTTGAAATATTTGAGTAGGTGGTTGTCAGACAAGACTTAAAAAATAGTTCTCGCATATTTATGATGACGTTTTCGCAAAGACGCATAATTTTTAGTGCAGTATACATGACTGCTTTTCGAAAATCAACTGTTTACAAACAGACTTCTCACAGACTGTCCGTCTGTCAACTATTTGACACTTTGCAATTAAATTTGGAATGGAATGATTTTAATGCCAGATATAGGATTGTCGTATAAAACACAAACACACATGGAATCGGAAGGGTGAGTATTGGTATTGCTGTGTAGGAGTACATAAGGGGTAATAGCAAGTTGCGTAAGTTATAAGTTCAACATTGAACCTTCACGAAATCGGGTAGCCTTGTGATCAAAGCGTTCGCTTGTCACGCCGAGGACCCGGGTTTGATTCTCCGACATGGGTACAATGTGTGAAGCCCATTTCTGGTATCCACCGCCGTGATATTCCTGGAATATTGCTAAACCGGCGTAAAACTAAACTCACTCACTCACTCACTCTTGGCGACACTTGTGGCAGTACTTTTGGCTACAGTGACGATGCTTCATGCAGTAGTTGGTGACATTTGTGGCCTGAGAGACACACCCAGGCTGTTATTCCACAAACGTTTAATCATCACTGAATCATCTGTTTCCGGTTATTCTTAAACCGGATATGAGGGCACAGGTGGCCCAAGAGTCTAAGGTCCCGCAATTCACTGTGAGTTGCGGCCCTTGGGCGTGCCTTGATCCTATGATGCTTGGCTCGAGTTCCTAACAAACCTGTTTGTAATCACTAGTTTACCAGGAACATGACCGTGCTTTTCACCAAACTGTTAATCATGTATAACACTTTGGGTTTTTTACCAATATCAAGCTGACGCGCCACGGAACTACTGTTCAAAGCGGCGCTAAATCAAGTTCATAACAATAATACTGTTCAAAGTTATCACCTCAGTGGACTGAATACTTGCAAAACTAAACCACACTAAAAACCGTCATATTACAGTGATCTCACTACAGCTGTCTGTAAATAGTCGCACCAGGACCAGACAAACCTGTGATCCCAAGAAGTAACCATCTACGCCATCAAGTGAGGAAGATGATTGCACTTATATAGTGACATACATGCACGTGTCTGTCTGTCTCTCTGCCTGTATTAGTCCGAACATGGCGGTTTTATAGTGAGTGAGTGAGTGAGTATGGTTTTACGCCGCTTTTAGCAACATTCCAGCAATATCACGCCTGGGGACACCAGGGATCTGCTTCACATATTGTAATCGGGCATTCGGCATGACGAGCGAACGCTTTAACGACAAGGCTACCCAATCGCCTCCGCTTTTACAGTGCTAACTCGCCGAGATGCCATGCCGCAATTTAACATGGATACCCCACTCAGACATAGTATACTGACTCCGAGCCGACCAATCCCCTTCATGTCTTTTGGTATGAGTGACAAGGGGATCGAATAATAGACCTTCCAATATCTATGCCAGAATACACAAACAAATGTCGCGAACAATCATTCATTCATAAAGATAATCCAATGGATGTAAAAAGCCACGATTGGATCTCATAAAACGTTTTGGGAACCGTCATTAAACCGTTTATTGTGTTGATAATTAACTGTAACCCCTGAAACGTGTCGTCAAATAAACTTGTGTCCCTGTCGACACGTTGGACCCCATCAACCCATGTTATTACTTTCCATCCCTAAACATTAGTAGCGGAATGAGTTTTATGTTCGTGTTTTACCGTGTTCCTGTGCGGAATAGCTAATGAGTCTACCTGCCAGAGACCAGGTGCTTGAACAGACTAGTGCTCCTCGCATACAAACTACAGCACAGTTTGCCCCCGGATTAACACCGAGGAGGGCTGTGTGCTCTGCATGATTCGCGAGAAGAGTGCAAATAATGGCATCTTTACCCCACTGATTGGGAAGAGACAAGGGGCGTTCTTACCCCCGTTGCTTTTCATATTATACAACAAAGTTTTCGCTGCCATGTAGGATGAAATCGATTTCCTGGTTAATGGTGTGAGAAAGACTGGGAAACATCTTGTGGGGGCCATAAACGTGTCACATGATGAGTCCAGCGTGTCAATGTAGGTGTAAAATATAAATAAATCTTGGCAGTGAAAAATAGGGGTGATCAAAATGCTTTTGTCATTTTCTTGCTTTGCATTCTTGAAAGAATTGCATGATATTTTGTTGTACAAACGCAATGGTTTCTGTTGAATGCAAGACTTCGGTATGAGGATGTCCACTTGGATAAGATGCTGGCTGAAGGTCAAGTTTAAATTTAGACAAGGAGCGAAAGAAGAGGGAATGGAATTGTGGAAGAGAGATAGAGAGAGGGGCCCCCGGAGAGATCATGTATGTAACTAAAGTATGCCAATCATTCTTTCACATTGGTCATGTGGTATTGATAGCTATGCTTTGCATAGCCACTGACATGTTTGCACTAGATATTATACTTCTCATGCAAATGTCTTCTTGTATTTGGAAAGCTTATTTCAAGCTTTAGCTTCACTAATTCTCTCAAACCCTGTGACAGGGGCTTAACAAAACGTCAATGTTAGCATAGCGCCACGCTTTACATTTCCCACTGCTTGTAATAATGTGCGGACATGTTAGACCTTGAACTAGGGAAAGTTGGTTGGTTTGCTGTTTTACGCAGCACTCAGCAATATTCCAGCTATATGACGGCGGTTTGTAAATAATCGAGTCTGGGCCAGACAATCCAGTGATTAATATCATGAGCATCGATCCACGCAATTGGGATTGATGACATGCATCAACCAAATCAGCCAGCCTTACCACCCGATCCCGTTAGTCGTTTTTTACGGCAAGCATAGTCGCCTTTTACGGCAAGCATGGGTTGCTGAAGACCTAGGGAACGGCATCATCCTATGACCCTATCACTGGATACGAACCTATTTTGTTTTCATATGCAATAAATCATGTTTACACTTGCTTTGCTAACGAAACGAATGTCAGAGGTTTTAACATACTTATACTAAATTTGTAATAAGCAACCACTTAGTAAAATTGTTTTTGTTATAGTTCCGTCTATAGTTGAGGGTGGTGGTCTGGTAAGGTGTCTAGGGTCCGTCGTTAGGTCAGGGTTCGCATCTTCACATTTCTACAAAGTGGGAAACCTGTCTCTGGTGTCCTCTGCCGTGATACTGCTGGACTTTTGCCGCAAGTGACGTAACCTATACCCAGTTACCCACTCTATTGTTGTGATCCACGTCAGGGTGTTTACATTGCCCATAAGACCGCAACCATGATGGCGAGTGATGTCACCATCTGTCATTACATTATTGCCAGACATTACGTCACACTGCGCCAACGGTCCTGCTACATTAGGCTATTTTGATCGCTAAACATACGCTTCGTAAGCTTTCGGTTATTCAACCTAAGGTATGATAAAGGATTATGTGACTCTTTTATTACATCGTTTCAGCTTGGCCTACTTTGCGGTCAGAAAACTTCAGAAACACCTGGCCAAAACTGGACACCTTCAACAGTTTCGTGTGGATATATGTTCCGTACATTAGAACCCGTCCCTTAATCACGTGATCATGTAGATGTGTCAGTACACTCACCTTGTCACGCCACACACAAATAACACTCCGCCACTGAATATAACACCAACTTCGGAAATGTTTCAGGAAGTGGACAGCGCTCAATGTGAACTACTTGCATGTGTAAGCACAGAATGAGGTCACCGGGTCACGAGTGTAAGCACAAAATAAAGTTGCTAGGTTACTCTTTAATATTCAAACAGTTGTCACGTTACTTTTAATACTGGGCCACAAACGTGTGACAATTGCATCTCAAAATAAAAGTGTATAGAAAGGCTCATTAAAGCTGTTCTGGCCAAGCTTAGCTATGCATTTAACAAACGGTGAAACTTGCACAAAAAGGGTGTACCCTGTTCAGAGAAAACGAGGCATTTTGTACACCACAAGTAATTGATTTGTGCAAGTTACATGGTGTCCACATGTAGTTTTATTCACTGATAATGTGTAAATCATGTTTGCTATTGAGACAACCTTCTCATTATTATTTATATGTTAAGTAACGTGTTACATATACCAAAGGAGAAAAGAAGGGTCAACATGTTTCGTGAACACCATGACCTTCGCACACTTTATCAGTTTGTCCAGCTGATAAACCAAAAAAGTAAAATTCTATGAGTGGCCAGGCTACTTGTCTAAGTACAATATGAAGTAGCCAGGCTACTTGTGTCAGTACAATACGGAATAGCCAGGCTACTTGTGTCAGTACAATATGAAGTAGCCAGGCTACTTTTGTCGGTACAATATGAAGTAGCCAGGCTACTTGTGTCAGTACAATATGAAATAGCCAGGCTACTTGTGTCAGTACAATATGAAGTAGCCAGGCTACTTGTGTCAGTACAATACGGAATAGCCAGGCTACTTGTGTCAGTACAATATGAAGTAGCCAGGCTACTTGTGTCAGTACAATATGGAATAGCCAGGCTACTTGTGTCAGTACAATATGAAGTAGCCAGGCTACTTGTGTCAGTACAATATGAAGTAGCCAGGCTACTTGTGTCAGTACAATATGAAGTAGCCAGGTTACTTGTGTCAGTGCAATATGCAGTAGCCAGGCTACTTGTGTCAGTACAATATGAAGTAGCCAGGCTACTTGTGTCAGTACAATATGAAGTAGCCAGGCTACTTGTGTCAGTACAATATGAAGTAGCCAGTTTACTTGTGTCAGTACAATATGAAGTAGCCAGGCTACTTGTGTCAGTACAATATGAAGTAGCCAGGCTACTTGTGTCAGTACAATATGAAGTATCCAGTTTACTTGTGTCAGTACAATATGAAGTAGCCAGGCTACTTGTGTCAGTGCAATATGAAGTAGCCAGGTTACTTGTGTCAGTACAATATGAAGTAGCCAGGCTACTTGTGTCAGTACAATATGAAGTAGCCAGGCTACTTGTGTCAGTACAATATGAAGTAGCCAGGCTACTTGTGTCAGTACAATATGAAGTAGCCAGGCTACTTGTGTCAGTACAATATATAGTAGCCAGGCTACTTGTGTCAGTGCAATATGCAGTAGCCAGGCTACTTGTGTCAGTGCAATATGAAGTAGCCAGGCTACTTGTGTCAGTACAATATGAAGTAGCCAGGCTACTTGCGTGAGTACAGTATGAAATAGCCAGGCTACTTGCGTGAGTACTATATGGAGTAGCCAGGCTACTTGCGTGAGTACAATATGAAGTAGCCAGGTTACTTGAGTGAGTACGATATGAAGTAGCCAGGCTACTTGCGTGAGTTCAGTATGGAATAGCCAGGCTACTTGCGTGAGTACAATATGAAGCTACCAGGATACTTGCGTGAGTACAGTATGGAATAGCCAGGCTACTTGCGTGAGTACAGTATGGAGTAGCCAGGCTACTTGCGTGAGTACAGTATGGAGTAGCCAGGCTACTTGCGTGAGTACAGTATGGAGTAGCCAGGCTACTTGCGTGAGTACAGTATGGAGTAGCCAGGCTACTTGCGTGAGTACAATATGAAGCTACCAGGATACTTGCGTGAGTACAGTATGGAGTAGCCAGGCTACTTGCGTGAGTACAGTATGGAATAGCCAGGCTACTTGCGTGAGTACAGTATGGAGTAGCCAGGCTACTTGCGTGAGTACAGTATGGAGTAGCCAGGCTACTTGCGTGAGTACAGTATGGAATAGCCAGGCTACTTGCGTGAGTACAGTATGGAGTAGCCAGGTTACTTGCGTGAGTACAGTATGGAATAGCCAGGCTACTTGCGTGAGTACAGTATGGAGTAGCCAGGCTACTTGCGTGAGTACAGTATGGAATAGCCAGGCTACTTGCGTGAGTACAGTATGGAGTAGCCAGGCTACTTGCGTGAGTACAGTATGGAATAGCCAGGCTACTTGCGTGAGTACAGTATGGAGTAGCCAGGCTACTTGCGTGAGTACAGTATGGAGTAGCCAGGCTACTTGCGTGAGTACAGTATGGAGTAGCCAGGCTACTTGCGTGAGTACAGTATGGAATAGCCAGGCTACTTGCGTGAGTACAGTATGGAGTAGCCAGGCTACTTGCGTGAGTACAGTATGGAGTAGCCAGGCTACTTGCGTGAGTACAGTATGGAGTAGCCAGGCTACTTGCGTGAGTACAGTATGGAATAGCCAGGCTACTTGCGTGAGTACAGTATGGAGTAGCCAGGTTACTTGAGTGAGTACAGTATGGAATAGCCAGGCTACTTGCGTGAGTACAGTATGGAGTAGCCAGGCTACTTGCGTGAGTACAGTATGGAGTAGCCAGGCTACTTGCGTGAGTACAGTATGGAGTAGCCAGGCTACACTTGTAAATACAATTTGGAGGAGCCAGACTCTCATGATTTACCCATAGTCAAAATAACACACTTATAACAATGAATTTTTTCAAACCATATGAAAATTAGGATTACTATGTCTTTCCATATTCTATTCTAGTATTTAAAGTGATTCTTTCTCATGCCTTCAATGTGTGAACCACTCCCAGGGCGCTCATGTGTGTATGTTGCAAGGACCACCCATTTAATTCAAATTTCAGGATTTCACGTGAAGTCATTCTTCATTCAAGTTCACACCATGTAAACACGCCATAAGCATAATTTAAAACATGCACTTATATTATTTATATCTTTAAAATGTATATCAGGTTGCACAATAGACTTTGCATCCGGTTGCATTGAGTCATTCAAGAATGTTTATGCTTTTGAAAACTACACCCATTCTTTGCTTAAAAACAGCATGAACAGGACAAAGGACTACTTTGCCTTCTCATATCAAAGGATTGCTTGGAAAATAACAATTAAAACATACATTGCATGATCGTTCATATGCGTTAAAAATCACGTGTTGACAGTAGTCCTTGCTTTCACATAATGTCTGGGAATATTTTTGACATAATTTAAGTAGACATTAAAACTGAAATTCTACCTTTTTGACCATGGCATTTAGCAGGTGATCTCGACAAATTGGGTTTCTAGAATATATTGAAATATCTACCATTGTAGTGACTGAACACTTTCAGCATATTGTCCAACGTATAAGTCAAACTCGTACCTTAGTGCAAAAGCGTCCAAGCAAAACGTGAAAGTATATTGAGAGAATTCGACATGATCATATGTTTGTCAGCATGTGCTCGTTAGTTTCGCCAAGTGGTTAACATTTAAGACCTGCATCACTCAGGTCCTTCCTCCTACATCCTGCTGTCGCGCCGAGATATAACTAAAATACTGTCCAAGGCGGTATCAAACCTAAAATTAATAACACTGCATCTACCAAAATAATCATCCCAGTAACCAGCCCTGCCCAAAGGCTCCACACACTGCATCTACCCAGATAATCATCCCAGTAACCAGCACTGCCCCAGGGCTCCACACACTGCATCTACCCAGATAATCATCCCAGTAACCAGCACTGTCCCAGGGATCCACACACTGCATCTACCTACACACCCCTCCCAGTAAACAACACTGTCCCAGGGCTCCACACACTGCATCTGCCCACACACCCCTCCCAGTAAACATCACTGTCCCAGGGATCGACACACTGCATCTACCCACACACCCCTCCCAGTAAACATCACTGTCCCAGGGATCCACACACTGTATCTACCCACACACCCCTCCCAGTAAACAACACTGTCCCAGGGCTCCACACACTGCATCTACCCACACACCCCTCCCAGTAACCAGCACTGTCCCAGGGCTCCACACACTGCATCTACACACACTCCCTCCACCACAAACACCTCCCCCCCACGTCCAAACCCCCCCACCCGAACCCCCCACCCGAACCCCCCCCCCCCCCCTCCAGTAAACATCACTGTTTGAGGGATCCACACTTTATCTACCCACATAGCCCCCCACACACACACACACACACACACACAACCACCACCATCCCACCCCAACCCCAACCCCATCCACCCAGACATCCCACCTCACCCCCCCCACCCCACCCCACATCCAGTAAGCATCACTGTCTCGGTGACCAACACACCTTTCCCAGTAAGCGTGACCGTTCACGGGACTGCACCCTACATTCAAGGTTTACTGGTGTCGCAATAGGACGCGGTACAACTGCGTAGTTTCGTGGAGCTACTTTAGTGTGGCGCCTTAACAAGATGTCCAAAACATATGTTGTCGTGCACGTGTGAAGATGTCATCTCCACTAATGACAGGCTTGGCCTTGTGAAACATCTGACGGTGACCTCCATCCCTCCATTGTAGCTTCACGATCAACGCCTGGTACACGTGACCAGAGGGAATAGGACCTGTGTTGGTCATTGCACAATGGTGTGTTTATCTGTTTTTGTGTTTCACGTTTTGGCTTCTTTTAGAAATACGTGTGAACATGTAGGGGGTGTGTGTGTGTGTGTGTGTGTGTGTGTGTGTGTGTGTGTGTGTGTGTGTGTGTGTGTGTGTGTGTGTGTGTGTGTGTGTGTGCGAGGTGTGTTTGGGGGCGCGGAGGCGTCTGTACAGATGTTGCTGTGATGATGTGCAAGAGTTTCAAAACGGAAAACTGAATTGACTTGTATAATACTATGGAATACTGTTAATGACATTCTTGCACTTTTCACATGTCTAACTTGGAGAGAATGCCCCTTCAGCGTAGTAGCAACATGTTTCCACCTGGACAGGTCAATTAATGCTTTGGGGGCTGCGTATCTTTTGACATTTACTGTATCTTTTGTGTGGACCATAGGGTCCTGTATATACTGAGGAGCAAAAGAAACTCTTCCCCTCAGTTGATTTTATCGTATATGTTATTTTTACAGTAAACTACGGTTATACTGAACTCAAAGGGGCTACTAATTTTAGTTCGTTATAACCGTAGTTCGTTATAAGCATATATACAGCATAACTACAGCAAATAGTCGGGACTATCCGTCAGTTCGTTATAAGCGTGTTCGCTAACCGTAGTTTACTGTAATTGAAAATATCTTACGTCAGCGATGTTTTATAAAGAATACTTCTACGTGGTTTTATTTTTTTTAAATATAATTTAATTATTTTTTTAATAGAACTCAAAATTTCGCATAATACACAACTGCTGATGGCTTTCTCGGAGACATTATCTTTCAAAATAAATTAAAAATAATTCGGCACAAAATTACATTTTTTTAAACATGGTAGCGGACATGTGGTTGCAAATTCATTTCTTTCGTCATTGAACCAATTTATTATTACACAAAACTACCCAGAAACAGATTGCAGGAATGAGTGATGTTATAAAACATAATCAAATTTAACAACTATGCTTTTCACTTTTCAATAACATAAAAAACAAACTCGGTATACTTTCTTTTGACCCTCAGTTTATGTAGGCCATAATAGTGCATACTATATGACATCATATTGGGTTGTACATAACGACGGGTGTACACCTCTTAATGGCGTGACCACCAAAGTGACAATCACGATGAGGCTCAATTCTCTGGATTAACAGTAAACGCGTGATATGCGCCTCTTGGACAAATGTTGAGTAATCCGTTCATAAAGAACTGTAACTGGAGATATCATGGATGTAAATGTCAGTTTAATAGTCAGATCCAATGTGATATCTCTGCTTCATCGGCATGAAAACGACACGTTCCAGCTTTGTTTGGTCTGAGCTGTGTCATTAAATGTAGTGAAAAGTAAGGGCTGTACATAGCCGTGAGTATGGCAGGTATGTCCACATCTCCACCGGGTAGTGCAGATATCAAGAGTGAGTGAGTGAGTGAGTGAGTGAGTGGGTGGGTGGGTGAGTGAGTGAGTGAGTGAGTGAGTGAGTGAGTGAGTGAGTGAGTTAAGCACTTAGTCTCCATGACACTCATCTGTCAAACATATTATCCAATTTTGTATTTGTGAAACGATTAGCAGTCTAGAATCATATTAAGGGAACCATTTATTATTAAAAACAACATGCTTCAGGGACAAAGTGGCATCTCTCTGTCAGATCACTACAGCCACAGTAGTTGCCCAATCTGTCCACCCTCACCGGGTAGATTACACAGGCCCCAGGCATTCCACGGGTACATAAATCAGATCAGGGTGTGACCGACTTCCCCTCCACCCCGACGGGTAGGATCAGATTATATGGGTAGCTATCGCAGATGAAAGAAATGGGTGACCTAGATTAGAGTACGATGTCAACTCTTATTACTGCAGTTAGCTTTTAACTGACGACAAAACACGTGAGAGAACAAACGAATTGTAGCATAAAATATAGTGACACAAACAGTGAATAAAACTATAAAAAAAACTTCTCCAAATTACCCATCCATTGTACGATTATCAAGCATGAGCTTTTCAATCACTATCATATAGTAATGAGGTGAGGTTAGGTGAAATGGGGTTTAACATAGCGTCCAAAATTATTGCACTTATTAAGCGACATGCATGCACGTGTGTGTGTGGCTGCTTGTACTTATCCAGAATAATGCTAGCACACTGAGATACAATGTCCCAGTTTAACATGAATACCCCCCTCAGACACAATAGACAGACACCTAGCCGACCAGTCCTTGTTTTAGCCCCTTAGTGCCGAGCGCCAGGCAGGGTAACAATAAGTACCATCTAAGCACCAGCGTGGTGAGTGAGTGAGTGAGTGAGTGCGTGCGTGCGTGCGTGCGTGCGTGCGTGAGTGCGTGCGTGAGTGCGTGCGTGCGTGCGTGAGTGAGTGAGTGAGTGAGTGAGTGTGTGTGTGTGTGTGTGTGTGTGTGTGTGTGTGTGTGTGTGTGTGTGTGTGTCTGTTCGTCTGTCTGTCTGCTTGAAATAGTCCGGACTGATGCCGATTTACAGTGCTAGCCCACTGAGATACCATGTCGCTGTTTAACATGAATACCCCACTCAGACACAGTATATTGACTCCGAGCCGACCAGTCCTGATTTAGCACCTTAATGTCAAGCACCAGACAGGGTAACAACAAGTACCATCATTTAACGTCTTTAACCCTGGACCTTCCGCTCTCCAGGCCAGACCACAATGGCGGTCAATCAGTTAAAACAGTACACGTCTAATAATACCACGTTAACTCGAAGTTCTCGGGGCACTATGTCGAATGTGAGTGAGTGAGTGAGTGAGTGAGTGATAATGCAAAATACTTTGTGACACACTCTAGTCTAGCACTCTACACTGTAGTCAATCAGTTAAAACAGTACACGTCTAATAATACCACGTTAACTCGAAGTTCTCGGGACAATCGACACTATGTCGACTGTGAGTGAGTGAGTGAGTGAGTGAGTGAGTGAGTGAGTGAGTGAGTGAGTGAGTGAGTGAGTGAGTGAGTGAGTGAGTGAGTGAGCGAGCGAGTGAGTGAGTGAGTGAGTGAGTGAGTGAGTGAGTGAGTGAGTGATAATGCAAAATACTTTGTGACACACTCTAGTCTAGCACTCTACACTGTAGTCAATCAGTTAAAACAGTACACGTCTAATAATACCACGTTAACTCGAAGTTCTCGGGACAATCGACACTATGTCGACTGTGAGTGAGTGAGCGAGTGAGCGAGTGAGTGAGTGAGTGAGTGAGTGAGTGAGTGAGTGAGTGATAATGCAAAATACTTTGTGACACACTCTAGTCTAGCACTCTACACTGTAGTCAATCAGTTAAAACAGTACACGTCTAATAATACCACGTTAACTCGAAGTTCTCGGGACAATCGACACTATGTCGACTGTGAGTGAGTGAGTGAGTGATAATGCAAAATACTTTGTGACACACTCTAGTCTAGCACTCTACACTGTAGTCAATCAGTTAAAACAGTACACGTCTAATAATACCACGTTAACTCGAAGTTCTCGGGACAATCGACACTATGTCGACTGTGAGTGAATGAGTGAGTGAGTGAGTGAGTGAGTGAGTGAGTGATAATGCAAAATACTTTGTGACACACTCTAGTCTAGCACTCTAGACTGTAGTCAATCAGTTAAAACAGTACACGTCTCATTACATGGGTCAGCTACTGTGGAGGAATGTTAAGCGTATCCCTTGACGGACTGATGAAGGCCGTTCTGACCTCTCATTGACCTCACGTCCTCACATCCATGAACTCTGTACGGTCAAATGGGTATAACTCAACTCTTCCTGATTGCCCTAAAAGTCCAATTCATACTTCAAATACTGTAGTATTGTTCCGCTTCAACGTGGTCGGCTATTGTCCTAGTCTGCAGCGTTTATCTCAACCTCCTCACGATACTGTCTGTGAACAAACCGGACAATGTAAAAAAATGTCTGTATAAAAATGTCTAGTTTTCTGTTTTCAGCTGTACGATGTTGTCTGGTTGTGTTTATGCTGTTTTGTTTAAATTAGAAAAACATATATGGCGAATCAATTTTCCCATATGTGTTCTTAAATCCTATTTTAGAGAAATATGATTTCTCGTCGAGTGGGTTAGCCATGTTATCCTAGAATGAAGATTGTCGTGTTGCAGTATTGCCGCATTGTCGTGTTTTGGTTAATTTTGACACTTTTTGCTTGTTTTTGTAAGGGCGACATTGCGACAAAGAAACCATGTCCCTTATCGGGTTCCATAGTTAACTAATTCCAGTAACATCTAAATAAATCGTTCATGAAAGGAAAGGCAATATATTTATTCTTCAGCATGTAATGTGATCACTGGCCAGTGCTTTTTGAAATTCTTATTTTTTTATTTTTTTTGCATTTCGACAAGTCTTCAATTTCGGAAGAAAAAAAACATTTTCAAGATTTTCTTAGAATTCACGCGTTGTGCTGAATCAATGACATACCGAATACTTATATTGAATATTTTGTGGATCATGGGAGGTTGAAATGAGGTTTAACATTGCGTTCAAAGATTATTGCACTCATATGGCGACGTGCATGCACGTGGGTGTGGCCGCTGGTCCGATTCCTGACTTAAGTCTGTGTTATAGTGCTAGCCCACTGAGATACCATGGGCACCCTACTCAGACACAGTATACTGACTCCAAGCCGACCTGTCCTTGGTTTAGCCCTATATTACCGAGGTCCAGGCAGGGTGAGAACAAGTACCATCTTTTAACGTCTTTTGGTATTACGTATACGTGGCCGGGTATCGAACCATCGAGCTCCCGTTCTCCGGGAAGTCACTCCACCCCTTAGGCCATCGAGCAGCCCTGATCATCATTGATGTAATCTACGCATTCTGTAGAATCTATACGATCGGAGGCCAAACCAGAATTAATGCCACATCAATTGTTGTGGACAAAATATAATTGTTGTATTATTCAGAGTGAGTGAGTATGATTTAACGCCGCTTTTAGCAATATTCCAGCAATATCACGGCGGGGGAAACCAGAAATGGGCTTCATACATTGTGCCCATGTCGGGAATCGAACCCGGGTCTTCGGCGTGACGGGCGAACGCTTTAACCACTAGGCTACCCCACCGCCCCTGCATTATTCAGAGGCTATCGGAGACTTCAGATTTGAAAATTGGGAGTTTTAGTTTACCCTGTTTGTTTTTTGTTGTTTAAAACGCCTCACTCAGTCATATTCCAGCTATATGATGGCGGTCTGTAAATAATCGAGTCTTGACCAGACAATCCAGTGACTGACATCATGCGCATTGATTAACACAATTGGGATGCGATGACATGCATCCACCAAGTCGCCGAGCCTGACCACCCGATCCCGTTAGTCGCGAGTTTACCCAGTATTACTTTTAATCTGAAATTGAAAAAGTACATGTCTTCAGAGGGAACTAGTTGTAGACTTGAACCCAGTCTAGGGTCAACTGAATCATGACCTTGACCTTCAGCCATCATAACTCGGGCATAACCATCTTCTTTCGCAGACACCAGGTGTCATCACTGTAACCTGATTCATGACGGTAAGTGCTGTTATAAACCCTACCACCTGTTTTCAATGTGAAAGACGTACACTCAAACAAATAAAACCCCGACACTTCGAACCTATAGTTATTTACAATTGTGACACGAATTGGTTTCCGTAGAATTTAAACGTTTAAAGTGCACAGGCTGAAATAGCCCAGGTTGTCTTGTTCTGCTTCATGCAAAGATGCAAAGATCGCTTGCGAGGCTGAAGTTTCCTTAGAGATTCATCAAGCGTGTATCCTGTACTGTGAAAGGCGTTATCCGAATTGCTCAACATCTGCCGCCAAGTGGTTATTTTTGTATAGGGAGGACATAGATATACAGCTGAGTACTATCAATCATAGATGTATTAATAACAGATGGTACTGAGTCGCAGTCCTGTATGTAAACTGGGATGGTATTGACAGTGTGCTATATCTCATATATCTCAGAGCTGACGCAATGGGTTCATGTTTTGAGATGACTATTTACATCTGTAGTGGGGAATTAATCCATATCAGTCAGTTACGTTTGTTTGTTTGTTTGTTTGTTTGTTTGTTTTACGTCGCACTCAGCAATATTGCAGCTACATGACGGCGGTCTGTAAATAATGGAGTCTGAACCAGACAATCCAGTGATGGTCGCTTTTTACAGCAACCATGGATTGCTGAAGATCTATTCTACCCCGGATCTTCACGGGTCCAGTCAGTTAAGTGAGTTGTAGGTTAATATAATACGTGGCTGGGTTTTTGTCCCTGTGACGACAATCTGCGTATCATCATCATCATCATCATCATCATGAACATTCATTCATTCATTCATTCTTTTATTATTATTATTTGTATTATTATTATTGTTGTTGTTGTTGTTGTTGTTAATTATTACGCGCGTGTGTTCACTACCACCCGCAATGAATATATTAATTTATGTAATCTTTATTTCAGTTATAATATATGTACCAACCCCCGCCCCCGCCCCCGCCCCCGCCCCCACCCCTCCCCTGTTTGTCATCAGATCACATATGTGACCAGGTCACGCCTTACGATCACAGAGATGTGACACATAACCTTTGCTTGTTCATGAGTACAGACACATGTAACGATAACTTAACCGTCGGCCTCCAGATGGCCATCCGATATGGCGGCCCACACAGCACCATCCCTTCCAGACTGAGTGTTCGTGCAAGTAACAATAACAGACATACTCGGTGAAAGAGACGTATTGATAGATCTATATGACAACTGTGCTCTGCTTATGCCACGTCTAGGACTGTGTACATCTTACAACAATAACCACAATGACAGCGATGGACCTGGCAACGTCTTTTAAGCATGATTGTAACCAACATGACGCCACACCATATACACAACCCCCGGAGATTCCGGGCAAGAGTACAGGCCCCCGGCAACCTATGGAGCTATTAACAATGGAGGATCAGGTATTAGAATATACAGTAAACTACGCTTATAACGAACACGCTTATAACGAACTGACCGATATAACGAACTTATTTTTTAGTCCAGGCCATTTGTTGTATATATGCTGCATATATATGCTTATAAAGAACTACGGTTATTACGAATTTATATTAGTGGGCCCTTTGAGTTCGTTATAACCGTAGTTTACTGTAGAGTCATTGGGTCCGTAGATTTTGACACCGTAGATAAAGAGTTTATGGTGAAACTGATTCTAAATATGTTAAACAACTAAATGTAAAAGACACTGAGAATTACCAGCCAATACTGATTAAAGTTTTCATCACTGTCATTAATACCGCTTGAACCTTCATCACTGCTACAGTACCCCTACTATCGTCATCACTGTTACTGATTCGGGTTAGAATTGGTCTTCAGCAACCCATGCTTGTCGAAAGATACGACTAACGGGATCAGGTGGTCAGGCTCGCTGACTTGGATGATGCATGTCATCGTATCTTAATTCCTTTGAGCGATGCTCATGGTATCAGTCACTGGATTGCCTGGTTCATATTCGATTATTTACAGACAGATGTAAAAAAGTTGGAATATTCTTTTGTATAGCGTAATTTGCAACAAACGTTCAAGAACATAAAAAAAACACATATGTCTGAACTGAATACATCTGTACCTTAACATCAAGTCGTTAACTATTGCCATGTTTAACATAACTGAAAAAATCAGTCGCATGGCTAAAACGTGTTAAAAAAGTAACAGGAAAAGGCCCCCCATTTGAATCGACAGTGAACCTCCTCAAATACCTCCAAAGATATTCGAATATATTTCGAGTTATCCGTAGTGAGAAACAAGCCGACCTTAAACCATCATCCCAATATTAATTCAGCCAGTTACATAGTCTGAACGATATAGCGACTTAACCGAACTGTACAAGGCCGCGAATAGCTGCAATAGAACTGAAGCAGGACTCACTCACTCACTCACTCACTCACTCACTCACTCACTCACTCACTCACTCACTCACTCACTCACTCACTCACTCACTCACTCACTCACTCACTCACTCACTCACTCACTCACTCACTCACTCACTCACTCACTCACTCACTCACTCACTCACTCACTCACTCACTCACTCACTCACTCACTCACTCACTCACTCACTCACTCACTCACTCACTCACTCACTCACTCACTCACTCACTCACTCACTCACTCACTCACTCACTCACTCACTCACTCACTCACTCACTCACTCACTCACTCACTCACTCACTCACTCACTCACTCACTCACTCACTCACTCACTCACTCACTCACTCACTCACTCACTCACTCACTCACTCACTCACTCACTCACTCACTCACTCACTCACTCACTCACTCACTCACTCACTCACTCACTCACTCACTCACTCACTCACTCACTCACTCACTCACTCACTCACTCACTCACTCACTCACTCACTCACTCACTCACTCACTCACTCACTCACTCACTCACTCACTCACTCACTCACTCACTCACTCACTCACTCACTCACTCACTCACTCACTCAAGATACCGCTCAAGATACCGCTCGATATTCCTAACTTCTATATAATATGTAATGGCAAATTAAATACACTGCTGGGCAAAAGAAAATATACATTTGAAAATTGGAGTTGACCCAAAAATTACAAACGTTATTAAAACATTACTAGGCTTACGTCGCCGAAACACTGCCAATGTAAGGTCTAAAACATAACTATGATACCCGTTCAAATATATCATCATCGAATATACGTCTCTTGTTTGTTCATTTTAGCCACCATCAAACATGGGTGTATACGCTCTTTGCCCGGCAGTTTATAATAAAAAAAAACATTTAAGGGAAAGCCAATGTTCAGAATGGTTAAACATTGGTTTAACAATTGTTTTATTATGGAAATGTTTTTTCTTATGATTGTGGTTTTGTCACTAACAAAGCATGTGAGCATGTTTTAATAGTATCGAGACGGTGGGGTAGCCTAGTGGTTAAAGTGTTCGCTCGCTACGCTGAAGACCCGGTTTCGATTCCCCACATGGGTACAATGTGAGAAGCCCATTTCTGGTGTATCGCTATAAGCAGCGTACAGACTTTACTCACTCACTCACTCAAATCGAGACCGGTGACAGGGAGAAGAGTTTCTGAACTCATGGGTTCCGAAAACTAAACTGGTCATTTAAAATATATACATATTTCAGAAATATATATAATACATCTACAAATGATAATTCACATACTGTATACCCTGTGATAAATCCCACACAACTCTTCTCTGCCAGAACAGCAATTCGGCCTTGACACGATTAACAAAACGCAGAACGTTTTCAGCCATGAACACCGATCCCCTTGCTGCATGATGACACTCCGTATCTCCAAGATGACCCCAGCATAATGATCCCCCACCCCCACCCCCCACCCCCCCCCACCCCGACCCCTACCCACCTGCCACCCAACCTCGCCCCCTGTACACCCCATCCCACCCACCCCAAACTCAAAACACCTCCCCCTTCCAACCCTATCTAGCATTCCACCCAGTTTTATCTCCGACAAGGGGCTTAGCATGACAATAGGGTATCTTTGCCATGGCGACGCGCTGAGATGCAGCAGCATCATTCACATCCCTTTTTGCTACTCCATGTTACCCTGCAGGGAAAGCTTTGTTTTTGTAATGGAGGCTGTCAGTCCTTTGTCTTAGCCCGAGGACTATAACCCAGATGGAGGATCATTGCTATCTGACACAATATACGCAAATCCCAAAGCTTATCATTTTTTCAGCGTCTTGGCTCGCATGTGTGTGCCTGGATGTCTTCGGTTACCGTCATGCACTAGTTTGTCCGCGCTATGTCGGGCAGGCCAGATAGCATTGTGTGACTGAGATAATGTGGAAGTTTCTCATAATATAATGTAAGGTTATTGACGAGAGAATTATCATTCCGAATGTAGGAGGGTGTAGAATTGAACACCTGTGCTTTATAATCAGTAAAAACAGACAAGGTGAACATTTCTTAAAAGTGTTTTTTCATTTTGTCTTAAGAGGCACACCTGCTATACACGCGTGAGGCGAGATAATATATATATATATATATATATATATATATATATATATATATATATATATATAATATATATATATATATATATGATAAAGAGAACCCTATAAGTCTGGAAACCTTGACTCGTGGACGAATGCAAATACTGACACAAAAACTACGGTTATAACGAACACAAAGGGGCCCGGATTTTTTTGTTCTCTATAACCGTAGTTCGTTATAAGCATATATACAGCATATATACAGTAAAGGGACGGAACCAAAACCAGTTTGTTATATCCGTCAGTTCGACATAAGGGTGTTCGTTATAAACGTAGAGTACTGTACAACGAACAGCAGTCATGTGACAATTATTCGTTAATCTGTAAATGTCCTAATCTGGGCGATTTCATTGGGAACGGTACAGTACTCTTCACCATTTGGTAATGCTCTTTGTTCAGCCTGGTTTGGTCTGGGATATTTCTTGAACCTTACGTGGAATTACACTTTGCCCTGTCCTACACAAAGGTCAGATTAGTGTTACAAATTACATAAACTTAACACACGGGTTCTTTGAATGGAAATTTCCTTGTTTATAGCAAACTTTACCAAGCCTTTCACATAAAATCCCAAAGCCCCACGGAGACAATAATTTATGGTCACCATTAGGCTCAAAGGTTCCAGGTTTTAATGGCCACATTGTCCATGCGTGGTCAGATAGATCTCATGCCCAGAGGCTATGGCAGCTGCTGATCTGGATGGATGGACAAGGCCATGGCTATCTCATGGGGTGGCATCAGGGAGATGAATGTGAATTAAATATTTAGATGTCACGATGACACACACAACTGTATCAGGAAAAGATAACTCAAGACGCTTTTTGTATACTATTTCAGTAATCACACCGGGTTCTTGGGTGGATGTGTTCTGTCAAAAGAGAAAGTTCAAAGGTTCAAATTTACGTAAGATCTACTGACCTTCACCGGCAAGGGAGTTAACTAACTGTAAAAGTCCAGTTGATGTTACAGTCAGTTCACTCCCTTGCTTCGGACCTAAGGCAAAGGTTAAGGTCTTTGAGCGGCAAGGTGGATATGTAACTGGGAACGAGATAGTATGGATGATCAACTTTTTTGTTACAATCCCAGTACGTCCCGGTGTTGATTCTAATTTATAACACAGATTTTAAGCGAGTGAGTTTGAGCATACAGAGATGGCGTAATGATTTGATTACAGTATCAATGGCACGCCGAATTGTTTACCAGGGTTTAATTGAGGTGGTTGCCATGGTGAAGCAGGGATTGTAAACGTTCTGTTGGTTATATCTGCGCCCTTCTGAAAACCGTATTTTCTATGCGTAGATTAAGACTGGATGAGAGAGTTTGGTTTCACGCCTCCTTGGACATTTCAGTTATATGACGTCATGTCAAGTGATGCAGGTCTCAGACGTTTACCGATTTGGGAAAACCCACGAGCAGGGGTATGGTGCTGACAAACCTAAAAACATGATCAGGGCGAATCGGGATTCGAACCCACGATCATATCTTTCTTGAACGCCCAAGGGAGGCAACTCTTCACGCCACTTGTGGCACTCTAGACGACTTGGCCACCCGTGTCCACGAGATTGAACATGCACATCAATATATCCATGTACCGCTTTAGCGGTCTGAGAGTGATAAAGTGATAACGCTCTGGTGATAAAAGCCTGTGGCAGTTTGAATCGCCGAAGCAGTTCCTTGTAATCTGTGGAGATGTAGAAGTGGTATTACTGATGGTTGAAATCTTTTGACATGGGTAGCTTCTGTGAGTAATGTCCCGTTCATAGATGTGTAGGCAGAGAAACCTCCACAACCCCAGGCTAACGTTTATGGAATTTAGATTACATTTATTTAATTCTTTAGTTCCCTTTTGCTGTGAGAAACTGTTATCCACCGGCGCATGTGAGCGCTGATTTCTAAACCACTCACCCAACCACTCCCACTCAGCCACACCCACCCTACCCACCCCACCCCAGGTAAACCCACAACCACCAGGAGAGAACAGAATGTGTTGGCGTAGGAGACCCTCACTTTTCGCGAACACCTGTCTCACTATTTGATAGTGATTCATAAACATATCCTGATGATATAGTCAGATATTTCTTGTTAATTACAAAGGGTTTTGTTGTTTTTATTTAACTTTTGAGTTGGTTCAGTCTAACATTTTTAGAATATAACATTTGTTTACCAAACGTGATCCTGTCATATTGATTATTGAACAGATGTGTACTTTGGGCATATTTTTATTAATCAAATAATGATAGATCGTTTATACTTCGATAAAATCTAGTCATATAAATCTAACTCAATTCAGCTGCGACAAATAGCTGAACTGTAACCCTGAATATATATATGAATATATATAGAGAGAGAGAGAGAGAGTGAGAGAGAGAGAAAGAAAGAGACAGAGGGAGAGAGAAAGAGAGAGAAAGAGAGGGGAGAAAGAGAGAGAGAAAGAGAGAGGGGAGAAAGTGAGAGAGAGAAAGTTGGAGAGGGAGAGAGAAAGAGAGTGAGAGAAAAAGAAAGAGAGAGTGAGAGGGAGAGAGAAAGAGAGGGAGAGAGAATGAGAGAAAGAAAGAGAGAGAGAAAGAGAGTGAGAGAGAAAGAGAGAGTGAGAGAGAATGAGAGAGAGAGAAAGAGAGAAAGAAAGAGAGAGACACACACAGAGAGAGGATCACACGCTTACTTTCAAGCAGAAAACAACAAATACCCAGGTCATGATAACCTCACGTACCATGATGTAACTGATCAAGACGCCAAGTAGGAGTCCCCAGAAGGCTATCTTCACCTACAAGGCATATACATATCTACGTAACGCTATCAAATTTATCTACACTCCACCAGCTGGGGGCGATATGCTACCACCTGGTCCGGTCGTAAAGCAATAATGGCCATGTAATAGGTGGGGATTATGCTTCTGTTCGATTGTAATAAGTGGATGGTCTGAGTGTGGCTGTTTCCGGTCGTCATGGTTACGGTAATAATTATTTTGAAGGCGATTACAAAGGTGTACATGTATAAAATAAATATGTATTGTTCATTGGAAAGGTTTTACATAATGAAGTTAAAATATGTTCCGTTCTTGACTTTGGTCGTGTGCGTTAAATATGTGTTTATATGGACATGTTTGATTTGTCTAGTTCCGGGTTATTTTTGTTGACTTTTAATACGAATAAATAAATGAGAAATTGTGAGTGAGTGAGTGAGTGAGTGAATGGTTGGGCTTTGGGATTTGTGAATGTTGGCCTTGGCTGGGTGGATCTTCAATGAGTCAGTGGGTGGGTGGATGGCTTGACTAGGTGGGTGTCTTAAAACCCACTGGTACTTTCATTGACGGTCGCGACCCGTGAAGATCCGGGTGGAACAGGTCTTCAGGAACCCATACTTGTCGTAAAAGGCGACTAACTGGATCGGGTGGTCAGAATCGCTGACTTCGTTGATGCATGTCATCAGTACCCAATTGCGTGAATCGATACTCATGATGTCAATCACTGGATTGTCTAGTCCAGACTAGATTATTTACAGACCGCCGTCATATAGCTGGAATATTGATGAGCGCGGCGTTAAACAACAAATAAACAAACAAACATTGACGACCGCGTGAGTGGCGGGTTCTACTGTGGATCAGGATACTCGTACACCTGATGAATTTCAGGGATCCATTGGGGGCACGGGTGGCCCAGTCGTCTAAGGCGCCGCGATTCGCTGTGCAGAGTTGCGTCAATTGGGCACGCCAGAAACCTATCATCGTGGGTTCGAATCCCGGTTCGCCCCGATTCTGTTTCTGGGCTTGTCAGCACCATACCTGTGCTCGTGGGTTTCACCGAAGTGGTAAATGTCTGAGACCTGCATCACTTCGGGCTTTCCTCCCACATTAAGCTGACACGCCGTGATATGACTTGAATACTGTTAAAAGTGGCGTTAAACCCAACTCACTCACTCACTCAGGGATCCATTCATATACTTTCCATAACTACATATTTTTCCTTTTACGCCCAGTCTGTTTCATCGAGATCGATTATTATGTGCTGTTGACGTTATGAATTCAGACGGTGGGTGGATGGGTCACTTGCGTGGTAGGAGTTAGATTTTATTTGCACCTGTGAGTACACACGCAAATATGCTGTAAAACGTTTGCAATAAATACATTGACACATGCTTTACTCGTCCTCTGGACAGTCGAAAACACATCGTGTTACCCGTAGTTCGAGACAAAAGGAATTAGACCAATAATTGGCGTCAGCACCGATGAAGACTTCACCAAGCAATATCTCCGACAACGTCATACCGACGACACGGTGGATATTTACGGTAGATATCCGGGGTAGAATAGGTCTTCAACAACCCATGCTTGTCGTCAGAGGCGACTAACGAGATCGGGTGGTCAGGCTCGCTGACTTGGTTGATGCATGTCATCGTATCCCAATTGCTCAGATCGATGCTCATGACGTCAATAAATGGTTTGTCTGGTCCGGACACGATTATTTACAGACCGCCATCGTACAGCTGGAATATAGCTGAGTGCGGTGTTAAGCAACAAACAGATACACAAACAAACAAGATATCTGGTATAAAATTAATCATCTGTGACGAAGTGAGTTAGTTAAGACTGGGTGCAGGCCGGTGGGTTCCCACGGCTGATGTGTAGACGATGTGATTCATGTAATAAATGATGTTCCCGTGCACAATACACGCATGTGATTCCCAGCCCATGCACAATACCAAGGTCAAGGTTATCTGGCGGAGGCGTGGCTATACCTAGATGATGCCTTAATATTTACTTGTTCCCGCGTGCTGCACGTTTTTTACAAAATGAAAAACAGGTGGAGTCTCAATATACAGATTTAAATCATCGCATTAATTATGTTATTTGGTGCGTGGATATTTTGGAAGTTAATTAAATGTATTGAGCATAAGGACCGCCTACGTGGTCTTGTGGTAGAGCCTCCGCCCGGAGAGCGGAAGGTCCGGGGTTCGATCCCCGGTCGCGTCATACCAAAAGACGTTAAAGGATGGTACTTGTTGTTACCCTGTATGGCGCTCGGCATTAGGGGGCTAAAACAAGGACTGGTCGGCTCGGAGTCAGTATACTGTGTTTTAGTGGGGTGAATAGTTCCTTTTGAAATCAGTAACATTCGAAAATTGGATCCCTTTGGTAAATATATAATGGGATTATTTATTGCTTGTACTAGTCCGGATATGCTGATTTATAGTGCTAGCTCACTGAGATGCCATGCCGCAGTTTAACATTAATACCCCACTCAGACACAGTATACTGACTCCGAGCAGACCAGTCGTTGTTTAAGCCCATTAAAGCTGAGCGCCAGACAGGGTAACAACAAGTACCATCTTTTAACGTCTATTGGTATGATGCAGCCGGGGATCGAACCCTCCGCTCTCCGGGCGGACGCTCTACCACTAGACTACGGAGGCGGTCTACAGCTTTCAGACAGATGTTTATTTACATAGCAACTTCTATGAAACCCATGTTTGATGGTGGCTAAAAAACCCAACAAGAAATGGTTATTCGAAGGTGATGTATTTTGATACGGGTATCATAGTTGTGTTTTTGTACCTTAAATTTGCATTGTTTCGGTGATTGTTTTGCCAAGTAACGTTTAGATTTAGATAGCGTTTGTTAAAATGTAGGTAAATCCAATTATCAAGTGTATACACTTAATGGATTGAGAGCTCAGGCTTGGTGACTTGGCTGATTGGCAAACAACTCCTTACAAGTTTTGTATTGGTCCTAAGAAACGAATACTTGGTTAAATTGTGTGTACCGCCCACCGAGTCGTCGGTGGTTTTTCATGTTTTCAAACCACTGGTTCGCCAAATCAACAACTCCTTTATTATAACAAAAGCGACAATGTTTTCAATATTCATAAGAAATCTTATGGGAGTCCGTTGTTCGAATCCGAGTATATCATGAGCATGTGTTTATGAATCCCTATCAAATAGTGATGATACTAGGTGTTCGCAAACAGGTGAACGTGTTCTACCCCACTGGTGTCACACGTCACAAACACACGAAAAGGCAAGCCAATTGTTCACTGAAAAAACACAAGGGATCATATGGTACTTGACTATTGCCAACTGTAGCGTTAAACAGCGATCACTCACTCACACAATGTCCGGGTTTCTTTGCGTGACGTATTAATATTTCAGACATTTCCTCAATAACCGTTTCCATATTTTTATCAAGTAGATAAACAGTTAAACCCTTCATAAATACAATCGTGTTTATCTGACATTTATATGAAATATATCGTATAAATGTTTTATCACGTAGAGGCCTGTGGCACGTCCTTGAACGGATATTTCGATAATAAAACTAGCTCATCCACAAAGATAACAGACAACGTAATAGTGCCCGATGGTCAGTCTTGACTATCCGACATGCCCTCACACTGACCACTAAATGGTCACCCGTCAGGCGAGGTTGACATACGATGACCAGGATGATAAAACCATATACCTGTCGGCGATTCTCTTTGATGTCTACCTGTAATTGGCGTTAGTAGTCCGAGCATGTAAACGATGATGAATGAGAATATTATAGTGGGACAGGCCATTGGGTTGGATGAACTTAACTTACCTGTTGAAACACGTGTAAAACGTGCCTGTGTCTGATCTGTTTGCCGGTGGTGAGAAGTAACACAATCGTCACGCGCCGTAAACAGCGATCAATATAGTCCTGATTACGCCTCGTTAATAGCTGAATTCTCGTCTATCTGGTCTAACAAGTAACGTCATCGTTAATCTGTCTCCACCCGCGATTATCCAGTGTATTCTGTCTCAATTCTATAAATAAATATTGGACCATCGCTACTGGAGCTTCGCAAGTGACGTCACCACCTTAATTACTCCTATCACAAACTTAGCACAGCATTTTCCTCGCTCTTGGGAGAAGTTGATTGGACGGCTATTTTTAGACGCATGGGTGAGTGAATGTGGTATTACGCCGCTTTTAGCAATATTCCAGCAATGTCAAGACAGGGGACACCAGAAATGGCTTCACATATTGTACCCATGTCGGGAATCGAACCGGCTCTTCGGCGTGAAGCGAACGCTTTAACCACTAGGCTACCCGACCGCCCCTTTCTTTAGACGAAGCTATGGACATGATGCGCCAATTTGGAATTGTTCTTTACTTGTCAACTCTGTCTTCATTGATATAATAGTTTCTGAAGTGCCAATTAAAGATATGAACGCACAACGCCATTTAGAAAGTGGTCAAATGTAACAAATGTTATATATTTTGGATAAAACATTCTCAGTTAAGTACAGATTCTAGTACGTTTTGGGGTTGAGTACCAGAATCTGTACTTTACTGAGAAAATGTAACCCCAAATGGCGTTGTGTGTTCATGTCTTAAAGCGACATTTTAGAATGGGGGGCACGGGTGGCCCAGTCGTCTAAGGCGCCGCGATTCGCTGTGCAGAGTTGCGTCCCTTGGGCACGTCAGAAACCTATGGTTGTGGGTTCGAATCCAGGTTCGCCCCGATTATGTTTCTAGGTTTGTCAGCACCATACCCGTGCTCGTGGGTTTCAACAAAGTGGTAAACGTCTGAGACCTGCACCACTTTGGGCTTTCCTCCCACATTAAGCTGACACGTCATGATATAACTGTAATACTGTTAAATGCGGCGTTAAACCCAACTCACTCACTCACTTAGAAACTACCATATGTTGAGACTTGTACCACTTGTTCCCGTGTTTTTTTAAGTGAACAATTGACTTGTCTTTGCATGTGTTTGTCGCGAACACCTGATATCATTACTTTTTGATAGTGATTCATAAACACATGCTCATGATAAAGTCGAATCGTACAATCGACTCTGCTTTATGCAAAGATTTCTATTGAATATGGAAAGGGTTTAATTGCTTTATGTACACTTAAAAATGGATTTAATGGTCAGACGTAATGCAAACCTTACGCATACAACGAGGATACAAATAGCACTTAAAACATATTACTGAAAGTGACGTGATACTATTTATGTTTTACGTTCAAAGGAGAAATCGTGTGTATGTATACAATGGAGCACTAAGTAATGCATGTATGTCACAATGTTTGTATTGTAGATGAATACATGCACCGTCAGAGGCTCTCCTTGGCTTAGTCCATGTATTCTCTCAGGGATGGGATGAGCAGTGGGGGGATGCCAGTAACAACCGCCATCGTCTCACAGGGAGAGCCTTGGAAGACAACAGCAGACGCTCCGCATCATCAACATTTATCACCGTATAGGTCGTTGAAGTGCTGGAGATGTTGCACCGCCCACAATGACGCAGAGTGTAGATTTCCATGAACTGGGACGGCTTCGGAGAAAGATGAATATTAAAAGATTAACAAGAAAGGGGAACCACGGATTATGCAACCCCTGTGTTAGCGACGTTAATCCCAACCATAATAGAATTTTTTTTATCACTGCTAAAAATGATATAAACGAATAAATCCCTTACCATAACCACATGAAATCTCTGCTATACGCAAAGTCGATTGTACTATTCCACTATGCCATAAACACGTGTTTATGAATCACTATCAAATAGTGATGATACCAGGTGTTCGCGAAAAGGTGAGCGTTTCCTGCCCCACCGGTGGCACCCGTCACAAACACATTAAGTTATGGCTTATAATGAAATTAAGTGAGTGAGTTGGGTTTTAACGCCGTTTTTAACAGTATTCCAGTTATATCACGGCGTGTCAGCTTAAAGTGGGAGGAAAGCCCGAAGTGATGTAGGTCTAAGACGTTTACCACTTCGGTGTAACCCACGAACACGGGTATAGTGCTGACAAACCTAGAAACATAATCGGAGCGAACCGGGATTCGAACCCACAATCACAGGTTTCTGAGCTGGCGCGACCAATTGACGCAACTCTGCACAGCGAATCGCGGCGCCTTAGACGACTGGGCCACCCGTGGCCCATGAAATTAAGAATTGAAAAAGGGACATGTATAAAATCACAACCCTACAAACAACTTCACCGTGAGCACATTATTCTAATATCGTAACGTAATTAATTTGTGACGTCAGCTGAGTGTGGTGCCATATTGCATAATCTGACCAATCAGCGATTAGAATGTATAATATGTATATGTGTGACGATTGGAAAGATATGAAAATAATAAAAATAAATTATAACCCACGTGGTATATTGTCCCGTGAAGATCCGGGGTAGAATAGGCCTTCAGCAACCCATGCTTGCCGTAAAAGGCAACTATGCTTGTCGTAAGAGGCGGCTAACGGGATCGGGTGGTCGTGCTCGTGACTTGGTTGCTGCATGTCATCAGTACCCAATTGCGTGGATCGATGCTCATGATATCAATCACTGAATTGTCTGGTCCAGACTGGATTATTTTCAGGCCGCTCTCATTAAGCTGGAATATTTTTTAGTGCGACGTTAAACAACAAACAAACAAACAAAGCAACTTAGGATAAATAACAGCGTATCTGTTCATGCATGATGCATTTTGGGTTCCTCAGAGATATTTGACACGCAGAACAATAGACTGCTCTTCACGTAGTTCCTGATTTTCTCATTGTAGTATTTTATCCATATTCAGCGTCTCTATTTCTGGACAGGATCTGATGTTTTGGGTACAGATGCACTCCGACTATGATGCTTGATTTTATAGTACCGTAGCAGATATTTTAGCAGATATTTCTTATCATTTGAGGAAATGATTCATGGTTTTTGTCTCCATTATTTACAGTTTTCATCTTCGTTATCTTTTAGCTCCACGTGTCTGATAAAAGTACCAACATCCGTACCGAAACATTGCACTGAAAGAATATAAAGTTGGAATCTATAAATTAATGTTTGTCATAAACGAAATATGTTGTTATTTCAATGCTAAAAAGACTGCCATGTTCTATTCCGGAGTGACTATACACCCATATGCTATATCACGAGTTGAACAATAATCATATCAAACACATACATTACGAATATAATATTTAAAAAAAAAGTATTTCAAAGTACATGAAATATATCCTGTTTCTCTATAACAGTTTGAGGTGTCCTTTTGTAAAAAAAACTTTTCTCGAAAGTTCTATGAAGATTTAAAAAAGGGTGTTATTATATTTGTCAAGCTATGTTTTATGGTTTCTTATATTTAGAAGAGAACAACGTTCTCCCAAGGAGAGACTACAATGAGATTGCGCAGTGGATAGCATTGATCTACCTCTGTGGCGTAGGGCGTAAGTGGGAGCCACCTTGTCGGATTGAACACATACTCCTGTTGACCTTTCAGTTCTTAACGCCATGCTGTTATAGGACTTAAAGCCCCGTGCGTAACAGCTCATGTAGCCTTGTCTTTGTTGCCAAGTAATAATAGCTTCCTTTAAAGTTAAATACTACTGTGAAGTGGTGGGTGGGTGCGCCAGTTGTTATGCCTTGAAATGACGAAATAGTTGTTTTCGTCAGTAATTACTTTTTTCTGTTTGTGTGGCAATACGTATACGCTTTCTCAAAGCCAACCCGTTCTTTGCATTGCACTGAATGCTATGTAGGCGTTCGAGGAAGTACGCTACCAACACAAAACTTGACTAACGCTTAAATAAATATTATTGTCAAGTTAAAGTGCATTGTAAAAGCCAGAAGAGGCTGACGTGGCGGGATGAGGTGGGGGGAAGGGTCTACATCTGATGTGTGGGTAAAGACTTGACATCTGGGTGATACCACAAGGGTCATCGCATCTCACACGCGGGCAGCCGTAGAGCTCACGCACTTCCATTTATTTTCCTAATACCTTTTACGTGAAAAACACACGCATGCGCAATAGATCACTATACCAAGCCTTTCAAGTCTTTATGAAGGCGATGATGTGCGCATGCCTGAGTAAAATCTCACCTCTCGTGTGAGGTCTCGCCAGGTCCGGTCTAAGCCGACCCTGTGTGGTGATGACCGGTTGATAGTTGCTGTAGGTTTTGCATAGACTCTTCGTTCATCTGAACTGTGTTATCCAGAGCATTCGTCGTGTGCTACATCCTCTCGAAACCATGTCTTCTCGGTTTGAAATAGTTCCTTGTAAATATTTCTCAAAGCTGTTGAAGTTTCACGCTTTCGGATCTATAAATAGTTCCGTTTAAAAAAATGACTCGTGTTTGCCGATGATACCTTTGAAATTAGAGGTGACGCTTGCTTCCTAGAAAGGTCAGAAGATGCGGTGTTGAACAGGCTACAGGTGGATTTTGTCGCCCTGTTTGTGTACCTGCAGGTTAGGCGGTTGTGTTTTCTGTGTGTTGCCAATGCATGTTGGCTCACAGATCGTGCACACACTCTACACAATACGGTGTTGCGCTATCGTGGGTTTAGCATCATAGTTAATCTGATTCCAAACATGTTAAACTTCTAAATGTAAAATAACTGCCAACATAGAGACACAGAGAATCACCAGCCAATACTGATTAATGTTTGTCGTAGAGCGTCCGCCCTGAGAGCGGAAGGTCCGGGGTTCGATCCCCGGCCGCGTCAACCGTTCAAAGATGGTACCTGTTAAAAGATGGTACCCTGTCTGACGCTAGGCATTAAGGGGCTTAAACAAGGACTGGTCGGCTCGGAGTCAGTATACTGTGTCTGAGTGGGATATTCATGTTAAACTGCGGCATGGTATCTCAGTGAGCTAGCACTATAAATAGGCATCAGTCCGGACTAGTAGAAGCAGCCACACACACACACACACACACACACACACACACACACACGTGCATGCACGTCGCTATATAAGTGCCGTAATCTTGGACGCGACGTTAAACCCAATTTCACCTCACCTCAATACCCCTACTATCGCCATCACTGCTACCCATGCTTGTTGTAAGAAGCGACTAACGGGATCGGGTGGTCAGGCTCGCTGACTTGGTTAATGCATGTCATCGTATCTTAATTGCGTGGATCCATCCACATGATATCAGTCACTGGATTGTGTGGTCCAGATTCGATTATTTACAGACCGACGTAAAAAAGCTGGAATATTTTTTTGTACAGCGTAATCAGCAACAAACGCACAAGAACATAAAAAAATACATATTTCTAAACTGAATGCATGTGTACCTTAACATCAAGTCGTCACCTTTTGCCATGCTGAAGATTACTGAAGAAATCTGTAATATGGCTAAAACGTGTTTAAAAGTTTTCATCACTGTCATTAATACCGCTTGAACTCTCATCACTTCTACCAATACCCCTTCCATCATCATCACCGCTACCAGATTCCGGGTTAGAATAGGTCTTCAGCAACCAATGCTTGTCGTAAGAGGCGACTAACGGGATCGGGTGGTCAGGTTCGCTGACTTGGTTCGTGCATATCATTTCATCCCAATTGCGTAGATCGATTAGACTAACATCTCGTGTCAGAACTGAACATAAATTACAGAAATAAACAATTATTGTTAAATTATCTTAATATAATATTATAAAAAGGAATTGAATACTGGCCAGCCTCCATGTGCATGATGGTAAATGTCTAATACACCCATGTGCCACTTTCCGTAAACATTTTTTGTATTGATGTCCGATGCTAAGAGAATTGAGAAGACGGTGTAAAATAAAGTTGAACTTGTTCTCATTTCTTATGGTCACAGTTTAGAAACCACGAGTGTCTTGTGTTAACTGGTCTCATACAGAAGCCGAGGCGGTTGAGTTAATTGGGAGGCATATATCGATAGCGTTCAACATTCCTCTGATGTGGGTGTGACATCAGACACACTGCCCCTCTTCCCCTTCTCCCAATCCCCTAACCCGACTCTCCCGCCCCCTGCTTGGAGTGGGGCGGTCGGGTAGCCTAGTGGTTAAAGCGTTGGCTCGTCACGCCGAAAACCCGGGTTCGATTCCCGACATGGGTACAATGTGTGAAGCTTATTGCTGGTGTCCCCAGCCATGATATTGCTGGAATATTGCTAAAAGCGGCGTTAAACCATACTCACTCCTGCTTGGAGTCTCATGCTTCCCTTTAATGTATTGAAGACCAAGAGAACACTATTTCAAGCTAAGAGACGACACGGAGGGAAGGCTATGGACATACAGTAACAAATGTGTTCAGATTACACTTTTTTAAACAAACTTATTTGTGCTTGTGCTTGTGCTTGTGCTTGTGCTTGTGCTTGTGCTTGTGTTTGAGGTTTTCAATTTTTTGTCATCTGTCTGTCGTCTCTGTTAAAATGCAAGTTTCGCCGGCCATCATCGAAATCAGATACTTGCAATACGAACAAATCTTGCATCGGGATAGAATGTATCCTGCACGGAGCAGATGTTTCTTATGATTACTGGAAGAGTGCTCTCGCTTTCACATACATACGTTGGTTATTAATATTGTGGCTGAAGTTTATGGTGTATTTGACACGATCAACTCCCATATAACATGTCGATTCATTGTTTGTTACCCGTGAAGATCCGGGTGGAATGGGTCGCAAGCAACTCATGCTTGCCGTAAAAGGTGGCTTTGCTTGTCTTAAGAAGCGACTAACGGGATCGGGTGGTCAGGCTCGCTGACTTGGTTGATGCATCTCATCGTATCCCAATCGATGCTCATGATGTCAATCACTGGATTTCCTGGGCCAGACTCGATTATTTACAGACCGCCGTCCTGTAGCTGGAATATTGCTGAGTTAAACAACAAACAAACCAAAAAACCTATGATGACATGTAAAAATGAACCCCCAAAGATCAGATTTCTCCGACAAGGCAACGCAGATGTTAAACGGAGGTCAAGCGTCACATACACAAAGTTATAAAATCCATTGATCTATTTATTCCAATATCAAATGGCTATTTCTTTAACAGATAAGACCGACTTATTTTGTATACCAGCACATGAACAGATCTATCACACTTCAGTCTTTGAGGAACGCTGACATGCCCGATCTTTGCCTCGAGCACAGGGAAGCCAAGGTCAAATTCACTCAACTGACACCACAGACAGTTCAACATTGACAGTTATACGAGAGACATTCGTAAAGGCAAGATTCAGAGGATGCTTGTATAATGTATAATCATTCTCAGCTCCCTGGGGAGTATACAGCCCAACCAGCCTGTCAGACGCTAGACGGTTAACAGTTAACCATCCCATCCTTCCAGGTACCCACCCACTGCTGGGTGAACAGAGGTACACCTCGAACAAAGTATGAATACGCTTTCAGCGTGAGCGTGTGCAATGTTTAGATCTCGTGACACGGTTTTAATCCTGTGAAGGCGTATTAAAAGAAATATTTTTGATAAAAAAGACTCCAAAAGCTGAACTGATAGTCTAGCGTTCATTTTCCTGCTTTACACAGGCTAGTCTCGTGGAGCAGTCCACCATCCTTTCTTTCAGCATCCCCATATTGTCCCAGGAAGGCGGAGTCATGAGGATGCTGCACGATCAATTCGGGTCAAATTTGAAACTGGTTTCACTGCTGGTCCAAACCGTAGGCTCAGCGCTTTTTAAGCGACGACCAAACACGTGGTAAAGCTCTGTACGCATGCGATCGTACTTAGATAATAGTGTAATATAAATAAAGATGGCGGTAAAAATAATCAAATGCTCCGCTTCAGAAACAAACTTTACTTAGATCGCTACTTATTTTATTCTGATCAATAAATCAATACATGCTATGGCTCGTGTTGTCCAATCATAGTCTACGATAAATCGGCCATCGCCTGTCAAGGTAGACAGGAGCCCAGTCAAGTCAAATATCTCAGTAGATGCTGATGGTGTTAGGTCTTGCACCGCTAATAGAATTAAGTTAAATTCGAGCAATAATATTGATTTTTAATAGTACACCGTCAGTATGACATTAGTTAATATAAAACGTCAACGCTTGGAATAATCAGTTTCGAATATCTGCCAAAGTGATCATTCCATTTGGTGTACAAAGCAAATAGTTGAAAATTATGTGGATGAATCACTGAAAATGTTCCGTTAAACTGTAAGCATGTCCTGCCCTACCGGTAACACAAGCCACTCACAATTTGCAGAAACCAGTGTTCGTTTGTTAACGTTGCCTGACGCTACACAGCTGTACTCCCACGTGACGGCGGGCTGTAAACTATGCAATCTTGACCAGACAACCCAGTGACACGATGGCCCCAGCAATTGGACTGAGACAAGCCTACGTTGCTGCATGTGTGATCTTATGAGAGATTCATTCATGTTAAAGTACTCCGTCTGTTGGTGATATTTGACACATGAACCCTTCATACCCTGCTAAGTATGTATACTACAGATGGCGATGAATTGGGGCATTGAGAACAAAAAGTTCAAAGTGAATGGAAGCAAACAATTAAAGATATTACATTCACCATGATACTGACACCAGGTGTTCACGAAACAGGTGCGCGAATCCTGGGCTAGTTAACTCAATAAGTCGATATTTCCTTTTTATCCGTTGTAACTTTAAGCCATTCTCTGGGCTGAAACTTGAAGTGCGCTATGGTTTTATAGCCGCGATACTTCGGTATAGAATATTATAGTACGCTATTGTTCAGTGAACCTAGGGTATCTGATTTAACGAGCTTTCACTGTTCTGGTGATGACAACATTTCAAAGCCTTGTAAATTGTTTCGATGACTGTGTCTACATGACTCTACGCTACATACACACAAACGTTAAAGTCAGTTAACACAGTCATGTCTCCAGCATATGTAAGCTACCATGTCTCAGACTATCAGTGTTCAGTCAGCTCAACACGAAGAACGTCACACAGCAAGTGGCATATCACCGTACTTCACCACACAATACAGAACGTCATGGAGCAATGCCTCCAGGTCTATGCCTGCCCCGTACACGGCAATAGAAACGTGGATATAAACCTGCAATGGAATATGATCTGTGCCTGAGTCCCGCACAGATGAAACCCGACCCCTCCCTGGGCTCGATGCCCCTCACTACACAATAGCCCTGTCCCCCCACGAGTGTCTCGTGTCCCAATAAATCGCCTGCCGCTCTGCAGGGTGTGTCTTCCTCAATGCAGGCCTATCTGTGCCCACCTGCATCATAAGCACGTCAGTAGAACCCTATTTCCCAATGTATCGATTAAACAGCTGCGGTTGATAATGACATGTGAATGAATTGAAAAAAATAAATTCTTATGTTATTATAGTCCTGCCCTCAAACGTGCCAGTAACAAATATTCAACATACGATACTTCAAAACATGTAAGCCAAAAAGTATAAACAATTAATAAAAATACCAAGATGTCCGACTACCCATTGTTCTTGGTGTCTTGGGTTTGGTATCCGGGTTTGCTGCCAGGAATAAAGCCCTTCTGACAATCTGGGTAGTGCAGAAGGCGGATGTTCTCGGTCCCTTTCGCTGTCTGGGCTGCGTGTAGTTGGGACAAGGGCCCTGAGCTGATGATGCGCCTAACCAGTCTGGCTGTGCCAGGATCACCCAAACCCTCTTTGCTGCTTTTATTTATTTTAATCTGTTTAATAATGCACGGAATCCATATCCTAAAACATACTCAAAGCGCTACCTTAGGTCAATGGATCAGTGTGTACTCCATTTTAATTTTCAACTCCATGGGGAGTATACAACCCAAGTTACCTGTGAGGTGCTAGAACGTTAACAGTCACATTACCATCTCAAAATATAATTTTTGAAAATCTGTAAGCAAAACATTTATGTAATAATTCAACAAATTTACTCATTACCAAAAGTAAGTGTTTTAAGTATAAATGTACAAACATAGAGGTAATTATGTTTCAGAAATATAAGCCTCATCACCTGATCAGTGATTTAAATGTCTACAAACAAATCACTTCTCGGGGGAGACCAGGGTTGTTGACTCTGTTTTATACGTGTAGTGTGTAAGTGAGCGAGTGAGTTAGGTTTAACACCGCTTTTAACAGTATTCCAGTTATATCACGGCGTGTCAGCTTAATGTGGGAGGAAAGCCCGAAGTGATGCAGGTCTCAGACGTTTACCACTTCTGTGAAACCCACGAGCACGGGTATGGTGCTGACAAACCTAGAAACATAATCGGGGCGAACCGGGATTCGAACCCACAATCATAAGTTTCTGGCGTGCCCAAGGGACGCAACTTAGCACATCGAATCGCGGCGCCTTAGACGACTGGGCCACCCGTGCCCCCTTATACGTGTAGTTGTCTTAGAGAACGTCACACCTTAGTATGTCCTGCCCTTTCAGACAGCTGTACAATTCCTTGGGGGATGAAAATAACCAGATATTTCACCATAACTTATGTATAGAGCATACAAATGCGCTGTGCATTATTTAAAATTATATTTTAACAAAAAAAGCACGAAACCTTTCAGAAACTCTCCCGACCCATGTTCCGGTCAATTAAACACACCAACTCATATATCTTCAAAGAAAACAAGAGGAATCTGAAGTAATATGTTTCTAATAATTATGATAAATTACATTATGATTATAGTCATTTTTGTTTTTATTTTATTTAGCATGATTCAGAGATGTATTCACATGTTTACAATGGTGTGTAAACGTTTCGTAATGAGATCCTATGGGATAGATGGCTTGCAATCCTGAAGCAGTACGTGAACAGTGCTTGAACTCGGATCTATTCAATGTCTTCAGGACCTATAGGATGGACCTATGGTATTGGGTGTCCTGGGGCACTGATCCGTGCAACATGACCCTGGCAAGCAGAGTTTAAATGGACGTTTAATTGTATTGCCAGCTTTAGAGTGATAGTTAGGAAGGTAGTGTACAGCAGGTTCATGGCTGTTGTGAAAAGCCAATTAGGACGTTTGTGGCGAGCGGCTTGTTTGAACCTCCTCGAGCCGCTCAACCATGACTTCTAAGAAAAGCATTTCAACATTCCTCCTTTAATGCTTGTCTATCAGGTTACAGAGATGTCTGCATGCATGATGTGGTATTGCCTGTCCCATTCACACGTGAGTGTCTGAATTATGTCCTATCGTTTTTAAAACTGCTGTAGCTGAAGAAAGCTGGGACGCTGTAGGAATGAGAATGGAGTCGAACTCAGTGTTGCGTGACGACGTAAGTGGGCGCACCACCCACTGTGCTTATGTACCTGTCAACTCAGTATTATATGCATAAAGTCAACATCGGCTATAGCGAGCGCCACGGGACTTGAAACAATAGTTCGGTTTATCATGCCTTTTACGCCCAATAGATTCTGTTTCGGATGATAATCGAGAGTGATTATTGACGTTATATATTCAGAAATTATCACTGTTTCACTCCTGATAAGTGGACTTTTGTTTTGTCATTTTATATAGTAATTTACTCCGTATAGGTGGAATTACCTATTGCTTGCAGATGAAAATTGACTTGCCCTTACATGTGTTTGTGACGCTTGTAACTGATGGGGCGGATTATGCTCACCGCTCATAATCAAGTCGGTAACGTACAATGGACACTGCTTTTAGCAGAGATGTTTTCTGATTATTGAACGGGGTTTGTCACTAGACTCGTACCTTCACAGCTGGTAGACTCAGCAGTGTTGTTCAATGCGGCATAAAACAATAACCTAAGCTCACGATTTGTCTCCTGTCGTTTCAATGAACAAAGCGGCATTTTCCATAATCATAAGACATATGTGCTCAACGGAGAGTCCATTGAACGATGCCAAATATAAACCAACGGCGAGAAGAAACTTATAACACTCTAGTTAAAAAAGCACAAACGATAACCACCCGTGAAGATTCCGAGGTAGAATAGATCTTCAGCAACCCATGCTTGCCGTAAAAGGTGACTATGCTTGTCGTAAAAGGCGACTAACGGGATCGGGTGGTCAGGCTCGCTGACTTGGTTGATGCATGTCATCGATCCCAATTGCGTGGATCGATGCTCATGATATCAATCACTGGATTGTCTGGTCCAGACTCGGTTATTAACAAACCGCCGTCATATAGCTGGAATATTGCTGAGTGCGGCGTTAAACAACAAACCAAAACAAACGATAACCACAAAAAAATGTATTGAAAAGATCAAAATCTCAACCAAATCAACATTTAAAAAAGCAATGGCACGTCACATTAACAGCGTGTATGACCACCCCCTGTTATAAGACACGCAAAACTCCCCGGCGCACAGAAAAAGTCAATCGTCTAATGACGTCACGTGGGATACGTCGACATTTGTCTTTGAGGGGCTGAATCAGTTCTCGTCGGTTGGCTGGAGGATGTGGTGGTTGATGAACACGACGATCCATGACATCCCAGAGGTGTACTATGAGTACATGAAAGAGGAGCGTGCAGGCCACGGCAACATGTTGACGTTGTTGGCTGCAAGGAAGTTCTGTACGATTCGTTATTGTTATGCAAACTTATAAAACGGCGACCCTCTGCAAGTCACGTCGCTGCCCACGACGTACAGTACAGGCCCATCTCAATCTCTGACGATAGTGCACTGTCATTAACTGTTCTCTGTAAAGCCTGTAAGCCCCAATTCCTTGAGCGCTGAGTCGGCTGCCACTGTTTGTCGACTAACCTCACGCCTTAAGGCATTCGTCTCTCGTGGTGTCACTGTCAGATATCGATTCAGAAGATGCAAACTACGCAAGTACCGGTCTTCAATGGGCGTAGTTACCCTGGGTCTGCCTGTTCTGCATTGTTTCCATCATTGTACATTAACAATGTCTCGTTTCATATTTGACGTTAATAACAGCGTCAACACAAAGAAATGAGTACCAGATCGAAAAGAAAACGTTTAGTTTCTCTTTCAATGCATGATACTATTAAAGATTATAGGCCTAGGCTCCATCGTCTGTGGTCAATTTCCAGCCGAGATCTAGAAGTTGTATTTACTACCTAGGGTGAAAATGAGACATTATTCCTGTGTAACTATGGTGGTCATTTATAAGTGGAATGGCTGGTATAATACAATGTGAGTTTAGAGACAAGTTAAGTAGAGTTTTAACTGACTGGGCCATGTTCCATCTTATCATGGCAGAAACCAAAGTGTCTGTTTAGATCTCCAATTTGGGATTTCATTGGTTGACTGTTAAGGTTGTAGGGTAGTAGTAGAGCAGGACATGCGAACCTGGTGGCAACACAGAGTTTCAATGATCCATTCATATAACTTGTATCACTATTTTGCCTTTTTCTCCCATGGAATCGGCAGATACGACGTTTTGAATTTATATGTACACACTATTCGCATGACACATTGGTTGCTAGATGACATCGTGATAATTCAATGACATAATTGGTTCGAATCCTGGCTCGCCCTGATTATGTTTCTAGGTTTGTCAGTATCATACTCTTGCTCTTGGGTTTCACCAAACAGGTGAACATCTGACATTTGCATCACTTCATCACTGAAGCAATGTGTTATTTTTCAGCGTGTCAATATAATGTGGGGGGAAAGTAATGCTTTGGACCACTTTGGTGAAACTCACTATGGCTGAGGGGGCACGGGTGGCCCAGTCGTCTAAGGCGCCGCGATTCGCTGTTCAGAGTTGCGTCCCTTGGGCACGCTAGAAACCTATGATTGTGGGTTCGAGTCCCGGCTCGCCCCGATTATGTTTCTAGGTTTGTCAGCACCATACCCGTGCTCTTGGGTTTCACCGAAGTGGTAAACGTCTGAGACCTGCATCACTTTGGGCTTTCCTCCCACATTAAGCTGACACCCCGTGATATAACTGGAATACTGTTAAAAGTGGCGTTAAACCCAACTCACTCACTCACTCACTCACTCACTCACTCACTCACTCACTCACTCACTCACTCACGATGGCTGAATGGAGCTGGTAGACCAAGAGTCATAATCGGCGCAGATCTGGGATCCTTGCACTCTAAGGCAGACAACCCTTTACAGTAAACTGAGACATTTGTGATCACTGCATCTCCTTAAACTGACATACCAAGAATCATAATCGATGCAGATCTTGTATTCGAACCACCAACCAGCGGATCCTAGCACAGTTAAGGCGAGCAACTCTTCACAGCAAACTGAGACCCCTTTGACCACTGCATCTCCTTAAACTGACATACCAAGAATCATATTCGATTCAGATCTTGGATTCGAACTACCAACCAGCGGATCCTAGCACAGTTAAGGCGGGCAACTCTTCACAGCAAGCTGAGACCCCTTTGGCCACTGCACCTCCTTCAACTGACTTACCAAGAATCATAATCGATGCAGATCTTGGATTCGAACCACCAACCAGCGGATCCTAGCACAGTTAAGGCGGGCAACTCTTCACAGCAAACTGATACCCATTTGGCCACTGCACCTCCTTCAACTGACTTACCAAGAATCATAATCGATGCAGATCTTGGATTCGAACCACCAACCAGCGGATCCTTGCACAGTTAAGGCGGGCAACTCTTCACAGCAAACTGAGACCCCTTTGGCCACTGCACCTCCTTCAACTGACTTACCAAGAATCATTTTCGATGCAGATCTTGGATTCGAACTACCAACCAGCGGATCCTAGCACAGTTAAGACGGGCAACTCTTCACAGCAAGCTGAGACCCCTTTGGCCACTGCACCTCCTTCAACTGACTTACCAAGAATCATTTTCGATGCAGATCTTGGATTCGAACCACCAACCAGCGGATCCTAGCACAGTTAAGGCGGGCAACTCTTCACAGCAAACTGATACCCATTTTGCCACTGCATCTCCTTAAATTGACATACCAAGAATCATATTCGATGCAGATCTTGGATTCGAACTACCAAACAACGGATCCAACGGATCTCTGGGCCATGGTCAGTCAAGCGGAACACCCATTTTGTTCCAGTCCTCGTTGGACGTTTCCTACCAGTCATTCAGTACAATCACCTATATGGTACATGGTCGTTACAGAGAAAGGGGGGTCAACTTTCGAGACCATCACACAACAGATAGGCCTTTATGGAGGCGCAGCGATAACAGCAAAGTCTACACAGCTTATGAACACATGTCCTTCTCACGTCCCATTTATGACTTGACACATATTCCTACTTTTATATTTGTATACAAGGGACCACACTATGCATGCAATATGGACAAGAAGGGGTTTGGTAGGTGAAAACAATAATAAAACATACTCAACAACTAGGCGATGTTTACACCGTTGACACAGTAAACACTATGGACGCTGAAGGCGACGTTTCACGCCATTCACAAAACTGAGCCCTCATACCCAATAGACATAATAGAAAGATTCACCCTTATTCACTGAACACATGCTTGTGAAACGTGTAAGGGTCTTCATGGCCTGATTACTTGGAGTTTACTGGTAACTGCACAAACACTAGATATGAAATACGACCAGACAACGCCAATTGAATGCTCCATTGTGAATAAGATGAGATATTGCATTATGATGAGACACATGCCTGCGTTGACGTTAATTGTATATGCAGGTGCATGTTGCAGCGGAGCAATAACAACGTATTCATTATGTTGCAACATATTTAATTTCTTATTAACGTCCAGGTAACGATTTGAAATGTCTTTTATACTGTGGTCACGAAATATAAACCCACATGATGAGGAAATAGATTGACTTCATAACCGACTTAATTCAATATGGGGAACACACAGCCCATGAGATAGTGAAGATTTATGAGAATACTATCTGCACCAAACTGTCTGCTCCGTGGTTGAATTTCGTCGTACCCTTTGTTTGAAACTATCTTTTACAAATATGAACAATGGGTATTTTTCACGCTTTTTAAGTGTCATATTCCGAGTTGAGTGTATTCTTGACAGGCTGTATTTCTAAAAAAAAATACAAGTTTATATGTGAACGTATTTTCGCATTGTCATATTTCTAGAAGGACTACAATAGCAGCAGTGCATAGACCGTCATATAGACATCTGATTACCTGGAATTAATTTCACACACCTATCCTACTCATTATAGGTGTGTTAAAATAGACAGATGCTTTACGTACAGTTAAAAAATAGTTGTGTGTTTTTCATAAATATTCTGAACAGAGAAAGATATAAGCAATTTCAAAAGCTGACATGGCTCATGAATCGTTTGAGTAAAACTCTTTTCACGGTACAGCAGAATCGACTGTGTTGTGCAGGTAGGTGTGTGTTTTGAATTGACACGAAGTGGGCCACGCCTTATAAGGTGTGACTTTAAGTCGAACATACACCCATTGTCAAGGAAACGCCCACCGCACCCCGGTTCACAAACTCTGAACACTGCTTGACATAAATGAACTGTTTTATTAAAAGACGCATTCGTAAAGACATTTATCGAGGTGGAAACGCCTTGGATAATTTATGTGCGAGTATAGCCCAAGGGGTACTGCTTTGATATTTACTAGTATAATGACTGTGCTTTAAATAGTGTCGTGGTACTTGCGAAATAAACCTTTATGATGTCAATACAACGTCAACCAAAATCCTGCTGGGACACTAAATACAACTCACGCATATAGATGCATTTGTATATGAGTTAGAATATAAAATATGGAACTTTATGAATGAGCTCTTTTTATAGTTACCCTTGGGGCTATTCAGGGCTATTCTTTGCCCTACACTGGGTCAAGTGAATCAAGACGTCATCATTTACCAAACAAATTGTCCTTGACGTTCACGAACACGCACGAAGACAATCATAAACGTCATGCCTGTTTACCTAGTTGGAACTCATCAAAATATATAACGTCATCGCCTGAGCAGAATCAGTCTGGATTAGTCTAAATGCGAAGACTGAGTTAAGATATATTTAGCTGTTACTTTCATGGCGTTTACTAAATATGCTGATGGGAAAAACGTATGGACCACATCTATGTAACCGAAAATGGTCATTGCTTCGTCAATTTCGGTCAACGCCAGAGAATATCCACCGAAAGAGATTCAATTAGGCGTAAAAAGCAAAAGAGCGGTGACAATTATATGAATGGATCACTGAAAATCAGTGATGACACCAGGTGTTCGCAAAAGAGTTTAGCATGTCCTGCCTTACCGGTAAGATTTCTTATGACATAATGAAATGTTAGTATGTGCGTCACATCCATGCCAAACAGCCGCCGAAAACAGGGACGGCAAGTAACTCTGTGGTTCAAGCGTTCACCCACATGGGCACAGTCTGATGTCCATCTTGGTGTCCCCCGTCGTAATGTGGCTGGAATGTTGCTGAAGGTGGCGTCAAACATTACCCACCCCGTCGGGAAATAGCCAAAAACACTAAACTTGATAACCGTTCCATTACTTTTTTCCGTCAGTATACATGCAGTTGTAAAACGTGCAATGCAATGTTCATCCTTCTGTAAAGGTTATGGCATAATACACAAATGCAATATCAGTATTTTACATTTTCTTCGATAAGGCGTACTATTGGCTTGAAATCATTCAACACATCGGTCTAATATCTGCACATCGGTTCTGTCGAACTATGGGTTAAGTATGGTTTTACGCCGCCTTTAGCAATATTCCAACAACATTGTACCCAGGTGGGGATTCGAACCTGGGTCTTCGGCGTGATGAGTGAACGCTTTAACCACTAGGCTACCCACAACCTCCATAACAACGTGAGACGCGTATCAGTCACCGATGAGTATTAACGTCTGGTGTCGGGTGACTTATTGTAGCTCTCTGAGCTTAGAGGGCTGTCGTTGGTGTATACGCCTAGTTTTTGTGATTAGTGAGTGAGTAAGATTTAACGCCCCTTTTAGCAATATTCCAGCAATATCACAGCGGGGGACACTAGAAATCGACTTCACACATTGTACCCATGTCGGGAATCGAACCCGGTTCTTCGGCGCGACAAGCGAACGCTTTAACCACTAGTCTACCCCACCGCCTCCTTTTAGACTGTCATCAGTCAGTTTCATAATCTAGAGTACATCATTAAACAAATCCAGCAATAAAAAAAACTTTATCCCCTAATTCTTGGTTGAGGGGAAAATATTCATTTCTCTGCCGGACTATTTGTGATTAACCTTGATGCGGTAAGCCTCGGAGACAGTGAATACCCCGCGACCCGACCACACCCTGTCATGACTAACACTGCTACACTATATGATACAATGTTTACAACAAAAGCCTCCCCTCCTGCTGGTATAGTTTCCTCCATATCATGATAACTCACTGTGCGGCGTCAGACAACAACCAAACATACTTGAGTGAGTGGAGGGTGTTTACCCTTTTCGCGAACACCTGGCGTCATCATCCGATGCCATCACTGATTTTCAGTGATCCATTCACATCATTTTCACCGCTATTTTGGAATCTGTTTCGGTTGATAATCAAGGCTATTCTCCTTAATGTTTTTTCACAGTACAATTAAATTATTTGTGATATATTCCATTTTAGATTAATGTCGACAAGAAGTAAAATTCCAGTTTAAACCTTACTAAGTATACAGCACCGTATGCACAAACCTAGACTTATATTAAGTCCCTGGATTACTGTCCATGCATTCCTTAGTTTTCTTATCCTCATTCCATAGAATCTCTCTCGGGGCACGATCACCAAGGTCTCAACGCGATGCACTTCACCTGTCAACTGTACTGAACGCCCAAAATGCATTAATATTTTTATCCATAAACACTCCATTCCGGGCTAAAATATCAGGAACATCTACACATATAAAAAAAGACATTTCCCTGTACATTTATTCGTTAATCCGGAGGTATGATTATGTATCCGGGCCATTTAAGTGGAAACGGTACCTTAAGGAATAACGTCCAGTGTCCCATGTGTTGAAGACGTGCACTGATGAGGGGGCAGATGGAGACAAGAACGCTACCACAGATTGTGTTTATGGGTCACGCTGGTGAATAAACATTGACATCGATCATCATGACACCTCTTTAAATGCCAGTCGACATCAAATACATGATCGGCCCAAGTACATCATGCGCGTCAAGCAAAAAGGACACATTTTTAAAATACCAGTGTCGTTTTTTGGTCAAAAGCCATGTTGAAACTACACGGATAAGGATATCGAACGTCCGCTTTCTATATTAAATTAAAAGCAACAAAACCCTTCCCATATTCATAAGAAATCTTTGCCAAAAGCAGAGTCGTTTGTACGATTCCGACTATATCAGGAGCATGTGTTAATGAATCACTATGAAATAGCCATGATGCCAGGGGTTCGCGAAAAGGTGAGCGTATCATGTCCAACCGGTGGCATCTGTCACAAACACATGCAAAGGCAAGTCAAGTGTTCACCTGAAGAAAAACTGTCAAAACGCAATGTTGATTACATCGAATTAAAAGAACAATGTTATTATTTCAGGCTAGGGTATCGAAATGAGTGGTGTTGGTCGTGAGACTATAGAAAATGCAAAAAATTCCTCCTTTTTGAGGAATCGACAGTAATTGAAAACATCATATACACATTTCAGTTATACGTTTGTCTCTTCCTGAAACAATTATTTCATGAATTCAACGTAAATATATTGAGAAAATAAACACTGCGTTTTCACAGTTCTTCATTATACGTCATAAATAACGATAGAAAAGAAAAGACATATTTGCTGTAACAATATACATTTATTAATAAAATATACGTAATTCTGAATAGAACTCTTTGATTACAGGTGGGCTGAAAGAAATGACGTCATCATGACGTCATAATGCAAAACAGGCGGGAAGACCATTGGTTATTTGTGTATTACATAATCATATTACTGTTAACAATGTGTTCAATAAAATATTCAATATAATACTAATTATGTGACTATTTGAGAATATTACTTTATCAACAAATTGCCTAAAAGAAGTACGAATTGAACCACATACTGGGAAATGTCATACACTACAATAACAATAAAAACAATGTCCTGAAAAAAAGCATTATTAATTTGATCTAATACATAGATGGAGCTTAAAGTAGTAAGCAAGTCTTGTCTTCAGCTAGACCTTAGATACTACTCAAAAAAGTTATTAAATTTAAAACTTAAGGCCCGCCTGATTCTTTCATATTATTATAGTTATTTTTACCATCTTATTAATATAGTTATTTATATAACAGTTGTTTATTTATAGTAATATGAAAGAATCGGTGGTCCTTAACTTTTAACCTTAACATATTTTAAGTAGTACATACGTGTAGGTTACCGTAGACAAAAGGAGTATCATGGCATATATCAAAGGCCGCGACAACATCCCTATTAGGGATAATTGCCGTGCCTGCTTAGTGTTTTCTCGTAAACAAACACCATGCTAAATATAGAACGTTGTTCTGGCTTGTGCCCGTGTTTGTTGAATAAAAAAACCTATTTGGAACAAAACTAAGGTTTTTATTTCAAACTGACCTTTATTTTATATGATAGTTGTTGGGATTATCCTATTTGAAGAAAGAATGTATTTCTAGATTTCTAATGTGTGCATTATGGTAATCGACCTAGAGTTAGTACTACATCTACTTGTGTACCTGTCAGGTGTAGCAGATCTACCTGTGTACCTGTCAGGTGTAGCAGATCTACTTGTGTACCTGTCAGGTGTAGCAGATCTACTTGTGTACCTGTCAGGTGTAGCAGATCTACTTGTGTACCTGTCAAGTGTAGCAGATCTACTTGTGTACCTGTCAGGTGTAGCAGATCTACCTGTGTACCTGTCAAGTGTAGCAGATCAACCCGTGTACCTGTCAGGTGTAGCAGATCTACCTGTGCACCTGTCAGATGTAGCAGATCTACCTGTGTACCTAGCAGATGTAGCAGATCTACCTGTGTACCTGTCAGGTGTAGCAGATCTACTTGTGTACCTGTCAGGTGTAGCAGATCTACCTGTGTACCTGTCAGGTGTAGCAGATCTACCTGTGTACCTGTCAGGTGTAGCAAATCTACCTGTGTACCTGTCAGGTGTAAAATCTACTTGTGTACCTGTCAGGTGTAGCAGATCTACCTGTGTACCTGTCAAGTGTAGCAGATCTACTTGTGTACCTGTCAGGTGTAGCAGATCTACCTGTGTACCTGTCCGGTGTAGCAGATCTACTTGTGTACCTGTCAGGTGTAGCAGATCTACTTGTGTACCTGTCTGGTGTAGCAGATCTACCTGTGTACCTGTCCGGTGTAGCAGATCTACCTGTGTACCTGTCTGGTGTAGCAGATCTACCTGTGTACCTGTCAGGTGTAGCAGATCTATCTGTGTACCTGTCAGGTGTAGCAGATCTACCTGTATGCCTGAACAAGTAGAAGAGACATTCTGTGTGCCTATGTACCTGCTTAACTCTTGTATTCCAAGCAAAACCATTTAACAGCAAAACAAACCATTCAGAACCTTAAATAATAATATATTTCGTTGCGTTAGTGATTCACAAAATCAAATGTCAATTTTATCAAAACGAAATTTGCAACCACAGAAGAATGTTTCCAAATTAAAAGCAATATAAATATATTTCCGGAGTTTTTTTGGTTTTTTAAAAATTTAATAATAATTGAGTCGGGTGGAAGGTCATCAATTTTATCATTTTGCTTTTCGTATTTGAAAGGCCTAAACATGCTTCCATGAGAAATTGAACTGTTACAAAGTATAGGAACGCATAGGCAAGTTCAGGAACGCATGTAGCACACGTGGGCTTTTGCCATTAACCCACTTGGTGTCAGTACGAAGGATATTCACACATTGATCCGAAGTGTTAATATCAGCTTCCGATCTTTCAACTTAACATGAAACGTCGATTTGGTTCTATAGGGAGTTCCTGTACGTACAACAGAGCATAACAATGATTGATAACAGGTAATAATTCCGAGTCGATGTTGCATTATGAATTTTATCGACCGTATTCTACAGTGTGTTGCACATTGTATAACTTTCATCTAATAACGAAACTGGGAAGTTTCAATATAAACTGCCGGGAAAATGAGAATATATTTGATTGTGGTTTAAAAAAATGAAATAAACAAAAAATGGTTATTCGATGGTGATGTATTGGATACTGTTATAGCGGTTTGCTGACTGTTTTCAGCCTGGTAAGGTTTTGATAACGTTTGTTATGTTTTGGTCAAAATCATTTTTTAAGTGTATGCTTTTTTTGTTCTGCAGTTTACATCTGGTTTTAACCTATATAATATCAAAACAGTAGCTAAAATTCACGTGGTCGCTAATACAACAAAATCCCTTACTACATACGAAAACGAAACCGTTATTTGACCTGAATTAGTGTAATAAAAAAACATACATTAATAATAAATGTTTCCAAAACTTGATAAAATATTAACGAGTAGTAAATAAACTAGACATGTGATAGCATGTTTTGTTTAGCGTGGAATAAATTATTCAGAAGCCTTTGGCATACATTCTAATGGATCGTGACGGTACAAGGTCACAAATAGCATGCTAATGTGTGTGATCAGTAATGATCTTTGTTACAGCTCAAGAATTAGCCCCGGGGTGTTAAAGTATTACGCAATAACACGAACACAAAACCAGTTTACACAACAGCTCCCTATTGTAGACAGCTCCCAGTCAATTAGCAACCGTAATTAGTGTGTATGCACTGATTCCTGAATCGGTTTCCATGCGAAAAGATTAAACCGGATCGGGAATGATACCACAAAGTAGTTTAAATATGTTATAAGCCTGGCAAATCCTAAACTGCTTTGTGCATATTGTGTACACCGAGTAAAGGTATTAGCTTCAAAGGGGTAGTCAACCCGAATGGCCTTTTATCGTTAGACAAATATTATACAGATATATATATTCCACATTTTATATAAATATAAGTTTCGAAAAATGTAACTGAATATTGTATTTTCTCGCATTCAATGTTTGACGAGTTAGGAGAAAATCCGAAGAATGTTTGACTTGGCTGTCAAGTTTGCACTGTAAACGTGTTTGATGGAGATTCACAAAACCCGCCCTGGGGTGTAAGTTGAGCAGTGTTCAGTAAACACAGACCATACCCAATTGCTGTAGTTCGGTGCTAATCACTGCTAATGGAATTTTCAGAATTATTTTGTTTCTATACAGAGAGAGTGCCCACTAATATACTATATAAATCATTTACAAGTTTATGTACATAACGTAACGTTGTGACAGTGTTAGTAAACACGTAAGAGATAGCTATTGCGACAAAGTATTCAGTGTTTGGTAGCCCGTATGTGAAATCTTACAAAACTGACTGAACATTCCCTGCTGTTAATGGTCTATCTTGTAAGTGTCTTTATCGTTTCTATAACTACGATAGATTATGCTTTACCTCACAATATTGCCGATATATCGTACCTGCTTAAACGATGACCTGCAGCAATAGATGACGAGCATTAACATGTATGTACAAGAGCATTTCGTTTGCGTAACGGTAGATCTGATACTTTGTACATGAATGAGTATGACATTGTGTATAACATTTGCACATAGGGGTATATATCTCACGTTTAAAATAATGCTCGTGGTAGTTATTCTATTGTTTACATTTGTTGACCTTTCACCTGATGCGTCACCTCTCTAGTTGACCTTCACCCTTTACCTTTGACCTCTCCGAAAGCAAGCCTAAATGTCAGCTTGCTGTTTCATTAACATGTTTCTCACCAACTCAGGTAAAGGTCACTTTGCGCTGGAGGTCAAGTCGATCCTCACAAACATACACACTGTACCATCCTGCACCCTTCCCAGAATTCCTACACGTCATGCGCGTGTCGCCATCTTGCAAAATCCGCAGGCAGGTCACTCCAGTCTGCTTAAGCCGACGAAGACGGGTTCGAGTGGACACACATATATTCCAAATGACGTATTTTGAAATCATCCCCTAGTACATATGAAATTCGTCCTCCCCACGAACCCTTGAAGCCATATGTTCGTTGAGTGCATACGCAGACATACCCCCTTCATTGAGATGAGGATTCCTGCTTTGTGCTTCCAGGTTCTTGGAGAAGGCTCGTTCGCTCATATTCATATTTTCCTTCTTTCTGAAGTCTCGTGGCAGCCTTGGGTAGCTCCTGTCAAACATATTTGGATTCTCTGACATGTAACCACTATAACTGTCAGTGGAGTCACTGGGAATGCCATACACTCTCTTCTTACTCTTCTTCTCCTTCTTATTCTTCTTATTCTTCTTCCCCTTCTTCCCCTTGCCCTCTGGAGGAGGAACAGATCTTGCTCTGCCTTCTACGTACATTGGCATGTAGGGGTAACGCTGCGGGCCGTACATGTAGTACCCATGTTGTGGGGGTGGGGCAAAGCCGTTTGATGGGAATGCACCCAGGGGAGGGCGGTGACGAAGGTCGTAGTCCTCCCTGCGGCTAATCCTGGGTCCCCTGGGTCTAGACTCGTAATCTGTGGGTGGGGTTCTTGGTCTAGAACTGAGTTCGCTTGAAAGGTCGCCATTATCGCCGTTCATGGTTCTCTTGGGGAATGTTTCATCGTGGATGTTTCTTGGGGATGAAGAACGGGATGAGCCCGACCCTGACCCTGACGAATGTGACCCCCTTCTTTGGGGTCGTCGTTTGATGACGTAGGGTGCGTCAATGAAAACCGGCGGTGGTGGCATGAACACATGTGGATCCTGACGGGGGTACCCAGGGATCATCCTCGGGCGCATCAGGGTAGGGGGTGGGGAGAAGAACCTCCCTCTGCGAACAATTTGTGGGGGTGCAGCAATCACTGTAGGTGGAGGAGGTGGGACTGCTCTTATAGGTATGACCGGTGCGGGGCGTGGGTGGGGCAGGGTCATAGATGCCCCGGGGGGCATGGCAGCCACTGTGACGGGCTGACTGTAAACTGACCTCCGATCTCCAGCAGGTCTGCCTGCGAAGGGTGCATGAGAAGATGCGTTTAGAAAATCCCCTTCAACATCTGATACAGGATCTACGGTATATTTCTTTACCTTTGATGTTTTGGTGCTGTAGAAGTAGCCATGCTCTGGGGGGTTATCCATAAACTCGGGGGCAACTCCGTTGGTGGACACCGGTCGTCTCTCCCCCGAAATCAGTCTGACTGGGTAGTCCTGCATCCCTGATGATGATCGGAGAATAGTGTTGCTTTCAGGGCGAATCGTTGGGGTAACAATGTTCTCCGCCCCATACGACCGCGCCACTGGGTTGGGAACGTTCTCAACTCCAAAGGAAGGCGTTGGGGAGAGGACAGTACCATTTATCCTCGCTTTGCTCATTTTATCAGCCGTGGAAGTTTTCTGCACCAATTCCAAAGAGTCCCGTGCACTTTCACAAACAAAACCATGACACTCCAGAACCTTCTTGCCTTTAGTGCGACGCGTGATCGCTGTGAAAATCGCCGGCCTCCTAGAATTGGCACCACCTGCTGCGGGGGAGCTTAAAGAGACAAACTTAGCCACTTTTTCCCCTGTGGCTGTGTTGACGGTGTTGATACATCGGACAGCGGCACATAATGTCAAAGAAGTGATCGGGAACCAGATTATCGTCCCCGAGTCGTCGTCATTCAGCAACAACTGCAACCCCGTGGGCAAGACCGTCAGGGTGGATTTCATCCCATCAATCGTAGACCCCTCTTCTACCGGGTAGTGCTCCTTAAGGGGTTGTTGTATAGCTTCAAGTCCCTCCGATGTCTCCAGGGGGACGGAGCTGCCGATATACAAGACACTCTTCCGACACATCACTGTATCCTCGACCGGCATTTTGACCGTTTATGATCCAACAGTTACAAAATAAAATAAACCACAACACAGTGAGGTTTAAACGTCAACAGTTCAACCCTCCAATCAATGTCCCTTGTTTTCCACACGAAGTGTCACAGCAGAAAAGCTACAGCGGCGCTGTCAGTTTTGTGGCGTGTGTTCCGTTGGCTTCCCAATGAAGCGGGGAGCGAGGCTGTTGAAGGGAGTCCCTCTGAACTCTCGTAGCATTTGTGTAAGGGGAGGATCTAGTTACGGGAGCTGGCGTGATGTCCCGGTTAAGCACATTCTACACTTCCTGACTCATTCGGACAATACGCCCTCCACTGGCGAAGGAATACGTCCTGTTTTCTCGACGGTCGGCAGTACACTGTACGTCTCTCGCTCTCCACCTCAATCTGAAAACATCAATCGACGACAGCGTTCACTTGGTCAACTGTGTCGCACTGAGCAGCGGAGAAATTCCGGCACGGGAGCTTAACAGCGCGGACCCGCTCGTATGCTAATCTAGTGTTCAGAATGCATGACTTATTACGGGGTCTACCAATGAGAACCGGTTTGGCTGGTGACTATTTTCGTCAGCGGGCAACGTGGAGAGACGGTATCTCTGAAACCTCGTTTTCCTGCTAAATACCATACACACGTGTGAAGGAGAATCTCTGTAAAAGTTGCTTGTTAAATGACAGCTGAAATAAACCCAGGTGAATTAGATGGGTACCCAATCTCGACTTTCACAACCGTCGTTCGTCCTTTCTTGAGAAGACACACACATTCCATAACCGCTCACGCATGACATCTTATTGTGAATACCTCTATATTACGCTGGATTCCGTGCGCTTTGAATAAAGGAATAAAGTTTACGTTGCATATGACCTAGTTTACGTAGGTAAAAGCTGTAAGAGGTGAATTGATTATATCGACGATTAATGGAAATTGTCACGTGAGCCCGATGAAGCGAATACAATCGCACGGAGCATTTATAACCACGTCTTGTAGTATATTGGGCTTGGGTGTCGGGATCGATAAGCCATTATGGAAAAGACAACAATCGCTGTATTCAACGCCAGCACGCATGTAACGTGGCATGATATGTCATTACTGATACGATCCTATTGACAATACTACAATATAGCTTAATGTCAGCTGTTTGCAATTAGTATTAGTGGGTAGCAGTGTAAATATTATGATAACAGTGTATTCGTTCATTACATGTTCGTAACTTACCCAAGGGTCGTAAAATCATCGTTTATACCTCTCGAGGGACGGGTTGTGATTGTGGGTTCACAGTAAATGATCATGTTTCTTGGACAGTGAGTTGGGTATGACGCCGTTTTGAACATGTGTTTTTGTAGGGACGGGAACAATTGACTTGCCTTTGAATGTATTTGTGACGAATACCGGCGGGATACAGGATACGCTCACTTTTTACGATCACCTCGTGTTATTATTATTTGATTGTGATTCATATCCTTACGATACAGCAATTGGGATACGGTGGCATGCATCAACCAAGTCAGCGAGCCAGACCATCCGCTCCCGTTAGTAGCCTCCAACGATAAGCATGGGCTACTGCAGACCGATTCTAATCTGGATTTTCACGGGCACACAATATTACGTGGTACAATGCAACGTTGGAACTATACACCTGGGTATTGAGAAACAGACAACACTTGAAGATCATGTGACACGGACAATGCCGTTATATCGATCTACATTTAAACTTTGATGAATGATCAAGTTTGGTTGATAGGAATTTCATCATGTATGGGAAGACGTATAACACTGGTTTTGTTTTTTGTTTTTTTGGTTTGTTGTTTAACGCAGCACTCATCAATATTCCAGCTATATGACGCGGCTGTAAATAATCGAGTCTGAACCGGACAGCCCAGTGATTGACATCATGAGCATCGATCAACGCAATTGGGATACGATGACATGCATCAACCAAGTCAGCGACCCTGACCACCCGATCCTCTTAACGACAAGCATAGTCACCTTTTACGGCAAGGATGGGTTGTATAATACTGTTTGACATGAGGGATGACTTCAACTTTCCATCAGTTAATATGTCGAATAATGTTCCAGTAGTTCCAGCCTTTGGTTGCTATATTCCACATCTTTTGAGGTACAATCGAGCATGCTCTTTCTATGCAGATTTCAAAAGCGCAATATGACTCTTGCTCAAAGTTGTTTGGGCGGTCGGGTAGCCTAGTGGTTAAAGCGTTAGCTCGTCACGCCGAAGACCCGGGTTCGATTCCCGACATTGGTACAATGTGTGAAGCCCATTTCTGGTGTCCCCCGCCGTGATACTGCTGGAATATTGCTAAAAGCGGCGTAGAACCTCACTCACTCACTCAAAGTTGTTTGATCAGGGTTACAACATTCAAGGCCTTAGAACAACCTTAAAATTATTTTGATGGTAAACATGTAAAGGACACTACTAAATGTGACACATCAGTGACCAAAATGGTGTTTGATGCAATGCCCTATTTTGACTTGGTACAGGGTATATGATAGGTGCATGATAGATACAGATACACGATATATGCATGTGTATGATAGATTCAAGTAAACGGTATGTGCAGGTGTATGATAGATTCAAGTAGACGGTATGTGCAGGTGTATGATAGATTCAAGTAGACGGTATGTGCAGGTGTATGATAGATTCATGTAGACGGTATATGAAGGTGTATGATAGATGCAGTACACGGCACTGTAGGTGTATTATAGATGCAGTACACGGTACATGTAGGTGTATTATAGATGCAGTAAACGGTACATGTAGGTGTATTATATATACAGGTACACGATATATGCAGGTGTATTATAGATACAGGTACACGGTTTATGCAGGTGTATTATGGATACAGGTACACGGTATATGCAGGTGTATGATAGATACAGGTACACGGTATATGAGAGTGTAAGATAGATAAAGGTACAAGGTATATGCAGGTGTGTGATATATACAGGTACACGGTATATGAGAGTGTGTGATCGATAAATGTACACGGTATATGCAGGTGTATGATAGATTCATGTATACGGTATATGCAGGTGTATGATAGATAAAGGTACAAGGTATATGCAGGTGTGTGATAAATTCATGTATACGGTATATGCAATATTCCAGCTATATGACGGTGGTAGGTGTATGAAAGATACAGGTACACGGTATATGCAGGTGTGTGATAGACACAGGTACACGGTATATGCATGTGTATGATAATTACAGGTACACAGTATATGAAGTATGTGATAGATACAGGTACACGATATATGCATGTGTATGATAGATTCAGGTAGACGGTATATGCATGTGGACAAGGTAGACACAATTTTATGGATAACAACTTCTTTAATACCATTAAAAGCGACGTTTCGGTATTGATCTTTATACCGTTGTCAAGCAAGACTGAATGAGGGATATAGTACAGAATATATTTAGTAGGTGGAGGATTAACCCTAGAGGATCAACAGTTACAACAATTGCATACATGAGTGGGATAACATTGGTAGGTGTTTACAGCAAAGGGATGATGCTGTCACAACACGATGGACAGAGAACACATAGGTGGAGGCCAATAGGTACATGAAGCCAATAAACAGGATAAGTGATTATTGTTTGATGAGTTCATGGTAGGCGGATGGGATGAAATAGCCTTGATCTCTGTTGATTGATGGCTTGTGGCTGCTTCTGTTAGTTTTCTTTTAATGATCATGGAGGTTGTTGGCGAGGATTTGGACGTTGTCCCAGTTCATGTTGTGATTGGGACAGTTGCTGATATGGTCCGAGATGGCTGATTTGCTGTCGGATTAAATGCCGGAGGTTTTGTGCTCTTTCATTCTGGTGTTGATGGGGCGGGATGTTTCACCTATAAGATTATCGACAGTTGCAGTCAATTTTATAAACTACACCTTTAGGCTCTTGTGGTTTGGTTGTGTTCCTGCCGTTGGCTCTTAGCTGGGTGTTGAGGGAGTTGGAGCTGGTGAAGTGGGTGTCGATGTTGGCTTGCTGTTTGAGGAGGCGGCTGATGATGTGGGGGGCTTTTCCTATGAACGGGAGGGCGATGCGGAAGGGCGCTGATTCGGGTTTAAGGGTCGCAGGTCTGGGTGTGGGAAGGAGTACAGAGGCGATGACTTTGTCGACGAGATTGGGTGGATAGTTGTTGAGGTGGGTGAAGACTTGGCGGAGGTGAGCGATCTCAGGTTTGGGGTCAGCAGAGGAAAGGTTGATGGCTCGTTTGGTGAGGGTGGAGATGATGCCAGTCTTGGTTCTAAGAGGGTGGTTAGAGTTGAAGTGGATATACTGGTCGGTGTGGGTGGGCTTCCGGTAGATACTGGTTTGGATTCTGTTTGTTCTGTCCTCTACTGTTAATCCTCCACCTACTATATATATATATTCTGTACTATGTCCCTCATTCAGTCTTGCTTGACAACGGTATAAGGATCTATACCGAAACGTCGCTTTTCACAGTATTAAAGAAGTTGTTATCCATAAAATTGTGTCTACCTTGTCATCCGTCAACTTCTAAGTAATGCCTATCAAACAAGGTAAATGCATGTGTATGATAGCTTCTTGTAGACGGTATACGTAGGTGTATGATAGATACAGGCACACGGTATATGCAGGTGTATTATAGATACATGTACAAGTATATGCAGGTGTATGATAGATACATGTACACGGTATATGCAGGTGTATGATAGTTACAGGTACACGGTATATGCAGGTGTATGATAGATTCATGTAGACGATATATGCAGGTGTATGATAGATACAGGTACACGATATATGCAGGTGTATGATAGATACATGTACACGGTGTATGCAGGTGTATGATAGATACATGTACACGGTATATGCAGGTGTATAATAGATACATGTACAAGTATATGCAGGTGTATGATAGAAACATGTACAAGTATATGCAGGTGTATGATAGATACATGTACATGATACATGCAGGTGTATGATAGATACAGGTTCACGGTATGTGCATGTGTATGATAGATACATGTAGACGATATATGCAGGTGTATGGTAGATACAGGTACACGGTATATGCAGGTGTATGATAGATTCATGTAGACAGGTATATGCAGGTGTATGATGGATACGGGTACACGGGATATGCAGGTGTATGATAGATTCATGTAGACGATATATGCAGGTGTATGATAGATACAGGTACACGGTATATGCATGTGTATGATAGATACAAGTACACGGTATATGCAGCTGTATGATAGATTCATGTAGACGATATATGCAGATGTATGATAGATACAGGTACACGGTATGTGCAGGTGTATGATAGATTCATGTAGACGATATATGCAGGTGTATGATAGATACAGGTACACGATATATGCAGGTGTATGATAGATACATGTACACGGTATATGCAGGTGTATGATAGATACATGTACACGGTATATGCAGGTGTATAATAGATACATGTACAAGTATATGCAGGTGTATGATAGAAACATGTACAAGTATATGCAGGTGTATGATAGATACATGTACATGATACATGCAGGTGTATGATAGATACAGGTTCACGGTATGTGCATGTGTATGATAGATTCATGTAGACGATATATGCAGGTGTATGGTAGATACAGGTACACGGTATATGCATGTGTATGATAGATTCATGTAGACGATATATGCAGGTGTATGATAGATACAGGTACACGGTATATGCAGGTGTATGATAGATTCATGTAGACGATATATGCAGGTGTATGGTAGATACAGGTACACGGTATATGCAGGTGTATTATAGATACAGGTACACGGTATATGCAGGTGTATGATAGATTCATGTAGACGATATATGCAGGTGTATGTTAGATACAGGTACACGGTATGTGCATGTGTATGATAGATTCTTGTATACGATATATGCAGGTGTATGTTAGATACAGGTACACGGTATATGCACGTGTATGATAGATTTTTGTATACGGTTCCTGTATGTTTTTCAGGTGGACAATTGACACACGTGTCACGTGATTGTGACGGATGCTACCCGTGAGGCAGGATCCGCTTACCTTGGTATCGGAAGTGGACTCTGCTCTTAGCAGATATTTTTTATGATCATAGAATGAGTGTTTTCTCTTTTTTTACTCACGTTGGTTATAAATAATGTTACTGAAGTTTATGGTGCACATGACACACTTAACTCAGATATAACATCTTTGGAACTACAACTGTCTCGAAATCGGAAAGCGCAATTAACAAGCTATAAAGACTTATACTGATGTGAACCGAAATAATATCGCGATTGATAAGTGTGGCACTACGATTGTCTCGAAATCTGAAAGCGCAATTAACAAGCTTTAAGGACTTGAATTGATGTGAGCCGAGATGATATCGCGATTGATAAGTGTGGCACTACGATTGTCTCGAAATCTAAACGCGCGATTAACAAGCTTTAATGACTTGAATTGATGTGAGCCGAGATGATATCGCGATTGATAAGTGTGGCACTACGATTGTCTCGAAATCTAAACGCGCGATTAACAAGCTTTAAGGACTTGAATTGATGTGAGCCGAGATGATATCGCGATTGATAAGTGTGGTTTCAAGTACCTCGAAGAATGGGGGTTGAAGTCCTGACATGCCGATTAAAAATTACTAAACTGCCAAGCAAAAGAAAGTTTACATCCATGTTTGATGGTGGCTAAAATGAAACAAACAAAAAATGGTTATTCGACTGTGAAGTATATGGAACCAGATCACACCTACTTTGGACCTTACGTTTGCAGAATTTCTGCGACTGTTTTCAGCCTAGTAACGTTTGCAATATTTTGGTCAAATCCAATTATCAAGTGTATACTTTCTTTTGCCGACAGTATTTTTCAAACTGTTTGAAAGGCATCCTAGAAGTTGGTGAGTACATATGCTGGAATGATAAGGGTGTAAGAATCTAGATCGAAACGTAGCTAAATGCAATAAACCAGAATGTCTTATCCATAAAGTTACATGCAGTATTTTACCAAGCGCTCTACTTAGGTACGTCATAATCGGGACAGTACAGAAAACAGGAGCGTTCATCACAAAAACAGGTTCATGTTCTTTCACGGTGTATAAGCCCTTTATTCTTGTTTCCCAACTGTCAATAAGACAAGCCATCATACTGTCAGTTTCTTTATCCGCCCTTGGCTGTGTTTCAAATGACAAGTTTTTCATTATTTTGATTTCACGTTTTTAGATACCCAAATAACCCTTGCAACAGCCAGGTGTATTGATCCGAGAGTTTTCCTCCAACTAGCCACACCTGGATACTGATTCACTGCCAGCTATCTCAATACCACCTCAAACTCCCCCATCCAGTGGGATTCCTTACCATATCAAAGTGTTGCTCGTAAGCGGCGTCTTAATATGCCCACAGCGTGTATAGCCTTTGACAGTCAGATGTCAGGGACGTCATATTGACTTGTCTTCCCAATGACTACACGCCGCATTCAACACAAATATACACAAGACTTACTGGCCAGGCTTACCACACGACCCACGGATGGCGAGAGACAGGCTTACTTCGATTTTCTGGGAGAGGTTAGCGAAGGAGTCTTTTTTTTAAAACAAAAACAAAAACAGTTTGATGTGAACTGGCCTGTTTTTTTGTCAGTGTGTCAGTTCAAATGTGATCATGTGGTGCTCTTTGTGATAGATGCAGCTGTATACGGTATATGCAGGTGTATTGTATAAGCAGATACACGGTATATGCAGGTGTGTGATAGATGCAGGTACAGGGTATATGCAGGTGTATGATAGATACAGGTACATGGTATATGCAGGTATATAATAGATACAGGTACAGGGTATATCCAGGTGTATGATAGATACAGGTACATGTTTATCAAGGTGTATGGTAGATACAGGTACATGTTTATACAGGTATATGATATATACAGGTACACGGTATATGCAGGTGTATTAAAGATACATGTACACGGTATATGCAGGTGTATAATAGATACAGGTACAGAGTATATGCAGGTGTATGATAGATACATGTACACGGTATATGCAGGTGTATGGTAGATACAGGTTCACGATATATGCAGGTGTATGATAGATGCAGGTACACGGTTTATCCAGGTGTATGATAGATACAGGTACAGATATATGCAAGTGTATTATATATACAGGTACAGGGTATATGCAAGTGTATTATAGATACAGGGACAGGGTATATGCAGATGTATGATAGATACAGGTACACGATATATGCAGGTGTATGATAGATGCAGGTACAGGGTATATCCAGGTGTTTGATAGATACAGGTACACGGTATATGCAGATGTATGATAGATACAGGTACACGGTATATCCAGGTGTATGATAGATGCAGGTACACGGTATATCCAGGTGTATGATAGATGCAGGTACACGGTATATCCAGGTGTATGATAGATACAGGTACACGGTATATCCAGGTGTATGATATATACAGGTACACTGTTTATCCAGGTGTATGATAGATTAGGTACTAAATCGATGCAGGTACAGGGTTTATCCAGGCGTATGATAGATACAGGTACACGGTATATCCAGGTGTATGATATATACAGGTACACTGTTTATCCAGGTGTATGGTAGATACAGGTACATGTTTATACAGGTATATGATATATACAGGTACACGGTATATGCAGGTGTATTAAAGATACATGTACACGGTATATGCAGGTGTATAATAGATACAGGTACAGAGTATATGCAGGTGTATGATAGATACATGTACACGGTATATGCAGGTGTATGGTAGATACAGGTTCACGATATATGCAGGTGTATGATAGATGCAGGTACACGGTTTATCCAGGTGTATGATAGATACAGGTACAGATATATGCAAGTGTATTATATATACAGGTACAGGGTATATGCAAGTGTATTATAGATACAGGGACAGGGTATATGCAGATGTATGATAGATACAGGTACACGATATATGCAGGTGTATGATAGATGCAGGTACAGGGTATATCCAGGTGTTTGATAGATACAGGTACACGGTATATGCAGATGTATGATAGATACAGGTACACGGTATATCCAGGTGTATGATAGATGCAGGTACACGGTATATCCAGGTGTATGATAGATGCAGGTACACGGTATATCCAGGTGTATGATAGATACAGGTACACGGTATATCCAGGTGTATGATATATACAGGTACACTGTTTATCCAGGTGTATGATAGATTAGGTACTAAATCGATGCAGGTACAGGGTTTATCCAGGCGTATGATAGATACAGGTACACGGTATATCCAGGTGTATGATATATACAGGTACACTGTTTATCCAGGTGTATGATAGATTAGGTACTAAATCGATGCAGGTACAGGGTTTATCCAGGCGTATGATAGATACAGGTACACGGTATATGCAGATATATGATAGATGCAGGTACACGGTTTATCCAGGTGTATGATATATACAGGTACACTGTTTATCCAGGTGTATGATAGATTAGGTACTGGATCGATGCAGGTGTATGATAGATACAGGTACACGGTTTATACAGATATATGATAGATTAGGTACTGGATCGATGCAGGTACATGGTTGATATAGTTGACTGACAGCTGCAGTTACAAGGACAGAGTTCTCCTTTAGGCAATAAAATATCAATTACGAGTTGCATAACATGATGCTCAAACTGAATGTGGCCACGGAACAAAAATACCACCTGCACTGGTGTAGTATAAAACATACAATTACTGGTCAATGTTGGCCTGTGTTGTGAACCAACTGATATCCCCCGTCTCTAACACACTGTTGAAATATTATACCCCGTTCCTATCATTCAGCACGTGGCTGTACAGTTACACCCAAATACAAAGCTGTTATCAGCTGCGAAGTGTATCTGATAGCATGTCAGCTCCATGCATGTTGTGTGCAAATAAATGAATCTATGTTTGTCTTGCAATTGTTACTTGGAGGTCAGGGTAATGCCAAGGATATCTTTGGAATAAGGAAATCTAACGAGGTGCACTCACTCACTCACTCACTCACTCATGATACACGATTCACTCACTCACTCATGATACACGATTCACTCACTAACTCACTCACTCATGATACACGACTCACTCACTCACTCACTCACTCATGTGACGAGTGACTCGGGACGACGTGACTTCAGTGCATCCTGGCGTATAGTGTGTCAGCCTACCTCAGAGCGCCTCCGTGGTCAAGTGGATAGAGCGTCTGTCCGGAAACCACCTCCGTGGTCAAGTGGATGGACCATCTGCCTCGAGAGATACGTTGGACCAAAGGATGATAAAATATGGTACTTGTTGTTTTCCTGACTGGCGCTGGATAAAAGCAGGACGCAGGACTGGTCGGTTGAGGGTCAGTATACTGTGTTAAACTGCGGCATGTATCTCACTGGACTAGCACTATAGAACCGGCATTAGTCCGGGCAAGTACTAGAAGCCTCCCCCAACACACACACACACCACACACACCACACACACACACACCATACACACACCACACACACACCATACACACCATACACACCACACACACGCACCATACACACCACACACACTACACACACACATACACCATACACAAACACCATACACACCACACACACGCACCATACACACCACACACACGCACCATACACACACCACACACACACACCATACACACACCACACACACACCATACACACACCACACACACACCATACACACACACCATACACACCATACACACCACACACACGCACCATACACACCACACACACTACACACACACATACACCATACACCAACACCATACACACATACACACGCACGCATGCATGTACGTCACTATATAAATTCCATAATCTTGAGCGCGAGGTTAAACAATTTCACCTCACCTCACCTCACCTCACCTCACCTCACCTCGGCGACATGAATGGTTGCCAATTTTATCTTGTCCAGACTAGCAGGCCGTCTTTATATAACTTGAATATTTGTCCCTGCAGATTAAAGCGAACTTGCTGACTCAACAAATCTCCCAAGGCACAGTTAGCATTTACTCACTGTACGGAACCTGAAATTCTTGCTTAATGACTACAGCCGAAACCGCATGACCTCTTGTCGTTGTAGACAGACTGGAGTCAACTATTACCCTGTTAGTCTGAAGATAAAATTTAAAAAATCTGTGAAATCAAACGGATCTTCACATTCGTATTCCGGTCACAATGATAATACTGACGTCAATCACGAACCCGTACTCACGAATCACAGGTGAACATCTGACGTCATATCCCGGAGTGTAGGTCAAGGTCAAAATAGAAGTCTGAGACATTAGATCAAGGAAACAGAGCATTTTCGAAGTGTGTCGGGTATTGATGGTATATTGACAGGTTATCGTTGTGCCGTCGACTACAGAACGTAATTCTGAAGAAAGTCTGAAGTGATGCAGTATTTGGCCAACCAAAGTAAACAATTCCCCGCCGGCCAACACGACTTGTCAACATGATGGGAGAGGAAAGGCCCAGATCCGTGAAAATCCGGGGTCGAACAGGTCTTCAGCTACCCATGCCTACCGTCAAAGGCGACTATTCTTGCCGTAAGAGGCGACTAATGGGATCGGGTGGTCAGACTCGCTGACTTGGTTGATGCATGTCATCGTATCCCAATTGCGTGGATCGATGCTCATGATATTAATCACTGGATTGTCTGGTCCAGACTCGATTATTTACAGACCGCCGTCATATAGCTGGAATATTGCTGAGTGCGGGGTTAAACAACAAACCAACCAACCAACCAACCAACCAATCTATCACGAAGTGTCTACATGACGTGGGAGGAAATCCCCAAGTGATGCAGTATTTCAGTTCTAACACGACGTGTCAACATGATATTGGAGGAAATCCCCAAGTGATGCAGTATTTCAGTTCTATCACGAAGTGTCTACATGACGTGGGAGGAAATCCCCAAGTGATGCAGTATTTCAGTTCTAACACGACGTGTCAACATGATATTGGAGGAAATCCCCAAGTGATGCAGTATTTCAGTTCTAGCAAGACGTGTCAACATGATATTGGAGGAAATCCCGAAGTGATGCAGTATTTCAGTTCTAGCACGACGTGTCTACATGACGTGGGAGGAAATCCCCAAGTGATGCAGTATTTCAGTTCTAACACGACGTGTCAACATGATATTGGAGGAAATCCCCAAGTGATGCAGTATTTCAGTTCTAGCACGACGTGTCAACATGACATGGGAGGAAATCCCCAAGTGATGCAGTATTTCAGTTCTAGCACGACGTGTCAACATGATATTGGAGGAAATCCCCAAGTGATGCAGTATTTCAGTTCTAGCACGACGTGTCTACATGACGTGGGAGGAAATCCCCAAGTGATGCAGTATTTCAGTTCTAACACGACGTGTCAACATGATATTGGAGGAAATCCCCAAGTGATGCAGTATTTCAGTTCTAGCAAGACGTGTCAACATGATATTGGAGGAAATCCCGAAGTGATGCAGTATTTCAGTTCTAGCACGACGTGTCTACATGACGTGGGAGGAAATCCCGAAGTGATGCAGTATTTCAGTTCTAGCACGACGTGTCAACAGACGTGGGAGGAAATCCCGAAGTGATGCTGTATTTCAGTTCTAGCACGACGTGTCAACAGACGTGGGAGGAAATCCCGAAGTGATGCTGTATTTCAGTTCTAGCACGACGTGTCAACATGACGTGGGAGGAAATCCCGAAGTGATGCTGTATTTCAGTTCTAGTACGACGTGTCAATATGGCGTGGGAGGAAATCCCGAAGTGATGCAGTAATGAACGTTGTGTTATGTATTAATGCGCCACTGCGATCATGAGAATAGACAAAATATGCATCGATTCCTTGCTAAAATGATGCGTTTGATGGTGTGTCAGAAACAGATGACAGCATAAGCGTCTGTCAGATACCATTTGTCGTACAACTCAGATACATTTTTGAAACAACTCCTTGTATGCTAGGGGGCACGGGTGGCCCAGTCGTCTAAGGCGCCGCGATTCGCTGTGCAGAGTTGCGTCCCTTGGGCACGCCAGAAACCTATGATTGTGGGTTCGAATCCAGGTTCGCCCCGATTATGTTTCTAGGTTTGTCAGCATCATACCCGTGCTCGTGGGTTTCACCGAAGTGGTAAACGTCTGAGACCTGCATCACTTCGGGCTTTCCTCCCACATTAAGCTGACACGCCGTGATATGACTGGAATACTGTTAAAAGCGGCGTTAAACCCAACTCACACACACACACTCCTTGTATGATAAATGGCATCTGCCAGACAACGTGCAGTAATCTCATTCTGTAACACGATGTCAACCTCCAGGCGAGCTTGATACAGTCTGAAAGCATGATCTATTGTTTTTGTTCTGCTTCAGATCCGGCGAACAAAGTGTTGCACTGTTTGTGCATTTCTCTAACCCTCTCTTCGATCGCTGCTGCACAGGTGCACATCACCATGAGCCTCGGTATACCACGCTGTCACCATTAGCCTCGATATACCACGCTGACACCATTAGCCTCCATATACCACGCTGACACAATTAGCCTCGATATACCACGCTGTCACCATTAGCCTCGGTATACCACGCTGTCACCATTAGCCTCCATATACCACGCTGACACCATTAGCCTCGATATACCACGCTGTCACCATTAGCCTCGGTATACCACGCTGTCACCATTAGCCTCGATATACCACGCTGACACCATTAGCCTCAGCATACCACGTTGTCATCATTAGCCTCGGTATACCACGTTGTCATCATTAGCCTCGGTATACCACGTTGTCATCATTAGCCATGGTTTCGTGCACTCCTGGTAAGCCAGGATAAGTTGAGTGGTGACCCGACAATTAACTCAATAGGGGCGGTCGGGTAGCCTAGTGGTTAAAGCGTTCTCTCGTCACGCCGAAGACCCGAGTTCGATTCCCGACATGGGTACAATGTGTGAAGCCCATTTCTGGTGTTCCCCGCCGTGGTATTGCTGGAATATTGCTAAAAGCGGCGTAAAACCATACTCACTCACTCATTAACTCAATATGAGCATGTGTAAGGCCCGCCCCGCCCTCTTGTGAAGAAAGAGGTAGAGGGTGGCCCGCGACAAGACGTGGGATGGATGTGTGGGTGTCCTGTCTCGGCTAAGAACGAGTTCTCGTTCAAAAGCACATAATAGTTCGCGATTATGTGAGGTGCCCGATGACTGTGAAAATGGTGACAGCTAATTTGAAAAAGTGACAACAATTGAGAAGTATGGTGACTCTGTAAGGAATTTGTGTGCTGTAAAAACTGAACAGCGAGTGATTGAGTGAGTTGTGTTTAACGCCGCTTTTAACAGTATTCCAGTTATATCGCGGCGTGTCAGCTTAATGTTGGAGGAAAGCCCGAAGTGATGCAGGTCTCAGACGTTTACCACTTCGGTGAAACCAACGAGCACGGGTATGGTGCTGACAAACCTAGAAACACAATCGGGGCGAACCCGGATTCGAACCCACAATCATAGGTTTCTGGCAGGCTCAAGGGACGCAACTCTGCACAGCGAATCGCGGCGCCTTAGACGACTGGGCCACCCGTGTCACCATGCCCACTCAACTGGTTCATGTGGCGTGTGTTTTCTTCATCCTCACCGACAAAACAAACACGAATATCACACATGTTGGTTAATATTAGGAAATACTCATATTCAAGACATTATAGATTGGTTCGACGCACAAACGAAAATACTGGTATACTGTGTGACCCGCTCATGAACGCATCGGGGGCGGTCGGGTAGCCTAGTGGTTAAAGCGTTCGCTCGACACGCCGAAGACCCGGGTTCGATTCCCGACATGGGTACAATGTGTGAAGCCCATTTCTGGTGTCCCCCGCCGTGATATTGCTGGAATATTGCTAAAAGCGGCGTAAAACCATACTCACTCACCCATGAAGGCATCGCATGTGACGTCATAGATCCATGACTGGAGATGCACCATTTGTCTCGTGCAGGATTATCGTGTGAAGTTTGGAAATCACGTACAGAAGATCGTGATAAGAATAAAGACACTGTGGTAACACCTGACTGAGAGCTAGTTTTGTCATTAAGGGGTACACATTGGAAACATCAATTCTTAACGTACATACTTTACTTTATGTCTTATGGATCGCGTTTTTCTGGCTGTGAGTATATTTTAAGTCTTTCTTTCATATAGGTTAATACATGTTCGTATTAAAAGTCAACAAAAATCAACAAACTCAAACATGTGTACATATACCATGACGACCGAAAAACCCACACCAAGACCCACTGACTGAAGCACAATTGCCACCTGTTTCCATGTCATGGCCATTATTGCTTTATGACCGGACCAGGTGGTAGTATATCGCCCCCAGCTGGTGGAGTGCAGATAAACCTAATAGCATTACGTAGATATGTATATGCCTTGTAGGTGAAGATAGCCTTCTGGGGACTCCTACTTGGCGTCTTGATCAGTTACATCATGGTACGTGAGGTTATCATGACCTGGGTATTTTTACAAGCGAGATTTTATCGAAACAAAATAAATTGTCCCCGAAAATAATTATGCTTCGGATTGTTGAAAAAAAGAAATTAGGTCTACAAAATGACATTGTTGAAGGGCGTTTATCTTAAAACTGATTCAGGCTGATGTTTTTAAATTTTTATAAATAATCTAGGTTACTCACTCACTCACTCACTCACTCACTCTCTCTCTCTCTCACACACACACACATACACACACAAATATACACACACATACATATTCACACATACACACACATGTACAAATATACACAGACATACATACTCACACACACACACACACAAACACACACACACACACACACACACACACACACACATACATACATACATACACACACTATAAAACACATGCTATAAAACAACACCAATGCTTTTAATTATTCATTCTTTATATCATAATAGAGATACAATGTAGAATTAGTTTCTATTTGTGGTATGTCTATAATTCATCAAGTGTCAACGTGTGAGTTAGTACAATAGTCCAATACTCCTGACTTGGCTTTATAATGCTGTTAACATCAATATTACGATTAATGCTTACTTACAGTGAAACTCCATCACACCGAGACGTACCATATCCAGGTTAGCAAGTGTCAAGAACAATTGGCCCTCGGGTTCTAGACTATAGCTAAGGAAATTCCACTGTACATGTTTATGTACAAGTACACTTTATGTCAAACATGTGTATGGTCACGATGAAGCTACACTCATCCCGTCACTACAGCTCACTCGCCACGTCAGAACTAACATCTTTTAACCCTCCGAGTATATATGGGTGGGTTCCCTGTACACTTGTAAATAGACTCGTAAGTAAATGTTAAGTGAATATAAACATTTCAAACATTTGTTCAACAGCAGAGAGAACTTGTCAGAAATCTCGTCGAAGAACATGTCGGATAACTTGTCAAAAAACTTGTCAAAGAGCTTGTCAAAGATCGTGTCAGGTAACTTGTCGAAGAACATGTCAAAGAACTTGTCGAAGAATATGTTAAAGAACTTGTCAAAGAGCTTATCGAAGAACCTGTCAAAGAAATTGTCAAAGAGCTTGTCAAAGATCGTGTCAGATAACTTGTCGAAGAACATGTCAAAAAACTAGTTAAAGAACTTGTCAAAGAACTTGTCAATGAACTTGGTAAAGATCGTGTCGAAAAACATGTTAAAGAACTTGTCAAAGAACTTGTCGAAGAGTTTGTCAGATAACTTGTCAATGTCACAGAAATCACGGAACATCGCATATCCACGACACTCTGTATTATTCACGACACACTTAACATAGCACACATGTATGTCACAAACACCTCGATACTGGTCGGTCGCAGTGTGGCATCAATACTCCCACACAGACACTGTGCTGTTCAGACAGATTTGTCACAACTCAAGATCCATGCATAGGACACTGCTCATCACTTTTTATGTGTTTTTTTGTTTTGATTTCTTGGTTTGTTCGGGTGTAATCTGGAGGAAGGGTGAGTTTCTAATCCGGAACAGCTGGGGCTTTCAAGTCCCTATACTGTTTGGCGAACATCTTAAGAACCACTATATACTCACTCCGAATGTTCATAAAACGTTATATCTAATTCTTTGTGTTCCATCAGTTCAGAACACGGCGTTCTTAAACCCCTTTCCTTCGATTCACCATCCGCTCAGACACATTGAAAGGTTCCAAACCACAAATCTTTCTCATCATATATGTTGGAAAAAATCTCCGAATAACAAATACTCAATTTGATACCTAATAAATGAATGCTTAATGTAGGCCAACCACGCGGACCTTAATACCAATCAGGATCAAAACTGAGCCTCATATGTTTGCTTGGGGTTCTGAACCTTGAGAGGCTGTGCCCCCGACATAATGTACAGGCTTTGTGGCCTGTTTCTCCGGGGGTGGTGATAGCGGTGAGAGTCATACACATGCCCAGGTCGAAGAATCGTGGGTCTGGCGTAAGTCTTCTCAATTGGTTTCGGAACCGTTGATGGCACCATGAAGTCCGAACTGAGTCTCATTGACCTCGACTTCTGATCATGAGCTATTCTCATAGACCTGGAATCAAACTTCACCCGCACACTGTTTTTCGCAGAAGCATGTCCATCGGCAACCCCATTGGTCGGTACGCTGATGCCATTCTGTTTGACCGACTGATGTGATTTGTCACCAGCAGGTGACGGGACTGCCATGACGCGAGGCGTCTTGTCCTCAAGATGGCTACTACTGAACTCTCTCTTTAACACACTAGCAACCTCAGATGTCTTGATGTAAGGGTGACGGGATGCCTGCCCTGGAACCGTCTGGACGCCAAAGCTCCTATAATCTGGCTCATCACTGAACACTTCGTCTTCGTTGTCTGTAGGGAGAGAAAGCTTTGGAACCATTTTGGGCGGTTCTCTGTTGGACACATACACCCTAGCCATACCTTCTGGGGAACTGCTTACAGTCGAGACTTTTGTATCGTTGTTATTATTTTCCTCTCCCTCTCTGGCCCGACGGAAGTGTTCTTCAACACTGATACCGGTGGACTTTTCCAGAAGGAACTTGATCTCTCGGAGCTCCTGGGAGAGAGACTCTAGTTCATCCTTGAAAGCGGACACATCTGAGACTTCTGACATCTGGTCCATGTCAATGTCATTGGACTTGGTCTGGATGCCGATGTTATGCTGCGGACGACCTTTGAGGAACACCTCCTCCTTGGTCACACCTTCAGGGTCAGGAAGCAAGGTAATATCATTCATCGGGGCGTGATTGACGTGTCTCACGTCGCCATTGACGGGCAGGTGTGCGGGTTTACCGTTAGGAATCTGAAGAAGCTGTCGAGTAGGAGGGGCACTACGGTTGCGGAGTGTCCAGTTCCCATCCTGCTTGCGCTTCATCTCATAGTCGCCTCCCCTACTTCGGCTTTTCCAAGACTTGAAATGTTGCACGAATAGTCCCGCATCAAGGTCGGATGAGCACCTGAACGCTAAGATTGCGTATTTATGCTTTACATCACGGACAATGCACAAAAGACACGATCTGTTCTGTTGATTGACTGTCATGAAGAATATGTCCGCCATTCGGTAAGTATCAAACAAGGACGATGACTGGAACATTGCGGGTTTCCTGATCTGGACACCATCTTTGGACAATCGGATCTTCACCTTCTTGCCTTTATCGGCCTCTGATTTGACTCTGAGTTGACGGATGATGTTGTCCGAGACCACGTCTCCCCTCCATACTCCCACAAAGTAGGCCTTCCGTTCTAACACGTCAGCAGACATATTGTTTATTGCTTGCAGTACGTTCTGTTATATATCTGAAAAGAGGGAAACGGAACAAAGTAAGGGTTTTGTACATTACCTCAATTTTTTTAACAAACGACCATACGATCTCTTTAGTGTTAGAGTGTTTGGTGTTTTGTTTTTTTGTTTTACGCCGCAATATTTCAGCTGTATGACGGCGGCCTGTAAAATATCGAGTCAGGAATAGACAGTGATTGACATCATGAGTATCGATCTACGCAACTGGGATACGATAACACGCAATCAACCGAGCTTGATCAGACACGTGACGATCCTGGTTAAAATTGGTCTTCCTTGCTTGTCGTAAGAGACGACTCATGGGATTCCAGACTCGATTATTTACAGACCGCCGTCATATACATGTGGCTGGAATATTGCTGAGTGCGGCTTTAAACAAAGGACAAACAAAACAAACGAATCTTATTGACATGATCTACATACCCTGAATAAATAAATCATCTAACATATTTTTACTGTAATAATATTGAGTAAATGAAAGAGACTGCCTTGTTTTTCGAACTTTAAAGTAGGTTACCGAGCAAATAGAAACGTACCCCACACGTACCCGTCTGGAAGTAATTGAGGAATTAACATAAGCGGAATTCCACAGTGCAGGGTGAGGCGAGTGCTCAGCATACAAGCTCAACACGCCTTGACAAACACCCCCCTTTGTCAGCCCGAGACTAACAGAACGACTGCCCCTGGGTCCAGTGTCACGGGGTGAGAGGGTCAGGAGGGGGTGGGGGTGCAACTGACATTGTAAGGAAGGGGGTGAACGAACAACACGCGACCCCTGTGATGGAGAGGTACGAGCATCAATACACACTATGTTGAAGTAGATGAAGCTGTGAGTTGGCTTGAGGTACGGGTGTACAGACGTGGCTCCCCCGGGGGGTGGGGGGTGGGGGGGTTGAAGGTGAAGGAGGGAGACAGGAGTTCAAGTCACCCATGAGGTATTTTGTGTCTTAAGGTTGGGTGTAGGTTTACCTGGGTGGCAGAAGGGTCACGCGTCGTTCCAGAGGGGGAAGCGGTACAGATGGCACCCACCCACCCACCCCGAATACCCCACCGCACCCCACTCCATCTCTTTTGTAAAGGATTTTAATCATGTTTACTTATAAAAATGTATAACTGAATCATTTTAACAAAAAATATCAACCAGTGTTAATTTGAGACTTTCAAACGCAAATTGTTTCCCGAATGAATTAATTGCATACATTTGTATTTTAAGTGCATCCCTCACTCTTCACAACCGCTGTGTCCCTAGCGGACGGATTGGGAACTGCTAGGAAGGACAAGGTATTGTTTTATGGCATAGTAATTTATTGTATTGTTAAACAATGATTTAACTGTGTTACATTGTTTCTGTTGGGATTTCGTAGAAGTTCATTACATTGTATTTCGACAAGGATTAGTTGTCTGCGGAATGTAGTACTATTTAATATAAGCAGTGGTGGAGAAGTTATTATATTCAGATGCTCCAATTATCTGTAAACTTCCGGAATAGTATGGATGGATGTCAATCGTTATCGAAACATGTGGAATATTCTGTGGTGTTCAAGTGACACTGGACTGGTCTGGCACTGTGTGAAAAGTGCTAGAGCTAGTATGATTATATAAGGGGAGCGGGCGACTGCCTGTTTCATCTCACATTTCATCTCACATTACATCAAGACCAGCTCTTGCGTGATGATCACTTATCATCCCGGATGCCTGGCCTTAGTCTGTCTAGAAAGCTTGACCACTGTTACGGATAAGTGATGTCACTATTTTATTTATATCACCAGTGCCATCATAATTTGTATTTGATACTGCCATTGAATATTGCACTACCACTCCATTGTGCACTGCCATTGTAATTGCTATGCAGTAATTTATATTGAATTATAAACCTAGTAAATTGTGTTATACAATTAACGATTGTTTCACACTAAATTCTTTCACGAGAATATTTCTGGGTTAACTAAGTGTTTCAATTTGGAAATCGACACGTAACAGTAAATACAGTAAACTACGGTTATAACGAAGTCAAAGGGACCACTGATTTTATTTCGATATAACCGTAGTTTGTTATAAGCATATATACAGCATGTATACAGCACATGGCCGGGGCCAAAAATATGTTCGTTATATCCGTCAGTTCGTTTTAAGCGTGTTCGTTATAAACGTAGTTTACTGTAGTTGTGAAAGGTAAATAATGTGAGGCGTTTCTTCTGGAGATGGCTACGTGAGTTAGTGAGTGAGTGAGTGAGTGGGTGGGTGGGTGAGTGAGTTGGAGAATTGGGTGAGTGAGTGAGTGAGTGAGTTGGAGATTTGGGTGAGTGAGTGAGTGAGTGAGTGAGTGAGTGAGTTGGAGATTTGGGTGAGTGAATGAGTGAGTGAGTTGGGTTTCACGCCGCTTTTAACAGTATTCCAGTTACGGCACGGCGTCTACGGCAAGAGACATGACACAACTTCCCCGGGGGATCTTGTGACAGTGATGTCACGTCAGGTGCATGTACGTCTTACATTGGGTACATCAGATGTCAACACACCTTGAAATATAGCGTGTCATGGTGGTAAGAGATGCGACGATATGTTCTGCTTTGCTTTGTATCCCAAATGTGACACTAGTTTATGCACTGGTGATTATCACACATGCATAGTGTTTTTATTAGAATTCCTTAATAATAAAATTCCATCTCTTGAATAACAAAAACATGTTTTTAATTACTAATATATTATTACATAGAGTATACATAGAGGAGATGGGCACCAAATGCCCTTGTATATTGCACAGGGAGTTCTATATCATTAAAACAGTTAATCATAAGCATATAATGATATAAAGAACTTGTTGGTTTTGTCAGATTATACTTCGGTCATTGCCCTTTCCTTCTGACGTGACCTTGTGACGTGACCTTGTGACCTCTAAAGTGTGGTTTCCCATCATACCAAGTCTTTTATCACCTGCCTCGGGCACGTCAACGGATTGCAGATGTTATATAACAGTTCGTTTAACGGCCTGTTGAGTCACAGATGCGTGTCCAATCACAGCTGATTGTGTGACCTCACATGCGTGACGCGAGAGTAATGAGTTAGCTTCTGATGGTTGATGCCATGTGGAAAACTATTACGATGCAATTCTTTGTCGAAAGACGTAGTTACGCCCGTGTTGTGTGGCTGTATCGTGGTCTAAAGGTTCGTCTGATAAGAGGAGCTTTGATGCAGTAGTGACCTTTCACGATCGTTTCCAAATCCATATTCTTCAGGAATTGAATGTGATGCAAGCGTTCGTCGTTGTGTCCTAATGGTTGTGGATTATGTCCGATCAAGGAAACGGGGCACCGTTCCACAAAGCAATCTTTGTGCTATGATTGTCGTAAGCCTATTTTAAAGTATGGGAGTTACGATCATCTTAGCGCTAAGATCGCTTTGTGGAACGGGGCCCTGAAATGTTGTTTTACGACTGTCAGCATTGTGGCAGGCTGTGACAAGCAAACCAATGGTTTATAGCCTATAAACAAGGCTAACGTTGTCGGGATGTGATCAGCGGTGCAAACTATTGAATCTTTTGCCTTTAAAGCATGCTCTTACGTCACTGTAGAAGTGCTATGACGTCCAAATCATGCCACGTACCACCCGCGGCCCGTTCCACAAAGTGATCTTAGAGCTACGACGATCGAAAGCCAATGTTAACGTTGTGTTGCGATCCCCGAAGCGCTAAGATCGCTTTGTGGAACGGATCCCTGCACAGTAAGTTTTAATTAATGCCTTTGGTTTAATTAAATATGATAAAACGTGGTCCGTGAAGGGGGCGGAGGGAGAATAAACATTGACGCTTGAAAAAGAAAGTGCACAGTCGGTCATACAACTAGCCTTGACAACTCCTGACATTATGACGCGAGGTTTGAGATACTCCCCGACCGCCATGTGAAGGCTGTACATTACAGTTGCAATTGTGTATATTATTTGGATTGGAACATGTACCTGCGGCTGTATTTCTGATTAACAAATGGGAGGGACTTAAAGTTGACCACGCCCACCCCCAAACCCGCCCCCGACCTAATACCCACTTCACCCAACCCCCGACCTAACACCCAAAACCTAACACCTCACCCAAACTCCGAACGAATTCACAAACCATCCCACCCCGACCTAATACCCACCCCACGATATGGCCCTTAGCATGTCTTAAGGTAGGCTAACGGTTAGTCCCGGAAATATATATATATATTATTTTTTTCCGGGACTAACCGTATATATATATTTATTTATATAAATTTTATATATATATAGATCTAGACTTGCCAAATCATTCTATATAGATCTAGACTTGCCAAATCATTCTAGACTTGAGCTGGATTTTTATTTTTAATATATTCTCTGGGGTCTGGAAATCAGACTGGTCTGAGACAGCTCATATCGAATCACGGTGACTTGCTGTTTGCTGTGTGGCCGAATGTGGGGATCAGTGTAAGGGAAGTAACTCTAGTTAAACTAAACAGTCCAAAGAGCTGTCTTGGCATGTGTGTGTCCCTATATGGATACATTTCAGTTGAAGCAACCTCATTTGTTTGAATACTATATTTTGTTTATAAGTTAACATGTTTTTTATGACTGTGTTTGTGACGGGTGCCACCGGGTGCCACTTTGTATCATGACTATTTGATAGTGATTCAGAAACACACGCTTATGATACAGTCGGAAACGTGAGGTGGTGAGGTGAGGTGAAATTTGGGTTTAACGTCGCGTCCAAGATTATTGCACTCATATAGCGACGTGCATGCACGTGTGTGTGTGTGTGTGTGTGTGTGTGTGTGTGTGTGTGTGTGGCTGCTTGTACTAGTCCGGACTGATGCCGATTTATAGTGCTAGCTCACTGAGATACAGTTTAACATGAATACCCCACACTGACACAGAATACTGACTCTGAGCCGACCAGTCCATGTTTTAGCCCCTTAATGCCGAGCGCCAGACAGGGTAACAACAAGTACCACCTTTGGTATGACGCGGCAAGGGATCGGACCCCGGACCTTCCGCTCTCCGGGCGGACGCTCTAACATAGTTAGCATCGTACGATGGTCTCTTTTTAACTTGATCTCATTCGTTTTTTCATTGGAACTGAATTTCTGTAAACAAACAACGATCTAGGTCAAAACACACCTGGCATTCTACATCAAGCAGTATCGTAAAGGAACATCACAAGACAAAATGTCTTCTTCATCTTTGACCTGAATCGTCTACATGCCAACACGTTCAAATAGACTATTTACATGAAAATCGAAGGCGTGTTCATCGAAAAGATAAACGCATCGCACCAACAAAGAGTTGCATTAACATAAAACTTCATATGTAACGCACTGAAAATTGCCCTCGCATCTATCTCACATGGAATAATATATGCATTCACTAGACAGGTATGCACGCACAACAGTGTAACTGTCCCATATCATTACATCAAGTCAGTGAATCTGAATGCTTTCAAAGCAGTCTTTTCAAATTGTAAAACTCACTTTATAATGCTGGAACATTTTATACTTATTTTTTTAACTGCGTAATTTAAATTCATTCTTAAAAAAGCTGTTGTGCAGAGTAGCGTCACACAGCTGATCTGGTCATGGTCATAGGTCATAGGTCATAGCCCTGCCCGCGAACGGGTTTTTTACAAAACTGAGTGAGTGAGTGAGTATGGTTTTACGCCGCTTTTAGCAATATTCCAGCAATATCACGGCGGGGGACACCAGAAATGGGCTTCACACATTGTACCCATGTCGAGAATCGAACCCGGGTCTTCGGCGTGACGAGCGAACGCTTTTTCAAAACTGATGATGAGACACTATAACGTACGTCGCATTCCTCGCACATTAGGGGGATGCACGGGTAAACGAAACAATGTCACACTGTGATGATCTTTTCAGTAAGTGAGTGAGTTTGGCTTAACGCCGCTTTGAACAGTATTTCGGGTACCTCACGTGTCAGCCTGAATTTAGACAGAGGCCCACGACGACGAAAGTCGTAGTTGACAGTGGCTAACCATGCCCTGAACTATTTTTAAAAATATATAGTATTACATTACAGTAATCGAATGTAACAGTAAAACTAACGGGATTAAGGCAAACGGTATCTAGTGAGTGAGTGAGTTAAAATTTAACGCCGCATCCGCATTATTTCAGCCATATAGCTACGAGAATAAGTTGGTAAATACACAATTTAGTCATGAATATAACGTTATTTTTAAAGACAAATTTATCAAACATCGAACGGAATCTAGACAAACGGGGTATAGGCTAACGGGATCTAGACTAAAGGGATCGAGACTAACGGGATCTAGACTAAAGTGTTTGAGACTACGGGGATCGAGACTAACGGGATCTAGGCTAACCTGATCGAAACTAACGGGATCTAGGCTAACCTGATCGAGACTAACGGGACCTAGGCTAACCTGATCGAGACTAACGGGATCTAGGCTAACCTGATCGAGACTAACGGGATCTAGGCTAACCTGATCGAGACTAACGGGATCTAGGCTAACCTGATCGAGACTAACGGGATCTAGGCTAACCTGATCGAGACTAACGGGATCTAAGCTAACCTGGTCGAGACTAATGGGATCTAGGCTAACGGGATAGAGGCTAACGTGGTCGAGGCTAACGGGATCGAGACTAATGCTATCTAGGCTAACGGTATCGAGACTAACGGGATCAAGACTAACGGGATCGAGACTAAAGCTATCTAGGCTAACGGGATCGAGACAAATGGCATCTAGATTAACAGACAGGGTTTCACTGCATTCCCATATAATTGAAGTGAACGTTTTGATATAAACATACAGTTGAACCCCGCTAAACAGGGCTCGTCAGTGACGTCACGGCAAACAAATATCGGGATAAAACGAATCATGTATTTATAAATGTATTTGTCATACATATAGATACTCCTAAACGAAATTACTGTCTCTGTTGTCTAGTGGATAGAGCGTCTGCCCGGAGATCGGAAGGCCCGGGGTTCGATCCCCGACCGCATCATACCAAAAGACGTTTAAAGATGGTACATGTTGTTACCGTGCTGTCGCTCGGCATTAAGGGGAGACAACAAGGACTGGTCGGCTCGGTGTCAGTGTACTGTGTCAGTGTAGGGTATAATATTCATGTTACACTGCGGTATGGTATCTTAATGGGCTAGCACTATAAAACCAGCATTAGTCCGCACTAGCACAAGCAGCCATACACACACGTGCATGTAAGTGCAATAATCTTGAACGGGACGTTAAACCCCATTAATTGCCTGGAAAACGGGGTTTCACTCTTTTGAACAACGTCAATCCCTTGGTGTTTCATTCAAATACCCAATATATTTCCATTTTCATGGAAACTCGAACCGGATTACGCCGGAAAGACCCAGTAATGCCTGGTTAAGCTCATAAGCTAAATTACACCTAACTGTCACTACATTAAGAGGTATCTCTCCTCGTTAATCTGACCTCCGACCCCTAATCTCTTCACTGACAGACACCCTCAGTCGTCCTCTCTATAAATCCACTGGCCCCTGTCATCTGGGCTCAACGCAACCTTATACATTCGGAATTACGAATCTGATCATTGGCAACAATACACCGGACATAGCCGATGCGGTCTACCTGTAGGACACGCAACTTCGTGACCGTGCTTTCCACCCGATCGGTTTTCACTGGGAACTGACCTGTTGCCAGAGCGAGGTACCTTGTACTATTGCTTGTAAAGTTGTTCCACTTTCTGGTTACCCCTACCCCGAAATCTAGTCCCGTGGATTCGACTGAGGGGTCCCCCTTTATGTGGTGATTACTACCACTAAGCTGTGAGTCCCGGATTGCTTTCAAAGGTTTTTTCATCTATGGATATATGACTTTCAAAAAATCATACTGAGATTTTGCCACCCCAGGTGGTACCAATATCTGGTCTGGCTCATGGACTAATGCAACCTCTGAGTTGAGAAGGTAGCTAGATAAGAAAATTACACCTCTGTAAAAATCTCCCGTCATACTTGACATATATAAGGAAAATATTCTAGTAGGTAAAGCAGGGAGAGACCGAGCTTTGACATCAAGCGTGAATGATTGAACGCGAATAAATGAAATAGACCGTTTTTGCCTTCGTAAAGAAACAAATAGTGTATCTGTTTATTTATGTTTCGTTTTACAAACAAGCAGGATGCACCGTCCGACAATGCTGAAATAGCGGTGAATGTATTGTTATCGTAGTCTGAATGAATGCTGACCACGCCCCCTTACGGTACCCACCTTCCCAGGATGTGAGTGAGTGAGTGAGTGAGTTGTCTTTTAACGCCGCTTTTAACACTATTCCAGTTATATCACGGCGTATCAGCTTAATGTGGGAGGAAAGCCCGAAGTGATGCAGGTCTCAGACGTTTACCACTTCCGTGAAGCCCACGAGCACGGGTATGGTGTTGATAAACCTAGAAACATAACCTGGGCGAACCTGGATTCGAACCCACAATCATAGGTTTCTGGCTTGCCAAGGGACGCAACTCTGCACAGCGAATTGCAGCGCCTCAGACGCCTGGGCCACCCGCGCCCCCGGGATATTTGTGAGATATGACATATTGTCGCTGTGTCAATAAGCCCGGGGACATATCACAACCCGTCGCCGCCCTGTCAACATGGAGCTGATCCACACCTCTGTGTCCATACGCTGTAGAAGCAGAGAACATGTCTAGTTTTAACAAAATGTATTTCGGATAACACTTTCTTTGTAAAATACAGATTCTCGTACCTTTTGGGACTGAGTCCTGTCCGGGATTCGAACCCGCTACCTGAGTGTGTCCATGTGAGCCGTGCTAATTTACCACTGTCAGAGGGGTACACAAAGTACGTGATCTAGACTACCAGTTGTCGGATTTTCATTTTTGAGGAAGCCTCGGTGGCTGAGTGGGTTAGATCGCTGACTTTGTGTGCAGGCGATTAGGTGCCTCAGTATGGGAGTGTGGGTTCGAATCCCAGACGGGACTCAACCAAGAAAAGAACGAGAATCTGTATTTTAATAAGAAAGTGTCATCCCAAATATAACATTTGTTACATTTGACCACATTCTAACTGGCATTGTGTCTCCTGTCTATTTTTGTGTACAGCCCGTGCTTGCGGGTCTCACCAAAGTCTAACGACCTGCACTTAGCTTCCTCCTACATCAAGCTGACACGCCGTGATACAACTGGAATACTGTTCAAAATGTTGTGCTTAGCCTCACTCGTTCACTCACTGACTGCCTCCGTGGTCTAGTGGTAGAACGTCCGCCCTGAGAGCGGAGGGTCGGTGGTTCTATCCCGGGCCGCGTCATACCAAAAGACGTTTAAAGTTGGCACTCGTTGTTACCCTGTCTGGCGCTCGGCATAAAGGGGCTAAATCAAGGACGCCAGTTAGAGCGTCCGCCCGGAGAGCGGAAGGTCCGGGGTTCGATCCCCGGCCGCGTCATACCAAAGGTGGTACTTGTTGTTACCCACTCTGGCGCTCGGCATTAAGGGTCTAAAACAAGGACTGGTCGGCTCGGAGTCAGTATACTGTGTCTGAGTGGGGTATTCATGTGGTATCTCAGTGGGCTAGCACCATGAATCGGCATCGGTCCGGACTAGTACAAGCAGCACGCACGCACACACACACACGTCTCTTTATACGTGCAATAATCTTGGACGCGACGTTAAACCCAATTTCACTTCACCTCACCAACTTTCTCACATTTTATGCGGTTTTTTTCGTAAACAATTTTAAAGAGACACTAACTGGCATATTGAAGTGCGTGTTGGTCTGTCGCCTGGACAATCAGTAGATGATCAACGCAGTGATAGTTTTACAGACTGACACTCATGTACAACAATCAACCATGGTATGGACGATAGAGTACAGAGATTCAACCCAATCAGAACGCGTCATTCCACCGTAACAACTCAGTCCGCCGGAAACTATCGTTCGTGTGAGAGATGAGATTTCAATCGAGAACAACGGGCCATCTATTAGACCCAGATAGAAATCTGTGGCATGCGTTTTGTACCACAGTGCCAAGATGGCCAGTAGATGCGTATACAGTATACCACTCTCCACAGAATGTATGTGTAATTTGTTATTTAAGTATAAAGTTTCAGAGGAATATCTTAAGTAAATATGACTTTTTGAAGCCGCACTCTTTTCCCCCTTGTAGTCTCGATGCAGCCGATGATATCGTGGAGTGCTTGTCTCAAAGGCTCGCATTATACAATATATATTCCTGACATGATAGAGGCACGGGTGGCCCTGACGTCTAAGGCGCTGTCCCTTGGGCACGCCAGAAACTTATATTAATCGTTTCCATATTGTCAGCACCATACCTGCGCTCGTGGGTTTCACAAAAGTGGTAAACGTCTAAGACCTGCACTACTTCGGGCTTTCCTCCCACATTAAACTGATAAACAGGAATACTGTTCAAAGCGGCATTAAACACAACTCACTCACTCACTCACTCTTAAAGAGATATTTACGATATGTACTTGTACTTGTGCTTGTACTAGACCGGACTGATGCCGATTTATAGTGCTAGCTCACTGAGATACCATGCCGCAGTTTAACATGTATACCCCACTCAGACACAGAATACTGACTCTGAGCCGACCAGTCCTTGTTTTAGCCGCTTTATGCCGAGCGCCAGAGAGGGTAACAACAAGTACCACCTTTGGTATGGCGTGGCCGGGGATCGAACCCCGGACCTTCCGCTTTCCGGGCGGACGCTCTAACATAGTCGGGATCGTACGATGGTCTCTTTTTAACTTGATCTCATTCGTTTTTTCATTGGAACTGAATTTCTGTAAACAAACAACGATCTAGGTCAAAAGAGACCTGGCATTCTACATGAAGCAGTATCGTAAAGGAACATCACAAGACGAAATGCCTTCTTCATCTTTGTCTATTGCCAACAGATCTTTTAACGTCTTCTGGTATGACGCGGCCGGGGATCGACCTTCCGCTCTCCGGGCGGTCGCTCTACCACTAGACCACGGAGGCGGTCTCTAAATACAAGAGTGACTATTGTGTCATATCCGTATCGTTAAATACATTTAAAACATAAGTCTGTTGAGAATAAAGATGGATGTGACTTTCCACGTGTGGCCCAGACACCCTGGATGATGACCTTGGTTTGTTGAAACGTGTTTCACTTCGGGCCTTCCTCCAAAAATTACCTGACATATCGCGATATAACTGTTCAAACGGCGTTAAGCTCAACTGACACACTCACTGAAAGTGGAATTTAAGTTGAATATAAATCAGCGTTATTGTCAACGGGTTTTTTTCAAATATAAATGTAGGCAAAATTTGCAAATGAAAACACTTATAAGTACATTGTATATCTCCACGTGTTTAATTTTATGATTAAGCTATCGGAGACGTTTTATGTTATCATGGGAATCTTTAACATGTCGCTGATTCGGCATTTCCTTTCATAAAACAGAACACCATTTTCGTGATGGTAACAATTTACAGAATTTCTGCCCACAAAAGTCTTTTTATAACATTGTTCGGGTTAATCACACACATAAGAGACAGGTCATGACATTGATAGCACCGAACGCTGACACATGTCACACAGGTAGACCGACCCTGGCCCTGCACCCCCGGGCTAGCATACCTTGTCAGGTTCACCCCGGCGCTGTCGATAACATCTCTGTACTTAAGCACTTTGATTTGGAAAGGAGAGATAAACTTTGATTTAATCCTTTAATTTGAAAGCCCTTGCTAATGTCCCTTTAATGCTTCCCTTTTTCTCGCGTCCTTTGTAAGGTCAAGGTCAAGGTCGCTTTGGCACGAGACATGTACAGAGGGCATGAGCGACACACAAAATGGAAACACTAGTTAGTCGTGTGGAGCTTTACGCCACTTAGCACCGCTTGGAGCCAGTCGTCTAGGGCGCCGCGATTCGCTGTGCACAGTTGCGTCCCTTGGGCACACCAGAAACTTATGATTGTGGGTTCGAATCCCGGTTCGCCCCGATTATGTTTCTAGGTTTGTCAGCACCATACCCGTGCTCGTGGGTTTCACCGAAGTGCTAAACGTCTGAGACCTGCATCACTTCGGGCTTTCCTCCCACATTAAGCTGATACGCCGCGATATAACTGTAATACTGTTAAAAGCGCCGTTAAATCCAACTCACTCACTCACTCACTGTTAAGTCCCTTGCTTCGGGAAGATGTGCCATGCTGCCGTTATTTATCTTCACACATGTAAGGGAATCGAGCCGGGACAAGAAATTTTGCATCAATTAGGCTTATACCACTTGTCCATTTTACGGTCTGATACGTGAGTAGTTTGATTTTATTACTCTGATCATCAAGAACTGGCTTCAAATGTTGTAAAGGGGAATCGAACTCGGGCTTTGGGCAACAAGCGAACGCTTTAACCACTAGGCTATTCAACCACCTGGATGTCTTGATCTAGACCTGGAAACGTTTATAACCTTCTTAATAATGTGAGATTCATATATATATATATATATATATATATATATATATATATATATATATATATATATATAGTATATCATATATTATTGTATGATATATCGTCTCCGTGGTCTTGTGGTAGAGCGGAAGGTCCGGGGTTCGATTCCCGTCATACCAAAAGACGTTAAAAGATGGTACTTGTTGTTACCCTGTCTGGCGCTCGGCATTAAGGGGCTAAAACAAGGACTGGTCGGCTCGGGGTCAGTATACTGTGTCTGAGTGGGGTATTCATGTTAAACTGTGGCATGTTATCTCAGTGGGCGAGCACTATAAATCGGCATAAGTCCGGACTAGTACAAGCAGCCACACAAACACACACGTACATGCACGTCGCTATATAAGTGTAATAATCTTGGGCGCGACGTTAAACACCATTTCACCTCACCTCACCTCACCTCACCTCACCTAAGCCTCACCTAAGCCTCACCTCACTATTATATGATAACATTTTACCACACTGACAGGTTAGCTGTTGCTTAAATTGCCTGAGGATATTGTACTTTACTTGGCTTTTTTGGTTCAATACATTTGAATCACGAATAGAAAACATATTTATTTCGAGACACCAAGTCTGGCTAACACAAACTTTCATCAAAAACCCAATCACCTTTGTACAATAAGATCACAATATGACATGACCTCCCAAAAAACCCATTCCACTTCTTTTGTTCCAGAGAAAAATGACCTCATAACATACTGTACTTATCTACCTATGACCATCATGTTTTTTTAGTAAATCGAAAGTCTTTGGGTGTGAACTCTTATCAGTATGACCTCAACGCAAATAGGCCTCTCTGACTGGATGTGACAGTCCAGTGCGCTTTCGCCACGCCTGAGTAGAGGAATCTTAAAGGGAGGACAATATAGACAAATATCTCATTTATCATAAAGTATGGATCTAAAGGAGATGTGTTTATCAGTGCGTAGCTTCAAAAGGAGATGATATTGTTAAGGCGTACTCGGTTATCTCTCTTGGGTCAAGGAGTTTTCTGTATAGTCTCGTGGAATCTCGCATCTATAAATAATGACGCTATTCACCTATAATGGAGCGTCCTCTTCCATAAACACAAACATTGTGGAATAGGCTTTTCTTTGCCTTATATACTTGTGAATGGATCAGAGACTTAGAACAGTAACTTGAGCAAAAGAGTATCTGACATATGTGCTTAGTCATCATAATAAATTATGTTTATTTAAAGATAAAAAAAACTCAAACTGTGTAATTTCTATTAAAGATTTCAACTGTGATGGTGTCAAGGCGGGCTGGAAATTTACCTCATACATATTTAGAAATTTAATTTGAATTTAATCAAATTTCAAGTTTCAATTTTACATGCCGCGTAACAATGTTGGTGTGTCTGATTCAATTTCTGATTGTTCCTATTTCAAGCAGTTTGAGGGTCGGTCGGGTAGCCTAGTGGTTAAAGCGTTCGCTCGTCACGCCGAAAACCCGGGTTCGATTCCCGACATGGTATTGCTGGAATATTGCTGAAAGCGGCGTAAAACCAAACTCATTAACTCACTCACTCCAGCAGTCTGAGAGAGAAACACGTTTAGTCGCAAATATCTATCCTTTAAACCATATAGTCAACATATACTACTCAAAAGAAGTTAGGGAACACCCGATATATTCACATGACTATAGTTGATATGAGTAGTAAAACACCACTGTTAATGTCAAGTAGGGTACAGTTGATTATGTTCATGAGTGTATTTTTCCCTGTATTGTATACCCATCTCTATTCCAAGTCGTATCTGCATCATCTGCTTCAGCATCAGACACAGAGCTAGGCAAACCATGGAGCACACCAAGGCAAAACTTTCACTCAAACAGAATTTCATCACAAGGTATCGCAAGGAAGTTTGCATCATCCTGGGTGAAGGTCAAGGTCACTTTACAATTTCGTAATTACAAGGTCAGGTCAAGGTCACTTTACAAATCAGGTCGAAATTACAAATGTTATCACCTACGCGCTTTTCTTTGTACCATTCGCGCTCTCACACTTCGAGATCACCTCTGTGGTCTCGTGGATAGAGCGTCTGTTTCGAGAGCGGAAGGGGGGCACGGGTGGCCCAGTCGTCTGAGGCGCCGCGATTCGCTGTGCAGAGTTGCGTAATTTGGGCACGCAAGAAACCTATGATTGTGGGTTCGAATCCCGGTTCGCCCCGATTATGTTTCTAGGTTTGTCAGCACCATACCCGTGCTCTTGGGGTTCACCGAAGTGGTAAACGTCTGGGACCTGCATCACTTCGGGCTTTCCTCCCACATTAAGCTGACACGCCGCGATATAACTGGAATACTGTTAAAGCGGCGTTAAACCCAACTCACTCACTCACTCACTCGAGAGCGGAAGCTCGGTAGATCAACCCCGGCCGCGTCATACCAAAATACGTTAAAAGATGGTACTTGGTACCCTACCTGGCGCTCGGCATTAAGGGGAGACTACTCGGCACGGTGTCTCTTGGGCTCGGACTAGCAAGTCCGGACCAGTACAATCAGCCACACACACGTGCATATACGCCGCTGCGCAGCACTCCTGAACGCGAGATTGAACCCTATTTCACCTAACCCCACCTCCCGCACACCCACACTGTCAGATAAACGCCATGTCTTTCTGTGTGCAAACATGGGCACCTAATGGCGCAATATATATGGTATCATTCTCCCCTCCCAGAATCCCTTAGAAGATGGTGTTAACTCTGTACATAGATACACAGTTATATAATCATGTTCATATGGCCACATCAAATAAACGACGCTATGACACTGAGAGGTGCAGCGTATTTGCTATGTGCTGTACTGTTTATCAGATCAATGACAGCCATCGAACACAACCGGCTAGTTCGGCGAGGAATTCAATTATGAAATATTGAATGTTCATACCTTCGCCAAATATCAATATTGTTTTCTCAATATGAACATGGAACACTACCTAGCGAGGAAATAATAATAATATTATTTGTTTGTTTGTTGTTTAACGACGCATTCAGCAATATTCCAGCTTATATGACAGAAGTCTGTAAATAATCGAGTCTGGAGCAGACAATCCAGTGATTTACATCATGAGCATCGATCTACGCAATAGGGATTGATGACATGCATCAACCAAGTCAGCGAGCCTGACCATCCGATCCCGTTAGTCGCCTCTAACGACAAGCATGGGTTGCTCAAGACCTATTCCACCCCGGGTCTTCACGGGTCAATAATAATAATAATAATAATAATAATAATAATAATAATAATAATAATAATAAATGTTGGTAATGACTGGTTGACAAATGTATACACAGTCATTGAGATTTTTTCTACGCTTTCATGTACTATTTCTGAAAAGTTCATGCTAAATATCCGCCATTGTCAGTTTTCTTTGCGTGAAAATTGGAGCAACAAGGTCGATTCACGAACTCTGGATGACAAAGCGTTTAATTTTTGTCGTGTCAACCATAATTCGTGCTGTGGGTGGATTCGCACGCCTCAGGACTGAGGGTTGGCTTAATTGACGTGGTTTGTCCTGTCTACATACATCTAACGCTCGACTATCATGGTATTTTCCGCCTGGGTGAGTTTTCCCACTGTATCCTGACACTTGTCACAGGTTTTGGAGTCGGGACTGATTTACTTGGCACTGATAACTGTAAATAAGTAGCCGACTCAGAGTGGGTAGCCGCGCGCATTACATCACACTCACGTCTAACACCTCGTCCAATAATAATGAGGGCGAACGATTAACTTGAAGGTCATGGAAAGGTTTGAAGGAAGAAACCCGCGAGGTCCAGGATCTCAGTAACCCCTCAGTACGTAATGCGTGCAAGGAGAGATTATAATTGGGATCAGCTGGTCACAATGACTGCTAATTAGGTGAGTGATTTGGGTTTAACGCCGCTTTTAACAGTATTCCAGTTATATCACGGCGTGTCAGCTTAATGTGGGAAGAAAGCCCGAAGTGATGCAGGTCTCAGACGTTTACCACTTCGGTGAAACCAACGAACATGGGTATGGTGCTGGCAAACCTAGAAACATAATCGGGGCGAACCGGGATTCGAACCCACAATCATAGGTTTCTGGCTTGCCCAAGGGACGCGACTCCGTACAGCGAATCGCGGCGCCTTAGACGACTGGGCCACCCGTGCCCCCTGCTAATTAGGAACAGATCTGCAAGTATGGCATCGCTTCCGATATGTGCTCACCATATCGACCACTGGTTTGTGTGGTCCGTGCCTCGTTTATTACGAAAATGTCCCTTCAAATGTCAGACTTGTTATTGATATTTGGAACTCCCCATATTGAGGGCATGTCTTCAAGTTGTTTATTATTAATCGGTATTTAAGAAATCCGACTGTTTGGTCCGAGGAATGTGCTTACATGGTATGTGAGGTGAGGTGAAATGGGGTTTAAGGTCGCGTTCAAGATTATTGCACTTGTATTGTGCGTGTGCGTGTGTGTGTGTGTGCATTACAGCGCCAGTCCACTAACATACCATGCCTCAGTTTCACATTAATACTCCACTCACAGTATATTGACTCCGCGCCGCCTAGTCGTTGTTTTATCCCATAATCGACGGTAACAATGCATGTATTAAGTATGTTTTATCACTGTAACTGAGTAACGCGAACCGACGGTGTATCTACCATTCGGAATCAATACAAGCGTTATTGTGCTAAAGTTTCCGAACTTCAAACGACATACTATGTAGACTGTAAAACCTGCAGAACATTTGAAACATGACCACAGACGTCGGACATACGCTGTGATATATGGACGTTCTTCACGTCTCAATATCCTACATGCATTGCACGCAACACTTACGTAGTGTACGATTGCTTAAGTCCTGCTACAGTTCTGCGTCACTGTAGCTACCCATCTCAAAACATCCTACCTCGAAGTTTGGAATGTTAACGATATACAGTAAACTACGGTTATAACGAACTCAAAGGGACCACTAATTTTAGTTCGTTATAACCGTTGTTCGTTATAAGCATATATACAACATATACACAGCAAATGTCCAGGGCAAAAAAAAACAGTTCGTTATATCCACAAGTTCGTTATAAGCGTGTTCGTTATAAGCATATATACAGCATATACACAGCAAATGTCCAGGGCAGTTCGTTATATCCACAAGTTCGTTATAAGCGTGTTCGTTATAAACGTAGTGTACTGTATTTCTCATCCGACTATCGATATAACAAATATGACAGACTGAGTAAATTTCTATTAGCATAAGTATTTTACCTGGATGTCGGCGATGTTGCACTCAGCGCTGGCAGTGACGACACGAATGCATGACGGCTGGATCTGGCAACAGAATTGAACCATTGTAGCGAGGAACATTGAAAGCGTGAGTCACCAAATTCCACGTTGCTGGTCAAATTGCTGGCTCAAATTCTTTAACAACACATTATGACATGAGTAACCATACTATCAGGTCGTTCTACCGAAGACAGGAATGTTGGACATTGTGTGGTTTAACTGGATATACTTTGTGTGAGGTGCTCTATAAATGCATCCCAATTGACAAGGTTGTCTTGTATTTCAGTAGACTGGGGCTGTAGATGTTCACAACGTCATGGTCACGACACATCAGTTTGTTTGTTTGTTTGTTTAAAGCCGCGCCCAGCAGTATTCCAGATGTATGACGGCGGTCTGTAAATAATCAAGTCTGAACTAGATAATCCAGTGATTGCAACGATCCACATCGTTGGGAACGCCAGCAACCAAGTCTCCGATCCTGACCACCCGATCCATTTAGTCACCCTTTAAGACCAGCCTTTGTTGCTGGGGGCTAATACTGACCCGGAATCCCCCCAGGGCTACACACCAGAAGCACACAAGGATAATTACAGTGTCTTTAGATTTTAACTGGAGTTATGTTTGGAATAAGGAAATTATCTACGGTACTGGGTAGCCAAGTCATTAAAGTGTTTCCTTGTCATGTCAAAGGTTCTATTTCCTATGTGGGCACAACCAGTGATGATCATTCTTTGTCCAGCTGGAATACTCACTCACTCACTCACTCACTCAATCACTCACTCACTCACTCACTCACTCACTCAACCACTCAGACAACCACTCACTCACTCAACCACTCACACAACCACTCACTCAACCACTCAACCACTCACTCAACCACTCACTCAACCACTCACTCAACCACTCAACCACTCAACCACTCACTCAACCACTCAACCACTCAACTACTCACTCAAAACTAACTCAACCACTCAAACACTTACTCAGCCACTCAACCACTCACCCACCTACCAACCCCCTCACTCAACCACTCAACCACCCACCCACCCATTCACCCACTCACTCAACCACTCAACCATTCACTCAACCACCCATCCACTCAATCACCCACCCTCTCACTCCCTCAACCACTCACTCCCTCAACCACTCACTCACTCAACCACTCAACCACTCACTCAACCACGCACTCAATCAAATCGATTGTATTTGAACAAATTAATGAATGAACAAATTAACGATCGAAGACAGGAAGCGGCAGCTGCAAATAATCAGATATGAAATCTATTGATAGATGTTTCCGATGAACTGTTTCAGTCAGTGCAGTATTGATGTCAGATGGCTGTGTGATAAGGCCGAGACAGAAGCAATAAGCGATAATTGAAGATTGCTGGATATTGATTTGCAATTATTTTCTCATAAAAATATTATAACATGGCCATGGCCGAGGTCAATATATGCACGTCAAGGACGTTTAGTTATAAAGAAGAGCAGAGTGTCACCAAACCTCGAGACTTGCTTATCATATTCCTGTTTGTCTACTTCACGCCTACGTGTCCACATCTACAGCGAGGTAACGCGTGACATTTAATGTGTCCTGTTTTGAAATAAGGTGAGGTGAAATTGGGTTTAACGTCGCGTCCAAGATTATTGAACTTATATAGCGACGTGCATGTACGTGTTTGCGTGGCTGCTTGTACTAGTCCGGACTGATGCCGATTTATAGTGCTAGCTCACTGAGATACCATGCCGCAGTTTAACATGAATACCCCACTCAGACACAGTATACTAACTCCGAGCCGACCAGTCCTTGTTTTAGCCCCTTAATGCCGAGCGCCAGACAGGGTAACAACAAGTACCATCTTTAAACGTCGTTTGGTATGACGCGGCCGGGGATCGAACCCCGGACCTTCCGCTCTCCGGGCGGACGCTCTACCACAAGACCACGGAGGCGGCCTGTTTTGAAATAAAGCGTAAAGGTTTTCCAGCCTGAATTCTCCAACATAAATAGGACACTGTAGCGACAACAGTGATGATGTACATGTTTTCACGAAGATGTCACAGACACGATACAATGTAACAATGGTTCTTTTTCAGGCTGTGGTGACAGGATTTCACCTTCATCAACACTGTCTACTAACTTTGACTACAGTGAAACTCTGGTAATCCAAATGAAATCATCGGGCTTTTCTTTCAGGTGAACAATTGAGTTGCCTTTGCATGTGTTTGTGACGGGTGCCACTGATGGTGCGGGACACGCTCACCTTTCCGCGGACATGCGGTGTCATCACTATTTGAAAGGTGATTCATAAACACATGCTTATGATATAGACGGAATCGTACAATATACTTGTATGATTATCGAATATGATGTGTTTTTGCTTTTATATCATTTAATTACATATGGACAGTAATCGACCAGAGGACAGACATGGCCGCATCAGCGACGATCATTTATGAAACTTTCCTTAAAAGTCGATGAAAAATAAACAAATTGGACATTGATCCGGAATACAGAACCTGCCAAAAAAAAACACACGTTGTCAGCGTGTCGAGATTCGTCGTGTATGATCAACCACCTCTGTCCATTCTTCCTAGACAAAGACAGACAAATTCAAGTTTTTAAATAGCTTTCACACTGGATAAAGATTGGACGCGTGGTTTGGTATATCCCAACATTGCGAAGCAAACAAGTGAATTAATTAAATGAACTCGACAATGCAAACATAATTCTGCTAAAATCACAGAGATGCGTTTTCCAAGGCATTAGAAGAATAATCTTGGCCCCTGTTGGCGTGCCACGAACAGCATATCGTCGCTTCTATTCACTCGATGCAATAACTCCGGTTTAAAACCTTTGCCTTGGCACAGACCACACATCTAACATCGCTCAATCACTGTCGCTATTGTACACACGACGTTGGACAGACCGCCCCTGACACCGACTTCAAACGTGTCGGGTTCTGTGTGTAGGTGTGGATTTCAGTCTGTTCTGATAGGAACATCACACGGTTCTACAAACAGGGCGACAATACGGAGTTAAGCGATGCTTACGAACCGTTGGTCAGCTTCAAAATATCCAACATGAGTTTTATGATTCTTTATGATCCATTAACCGCTTGCAACATAAAAGACATTGTTCGTGGGCTTATAGGGACATAAACACTTTATGATTTAATAATTGTTTGTTTGTTTAGATCAACTGTACATGTAAACATACTGGAAAGAGAGTCACCTGGTACAAATAATGACTCTAACGATAAGTACCACAAATATTTCGATAAACCGATTACATGACCTCCTGTCGGAATATACCAGAATTCCACTAATTTGTCTTATAAAATCCAAGTATTCTTCAAGGGCGCCGCAATTAGCTGTGCAGAGTTGCGCCCCTTACTCAAGCTAGATACCCATGCTCGTTAGTTCGAATCCCATATTCGCACTGATTTTATTTTGAAATGGTCCGACCAACACTCTTGATATTTACCAAAATAATAAATGTGACTTTCCCCTTACATCATGTTGACAGACAGGGATTTTTCTGAAATACTGTTCAAAGCATCCCCCAAAGAAACTGCCAAATGATTTCATTTATTATCACATTATTATTAGGAATTGATCACGTAAAGACCGACATTTCGCTTTATCAGACTTCGTGACAAGCATATATAAACAACATGCTGGTTGTTTCCACGTAGAAATCATACTAAAGGTTTCATTTTAATATCAACAAGCGCCCATCATATATTCCCCAACAAGACCAGGGCCCCGTTCCATAAAGCGATCTTAGTGCTAGGTTGATCATATCGTCCTACTTCGTGTCAAAGTTTGTTTGCTTGTCTGTTTGTTGTTCAACGCCACACTCACCAATATTCCAGCTATATGACGGCGGTCTGTAAATAATCGAGTCTGTACTAAACAATCCAGTGATTGACATCATGAACATCGATCTATGCCATTGGGATCAATGACACTTATCAACCAAGTCAGCGAACTTGATCACCCGATCCCGTTAGTCGCCTCTTACGGTAAGCATGGGTTCCTGAAGACCTATTCAACCCGGATCTTCACGGGTCTCGTGTCAAAGGCTTGTATCTGTTGGATTATAGAAGTAGCAACAATGACAACCTCCCCTACTGTGAGTGTCGCTGTGGTTAGCAATCCTCCAACAATACGAACTGATCTATCGCCAACGGCTGATTAAACCTGCAGTACAGTTTCTCAGTGATCTCCTACAGGAATGAAGGCACAGAAACCTTTAATTACCGATCATCTCAAACAGAAAAGGCTTTCGCGTTTTGCACGAGCAATCAAATCGGAATAACAACCATTTAAACTTCGTCGTTAACCGACTGAGGTTGTGTTCATCTAAGGACATACTTTAATCCCTACAGGACCCATTCACGTGGAATGATTGGTATAGTCTATGTTTTCGTATTCAGTGAACATTAAACGATTATTGGAAGCACCTAGCAAACATTCCTTGCTTACTAATAAATACCTGTTAACTGATGCGCACGAATGGATTCAGCTCTGTGATGTGGTTTTGGAATTTGTAAGTGCAACATGTAAACACAAACAAATAACCTTAGGCAACCAACAAACAAAATAACAAATAGAGTATCTTTTCAATTCCATATTTTTGGTGACCCAGTATTGCAAAATGTGTTTTTTAATATTGATGCAGACTCTACAGATAAATAAATAAAATAAGTTATTAGACAATATTCTATTTCACCATTTCTTTTACTTTTTTGTCCTCCGTGCTATTTTTTGCAAATAAATTGTACAATCTTTGATAACAAGTCAATCATGGATATTTATTTATTTATTTATTTATTTATTTATTTATTTTTTTTTTTATTTTTTTATTTATTTATTTTATTTATTATGACAGTCAAAATAATTTATTATTTAATATTCATTTATCATATATTTAATATTTATGTCAGTCAAAATTGTCTGACACATATTATTGTCAGTACAGAGCTGTCATACGTCTGCAAACATACGGAGTTATCAGAGAACACTTGGTGTCAGCACATCTTGGACGCTGGATGTTTTCGTACAACGTTGTAGTGTTGTTTTACGCCGCAGTCAACAACAGTCCAGCTTCATAATGGCGGCCTATGTAACTGGACCAGACAAACCAGTGGGTGACATCATGAGCAACGACCCACGCCGTCGGGGTACGATGACACACAATAAACCAAGTCACCGAGCCTGACCACCCGATCCATTCAGGTCACCTCACGATCAGCAAAAGAGCTCTAGGAACCTATTCTATTCCCTACAAGGGGGCACGGGTGGCCCAGTCGTCTAAGGCGCCGCGATTCGCTGTGCAGAGTTGCGTCCCTTGGGCACGCCAGAAACCTATGATTGTGGGTTCGAATCCCGGTTCGCCCAAAATATTCCCTACAAGGATTTGATTTTAGAGAAAAAATTCTTGACATCATGAACACCTCACGGTAATATCATCATTTGACCTCCAACAATAATATAAAAATAAACATACCCTCATGAATGATCGATCCGCTTCAGGAACCAGTTTTGTCCGCACACGTCCAACTATCACACGTTAAATCGATTCCTCTTACAACACAAGGGACAAGAAGATAGAGAGCTTATCGCGTTACCTTTCTTATCGTGCCGTGCTGAGTCGCACCCACGACGGATGATGCGTCAATGTTACAATGACCTCCACTATTGTTATACAGGCCTATTGATGTCCGAGCGTGACAGCTCCATAACGGTCACTCCGACTGGGACAGAGAATGTTGGTCATCTCGATGGTGGTCATTAGGCCAGATAATCGGCTGACATCAACACTTGACCAACTATAACACGAAGCGTGTATTGTGTACACTGACCGTCTCGCCATGATTTGGTAGCCTAGGGTTGTGTTATAGAAACCACCAAGCTGAAGTCTCTTATCAAAGTACAATGTGCTGAAAAGACCATTTATTTAGGTCACTGAGTTCCGGGAGGGTATTTAACTTTGTTACTATGGCAATTGATGCGGGGAATTGTGCCGTAAAGACATTCTCTGCGGGTAGTACCCAAAACGATTTGTTCAGGAACATGATCAATCATTTAAAGTCCTAAAAATATATGTATGTCCTTAAATATACAATTCCAATGCCATAGAAGAACCAGTCTCGATTATCCACCATTATCCCTTAGGCGCTAAAGGCAAAATAGCGGTGAAAAATGTATAAATGGATCACTGAAAATCAGTGAGCTGCAAATGACATACCCCCTATTTTAGTATAAATAACACAAATATAATCAATTTGATAATTTCCTGTTGAGCTTCATGATTTAGCCATCAATGCGGTAAACTTCACTTTACGGTCTTCTAGGGGAATCTGGGTAAGACATGGTCCCATTCATGTTGTTCTTATTGAAATCGTTCATTGGACATGTTGGATGTCGGGGAAAATGAAATATGAATAAATATGAAATTGTTCGGCTCCCCATTCAGAGAAAAAACAATTCTTAGTTTGAATTACCGACATATATCCTGTCAAACACGAAGGCCCTACACAAAATACTGCCATATATCTCTAAGATTGTCTTCAAGTATCTTCGCATTCTTATCACTGAAATGTAAACGCGAAATACCGCATTTCACAAGCAAGAGCAACTTTATATGTCTTCTAGATCTATGACGGAAATGACATGCGTTGTAATCCGAGCTATTTGAACGTCCATCGTTTGTCTATCCTCTTACATTGGTGCCGTATTTGCACAGTTACGTATGTGTGTTTATTCGGCAATGAAATCCTCGAGTACATGACACGTTCATTGTCTATTATTTGTTTAACGCCACGCTCAGTATTATTCCTGTTATATGACGTCAGTCTGTAAATAAGCGAGTCTGGAGCCTATAATCCCGTGACTGACATCATAAGCATCGATCTACTCCATTGGGATACGATGGCATTCTGTATAAGGCAGTATGTCTTCCTCAAACACAAAAAAACATTACTTTCACCGTGTTGGTAAATGACATTTTTTTGCCATCGTCACTGGCATGTTGGAAAAAAACCATTAGAATCATCAAACACCGCGAGAGTTGCCTGATCCACAAACTAAAGTTACTATATATATATACAGCATTAAGCGTGTATACAAAATACAAAATGTGAAAACAAAAGATTAACCAGTCTTGATTATCCGCCGAAAAAGATTCCATTTGGCGGAAAGGGCAAAATAGCTGTGAAACTTATTTGAATGGACAACTGAAAATCAGTGATGACGCCAAAAGGGTCATCATGCCTTGTCCTACCGGTAGCACCATTCATACAATTTGCATAAAAAAGTAAGTTTTTATTGCCTGACGCCGCACAGCAAGAGTCCAGCCATGCGACGGCGGCCGGTTTACAACCAGACAATCAAGTGATCGACGAACCAGAAAATCTTGTGACACGATAATGGATTTACTGATTTTGTTGAAACAAATAAAAACGATATGTTAAATTTGTATTACGTCCGCTGTCTACAAGTGCAGAGTAAAGAAAAACGTTTAAACAATATGTTCGTTTTGCGACACAGTAGGGGGCGGTTTTAATGTCTCGGCTAAGAACTGTTTGAATGTAATCACTGGCTAAGAAATGTTGCGAAGACTGAAATGTCCACACTTAATATACTCATTATAAATACTTTTAATATAACCTAACATTGTTTTAGTTTAATTTGTATAATTTACCTGGATTTGCACCTGTGTCACCAGCGTCCTGTCTAAACGTACCTGTCAGAAAGGCTATCGTGAAATGTGAATTAATTATCCTTTATCAGAGATCCACGTCCTGCTTTAAGCACAAGCTGGAAGTGGAAGTGTTGGATTGTGTGCGGTCAGTGCCAGGGTCAGGCCTGTAGAGACGGGGTTCATTGTTGTATCTAGGTGATACAGGTATTTCTGATATTCCAGTCTCGATAGTGTGTTTTGACACTCAAACATCCTAACATTACACATAGAAATACTTTATTTCAACCTGTTTTGAACTGAGTTCATTTAAGGTGAGGTGAAATGAGGTTTAACGTCGCGTCCAAGATTATTGCACTTATATAGCGACGTGTATGTGTGTGTGTGTGGCTGCTTGTACTAGTCCGGACTGATGTCGATTTATAGTGCTAGCACACTGAGATACCATGCCGCAGTTTAACATGAATACCCCACTCAGACACAGTGTACTGACTCCGAGCCGACCAGTCCTTGTTTTAGCCCCTTAATGCCGAGCGCCAGACAGGGTTACAACAAGTACCATCTTTTCACGTCTTTTGGTATGACGCGGCTTGGGATCGAACCCCGGACCTTCCGCTCTACCATTAGACCACGGAGGCGGTCCTGTGTTCATTTAAAAAAAGAACAACAAAACAACAAAAAAGTTTCAATAAACATCTAAAAGTCCTATGTTCGATTCGTCTTCAGAAACACGCGTTTATGAATCACTATCCAATGGTGATGACACCAGGTGTTCGCGATAAGGAAGGGGTTGACGGATGACTGTGGTCTAAAATGTCCCAATTAGACCTTCAGAGTTTAGTCAAAATGTCAAATCCAAATAATAGAGCAAATTAGAGGTAAAAATTATATTAATGGGTCACTGAAAATCTCGGCGCTTAATTGCTGCTCTTTGCTTTGCATGGGTGAAAATAAACTAAAGACTGACAGTCATATATGATATCAGAAAGGTGTAATGAGATAGGTTCACACATTTAACCATCAATTATGTCAAACAGAAATACAGACGAGGAAGTCATAGAAATTCTGTTGATAATAAATACCCCAATTAGCCATGGAAACGAATAACTCGTGCCAGGCCCGTATATACGTATAGTAAGTGAGTGAGTGAGTTGGGTTGAACGCCGCTTTTAACAGTATTCCAGTTATATCGCGGCGTGTCAGCTTAAAGCCCGAAGTGATGCAGGTCTCAGACGTTTCCCACTTCGGTGAAACCCACGAGCACGGGTATGGTGCTGACAAACCTAGAAACATAATCGGGGCGAACCGGGATTCGAACCCACAATCATAGGTTTCTGGCGTGCCAAGGGACGCAACTCTGCACAGCGAATTGCGGCGCCTTAGACGACTGGGCCACCCGTGCCCCCTATACTCGTATAGACAATAATGTGACTTGTAATAGGCACTTGTTCTTCACTATAATGGACTACATTTACATAGTCATACTTTAGTATTCATCATGTTACAGGTGAAAGGTTACGCGTCATTCTGTTTTTATATTGTAAACATCGCGTGGCGGTTTTCATTTCTAGACAAGGAACAAGTGGGTGCATGCGCTTGGCATGTTTGTTCATTTCAACTGGTTGACTTGATGATGACAGATTAATAGCCTAGATTACAGGGGCTATACGCAAATGGTCAAATAATAGTATCGGGTGACTGATTAGGATTGCGTGTCATTGCATAACGTGTTAATATCACAATACAGCTTGGGAGTTTACGTTAAGAACGCTGGTTAGTAGCGCCGACATACATTTGAAACATTCATAGATACATACATAGACCTGTAACATACTCATCATTCGGGTGATAAAGTCATACTAACATTGTAAGAAACAATAATCTCTTCATGTGTGTGTGTACATCTATATATAGAGAGGGAGAACTAGAGAGAGAGAGAGAAAGAGAGAGATAAAGAGAAGGAGATAAAGAGAGAGAGAGAAAGAGTGTGAGAGAGAAAGAGGGAGAGAGAGAAAGAGAGGGAGAGAGAAAGAGAGAGGAGAGAGAAAGAGAGAGAGAAAGAGAGTGAGAGAAAGAGAAAGAGAGTGGGAGAGAGAGAGAGAGAGAGAGAGAGAGATAGAGAGCGAATGTTGTATGCTTGGTTTGCGAGTGTGAGTGATGTATTCGAGTTTTGATAAAACAATTTTGTATTGGAAAAACGCGACTTGAGTACATTAGACACCGATAGAAGATTCTTGCTTTTGGTAAGAAGAGGGTGTGATCCTTGCCTTTTGGCATGAAGCGGTTGCATTAATGGAAGTCTAAGTTTCTACACGTTGCAATATGCAATGTCAAGCCTTATGCACTAACATCTTTGACTTCCGAAGGTTAAAGGTCACAGATGAGGTCCATAAATCGACAAGCATCATTGACAATTCTTCTAATAAGAGCGAAACATGCTTCTGTCACGACATACGTATACATTTACAATATATTGTAATATCCGTCAGCCCATGTGTGCAATATTGAGGCCATAAATCAATCTGTTATATAAGCATTAAAAACATTGATTAATTGATTAGAAATCGACCAGCTGGTGTAGTGATTTCAAGGACGAAGTCATGCGTGTCTTATTAACTGTTTTCATTATGTGGTCAATCAATATATATGACATTTGACACTGATGACCTAATTGTGTTGGGAATAGGTCAGACAAGTATTGTCAACATAGGCTTCGTAGAGAATGGAATCAAATAAACTGCAATAAATATAGGTCAGAGAGAGAGAGAGAGAGAGAGAGAGAGAGAGAGAGAGAGAGAGAGCAAGACATTGCAGATGAAGTTGCGTATCACACATTCGGACCGTGTTATAGTTACCTATCACTTATCTACAGTATGGACGACTGACCATTGTTCATCTGTATTTATATTTCGATATTTATATGAAACGAAAGATCAGGTTTCTTACAGCAACTTGTTATTGAAAGTGTTTTTGATATACCGACAATAAAATGCATGTGCCTAAACGCCGCTTTGGAATCTTAGTTATATAACGCGTTGTTGATAATAAACAAGACATGAATTAATACCTATCACCCATGACAATTTCAAACATGACATATATTATTTTAATAAGAGACAACTACGAGGAACCCAGCGGGACTTTTATAGCTGAGTATAACTCAAGGTGAAATAGTACACGGGTGACAGACACCTTTCACACACGACTACACACGAGATACCTGTGTGCCTCAAACTCAGGTGTAACAATTCAACATTGGTAGAAGCAGGTGAGTATTTCCCCCAGGTACCCCAGCATAACCTGCCTTATTTCACAGGTAATATTACAGAAGAGACCTACCTGTTAAGCACTGTGTCCACACAGGTGAGATAGGTACAGATATAAGTATGTGACCGGCAGTCTAACAAGCCCTTCCTCTGAGAAGAACTCTAAGCAAGCCACGTGACACCAGCCACACGCATGAAAGCACACAAAATGGTTTTAATATTTGCTCCACGCATAACTAGCTTGTTTAGCTTCCCACGAGGCGAGCTTGTGGTTTTCAATACTAGGACATAATACTACTTCATATTTACCTAAAGGAAACGATGGCCGCTAATTATTGTCCAATGTTTTATTCATACTGGATATGATTGAACGATTGAGACTATAAAACATATGAGTGTATAGACAAAATGGCCTTTGGCGCATATTATGTTTTTGAACATAGGTATTATCATATTTTCAATTCTAACGTGAATTTATTGGCATAGATACGCCAATACCTATGAATGCAAAGATTTAAAGTGGTTTGAATTTTAATGATACGGATCAGAATATGGATGCTGGCAGGTTTAGAATGCATGAGTTAACGGACTGATATAATTTTGTAATTATCACACAACAGTAGTATCAGCAACCGGATGAATGTATGTCTTAAACAATATTTTGTTTTCGAGTCATGAAGTATCACGTGACGGAAAATAAAGAAATTCGCGAGACGACCATTGACAAACCTGCAATTTAGAAGTTGTGTGGAAACTTATCCCTTAGCAATGATCTAAAATAACGAGCGAGGTAAACTCTTCAGAAAGCATGTCTTTGATTCTGCCACCAAACGCAAGTTACAGAACGTGTCATTGAGTGTAAGGCATAGATAGACCATTGTTGGTGTAAGGAGCTCTGGGACTATTACCTCTGGCACGCTGTCAACTTTTGTAGGTAATGTACTCTGTTAGCACTGTGTGGAGCTGAGGGACTATTAGAGAATTACCTACACGACATTGGCACTGTGTCAAATTAAAGTAGGAAATGTACTCAATTAACACTGTGTGCAGCTCTAACTAGTATCTGGCACCGAAACAAGTACACAGTCGACAGTGTCAGGTAACACTGGCTATCCTAGCATACCTACTCAAATCTCACCGGTTGTAATGGCTCAAATATTTACCCATTCTTCTCAGTGTTTGTTTTATCTTAGAATAAACACAAGTAGAGTTTTACACGTAAACGTCCGTATCCCGCAGCGTTTCTATTAGACTTTTAATATATGGGAGATATGTATTGTTAGATAATAGCAGGCAAATGCCTCACTGAGCTGAGAGGGGTCATTACGCTGTGAGTACACACTGCTAATAGCTGGATGATCTTGGTAAATATTGGACAAATATGATTTTCTGTCAATTGTACCCCTGCAGTGCATGAAGCTATATGAATTTTATGATATGATTTATTCTTTGGCGTCATAAAGCATGTTTGTTGTTTAACGCCACACCAAGCAATATTCCAGCTATATGACGGCGGTCTATAAATAATCGAGTCTGGACAAGACAATCCAGTCATTACAATCATGAGCATCGATCCAAGCAATTAGGAAACGATGACATGCGTCAACCCACTCAGCGAGCCTGACCACCCGATCCCTTTAGTCGTCTCTTACGACAAGCATAGTCGCCTTGTACGGCAAGCATGGGTTGTTGAAAACCTATTCTAACCCGGATCGTCCTGGGTCTTTAAAGCGTATTGCCTTCGTGTTGCTGCTGACTTGAGTACGACTTTCTATGTCTGTGTATATATCCAACCGGTTGTCTTGAACATTCTTATATTTAATACATAGTATAAGATATGTATAGCATGTAAGCCTGGCCTGGGGCGATGTGGAGAAGCCTGATTGACAGCGTGGATGCAACATAAAGACATGTTTAACATGTTAAAGACAGCAATACCTATCTTGGTGACAACGATGCTAGATCTCCTTCACATTAAGCCTGGTGTACATATCTGATATTGACATGTTCAAGACTGCAATACCTATCAAACTAATGACGATGTGAGATCTCCTTCACATTAAGTCTGGTGCATGTATCTGATATTGACATGTTCAAGACTGCAATACCCATCAAACTGATAACGATATGTGATCTGCCTCACATTAAGCCTGGTGCATATATTTGATATGGACATGGTAAATATATCAAAACCGATCTAGCTGATAGTAAAATAAGCTCAGTGGAACATTACGCCTGGAGAACAAATCTGGCACGGACAAGGTAAATGTACCCGGACATCTGTAGAAGATAACTATGTGAGACCTCATTTACATTAAGCCTCTGGTACAGATCTGACATTGACGTGACAAATACTTCCACACCAATCAAACTGATAAAGATGTGAGATCTCTTTCACATTTAGCCTGGTGCACAGATTTGGCATTGACATGGTGATACAAGCAAAAAAAACCTTAAAAGTTTCCATATTCAATAGAAATCTCGGCTAAAAGCAGATTCGATTGTACGATTCCGACTATATCATGACCATGAGTTTTTGAAGCCTGGTGCACAGATTTGTCATTGACATAGAAAATACACAACAATACCTATCTAGCTGATAATGATGTGAGATCTCTTTCACGTTATGTCTGGTGCACAGATTTGGCATTGACATGATAAACACAACAATACCTATCTAGCTGATAATGATGTGAGATCTCTTTCACGTTAAGTCTGGTGCACCGGTTTAGCATTGATATGGTAAATACACAACCATACCTATTTAGCTGATAATGATGTGAGATCTCTTTCACGTTAAGTCTGGTGCACCGGTTTAGCATTGACATAAACACAACAATACCTATTTAGCTGATAATGACGTGAGATCTCTTTCACGTTATGTCTGGCGTACAGATTTGGCATTGACATGATAAACACAACAATACCTATTTAGCTGATAATGATGTGAGATCTCTTTCACGTTAAGTCTGGTGTACAGATTTGGCATTGACATGGTAAATACACAACTATACCGATCAGTTATAATAATCGCAAGTGTGTGTACCACACGAAATACTACAAGTGCTCTTATCAGGGTCATATTAAGCTCTCACACCCACAGGCAGAACAGCTTGTCAACGAAGTTTTAATGTCCAGGTAGCCTTGAATATTTATTTTCATTTCCGCCAGACGTGAGAACTACCCAGTGCATGGCGAATGTATGACGTGGTGAAAGCACAGGTGGTGAAACGACGCCAAGATGCTTGTTTCTATGCTATAGATGATGAGACACAAATTGTTGTTTTCATTCATGAGTCTCTAACAATAATTGTTCTCTCATTTGATTTTCATTCAACATGCATAAATCATTTGACAAGCTATATATACTACTCAAAAGAAGTTAAAGAACACTCGATTCTATCATGGCATGACGGATTAACTATACTTTAGTAATATGAGAGAATAGGGTATTTTATTCTTTTGATTAGTATGTATTCACGGAGGGATATATACCCATTTTTCAGCTCACGGAACATATCCGAACAAAATATGAATTTACTTTTCAAACAACTTTTTAAGAAATTATCTTACTGCTTTATTCGAATCACGTTCATGCAAGTTAACTCGCCATGTTTATATCAGGTGCCTTAAAGGTGGGGTTAGGGGTCTAAGTGAAGGTTCTCAGTGATCCATTCATATCATGTTCATGCAAGTTAACTTGCCATGTTTATATCAGGTGCCTTGAAGGTGGGGTCAGGGGTCTAAGTGAGGGTTCTCAGTGATCCATTCATATCATGTTCATGCAAGGTAACTCGCTATGTTAATATCAGGTGCTTTGAAGGTGGGGTTAGGGGTCTTAGTGAAGGTTCTCAGTGATCCATTCATATCATGTTCATGCAAGTTAACTTGCCATGTTTATTTCAGGTGCCTTAAAGGTGGGGTTAGGGGTCTAAGTGAAGGTTCTCAGTGATCCATTCATATCATGTTCATGCAGGTTAACTCGCCATGTTTATATCAGGTGCCTTAAAGGTGGGGTTAGGGGTCTAAGTGAAGGTTCTCAGTGATCCATTCATATCATGTTCATGCAAGTTAACTCGCCATGTTTATATCAGGTGCCTTAAAGGTGGGGTTAGGGGTCTAAGTGAAGGTTCTCAGTGATCCATTCATATCATGTTCATGCAAGTTAACTCGCCATGTTTATATCAGGTGCCTTAAAGGTGGGGTCAGGGGTCTAAGTGAAGGTTCTCAGTGATCCATTCATATCATGTTCATGCAGGTTAACTCGCCATGTTTATTTCAGGTGCCTTAAAGGTGGGGTTAGGGGTCTAAGTGAAGGTTCTCAGTGATCCATTCATATCATGTTCATGCAGGTTAACTCGCTATGTTTATATCAGGTGCCTTAAAGGTGGGGTTAGGGGTCTACGTGAAGGTTCTCAGTAATCCATTCATATCATGTTCATGCAAGTTAACTCGCCATGTTTATATCAGGTGCCTTAAAGGTGGGGTCAGGGGTCTAAGTGAAGGTTCTCAGTGATCCATTCACATCATGTTCATGCAAGTTAACTTGCCATGTTTATATCAGGTGCCTTGAAGGTGGGGTTAGGGGTCTAAGTGAAGGTTCTCAGTGATCCATTCACATCATGTTCATGCAAGTTAACTTGCCATGTTTATATCACGTGCCTTGAAGGTGGGGTTAGGGGTCTAAGTGAAGGTTCTCGGTGATCCATTCATATCATGTTCATGCAAGTTAACTCGCCATGTTTATATCAGGTGCCTTGAAGGTGGGGTTAGGGGTCTAAGTGAAGGTTCTCAGTGATCCATTCATATCATGTTCATCATCATCATTCTGCCTTTTACACCCAATGGAATCTGTTTCGGCAGATCATCGAGGCTGATTATTCTCTGGCGTTGACGTTGATGGTTATAAATTAAGAGCTAGATTTGAGTGAAATGGCTTTCGATGCGGATATATATTCTGAACAAGTTATGTGTGCGCTTACTGTCACTGTGTTAGTGCTAAATCTTGTCACACTCCTAAGAATACCCCACACCAGATTCAAAGTAGGCTTTTAGTTCTCTACTTCTAAACAATATTATTAAGATGATTTATGGACTAAAATAAAAAGAAATGCAGCAAAGAGGGTTTGGGTTATCCTGGCACTGTCAGGCTGGTTATGCTCATCATCAGCTCAGGGCCCTTGCCCCCTCTACACGCAGCCCAGACAGCGAATGGGACTTCTCCCAGGACGCGCTGCCTTGTCGAACCTACCCAGGACGGTTACACGAATATGAAGACCCCCCAACACTGCAGCCTTTCTGCATTACCCAGATTGTCAGAAAGGCTGTATTCCTGGCAGCAAACCCGGGTACTCTCCCAATGTCAGTCAACAGATTGGGTACCAAACCTAAGGCACCGAGAACAATGGGGAGTCGGACAACTTTGTACTTTGACATTTCGAAAGCGAGTTCCGCATATATGCCATGTTTTTAACGACCCTTGTCAATCACATTATTGTCAAAAGGAACAGAAAATTAAATGATATAAATGATTTCATTGGATTTATCAAAAAGGGCAATATCAGTTTTGTTGGCCTGGATATGTCTGAGGCGGTATCCGGGCGTATTACAAAGAATTTTATATTTCTCATTTTCAATGACGCCCTCTGCATATTCTGGGTTGTACGATGGATGGACGTAACAACCACAAACATGGCAACAACGGTAATAAAAGGATCGAGCCACTACATCATGTCGCTTAAGATAAATGTATTTGTGCCAAAGCTGGGCATCCACTGACAATGTGTTGGACAGACCCATTATATTCATTGCATAATCTACATTTCATTGACGGTTTTGAGTGGGAAGTGACTGGTCATGAGCAGCAAACAGAAAGCCTTCTGTTTCACTTTCCAGGCCAGCCGACCTCATCCAACCGAGGACTCCACGGGGTTGCACATACATTCGATGCAGTGGTCGTTGAGATAGCCTCTCTCTGAAAAACTGAGTCTGGGCCGATTTGATATGGCACTTCGCTTGTTTGACAGCAGTACAGAACTATCCACAAAATCAAAATTGACATTGAGATGTCCCACATTCTTGGCTTGTTTACGAAAACTGTGGAATGCCTTGTTTTCATCATAACTCTTAACATGCTTCACAAGAGGATTATCAGACAAATATATGTGTGCAAAAGGGCCCAATACAATTATTTCACGAAGAACCTCCACGTTAATCAAACCACGCCCTCCCATTATAACTGGAAAATATAAGCGATTGAGGGAAGTGCGAGGGTGGTGGGATCTATTGTCTGACATGATTCTTTGTGTGAGGGTGTCAGTACCCTGAATTTCTTGAAACACCAAAAGAACACGACAGAGACGGGTATACCATAAATAGTTGTGCCTTTAGTAGTAGTAGTAGTAGTAGTAGTAGTAGTAGTAGTAGTAGTAGTAGTAGTAGTAGTAGTAGTAGTAGTAGCAGCAGCAACAACAGCAGCAGCAGCATAAAGAGAACTTTTACTTATTTCATTTACTGTATCAGTTTCATTGAGTAAAACATGCATATTTCTTTATTCAATTATTTAACGTGCGACGATATGAGCCTTTGATTTCTATAAGAAACTATTTATGAATATGGATCAATATGAAATACACACTACTTCTTTAATACCTTTGCAACTCGTTACAATGAGCTATGATTTTGAAATATATTTGTATTATAATTTACCTGCCCTGTCCTAAAGGATTCTTCATACACATATCTTTGTCATAGACTTTGACACATTCACGTATTGAGTCATAACCTGCAGGCAGAATACCACACATTACATTACCATATTGTTTTGACAGGACAAAGCGGGGACTGGGGGTCACTGGGTGCTGAGGGGTTTATGTGTGTTATTGTCGCTCTAGTATTCTAACCATGTTTTCTGTCTCGAATCTGTCGTGACACGTGTATCGCATTACCTCTATCACCCCCTGCATACATCGCCGAAAAGACGTACGTGTCTCACCAAGAGAAAAGGGGCCTTTTTGGGTGCTTGGATACCTAAATTGTGCAATGACGTTATAAAGACGTTTGACGTTAACTTACGTCAGTGTAGATTGCCATGTGTGATGTCATGTATCTTTGTAATAAATATGAATTAAAGCTTGTGAACAGTAGTTTTAAAATATAATGAAAATTTGAATTGTTTGTTTTTCACCAATAAGGTCACTTGTCTCATGGTTGGTAACATACCTGCATGTGTTAAGCTTTTACTTGGACGAAATGAAATTAAGAATAAATTTGTAAAAATGAAAATAAATATCGATTACAGGAAAGAATAATAATAGTGTAATAATAATGTTAATATTAAAGAGATTAATAGAAGTTTTCAGCTCATTTAGCAATATTCCAGCAATATAACGCGGGGGACACCAGAAATGGGCTTCAAACATGGTACCCATGTGGGGAATCGAACCCGGGTCTTCAAAGTAACGAGTGAACGCTTTAACCACTTGGCTACCCCACCGCCCATTAAGATGAGGTAAGTATTGCCTTCAAAAACTGAATTAATAGTCGAGTATCACGGATAACTACAGCTAACTAGTATTAACTCAAACTATCTCGAACTACGAATAACTCGACAGTCTTCAGGATGTCGAGTCAAAGATATCACTGTATGTTTTTGTCATTTACCACTGATCAAAGTAGTTCCCATCACTCTGATTACACCAATACCCCCATTACCGTCTCACGGTAATTAGTTCCCCTGTCGGTCATGATTTCGCAAATTTCGTTCGTTAGTTAGTCTCTTACAAAAATATATTTATGACATGTATTTGTTCATGTTATGTATCTATATCATTTATAAGATGAATAAACATAGTTCATATAGAGTGCACGTTTTTCTTTTTTATCGAGTACCATTATGTAGTCACGTGACTTGATCCAAGATGGCTGACAGTCGAAATGCTTATTACGAACTACGGATATAACGAACTAAAAATGGCGGTTCTAAGAGTAAGTGAGTCGAACATTATTCCAATTTTATGACGGCGTGGGGGGGGGGGGGGGGGGGGGGGCACAGGTGGCCCAGTCGTCCTAGGCGTCACGATTCGATGTGCAGAGTTGCGTCCCTTGGGCGCGCCAGAAACTTATGATTGTTGGTTCGAATCCCGGTTCGCCCCGATTATGTTTCTAGGTTTGTCAGCACCATACCCGTGCTCGTGGGTTTCACCGAAGTGGTAAACGTCTGAGACCTCCATCACTTCGGGCTTTCCTCCCACATTAAGCTGACACGCCGCGATATAACTGGAATAATGTTAAAAGCGGCGTTAAACCCAACTAACTCACTCACTCACTATGACGGCGTGGGGAACGGGGGATGGATAGAGATCGGAGTTATGCAGGTCTGAGCCTTTATCACACTAGTAAAACCAAATATAACGGACACAAGTGTGGAGCCGACAGACCAAGAACCACAATAGAGACCAATCTCAGATTTATCTCTCGATCCTGTTCTGACTCACTTCAGCATTCACTTCTGTATGGAGAGTTGCTGCTGGTTAGATAACTGGGCCACTCGTGGCCCTTCATATAGTAACACCTCTAAGGACATGTGCACTAAACGATCTATTATGTCAGATGTACGTTGATGTACTTGAGTTGTGATTGCCGTATCACACTAAGACACCTTTGTGCATGTGGGCCTACCAACCGTAACACTACAACAGTCGTAGCTTCATGCTATACGCTGTTAATACCTTACCCAACGCAAACATCGTTTTTGTATGGAATACTGTAAGAGACATTCTCGCGATCTCACATTCTCGTGTTTTTGGCAAAGGTCGAGATCGCGAGAATGCGAGATCGCGAGAAGGTTCCTCACAGTATTTCATACCTTTGAGAACGAGGCTATCTAGGTTGATCTATACTTCATAATCATGTTCATATTCTAGTCTTCTGTTATATAACTGTTATGCAAACAATATATGACATATGACCATTCCAATTAGAACGTAATGTATGAGTATAAACACCAGGCCCTTTAGCATGCCCTGTCAAAAATGTCCCGATTTACAGAAACGTACTTACATGGACGTGTCCACAAGCCTTGCCGTTGATCACTCGATATTACAATAGTTAGCAAACAGAGGAGTCAGTGTCTAGGCCCGTGGTCGGTCTCGTATGGCTGCCAAACAGGTTTGGAAATGAACTTGTAGGCGAGGAAACTATGCCAGTCCGATAGAGGAGACTGTTTTGGTCAGATATGGTGAAATGTGAGATATTATATTCCAGTTAGACCAGATTGCACGATCACTAACGGCGACCGAAGGAGAGGATATACACAGCTGGCTTACCCTCTAATTTAGAATAGGTCTTATGGAAAATAAATAGAGGTACAATATTAAGCGTGGCCCCCTAGTGACAGTTAACGAAACTAATGTCTTGCCGTTGTGTTGATGAAGCCCTGACAATGATATATTGTATGAATTGCTCAGGCAAAATACTCCGAATATTATGACGTAGTTTAAACCTTGTTTTGTCGTGTTACATTCTCATGGAAATATGCATTACGGGGCTTATTATTGTATAAACGTTGCGTATCTATTATGAATTAATGTTTGTTATGGATGGCAAATAATATATGTAGAATAAGGTTGGGTTTTTTTGTGAAAATCCTTTTTACGTAAATATTAATATTAATAATTTGCGAAATATTTGTAAGGAAAATACATTAATTATTTTAAACTTTGATGACTGACGTCTTTGTTGGAGATAGGGAAGCTTGTGTATAACGACTGGATGTGATAACGATGTGGATGTACAATGCAACTAGTTGACTGTTTCCGAATTATACTGTAAAACTGCTTTAGGTACATTGGTGTATGGTCAGAGAGTATGGTCAGAGGGTATGGTCAGAGGGTATGGTCAGAGGGTATGGTCAGAGGGTATGGTCAGAGGGTATGGTCAGAGAGTATGGTCAGAGGGTATGGTCAGAGGGTATGGTCAGGGTGTATGGTCAGAGGGTATGGTCAGAGGATATGGTCAGGGTGTATGGTCAGAGGGTATGGTCAGAGGGTATGGTCAGAGGGTATGGTCAGAGGGTATGGCCTGCGGGTATGGTCAGAGGGTATGGTCAGAGGGTATGTCAGAGGGTATGGTCAGAGGGTATGGTCAGAGGATATGGTCAGAGGGTATGGTCAGGGTGTATGGTCAGAGGGTATGGTCAGGGTGTATGGTCAGGGTGTATGGTCAGAGGGTATGGTCAGAGGGTATGGTCAGAGGGTATGGTCAGGGTTTATGGTCAGAGGGTATGGTCAGAGGGTATGGTCAGAGGGTATGGTCAGGGTGAATGGTCAGAGAGTATGGTCAGAGAGTATGGTCAGGGTGTATGGTCAGAGGGTATGGTCAGGGTGTATGGTCAGAGGGTATGGTCAGGGTGTATGGTCAGAGGGTATGGTCAGGGTGTATGGTCAGGGTGTATGGTCAGAGGGTATGGTCAGGGTGTATGGTCAGGGTGTATGGTCAGAGGGTATGGTCAGGGTGTATGGTCAGAGGGTATGGTCAGAGGGTATGGTCAGGGTGTATGGTCAGAGGGTATCGTCAGAGAGTATGGTCAGAGGGTATGGTCAGAGGGTATGGTCAGGGTTTTATGGTCAGGGGGTATGGTCAGGGGGTATGGTCAGAGGGTATGGTCAGAGGGTATGGTCAGGGTGTATGGTCAGAGGGTATGGTCAGGGTGTATGGTCAGGGTGTATGGTCAGAGGGCATGGTCAGAGGGTATGGTCAGGGTGTATGGTCAGAGGGTATGGTCAGAGGGTATGGTCAGAGAGTAAGGTCAGGGTGTATGGTCAGAGAGTATGGTCAGAGAGTATGGTCAGAGGGTATGGTCAGAGGGTATGGTCAGGGTTTTATGGTCAGAGGGTATGGTCAGGGTGTATGGTCAGAGGGTATGGTCAGAGGGTATGGTCAGGGTGTATGGTCAGAGGGTATGGTCAGATGGTATGGTCAGGGTGTATGGTCAGAGGGTATGGTCAGAGGGTATGGTCAGGGTGTATGGTCAGAGGGTATGGTCAGGGTGTATGGTCAGAGGGTATGGTAAGAGGGGTATGGTCAGGGTGTATGGTCAGAGGGTATGGTCAGAGGGTATGGTCAGAGGGTATGGTCAGGGTATATGGTCAGAGGGTATGGTCAGAGGGTATGGTCCTTCGAACTGATCAGATATATTAGTACTATCTAGGCCACTTTCCCCCTTGAAACTTATCAGGGATGTCTGAACAACCTCGGACACTGTGCCCCTTGAAACTGATCAGGGATGACAGAACTACCACTGACACAGTGCCCCTTGGAACTGATCAGGGATGTCAGCACTATCTGGGTCACGGATGAACAGATCAGGGATGTCACAACCACCATGAACACAGTAGCCGATGGAACTGATCAGGGATGTCACAACCACCAAGGACACAGTGGCCCATGGAACCGATAAGGGATGTCACAACCACCCAGGACACAGTGGCCCATGGAACCGATAAGGGATGTCACAACCACCCAGGACACAGTGGCCCATGGAACTGATAAGGGATATCACAACCACCAAGGACACAGTGGCCCATGGAACCGATAAGGGATGTCACAACCACCAAGGACACTGTGCCCCTTGGAACTGATCAAGGATGTCACAACCACCAAGGACACTGTGCCCCTTGGAACTGATCAGAGATGTCACAACCACCAAGTACACAGTGGCCCGTGGAACTGATAAGGGATGTCACAACCACCAAGTACACAGTGGCCCGTGGAACTGATAAGGGATGTCACAACCACCAAGTACACAGTGGCCCTTGGAACTGATAAGGGATGTCACAACCACCAAGGACACTGTGCCCCTTGGAACCGATAAGGGATGTCACAACCACCAAGGACACTGTGCCCCTTGGAACTGATAAGGGATGTCACAACCACCAAGGACACTGTGCCCCTTGGAACTGATCAGGGATGTCACAACCACCAAGGACACTGTGCCCCTTGGAACTGATCAGGGATGTCACATAGATATTTCTTCAAAGGATATATGCCTGCACATGGCAAGGGGATATATACATATACTTGACAAGAGTGTACACAAATATCTTTGTTGAGGGCTATATGAATATGTATACAACAAGCGATGTTCTTGTTGTGAAAGGGAATAACATGGGCAATGCTAAAAACACATCCATTGTGAGAGCCCAGCCAGTGAGAGCCATGTGAGAGCCATGTGAGAGCCATGTGAGAGCCATGTGAGAGCCAGTGAGAGCCAGTGAGAGCCATGTGAGAGCCAGTGAGAGCCATGTGAGAGCCATGTGAGAGCCATGTGAGAGCCATGTGAGAGCCAGTGAGAGCCATGTGAGAGCCAGTGAGAGCCAGTGAGAGCCAGTGAGAGCCATGTGAGAGCCATGTGAGAGCCATGTGAGAGCCATGTGAGAGCCAGTGAGAGCCAGTGAGAGCCATGTGAGAGCCAGTGAGAGCCATGTGAGAGCCATGTGAGAGCCAGTGAGAGCCAGTGAGAGCCATGTGAGAGCCAGTGAGAGCCATGTGAGAGCCATGTGAGAGCCATGTGAGAGCCATGTGAGAGCCAGTGAGAGCCATGTGAGAGCCAGTGAGAGCCATGTGAGAGCCATGTGAGAGCCAGTGAGAGCCAGTGAGAGCCATGTGAGAGCCATGTGAGAGCCATGTGAGAGCCATGTGAGAGCCATGTGAGAGCCTGTGCTGACAGCATGCTCACTCTCCACAGCGTGGTATGTCATTAAGTACCCTTATCTGCCCCACATCAGCCACACAATACCCCGGGTGGGTGTGGTCAGGCGGGGCATTGCTATGGCGAGGTTGTCAGTTTCAGGCTGTACACACATATCATATTGCAGTGTTGACTCAAGACGTGGAAGCTATTTCACTGTCAGCTGTGTCGTGTCTAACCTCAACCAGTGAACTTGGAAAAGCAATTAGCCAATCGATGTGCAATATTATGATGCACTTCAAGTAAATCCGAAAAAAGATCAACCCGCCGAGGGGCACTGTTCAACAAATCTGACAGCTAACTGTGTACTGATATTTTTTTAAGTAACATTTTCCAAACCCATGTGTAATGAGAAATGTATTGTTTATACTTGTTTCCTTTGATTGAGTGATAAAAATAGTATAAATCAACTGCAGAAATATCAGGTCTCCTTATTTGTCATTTTTCCTCATAAATATGTCAATGGAATTTAGGCCAAGCTCTTTAATCACTTGGAAACATTTTACATGCTATGCCAGGGTTATCGTCACACAGACAAAATACCTTAGGAGCCTTTATAGCTAAAGATCAAACACGTTTCAGGTAACGAACACGACACGCAATTATGTAAGAATTCCAACCGAAAGAGCTGTTCCACCCAGAAGCAATATTGCCTGACAGTATCCATTAAACATCAAAGTATTAATGACACGTATAGAGGTATATCATATAATGTTGTTCACAGTGCGAATCTGGAGAGGTAGGGGAGAATTGGGGTGAAGTGAAAAGAGGTTTAACGAGGCATTCAAGAATATTTGACTTTTATGGCAACGTGCATGCATGTGTGTGTGGCTGCTTGTACTAGTATGTACTTATGTCGGTTTATAGTGCTAGCCCACTGAGATACCATGTCGCAGTTTAACAGGGATTACCACTGAGACACAGTATACTCACTCGGAGGCAGCCAGTCCTTGTTTTCCTCTTAATGCCGAGCGCCAGGCAAGGTAACAACAAGTTCCATTTCTTAACGTCTTTGATATGACGCGGCCAGGGATCGAACCACCGACCTTCCGCTGTCCGGGTGGGAAAGAATGGAAACTTCCAGTGACATTTGCAAGGCTCAAGGGGCGAAGATGGTTGCCCGCTGGTGGAGTTTCATGTTCGTTGTAAAGCTGCTTCACACGGACATTGTATGATTGTTAACAACACTTCAAATATTTTAAATGACAGTGACACTGGATATTGCGACATAAATGCGTGTTTCATTAGAACACCTGGTGTCTCACAAACAGGTCCACGCTTAGGCAAACGTAAACATGTAAAGGGATGTAATAAAAGTAAATAGGTAAAGTATGTAATTAACCTAAACATGTCAAGGTTTGTATGTAACGTAAATATGTAAAGGTGCATAATAAACCTAAATATGTAAAGTTGCATAATAAACCTAAATATGTAAAGGTATGTAATAACGTCGACATGTGAAGGAGTATAATAAACCTAAATATGTCAAGGTATGTAATAACGTAAATATGTAAAGATGCATAATAAACCTAAATATGTAAAGGTATGTAATAACGTAGACATGAAAAGGTGCATGATAAACCAAAATATGTAAAGGTGTGCAATAACGTAGACATGAAAAGGTGTGTAATAAACCTAAATATGTAAAGGTATGTAATAACGTAAATATGTAAAGGTGTATAATAAACCTAAATATGAAAAGGTGTGCAATAACGTAGACATGAAAAGGTGTGTAATAAACCTAAATATGTAAAGGTGTGCAATAACGTAAATATGTGAAGGTGCATAATAAACCTAAATATGTAAAGGTGTGCAATAACGTAGACATGTAAAGGTGTGTAATAAACCTAAATATGTAAAGGTATGTAATAACGTAAATATGTAAAGATGCATAATAAACCTAAATATGTAAAGGTATGTAATAACGTAGACATTAAAAGGTGCATAATAAACCTAAATATGTAAAGGTGTGCAATAACGTAGACATGAAAAGGTGTGTAATAAACCCAAATATGTAAAGGTATGTAATAACGTAAATATGTGAAGGTGTGCAATAACGTAAATATGTAAAGGTGTGTAATAAACCTAAATATATAAAGGTGTGTAATAACGTAAATATGTAAAGGCGCATAATAAACCTAAATATGTAAAGGTGTGTAATAACGTAAATATGTGAAGGTGCATAATAAACCTAAATATGTAAAGGTGTGCAATAACGTAAATATGTGAAGGTGCATAATAAACCTAAATATGTAAAGGTATGTAATAACGTAAATATGTGAAGGTGCATAATAAACCTAAATATGTAAAGGTGTGCAATAACGTAGACATGAAAAGGCGTGTAATAAACCTAAATATGTAAAGGTATGTAATAACGTAAATATGTGAAGGTGTGCAATAACGTAAATATGTAAAGTTGCATAATAAACCTAAATATTTAAAGGTATGTAATAACGTAAATATGTAAAGGTGTGTAATAACGTAGATATGTAAAGGTGTATAATAAACCTAAATATATAAAGGTATGTAATAACGTTAATATGTAAAGGTGTATAATAAACCTAAATATGTAAAGGTGTATAATAAACCTCTATATGAAAAGGTGTGTAATAACGTAGACATGAAAAGGTGTGCAATAACGTAAATAAGTGAAGGTACATCATAAACCTAAATATGTAAAGGTGTGCAATAACGTAAATATGTGAAGGTGCATAATAAACCTAAATATGTAAAGGTATGTAATAACGTAAATATGTGAAGGTGCATAATAAACCTAAATATGTAAAGGTGTGCAAAACGTAGACATGAAAAGGCGTGTAATAAACCTAAATATGTAAAGGTATGTAATAACGTAAATATGTGAAGGTGTGCAATAACGTAAATATGTAAAGGTGCATAATAAACCTAAATATGTAAAGGTATGTAATAACGTAAATATGTAAAGGTATGTAATAACGTTAATATGTAAAGGTGTATAATAAACCTAAATATGTAAAGGTGTATAATAAACCTCAATATGAAAAGGTGTGTAATAACGTAGACATGAAAAGGTGTGCAATAACGTAAATATGTGAAGGTGCATAATAAACCTAAATATGTAAAGGTGTGCAATAACGTAGACATGTAAAGGTGTGTAATGAACCTAAATATGTAAAGGTATGTAATAACGTAAATATGTAAAGGTGTATAATAAACCTAAATATGTAAAGGTGTGTAATAACGTTAATATGTAAAGGTATGTAATTAACCTAAACATGTCAAGGTTTGAATTTAACGTAAATATGTAAAGGTTTGTACACCTGTATTAACGTAATTATGTGGGCGGCTGTTGTAGTCGTTGTTGGCCTCGTGACGTTGTTTACAAAAGCATGATCCACCACTACAGCTTACATCTACATCAGAACACAGTCCTGTATTGCTCGTCCCCACTGGTAGGGCGGCGGTGTAAATGGCTGGATCAGGGTCACAGCAGGTCTGGGGTCATGACGAAAACAACGGTCATCTTTGGACATGTGTTTATCATTTTGACAGCCATAACTATGTCCATCTTGGGTCCAGCTGACAGTTTAAAGGTCATCATTCACATATGTCCAGATAAAAAAACACATCAACCCACCAGGATATCGAACACAGGCAGTCAACCAAACCAAATAACATATCCTAATGTAATGCATCAGAAGCCAAATGGTGCTTGATATAATTCCCTATTTTGACTTGTACCATATGTTACCGTGCTTGTTTTTCAGGTTAACATTTGATTTGCCTTTGCATGTGTTTGTGCAACGGTGGGGTAGGATACACTCACCTTTTCGCGAACACCTGGTATCACTATTTGACACTGCTTCATAAACACATGCTCATGACATAGTCGGAATCATACAATGGAATCTGCTTTCAGCATATATTCTTTTATAATTGAGGAAAATTTTGTCGCTATTTATCGCTGTTACTCTCATTGGTCAGTTTTAGTTTACAGTCATAGTTGATCCCCCTTCTCCAGTACATTGCAACAAATATCAAACATTTCTTTCAACATCAAAGGACAGAAAAGGGAATAAATATAAAAATTATATTTTCGTTGGATAAAGAAGGGATAAAAACAATAACTTGACTAGAACGTCTATGCAAATATGAAACGTCGATGGGGGAGAACAGCCAGTCTTGGTTAAACGCCAAACCAGATTACATTCAGCGTTAAGGGCAAAATACCACTTATATTGTTACACACTCAAACTGTGCACTGTCGCCAATAAAGGACGACTTCCTAAAGTAACATCTTCCCCTTTCAACGTAAGTTTACAAGGAGCTAGAAACACGTGAAATCACACTACTCGTATATTAAATACATATTTGTCTTTTCTGTCAAATACTTCAGGGTGTAAGTAATTACAACCCATTCAAAGACTTGGTTTTTCAAACAAAGGAATGGCAAGGCCTGAATAGAATACTACATGCTAAAGGCAACACGTGTGCATATCTCTCAGTTTATTGGAGAATGTAACTAGCATGTCCACTGCCGTTACATTGATAGGTACTTATTGAATAAATAATATGGGGTAGAGGTTACCATTGCCGTGAAATATATGCCACTATGTGAAATAAACATACGTTAAATATATGCCACTATGTGAAATATGCATACATGAAATATATGCCACTATGTGAAATATGCATGTGTTAAATATCTGCCACTATTTGAAATATGCATACGTGAAATATATGCCACTATGTGAAATATGCATACGTGAAATATATGCCACTATGTGAAATATACATACGTTTAATATATGCAACTATGTGAAATGTACATACATGAAATATATGCCAGTATGTGAAATATACATGTGTTTAACATATGCTACTATTTGAAAATGTGCATACATGAAATATATGCCAGTATGTGAAATATGCATGTGTTAAATATCTGCCACTATTTGAAATATGCATACATGAAATATATGCCACTATGTGAAATATACATTTGTTAAATATCTGCCACTATTTGAAATATGCATACATGAAATATATGCCATTATGTGAAATAAACATACGTCAAATATATGCCTCTGTGAAAATACTTGTGACAAGCGTATGCAACTGTGAGCTGCACACTTGTATATGTCTCAGTGTGAAGTATATGAGCCAATGTGAAATATATGCCAATATACGAGCAAAATGTGAAGTATATTTCAATGTGTTTCATATAACCCAGGCACAAAGAATCTATTGCCTGTTCACCCTGTGTTGAAGGGACGTTGAACACACAATGTCGACATGAGGGTCGTCGACTTGAACATACATAACCAGCAATGGTTGTGTATACGTTGAGCATTCGGAAGATATACTGACAGATTAGAAACAGATTTAGTATTGATCTTATGACACATCTATTGCTATAATATGATACATTTGTTCACACAAGGCAGCCTATGGGAATCTCACGACCTGGGTGACTGTTTCGCTTCATTGAACACATAGGTAACGGTTCAGTCCACATGAAGCATAAACACTGCTATTACAGGGTCAACCTTACAGTTGTCAGTGTATAAACATTCCCTCTGAGATGACACGGAAACATCCTTCTCGTTGCTAAACCCTCTGGGAACTATGAACTGTTCTATCGGGGTCACATGCATTTTATTATCACATGTTTTTAAATCAAAACACTTTTAATACCAAGAACCCTGATCTTTTGTTTCATATAAAAAACGAAAGATAAATACAGAATTACAATGGTCAGTCGTGCATACTGTAAATAAGGGATAGTCAGGTAACTATAACACGGTCACTCCCGAATGTGTGATTCGCAACTTCAACTGCAGTGTCTCTCTCAAATCTCAAATCTGTAATGTGTAACTTAATCAGCAATGTGTCATCCTCCGCCCCTCTCTCTCTCTCTCTCTCTCTCTCTCTCTCTCTCTCTCTCTCTCTCTCTCTCTCTCTCTCTGTGTGACCTATTCCCGACACCCTCTGGTCACCGGGGTCAAATGTCAAATGTCATATTGACTGACAACATAATGAAAACAGTCAATAAGACTTCGTCCTTGGAATCACTACACCAGCTGGTCGATTTCTAATCAATTTTATTTAAAGCAGACATAACAGAATGATTTATGGCTTCAATATTGCACGACACATGGGCTGACGGATATTACAGTATTGTATTCCGGATATACGTCTTTGTATGTGCATCAATCCCTTACGTATGCAAATGTATACGTGTGTCGTGTAAGGCTTATGTGACACAGGCATGTTACGTATTTCTTAAAAAGAATGGTATGTGATGCTTGTCGATTCCCTTACCTCATATGTGACCTTATTTGTAACCTTCAACCTTCGAAAGTTAAAAGTGCTACCGGCATAGTGCGTGACATTGCATATTGTATATTGCAATTAGTGGTAGTAGTAGTAGTAGTAGTAGTAGTAGTAGTAGTAGTAGTAGTAGTAGAAGTAGTAGAATTAGTAGCAGTAGTAGTAGTAGAAGTAGTAGTCGTAGTAGTAGTCGTAATAGTAGTAGTAGTAGTAGTCAGTAGTAGAAGTAGTAGAATTAGTAGCAGTAGTAGTAGTAGAAGTAGTAGTAGTAGTCGTAATAGTAGTAGTAGTAGTAGTAGTAGAAGTAGTAGTAGAAGTAGTAGCAGAAGTAGTAGTAGTAGAAGTAGTAGTAGTAGTAGTAGTAGTAGTAGTAGTAGTAGTAGTAGTAGTAGTCGTAGTAGTAGTCGTAATAGTAGTAGTAGTAGTAGTAGTAGTAGTAGTAGTAGTTGTAGTAGTAGTAGTAGAGGGTATGGGTGATCCTGGCACAGTCAGGCTGGTTAGGTTCATCATCAGCTCAGGACCCTTGCCCCCTCTACAGGCAGCCCAGACAGCGAATGGGACTTCTCCCAGGAAGCGCTGCCTAGTCAAACCCACCCAGAACTTTTCGGATAATGTGAAGCCTCCCCAACGCTACAGCCTTCTGCATTACCCAGATTGTCAGAAGGGCTGTATTCCTGGTAGCAAACCCGGGTACTCTCCCGATGTCAGTCAACAGATTGGGAGTTACCAAACCTAAGGCACCGAGAACAATGGGGAGTCGGACAACTTAACATTATTATTATTATTATTATTATCATTATCATTATCATTATCGTTGTTGTTATTATTATTATTATTATTATTACTATTATTATTATTATTATTATTATTATTATTATTATTATTATTATTATTTAAAAAAATAGCTGATGTCATGTCCCTTTCACTAAAATGATAGTAAAAGAGGGTTCAGTATAACACAGAGTCACGTCCTTCACAGAATCACACCCGCGGAAACATATAAGTCATAAGAAATCTCAATCAAGCCCCGGTTTTGCTGAGACCGACCACGTTCATAACACAGCCATAACTACTGTACGCCGCCACCACAATCCCCCTGTCACGGACACTGAACACAACACATGGCAAGACTTCACTTCTCCTTACCTGTACAACAAGAATATGGCAGCTGATCAAGGCACGGGTAGATCAAGTTCTAGGGTGGCACTGGTGCCGATGTCGGGAACAGTCACAGAAGATACAGCAGTGTAACCTCCACGCGTGTTTCCCCAGTGTCCAACTACGTCTGACAGCGCGAAGAGCTCTTCCGTGAACACGGCAGAGAAACGTTCACCTCGTCACAGCTCGCTGCTTGTAGAAGCGGCCATTTTCAATACGCTCTCTCTTTCACTCGCCGACACGTTATTGTTCAGTGTCTATGCGAAATACAAGGCCAGACTGCTCGGAGAACCTGTTCAGACGAGGAGTTTTTTTCTGTTTAAGGACGTGCACTCGTGACAAAATAATGAACTGGAAATCCACAAACTATATTTTTAACTTTGATTAATGGCAGTGAGGTTTATGGATGAGGAAGAAATTGACTAAGAGTTATACATAAGAGCACACAACCCGTCATAGCAAAACCTGCACTACCAGTCGCCTAACTATTTTGATTCAGTAAACAAAGTCCTGATGTTTCGTCAAACCCGCTATTGTGGTGTAGTCTGTAGTGTGTACACTGAAGCGTCTGAGTCGAACTGTCAAGTTTGCACCGACTTAAACATGATCTAACCTGCTTGTTGTTTAGAGTGAGTGAGTGAGTGAGTGAGTGAGTGAGCTCTATCACGTCTGAAAACAATAACATTGTACTTAACACCATGTAGCCATTGCATCGAAACGGGTCACATGACGAGGAAACCCTTCAACCCCTTTAACCTCTCTGACCCCTTTAACCTCTGTGATACTTACCTTTGCATGTGAGTCTTTACTGTTAGTTTCATTCATCTATCCTGCCCGGGGTGCGGTCGGGTAGCCTAGTGGTTAAAGCGTTAGTTCGTCACGCCGAAGACCCGGGTTCGATTCCCGACATGGGTACAATGTGTGAAGCCAATTTCTGGTGTCCCCCGCCGTGATATTGCTGGAATATTGCTAAAAGCGGCGTAAAACCATACTCACTCGCTCACTCACTCACTCACTCACTCACTCACTCACTCACTCACTCACTCACTATCCTGCCCGATGAAGTTGTCGATCCATCTTTACCTATGTTATTAATTCTTCCTGCACGCGCTACCTATAACCCGCGTTTGTTAACTGTGCGTGTAGCCTCTGTGTGTTAACTGTGCATGTAACCTATGTGTGTTAACTGTGCATGTAGCCTCTGTATGTTACCTGTGAATGTAGCCTCTGCTTGTTACCTGTGCATGTAGCATGTGTTTGTTGCCCGAGCATGTAACCTGTGTGTGTTATCTGTGCATGTCACATGTGTTTGTTACCTGAGAATGTATACTGTGTGCTTTACCTGGGTATGTAACCTGTGTTTGTTACCTGTGCATCTAACCTGTGTTGATTACCTGTGCATGTAACCTGTATGTATTACCTGTGCAAGTAACCTGTATGTATTACCTGTGTATGTAACCTGTATGTATTACCTGTGCATGTAACCTGTATTGATTACCTGTGCATGTAACCTGTATTGATTACCTGTGCATGTAGCCTGTATGTATTACCTGTGCATGTAACCTGTATGTATTACCTGTGCATGTAGCCTGTATGTATTACCTGTGCATGTAACCTGTATGTATTACCTGTGTATGTAACCAGTATGTACTACCTGTGCATGTAACCTGTATGTATTACCTGTGCATGTAGCCTGTATGTATTACCTGTGCATGTAACCTGTATGTATTACCTGTGCATGTAACCTGTATGTAATACCTGTGCATGTAACCTGTCTGTATTACCTGTGCATCTAACCTGTTTGTATTACCTGTGCATGTAACCTGTATGTATTACCTGTGCATGTAACCTGTATGTATTACCTGTGCATGTAACCTGTATGTATTACCTGTGCATGTAACCTGTATGTATTACCTGTGCATGTAGCCTGTATTGATTACCTGTGCATGTAATCTGTATGTATTACCTGTGCATGTAATCTGTTTTGATTACCTGTGCATGTAGCCTGTATGTATTACCTGTGCATGTAACCTGTATTGATTACCTGTGCATGTAGCCTGTATGTATTACCTGTGCATGTAACCTGTATGTACTACCTGTGCATGTAACCTGTATGTATTACCTGTTCTTGTAACCTGTATGTATTACCTGTGCATGTAGCCTGTATGTATTACCTGTGCATGTAACCTGTATGTATTACCTGTGCATGTAGCCTGTATCTATTACCTGTGCATGTAGCCTGTATGTACTACCTGTGCATGTAACCTGTATGTATTACCTGTTCTTGTAACCTGTATGTATTACCTGTGCATGTAGCCTGTATGTATTACCTGTGCATGTAACCTGTATGTATTACCTGTGCATGTAACCTGTATGTATTACCTGTGTATGTAACCTGTATGTACTACCTGTGCATGTAACCTGTATGTATTACCTGTGCATGTAGCCTGTATGTATTACCTGTGCATGTAACCTGTATGTATTACCTGTGCATGTAACCTGTATGTAATACCTGTGCATGTAACCTGTCTGTATTACCTGTGCATCTAACCTGTTTGTATTACCTGTGCATGTAACCTGTATGTATTACCTGTGCATGTAACCTGTATGTATTACCTGTGTATGTAACTTGTATGTATTACCTGTGCATGTAACCTGTATGTATTACCTGTGCATGTAACCTGTATGTATTACCTGTGCATGTAACCTGTATGTATTACCTGTGTATGTAACTTGTATGTATTACCTGTGCATGTAGCCTGTATGTATTACCTGTGCATGTAACCTGTATGTATTACCTGTGCATGTAATCTGTTTTGATTACCTGTGCATGTAGCCTGTATGTATTACCTGTGCATGTAACCTGTATGTATTACCTGTGCATGTAACCTGTATGTATTACCTGTGCATGTAACCTGTATGTACTACCTGTGCATGTAACCTGTATGTATTACCTGTTCTTGAAACCTGTATGTATTACCTGTGCATGTAACCTGTATGTATTACCTGTGCATGTAACCTGTCTGTATTACCTGTGCATGTAACATGTATGTATTACCTTTTCATGTAACCTGTTTGTATTACCTGTGCATGTAACCTGTATTGATTACCTGTGCATGTAACATGTATGTATTACCTTTTCATGTACACTGTTTGTATTACCTGTGCATGTAACCTGTATTGATTACATGTGCATGTAATCTGTGTTGATTTTCTGTGCATGTAACCTGTGTTGATGGCCTGTGTATGTAACCTGTGTGTATTACCTGTGCATGTAACCTGTGTGTATTACCTGTGCATGTAACCTGTATGTATTCCCTGTGCATGTAACCTGTATGTATTACCTGTGCATGTAACCTGTGTTGGTGGCCTGTGCATGTAACCTGTGTGTGAAGTCTTTGATTGACATTTAGATGCTGGAAGAACGTTACCTGACACTTGTTATGGGTAACTCCTGGATAACGAGGAAGAACATGCATGCATCTCATGAAGGGACAAGAAGTAGCTCTGAAACGTCGTTACAAAGAACAAAGAAGTTGTTATCCATTAAAAAGTGTCATGTATTCATAATCTGTGTGTGTTCAAGTCGTGATCTAAAGTGACACTATGCACACTTGATGCGCCAACTTTTACTGGATTATCCCACGCAAGTTTCAGGTGCACCTGTGATGTGTTTGTCTGACATTTCCACAACATGTTGGGTGAGGTATCCGTTTCCTCTCATTGTGTCATTGTGTCTAGTCATTTCCTTCTGTAAGTGTGTATTGTGTGAGGGGGACAGATTCCGGAATATACACTTGCACTGGTATCTCGCTGTCAAATTCTAAAAAAAACACGACGTGCTTGTCATTTCAAGATTTAAAGGAGGGGCGAGTAAGGGCCCACTTTACCTACTGGAAATGTTCAAATTGTAAAGTTGCTGAAAACTTTATAAACATGACCACACATGATAAATTGGCCAACCGCTTAACTTTACTCCTCCTTGGTGGACTTCTGACATGGTCAAATGCACAAATGTGGCTAAAAAATGTGAAAAGGCAGATTTTTAGAACTTCAAATAAAAATCTAAATGCGAGTCAGTAAGTGACCCAAAATGCATTTTTTGACCATATGCTTTTAATGTTTCTATGTACATCTTTTAAAATGAATTTTTGTATCAAGATTAGATTACGGCAACAGAACCAGATTTATTTATTTTTTAGCCTGAATATTTTTCAATCTGAGTTCGAGCTCGAGAATTCGATAAACCGAGTTGGACACAATGAGGTGCTGCTGTATCTACTAACAGGTTAGTACTCTTACCGCCCACCAGTGCGGGTGTCAGTCTAGCGTGCACCCACATACAGCAGACGACACAGCCGCTGCCTTTTTCTACCCTCTGCCCCCCCCCTCCATCTTCTCGTCCTTCACAATATACCCATACAACGTGCAGTCTGTTTAAACACCGACCGGCATCCTACGACTATATGTACAGCAAGAGCTAAGCATATACTTTCAATACGAAATATGTAAGGGCAATCACCGTCATAAAGACATTCCGGGTGTACGACGGGTACACTTGTCCTGGATTTCAAAGAGATGCCGAAGTTCAGCGAGGGTAGTTATACACGTATGACAATCAACACCTGAACTGGCTATGATTTGTTTGTTTGTTTGTTTGTTGTTTAACGCCGCACTCAGCAATATTCCAGCTATATGACGGCGGTCTGTAAATAATCGAGTCTGGACCAGACAATCCAGTGATTGACATCATGAGCATCGATCAACGCAATTGGGATCGATGACATGTATCAACAAAGTCAGCGAGCATGACCACCCCGTCAGTCGCCTTTTAGGACAAGCATAGTCGCCTTTTACGGCAAGCATGGGTTGCTGAAGACCTATTCTACCCCGGACCTTCACGGGTCTGAACTGGCTATGAATCAGGTATTGAGTGAGTATGGTTTTACGCCGCGTTTAGCAATATTCCAGCAATATCACGTCGGGGGACACCGGAAATGGCCTCTACACATATAACCCATGTGGGGAATAGAACCCGTGCTTTCGTCGTGACGGGCGAACACTTTCACCACCTGGCTACTCCACCGCCCTGAATCAGGGAAGGAAAAGTGCTTTCGATGAATTTGCAACTTTATCCTGACGGTTTAGCCAAGAATGGATTATACAAATAAGGATACGAAAGCCGACTGCTGTCATACAAGTTGACCCACTAACTACCCTACCCCCAAAGCCGCTACTAGTATAATGGCGTGGTTGGGAGTAGGGGTTGTGTGAGTACGGGGATGGGGTAGCCTCGTATTTACAAGCGTAGCGCATCACGATACAAAGTGAGTGAGTTTTGTTTTAGGACGCTTTAGCAATGTCACTGAAATACCACAACGGGGACACAATTTGCTTCAAATAGTTTAACCCTGTGGGAAATCAAACCCGGGCCTTCAGCGTAACGGGCGAACGCTTTAACCACAAGGCTACCCCACCGTCCCTCATCGCGCTGAATGCCGGGGTTCGAAGAAATAATAGTGTTCAATGCCGCAGTATGACTGGGATATTGCTAAACGGGGCATAGAACTCAAACTACTCACTCATTCATCGTCTCAGTTAATCTAAACCCAAACGGGGCTGTGGGGTAGCCTAGTGGTTAACGTTTCACTCGTCACCCAGAAGTGAGTGAGTGAGTGAGTATGGTTTTACGCCGCTTTTAGCAATATTCCAGCAATATCACGGCGGGGGACAGCAGAAATGGGCTTCAAACATTGTACCCATGTCGGGAATCGAACCCGGGTCTTCGGCGTGACGAGCGAACGCTTTAACCACTAGACTACCCGACCGCCCCGTCACCCAGAAGACCCGAGTTAGATTTCCTACGTGGGTACAATATGTGAAGCCAATTTCTGACGTCACCTGCCGTGATTGTGCTGGAATATGGCTGAAAGCGGCGTAAAACTATACTCACTCACTCCAAACCCTAAACCTATATTGGAATGTTGTACAAGCACATAAAGTTTAATTTTCAAATGGTCGGGTATAAATTCGACATTAAAATTTTCGTTAAAATAAAGTAGCTGACGTATTGTGAGAACTGTAACATGTCGCTGGCTACATACCTGGGTGTTTCGGGTGAGTTGAGACGGGACGGGTGTGTCGCATTGCGCAAGGTTTGTGAACAATCCCGGGGAGGTTGGAACCACAAGAATGTACGGGGGCGTACACTGTGGCTCTCCGCACATATTCTTAACCCTCGGGTTTTATAGGACGCTATAATACCCTGCTTATATAAACACAAGGTATTTGTTCCTGAAAGGTGTAAAGCTGTCTTTATATTCTCGGGGAGTTTATTTGTTCTATGGGGTGCATCATATATCAGAAAACCTTACATTTATAGCAACTGCGTTTTTTATGTTTAATGTATAAACACATCTCGGAAACATTCTAAGCTACAAAGAGAATATACTTGTAATTGTTTTGATATATTGTCGATACGACGCTAAATATTAACTCACTCACTCACTGTTATTTAGTGAAAAATGTATTTTCCATTCAAATATGTAACTACTGTAACAGCAAATATACCTAGTGTAACAGTAAATATGCCTAGTAGGCTAACAGTAAATATGCCTAGTGTAACAGCAAATATACCTAGTGTAACAGTAAATATGCCTAGTGTAACAGTAAATATACCTAGTGCAACAGTAAATATGCCTTGTGTACCAGTAAATATGCCTAGTGTAACAGTAAATATACCTAGTGCAACAGTAAATATGCCTAGTGTAACAGTAAATATACCTAGTGTAACAGTACATATACCTAGTAGGCTAACAGTAAATATGCCTTGTGTACCAGTAAATATGCCTAGTGTAACAGTAAATATACCTAGTGCAACAGTAAATATACCTTGTGTAACAGCAAATATACCTAGTGTAACAGTACATATACCTAGTAGGCTAACAGTAAATATGCCTTGTGTACCAGTAAATATGCCTTGTGTAACAGTAAATATACCTAGTGCAACAGTAAATATGCCTAGTGTAACAGTAAATATACCAAGTGTAACAGTAAATATACCTTGTGTACCAGTAAATATGCCTAGTGTAACAGTAAATATACCTAGTGTAACAGTAAATATGCCTAGTGTAACAGTAAATATGCCTAGTGTAACAGTAAATATACCTAGTGTAACAGTAAATATACCAAGTGTAACAGTAAATATACCAAATGTAACAGTAAATATGCCTAGTGTACCAGTAAAAAAAACCAAGTGTAACAGTAAATATACCTTGTGTACCAGTAAATATGCCTAGTGTAACAGTAAATATACCTAGTGTAACAGTAAATATGCCTAGTGTAACAGTAAATATACCTATTGTAACAGTAAATATACCTAGTGTAACAGTAAATATGCCTAGTGTAACAGTAAATATGCCTAGTGTAACAGTAAATATACCTAGTGTAACAGTAAATATGCCTAGTGTAACAGTAAATATATCAAGTGTAACAGTAAATATGCCTAGTGTACCAGTAAATATACCAAGTGTAACAGTAAATATACCTTGTGTACCAGTAAATATGCCTAGTGTAACAGTAAATATACCTAGTGTAACAGTAAATATACCTAGTGTAACAGTAAATATGCCAAGTGTAACAGTAAATATGCCAAGTGTAACAGTAAATATACCCCCTGTAGTGGTACCTGAATGTACATTGCGGACACGATGTACTTTGCAAATTGCAAATTTTGAGTGACCGGTGCTACCGGTAGGGCAAGGTACGCTTACCCTTTTCGTTAACACCTGGTTTTTGTTTGTTTGTTTGTTTGTTTGTTTGTTGTTTAACCCCGCGCTCAGCAATATTCCAGCTATGTGACGGCGGTCTGTAAATAATCTAGACTGGACCAGACAATCCAGTGATTCTTATCATGAGCATCGATCCACGCCACTGGGATACGATGACATACATCAACCAAGTCAGCGAGCCTGACCACCCAATCCCGTTAGTCGCCTCTTACGACAAGCATAGTCGCCTTTTACAGCAAGCATGGGTTGCTGTAGACCTACTGTACCCTGATCTTCACGGGTCTAACACCTGGTGATCAGTGATCCATTCATATGTTTTTCGACGCTATTTGGCCTTTTACGCCCAATGGAATCTGTTTCGGGAAATTATCGAGACTGGTCATTCTCTTTCGTTGACGTTTTTAATTTATGTCGTATATACAAAGACATTCTCTCCGTCTGAGGTCATTTTTTGGAAGAAATGTACCACCATAGAGGCTGTCCTTGCAACACCGGAAGAGGGTAGGTTGTAATTACCATTTTCTCGCTGGACAGTAAAAAGTGTGATTTAACCCGAGCACATGAAGCATGACTTAGGCATGTTTTAGCCTTTTTTACTTTTTTGAACTAAATCGAACATATCATGCACCGGAGAGATTCCGGACCATATTTGTTATGGTATTTATATACAACACTCGATAATAAGTTCGATATTTGTATCTTTACATTCGATAAGGCGATTGTCAGCGTGAAAACGGCATTTCTAATTCATAACAGCGAATTTTGCGTCAGGATTTTTAAGATTTGTATCGGGGCGGTCGGGTAGCCTAGTGATTAAAGCGTTTACTCTTCACGCCGAAGACCCAGGTTCGATTCGCGACATGGGTATAATTTCTGTGAAGCCCATTTCTGGTGTCCTCCGCCGTGATATTGCTGGAATATTGCTAAAAGCGGCGTAAAACCATACTCACTAAGATTTGTATCATAGCACAACGTGCAACCTTTGTTTGATGAACTTCCGGTTTGGCATGGACATCGCTTACGCCGTAATATAAGTAAATAAAATGATATTGCTAGGTGCCAATGATAAATGAATCTGGGATGTCCGAATGACGAGTATTATTTGTTTTAAATTTATCCGGTAATGTGTTAATCCGGAAGAGTGACAAGGAACGGTGTCGTCGGGATTTAGGGGTTTTACCGTATTGTACGAATTGAGCCACAAGGTAGGCTATACCACTGAAAATGCCGGATAATGTAAAAAAATATACGTTTTAGGTTCATTCAGCTAATGTTCTCTAGCATGTCCACCAAATATCTTGTAGTCACATTAATCAAACTTGTTGAATCAAACCCCTTCTCTTGTCTGCATCACTCCGGATGGTGCTCATCGACTGTGGCAGAGTGTTGCACGTGGTCCCTGAACCAGAGCGAGGCTAGGTAACCAGAACGAGACTAGATTTCAGATGACAAAATGAAGTGTCAACACAATGAATGGGGTTTCATGTCATATAGAATTATGAAGGTTCAAGTTGTCTCCACGCTTCATGGCTAGAATGAACATTATCAAGGTAACGTAACCCACTTTTGTTGGTGGTGAGGTGAAGTGAAATTGGGTTTAACGTCCTGATCCAGATTACTGCACTTACATAGCGACGTGCATGCACGTGTGTGTGCGTGTGCGTGACTGCTTGTACTAGTCCAACTAATTTCGATTTAATAGTGCCAGCACACTGATATACCATGCCGCAGTGTAACATGAATACCCCACTCAGACACAGTATTCTGACTACTAGCCGACTAGTCCGTGTTTTAACCCATTTATGGTTAGTTCCAGTCAGGGTAACAACAAGTACCATCTTTTAACGTCTTTTGTTATGACGCGGCCCTGGGATCGAACCCCAGACCTTCCGCTCTCCGGACTGACGCTCTATCCAATACACCAAGGAGGCGGTCCAACGAACTATAGAATATAGAACTAATAATAATATAGTCACATCAAGTCACAGTCATTTTGAAGCATGTTCAGTAAAGATTTTTAAATTTGGAAGTTCAATATGCTATACTAGGCGTAAGTGTATTACAACACAATAACTTTCTTATGTGGTATACTGTGTACAATATAAAAACGAGTGCACGGGTAGCCCAGAGGTCTAAGACCTATGACTGTGGGTTCGAATCCCATTTCTTTCTAGGTTTGTCAGCACCATACCTCCCACATTACGCCGTGTTAAAAGCGGCGTTAAACCGACGTCACTCACTCACAAACATAAAATAACAACACTACGAAACGCAATTTGCTTCACGGATTATGCATAGTTCTGACAACTAAATGTCTATTCGTCATCATGAAAACCTACATTTTTTAGTCAAAAAGTTTTTAATTACCTCACTCTGACCTCTCGTATTCTGACGTTATACTATTTGTTGTTCAGATATATGAAGCAACAAAACCCTTCCGTGATCATTAGAAATCTCTTATAAAATATTTTTTTACTATAAGAAATCACGAATGAGAACGAGCATATGTTTGTGAATCACTATCAAATAGTGATGATACCAGGAGTTCGCGAAAAGGTGAGCGTATCCTGCACCGTCATAAACACATGCAAGGGCAAAAAAATGTCAGTGGAGGAAATTTCCAAATTTGACGCATCAGTGACAAAAATTATGTCCCATGCCCTATTTGGACCTGTATCATATTTTCCCGTGCTTTACAGTACGGGAAATATGACACACGTCAAACTAGGGAATGCATGGGACATCCTTTTTGTCACTGATGCGTCAAATTTGGAAAGGCCTCCACTGGTCACATACACGACAAGGACAACAGAAAAAATATCTTTGCACAGAGATGAGAGTGTTTCTCATTTCGTGACAAATTGGCACAGCTGTTGTTAATAGTAGCGTGTGCTTTAGAACTGCAGTGTAGTGATGCGAGGAGAGATGACTGATGGCTGCTGAGGAGGCCTGGTGTTTATGCTTCATGAACAGCTATACAAAGAAGTCCAGCACGGCTCACCCAGCGAGAAGCCGACGGAACGGGACACGAGATGGATCCATGTAGACTCCAGTCTCCTCTGTTAAAATACTTTCACCATGGCCTCTTACTCTACGCTTTTGTTCTCTCTCAACCTTCCCCTTACAAAATCCCCTTTACCCCAACCACAACCCTCCTTGACCCCCCTCATGCACCCTCAAACCCCTCTCCACATACCACATCCCTCCCCCCATCCAATGACACATCTGTCTAACTCTCAGAAGTTAAACCACAGTAACATTAACCCCATACACGTGCAGCCTAGCCATCCACCACGCTCCCCAGTACACCCTCTGTCTAACACTCGCCACACTCCCCCTTACACCATCAGCCTAACACTCACCACGCTCCCCCATACACCATCATTCTAACACTCACCACACTCCCCCTTACACCATCAGTCTAACATTGACCACGCTCCCCCACACACCATCAGTCTAACACTCACCACGCTCCCCCATACAACATCATTCTAACACTCACCACACTCCCCCTTACACCATCAGTCTAACATTGACCACGCTCCCCCACACACCATCAGTCTAACACTCACCACACTCCCCCATACAACATCATTCTAACACTCACCACACTCCCCCTTACACCCTCAGTCTAACACTCACCACACTCCCCCTTACACCATCAGTCTAACACTCACCACTCTCCCCCATACACCCTCTGTCTAACGCTCACCACACTCCCCCATACACCCTCTGTCTAACACTCACCACACTCCCCCATACGCCATCATTCTAACACTCACCACACTCCCCAGTACACCCTCTGTCTAACACTCACCACACTCCCCCTTACACCATCAGTCTAACATTCACCACGCTCCCCCATACACCATCAGTCTAACACTCACCACCCTCCCCCATACACCCTCTGTCTAACACTCACCACACTCCCCCTTACACCCTCAGTCTAACACTCACCACTCTCCCCCATACACCCTCTGTCTAACGCTCACCACACTCCCCCATACACCCTCTGTCTAACACTCACCACACTCCCCCATACGCCATCATTCTAACACTCACCACACTCCCCCTTACACCATCAGCCTAACACTCAACACTCTCCCCCCATACAGCCTCAGCCTAACACCCACCACACTCCCCCATACACCCTCAGCCTAACGCTCACCACACTCCCCCCTACAGCCTCTGCCTAACGCTCACCACACTCCCCCATACAGCCTCAGCCTAACACCCACCACACTCCCCCATACGCCATCATTCTAACACTCACCACACTCCCCCTTACACCATCAGCCTAACACTCAACACTCTCCCCCCATACAGCCTCAGCCTAACACCCACCACACTCCCCCATACACCATCAGCCTAACGCTCACCACTCTCCCCCATACAGCCTCAGCCTAACGCTCACCACACTCCCCCATACACCCTCAGCCTAACGCTCACCACACTCCCCCATACACCCTCAAGCTAACACCCACCACGCTCCCCCATACACCATCAGCCTAACACCCACCACCCACCCCCATACACCATCAGCCTAACACCCACCACACTCCCCCATACACCATCAGCCTAACACCCACCACACTCCCCCATACACCATCAGCCTAACACCCACCACGCTCCCCCACACACCATCAGTCTAACACTCACCACGCTCCCCCATACAACATCATTCTAACACTCACCACACTCCCCCTTACACCATCAGTCTAACATTGACCACGCTCCCCCACACACCATCAGTCTAACACTCACCACACTCCCCCATACAACATCATTCTAACACTCACCACACTCCCCCTTACACCCTCAGTCTAACACTCACCACACTCCCCCTTACACCATCAGTCTAACACTCACCACTCTCCCCCATACACCCTCTGTCTAACGCTCACCACGCTCCCCCATACACCCTCTGTCTAACACTCACCACACTCCCCCATACGCCATCATTCTAACACTCACCACACTCCCCAGTACACCCTCTGTCTAACACTCACCACACTCCCCCTTACACCATCAGTCTAACATTCACCACGCTCCCCCATACACCATCAGTCTAACACTCACCACCCTCCCCCATACACCCTCTGTCTAACACTCACCACACTCCCCCTTACACCCTCAGTCTAACACTCACCACACTCCCCCTTACACCATCAGTCTAACACTCACCACTCTCCCCCATACACCCTCTGTCTAACACTCACCACACTCCCCCATACACCCTCTGTCTAACACCCACCACACTCCCCCATACACCCTTCGTCTAACACACACCACACTCCCCCATACACCATCAGTCTAACACTCACCACTCTCCCCCATACACCCTCTGTCTAACACTCACCACACTCCCCCTTACACCATCAGTCTAACATTCACCACACTCCCCCTTACACCCTCAGTCTAACACTCACCACACTCCCCCTTACACCATCAGTCTAACACTCACCACTCTCCCCCTTACACCCTCAGTCTAACACTCACCACACTCCCCCATACACCATCAGTCTAACACTCACCACCCTCCCCCATACACCCTCTGTCTAACACTCACCACACTCCCCCTTACACCCTCAGTCTAACACTCACCACTCTCCCCCATACACCCTCTGTCTAACGCTCACCACACTCCCCCATACACCCTCTGTCTAACACTCACCACACTCCCCCATACGCCATCATTCTAACACTCACCACACTCCCCCTTACACCATCAGCCTAACACTCAACACTCTCCCCCCATACAGCCTCAGCCTAACACCCACCACACTCCCCCATACACCCTCAGCCTAACGCTCACCACACTCCCCCCTACAGCCTCTGCCTAACGCTCACCACACTCCCCCATACAGCCTCAGCCTAACACCCACCACACTCCCCCATACGCCATCATTCTAACACTCACCACACTCCCCCTTACACCATCAGCCTAACACTCAACACTCTCCCCCCATACAGCCTCAGCCTAACACCCACCACACTCCCCCATACACCATCAGCCTAACGCTCACCACTCTCCCCCATACAGCCTCTGCCTAACGCTCACCACACTCCCCCATACACCCTCAGCCTAACGCTCACCACACTCCCCCATACACCCTCAAGCTAACACCCACCACGCTCCCCCATACACCATCAGCCTAACACCCACCACCCACCCCCATACACCATCAGCCTAACACCCACCACACTCCCCCATACACCATCAGCCTAACACCCACCACACTCCCCCATACACCATCAGCCTAACACCCACCACGCTCCCCCACACACCATCAGTCTAACACTCACCACGCTCCCCCATACAACATCATTCTAACACTCACCACACTCCCCCTTACACCATCAGTCTAACATTGACCACGCTCCCCCACACACCATCAGTCTAACACTCACCACACTCCCCCATACAACATCATTCTAACACTCACCACACTCCCCCTTACACCCTCAGTCTAACACTCACCACACTCCCCCTTACACCATCAGTCTAACACTCACCACTCTCCCCCATACACCCTCTGTCTAACGCTCACCACGCTCCCCCATACACCCTCTGTCTAACACTCACCACACTCCCCCATACGCCATCATTCTAACACTCACCACACTCCCCAGTACACCCTCTGTCTAACACTCACCACACTCCCCCTTACACCATCAGTCTAACATTCACCACGCTCCCCCATACACCATCAGTCTAACACTCACCACCCTCCCCCATACACCCTCTGTCTAACACTCACCACACTCCCCCTTACACCCTCAGTCTAACACTCACCACACTCCCCCTTACACCATCAGTCTAACACTCACCACTCTCCCCCATACACCCTCTGTCTAACACTCACCACACTCCCCCATACACCCTCTGTCTAACACCCACCACACTCCCCCATACACCCTTCGTCTAACACACACCACACTCCCCCATACACCATCAGTCTAACACTCACCACTCTCCCCCATACACCCTCTGTCTAACACTCACCACACTCCCCCTTACACCATCAGTCTAACATTCACCACACTCCCCCTTACACCCTCAGTCTAACACTCACCACACTCCCCCTTACACCATCAGTCTAACACTCACCACTCTCCCCCATACACCCTCTGTCTAACGCTCACCACACTCCCCCATACACCCTCTGTCTAACACTCACCACACTCCCCCATACGCCATCATTCTAACACTCACCACACTCCCCCTTACACCATCAGCCTAACACTCAACACTCTCCCCCCATACAGCCTCAGCCTAACACCCACCACACTCCCCCATACACCCTCAGCCTAACGCTCACCACACTCCCCCCTACAGCCTCTGCCTAACGCTCACCACACTCCCCCATACAGCCTCAGCCTAACACCCACCACGCTCCCCCATACACCATCAGCCTAACGCTCACCACTCTCCCCCATACACCCTCAGCCTAACGCTCACCACACTCCCCCTTACACCCTCAGTCTAACACTCACCACACTCCCCCTTACACCATCAGTCTAACACTCACCACTCTCCCCCATACACCCTCTGTCTAACACTCACCACACTCCCCCATACACCCTCTGTCTAACACCCACCACACTCCCCCATACACCCTTCGTCTAACACACACCACACTCCCCCATACACCATCAGTCTAACACTCACCACTCTCCCCCATACACCCTCTGTCTAACACTCACCACACTCCCCCTTACACCATCAGTCTAACACTCACCACACTCCCCCTTACACCATCAGTCTAACACTCACCACTCTCCCCCATACACCCTCTGTCTAACGCTCACCACACTCCCCCAGTACACCCTCTGTCTAACACTCACCACACTCCCCCATACGCCATCATTCTAACACTCACCACACTCCCCCTTACACCATCAGCCTAACACTCACCACTCTCCCCCCATACAGCCTCAGCCTAACACCCACCACACTCCCCCATACACCATCAGCCTAACGCTCACCACACTCCCCCCTACAGTCTCTGCCTAACGCTCACCACACTCCCCCATACAGCCTCAGCCTAACGCTCACCACACTCCCCCATACACCCTCAGCCTAACGCTCACCACACTCCCCCATACACCCTCAAGCTAACACCCACCACGCTCCCCCATACACCATCAGCCTAACACCCACCACCCACCCCCATACACCATCAGCCTAACACCCACCACACTCCCCCATACACCATCAGCCTAACACCCACCACACTCCCCCATACACCATCAGCCTAACACCCACCACGCTCCCCCATACACCATCAGCCTAACACCCACCACACTCCCCCATACACCATCAGCCTAACACCCACCACCCTCCCCCATACACCATCAGCCTAACACCCACCACACTCCCCCATACACCCTCAGCCTAACGCTCACCACGCTCCCCCTTACACCCTCAGCCTAACGCTCACCACTCTCCCCCATACACCCTCAGCCTAACGCTCAGCACTCTCCCCCATACACCCTCAGCCTAACGCTCACCACACTCCCCCATACACCCTCAGCCTAACACCCACCACACTCCCCCATACACCCTCAGCCTAACATGTGATTGTGTGATTGTGACGAAGATGGAGCAGACAGCAGGTTCAGAATGCGTGATATTAGGAGTTTACTACACACTGTCCATTGTTATCTGCAATGCAAATGGAAGTTTTTTATTGACAGAAAATATGTTTCCATGTCAAAATGTATACATCTTCGTCTCTCCCTCTCTCGAATCTGTAATGTGAAACGTAATTTGCAATGTCTCTCTGGTCTCTCTCTCTCTCTGCCTCCCTCTCTCTGCCTCTCTCTCTCTCTCTCTGCCTCTCTCTCTGTGCCTCCCTCTCTCTCTGCCTCTCTCTCTGCCTCTCTCTCTCTCTGCCTCTCTCTCTCTGCCTCCCTCTCTCTCTGCCTCTCTCTCTGTGCCTCCCTCTCTCTCTGCCTCTCTCTCTGCCTCTCTCTCTCTCTGCCTCTCTCTCTCTGCCTCCCTCTCTCTCTGCCTCTCTCTCTGCCTCTCTCTCTCTCTGCCTCTCTCTCTCTCTGCCTTTCTCTCTCTCTGCCTCTCTCTCTCTCTGCCTCTCTCTCTCTCTCTGCCTCTCTCTCTCTCTGCCTCTCTCTCTGCCTCTCTCTCTCTCTCTCTGCCTCTCTCTCTGCCTCTCTCTCTCTGCCTCTCTCTCTGCCTCTCTCTCTCTCTCTGCCTCTCTCTCTCTCTGCCTCTCTCTCTGCCTCTCTCTCTCTGCCTCTCTCTCCCTCTCTCTCTCTCTCTCTCTCTCTCTGCCTCTCTCTCTCTCTCTCTCTCTCTCTCTCTCTCTCTCTCTCTCGACCTATTCCCGACACCATTTGGTCACCGGGGTCAAAAGTCATATTGAGTTAATACGACACGCATGACTTCGTCCTTGAAATAACTACATCAGCTGGTCGATTTCTAATCAATTAACCAATTTGTTTAATGCATATATAACAGATTGATTTATGCCCTCAATATTGCACGACACATGGGCTGACGGATATTACAATATTGTAAATGTATACGAATGTCGTGTACGGCTTATGTGACACAAGCATGTTTCGCTCTTATTAGAAGAATGGTCAATGATGCTTGTCGACTCACTGACCTCATCTGTGACCTCATCTGTGACCTTCAACCTTCCCAAGTCAAAGATGTTACCTGCATAAGGCTTGACATTGCATATTGCAACGTGTAGAAACTTAGACTTCTATTAATGCATCCGCTTCATGCCAAAAGGCAAGGATCACACCCTCTTCTTACCAAAAGCAAGAATCTTCTATTGGTGTCTAATGTACTCTAGTCGCGTTTTTCCAATACAAAATTGTTTTTTATCAACTCGAATACATCACTCATACTCGCAAACCAGATCTTCCCAAGCCTACAACAACATCACGAGCGATGACACACATCAAACATAATGTAACCATTATCCGGATTATAGGGTATTGAAATTCCTCATGTATCCAATTTGTAATTTTCTCAGAGGACGAGAAAGATATTAAAAAAACTAATCCGGTTACTTTTTGTATTGTTAGGGCAAGGGCAGCACGTCTTTGGAAGCGTACGACCAGTGACGCATTAACATAACCCCGATTTAATAATAGTCACCTTCCCGACACCTGTTCACAGGGCAGGGCCCTATATTCTCTATCATTCGTAACCAACTCGTGTTATTCCGGGACAAGCCGAATAGCGACTCGCGCCCCTCTCATGGCCATTTTTGCGACCGGGTTCCGTCTTAGCGCAAACGGGCATACCTAAAACAATTGTCAACTCGTTGCGCAATGGTTCACATATATATTTCCCCATATATTATATATATTTCAGATGCAATTTAAGCACATCGGGACGTGCGGAATTATACAGTGTGATTGAACACACTTAACTGTGTCTTGGGTATAGATTTAGATGCAGGACATATGTAAAATCAAAACTTATTTCTAAGGGATTCTTTGATGAAGAACTTGAAATCATACGCGCATTCTGATTGGTTTGTCGTATTTTCGCACATAACATTCATCGACAGGGGGACGAGTCTTCTTGCAGGTTACGGAAAGGGGCGAGTGGTGACGAATGAGTCTCTGTTTCAGCTCAGAGTCTGAACTCCCTGTAGTTGAGGGTCAAGGGTGGACGTGGTGTCCCTGTCTAGACACTGGATGTGGACGGTCTCCTGTCGACGGGTGTTTGAGGTTTTGTCGGTACATATTTCATGGAATTCTTCACGTCCAGATTCTTGGTTGATTAATGAATTTGAAAATGTTGTGACAAAAATTCAGTTAATTGTTTTTAATGAATTGTCCATTTTCGAATAAGTTACCGCCGAGTGTTGTCTGGTGTTAGCTAGCCATTGTTCAAAGTGTATGAACTTGACAGTTTACATATTATTTAATCTAAATAAATGAATGTATTATAAAGAACTAGCTCAATATTTTCCACTTACTGTCGACGTTTTGTTGGCCCCATGTGGAACACATTTTCTACTCTCTAATCTCAAAATTTTCGAGTACTTACATCATTTTTTTAATATTATTTTTTAACGTCTCTATCAGATATATTTGTAAATAATCGGGTCTGGGCCAGACTATCCAGTGATTGACATCATGACAACGCTTCATTCCGCTGGGGTTCAATGACACGCGGGGGCACGGGTGGCCCAGTCGTCTGAGGTGCCGCGATTCGCTGTGCAGAGTTGCGTCCCTTGGGCGCGCCAGAAACCTATGATTGTGGGTTCGAATCCTGGTTCGCCCCAATTTTGTTTTTAAACCCAACTCACTCACTCACTCACTCACTCACTCAGTGACACGCATTTTACAAGCTTAATCACTGAGCCTGACAACTGACAAGCACATGTTACTGGGGACACTCTTGGGACCCGGTATTGATATCGAGGATACAGGGGATCATAATCGATGCCTATCTGGCATTCCAACAACGATTAGCGGATCCTTGCACTTCTAAGGGGCGATACTCTACTCCGAGGTATGTGAGGTCGTCAATATCTTAGCCACTCTTGCCTCACATAAAATAATTAGATATCAGGTAGATATCAAGATTCAGTGAGTGAGTGAGTGAGTGAGTTGGATTTAACGCCGCTTTTAACAGTATTCAAGTTATATCGCGGCGGGTCAGCTTAACATAGGAGGAAAGCCCGAAGTGATGCAGGTCTCAGACGTTTACCACTTCGGTGAAACCCACGAGCACGGGTATGGTGCTGACAAACCTAGAAACATAATCGGGGCGAACCGGGATTCGAACCCACAATCATAGGTTTCTTGCGTGCCCAAGGGAAGCAACTCTGCACAGCGAATCGCGGCGCCTTAGACGACTGGGCCACTCGTGCCCACTATAAGATTCAGAGACTCAAAATGTTAATAACATACATTTACAAATACAATTATGGCATACAAAGACCGCTATGGTCGTTGAACTGAGAGTTAAGTTTGCCCATTGGAGCGAGACGACGGGATGAACGGCGGACAACAAGATCATCAAATATCCATTCACAATCATCATGTTAGTTCCGGTGATGTTTGATAGAGTCACCCGCGAAACACAAAGATCGTATTATGTTATTTAAATAGTTATAATGGCGCAGGAGAAACTAGACCGGACAGTCTACAATTATTGTTTAATGAAATGTAAATAATGTTTAACAAGCTAACCAAATATAACATCGTGAACCAATGTTACAAAGAGGCCTTTTTATGCATTCGGAATACACCTGGGCAAGAGAACATATATCTCGGATGTTTGTATTATTTTGTATATTGTTATGAGAAACAGGGATTGATTCAATATACGGGAAAGCATGTGTTCTGGCTATATGACAGAGTAACGTTTCATATACTGCTGTGTCTCGAGATTTCACCCTATTCGCGCAGAAGATGTTTGTTTTTTGTTTGTTTGTTTGTTTGTTTGTTTGTTTGTTTGTTTTATTGTTTGTTAACGCCCGCATTCAGCATTATTCTACTGTATGAAGGCGGACTGTAAATAATCGAGATTGGAACAGACATAATCCACTGATTGACATCATGAGCATCGATCTACACAATTGGGATACCACCAGATCTCGGTAGTCGCCCCTGAGTTGCTGAAGACCAAATCTAACCCGGATTATGCAGGGGGTCCAGAATATGGGTGACAGGAATAGAGTCATAGAGGAGAATAGAACGATTATGTCATCTAAAGAAATTGTATGTGAAATAAACTGCTTTTTTTACAACATATGTGATGTCAGACGACAGAGAAATTCAGAAAATCTTCTACATATCGTAACTATGACAACATGAGAAGGAACGCCGCCGGCAGGTCACGTGACTAGCATCTGCGGCAGGTGTTTGGTGACCAGTATTCATTGTGCGGTCAGTTGAAATGGGGGTCAAACGATGACGGGTCAAGGGTAGTGTGAGAGACAAAGTGGGTGAAATAGGGGTGGGGGAGAGATGTGGTGCTGGTCAAGACATGAGGTGAAGGGTGGTATGAGAGACGGGGTGGGTGAAATAGGGGTGGGGGAGAGATGTGGTGCTGGTCAAGACATGAGGTGAAGGATAGTATTAGAGGCGGGGTGGGTGAAGAGATGTGGTGCTGGTCAAGACATGAGGTGAAGGATCGTATGAGAGACGGCGTGGGTGAAATAAGGGTGGGGGAGAGATGTGGTGCTGGTCAAGACATGAGGTGAAGGATCGTATGAGAGACAGGGTGGGTGAAATAGGGGTGGTGGAGAGATGTGGTGCTGGTCAAGACATGAGGTGAAGGATGGTATGAGAGACAGGGTGGGTGAAATGGGGGTGGTGGAGAGATGTGGTGCTTGTCAAGACATGAGGTGAAGGATGGTATGAGAGACAGGGTGGGGTGAAATAGGGGTGGGGGAGAGATGTGGTGCTGGTCAAGACATGAGGTGAAGGATGGTGTGAGAGACAGGGTGGGGTGAAATAGGGGTGGTGGAGAGATGTGGTGTTGGTCAAGACATGAGGTGAAGGATGGTATGAGAGACGGGGTGGGTGAAATAGGGGTGGGGGAGAGATGTGGTGCTGGTCAAGACATGAGGTGAAGGATGGTATGAGAGACAGGGTGGGTGAAATAGGGGTGGTGGAGAGATGTGGTGCTGGTCAAGACATGAGGTGAAGGATGGTATGAGAGACAGGGTGGGGTGAAATAGGGGTGGGGGAGAGATGTGGTGCTGGTCAAGACATGGGGTGAAGGATGGTGTGAGAGACAGGGTGGGGTGAAATAGGGGTGGTGGAGAGATGTGGTGCTGGTCAAGACATGGGGTGAAGGATGGTATGAGAGATGGGGTGGGTGAAATAGGGGTGGGGGAGAGATGCGGTGCTGGTCAAGACATGAGGTGAAGGATGGTATGAGAGACGGGGTGGGTGAAATAGGGATGGGGGAGAGATGTGGTGCTGGTCAAGACATGAGGTGAAGGGTGGTATGAGAGACAGGGTGGGTGAAATAGGGTAGGGTGAAATAGGGGTGGGGTGAAATGGGGGTGGATGAGAGTTCCGTTGCCGGTCAAGACATGAGGGTAAGAGGTGGCATTAGAGACTGGAGCCAGGTTGAAAGATGAGGAGAGTGCAGATAAAGATGTGTGGAGTTGAAAGATGGATTTGATACAAGTTAAGTGGGAGATTGTAGGACGGGGAGCGACGAGGAAGTGTGTTGAAGGGATACACAGTCGTATCCAGGTACAGAAGAAGAAACAATGAACGATAGGTGGGTTGGAGGACATGTTTTAGATTGCGGGGTATTGATATCACACTTGGCATTGACGTGAGGGACAGAGGTGGATCGTGTGGGGGATTAGCTGGCCATTAGAGCCCAACACAATACTCACCTGTCTGACCGGTGTCACATGACCTACGATAAAAGATAACGCAGATGAAAGCATTTAGGGTCAGTTTACTTCAGACACCCAAAGGAAATTATAGCGTAAACAACTTAAATATATCTCAGCGAGCCGTGTAAGAGTTGACTGTGGGGTATGTTTAGAGGTAGTTTTACTCAGTAATGTAACACCCTTGAGCAACTGGGGGGTCATTATGACCCATAAGTTGCTGAGGACACTAACAGGCTTCGGCTGAACTTACATCTTGTTGTTGTGAACCATCTTCATAGCCTGGGGTTATATTACCTCAAGACGAATGTTATGTCCCATCCAAGAGCGACAGAAGTGCCCATTAATCTGAAATCCTGTTTTCAGAGGCGACTATGCTTGTCGTAAGAGGCGACTCACGGGATCGAGTGGTCAGGCTCGCTGACTTTGTTGCATGTCATCGTATCCCAGTTGCGTAGATCGATTCTCATGATGTCAATCACTGGATTGTCTGGGCCAGACTCGATTATTTACATACCGCGATCATACACCTGGAATATTGGTGGTTACATCCCATAAGTAAGACATCCCATTAGTGAGACACCCATTGTAAGACAGTGGAGAAGATGGGATTAATTAAACAAACACAGCCAGTCTACCCACTTAACAATGGTCACAGCCCATGATTAGCGGATTAATTAATAAGAGTAGGCCAGTAATTCTGTTTGAATGTTCTCAGGAAATAAATGAGTTAGGAGCTATCAGGAGCTTACTCAAAAAGTTGAGATGCATGTTTTATTAAAACTTACTTATTACACATATAAATTCCCCCTAGTCTGTGAACATTTCATGTACAATCATGGCAGGTTTGCAGCAGGTTGAGTTCATTACCAGTAAAAGAGGTACTCTCCAGGTCCTCTTACAGGGATATCTCCACTACAAGAACAAAGTAAGACAAACTGGTACTCATTGGCGATGTACCGTTAAGACCTGCATTGGCAAACGTACAACGGTTGGAAATTTTGTTAGAAATTTCACTGTACACAACCACCCACCAGAAGACACCAGCAGAATCCAGTTCCTTGGCAGCTTAAGGAAGAGAGCAAGAGAAGAACCAACCACTCCTATGCCAGCCCTCTACAGTGAGTGTGGCGTTAAACAAAAAACAAACTAACAAAATGTTGTTTAACGCCGCACCGGCAATATTCCAGCACAATGATTGCGGTCTGTAAATAATCGAGTCTGCACCACACAAACCAATGATCGATATTGTGAACAACGATCCTCCCCGTGGGGATACGTTGAGGTGGTATCAACCAACTCATCGAGCCTGACCACCCGATCTATTTGGCCGCCTCGAATATTTACAGACCACCGACATATAGCTGGAATATTGCTGAGTGCGGCGTAAAACAACAACCAATCAAACAAACAGTAAAGCTTTCAAAGAGAAGGTAGACATGTGGAGGGCATTTCCAAATTTGACGAATCAGTGAAATAAATATTGTACGATGCAATTCCATATTTTGAGGTGAGATGTATACCATATGTTCCCGTGCTTGTTCAGGTGAACAGCTGCAGTTGACTTGCCGTTGCATGTATTTGTAGCAGGTGCCATCGGTAGGGTAGTATACGTTCACCTTTTCGCCAACATCTGGTATCATCACTATTTGAGTGTGAGGGAGTTGGGTTTAACGCCGCTTTTAACAGTATTCCAGTTATATCGCGGCGTGTTAGCTTAATGTGGGTGGAAAGCCCGAAGTGATGCAGGTCTCAGACGTTTACCACTTCGGTGAAACCCTAGAGCACGGGTATGGTGCTGACAAACATAATCGGGGCGAACCGGGATTCGAACCAATAATCATAGGTTTCTGGCGTGCACAGGGAATCGCGGCGCCTTAGACGACTGGGCCACCCGTGCCCCCTCATCACTATTTGATAGTGATTCTTAAACACATGTACAATTTTTTATGATTTTGTTTTGTCGTTTTTATTCATGTAACAATTATTCATTTTATTGCTTCCTTGTTTTTCCCCATCAATATGATGGTAATTTACAAAAGTGAAACTCCACGTATAAATACTTCTCACGTACTTTTTCGAGAAAAGATCATTACAAAAATTATTTATAAGTCGGTCATTTCATCTGTCAGCAGCATATACCTGTACCCTGAAATAAGGATCAGCAGCACCGCTGACCACCCGTTATCTACCCGTATGACCTCTGTTGTGGACGGTATACACAAGGATTACCGCGACACACATACCAACACTATCTCCAGCTTGGACCCCCACACCTGAGGGGTGGGATTTGATCGCGTTCTGTGGTGTTTTCCATTATGAATCAACAACGCCATTACAGAGATCAGTCATTGCTGACAGGCTGAATTTGGAAATACACTAACGTCCAAAAGAAAGTATACCAAGAGTTTGAAAGACTATGAAAGAAAAACAAAAGCATATAGAAAGTCAGTATGTATATATTTCATTGTTGTGTTTTAGCATAATTTATTACTTGCCCGTGAAGAGATCACCTGTTTAATAAACATACAGCTGTACGTGATTGTATACTTTGGGGTGCAGGGCCCCGTTCCACAAGGCGATCGTACTGTAGCGCAACGACAGTCGTAAGTTTCTGTTATGTATGTGAGTTACGATAACCTTACCGCTACGATAACTTTGTGGAACGGACGCCTGAATTCTAAAGGTGGGCGGTTGTAAAGCCTTAAATTAATCTATCAACGTTTAGCGTGTTTGAAGTATCATTCTGTTAAACTCAATTGAACTACGTTGTGGATCGTGTGGTTTCTGCCTATTCATACACGACAGTGAAATTCTAAAAAAAATTATAAATGGCAAGTAATAAATAAAATACTTAACGAACTCCAGTGTAATACCAATTATATGAAACTCGTGAATAGTTCTGGTATCTGACTTGCTTTCGCTTGTCAAATACCAGAACTATTCACTCGTTTCATAAAATTGATATTACACGGGAGCTCGTGTAAAATGTATATGTGTAAAACTGCTCATATTATCTAAACAAAAATTGAACGACTGACCCAAAAACACATGGGGTTATACAATGACAAGTGTCCCAATATCAGTCACAACACTTGTTCTATATCACTGTCACAACACTTGTTCAACATTATTTTAAAATCTCCGAAAGCACATTTAAAACCAACTTAATACCGAGTATGTCCACCTTGTGCATCAATGCGAACCTGAACACGACGACGCACGCATGACGTCAAACGTCGGATGACGTTTTGGGTAATCCGCGGCCATTCCTCAAGGAGACATTGTTCCAATTCTTGACGGTTGACTGGTGCCGCTGGTCGTCTCCTGATCTGTCGGTCAAGGTGATCCCATGCCTGTTCGATGGGGTTCATATCAGGAGCACATGCCGGCTAGGGTGAAACGTGAATGTTCCCGTGGTTCAGAAAGTTCTGTGTGAGCATTGCCGTATGCGGTCTCTGATTGTCTTGCTGAAGACAATACCACGTGGCTGTTGGGCATTCAGGCTTCCATGAATAATAACGCCCGTTTTGACATCGCCGAAGATCCTCCCCATACCATGACGCTACCGCCACCAAATGGTTGAATATATCGCTGACCGTTCACCTACTTGTCTGTATACTCGCTGCCGACCATTTATGTAGAACAGAAAAATATCAACACTCAAAACACGTTCTATATAAACTGAAATACAAAAGTAGGTTTTCGCTCGTCACGCCGAAGACCCGGGTTCGATTCCCGACATGGGTACAATGTGTGAGGCTCATTTCTGGTGTCCCCCGCCGTGATATTGCTGGAATATTGCTAAAAGCGGCGTAAAACCATACTCACTCACTCACTCAATTGAAAATCGAAATATGATAAAATCAACTGATAGGTATAGTTTCGGCGCGTCATGAGGATAACAGAATGGTACTGAGGAAGGGGTAAGTCAGCTGTATCAGGGTTCCACAAAATGTTGATGCCGGAATAACTCCATTTTTTTAACCTCACGAGCACGTGAAAGGTCATGACAAGGAGGATCCGATCATGGAACCCTGGACATTTCAATACACTTAACATATATGGATAAACAATATGTATGCTTTTCTGAAAATACCTATGGGTTAGAACCCATTTGAGATAATTGTTATCAAACATGTGTGAGATCGAATTCCAGGCCCGTGACTGGCTACTCCATGGTGATGACCTAAGTTCAATTATAACGGACTACTTTCCTGATTGTACCTCGTGCTTCAGTCGAGTTTGCATTTTCATAATCGCCTTGATAATCCACAGGTATGGCGGAAACTTTTATTGTGGAGGGTCACACGGTGGTAAGCCGGATGACGTCACAAATGACCTTCGTGTTATGTATTAATGCGCTCCGAGATTACAAGAATAGACAACATATGCATCGATTCGATGCTAAAATGGTGCGATTTTAGGGTGTGGACGAAACAGATTACTGCACTCGTGCCTGCGAGATACCATTTATCTTACAACTCGTTGTTTCAACACGTTTCAAATCGTTTGAAACAACTCGTTGTAAAATAAATGGTATCTGACAGACGCTCGTGTAGTAATCTCTACATATCGTATGATTCATCCGAGCATCATCCAGAATCTATCATCTGCTTCATGAATCCTTTCATACAGACTTGAATGTGGCGTTCACTCAATGAATAAAATACGAACTGATAAAAAGCGGTTCTGCTCTGATGAACAATTAAATTTAGAACAGATACTGTAACACATATCTGTTTCCTTAACAGAACAAAAACTTTCAGGTGACAGGTTCGTGCATGGGATCTGATCCAAATATAGATGCAAGCAAAAAGGTCCACCTCATCCTGTGACACTTCAAGATCCTACATGTCATGTACGCCTTAGCAGGGCATACGCCAAGACTAGCTTGAGAATGTTGTGTTCCGAGTGAATTGTTTTTATTTGTTGTTCTCCAGCTGCCTTTAACCCACAGTGACCCAATAACGTTGTACTTGTTTGTTGTTAAACGCCGAAATAAAAATAGTCACGCCACATCAATGCGGCCTGTAAATAATCGAGTGAGAAGTATGGTTTTACGCTGTTTTAGCAATATACAAGCAATATCACGGCGTGGAACACTAGCAATACACTTTGTACATTGTACTGGGGAATAAAACCCGGGCCTTCGGCGTGACAAGCGAACGCTTTACGACGCTTTTCGCAATACTCCAGCAATATCACGGCGTGGAACACTAGCAATGGACTTTGCACATTGTATTGGGGAATAAAACCCGGGCCTTCGGCGTGACAAGCGAACGCTTTATCCACTAGGCTACCTCACCACTCCTGTGACACATCAAGTCTGGACCAGACAAACCAGGGATTGATGTGATGAGCAACGTCCAAGCTGATGGGGTGCGATGACACGCAATAACCGGATCCTGCTCACGTGACCCAAAATAGGTTACTTGGGTCTCTGTAATATAACCCGGTTGTGTGGGTTACAACGTCTGATGACGTCATCGTAGTTTCACATAACCAGCCAACGTCAATATCAATGTCTTACTTGAATTCATATTTCTGAAAACAGTCTCCGTGGTCTAGAGGATAGAGCGCGTGCCCGGAGAACGGAAAGTCGATGTTTCGATCCCCGGCCGTGTCTTACCGAACTACGTTAAAAGATGGTACTTGTTGTTACCCTGCCTGGTGCTCGACATTAAAGGGCTAAAACAAGGACTGGTCGACTCGGAGTCAGTATACTGTGTCTGAGTGGGGTATTTATGTTAAACTGCGGCATGGTACCTCAGTGAGCTAGCACTAGTACAAGCAGCCACACACTCGTGCATGCACATCGCTATTTGAGGGCAATCATCTTCAAGGGGGACGTTGAAAATCATTTCACTTCATCCTCCTCTATCACAACAAAAGGGACAAAAAAGAAAGCGGGCAATTCAAGAATCTATTCTCCCTTTGTAATGTAACAGTTTTGACACCAGGTGTTCTGTCTTAGCGGGTTGCGCTGTGGGCATAAGGGTCAGGTCATAGAACCGTTGATCCCAGAATACGCCAAAGATCCTCGAAGTTCAAGAAATAATACTTTCAGAAGCACATTCATTTGGAAACGACGACATAAACTCTTCATCTCCTATTTTGCAACAGTTATTCACTTGTTTGTTACCATATGGCCCTTGTCTCATTTGGGTCATAGAAATTTGAATATTTTGTAAATAAATTAAAATTCAGAGTTGTCTCCCTTCGTGATCTTTATGCGTTTGAATTTGGTGATGAATGTGATCTGTATTTGATATCGTAGGAAAACCGCCAAGGGGGTTGTAGATAAGAAATATAATGTCTCCGTTGATGTGCCGGGATATCAGCAATATGATAATTTAGTAACTTTGTATTTTAAATCACTCCCGAGATGACAGAAAAGCATAGAGTCGTGTTTACACTCAGCCATCAGACGGTGTCCTTCTTCATCACGCCCGGAGACACAATAGCCCGACCTGCGAGTGAGGTGTTGAGCTGTTCGTGGCTACACCTCGACCCCCAACACGGTTGAAGAGTCTCGCCTCTCATGAACATTCTTTTACCCAACACCCAAGAAACTAAACGACAAATTCCTTTCCGCTGGAAGGGAAAATATGGTTTGTTTTTGTACTCTTATACATGTATATCTGCTCATGCAGACATCTGGAAGTGTAATTCATTAAAAACAGAAGTATGCATGTTCTCTCAGTGATTAAAGGTTCCCGCTACAACCTGAGTCACTGTGTATAAATTATTTTTTATATTTTTTTTATCTTGCCTCCAACTATGAATTCTCGGTCTGAGTTAAAGATAGAGATGTTTCAGTATTCGAATACAGAGAAACCTTAAATAGGCCAAGAAAGACGCGTTGTTATTCATTTATGAGCTTATTTATTTATTATTTTTTTAGTATACAATAATACAATAGTGACGAGTGAGTGAGTGAGTTGGGTTTAACGCCGCTTTTAACAGTATTCCAGTTATATCGCGGCGTGTCAGCTTAATGAGGAAAGCCCGAAATGATGCAGGTCTCAGACGTTTACCACTTCGGTGAAACCCAAGAGCACGGGTATGGTGCTGACAAACCTAGAAACATAATCGGGGCGAACCGGGATTCGAACTAACAATCATAGGTTTCTGGCATGTCGCAGGGACGCAACTCTGCACAGCGAATCGCGGCGCCTTAGACGACTGGGCCACCCGTGACCCCGTATTGCAGTGACGACTATGTCGAACCGTGATTTCGGTTTAAATTTACCTTTTTGTAATACTTGGTTGTTTAACGCCGTTTTGAACAATATTTTAGTTTAATACGGCATGTGAGCTTAAAACGTGAGAAAGGCCCGATACGATGCAGGTCTTGAAACCAACGAGCACAGGTATTGTGGTATAAAGCAAGGATCATAATCAGGGTTCATTTGGGATTCGAACCCTCCAGTATAGGATCCTAGCACGCCTAAGAAAGACAACTCTGTATTCAAATCAAGTGGACCAAAGCTGATGAGGGTCTCAGTACGGAGATGATATAAGGGAATGCTCATTTGGAGACTCTTTGTATTTTCGACCTCCTTTTTGCCATAAATCCATGTGTGTGAAATCACATAATACGAAATAACCAGTGTTTCCTTCTTTCTTCCTTTTTTGTTTAACGCCGCAGTCAGCAATATTGCAGCTATATGACGACGGTCTGTAAATAATCGAGTCTGGACCAGACAATCCAGTAATTGACATCATGAGCATCGATCTACGCAATTGGGATACGATGACATGCATCAACCAAGTAAGCGAGCCTGACCACCCGATCCCGTTAGTCGCCTCTTACGACAAGCATAGTCGCCTTTTACTACAAGCATGGGTTACTGAAGACCTATTCTACCCGGATCCAATTAACCAGTGAATGATTTTGGTTCAACGCCGCCGTTGTATCACCGCATGTGGGAGGAAATGGATGATGGAGGTTTCAGATGTTTGCCACTTTGGTGAAACCCCCAAGCACAGGTATGGTGCTGACAAACCTAGAAACATAATTGGACGAACCGGGATTCGAACCCACGACCATTGGTTCTGGCGCGCATAAGAGACGGTTATTCTGCATGACGAGTGGCGACACCTTGGAAGACGGGGCCACCCGTGCCCCAAGTGAAATATCGAACACATATGGAGCATGGGCACAAATTATACAGGCACCTTGACCACACACAATCCGAAGTGGCACGTCCCAGGCACGCGCACTGGCCCCCATCCGGGCAGTCAAGGAGTCACGTGAAGCACCACAGCGTTGTATAACCGCTAGAAAGACTGTACGTGCGATGGATCACTCAGTATTCATGAAGCAGTGGCGAAGCTTTTAGACGGGATGTCTACTTCTAGGAAGATAAAAGGGAGGTGGTGATAGAGGTTGCTGATACCATCTCCTACGTACATTTCCTTCACGTGTTGTTGGGTAGGGTTCCAGCGCGTGGTCTCCACCTGGGTGAAATAGCCACGGGCATTATCCGGACTTTAAGTGGTGGGTATAGTCGCCAGATGCATCTAGAGAAGTGGCGTGACATTTTCAAGCAAGCGGGTATGTTATCATCTTAGTTCACACACCATACTTTATACCTGAAGTCGACCTTCAGCATCATAAGACTCAGCATTATCAGCTGCAGCAACCACTCAACACCAGCAGCTGCAGCAACAACTCAACACGCAGCTGCAGCAACAACTCAACATTATCAGCTGCAGTAACAACTCAACATTATCAGCTGCAGCAACAACTCAACATTATCAGCTGAAGCAGTAACTCAACACCAGCAGCTGAAGCAATAACTCAACATTATCAGCTGCAGTAACAACTCAACACTAGCAGCTGAAGCAGTAACTCAACACCAGCAGCTGAAGCAATAACTCAACATTATCAGCTGCAGTAACAACTCAACATTATCAGCTGCAGCAACAACTCAACATTATCAGCTGCAGCAACAACTCAACACTAGCAGCTGAAGCAGTAACTCAACACCAGCAGCTGAAGCAATAACTCAACATTATCAGCTGCAGTAACAACTCAACATTATCAGCTGCAGCAACAACTCAACATTATCAGCTGCAGCAACAACTCAACACTAGCAGCTGAAGCAGTAACTCAACACCAGCAGCTGAAGCAGTAACTCAACATTATCAGCTGCAGGAACAACTCAACATTATCAGCTGCAGCAACAACTCAACATTATCAGCTGAAGCAGTAACTCAACACCAGCAGCTGAAGCAATAACTCAACATTATCAGCTGCAGGAACAACTCAACATTATCAGCTGCAGTAGCAACTCAACACTAGCAGCTGAAGCAGTAACTCAACACCAGCAGCTGAAGCAATAACTCAACATTATCAGCTGCAGTAACAACTCAACATTATCAGCTGCAGCAACAACTCAACATTATCAGCTGCAGCAACAACTCAACACTAGCAGCTGAAGCAGTAACTCAACACCAGCAGCTGAAGCAATAACTCAACATTATCAGGTGCAGGAACAACTCAACATTATCAGCTGCAGTAGCAACTCAACATTATCAGCTGCAGCAACCACTCAACACCAGCAGCTGCAGCAACAACTCAACACACGCAGCTGCAGCAACAACTCAACATTATCAGCTGCAGCAACAACTCAACATTATCAGCTGCAGCAACAACTCAACACTATCAGCTGCAGCAACAACTCAACATTATCAGCTGCAGCAACAACTCAACACTAGCAGCTGCACCAGCAGCTCAACACTATCAGGTGCAGGAACAACTCAACACTATCAGCTGCAGCAACAACTCAACACTATCAGCTGCACCAGCAGCTCAACACTATCAGGTGCAGCAACAACTCAACACTAGCAGCTGCAGCAATAACTCAACACCAGCAGCTGCAGCAACAACGAAACACTAGCAGCTGCAGCAATAACTCAACACCAGCAGCTTCAGCTACTCAACACACGCAGGTGCAGCAATAAACCCAACACTAGCAGCTGCATCAATAACTCAACACTATCAGCTGCAGCAGCAACTCAACACTAGCAGCTGCAGCAATATCTTAACACACGCAGATGCAGCAACGCAACATTAGCAGCTGCAGCAATAACTCAACACACGCATATGCAGCAATAACTCAACGCACGCAGATGCAGCAACTCAACACCAGCAGCTGCAGAAACAACGAAACACTAGCAGCTGCAGCAGCAACCCAACACTAGCAGCTGCAGCAACAACGAAACACTAGCAGCTGCAGCAATAACTCAACACCAGCAGCTGCATCAATAACTCAACACTATCAGCTGCAGCAGCGACTCAACACTAGCAGCTGCAGCAATAACTCAACACTAGCAGATGCAGCAACTCAACACTAGCAGCTGCAGCAACAACCCAACACTAGCAGCTGCAGCAACAACTCAACACACGCAGCTGCAGCAATAACTCAACACTAGCAGCTGCATCAATAACTCAACACTATCAGCTGCAGCAGCAACTCAACACTAGCAGCTGCAGCAACAACTCAACACTAGTCTAGCAGATGCAGCAACTCAACACTAGCAGCTGCAGCAACAACCCAACACTAGCAGCTGCAGCAACAACTCAACACACGCAGCTGCAGCAATAACTCAACACTATCAGCTGCAGCAGCAACTCAACACTAGCAGCTGCAGCAACAACTCAACACTAGTCTAGCAGCTGCAGCAACTCAACACTAGTAGCTGCAGCAATAACTCAACATTAGCAGCTGCAGCAATAACTCAACACTAGCAGCTGCATCAATAACTCAACACACGCAGCTGCAACAACAACTCAACACTATCAGCTGCAGCAACAACTCAACACTAGCAGCTGCAGCAATAACTCAACACACGCAGATGCAGCAACTCAACACTAGCAGCTGCAGCAACAACTCAACATTATCAGTAAACTCATGAGCTAATCTTGTCCACGTGAATTGCAACATGCGAATCACACCAGCAGCATGTCTCAGGGGAATTACATAAAGGTTGAAAGACTTTTAACACATATAACACAACCCCTTTAATCCGTACACCGGCATTCCGGTAAAACCGTCACTGAAATGACTGGCATGCAATCTTGTAAAATTTGAATGGAAACGGATTAAATACATTTCGCTGTATCAACAGAGAGAATATGACGTCAGTCCAGCTTCGCGTGCATGGTCGTGCACCTCGTGGATATCCCGGGGTCGAATATGTGCCTAGTACCCCATACATATCTTTGGGTCGACTGAGATGATGATGGTCGGACGGAATGTGTTTATTTGTTGGTTTAACGCCGCACACAGCAATATTCCAGCTACATTTATAAGACGGCGGTCTGGAAATAGTCGAGTCTGGATCAGACAATCCAGTGATGGACATCATGAGCAGTGATCTACGCAACTGGGATATGATTGTATGCATCAAACACGGCAGCGGGCCTGACGACCCGATACCGCCAGACGCCTCTTACGACAAGCATGGGTTGCTGAGGATGAATAATACCCGGATCTTCACTGAGTGAGTGAGTGAGTATGGTTTAACGCCGCTTTTAGCAATATTCCTGCAATATCAAGGCGGGGGACACCAGAAATGGGCTTCACACATTGTACCCATGTCGGGAATCGAACCCGGGTCTCCGGCGTGACGAGCGAACGCTTAAGCCACAAGGCTACCCGACCGCCCCGGATCTTCACTGAGGACGCAATGTATACCGTCGCCTGTTCAAGACTAATCTATAGGTCAAAAAGATGCGACTTGCTTACAGTGTTTGATTATTTAACGGCATTAAACAACTTCACTCACTTCAAACACATTCTTCCTCGCTCACGGAAGTGACAAATCTAGTCTTGTTCCTTCCCTGCCACAAACATATTGTCAGGGGAACAATGAGTCTTGTCATACAGACCGCCTCCGTGGTCTTATGGTAGAGCGTCCGCCCGGAGAGCGGAAGGTCCGGGGTTCGATGCCCGGCCTCGTCATACCAAAAGACGTTAAAAGATGGTACTTGTTGTTACCCTGTCTGGCGCTCGGCATTAAGGGGCTAAAACAAGGACTGGTCGGCTCGGAGTCAGTATACTGTGTCTGAGTGGGGTATTCATGTTAAATTGCGGCATGTTATCTCAGTGTGCTAGCACTATAAATCGGCATCAGTCCGGACTAGTACAAGCAGCCACACACACACATACACGTGCATGCACGTCGCTATATAAGTGCAATAATCTTGGACGCGACGTTAAACCCCATTTCACCTCACCTCACCACACCTTGTCATACAACAAAGCGTTATCTGTTCGTGAAGTCACAACTGGTCATTACTTTTGTGAGATTGCTTGACATTGCTTACAGTTCAGATGTTACTGGGGAAAAAAACGAAATCTTCCTCGCAAGAACCCGATGTTCTTTTAATGAGTGAGTGCATTGTGTTTGCCTCTAAAACCAGTGATTGACAGTGTGGATATCTATCCATGCCGATACAGAGTGAGTGAGTGAGTGAGTATGGTTTAACGCTGCTTTTAGCAATATTCCAGCAATATCACGGCGGGGCACACAATAAATGGGCTTCACACATTGTACCCATGTCGGGAATCGAACCCGGGTCTTCGGCGTGACGAGCTAACGCTTTGACCACCAGGCTACCCGACCAACCCCGATACAGAAAGAGATAGAGTCAGCAAAATCACGTTTTAACAAAAAGAAATCACTTTCAGTCCCCCGTAAAACTGTACGTGTGTTGTGTGTATGTTTTGTGTGCGTGTGTGCGTTTGTGCGTGCGTGTGCATGCGTCTTGCGTGTGCGCGCCCACACAGACAGGGCATCCCACACACACCACCCAACTCCACCCCCCCCCCCCCCCCCCCCCCCCCCCCCCCCACCCCCGGCCCACCCACCCCAGCCATCCACACACACACACACAACCCGACCCAACCCCACCCCTTCCCCCCACGCACACACACACACACACCAACACACACACACATCAACCCACACCCCCACTAACACACACACACATACACTATACACAACCCTCTACTCCACACACCAACACACACACACACACACACACCACCCCAACTTCCCCATCGACCCGCACCCCTCCACCATCACGTGATCACGTCGGGCATATCTTAATTTTTTACGCCCTCGAGGTGTCTTTCAAGTAAAAACAAACACTTTAAACCTCAGTTTGACCGAGTCACAACCAATCACCTTACATATTTCATGAGCACATGCACGTCACCCTGACCCAAGTTACCTTGACCTGTGACCTGTAGTAGCTCATACTACTACGCCACTCACGGCACTACAAAGGATTTACGTGATTTACAACGCTGTGTTTTGTAATCGCTGTACATCACTACAAGTGGCCACTGCTACTCGAAGTCAATGACTCGAGACACGTTCACGACTGATAAAGGGATTTTACTGCCCACTCGACCACTGTCGGGGTGAATTGCCCGTGTTATGGTCTCCAATTCGCCAGTAAGTGGCGATACTATGTCACACGTAGTACCCTGAAATAGCGCTGAGTGGTTCCATAACCAATCGCGGTTCAACTACAGACGTTTTGTTGTCTGTTCTACGTGATAGGAAGATTTTTTACATTTCGACCGAAATTACAAAGTAAATATACGTAGTTGGCCTAATATACTTCTGAAAGAAGTTTTAGAACACCCGATTCTTTCATAGAAATCTGACGGGTGTTCACTTTGAGTAGTACCCGTGACAGATTAAGTGAGTGAGTTGGGTTTAACGCCGCTTTTAACAGTATTCCAATTATATCGCGGCGTCCATGACAGATTAACTGTACGTGTACTATATGTGAATGAGTGAGAGTGAGTTTGGTTTTATGCCGCTTTTAGCAATATTCCCCCAATATTACGGCGGGGGACACCAAAATGGGCTTCACACTTTGTACCCATGTCGGGAATCGAACCCGGGTCTTCGGTGTGACGAGCGAACGCGTTAACCGTTAGGCTACCCGTATTATTTATGAAAGAATCGGGTGTTTCAACTTATTTTGAGTAGTATATATGTTTTGTACATAAACGGGGATATACACTTAAGTTTTATTCTCAGATTTCTCTCATGCAGTGAGTAAGTACGGTTTTCCCCGCTTTTAGCAATATTCCAGCAATATCACGGCGGGGGACACCAGAAATGGGCTTCACACATTTGTACCCATGTCGGGAATGGAACCCGGGTCTTCGGCGTGACGAGCGAACGCTTTAACCACTAGGCTACCCCACCGCCCTCTCTCATACACATATCTTATATTGTGTAAAGTAAAGTACACGTGGACTGCAAGACCGCAGTTTGGTAAATAACAAGTGTGTTTTGGTGAGGAAAAACACAACACTTTTTTAATAAAGAAAAAGTGATGACTTCCCATGTTAAGCTTTTAAATTAACTTCACCTGAAACTTGACAAATAGACTCAGAAGAAATAACAGAGACCAAGAAGAATTTTCTGCGAAGATATTGAAAAACAATATTAAAGAGATTAAAATCCAAAACCAAAAAATATCCAATGATTGATATTCCGTCAGAACAAATGAATAATTACATACACTCCCCTTTTCCCTAAACCCCACCCCCACGCACAGTTCCCTCCACCACCCATATGCAACAAAATAAACAAAAATATTACAACAAATAAACATTGTCAACATAAAACTCCGAACATGTGCATTGTTCATGGAGAGTTCTCGAACAAAGGGGGTTAAGATGTAGTAACGAAAGCCAGCCTAGCTCTGTCAGTGAGTGAGTATGGTTTTACGCCGCTTTTAGCAATATTCGAGCAATATCACGTCGGGGGACACCAGAAATAGGCTTCACACATTGTACCCATGTGACGAGCGAACGCTTTAACCACTAGGCTGCCCGACCGCCTCCTAGCTCTGTGTCAGCAGTCAGCTGCTCAAACGTATCGAAATATAGCAGCAAAAAAAACCCAATCCTATCAACTTCTCAAACAAAATCATGTCAGTACAAGTGAGTGATTGAGTATGGTTTTACGCCACTTTTAGCAATATTCCAGCAATATCACGGCGGGGGACACCAGAAATGGGCTTCACACATTGTACCCATGTCGGGAATCAAACTCGGGTCTTCGGCGTGATGAGTGAACGCTTTAACCACTAGGCTACCCGACCGCCCCCTGTCAGTACAAGAGAACTCTCAGCAAACAGAAATCTTACCAACACTAAAATCTAAAGTACCATACATCTTTGTCACCATAACCTATTCACACATATGAGTTGCAAAAAAGGGCCTGGCTTCCAAAAAGACAGAAGGCGACCTCTGAGAGACCTAAGGGAAGGGGACAGAAGACAGTGACGTAGTGGGTAAAGCGTCCGAGGAGCGGAACTCGGTGGTTCGATCCTCGACCGCGTCATTCTGGAAGGCATTAAAAGACGCTACTTGTCATTACCCTGCCTGGCGCTCGGCATTGAGGGTATAAAACAAGGACTGGTCGGCTCGGAGTCAGTATACTGAGTGGGGTACACGTGTTAAACTGCGGCAGGGTATCTCAGTGCGTGAATCAATTCTCATGATGTCAATCATTGGATTGTCTGGTCCAGACTCGATTATTTCTAGACCGCCGTCAAACAGCTGGAATATTGCTGAGTGCGGCGTTAAACAACAAAGAAACAAACAAACACTATTCAGTCGGCATTAGTACACGGACGCACGTACGCACGCACGCACACGTCTATATCGTCACGTTCAAGACTACTGCACTTATATAGCGACGTGCATTAAGCCCCTTCCCCCACACACCACCAGGCTCACGTTGTTTGCCAGACCCTCTGTTTGACGTCACTCTCCTTGTCTTACATCAGCTTCCCGACCACCCAACAATCACATGGGTAACTCGAGCTGTGGGGACGACGTATTAGCGAGGGGATTAGCTCCTACAAGCTCCATAATACATACAGGTTAACCTATTAATTACATACTTAAGTAAGAAGTGAAGCTGTGTGTTGAGGCATGAGTTTCACAACTGCCTTGTGTTGTCATGGCAACGGAACACCGGGTATCACAGAAAGGTTAATGTTGCTGAAAGTTTCTTTCTGTCTGTGATGTTTAACGCCGCACTCAGAAATATTCCAGCTATATGACGGCGGTTTGTAAATAATCGAGTCTGGACCCGACAATCCAGTGATTGATATCATGAGCACCGATCCACGCAATTGGGATACGATGACATGCATCCACCAAGTCAGTGAGCCTGACCACCAGATCCCGTTAGTTGCCAAGATATTCGTCGAAGGCCAGGGATGCTTCTGGCAGTCACTGCTGCTGGCTGGAATCGATTTCGTAGGTGTGTCGTTCGAATCCAGTGGTCTTGTCGATTATTGGTTACGCGTGGCCTGCCACTCCGAGGATGGTCTCTGACTGCATTCGTCTGTTGCCAACGTTGCCATAAACACCAAATGGTGTTTCTGTGGACGTTAAATTGTCTTGCAACATCACGTTGACTCGATCCTGCTTCAAGCATTCTAATGGCTCACAGACGCTCATTTTCGGACAGGCGTGGCATTTCGTAATGTTGAATAATTGCGTAATTGTGTTGTTTTTCTGAGTGGTTGTCGTCAGCCCGATGCTAAACAATACATATGGAATCCCGTTAACGCACATGTTTTTATACCCATTCTTGGGTAGTGAAATGCATGGGGCTTGCATAAAAGTCAACTTTTGCATGGAATGCATGCTTTTCTGTGGCAGTTGCGTTTTTGTGACTTGATTCCATACATGTACTACAATATTGAAAACTTTACTTGTCTGAAAAATACACTAAAACATTGGTGTCACAGAAACTTTTGTTGTTGAGAATATAATTCTACGATATATCTACACCAGACACAGATGTTCATCATCACCATGGCAACAAAGAGTAAATACCCTTTATCTCCAACGCAAATAAGGACTGACCAGGTCACTGAGTCCTGTATCATCTGAATGTGTAATCTCCTCAAGAATGTCCATCATCCTGTGTCTTCAAGAATGTGTACACTTGTCATCTCCACGCGTCTATTAGGGGCGGTGGGGTAGCCTAGTGGTTAAAGCGTTCGCTCGTCCCGCTGAAGACCCGGGTTCGATTCCCGACATGGGTACAATGTGTGAAGCCCATTTCTGGTGTCCCCCGCCGTGATATTGCTGGAATGTTGCTAAAAGCGACGTAAAACCATACTCACTCACCCCCCACGCGTCTACATGTTGACTTCAAGCTACTAAGTAGAATTGTCTTGTTTGTAAGAATAAACTCGTCGCTATATAACTAAAACAATCCCGATGCCATGTTAAGTTTTAACTCGCTCACTGTAAAAATTAAAAATTAAAATTGAAATCCAAGAGCCTGCTGCAGCAAACATGGTGAAAATACCCGGATTAATAAAGGTGTCTCTTGTCACGTTGAAGACCGGGTAGGAGTAAACCCACCCGTTGTGCCCCCCGCCATAATATTGATGGAATAGTCCGAAACGCATCTTTTAGAAATCTCTGCTGTTAGCAGAATCCACTGTACGATTCCGGCTATATCATAAACATGTGTTTATGAAATAGTGATGAGACCCAGTGTTAAACTAACAAGCATGGGTGTGGAGCTGGCCGACCAAAGGATCATAGTCGGAGCGATCTGGGATTCGAACTCACGGCTAGCGGATCCTCATTGAAAATCATACCATACTCACCCTGAATCGAAGTCCTCGATAATCCCTTATTATCTCAGCAGATGTTATTCCCAACAGCTGGGAAAGGATTCTATCAATGCAAGACATAAGGGATAACGGAACTAAATACAAAATAGTTAACAAGTGTTATACAAGTAATATTATAATGTGTGAAGGTATTATATTATCAGAGAAGGAAAACAGTAATGTCGCCTATTGTTCTTGAAAATTTCACTTCACAGGATTAAATCAATGGCATGATGTTTATACAATGCTAACTAATTTCTAATAATCCTTGCATTCATGCTTAAGACGTGTTGTTATGTTGTTGTTGACGACGGTCTGTAAATAATCGAGTCTGGTCCAGACAGTCCAGTGATGGATATCATGAGCATCGATGGCATACGATGACATGCCTCAACCAAGTCAGCGAGCCTGACCACCCGATCCCGTTAGTCGCCTCTTACGACAAGCATAGTCGCCTTTTACGGCAAGCATAGTCGCCATTTACGGCAAGCATGGGTTGCTGAAGACCTTTTCTACCCCGGATCTTTGAGGGTTAGGTCTGAAAAGTAAAACTGAACCGTGTAAATATATTACTGGTTTCATAAGGGATGTGTATAACCCGTATTGTATCGATAGATACCATCAAGCTTTCAAAACCCTCTCTGGTGGAATTTTGCGATACGAAACCCTTTCAAAATCGGGTAACAATAATTATACAGTACAGCCTTGTAGAGACTATATCGAGTGGTTCGTTGTTCGAGACAAGCGGAGTGTCGATACTGTCAAGTAGGATTTTATCAGTCACATCGTCTTAAGCTTTATATCGACTGTATGGAGTTCGACTTGAAGAGGTTAATTTTCATGTGTTGAAATGTGAGTGAGTGAGTGAGTTGGGTTTTACGCCGCTTATAACAATATTCCAGTTATATCACGGCGTGTCTGCTTAATGTGGGAGGAAAGCCCTAAGTGATGCAGGTTTCAGACGTTTACCACTTCGGTGAAACCCACGAGCACGGGTATGGTGCTGACAAACCTAGAAACATAATCGGGGCGAACCTGGAGTCGAACCCACAATCATAGGTTTCTGCCGTGCCCAAGGGACGCAACTCTGCACAGCGAATTGCGGCGCCATATACGACTGGGCCACCCGCGCCCCCTGTTGAAATGTGAATAAGGAGAAGAATTTATGGATGTCAACTTCTTTATTGTGAGGAACACTTTGTTACGGAATATATGCTTTCTCCTTCATCACCTGATGGAGTAAACATATACTCCGAAACGATGCATATGTTCCTCATCATATATACTGAACAGATAAAGAAACGTCGCAAGAATACAGAAAATAGTGAACTGTTTATTCAAATGTCAATAATGCAAAAACTTATTGTCAGAAAACAACCACCTTTGGCACAAAGGACTGTTTGAGTGTCAGTCATGTTACTGCAATGTCATATCGAGGGTCTGTTCACGTGATCCTCACAGATGGAGGCTGAAAGTCAGTACCTGGTGTGTCCACCTTGTGCGTTTATAACGGCCCTGCATCTTCTGTACATGGAGTGGCACAAACGGTTTACAGACGCCATTGGAATCTGCGCCCAGACCCTGAGGAAAGCTGCACTGAGTTCTGCTGCATTTCTTGGACGCGTGTTGGATCTGGTTTAGTCGTCACAAGTGTTCAATTGGGTTTAAGTCCGGGCTGGGTGAAGACCATGGCATTACTCTGATGTTATGCTGTTGGGGGAAGGCCCTGGTGGCTATGGCAGTGTGTGGACGGGCGTTGTCATGCTGGAAGGTGTGGTTTCGGAGTCTTGCAAAATGAGGTACAACGTGGGGTCGGAGAACCTGGTCGATGTAACGGGCGGCTGTAACTCCATGGCCTCTGCCTGGGCCAATATTCTGGAAGACAACAGGTCCAAGTTTCTGATTGATGCCGATTGCACCCCATACCATAATGCTTGGTCCTCCCCACGGGTCTCTTTCAACCACACACTATTCTGTAAAACGTTCACCTCTCCTTCGCCACACTCGTACTCTGCCATCTGCGTGGAAATGCAGTACCGACTCTCATCTGAGAACACGTGGGTCCTCCACTGCTGATGCCGCCAATGTTGTCGTTGGGTGGCCCACGCAAGACGTTGCTGACGATGATGAGGAGTGAGCACTGGACCCCTGTGTGGCAAGCCGATTTCGAACAGTGTCAGCACTGATGGGTCGCTAATGGTTGCCAATGTCTGTGCCGCTGTGGTGAATCTGTCCTGCAGATGTTGCCGCAGGATGAAGCGATCTTGTCTTGGTGTTGTGACTCGGCGACGACCACTGCGTGGACGGTCATTAGTGCTGTTGGTGGTGTTGTAACGAATCCGAAGTCTTTCAATGGTTCGTACACTGCAGTTAAAAGCATTGGCAATGACTTGGGTACGTTGTCCCGGCATTTAATCGTCCGATGGCTTGTTCACGTTGTTGGGAGGATAGTCGTGGCATGGTCGATGTCTTCACAAAGCAACTGAATTCTCAGTAGGTGTCAGGTGGTTCTTACACAGAACCCTAGCACATGTTTCACGTGCATTTCAATTTTCCTGTGCATCACTTGCAACTTGCTCCCACGGGCATCTCACAGTTCCCAAGGTTCACAACTGTTACACCGAACGCAACCGGTATTATCAGTTGAATGTCATGAACTGGCTTTTTTTAAAGTCTAAAAACATATTCATGAAGAAAAATAACAATTTTGATCATGCACAATTATGTCCTAATAATCCAAAAATACGACGTTTCTTTATCTGTTCAGTAAAGAAGTTGACATCCATGAATTCTCTTCCTCACGTGAATACCTTATAAATGCCTTTCAAAGAGACTTGAAATGTGAATGTCCTTATCCTACCAAGCATATAGTCGGACTAATGGCACATGCAACAGTAATGCTGAAGAATGCGAAGCACAATTACTGCTGTTTATGACCCTAAGGCCTTTAATTCTTTTTTCAAGAAATGCTGATTTTGAGACAGTTTAGTCAGGTGGGAACACGCTATAGAATATCTTGACGATGCTTGATGTTACTCTACCTCGGTGTTTAGCCGCATGTAGTGACGGAACAGGCACTGTCAATCACCGCCAGGGGTACGGCTGTTTTAGTCACTGTGGTATAAAACCACCCTCTGTGGATCAAGGAGATCACGAAGTGTAAAACTATTACTGGCGCCGATGCAGTCGTTTGTCTGGCTCATCTGTGTGATCCTTGTGCACCCCGCGGTGCTAAATACAATGTACCTCACAAAAACAGGCTCCATATGCTTGCAATGCATGACACTACAAAGTGAGTGAGTGAGTTGGGTTTAACGCCGCTTTTAACAGTATTCCAGCTATTTCGGACGTGTCAGCTTAACGTGGGAGGAAAGCCCGAAGTAATGCAGGTCTCAGACGTTTACCACTTCGGTGAAACCAACGAGCACGGGTATGGTGCTGACAAACCTAGAAACATAATCGGGGCGAACCGGGATTCGAACCCACAATCATAGGTTTCTGGCGTGCACAAGGGACGCAACTCTGCACAGCGAATCGCGGCGCCTTAGACGACTGGGCCACCCGTGCCCCCCGACACTACAAAGTGCAACTCTGGGTTCTCACGCCAACTCTGCAAATAGTTCAGCTAATCACTACCGCCTACAATACAGACAACAGGTGTCACCTTCTTGCCCCTTGAAGCATCGAGCAGACATGATAATTTGGACAGACTGACTCGTATTTATGCACAGGCGCGTAAATTTTGTGTGACACACAATCACGTGCAGCTCCAAAAATACACACAACGTGCAGCTCGTGTAATGCGCTACCACGTCTTCGCGCATACTCTTTCACGCACATCTCGTGCAATACTGCCACATCTGTAACTTGTATTCCACACTAGTACGTGCAGCTCGCATGACACACTAGCTCATGCAGGTTCGGTGATACACCAGCACGTGCAACTCGGATGACACATCGGCACGTGCAGCACGTGCAGCACTAATATGATGCACTAGCACGTGCAGCCACACGTGTTTGTACAACGTGTACCGCGATGCATTGGTCTGTGGGCTGGTTGGCTGGTGTCATCGACCCCTGACGTGTGTTGGCTGCATGAGTCAAATTCAAGCTTTTTAAGGCTGCACATTCTGCAATCAGTTAGGCGGATGCTGCGGCCGCACACAGAGCTGGTAGGGAATATTTTGTCCGCGTCAAGTCACCCTCTGCAGCCGTTGTGTAATTGCCCGAGCAAACAGGTCGTGACAAGCATCACGGAATGCAATACTGTATTTACATCTTGTATAAGAAGAACATTCCTATGATTATGATAATGATATTAATAATATATATTTTCTGTCTGCCTGGGTCCGTCGGTCTGCGAGAATCTGGATAGGACATGTATTCAGCAACCCATGCTTGCTGTAAAAGACGACTATGATTGTCGTAAGAGGCGACTAACGGGATCGGGTGGTCAGGCTCGCTGACTTGGTTGATGCATGGCATCGTATACCAATTGCGTAGATCGATGCTCATGTCAGTCACTGGATTGTCTGACCCAGACCCGATTATTTAGTATTTACAGACCGCCTTCATATAACTGGAATATTGCTGAGTGCGGCGTTAAACAACAAACAAACACACTGTCTGTTTTTATGGGTGTCTGTCCGTGCATGTGTGCCTGTGTCTATATACAACCTTTAGCCACAGGAAGCCACAGGAAGCCACAGGTCTACAGTTTAAAAATACACCAAGTAACATGTTTGCCTAATTGAGTGAGATGCAAGCAGGCGGACACAATATAAAGACTAAAATATTCAAAATGCAATCACTGACGGAATCTTGGTTACTTAATATTATTCGAATTCATAACATGTTCCGCCGTCTAGACGGTCTTATAAAAGATATGTATCCCCGGTCCAACGAGGGATATGAACTCGGGCTGTTGACTGACAGCAATTGACCAGAGTCTATAACATAACGTGACAGGCATTCATACCAAACAATGACATCTCACCATACAAAAACCTTGAATAATTGAAACTGATGTTTGATTTCGGCTGATAAACAAACACAGTATAAAGTTAATGTAAATTGGACGTAGGCAAGGGAGATGTATTCAGCACCAAAGATATATTCCCGTCAGTCGTTCGCGAAGGCATTGTCCATGTTCCCCCAAGTGAGTGTCGTGTGAATGGGCCACTTTCTCCTTTAGATCTACGGCATGCCATAAACCCACAAACACATTGTAGATTGCTAATAAACATGTCTTTAAGACCTCCGATGCATTATGTCCCGGGACTACAGATTCGTTCGGCTGGGAGCCTGGGGGACATTTCATTAAATAAATTTGGCGAAAGGTCAAAGACGACCACCTTCTTGCGATCGGGTAAATGGGATAAGACGTTAATCCGGAGTGGAGTGTATTATGATCACCTTCGTTTACAATGGTCGGTATATAGAATGGGCTTGCTTTGTGATGTTTATGTGTACTTTAAGAAGAGGTGAGGTTAGGTAAGCTGGGATTTAACGTCTCGTTCAGGTTTATTGCACTCACATGGCGACGTGCATGCACGCGTGTGTGTGTGTGTGTGTGTGTGTGTGTGTGTGTGTGGCTGCTGGCACTAGTCCGGACTAATGCCACTTTTATAACGCAGTTTAACATGAATACCGACTTGGACTCAGTATACTGACTCCGAGCCCGCCAGTCCTTGTTTTAGCCCCTCAATGCCGAGCGCCAGGCAAGGTAACAACAAGTTAACGCTTTTGGTATGACTCACCGGGCGGACGCTCTACCACTAGACTACGACGGCGGTCCACGTGAATAATAGGTGAGGTGAGGCAAACTGGGATTTAACGTGTGTGTGTGTGTGTGTGTGTGTGTGTGTGTGTGTGTGTGTGTGTGTGTGTGTGTGTGTGTGTGTGGAGGTGGGTGATGTGAATGAGTTTTAACGTCCTGTTCAAGATTATTGCACCCTAATAGCGGCGTGCATGCACGTGTATTTGGTTGCTTGTACTTGTCCGGACTAATGCCAGTTTTGTAGTGCTAGCCCACTGAGATTCAATGCTGCAGTATAACATGAATACCCCACCAAGACACAGTAAACTAGCTCTGAGCCGTCCAGACCAGGTATTATACCCTTATGCCAATGGAGAGGCAGGGTAACAACAATTACCACATGTTAACCTCTTTTGGTATGATGCGGTCATGGGGTCGAACCACGACCTTCCTCTGTCTGGGCAGACGCTCTATCCACTTGACCACAGAGGCTGTCTTGCTGCTGTCTGAAGTCCTTCATCAAAGGCTTGTAAACAAATAAACAACAATTCCAATCTTATGCTATCAGTGCCTACAGAGCTATAACGGGGGTACGGGGGGCCCGGTCGTCTAAGGCGCCGCGATTCGCTGTGCAGAGTTGCGTCCCTTCGGCACGCCAGAAACCTATGATTGTGGGTTCGAATCCCGGTTCGCCCCGATTAGGTTTCTAGGTTTGTCAGCACCATACCCATGCTCGTGGGTTTCACCGAAGTGGTAAACGTCTGAGACCTGCATCACTTCGGGCTTTCCTCCCACATTAAGCTGACACGCCGCGATCTAACTGGAATACTGTTAAAAGCGGCGTTAAACCCAGCTCACTCACTCACTCACTCACTCACTCACTCACTCACTGATTCCAATGTACATACTGCAAGACACAGGATCAGACGATCGTGGGTTTGAATCTGAATTCGTCACGATAATGATCATTGATTCTATAGCATTACCCGTGAAGATCCGGGGTAGAATAGGTCTTCAGCAACCCCGTAAAAGGCGAATATGCTTGTCGTAAGAGGCGACAAACGGGATCGGGTGGTCAGGCTCGCTGACTTGGTTGATGCAGGTCATCGTATCCCAATTGCGTGGCTCGATGCTCATGGTGTCGATCAGTGGATTGTCTGGTCCAGACTCGATTATTTACAGAGTGCCGTCATATAGCCGAAACATTGCTAAGTGATGCGTTAAACAACAAACATGCAAGCAACCATACCAGTCTCGTCTGCTACTCCAGAGCGGTAACCCAGTAGACCTGTGTTCTACAGCCAGATGACGTCGTGACGTACCCGACAAACCGTCAGCCGAGATATAGGCAATTCCCTCACTCACTCTTTGAAAAGGAACCATTATGACAGGCGTTGAATTTCATTGATGGTAACCTTGGTGCACTCAGCACAAATTGTAACATTGCTACTACAAACAAACTTATAGTCCAGTAATAGTTCATCCAAAACAAGGGGCAGTCGGGTAGCCTAGTGGTTAAAGCGTTCGCTCGTCACGCCCAAGACCCGGGTTCGATTCCCGACATGGGTACAATGCGTGTATTTCTGGTGTCCCCCGCCGTGATATTGCTGGAATATTGCTAAAAGCGGCGTAAAACCATACACTCACTCATCCCAAACAATATAAAAATACAGGAGGCAAAACATCGTTCTGACAAAACATAAGTTTCTGTAACATCGAGGCTAAGAAGGGTCAGAACCAATGACTTCCTGTGAATGTGCACCATGCAAATTGTTGAGATATATTACAAGACTGTCTGACCCAGGCTCCATTATTTACAGGCTCTATTGCGGCGTTAAGCAACAAACAAAGAATAGAGGGATCACAAATGCTCCTAGATTTGCCACGGATGTGATGTCGTGATAGATCAACCACACACATGATGGAGTAAGACACTCATGTGTAAAGGTGGTTTCAAATGTTCCTAAATGCAGCAACACTCGAACGACAAACAATGCATTATTCCAACATGATATATTTATGAATCAGATAACAAATACATTTCGTACACCAAACAATGATGATGAAAATGACCTCTGCGTGATATCCTGGGTTTCTCTATGGAAAAGACCCCTGGCTTTTATCTCGGGCCACACACACTGAATCAGGCGCTGAAAAAAACAAACTAACTGCTGAGAGGAAGCAACAGCAGGTAGGAATATATCAACATACCTCATGTTTATTTTTCTGTGTTTTTCAACCCAGTTCTAAGTATTCATAGAAAGCCTCACAGCAAACTACAGAATTTATCTGCATATATAAACAAGAGTCATTAAAAGACGAGGGGCGCTCGGGTAGCCTAGTGGTTAAAGCGTTCGCTCGTCACGCCGAAGACCCGGGTTCGATTCCCGATATGGGTACAATGTGTGAAGCCCATTTCTGATGTCCCCCGCCGTGATATTGCTGGAATATTGCTAAAAGCGGCTTAAAATAGTCACTCACGCATTTAAAGATGACAAATCCCATCGGCCTCCTCAAATTCGACAGAATAAATCATCTGACTGTTACTTTAAGTCCAACGTTATGAGAGATTGTCTATCTATATAATCTGTCTGTCCGTATACAAGAGTAGTTATTGAGCTATCAAAACAATACCATGAACAGAGTAAAAGTCAAACTTGTTGCCATGGAAACGGAAAACAAATAAATTTGGCTACCTTGTCTTTGTTTCAAGAAAGTATACCTATTAGTTTTAGAGATATGGTCCGGACAAACAGACCACTATGAACAGTGTTAAAGTCAAAATTGTTGCCATGGAAACAGGACAAATTAATATTTTTTAAATTCCTAAATAGCCAAAGACACCACTTAAGCCCTTGATTAATACATGTACCAAGTGTGGATGAAATATGTTGAATAGTTTGTAAGTTCTGCTCCGGAAATGACACCTACCTCCGTTTCAGCTAAGTCTATCTTCAAGTTGTTTCCATGGAAACAGGGACAAATCAAATTTTGAAAAATTCCTAAATAGCAAAAGCCACCTTTTCAGCCGACCCGTGAAGATCCGGGGTAGAATAGGTCTTCAACCCATGCTTGCCGTAAAAGGCGACTCTGCTTGTCGTAAGAGGCGACTAACGGGATAGGATGGTCAGGCTCACAAATAAACAAACAAACAAACAAACAATCACAACTTTGAAATGAAAAGAAATCCGTAAATAGCAAAAGGCACAACTTCAGGATCTGTTTGATATATCTGCCAAGTCTTGTTGAAAAAGATTGAACGGTTTTTCTGTTGAGCTCCGGAAAAGAAATCCAGCCCCTTATATGAGACTTAGTACAAATTGTTTCCATGGAAATCGAGAACAATAAAAAAGCCAAAAATCCGTAAATAGCGATTCCGTCCATATCATGAGCCTGTGTTTATGAATCACTATCAAATAGTTATGATACAGGTGTTCGGATCGTACACAGTTACAGTTTTGGTTAAATTAACAAGCAAGGGTTTGGTGCTGACAGACCAAGGGTCATAATCGAAGCGATCTGGGATCCGAACCCACGACTAGCGGATCCTCATAGAATTCAGAGAAACGATATAGTTTCGTTATCATATTTCTGTCAATTTCTTAAATCTGGTGGAAGTCAAATTACATAATTTTATATTCATATATTGTTTCATGGTTCAGTATATTCGGGTCTTATTTTCATCTGGATCGATAAGCAGGAGGAATGACATGCAAAACAAATGCTTGTTATAAATCACGTTGTTTACAAGTGGTAGACACAATCCATTGTTGTTTGTGTCATTTGATAACCTGTTTAAAAGCTGTTGCTTTCACAACATTAGACATGTGGATTAGAGGAGTAATCAAGCGAAGATCTTCAGCCCATTGATCGCGTGTGAAAACAGAGCGTGTCCAGCCACAGTAAGCCAAGCTGTCTTCTGGTTCAGTCATGTAGATGACGACGTTTCACGCCGTGGTTGTCGCCGAGACGTGACGGAGGACGTACATGTCACTCCCCTGTGTATAACACCCATTAGCCACTAGGATTTTCTTAATTGACAGTCTTGTTTACTTTGCAATAAAACGTGATGACGTTGGAAAACAACATTAGCGACGTTTCAATAAGCCCGATGTCTTTAGGTTTAGGAAATGTACCGAGGTTGGTTAACAACGGGGATAACCTTGAAACAAAGCCTCGCGGCGCGAACATGGATGGCTGAAAATATCATGACAAAACTAACAGTACTAGTTTTAAAAGTGTTAGCGAAAATTGATTAAACCAAGAAATGGTTATTCGTTGGTGATTTGTTCACTAGGGGTATAATATACAGTAACTGTTGTGTTTTGTATGGAATCCAAGAAAGGACATCGTCGCGTTGTCCCACCGTCGCATTGTCGCCCCACAAAAACAAGCAAAACTAACAACGCGACGGTGTCCCTTCTAGGATTCCATAGTTTTAGACCTTAATTTCGACGATTGTTTTCAAATTTTCAAGTGTATACTTCTTTTTTTGCCCGGCTGTTTATATTAAACTTTAGTTAAGACCTCGTGCGACAATCTTTTTTATACTTTTATGATACATTTGTATTTCTAGTGTTCAAGGGGCCTCATGTTTGATATATTAGTTTTTGTTTGTTTGTTGTTTGTGTGTGTTGTTGTCCAACGCCGCAGTCAGCAATATTTCAGCTATATGGCGGCGGCCTGTAAATAATCGAGTCTGGACCAGACAATCCAGTGATTGATGTTGTTAGCAACGATCCTTGTCGTCGGGGTACGATGACATTCACCAACCAAGTCACCCAGCCTGACCACCCGATCCATTAAGCTGCCTCTTACGACCAGCATGGGTTGCTGGGGACCAATTCTTACCCAGAATCCCACGGGGTTGCTCATGACCGCCTCCGTGGTCTAGTGGTAGAGCGTCCGCCCGGAGAGCGGAAGGCCCGGAGATCGATCCCCGGCCGCGTCATACCAAAAGACGTTAAAAAATGGTACTTGTTGTTACCCTGGCTGGCGCTCGACATTAAGGGGTTAAAACAAGGACTGGTCGGCTCGGAGTCAGTATACTGTGTCTGAGTGGGGTATTCATGTTAAACTGCGGCATGGTATCTCAGTGTGCTAGCACTATAAATCGGCATCAGTCCGGACTAGTACAAGCAGACACACACACGTACATGCATGTCGCTATATAAGTGCAATAATCTTGGACGCGACGTTAACCCCACCTCACCTCACCTCACCTCACCTCACCTCACCTCACCTCACCTCATGACCAAGAAGTCCTGCACATGATGTTGATTAAAGTCAGGTTTATAAAAAGAATATAAGATTTAATGTCGTTTTTTCAAGAAACGTCAAAATTTTAGTTTGTCAATGATGGGTTAAATATTCTGATAAAACTGTAAGATGACTAGGATAATATCAAATATGCTACAAACAGTACATTTGAAAGTCATAACTGAAAAAAATATTGTCTTGGCTGATTCAATATGATATTAACTATCTGGTACCGCATTTTGTTGATCATATTAAAAAAATGAAGACATGTGAGTCTTAAACTTCTTCAGATACGAAGAAAGGTCTAACTGTTGTCCGGTAAAAAAATCGAACGTGTTAAAATATAAGCGTCAAAAGCCATTCCGTTTTCATAAGAATCTCTGCCAAAAGAGTCGATTTTACAACTCCCACTATATCATGAGCATGTGTTTATGAATCAATATCAAATATTGGTGATACCGGGTATTCGCGAAAATGTGAGCTTATCCTGCCCCACATGTGGCATCCATCACAAACACATGCAAAGGCAAGTCAATTGCTCACCCGAAAAATCACAGGGACATACAAGTCAATATTGCATCGAATATCAGTTCTTTTCTCAGGGATTTTCCCCAGCAAACCGTGTTGGTTGACTAATTGATGATACCAGGTATTCGCGAAAGAGGTGTTTAAAAGAAAGACGAAACAAATAATTCGTCTCTATTAATAACGTGTTCAAAATACCTCGCAAACTTTAAAAACAAAAGTAACTTTTCTCAAGTTTTGCATGAAAAAATACGTTTCCGATAATAGCAGTTTTTAATGTTTCAACAGCGTTGGGGATATTTGATCTCAAACGAAAATCCTATTCCCGGTCTGTATTGAAAAGGATTGTGACCCAATATAACGAATATAGGGCACAGCTCAGTACGTCATTGACTCTCGCACCTGATTAAGAGACCCTACGTAGATAACGCTATATGAGTTAAGCTATATAGCATTACTCGGTACCTTACCCAGCGTGGTTACAATGAACCGCACGCCTATTATTTGATATTATCTATTATCACACGATGTTATAGGCAATATTCATATTTGTATAATCCATATCCCTGTGCAATGAACCAGAATCTTTATTCATCGCATCAGGGTCTATGACATATTAAATTGCAATTAAATACGTTCAGTAGGTACATGTGGTGAAAAAGACTCTATTAAATAAGAAACAATTTGTTTTTTTATGGTTGAAAAGTATTTAAATCGTCGGTATAAAAATTAGACCATGATAATGTTCCATAAAACCACAAGGATATCACAATACCGCCTTGTGTATGTGTTGTTGACATAGAGGTAGTTGACAGTCATTTCTTGGTCGTGATTGTATGTAGGGCGTGACATTACGACTACAGGCATTAAACAGGCGGAAAGGACCCCGAACGTTCTGCTTCGCTGAACATGGACACAAACGTTTTGTTAGGGTGAAATAACTAAATTTCAATAAAACACGTCCTTCTGCTTAATTTCACAAACACACAAAATGCTGTGACCTGGTGGTATAATTCTAGCTGTCATAAATCCAGATAAATACTCCACATATATCTAAGTACTTGTCAAGAACAGTGTGTCTGTGTTGTACTGGAATGCCTTTATCAACATCATTCGTCACCACTCGCCCCTTTCCGTAACCTGCAAGAAGACTCGTCCCCCATTCGTCACCACTCGCCCCTTTCCGTAACCTGCAAGAAGACTCGTCCCCCTATCGATGTATGTTATGTGCGAAAATACGACAAACCAATCAGAATGCGCGTATGATTTCAAGTTCTTCGTCAAAGAATCCCTCAGAAATAATTTATGATTTTACATATGCCTTGCATCTAAAAATATACCCAAGACACAGATAAATGTGTTAAATCATACTGTATAATTTCGCATGTCCCGATGTGCTTTAAATTGTATCTGAAATATATAATATATGGGGAAAGATGTGTGAACCATTACGCAACGATTTGACAAATGTTTTAGGTATGCCCGTTTGCGCTAAGACCGAACCCGGTCACAAATATGGCCATGAGAGCGGCACGAGTCGCTATTCGGCTTGTCCCGGAATAACACGAGTTGGTCACGAATGTATCAACATGTTACTTTAGGCTGTGGATCGAAGGGAGGTGACCTTTACGGCAGAGTGGTCTCCCCTGTCCTACGTGAGACCAACAATCAGTGAGTGTTATCATGGGCATTATGTGAACGGTTTATGCGGATATAAACATTAATACCTAAAGCGTTCGTTTACAATTTCGTCAATAAAACGTAAACCGACAATCATAAAGATTCCATATCATCGATTAACTATATTGTAAATAAAGGTACATAGTGACCAGAAGGCGTGAAGGTATTTGGTGTGTGTCACGCACAGCCATGAGAGTACCGTCAATCATTTGAGACAGGTTAGAGATTCTATTAATGACAACCAGGGTGTCAGGGTGGCTCTGTGGTCTAAGGTGGGACAACTCTGTGTCGACTTGTTCCTTGCTGGATCTGCTGGTTGATGGTTCGAATCCAAGATTTTGTCCCCATTTTGATCCTTACTCTGTTAACACTGTACTGTATTCCTCGTGGGAAATCCGGGTTAAAATTGGTCTCCAGTAACCTATGTTGGTTGTAAGAGACTGACCATTTGATATAATGGGATGGGCTTGGATTTTATCGAAAACAAAATTTTGAAAAAAAGGAATTTGCCTGCCGCAACAATTACATTGTTTCAAGGTGTCGTTCTTTTAAGAAACAATTCAAACTCATAGTTTTAAATTAAAAAAAGTCTTGTTTTGTAGCTGTAGCTGACAAAATATATCAATACAAAATCTCAGATTGGAACCGAAGACCATCGTATCCTTGTATACGCAAGGGAGGCAACAGCGCGTTGAAGTATATGCTCACACATACTGCTGATTCTGATAACATTTTGAAGACGCTCGTTGACATTGTACACACTGAATATGGAGAACATTATATTTTGTTTGTTAGGGACAGTTTCAGGTTGAATAAACTCTGACATGCTGTCATTACCATGGCGCTCCCCATCCTACGTCACTACAAATAGTCTTCCATTGTATCGTTTCCACAATACAGAATTAGCCATGTTATTAGCGCGCTGTGATGAAACTTTGTTCAGTGCTGTGTACTTTCCTATTGTTGTGTTGAGTACACATGTACTCACAGGAAACAACAGCAGTGTTGTCTACACATAGTGTCACGTTGTTCTGTCCACATCCTCTGTAACGTCACCTGCGAAGTGCGATTTGATGATGCTGAGACCCTCTCAGAGAAGCAGTGTTGCTCCGTTATCCGGGAACACGAAGAGTTATATTGCAACCCTCGCCACGAAAAGAGTTAATTTTCAACATCCTTGACATACACTTATGTTGCTACGTTCATGACATACATATGTTCGAGACATGCAAATGTTCGTGACATACATATGTTCGAGACATGCATACGTTCATGACATACATATGTTCGAGACATACATATGTTCGAGGCATGCATAGTCATATTGCAACGTCCATCACAAAAATAAGTAGGTTTGTACGTCACTGGTCCGTGGTATAGCGAGTTAGATTCCTGGGTTCATGACAAAAATAGTAAATGATGTATTGCTTCGTCCCTGACACACGTCCTCATCTTGCTACATTCGTGACACACGTCCACACCTTGCTTCATTCGTGACACACGTCCACACCTTGCTACATTCGTGATTCACGTCCCCATCTTGCTACATTCGTGACTCACGTCCTCATCTTGCTTCATTCGTGACACACGTCCACACCTTGCTTCATTCGTGACTCAAGTCACCATCCTGCTACATTCGTGATTCACGTCCCCATCTTGCTACATTCGTAACTCACGTCCCCATCCTGCTACATTCGTGATTCACGTCCCCATCATGCTACATTCGTGACTCACGTCCCCATCTTGCTACATTCGTGACTCACGTCTTCATCTTGCTACATTCGTGACTCAGGTCCCCATCCTGCTACATTCGTGATTCAGGTCCCCATCTTGCTACATTCGTGACTCACGTCCTCATCTTGCTACATTCGTGACACACGTCCTCATCTTGCTACATTCGTGACACACGTCCTCATCTTGCTACATTCGTGACTCACGTCCTCATTTGGCTTCATTCGTGACTAACGCCGTCATCTTGCTACATTCGTGACACACGTCCCCATCTTGCTACATTCGTGACTCACGTCCTCATCTTGCTACATTCGTGACACACGCCGTCATCTGGCTACATTCGTGACACACGTCCTCATCCTGCTACATTCGTGACACAAGTCCTCATCTTGCTTCATTCGTGACTCACGCCGTCATATTGCTACATTTGTGACTCACTCCGTCATCCTGCTACATGCGTGACTCACGTCGTCATCCTGCTACATTCGTGACTCACGCCGTCATCTTGCTACATTTGTGACTCACGCCGTCATCCTGCTACATTCGTGACACACGCCGTCATCTTGCTACATTCGTGTGTCATCTTGCTACATTCATGACTCACGTCCTCATCTTGCTACATTTGTGACTCACATCCTCATCTTGCTACATTCGTGACACACATCCTCATCGTGCTACATTCATGACTCACATCCTCATATTGCTACATTCATGACTCACATCCTCATCTTGCTACATTCATGACTGACGCCGTCATCTTGCTACATTCGTGACACACATCCTCATCTTGCTACAGACGTGACACACGTCGTCATCTTGCTACATTCGTGTGTCATCTTGCTACATTCATGACTCACGTCTTCCTCTTGCTACATTTGTGACTCACATCCTCATCTTGCTACATTCGTGACACACATCCTCATCGTGCTACATTCATGACTCACATCCTCATCTTGCTACATTCATGACTCACATCCTCATCTTGCTACATTCATGACTCACGCCGTCATCTTGCTACATTCGTGACACACATCCTCATCTTGCTACAGACGTGACACACGTCGTCATCTTGCTACATTCGTGTGTCATCTTGCTACATTCATGACTCACGTCTTCCTCTTGCTACATTCGTGACTCACGTCCTCATCTTGCTTCATTCGTGACTCACGCCGTCATCTTGCTGCATTCGTGACACACGTCCTCATCTTGCTACATTCGTGACACACGTCCTCATCTTGCTACATTCGTGACTCACGTCCTCATATTGCTACATTCGTGACTCACGTCCCCATCCTGCAACATTCATGACTCACGTCCCCATCTTGCTACATTCGTGACTCACGTCCTCATCTTGCTACATTCGTGACACATGCCGTCATCTTGCTACATTCATGACACACGTCCTCATCTTGCTACATTCGTGGCACAAGTCCTCATCTTGCTACATTTGTGACTCACGCCGTCATCCTGCTACATTCGTGACTTACGTCCTCATCTTGCTTCATTCGTGATTCACGTCCTCATCTTGCTACATTCGCGATTCACGTCCTCATCCTGCTACATTCATGACACACGTCCTCATCTTGCTACATTCGTGACACACGTCCTCATCTTGCTACATTCGTGACACACGTCCTCATATTGCTACATTCGTGACACACGCGTTCATCTTGCTACATTCGTGGCAAACGTCCTCATCTTGCTACATTCATGACACACACCGCCATCTTGCTACATTCGTGACTCACGCCGTCATCTTGCTACATTCATGACTCACGCCCTCATCCTGCTACATTCGTGTCACACGTCCTCATCCTGCTACGCCCCCGACATACTAAGGTGCTACATACGTGCTATATAGCTACATACGTGACATACAGAGAACGTGACATGCAAATGTACAGTGATACAGTGCCACGTGAATGTCAAACATTACGTAAGTACAACCTAGACGTAAAGAGTGACCTCCCCTGATCCCGACGGCCCCCTAACGCACAGACATCCCCTGGTATGCAGACGGGAGGAAGCAGTATTTAGTTACCCGAGCGACATAACAGGTTTCATTTCAATCTGTTTGTTACGTTGTTCTTATGTCCTTCTGTTGATACACTTGCGCGTCTTGTGTAGATTAAAGCGAGCTTAACTCACGCCCTGGAATGTTGACGATAAACAGGAGATTGTTTGATGGAGGATGTGATTGCAAGTCCTGTTGTGTAATCAAACTCGGTGTATGTGGTGATGTCAGACGGGTGACGGGTAATTATAGGTTGTGTTGACACAAGAACACAATGCAAGAATTGTGTGCGCTCGAGCTAATATCATTTTGTTAGGAGTTTGTGTTACGCATCATTCTTTCGTAAAATAAATCAAAATATAAAAAGGGGATTTTTTGTCTGTGGCGCTCAAAGTGTCATGTAGGTATACAGAGGGTATGTATCTGTGTATGTAAATAACTGGGACATGGTTTAAATAAAATAAATTATTTGGCACGGGTGGCCCAGTCGTCTAAGGCGCTGCGATTCGCTGTGCAGAGTTGCGTCCCTTGGACACGCCAGAAACCTATGATTGTGGGTTCGAATCCCGGTTCGCCCCGATTATGTTTCTAGGTTTGTCAGCACCATACCCGTGCTCGTGGGTTTCATCGAAGTGGTAAACGTCTATGACCTGCATCACTTCGGGCTTTCCTCCCACATTAAGCTGACACGCTGATATAACTGGAATACTGTTAAAAGCGGAGTTAAACCCAACTCACTCACTCCATCTGCGCTAAAGCACCCCCAGCTTGTGCGTCTGTGCGTCCGTGTGTGCGTGCCTGCGTGTGCATTAATGGATTAAGAGAAAAAGATATATTTTGATGAAATTACTTTCAAAAGCATGAGACGTGCATTTTAATATTCCAGAAAGTACAGAAAAAAATATTTTTCTACGACTCGCACAAAAAGTCGGATGCCCTAAAAGAGGTGTCGGAAAAAGAATTTAGAGAAAAGAGATATGTTGATGAATTACTTAAAAAAAACACGAAACGTGCATTTTAATGAGCGTTGTTAACAAACAAAGTCTCTTCTTAAAATTGTAGAAAAAAACAGGCACCAAATCACATGTGTACATTTCTAAAAACTCCCGCACCTGTTGACGCGACACAGTAGCAAACACATTTCAAGAACGGTTCCTGTCAAATAGTTACACGTAAACAATGTCTCGAAAAGGCTTATTAATAAAACATATACGTACATGACAGAGTTGGTGGGGGTTCCCATTTTGCCCGACTCTTCTAATAAAATAAATTCCATTACTTTAATGAAGGTTACGCCCCACGTGAGGGAACGTCGTACTCCCTAGACAAGGACCCCTCGTGAACTGAAGACCTCGCTACTTGCAATAGAATCACGAAATATCGCGAGGATTGATTAACGATATGTGCTCATTTTTAATAAACTTCGCATTTTTTTTGCAAAGAGATGATTGAATTTTGCTCGTGATGGATACATGTAATAGCAGCTTGGGTTGTAGAGCTTTCTATGTTCCAAATAAAATGGACAAACGAAAAGGAAAATGGTATTCATCTTCAATAATATCATGATTACATTTATTGCACTTAAGTAAATCAGTATTGACTTTGTCATTGTAGCGTATCTGTAATATCGCCTTTACTTATAAAGTGAAATCAAGCCATTTCGCCGATAAGAAATAACACTTACAGTAATGATAAAAATGTCCATGTTTTAAGCGAAAAGCATCATCAGTGAGTTTTGATCACGTGGTTACAATCCGACGGAGGATCCACAGTCAGGTGACTGCGAGCGACTATATTTAAACTTTAAGAAAGAAAAGTACGTGCAGGTGTAATATTTAATGCGTCATTGCCCAAGTTTACTGCAAAATATAACTGTTCTATTTCACGCGGAGCCCCAAGAAGATCCGGGTTAGAGAAGGTCTTCCGCAGTCCATGCTTGCCCTGAAAGGCGACTATGCTTGTCGTAAGAAGCGACTAACAGGATCGGGTGGTCAGGCTCGCATGTCATCGTATCCCAATTGCGTAGATCTATGCTCATGATGTCAATCACTGGATTGTCTGGTCAAGACTCGATTATTTACAGACCGCCGTCAAATAGCTGGAATATTGGTGAGTGCGGCTAAAACGACAAACCAACAAACACTTCACGTGGAGGGGAGTTTATGCTTTAGAGCACGATTGGGCATTACTAGTCCAGTGCATCAACTTACACGCGTTGAGATATAAACAGTATTTGAGATCAATGAAATATTACCATGTAAGTATGATTTGTATGCACGGACATTTGTCAATCCAGACGATATACTAGTAACCTTGAGCGGTGCTGTCCGGATCAACCAGGTGTGCCTGTATAATGCTAATTATGTGGCAACGTGAGTGAGTAGGTTAGGCTTTACGCCGCATTTCACAATATTCCAGCAATATCACGGCGGGGGACACCAGAAATGGGCTTCACACATTACCCATGCCGGGAATCGAACCCGGGTCTTCAGCGTGACGAGCGAACGCTTTAACCACTAGGCTACCCGACCGCCCCTATGTGGTAACGTGTGACAGTAGTAATATTAGACGAACATTTAGTCTCTGAAATCTTATATTACACAATATCCTTCTTAACTCTAAAAATAAAAAAAATTCCCTATGCTGTGGAATAGAGCTAGCTTGAGCTGGCTAGACTTGCTTTTGTATGCATTTCGAGATTATTTTTTGTAATAAAATAAATATATTCCACGGTCATGGTGCAGGACTATAGTAATATCTGTGACCTTAAGATCCGGGGTTAAATAGGTCTTCATCAGCCCATGCGTGTCGCAAGAGGCGACTAACGGGATCGGGTGGTCAGACTTGGCTGATGCATCTCATCGTATCCCAAATGCGTAGATCGATGCTCACTATGTCAATCGCAGGATTGTCTGACGTTAAACAAAAATACAAACAAACAGAAGCGATACCTGCACTCTCACCGTACTTGTAATAATATTTCGTTTTGTACTGTGAGACATGCCCGCAGTTAAGTGGATTCACATTGGAGTGTTATTCAGGTGCAAAAGAATTATTACACGGGGATCATTATTTAGTTCCCACCAGCCAACCCAAACATCGATTTACAGGTAGGTGGTCGCTGTCAGAACGCACTGATCGATCCCTCCACATAATGATACACCGCTAAACCACAAATATTTGACATTGAAAACATATATAATATGCTATAATCACATGTCATCCAGGCGTGACGTGTCGGTCGTCCTGGCTAGTGTTAATTTAGGTGTGATATTTCTAAATCTTTATGATTCGATAGTCCGGACACTTGATAATCTGGACGCTTTATCTGAAAAAGGTACTTTATGTCACGGACAAAACAACTCAAATTCGTTGATTCCGTATGTAGAATCAACGAGCCCCGAATTCGACTTCCGGGATCAACATATTCGAGACATTTCTCCAACTTGAGCCATGTTATGGTCGATCTATACTGGGAACACTATTTAAGGGAACTCGCAAATTTATTCAGATATGATATAAAAAGAAATGACGTTGTGGACATCAATCTTCATAGTAAAGTCAATAGGTGGTCCATTCCTCATGAGCATCTTCTCGGTATACTGGATATCAAAGGCCAGATTGTCTCTCCTGGCATCCTTCGCCATTCTTCTTAGAAGGCCTGTCCAAGCTGTTGCAAATTCTGGTAACGCTGAGGTCGGTTACGAAGTCTTCTGCCCAGAGTGAGTGAGTGAGTTGGGTTTAACGCCGCTTTAAACATTATTCCAGTTATATCACGGCGTGTGAGCTTAATGTGGGAGGAAAGCCCGAAGTGATGCAGGTCTCAGACGTTTACCACTTCGGTGAAACCCACAAGCACGGTATGGTGCTGACAAACCTAGAAACATAATCGGGGCGAACTCACCGTGGACGGCATGGTTAACACGTGCAGTGTGCAAATTTTGAGCGAGTTTGCTTACCGCGTTCAGTAACTGTGACTCGTGCAACAAAGATGGTCATTTCATTCTTATACTTCCTTAAATATTGTGACTTTTATATAACTTCTCTATAATTTTGTAAAATGACCTTAAGTTGTGTCAGTTTCACTTGTTTAAAGTTCGTTCAGAATGGCCAGTGAATTTGCTTAGAATCACAACAATAGCATGACGTCATCATAAAGGTTAAATAACAGGGTTTCCGTCCATTTCTGCAAATGGTAATTATATCCGCGTAGATATCTCACGGCATGATGAGGCTGTCAACTCAATACAAAAAAAAATATCATTAAAGCGGTTCCATCAGCCTCGGGCACCTGGCTAGGTATTACTTAATGGAAATAAACTTCATGTTGCATTTGGTGATGAATTTATGGCGACAATGTGCGTTTGCACTCCACGCTGGAGGACATGATGAACGAGATGAGAGCATGGAATTTTTAAACGTGTTATTTTACATTGCACCGAACACAATGAATAATATGTTATATACCTTACAGTGTAACATGAAAGTCCATAAGCTCGATATATGGTTCAAGATGATGTTTCAATACAATTCATTAATCAAATTAATGACACATAATGGTATATTGGTAATATAGGATGGATAACAGCGAGGTTTCGAGGTATTATTGTATATAGCGCACATTTGGACATCACACCTCTCTTACTCAAAGTAGATCGATACAAGCGGAGTGCTGATATACGGTGTGTCGATTTGATATGTTTTGGGCTCCATGAGCTGATGTGAAACGGGGTTTATCGTCGCGTTCAAGATTATTGCTTATTGTGTGTGTGTGTGTGTGTGTGTGTGTGTGTGGGTGGGTGTGTGGGTGTGTGTCTGAACATTATGCAGTCTTGACCCTCCAAGCGTCATGTAGAACCTCTAATTTCAGATTTAACTGCTACAGTACCTACATGAACACAACAGTGGCGCACCCCAGCACGAGCGGGCCCTAGAAGTCGCGGATCCCTTAGTAGCGGACCCCCTCAGAAGCGGACCCCCCCCCCCCCCCCCCCCCCCCCAGTAGCGTACCCCCTCAGTAGCGGACCCCCATGTTCATTGTCATGGCACATAAGGCCACAAGGTTGCGCTGAACTCAGTATCTCGTGTGACCGCGCTGGGCAGCAATCACGGCTCTGCATCTCCTCGGCACTGAGTACGAATTCTGTCCTGCGGAATTCTGCGCCATTCTGTATGCGTTGGCCAGTTGTGGGAGTGTCTGCGGCGTGTTTTCTGACGTTGACGTACACGTCGATCGAGTTCACCCCAGAGGAGTTCGATTGGGTTGAGATCTGGAGATCTCGAATGCCAGGGCAAGTCGTTGATGTTGGCATTATAAGGGAGTCTACCGTGACACGAGCTGTGTGTGGTGGAGCGTTGTCCTGTTGAAACAGCTCCCTCTGGCGGTCAATGATTGGAAGAATGTGAGGTTGAAGAATTTGATTCATGTAGCGATTTACTGGCAAATTTCCCTGAACCACAACCAAGTCAGATCTCGTGTTGTAGGTTATGGCCACCCACACCATGGCACTACTGCCACCGAATTTGCCGAATTCACGTACACAATGTGGGGCAAAACGCTCATTTCGACGACGATAAACATGTTGTCTTCCATCTCGTCGGTGAAGAAGAAATCGTGATTCATCGCTAAACCGCACTCGTCTCCAGTTTCTCAAATTCCAAGGCTGTAAGGTATGACACCAACGCAAGCGTCGCTGTCGATGGATCTGTTGCAAAACAGGTTCGATAACTGGTCTTCTTGGTCGGATTCCAGCCTCCCGAAGATGGTTCCTGAGAGTCTGGTCCGATATCCTCCCCAAACCAGGGATGCGTCCTGCAGTTTCCGTAGCTGTGGCATTGCGGTGACATAGGTGGAACAGTCGAATGTAGCGATCCTGTGCAGGGGTGGTAACTCTTAGTCGGCCGTTTCTCGGACGGTCTGCAGTGGAATTGAACTGTGTGTATAGGTCACAAAGGCGGCAAATGGTGTTGTGGTGGACGTTGAAGTGGCGTGCAACAGAAGACTGCGATTCCCCTCTTTGGAAACGTCCTATGGCGATGTTCCGATCGACAGCGCAGAGTCTCGGCATTTTCGAAAAATGTTGACAATTGAATGACAAATTATTGGCTTATGCTTGTCTTTTTATAGCCACTACCACGAGTTACGATTGCCATAACATGCACGTGCATTTTGCTTTACTGTTTTTGTCCATGACATTTTTGAACAAGTGTGAAAACAATGCCATTTAAGACATTGCAAATCGACAATGGCTGCTTTTTGACGCACCGTTTGTCGAATATCTGGCATTTTCACCAACATTTTCCAATAACATACATCCAAATTATATACCGGATTTCTTGTGTAGTCAGGTTCAATGAACTACATGTGCGTTTCTTTTTTGAAGAGTGTATTTCCGGGTACCCTGAGTACAACTGTGTGATCGAGCGTAGTTCCATATACTTCCGGGTACCCTGTGTACAACTGCGTGATCGAGCGTAGTTCCATATACTTCCGGGTACCCAGTGTACAACTGTGTGATCGAGCGTAGTTCCATATACCTCCGGGTACCACGTGTACAACTGTGTGATCGAGCGTAGTTCCATATACTTCCGGGTACCCAGTGTACAACTGTGTGATCGAGCATAGCTCCATATACTTCCGGGTACCATGTGTACAACTGTGTGATCGAGCATAGTTCCATATACTTCCGGGTACCATGTGTACAACTGTGTGATCGAGCATAGTTCCATATACCTCCGGGTACCACGTGTACAACTGTGTGATCGAGCATAGTTCCATATACCTCCGGGTACCATGTGTACAACTGTGTGATCGAGCATAGTTCCATATACTTCCGGGTACCATGTGTACAACTGTGTAAGAGAGAGTAGGTCCTATACTTCCGGGTACCCAATGTATAACTGTATGTTATAGTAACACGTCGCCCCTCCAGATACCTAGTAAATATACGTAAGGGGGTTATTCATATTTTATGTATTGATTCTAAAATTTCATATTTACCATTTCAATTCGGTCAAAAAATAATAAGCAATCCTATTTCAAATTAGCACAAGGTCAAACAAAATCCACAGTTTGTTTTGAATAACGACGCCAATATTTTTTCAACAGCCGTATAACGCGGCGACTGACACAAGAAGGATCGTGTTCAGATGAAAGGGCCGCGATGAATGCAGTATTACCGTCTATCTTCAAACATTGCTTGAGGCGATATTTATGAATCAGAATTTGATTAAGCCATCTATAAACCCCACAAAGCCGTACTCGTCGAAGATTCTGTCAGTCAAAGATTATATAACATGTGACGTGTAGGCAAACACAAGCCAATCAAACATTATGATTGAAAAACATGACACCAGGGAGACGGTAATGAGCGGTGCACTTGTACCCAATCCCTTTGTCTTTTTGGAAAATAAAATATGTTTGATTATAAAAGACATGAACCGACACATGGTGTTATAACACACACATATTTCTTTTATGTATACACATTTTTCAATTATTCATAAACGCGAAAAATAAACAGTTACAGTCAAAAACAGGGTGCATCAAAACACGAACGCAGACAAAGAGGGCGGGGAGTAGCTGCGTGGTTAAAGTGCTCGCTCGTCACGCCGAAAATACAGGTTCGATTCCCAACTTGTGTGAAGTCTATTCTTATGTTCCTAGCGTGGGAATGGTGGAATTTTGCTGAAAAGTAAAACCAACTTCACCCTGACGCTGTTGATAAATTAGTCACACCACGTGGAGGTGAACGCGGGGACAGTCACGTGACTGCTAGGTCTGTGCGAGTCATCACCCTTCACACCTGCCAAGCACAATCCCGAGCACCGCGTGATTGTACACAATTATGTTCTCATTGAATAGGGGGTTTACTTGAAATTAAACCATGCGTCAGAACGTGAGAGAAAGTTATCGAAGCGAGTTGACATCACTATGCGTTAGAAATTTGGATGAACATATAATATATATTAAATTTGGTTTTGTGATAGAATGATCTTAATGTAGCTCAGTTCATCATTTAGCGAATTACTATCTACACAAGATAGGAAATAACTGATAAACGTGTTTGGATGCTTTGTCTGAACATTTATTTCGCCATCACTTAACCCTTTCCCTCACATTCATAATATGGTTCAGCGTCACACACAACGCCACATCGCAACATTTTGTGAAGTCCCACTGTCTTATCAAACCTCAACCCCCGACAACATATCCAACCCCAACCCCAACCACAACCCCAAACCCTTGCCGTCCGAAAAAAAGCGTGTCAGTACTTAATTTTCACTAATACAACGCACACATCGAATGAATGAAGCATATATATGTAATCAAAACGCATTGTTTCGAACTCGGATGTGTCAAAAGTCCGGTTGTGTCGAACTCACATCTGGTCCCGACAATCTCTTACTATGTGAATACTATCTTAACCTTGATTTGTCGAACTGGATATGTCGCTTAAACGGTTATCTCGAACTCCAATAGTCGAAAAGTCCCAAGTGTTAAAGATAAACTAAAATTAAACATAATACGGTGTGAACCGTCAAAGACAAGGAACGAGTGATAGGCTTCTGTTTTACTTTTTATTCCATGCTGAAGAAAAATGTTTTCTTTTGTGGGGTATTTTTTTTATATTGTGTTTCTTCACTACAAACAAATATCCTCAAAATATTCATGATCCCCAACCTATTAATGTCGACTTGGATGTGTCGAAACCCTGATAAGTCGAACTGCTTTGGTGTTTCGAAACCCTGATAAGAACTATTTCTCTGGTCCCCAGGGCTTCGAGTTGAGCTGGAGGGGGTATTGGAGTAGCCTAGTGGTTAAAGCGTTCGCTCGTCTCGGGTTCGTACAATATGTGAAGCCCATTTTTGTGTCCCCGTGGTGATCTTTCTGGAATTTGGCCGAATGCGACGTAAAACCATTCTCACTCACTCGAGACAACCGGTTCGACTATATATATCACGTGAAACACATTCCGAGGTTCTCTGACTGGCGCAGGTGGCCTCTAGAAGTACACGTAACACATACTCACGTGTCCGTGTGTCATTCATGAAATACATACTTGTGTACTTACATAGAGAGACAGAGCGTAACCTCGGCACTACCCTACACTTTAGCACTCCTACCTACTCCTCACGGACAGAACCGATAAAAGCTGAATGAAAGAATTGCCATCTTTACATCCTACATTCAACCTTTTGTAACTCGGAGAACATTACCGATGATATCTGAATGGCATTCGGGTTACTCTGTCACGAGCGAAGGAGTTCAAAGGGGTTCGCACTGTTATTAGTAAACACAACAGTGTGATGTTGAAGGGGGGCTATTTATATAAAGGCCACTATCTAACCATTCACACTACCGTGCCAATAGAGGTATGGTAAGTGGTACTTAAACTGACTGACCGGCCTCTTGCGGAGGTCGTTACGATAGGGGTTTGCAAGGTTTCCCGACCGCTTTTAGAAACAGTTTCTAATTATGTATCAAATTACTTATCAAATATAAACGCACGTGTTGCTACAGTACAGTATAAGGGTATGTATGTTATTTTGGTTTGGTTTGTTGTTTAACGCCGCACTCAGCAATATTCCAGCTATATGTCGGCGGTCTGTAAATAATCGAGTCTGGACGAGACAATCCAGTGATTGATATCATGAGCATCGATCCACGCAACGTTACCTCATCAACGTACAAACACCTGAAGTGCTCTCATATTGGTGCTAGCATCTGTACAGTAACGTTGTCTTATATAGGTACAAGCACCTGTACAGACACGTTGTCTTATATAGGTACAATCACCTGTACAGACACGTTGTCTTATATAGGAACAAGCACCTGTACAGACACGTTGTGTTATATAGGAACAAGCACCTGTACAGAAATGTTGTCTGATAGAGGAACAAGCACCTGTACAGACACGTTGTCTTATACAGGATTGAGCACCTGTACAGACACGTTGTATTATATAGGAACAAGCACCTGTACAGACACGTTGTATTATATAGGAACAAGCACCTGTACAGACACGTTGTATTATATAGGAACAAGCACCTGTACAGACACGTTGTCTTATATAGGATCAAGCACCTGTACAGACACGTTGTCTTATATAGGATTGAGCACCTGTACATTCACGTTGTATTATATAGGAACAAGCACCTGTACAGACACGTTGTATTATATAGGAACAAGCACCTCTACAGACACGTTGTCTTATATAGGATTGAGCACCTGTACATTCACGTTGTATTATATAGGAACAAGCACCTGTATAGACACGTTGTATTATATAGGTACAAGCACCTGTACAGACACGTTGTATTATATAGGAACACTCACCTGTACAGACACGTTGTATTATATAGGAACAAGCACCTCTACAGACACGTTGTCTTATATAGGATTGAGCACCTGTACAGACACGTTGTATTATATAGGAACAAGCACCTGTACAGACACATTGTCTTATATAGGTACCAGCACCTGTACAGACACGTTGTATTATATAGGAACAATCACCTGTACAGACACGTTGTATTATATAGGATTGAGCACCTGTACAGACACGTTGTCTTATATAGGAACAAGCACCTGTACAGACACGTTGTATTATATAGGAACAATCACCTGTACAGATACGTTGTCTTATATAGGTACAAGTACCTGTACAGACACGTCGTCTTATATATGTACAAGCACCTGTACAGACACGTTGTCTTATATATGTACAATCACCTGTACAGAAACGTTGTCTGATATAGGAACAAGCACCTGTACAGACACGTTGTATTATATGGGAACAAGCACCTGTACAGACACGTTGTATTATATAGGAACAAGCACCTCTACAGACACGTTGTCTTATATAGGATTGAGCACCTGAACAGACACGTTGTATTATATAGGAACAAGCACCTGTACAGACACGTTGTATTATATAGGTACAAGCACCTGTACAGACACGTTGTCTTATATAGGAACAAGCACCTGTACAGACACGTTGTCTTATATATGTACAAGCACCTGTACAGACACGTTGTCTTATATAGTCAACTATGTGCAACTCTCCCACCGTCTGTTTCCCTTCTCGCCACGTCTCTGCAACTAGGCTACTGGGTTCAGTCAGAAAGACGATAGCTTCCTTAGCTTTGCCTGTTTGCATTGTCTGACAAGCCCATGCCCCATTTAACCCATGATACTTGAAGATTTGGCATGGACGCGTCAAGTTTCTTGTCTGACGCAAATACTTTAGGAACATATATCCTAGATACCTTGCTGACAGGCTTACATTTGAACAATGGAATCTGTGTACACGATGAATGGACGGGATGGCGTCAAACCAGCCAGGCCTGAGTGAGTGAGTGAGTGAGTGAATGGGTGAATGAGTGAGTGAGTGAGTGAGTGAGTGAGTGAGTGAACATACACATATCATGGTGTGGGTGACATAATAAATTTATTCAACACCAAAATATTACACGTAATCAATTACTTTCTTTTTAAAAAAAACATCAATGATGAATATGACTCCCCATTGGATGTATACGGTCAATACATCAACAATAATAATAGTCATAAAAATCTGATATCCGGAGGTCCAGTGTACACTGGAGATAATACTTACAATGGCATATCATGGCATGAGTGGTATAACCCACGTATTCAACACCCAAGTATTGCTCGTAATCAATAACTCTCTTTAAGAAGAAAACTCAAAGAGGATTTCTCATAGAGGATTTACAATGATTAATACATATAATAGCAGTGTAATTTAAAATCGGATTCCAAAAATTTGTGTCTTCATTGAAGCCTAGTAATGACATATAAGTTTTTTGTAACGTGTCCTTGGCTATAAGTATCTATCACATATACGTTCCGGCAGTATATGTGTCACATTTAGCTCCGACGCGGTAGATAAAGTTTCACCTTGGTCGAATATCCATTTGTTTCCATTGTTGCATCTGACAAAACTTTTAAACGCAACGTCAAAAATAAACAACGACCAGACTATGAATAATGTCTTTTTAGATATACTGTTCGCCGTAAATGTCGTGCACAGACGGTTTCGTTGTCTATTTGATTTATCGACATGCTGAAACATGATCTGAGTATGAATAATTTCCCGAGCATGATTGCACGTAACTTGGTTATAAACAACTTCTGGTATTTCATCCTTCTAGATTCAAATTGACCCCGTTAAAGTCGAAGTCGCATGAGTCGATATATTAGATACGTCGATGTGATAACTTGACCATAAATAATTGAATACCGTTGAAATACTTGCTCGAACATCGAAAGTAAACAAAAGCAAAACTCCGAGACCTTCCATACCAGAGTGAGAGAGTGAGTGAGTGAGTGAGTGAGTGAGTGATAAACTAACAGATGATGTCTACATCATTAATTATGGAGCCTTATAAATACTAGTAATACGTTCAATAGTTCAGGAGTCAAATTTCCTCTTTTGTTCAACACCATGCTTGTACCAAGATTTTCGATACTATTGTTGCCATCTTTAACTTTCAATTAACTATCTGAAGGAAACCACACGTGGACATCCGGGCAACCCATGCTTGCCGTAAAAGTCAACTATGCTTGTTGTTAGAGGCGACTAACGGGATCGGGTGGTCAGGCTCGCTAAATTGGTTGATGCATGTCATCGTATCCCAATTGCGTGTACCGATGCTCATGATATCAATCACTGGATTGTCTGGTCTAGACTCGGTTATTTACAGACCGCCGTCATAAGCTGGAATATTGCTAAATGCGGCGTTAAACAACAAACAAACAAACAAACAAAAAATCTAAAGAAAACATTGCCAAAATACCATACATCTCCCAACACATACCCCGCAACTCCGTATTTAATGAATCACCCAAAGCCTTCTCCCTCCGCATTGAGAAAGACCTGGTCCCATTGGCCGACCTTTCAAACTGGCCACCCACAACTCCAACAACTGCCGTCTCACAGCAGGGGGGATAACTCTGATCCGAGACCCCATTCACAACGACGCCGCCATTGACCAAAGTCAATTGAGTCTGAAAGTGCTTTGTTGTCCGTGCACCTGGTAAACTCTTTGTGACTGACTTCACCACAGCCTGAACCATAAACAGGTTATTGTCATGCCCCTTCCATCGGTATGCATTGTCTGCTGTGTATAGACAAACATGACACATCCGTCAACTATGCGTTATTGAACCAAGGTGGAGGTATTATCCCGGTTGATTGGCTTACATATCTTTGGCACTATTACGCGTTCCTTCAACCCATTAAGGTAGATGCTCGACAACATCCAGAATATGCGGTTTGTTATCCACGAACAGACACCTCAGCACAATAGTTCCTAATCTTAATTTCCTTCACCTTATCTATATGAACTAGAACATCAAATACTTAAATTCATGTTAGTTCCGAAACATTTACTTGACGGTTTATCGCGCCTCTGGTATTTATGTCAATGAAGGAAAAGAGTTGGGATATTTTGGATTTGGTCGAATGCACGTGTTTCTAGTCTATTAATCCTGACAGATTAAGGGTAATCCTACGAGTATGTTAGTGAGACATCTATGCATACTACCTACTTTATAAGGCCAGTGCAGATCCGGGTTAGAATTTATCTTCAGCAGCACCTGCTTGTCGTTAGAGGCGACTAAACGCATCGGGTGGTCAGGCTTGGTGACCTGGTTGATGCATGCCATCGTATTACAATTCAGTAGATGGATAATCAAGATGTCAATCACTGGATTGTCTGGTCCAGACTCGATTATTTACAAACTTTCGTCATATAGTTTGGCTTGGTTTGTTTGTTGTTAAACGCCGCGCTCAGAAATATTCTAGCTATATAACGGCGGTCTGTAAATAATCGAGTCTGGACCAGACAATCCAGTGATTGACATCATGAGCATCGATCCACGCAATTGGGATCGATTACATGCATCAACCAAGTCAGCAAGCCTGACCACCCGATCCCGTTAGTCGCCTTTTACGACAAGCATAGTCGCCTTTTACGGCAAGCATGGGTTGCTGAAGACCTATTCTACCCCGGATCTTCACGGGTCTCCGTCATATAGCTGGAATATTGCTGAATGTAGCGTTAAACAACAAACAAAAAACGATGATATTGAACATGATACCGATTGCGAGAGGACGCTGAATCTATTTGACATCCGGGCTCATCAGTTTTATTTTAATTAAATTAAATGAAAATATGAATTTGTATAGCGCATTTTCCAATAAACAACTGCTCAAATGCGCTTTGACCATACTTGATCAAGTCAAAGACTCTCTTGAATATAAATTGCCAATGCAAGCGAATAACCATCCTAGATTTTCTGCCGAAACAGGTTCCACTTGACGTAAAGGGCAAACAGTTGTGGAAATTATATGAATTGATCACTGAAAATCAGCGATGATATAAGGAGCAATTTTTTTTAAATATATTCATACAGGTTTAAAAAAAAATAAAGATATTTTTAAAATATTTTGCTCCGTGTTTGTTTAAGATGACTCATTTAGAATTGCAAACTGAAACTCCGTACAAGGATGAATCGAATCGTTCAAAACTCCTACTTTCTCAAACTCAAATATTTTGACATACATGAATCTAATACTTTGTCTGGTGGCTCTAATTACTACGTCTAGACCTACACGTGCAATGGACAGTAAAGACCTGTTAACCGCTGTGAAACCAACCTGGGAATGTATGGCATACTTATTGACATCAAGGGAAAACAGGTACACAGTCCGAATCTGGAAATGAGAATGATTGTGGGTTTAAGGCACATATATGTGTGACTCGCCTGGAGAGATAACGTATTGCTGTTCAGAGTGTTGAGCTGCACGTCTTCAAATGTATGTTCAATCACACTACAGTCTGCTTACGTTCCGAGGTTCATTGGGTCGGGTGATTTGTCATTCGTTATCTGGCTTTTAAACCTACATTCTTGACATTGATGACAAATCACTATGATTTAACTGAATAACATTTGAACTTTTAAGGAATGAGGTTACAGTTTCAATTATACGAGTCAGTTGACAGTGCACGCATTGACGGTCACGAACACCCAGACCTAGCAAGGAGATCTGTTGTGTGTGCCAGTCTGGGCATTGATAATCACGAAAACCCAGACCTAGCAAGGAGATCTGTTGTGTGTGTGTCAGTCTGGACATTGACAGTCACAAACACCCAGACCAAGCAAGGAGATCTGTTGTGTGTGTCAGACTGGACAATGACAGTCACGAACACCCAGACCAAGCAAGGAGATCTGTTGTGTGTATCAGACTGGACATTGACAGTCACAAACACCCAGACCTAGCAAGGAGATCTGTTGTGTGTGTGTCAGTCTGGACATTGACAGTCACGAACACCCAGACCTAGCAAGGAGATCTGTTGTGTGTGTCAGACTGGACATTGACAGTCACGAACACCCAGACCAAGCAAGGAGATCTGTTGTGTGTGTGTCAGTCTGGACATTGATAGTCACGAACACCAAGACCTAGCAAGGAGATCTGTTGTGTGTGTCAGTCTGGACATTGACAGTCACAAACACCCAGACCAAGCAAGGAGATCTGTTGTGTGTGTCAGTCTGGACATTGACAGTCACGAACACCCAGACCAAGCAAGGAGATCTGTTGTGTGTGTCAGACTGGACATTGACAGTCACAAACACCCAGACCTAGCAAGGAGATCTGTTGTGTGTGTGTCAGTCTGGACATTGACAGTCACGAACACCCAGACCTAGCAAGGAGATCTGTTGTGTGTGTCAGACTGGACATTGACAGTCACGAACACCCAGACCAAGCAAGGAGATCTGTTGTGTGTGTGTCAGTCTGGACATTGATAGTCACGAACACCCAGACCAAGTAAGGAGATCTATTGTGTGTGTCAGACTGGACATTGACAGTCACAAACACCCAGACCAAGCAAGGAGATCTGTTGTGTGTGCCAGGCTTGACATTGACAGTCACGAACACCCAGACCAAGCAAGGAGATCTGTTGTGTGTGCCAGGCTTGACATTGACAGTCACGATCACGCAGACCAAGCAAGGAGATCTGTTGTGTGTGTCAGTCTGGACATTGACAGTCACGAACACCCAGACCAAGCAAGGAGATCTGTTGTGTGTGCCAGGCTGGACATTGACAGTCACGAACACCCAGACCAAGCAAGGAGATCTGTTGTGTGTGTCAGTCTGGACATTGACAGTCACGAACACCCAGACCTAGCAAGGAGATATGCTGTGTGTGTGTCAGTCTTGACATTGACAGTCACGAACACCCAGACCAAGCAAGGAGATCTGTTGTGTGTGTCAGTCTGGACATTGACAGTCACGAACACCCAGACCAAGCAAGGAGATCTGTTGTGTGTGTCAGGCTTGACATTGACAGTCACGAACACCCAGACCAAGCAAGGAGATCTGTTGTGTGTGTGTCAGTCTGGACATTGACAGTCACGAACACCCAGACCAAGCAAGGAGATCTGTTGTGTGTGTGTCAGTCTGGACATTGACAGTCACAAACACCCAGACCAAGCAAGGAGATCTGTTGTGTGTGTCAGGCTTGACATTGACAGTCACGAACACCCAGACCAAGCAAGGAGATCTGTTGTGTGTGTGTCAGTCTTGTCATTGACAGTCATGAACACCCAGACCAAGCAAGGAGATCTGTTGTGTGTGTCAGTCTGGACATTGATAGTCACGAACACCCAGACCAAGCAAGGAGATCTGTTGTGTGTGTCAGTCTGGACATTGACAGTCACGAACACCCAGACCTAGCAAGGAGATCTGTTGTGTGTGTCAGTCTTGACATTGACAGTCACGAACACCCAGACCTATTAAGGAGATCTGTTGTGTGTGTCAGTCTGGACATTGACAGTCACGAACACCCAGACCTAGCAAGGAGATATGCTGTGTGTGTGTCAGTCTTGACATTGACAGTCACGAACACCCAGACCAAGCAAGGAGATCTGTTGTGTGTGTCAGTCTGGACATTGTCAGTCACGAACACCCAGACCAAGCAAGGAGATCTGTTGTGTGTGTCAGTCTGGACATTGACAGTCATGAACACCCAGACCAAGCAAGGAGATCTGTTGTGTGTGTCAGGCTTGACATTGACAGTCACGAACACCCAGACCAAGCAAGGAGATCTGTTGTGTGTGTGTCAGTCTGGACATTGACAGTCACGAACACCCAGACCAAGCAAGGAGATCTGTTGTGTGTGTGTCAGTCTGGACATTGACAGTCACAAACACCCAGACCAAGCAAGGAGATCTGTTGTGTGTGTCAGGCTTGACATTGACAGTCACGAACACCCAGACCAAGCAAGGAGATCTGTTGTGTGTGTGTCAGTCTTGACATTGACAGTCATGAACACCCAGACTTAGCAAGGAGATCTGTTGTGTGTGTCAGTCTGGACATTGATAGTCACGAACACCCAGACCAAGCAAGGAGATCTGTTGTGTGTGTCAGTCTGGACATTGACAGTCACGAACACCCAGACCTAGCAAGGAGATCTGTTGTGTGTGTCAGTCTGGACATTGACAGTCACAAACACCCAGACCAAGCAAGGAGATCTGTTGTGTGTGTCAGGCTTGACATTGACAGTCACGAACACCCAGACCAAGCAAGGAGATCTGTTGTGTGTGTGTCAGTCTTGACATTGACAGTCATGAACACCCAGACCTAGCAAGGAGATCTGTTGTGTGTGTCAGTCTGGACATTGATAGTCACGAACACCCAGACCAAGCAAGGAGATCTGTTGTGTGTGTCAGTCTGGACATTGACAGTCACGAACACCCAGACCTAGCAAGGAGATCTGTTGTGTGTGTCAGTCTGGACATTGACAGTCACGAACACCCAGACCTATTAAGGAGATCTATTGTGTGTGTCAGTCTGGACATTGATAGTCACGAACACCCAGACCTAACAAGAAGATCTGTTGTGATGAACACAAAGAATTTTAAACCTCGATGGGATTCGAACCAGCAGCCTCTTAATTTGTAGTCTGTCAGGCTGCCACCTGTGATTCGGAGACTGTAGTCGCCACAAGTGTCAATTGTTTGGTTTATGTGTACAGTTTTATGTTACTAATGTACCAAGTTTGTTGTAAGTCCTACTTTCAATAACCGCCTCCGTGGTCTACTGGTAGAGCGTCCGCCCGGAGAGCGGGAGGTCCGGGGTTCGATCCCCGGCCGCGTCATACCAAAAGACGTTAAAAGATGGTACTTGTTGTTACCCTGTCTGGCGCTCGGCATTAAAGGGCTAAAACAAGGACTGGTCAGCTCGGAGTCAGTATACTTTGTCTGAGTGGGGAATTCATGTTAAACTGCGGCATGGTATCTCAGTGAGCTAGCACTATAAATCAGCATCAGTCTGGACTAGTACAAGCAGCCACACAAACACACGTACATGCACGTCGCTATATAAGTGCAATAATCTTGGACGCGACGTTAAACCCCATTTCACCTCACCTCACCTACTTTCCATATGTATTATATATCTCATCCATATTGACTTAAAGCCTGATAACATATTGAATATTTTAAAAATTTAAATATTTTTAAAGGAGTTTTAATTCTAAACATGTTTAAAGCTCTTTAAATCCTAAACATGTTTGGATTATAGGGATGTCGTGTTTAGGTGATGTTTAGGCTATGAGTCGATAGCTCATTTCATGTTTTTAGACCCTAAACAAGTTTAGATAGAACACATCAAATGTGCAAACCGTTTAGGATTGAAACACATTCCTAACCATGTCTTGTATGTGTTTACATGCTTAACACATATATTTTCTTTCCGTGTGGTTCAGGTAGTGAATAATACCAATTTAATGAGTGATATTTACTAATCTTCACATTCTCCGAAATGTTTTGGGTGGGTTCGACTAAACACGATTCCCCTAGATTAATGCAGCAAAGATGGTTTGGGTGATCCTGGCACAGTCAGACTGGCGACTGTGAAGAGTCCCCAACACTGAAGCCTTCTGCATTACCCAGATTGTCAGAAGGGCTGTCTGCATTCCTGGCAGCAAACCTGGGTACTCTCCCAATGTCAGACAACAAATTGGGAGGGAACAAACCTAAGGCACCGAGAACAATGGGAACATTAGTGTCAAAAGGGACAGAAAAATTCAATAATATAAATGATTTCATTGGATTTATCAAAAAGGACAAGATAAGGTTTGTTGGCGTATATAGGTTTGAGGTTGTATACGGGACTATTCCAAAGAATATTAAATTTATCATTTTCCATGACGCCTTCTACATATTCTGGGTAGTACCATGGATGGATCTCTTTGTTAAAACCACAAGCATGGGGAAGACGGTAATAAAATGATCGAGCAACTCCAACATGTCGCTTAAGATACTGTGTTTATGCCAAAGCGGGGCATCAACTGACTGATGTGTTGGACAGTCTCATTAAATTCATTACATAATCTACATTTCATATTAAAATTTTGATGCAAAATCACACATTGACGGTTTCGAGTGGGAAGTGACTGGTCCTGAGCAGCAAACAGAAAGCCTTCTGTTTCACTTTTCAAGCCAGCCGACTTCATCCAAGCGAAGGACTCTGCAGGACAGATCTTCTCAACACACTGCACATAAACTCGATACAGTGGTCGTTCAGATAGCCTCTCCTTGAAAAACTGAGTCTGGGCCGATTTGATATGGCACTTCGTTTGGTTGAAACTCATTTCTGTTCCGTCCAGCAGTACACAACCATCAGCAAAGTCAACATTGACATTGAGATTATGTCCCACATCCTTGGCTCGTTTTAGAAAACTGAGGAATGCCTTGTTTTCATCATGAGTCTTGACATGCTTCACAAGAGGATCATCAGACAAATAAATGTGTGCAAAAGTGCGCAAAACAATTCTATCATGAAGAGCCCCAACGTTAATCAAACCACGCCCTCCTATCCTAATTGGTAAGCATAAGCTATTGAGGGAAGGGCGGTGGTGGTGGGATCTGTTGTCTGACATGATTCTTCGTGTTAGGTGTCAATACCCTAACTTTCTTGTTTCGTCCAATCAAAAACACCAAAAGAATACGAAAGGACGGGACACAGCATAAGTATTTGTGGCTTTGAATTTATGTGGAGCGTTCAGCTATGAACTCCAGATTTTCGTAAATCTGCATTTTTACTTTGCCCGAAGTTTGTCCTTGATATGGGCATGCTGGAGTTTGTCCTTACTCTGCATCCCTAAGTACGTATAGGCCTGACCTTCCACGAGATGGTCAATAACTCCTCCCCCAAGTAAACTGACTGATCCTCCCTCTTCTACCTTACCACGTTTCTGTGAAGAGTGTTGCATTTGTCGAGTCCAAAGAACATGCCGATATTATTAAAAAAGGACTCGACAAGCAGAATCTGTTTTCTTTAGTGTAGAACCTCCATTGGCAATAAGTTCAAGGTCATCCATGTAAAGGAGGTGAGTAAGGGAGGTTGAATCTGTGCTGAAGAGGTCCCGGGTGATAATTTTCCTCTTTGCTGAGCAAAAAGCTTAAAGGATTTAGTGGCAAACAGAAAAGCAAAGGGCTAAAAGAATCGCCCTGAAATATTCGAATCCTCTTCTAATAGAAATGGGTTCCGAAGTCACCACCTGCCACTGCTAATACATCTCAAGTTGAGTTGACCAGCAATTCATGAAAGACTTGAGTAAAACAAGTAGGCGCTCGGGGAAGTCAATACATTCCAGTGACCTCAAAATCCATTTGCGAGGTACAGAATCATAAGCTTTTCTGTAGTCTATCAAACACATTGAGAGGTTTACGGTGGTAAGTTTTAGCCTCTTCAAGGATCATTTTCTGAAATAGTAGTTGATCCTTACAACCCCCACCTTTTATGGCTCCTTTCTGCTCCATGTAAATAATGTCATTGGATGCGCAGTATGATGACACAATATCTACCTATTATATATATAATTATATATTATTATTATTATTATTATTATTATTATTATTATTATTATTGACAGTGTACCGGGTGCGTCCGGTTCAAGCACCTATTCAATTCCTAAGTACATAAATGATTCAAGCCGCATGAAAGTGCCTATCTCGCGGCCAAGTATCTGCTGAAATAACTTTTTTATTCACCGACTTCATGCTTGATTGAGGTAAATGGCAACTATATAGCTGCGTCTATAATTTAACACATAGTATCATGGCTTCACGGTTGGGGCATCAGAAGTAAAAACTCAGCCCGCGGAGACCATCAGGTGATTGCATCCTTCTAATACGTTGGTCGTGACATACATTCAAGTGAAATAATTGTTGTTGCGAGTTTGTCTATCGTGGGAAATGTACTTCTTGTGCTCAATTGGCGTATCAAGTTAATACAAATTCATTCTTTATTCAGGATCCTTAGTGATAGGGTTCAGTACACATGCATATACGTAGACAGGTGCCAAAGGATAATAGTTCAGTTTAGTCGATAAACATATACAAGAAAGGAAAGAAAATGGTGTTGGATTGTTGATGAAATAATAAATAGTTTTTGTATGTTTCTAAATTCAGTTCCAGAAATAAAAGCCACAAAGGCCCTTCGATAATCATAGAAATCGTTGCTAAAAGCAGAGTTCCTCGTGAGCATGCGTTTATGAATCACTATCAAATCGTGATGATACCAGGTGTTCTGAAAAGGTGAGCGTATCCTGCTCATTCGGTGGCTCCTGTCACAAACACATGCAAAGACACGGCAAGTACAAACACATCAACTGGGGATACAGATATCTGACTATTATCGTGTTCCAAGTTAATATATGTGCAAGGTTCTCGCTGTAATTACCGATAGCTGGACTTTCATCATCTGTTGCACTGTTTTTACCCCGAGCTTCATTTAGAATGCTCCAGCAGTTCCATCCTTTGGTGTCCAGATGCAATAGAGCATGCTCTTTCTAACAAGATTTCAAAGAGCGTCATACAACTCTTGCTCAAACGTTGTTTGATCAAGGTTACTGCATTCAAGGCCTCAGTAAATCTTTCCAGCAGGCACACATGTGGAGGACATTTCCAAATTTGATGCAGCAATGGCAAAAATTATGCTCGACGCATTCCCTATTTTGAGGTGTAATTTTAGGTGAACACTTGACTTGCCTTTGCATGTGTTTGTAACGGGTGCCACTGATGGGTCAGGATAGGCCCCCCTTTTTGGTGACACCTGGTATCTTTACTATTTGATAGTCAACTACGTTTATAACAAACACGCTTATAACGAACTGACCGATATAATGAATTGATTTTTTAGTCCCGGCCATTTGTTGCATATATGCTGTATATATGCTTATAACGAACTACCGTTATTACGAACTAAAATTAGTGATCCCTTTGAGTTTGTTATAACCGTAGTTTACTGTAAGTTGCTAACAGACTGCTTAAGAAAACTGTCAGGATACGGGGCGGTCGCTCACCTTTTCGCGAACACCTGGTATCATCACTATAGCGATTCATAAACACATGCTCATGATATCGTCGGCATCGTACAATCGACTTTTTTATGATTATAGCAAGGGTTTTGTCGCTTTTATTGCCACAGTCGTATCTTCCATCACGAAATTGTAGATTACGTCCATCACGCTTGACGAGACCCAAGCGCCTCACACCACCGCACACAAAGATGACGACATCCTGTCTCCAACATCAGCTCAAAGACGCGAAGACTAGAAAATTATATGGTTTTTTTACCTCTGTTTCTACTATTATATAGCATTGAACTTAGTATACACCGACTGACACACTATCAACTAAGTCAGTATTAATGCTCACTGTTCTTTTGTAATCTCAGGATAATAATTGATCTCCGGTCGTAATTGTTGAATTATTTTAATTACCTTTTGGCAATGGCGTCTTGTCTTCTGAGAGAGTAAGTGAGATGAGTTTAACGCCGCTTTTAACATTGTTCAAGTTATATCACGGCGTGTCAGCTTTATATGGGGGGAAACCCCGAAGTGATGCAGGTCTCAGACGTATACCACTTCGGTGAAACCCTCAAACACGGGTATGATGCTGTAAAACCTAGAATTAATCGGTGTGAACCGGGATTCGAACCCACAATCACAGGTTTCTGGCGTGCCCAAGGGACGCAACTCTGCACAGAGAATCGCGGCGCCTTAAACGACTGGGCAACACGTGCCCCCCTCTTGCCGTCTGAAGAATCATTTAGTGCAATAAGTGTAGGTCCACAATAGGAACACACGCGAGAGAGGTCCACAGTAGGAACACACGCGAGAGAGGTCCACGGTAGGAACACACGCGAGAGAGGTCCACAGTAGGAACACACGCGAGAGAGGTCCACGGTAGGAACACACGCGGGAGAGGTCCACGGTAGGAACACACGCGGGAGAGGTCCACGGTAGGAACACACGCGAGAGAGGTCCACGGTAGGAACACACGCGGGAGAGGTCCACGGTAGGAACACACGCGAGAGAGGTCCACGGTAGGAACACACGCGGGAGAGGTCCACGGTAGGAACACACGCGAGAGAGGTACACAGTAGGAACACACGCGAGAGAGGTCCACGGTAGGAACACACACGAGAGAGGTCCACGGTAGGAACACACACGAGAGAGGTCCACGGTAGGAACACACACGAGAGAGGTCCACGGTAGGAACACACACGAGAGAGGTCCACGGTAGGAACACACACGAGAGAGGTCCACGGTAAGAACACACACGAGAGAGGTCCACGGTAGGAACACACGAGAGAAAGGGGGAAGGAGTTTGAGGGATCTGAAAACTTTAAGGCTGCAGCATGTAATCCTTCACATACATCTGGTTCAGGCGTGCGTTGGTTGTTGTCGACTTTCGAGCACTTGTAGATTAATTATACATTAAGTCGAATAAATAGTATGTCCGTTAACCATTAAACAAACATCTGCACAAGATTTATTCGATAGCATAAGTATCTGAACCGCCTGAGACAAAGCAAACTCGGTCAAACATGTATTTAGCACATATAGTAAGTACCATGTACCAAACGAGTGAGTATGGTTTTACACCGCTTTTGGCAATATTCCATCAATATCACGATGGGGACACTAGAAATGGGCTTCACACATTGTACCCATGTCTGGAATCGAACCTGGGTCTTCGTCGTGACGAGCGAACGCTTTAACCACCAGGCTACCCGACCGCCCCTCTGACATGAAGTACCATACTCCACTGGCCCTTTACATATAGTACCATATGCCAGGACTACTTCACACACAGTACCATTTACCAGAAGTCTTTCGCACACATGGATCAGGATCGGTGACTTGATTTATGGCGTGCCATCGGACCCCACCGGCTTTGGACGTTTTTCATAATATCGATCACTGGTTTCGCTGGTTCATACTCTATTATTAAGCGTGAATATTCAACGGCTAACCAAGGCGGTGTAAAACAACCAACAAACAAGCAAAAAAGAAGTAACCTTTTCTGTACCATCAATTTAACATCGACAATGTTCCAGCACAATGGCTGCGGTCTGTAAATATTCGAGTCTGGACCACAATATCCAATGGTCGATATTGTGAACATCAAACCACACCGTCGGGGTAGGATGACATGTCATCTACCAACTCACCCAGGGTGACCACCCGATCCATTTGGGCGCCTGGCCCGTGAAGATCCGGGGTAGAATGGGTCTTCAACAGCCCATGGCTGCCATAAGTGACATTGAGTGACACTAATATCAGGGGTGGGAGTGGTCAAGCGGACAGGGTAATGACCGCATGAACCACCGATAACCTGATGATGATATCAGCAAGGGTCAGATCCGACCCGACATGGTTCGAAAATTAAAGTAATGGGTGATGATCTCTCATATCAATGTCCAGACTCGGTGAGGCAAACTCATAAGATGCTAATGTCGGAGGCAAAGTAGCGTTTAAAGGCTGATCGCTGATAACGATTGAGGGAGTGCAGGCGACTGTGTTCTACGAGGAAGCAGAGGTATGATAACCATCAACGGAGAAAGCGAAAACGAGAGGTTAATGTATTTTAAGGATAGGATGTAGGAGGGTGGGTGTGGGTTTTTTACACACTTGATCTGGGGCGTGGGAAGAGGATGTCAGGGATGGAATGGGGGTCACGTCAACGCCATGTCACTGACCGGCGTTCTGTCATTGCCCCCCTCTATCATCGGCCCTTTGAAGTAGACTCTTTCAATAAACTTGATGGTATATGTATAATTTCCCGCATGAACTTCCATACAATCAGACCGCCTCTGGGTCTAGTGGTAGAGCGTTCGTCCGGAGAGCGTCCGCCCGGGGTTCGATTCCCGGCCGCGTCATACCAAAAGACGTTAAAAGATGGTACTTGCTGTTACCCTGTCTGTCGTACGTCATTAAGGGGCTAAAACAAGGACTGGTCGGCTCGGAGTCAGTATACTGTGTCTGGGTTGGGTATTCATGTTAAACTGCGGCATGGTATCTCAGAAGGCTAGCACTAATCAATCGGCAATTTCAAACAAGTAAAGTTTGGTTTTCAATATTGAAGTACATGCATGGAATCAAGTCACAAAAACGCAACTGCTACAGAGAAGCATGCATTCCATGCAAAAGTTGCCTTTTATGCAAGCCCCATGCATTTCACTACCCAAGAATGGGTATAAAAACATGTGCGTTAACGGGATTCCATATGCATTGTTTAGCATCGTGCTGACAACCACTCACAAAATCAACAAAATTACGCAATTATTCAAAATTACGAAATTCCACGCCTGTACGAAAATGAGCGTCTGGAGCCATCGGTATACTTGAAGCAGGATCGAGTCAACGTGATGTTGCAAGACAATTTAACGTCCACAGAAACACCATTTGAAGTTTGTCGCAACGTTGGCAACAGACGAATGCAGTCAGAGACCATCCTCGGAGTGGCAGGCCACGCGTAACCAATAATCGACAAGATAACTGGATTCGAACAACACACCTATGAAATCTATTCCAGCCAGCAACAGTGACTGCAAGAAGTATCCCTGGCCTTCGACGAACATCTTCACAAACCGTACGTCGTCGCCTCAGATGTGCAGGGATTGTCGCCAGAAGACCCGCCGGACGTCCCATTTTGACAGGAAACCACCGTAAAGCACGTCTACAGTGGTGCAGATAGCGTCTACGCTGGACAAGTTCTATTCACTGACGAGTCTCGTTTTCACCTCAGCAACAGCGATGGACGGATTCGAGTGTACCGACGTCGAGGTGAACGTTACGTCAATTATTGTGTCATGGAAGAAGATCGGTTCGGGGTGGGATTACAGCAAGACATGGGACCCGTTTGATAGTGGTTTCAATGGACAGCGCTACCGCGACGAGATCATCGGTCCTGTTGTTCTACCGTTTTTGCGTCGTCATGGCCCAGGCATTACCTGTCAACATGACAACGCCCGGCCTCATATTGCTCGACTTGTTCAGGATTCTCTTCAACAAAACAACGTGAATGTCATCTCCTGGCCGGCTCGCTCCCCTGATCTCTAAACCAATCGAGCACATGGGGGATGAGATGGATCGGCGCCTTCGACGTCAACCACGTGTTCCACAGACACTGCAGGAACAAAACATGCTCCAGCAGATATGGACAGATATCCCACAGGACTTTGTGCGACGCCTGGTCTATTCCATGAGACGAAGATGTGTTGCTTGCATCGCAACCAGAGGTGGACACACACGCTATTGATTTGTAAATTGACATTTTGGCATGTTCATGTTTTTTTTTATGAAATCACGCATTTTCTGAAATTTCCTCAACGCTGACAGGAGTCTTGTATTTGTTGCAAACCGAAATTGTTTCAGATTAGGTAAAAAACATATTTTTGCATTAAATCTTATTCAATGTCACAGGAACTTTTGTTGTTCAGTATATTATGGATGCAAAGAATCTTTGTCGCTCTTATTCGTCAGGATCGGTCGGGTAGCCTAGTGGTTAAAGCGTTCTCTTGTCACGACGAAGACCCAGGTTCGATTCCCGACATGGGTACAATGTGTGAAGCCCATTTCTAGAGTCCCCCGCCGTGATATTGCTGGAATAATTCTAAAAGCGGCGTAAAACCATACTAACTCTAACGGGATCGGGTGGGCAATCGTATCCCAATTGCGATGTCAGTCACTGGATTGTCTAGACCAGACTCGTGTATTGACAGACAGTCGTCACAGTGATGGAATATCGCGGCGTTAAACAACAAACAAACCAACAACACTCTTAATGTAGGGGGGGGGGGGGGGGGGGGGGGGGGGGGGGCGGTCGGGTAGCCAAGTGGTTAAAGCGTTCGCTCGTCACGCCGAAGACCCAGGTTCGATTCCCGACATGGGTACAATGTGTGAAGCCCATTTCTGGTGTCCCCCGCCGTGATATTGCTGGGATATTGCTAAAAGCGGCGTAAAAACTCACTCACTCACTTAATGTTGGGGCTCTCTTGCTTTGATGGCGGCGGGATACCACGCGCTTGGCCATATTGTGTGATGTCCGCAATTGATGGTGACCTTGATGTCACGGACGCTAAACACGTGTGACACAATGTGTGACACAATGACACAATGTCACGTGAATCTGTCGCGTAGCATCAAAGAATCTAGTAAACAATGATAAATCTCTGACAGGAACTCTCAATCAATTTTGACACATCCCCTTTGATCTCATTGTTTAGTTTATCGTTGTTTTGTTTATGTCAAATAAATATGTGACTGCTTGTATTGATGTTGGCGTAGATGGTTTTAACCCAACATCTGCAACCCCATCCCACCTGCTCGCATTCCATAAATCATTAAACCCCCTCATCACTAACTCATGGGTCTTAACAGACCATCCGGGTGAGCTAACATTAGCGTTAATCCTCTACTTCAGTTTCTAAATGTTTGTTTGTTTATATCCTTACTGTTTATGCCGCGGAGATATGACGGTTATTTTGTTTTAAGCTCATATAATTTATTAAGGAATCCGCGAAGCTCCGGGTTAGAAATTATCTTCAGCAACCCACCTTGCCGTAAGAGGCGACTAACGGGATCGGGTGGTCAGGCTCGCTGACTTCGTTGATGCATGTCATCGTATCCCAGTTGCGCTGGTCGATGTTCATGATGTCAATCGCTGGATTGTCTGGTCCGAACTCGATTATTCACAGACGCGGGCATACAGCTGGGCGATTGTTGAGTGCGGCGTTAAACAAAAAACAATTAATCAACTTTTTAAGGATATATAAAGCCCTCTTCCCTACACATCCATGCTTCGGGGAGTATTTTGTCAGAACTTCGGCTAGATATGACCACAGTCTAGCCTAGGCCTCTCCACTCGTTTGGCTAGATATATATTTGTTCTAGTGTCTTATTAACCGCTGTAATCCAATAATAGATACGTTGTATTTGCATTAAATTCCTTTCCAGTGCCGCAAGATGGCGCGCCTTTCTCGTTAGTGGTTGAGTAAAGAGCACCACCAAACAACTTTGTAGGGTGAGTGAGTGAGTGAGTTGTTTTAACGCTGTTAGATTGCCATTTGGGGAGTCCAGGGCCAACTTGCACAAAGCGATATTAGCGCTACGACTATTGTAAGCCTATGTTAAGTATGGGAGTAACGAGTGAGTTGGGTTTTACGCCGTCCCTAACAATATTCCAGTTATACCGCGGCGTGTCAGCTTAATGTGGAAGAAAAGCCCGAAGTGATGCAGGTCTCAGACGTTTACCACTTCGGTGAAACCAACGAGCACGGGTATGGTGCTGACAAACCTAGAAACATAATCAGGGCGAACCTGAATTCGAACCCACAATCATAGGTTTCTGGCGTGCCCAGGGGACCCAACTCTGCACAGCGAATCGCGGCGTCTTAGTCGACTGGGCCACCCGTGCCCCCAACTCTGTAGGAGCTGAGCGGGACCTAGTCAACAGGAAGGGACGATCGATTGTTCTTCCTGTATGACAATGCTGTACTCGACAGCATTATTTCCGAGGAATAAGCTTTCACACGTCCCACATCTGATATAAACAAACATGTGTTTAAGTAAAAAAATAAGTGATTCATAGCTTTTTGAAGCTGATATGCGAGATGTGATAAAAGAACAATTGAGGCGCTTCATGTAATGCTAGTATTGGCAACGTTGAACAAAAGCTGTGGCAGATAGCTTGTTCATTAATACCCGCGGCATTCGGAAAATGGTATAAGGTTTACAGTGAGTCATGAATCGCCCAAGACTTTCCACGAAACCCAAGCTGATGGACATGTCTCTATTTCCGCGTATGTGTTGCAACTGTATTGGTCACGCTGTGTTAAATGTGAATGATTGAAAAGCACAAAATGTTTTATCCGGGTGTCTTGTGTTATATTTTGTTGCTGTTTTACGCCGCACCAGTGATTGATATCATGAGCACCGACCCATGCAATCGGAGTACTATGACATGCAATCAACTCAATCAAGTCTGACCACCTGATCCATTTCGGAGCATGTTTCACCTGGGCCCACATGCACAAAGCGATCTTAACGCTAAGATGATCGTAACTCCCAGTGGGCACGGGGGGCCCAGCCGTCTAATGCGCCGCGATTTCCTGTGCAGAGTTGCGTCCCTTGGGCACGCCAGAAACCTATGATTGTGGGTTCGAATCCCGGTTCGCCAACTCACCCGTAACTCCCATACTTAACATAGGCTTACAATAGTCGTAGCGCTAATATCGCTTTGTGCAGGTGGGCCCTGGACTCCCCAAATGGCAATCTAACAGAGTTTGAAGCTCCTGAAACTTCTGTTGTGTTTCTTAATCGTCTAAGGCGCAGCAATATATCGACTCTTGCGACTTCGAGTTTAACGGGGTCAATTAGAATACAGAAGCATGCTCGGGAAATTATTCATACTCAGATCATGTTTCAGCATATCGATAAATCAAACAGACAACGAAACCGTCTGTGCACGAACAGTATATCTAAACAACATTATTTATAGTCTGAGCGTTGTTTATTTTTAACTTGCTTTTAAATGTCTTGTCAGATGCAACAATGGAAGCCGATGGATATACGACCAAGATGAAACTTGATCTACCGCGTCGGAGCTAAATGTGACACATATACTACCGGAACGTATATGTGATAGATACTTAGAGCCAAGGACACGTTATAAAAAACTTGTATGTCATTACTTGCCTTCAAAGAAGACACAGATTTTCGGAAATCCAAGTGTCAGATTTATTAATATTATTATTATTGTTGTTGTTGTTGTTATTATTATTATTATTGTTATTGTTATTATTGTTGTTGTTATTGTTGTTGTTGTTGTTGTTATTATTATTATTATTATTAGGGCTCCAAGCCGAAAGGCTGGAAGCCCTATTGTAATCGTTCGATTTATTATTTATTATTATTATTTATTATTCCGCCGATTTTTGTACCAGCGCTAGCAAAATAACCACTGGCCCGATATTGTTCAAATGTTGTGTGTGTATGGAGACCTTTGAGTACTAGATTCCCCCAAAAACACAAGGCCATAGGCCCAAAGGACAAGGGCAGATAACTGAAAAACAAGTATTTTTGGACGATATATTTTGCCCTGCTGCTCCACAACCGTTTGTCCGTTTACTTTCAAACCTTGTATGTATCTGCTGCTTCAGTTCCTTGACATTGTTTGTTCTTTGACTTTGGTCATTGGTCACATGGTTTGGCCGCCATATTTGATTTAAGGTTTTCACAGGGTTTTTTGGGTACCTGTCTTCAAATACTATCTCCTCTGAATCCACTGCATGAAATGCTTTCAAACTTTCTGAGAATTGACTCCATACAGAACACAACAAATTAGCATAGCCGTTTTTGGATATCTTTCTTAGTAATCGCCCTATTGGATTTTGATTTTGATGATTTTTTTCACCGAAATTTTACTTGAAAGATCATATCTTGTAAGGTTCTCCACAGAAACTATTGAAAATTGACATGAAGTTAGTCTGACATGTATACCTCATCTTTTGTTCTTGGTTGCATGCTAAAAGTAACACCGCTTCGTGGTAATATTTGATCAATATCTGGGACACCCCTGGAACACGCCAATTCGTAGCAGCGATGTTAGGTGACAATTTTTGAACGGTGTTGGTACAAGCAAACCCTTTGAGGATTCGAACATGTTCAAGGTCGGAAATGGGTTTAGAACAGACTTGGATGCCACTGCACATGTCAATTTCGTAGCGGCGATGCCCTGCAAGTGCTGCCTACATTTGACGGATTTGGCACAAGGAAACCCTTTGAGGATTCGAACATGGACGTTTGTGCGCAGTGTTACTTGGAGCCCGCCATTGCTGCTAGCAGCTTTAATTATTATTATTATTATTATTGTTGTTGTTGTTGTTATTATTATTGTTATTATTGTTGTTGTTGTTGTTATTGTTATTATTATTGTTGTTGTTGTTGTTATTATTATTGTTGTTATTGTTATTATTATTGTTGTTGTTGTAATAATAGTTGTTGTTGTTGTTATTATTATTATTATTATTATTGATGAATTTGGGAATAATATACATCTTTGAGTTGTGGGGGGTTTTTCAAAGAAAATAACTGATTACAATGCCCTGGTATGTTATTGTGTGTATTATCTCCAGTGTAATCCTGTCGTTGAATAAGGTATGCGTTGACACATTGGGATATATATGACCCATTGGGAAAGTGACTATTACGTACGTAGTGTAATGAATACGTACCCCCCGGGTGTAGAGTATGTTTGTTCAATTTGTCAATGGTTTGTGTAATACGATGGGAGTAGACTTAACGTCTATTCATGTTCTGCTTTATCTCTATTTAATGCTTGTTGTTGGGTGTAACGGGTTGACTGGAATTCAATACACGTTCACACTCGTCGTTAAAGTTGTAAAAATAGTTTGATGTATTTACGCTTACACCACAGTTTGAATTCCTATTACGGGGTGATTTCAAAATGAGTGAGTGAGTGAGTTGGGTTTAACGCGGCTTTAAACAGTATTCCACTTATATCACGGCGTGTCAGCTTAATGTGATGCAGGTCTTACCACTTCGGTGAAACCCACAAGCACGGGTATGGTGCTGACAAACCTAGAAACATAATCGGGATTTGAATCCACAATCATAGGTTTCTGGCGTGCCCAAGGGATGCAAATCTGCATAGCGAATCGCGGCGCCTCAGACGACTGGGTGATTGACATCATGAGCATCGATCCACGTTATTGGGATACGATGACATGCATCAACCAAGTCAGCGAGCCTGACCACCCGATCCCGTTAGTCGCCTCTTACGACAAGCATAGTCGTCTTTTACATGGGTTGCTGAACACCTATTCTACCCCGGATCTGAACGGGTCTACAATCCTATAAGGCAATACATTGAGTCAAATAAGTAGCAGCTGTTACAGTCACTAACATATGTTAGTGTACAATCACGAACGTTCGAAATTTTCTCACTGCTAATGTCTTGACACAGGCCTCTCTCCGTTCTTGAATTTCTGAATAGTGTTGGAAACTGGCAGGAATTCGGTGTCTTGAAATCATTCATGCCACTGACAATCACTACAAACAAAAGTACAACTGTCTATAGTTGCACATAACAATTCAACAAATAAAAGCAAGGGTAGTTGTCAAACATATGGACGTGTATTTGTCAAATATATGGACGTGTATTTGTCAAACATATGGACGTGTATTTGTCAAACATATGGACGTGTATTTGTCAAACATATGGACGCGTATTTGTCAAACATATGGACGTGTATTTGTCAAACATATCGACGTGTATTTGTCAAACATATGGACATGTATTTGTCAAGCATATGGACGTGTATTTGTCAACATATGAACGTGTATTTGTCAAACATAAGGACGTGAATTTGTCAAACATATGGACGTGTATTTTTCAAACATATGGACGAGTATTTGTCAAAAATATGGACGTGTATTTGTCAAACATATGGACGTGTATTTGTCACACGTATGGACGTGTATTTGTCAAACGTATGGACGTGTATTTGTCAAACATATGGACGTATGTATGTCACTCATAAGCACGTGTATTTGTCAAACATATGGACGTGCATTTGTCAAACATATGGACGTGTATTTGTCAAACATATGGACGTGTATTTGTCAAACATATGGATGTGTATTTGTCAAACATATGGACGTGTATTTGTCAAACATATGGACGTATGCATGTCACAATAAGCACGTGTATTTGACAAACATATGGACATGCATTTGTCAAACATATGGATGTGTATTTGTCAAACATATGGACGTGTATTTGACAATCACTACAAACAAAAGTACAACTGTCTATAGTTGCACATAACAATTCCACAAATAAAAGCAAGGGTAGTTGTCAAACATATTGACGTGTATTTGTCAAACATATGGACGTGTATTTGTCAAACATATGGACGTGTATTTGACAATCACTACAAACAAAAGTACAACTGTCTATAGTTGCACATAACAATTCAACAAATAAAAGCAAGGGTAGTTGTCAAACATATGGACGTGTATTTGTCAAATATATGGACGTGTATTTGTCAAACATATGGACGTGTATTTGTCAAACATATGGACGTGTATTTGTCAATCATATGGACGTGTATTTGTCAACATATGAACGTGTATTTGTCAAACATATGGACGTGTATTTGTCAAACATATAGACGTGTATTTGTCAAACATAAGGACGTATGTATGTCACACATAAGCACGTGTATTTGTTAAACATAAGCACGTGTATTTGTCAAACATATTGACGTGTATTTTTCAAACATATGGACGTTGATTTGTCAAACATATGGACGTATGTATGTCACACATAAGCACGTGTGTATTGATAAAAGCAACAAAACTCTTTTCATATTTATAAGAACTCTCTGTCACAGAGACAGGGCCGATTGTACGATTCCGACGATATCATTAGCATGTGTTTATGAATCACTATCAAATAGTGATGATACCAGGTGTTCGCGAAAAGGTGAGCGTTTCCTGTCTCACCGGTGGCTCGCGTCACAAACACACGCAAAGACAAGTCAATTGTTCACCTGAAATCACACGGGAACACATGGTTCAAGTCAAAATAGGGAATGACATCGGACATCATGTTTGTCACTGATGCGTCAAATTTGAAAAATTCCTCCACATGTCTACCATAAAACCTTTTAAAAAATTTACAGGGCCTCGAATGCTGTAATCTTGATCAAACAACTTTTGAGCAAGAATTGTATGACCCTCTTTGAAATCTTGGTAGAAAGAGCATGCTCGAGTGTACCTCAAAGTCGTGAAATGTACACACAAGGGCTGGAGCTGCAGGGATATTAGTCAACATTAAGGGAAAGTTGACTGTTGGAAAGTTGAAGTCATCCCTCTTGTGATACGGTTCTGTGGAGAATGTTTTGTCACTCTGAATCTTTATGCATAGAATTAAATATGAAACAGATGAAGCAGCCTCACTGGTCTCCTTTATTTCTAGTTCAGGTGGGTAAGTCAGTGTAAGGGAATTGGCTTTTTGCTGGTTTTTTAATTATATCAAATCATCGATATACCTGAAGCTTAAGTTACATTTCTTGGCCAAATCATCTTGATTTGACTTTGCCAATCCGAGCAGAAATTCTGATTTATATGCATAATGAACCAGATCAGCAAGAAGGGGGGAATAATTGGTGCCCATGGGGATACCTACTTCATGCCGAAATATTTTACCCCGAATTGTACAAAGATGTTTTCAATGAGGACGTCCAACATTTCACATATTGTTTTCTCAGTAAACTTCAGATGGCATTTGCTTTCATTTTTGACAAATTGACCTAAACCTCTGAAAACAGCTATATCAGACATAAGGACGTGTACATGTCAAACATCGGGGCATGTGTATGTCAGACATAAGGACGTGTACATGTCAACCATCGGGGCATGTGTATGTCAGACATAAGGACGTGTACATGTCAAACATCGGGGCATGTGTATGTCAGACATAAGGACGTGTATATGTCAAACATCGGAGCATGCTTATGTCAGACAGTACGTGTACATGTCAAACATCGGGGCATGTGTATGTCAGACATAAGGACGTGTAGATGTCAAACATCGGGGCATGTGTATGTCAGACATAAGGACGTGTACATGTCAAACATCGGGGCATGTGTATGTCAGACATAAGGACGTGTACATGTCAAACATCGGGGCATGTGTATGTCAGACATAAGGACGTGTACATGTCAAACATCGGGGCATGTGTATGTCAGACATAAGGACGTGTACATGTCAAACATAGGGGCATGTGTATGTCTGACATAAGGACGTGTATATGTCAACCATCGGGGCATGTGTATGTCAGACATAAGGACGTGTATATGTCAACCATCGGGGCATGTGTATGTCAGACATAAGGATGTGTACATGTCAAACATAGGGGCATGTGTATGTCTGACATAAGGACGTGTACATGTCAAACATCGGGGCATGTGTATGTCAGACATAAGGACGTGTACATGTCAAACATCGGAGCATGTGTATGTCTGACATAAGGACGTGTATATGTCAAACATCGGAGCATGTGTATGTCAGACATAAGGACGTGTAGATGTCAACCATTGGGGCATGTGTATGTCAGACATAAGGACGTGTAGATGTCAACCATCGGGGCATGTGTATGTCAGACATAAGGACGTGTACATGTCAAACATCGGGGCATGTTTATGTCTAACATAAGGACGTGTAGATGTCAACCATCGGGGCATGTTTATGTCTGACATAAGGACGTGTAGATGTCAACCATCGGGGCATGTGTATGTCAGACATAAGGACGTGTAGATGTCAACCATCGGGGCATGTTTATGTCAGACATAAGGACGTGTACATGTCAAACATCGGGGCATGTGTATGTCAGACATAAGGACGTGTACATGTCAAACATCGGGGCATGTGTATGTCAGACATAAGGACGTGTATATGTCAAACATCGGGGCGTGTGTATGTCAGACATAAGGACGTGTACATGTCAAACATCGGAGCATGTGTATGTCAGACATAAGGACGTGTACATGTCAAACATCGGGGCATGTGTATGTCAGACATAAGGACGTGTACATGTCAACCATCGGGGCATGTGTATGTCAGACATAAGGACGTGTATATGTCAACCATCGGGGCATGTGTATGTCTGACATAAGGACGTGTATATGTCAACCATCGGGGCATGTGTATGTCTGACATAAGGACGTGTATATGTCAACCATCGGGGCATGTGTATGTCAGACATAAGGACGTGTAGATGTCAACCATCGGGGCATGTGTATGTCAGACATAAGGACGTGTAGATGTCAACCATCGGGGCATGTGTATGTCAGACATAAGGACGTGTATATGTCAACCATCGGGGCATGTGTATGTCAGACATAAGGACGTGTAGATGTCAACCATCGGGGCATGTGTATGTCAGACATAAGGACGTGTATATGTCAACCATCGGGGCATGTGTATGTCAGACATAAGGACGTGTAGATGTCAACCATCGGGGCATGTGTATGTCAGACATAAGGACGTGTATATGTCAACCATCGGGGCATGTGTATGTCAGACATAGGGACGTGTACATGTCAACCATCGGGGCATGTGTATGTCAGACATAAGGACGTGTATATGTCAACCATCGGGGCATGTGTATGTCAGACATAGGGACGTGTACATGTCAACCATCGGGGCATGTGTATATCAGACATAGGGACGTGTACTTGTGAAACATTAGTGCGTTTATATCGCAGACACAGTTGTTCAAATGTGTCGACCCGTGAAGATCCAGGTTAGAATAGGTCTTCAGCAACCCATGCTTGCCCCAACAGGCGACTATGCTTGTCGTAAGAGGTGACTAATTGGATCGGGTGGTCAGGCTCGCTGATTTGGTTGATGCATGTCACCGTATCCCAATTACGTGGATCGATACTCATGATGTCAATCACTGGATTGTCTGGTCCATATTGCTGAGTGCGGCGTAAAACAACTTACAAACAAACAAAACGCACTTGTGTCAGACATAAGGATGTTTATGTGTCAAACAACGTGGCGTGTATGTCGGATACAGTGAAACTCATATATCCTATGATGCTATGTAAAAACGCCGATTCACAACATAATGCACCCGCGAGACCCAACAGACCAAAGGGTGACATGATTCCCTCCAGTAAACCCGGAGATGCAGGCTTAACATGTGCCCCATTAACACGGGTATATTATATGTACAGGGATGTACAAGGATGTTGAATTTACCAAAATAGAAACTGCCTATTCATTCAATATACACACCCTCACATAGAAAATATGAATAGGTTTGCTCTATTAAAGAAACTTTTTAAATCAGTAGCGGTTTCCTTTCACAGGTGGCGTTCGTATATGTGTACGCAATACTGATGAGTAAACATGATGCTGGGCTCGCCTGGGGGATGGGGAGCCTGGATGAGGTAGACCGCGCAAGAAGCTGCCTCTGTGTCGGCTGTGTTTTTGTAAGCTGATGGTGTGTCAGGATGTAGTGGTTTCTGAACAGGCGATGATGAGTCACGGTGGCCCGGTTGATAGTGTGGTCGCCAGCCCCACCCGTGGTTCTGGTTCGATTCTTCGATTTCCGGTTGCAACTGTGTAAAACACCGGGTGTTCACTCCCTCACTCACGCATACAGTCATCGATCGACGATCGATCAATCAATCAAAATGATATATATATCAATGAGTAACCTGAAAAGTTGATAATTTTTATCTGAAATTACGTTGTTTTGAGGCACACTCAAAGTAGTTCCGGCCAAACTATTATTTCACTGGAATATTTCATATTTTCAGAAAATACAGTATTTCATTGTTAAATACACAATACACGTCGGTAATAAGTGTCTAAGCCTACTACACTTCAATCAGTCAGAACTAGTTCGGCCTAGTTGTGAAAATGGAGGAGAGTGGTTGTAGAAGACTAGTGATTGAAGAGCTGACCTGAAATAGACTCTCCACAAGTATAACCCATTCTTTGAGTCACTGGCTATGATAAATACTAACATTTCGGCGTTAATCCTCACTCACTCACTCAATCACTCATTCACTCAATCACTAACTCACTCCTTGAGACCCGTGAAGATTCCGGGGTAGAATAGATCTTCAGCAACCCATGCTTGTCGTAAAAGGCGTCTAACGGGATCGGGTGGTCAGGCTCGCTGACTTGGTTGATACATGTCATCGTATCCCAATTGCGTGGATCGATGCTCATGATATCAATCACTGGACTGTCTGGTCCAGACTCGATTATTTACAGACCGCCGTCATATAGCTGGAATATTGCTGAGTGCGACGTTAAACAACAAACCAATCACTCCTTGATGCTGTGTCTCGGTCATATCACTACATACTAACGTGTAAATTTTACACTAACATGAAAACGTACATGCACATACATAAAGAATAATGCATTTTGTCTAGGCGTAATGTTAATTTATTACCAAACATACACACCCGTGTTTACAAATGTATTTGAATCAAACAGTAAACATGCGCAAATACAAATACTAAACTAACAATGGGGTTTAAGTGTCTTGTTTACGGTCGGGTAAATATTTTTTTCCATTGGTTTGTTTTTATATCGATTTTTTGTTGAAAAGAGTGAGTGAGTGAGTATGGTTTTACGCCACTTTTAACAATATTCCAGCAATAACAAGGCGGGGGACACCAGAAATTGGCTTCACACATTGTACCCATGTCGGGAATCGAACCCGGGTCTTCGGCGTGACGAGCGAACACTTGAACCACTAGGCCACCCGACCGCCCCTGTGTTGAAAAGAGGTGATGCGTATTGACCACGATGATTTATCTTGTCGACTGTAGCAGAGCAACCATCTTCCAAGTAGGGATTGTTGCTTGTGTGAAAACATTTCTCCTGTTTACAATAAACCTTGGCTAACTCAAATTTTGTTATCTCGATACGCTTTTAAAAAGATGTAACTTTGATCTCTCAGAAGAATCGGCGCTGTGGCTTGATATCGGCACTTGTTTATAACGTAACTTTGATCTCTCAGAAGAGTCTGCGCTATGACCTAATATGGACACTCGTTTAAGAAGACGTAACTTTGATATCTCAGAAGAATCGGCGCTGTGGTCTAATATCGGCGCTCAGTAAAGGAGACATAACTTTGATTCGGCGCTATGGTCTAATATCGGCGCTCAGTAAAGGAGACATAACTTTGAATCGGCGCTATGGTCTAATATCGGCGCTCAGTAAAGGAGACATAACTTTGATTCGGCGCTATGGTCTAATATCGGCGCTCAGTAAAGGAGACATAACTTTGAATCGGCGCTGTGGTCTAATATCGGCGCTCGGTAAAGGAGACATAACTTTGAATCGGCGCTGTGGCCTAATATCGGCGCTCAGTAAAGGAGACATAACTTTGAATCGGCGCTATGGCCTAATATCGGCGCTCAGTAAAGGAGACATAACTTTGAATCGGCACTGTGGCCTAATATCGGCGCTCAGTAAAGGAGACATAACTTTGAATCGGCGCTATGGCCTAATATCGGCGCTCGGGAAAGAAGACATAACTTTGAATCGGCGCTATGGCCTAATATCGGCACCCCGCGAGTATCGAACCGCGGACAAGTCGACATTCAATGTTCGTAGGACATAGTGTATGACAGTACTACAGCCAGGTACCGAACGTTCAAGTTCACACAATATATCGGCGCTCAGTAAAGGAGACATAACTTTGATTCGGCGCTATGGTCTAATATCGGCGCTCAGTAAAGGAGACATAACTTTGAATCGGCGCTATGGTCTAATATCGGCGCTCAGTAAAGGAGACATAACTTTGATTCGGCGCTATGGTCTAATATCGGCGCTCAGTAAAGGAGACATAACTTTGAATCGGCGCTGTGGTCTAATATCGGCGCTCGGTAAAGGAGACATAACTTTGAATCGGCGCTGTGGCCTAATATCGGCACCCCGCGAGTATCGAACCGCGGACAAGTCGACATTCAATGTTCGTAGGACATAGTGTATGACAGTACTACAGCCAGGTACCGAACGTTCAAGTTCACACAATATATCGGCGCTCAGTAAAGGAGACATAACTTTGATTCGGCGCTATGGTCTAATATCGGCGCTCAGTAAAGGAGACATAACTTTGAATCGGCGCTATGGTCTAATATCGGCGCTCAGTAAAGGAGACATAACTTTGATTCGGCGCTATGGTCTAATATCGGCGCTCAGTAAAGGAGACATAACTTTGAATCGGCGCTGTGGTCTAATATCGGCGCTCGGTAAAGGAGACATAACTTTGAATCGGCGCTGTGGCCTAATATCGGCGCTCAGTAAAGGAGACATAACTTTGAATCGGCGCTATGGCCTAATATCGGCGCTCAGTAAAGGAGACATAACTTTGAATCGGCACTGTGGCCTAATATCGGCGCTCAGTAAAGGAGACATAACTTTGAATCGGCGCTATGGCCTAATATCGGCGCTCGGGAAAGAAGACATAACTTTGAATCGGCGCTATGGCCTAATATCGGCGCTCAGTAAAGGAGACATAACTTTGAATCGGCGCTGTGGTCTAATATCGGCGCTCGGGAAAGGAGACATAACTTTGAATCGGCGCTATGGCCTAATATCGGCGCTCAGTAAAGGAGACATAACTTTGAATCGGCGCTATGGCCTAATATCGGCGCTCAGTAAAGGAGACATAACTTGGAATCGGCGCTGTGGTCTAATATCGGCGCTCGGGAAAGGAGACATAACTTTGAATCGGCGCTGTGGTCTAATATCGGCGCTCAGTAAAGGAGACATAACTTTGAATCGGCGCTATGGCCTAATATCGGCGCTCAGTAAAGGAGACATAACTTTGAATCGGCGCTATGGTCTAATATCGGCGCTCGGTAAAGAAGACATAACTTTGAATCGGCGCTGTGGCCTAATATCGGCACCCCGCGAGTATCGAACCGCGGACAAGTCGACATTCAATGTTCGTAGGACATAGTGTATGACAGTACTACAGCCAGGTACCGAACGTTCAAGTTCACACACCAACAGTGATCAAACGTTTATATCCACATAAATAACACAGCCATAACGTAATGTGTTTGTCTTAACGTTTAGCGAATAAAAAGGCAAAAAATGGGCCATACGAAATCACCAGGACCTCTCACTATCAGATACAACCTTCTACAACCTCCATGTACACAAATATCTAATTTATCTTTATCCGTGGTTGAAAACCAATTGAGAGTTTAGATAAAACGTCACCCGATCTGTACGCAAAAAATCACTTGTGTTTATATAGGCAAGATGAAAGGGGTTGCGGTCATAATTCAAGTGCTGATTTAAACTGTGCAATCTATTACGTGGTAAATGTGAATGCAGTACCTCACAAGTAAATAACCGGGTTGAATAGCACTGGGCGACCTTAGTGTGGTATTCCCCACGTACAAAGACACGAGTTTCTTATCATAAAATTACCTTGTACACAAGACCTACAACGTATGAGTGTATGTTGAGAGGTTCATGGCCTCAAATAGACTCAGAATCAAACCGGTTCACACAGTTGGGTTTTTTAAATATAATCCCCCTTGACTTCAATAAACTTGGCCCAGCGATATTCTAACTTATCCGAGCCCTATAAAAAATCATTTTGGTCCAAAGTTTACACCAGACCCTACAGACTACGTGACTGGCCTAACGGGTCGCTGTACGTTCAGGCTTAGCAGACATTACTTAGGATTCTGATATTCGCTCTATCATTAAATGGTCCGTTTTTTTATGTTTGTAAATATCTTATACATGACACTCTAGCTCCTTAACAGTGATTAAATTTATTGATCTCTTCAAGAATTTTACATTCATATACATAATATTTTGCCGTAAGTAGAAGATAATTGAGTATCGTTTCGTCAGTGGACACATTCTTACTGGTAAAATGTCTACGGCGCAGGTGTGATTTAAGATCAGGAAAGGGATAAAGGTCAGAGAGTGCTTGGTCGGGATATTAAGGGACATGGAGAAGTAATTCAATCTGCAAAGGTCATTAGATGTCCTAGTCCGGGATTCGAACCACGGTTCTTCTGATCCGACATCGGACACCTTTTCCACATGACCAATGAGGTTAACGTCAAGCTGACAAGGTGAGGATGTGATCTGTGGTAAGACTCCACGCTCTGTTACATACTCTCCCGTCAACAGAAGGCACGTCCCGGGTCGTATGAGTGAGTCCTGTGAGTAATCTGCTCAAATTTGATATGAACGTGCTCATCCCCACGTTGAGCGCCAATATAGTGGCCATACAAATTGCGAGTCCCGTGACTGGATTCGAACCACGGACCTTCTGATCCAAGGTCGGACACCTCTGTCCACATCACAACAAAGCTGACACTATAAGGATGTCATCTGTGGCATGACCCCACGCGCTGTTACATGGACGTCGCAATCTGCAGCTGCATCCACTGTCACTTGTGACGTAAACATAGTGTAGCAGTAGTACACATGAACGGAGCTTTCCTCGACGTTTATGCCTGAAGGCTTCGCTCAGCTGACGTAGTTCTGAGGTATGTAATTACCCATTGATAGCCTGACATCATTGCAGTCTTACATGAGCACCCCCCTACAGGCCTAGAGTGAGTGGGTGAGTGAGTGAGTTGGGTTTAACGCCGCTTTTAACAGTGTTCCAGTCATATCACGGCGTGTCAGCTTAATGTGGGAGGAAAGCCCGAAGTGATGCAGGTCTCAGACGTTTACCACTTCGGTGAAACCCACGAGGACTGGTATGGTGCTGACAAACCTAGAAACATAATCGGGGCGAACCGGGATTCGAACTCACAACAATAGGTTTCTGGCGTGCCCAAGGGACGCAACTCTGCACAGCGAATCGCGGCACCTTAGACGACTGAGCCACCTGCACCCCTTACTGTGCCAGAAAACCGAAGCCATGATATTGCCAACTGACACGACCCGCTTGTTCTATTTTGGTGGGGTTGAGGTCAAATGTTTCAACTTAAGTTCTGAACTTTTGACACTGGTTTGACTTTTTTCAATCTTTTTATTTTGTTTTACCTTTGTTTATTGGTTTGTATACTTTCCCAAAATAAACAAAGGTTACTTCGTTGCAACATTAACCTATCTTGATTCTATTTCATTGCTATACAGTAAACTACGTTTATAACAAACACGCTTATAACGAACTGACCGAAATAACCAACCTACTTTTTAGTCCCGGCCATTTCTTGCATATATGCTGTATATATGCTTATAACGAACTACGGTTATTACGAACTAAAATGAGTGGTCCCTTTGAGTTCGTTATAACCGTAGTTCACTGTAATTTGCTGACAGACTGCTAAAGAAAACTGTCAGGATACGGGGCAGTCGCTCACCGTTTCGCGAACACCTGGTATCATCACTATAGCGATTCATAAACACATGCTCATGATATCGTCGGAATCGTACAATGGACTCATAATTATGAAAACAGTTTTGTTGCTTTTATTCCCATACTTATGTCGGCAGTTAGGACGAAGAAAACCAAGTTTTACCCATTTTGTCGACTTCTGGACTTTGTGGCTTTATAGAAATAGTGATGTTTTTAATCGTATATAGACTTCACGTGGTACCAGTACCTTTGTTGTCCATCAATTACGTCTGCGTCATTTTCGACCCCCGGTCAGATCTCTTTTGGGAATACCGACCAGTGCAGAAACTCGAAACACATTTAATTTCATGACTACATTTAATAACGAGAAGTTTTTCTGTGTCATAGTAAATGGAGACTGGCATTGATTTTAGTAAAACCAAACTTAAGTTATATCTGGCATTTATGAGCTGTAGTACCAATGAAGACAGAATTGGGGGATGGATTAATTTATTCCTCCAGTTACACAAGCAATGACATGGCAGAAAGTATTCCTCGCACAGACTGAATTGCTTTCAGCCTAAACAAAACACATTCTTGGGGAGGCGTCGCTACACGCTGTCACTTGTTACGTCTTCATGGTGCAACAACAGACACGCCCTCACGAACAAAAGCTATTTATGCATAACTAGCACAGCCCATATTAACTCGTTGGCAACGCAACAACCCACGCAATCCCACCCAGGGTCACATTAACCCGGAAGAGACAACCATGTTCCAACCAAACTCAAACCACCTCAAACCGCCCTCGAACAAATCTCACTCCAAACACAAAACCAACCTCAAACAACCTCAAACCAAACTCAAACAACCTCAAGCCAACCTCAAACAACCTCCAAACAACCTTAAATTAACCTCAGACAATATTCAAACCGACCTAAAACCCTCTTCAAACCAGCCTTAAACAAACCTTAACCTCCTCAAACCGCCCTAAAGAAATCTTACTCAAATCTCAAAACAACCTCAAAACAACCTCAAACCAACATCAAACCACCCCAAACCAAACTCAAACCAAACCAACCTCAAACAACCTCAATCAACCTCATACCAACCTCAAACCACCCCAAACCTCCTCACGCCAACCTCAAACCTCCTCACGCCAACCTCAAACCAAAATCAAATCCCCTCAAATCAACCTCTAACCAACCTCAAACCACCCACTACTAACCTAAAACCAAACCAACCTCAATCAACCTAAAACAACCTCACACCAACCACTAACCAAATTCAAACCAACCTACAAACCTCCTCAATCCAACTTCAAACCACCCCCAAACCTCCTCACGCCAACCTCAAACCAAAATCAAACTTCATCAAACCAACCTCTCACCAACCTCAACCTAACCTCAAACAACCTCAAACAACATCAAACCATCCTCAAATTAACCTCAGACAACTTTCAAACCAACCTCAAACCAACATCAAATCAACTTCAAACCAACCCCAAACTAACCTCAAACTTAAACAGACCTCAAAACCAAACTCAAACCAAACTCAAAACAGCCTCAAACTAACCTCACTATAATCTGAGACAGTCACTCAAATCAATCAAAACCAGCCTCAAACGCCAACAAATCCATGTCTGCCCTTCACGCCCGGCTTTCCATGAGGACACGGTGCCAGACACAAAGCTACTCAGGGCAGATTTACAGCCGGGGACAGCCAGGGCATTCCACAAATCTTTCACTTTAAAACACGTCAAATCCAAAGCACACAGTCTTATCATTTTGTAATAGTTAAGTAACTACGGTGAAGAAACGATATCGCACGTACGGTTTTTATTCAAGGAGGGTAGGCGTCGGTTAGCCCTAGGTATCTGTGTCTGATAACAAACGCTGGCATGTTAACATAACATGTTCATATGTAAATAATCGAGTCTGGACCAGACAATCAAGTGACTGATATCATGAGCATCGATCTACGTAAATTAGATACGGTGGCATGCATCAACCAATCTCACCCGATCTTGTAAGTCGCCTCTTACGAGTGAGTGAGTGAGTGAGTATGTTGTTACGCCGTTTTTAAGCAATATTCCAGCAATATCACGGCGGGGGACACCAGACGCTGTACCCGACCGCCTCTCCTCTTACACGGGTTTTTGAAGAACAATTCTAAACGTGATCTTCACGCTGGGTGGAGATATATATATATTTATATATATATAATCACAAACACAAACACAAACACACAGTATTATGTGTTGTCGACACTGAATAAGTTCGCATCCGCTCTGTTTAAACCATTCGGCACCATTAAACCACAAAACCATTCGCCACACACACAAATCTGATTATGTTGTTTTGTGTCTATATTTTTTATTTTCGTTATCTTGTGTTCACTGCGAAAGAAAATAAACAAACTGCAAGTGATTTCATGACACATGACTGGCTAACTAAACACATTGTTCGCTTTTATGTTTCAATAAACGTTAAAAAAATTAACTTCAGCAACCCATGCTTGCCGTAAAAGGTTAGTAAAAGGTGACTAACGGGATCGGGTGGTCAGGCTAGCTGACGTGGTTGATACTGTCATCGATCCCAATTGAGTGGATCGATGCTCATGATGTCAGTCACTGGATTGTCTGGTCCAGACTCGACTATTTTACAGACCGCCGTCATATAGCTTGAATATTGCTGAGTGCGGCTTTAAACAACAAACAAACAAACAAACAAACTAAAAAAATGAAACCTTCAGTTGCATAATAGTGATGAGCGATGTCACTAAGTTTGTAACAGCATTGTTGACCTACTCAATTATAAGCACTGAGGAGTTTAAACGTGAAAACGGAAGTGCACACTTTGCGCTAATCTCCGACTTACATAGTAGCGCGCAAAAGTCAATTCTTAAATGTCCTACCGAGAATATTATTCTGGCCTTAGGTCATTAACTCCATAACTCACTAGTTAATGTGGCTGTCATGTCACTAACAGGAGCTTAACATCCCATCCACGTGCTCACTACACCATCCGGGGCTGGAACACGATGGACATGACCCCAGGCACACCTTCACAGGGCAGGCAGCACTTGTAGTGGGGGGTGGGAGGGGGGGTGGGGGGAAGATGTGACACATTCCTCACCAGGTATTTGTCCTGTGTCACTAAGTCAGTATTGTAATATTGTTATGTCATAGCAATGACGTCATGTGTAGGCTAACATACACTATAAATCACACCCGCTTTTCTTTGTTCTTTTCTTGTTTAACGCCGCACTACGCTATATGACGTCGGCCTGTAAATAATCGAGTCTGGACCAGACAAACCAGTGGCTGATATTATGAGCGCCTTTCACGCTGTTGGGTACGATGCCATGCAATTAACAATATCACAGAGCCTGACGACCGAGAAATTAAGTTGCCACGTAAGACAAGCTTATAGGTTGTGGGGATCAATTCTAACCCCGATTCCCTACGGGCCTTCACGCATGAGGCAGCGACGTCATGTTAAATACCCTCAGTCTAGGCCACTCGTAGAGTGATTATGCTATGTGCATGGGTGAGTGAGTAAATTATGTGTTACACTTCTGTTAGCAATATTACAGCTGTGTAATTTATTCACTGAAAAATGTAAAAAACAGAGTCCCTACCAAGCAAACTAGTGGTTAATAGCATGAGCAGCAATCCACGTCGTTGGGGCAAGGTGGCACACAATCGGTAAAATCACCTTTTGTCTCACCCGATCGTCATCTTGCATACACCCGATCTTTATCTTGCATACACCCGATCTTTATCTTGCGTACATCTTGAGTCATCATGCGTACACCCGATCTTCATCTTGCATACACCCGATCTTTATCTTGCATACACCCGATCTTTATCTTGCGTACATCTTGAGTCATCATGCGTACACCCGATCTTCATCTTGCATACACCCGATCTTCATCTTGCATACACCCGATCTTTATCTTGCATACACCTGATCTTCATCTTGCATACACCCGATCTTCATCTTGCCTACACTCGATCTCTATCTTGCGTACAGTCGATCTATATCTTGCGTACACCCGATCTTCATCTTGCATACACCCGATCTTCATCTTGCATACACAAGATCTTCATCTTGCATATACCCGATCTTTATCTTGCATACACCCGATCTTCATCTTGCATACACCCGATCTTCATCTTGCATACACCCGATCTTCATCTTGTGTACACTCGATTTTTATCTTGCATACAGTCGATTTTTATCTTGCGTACACCCGACCTTCATCTTGCATACACCCGATCTTCATCTTGTGTGCACTCGATCTTTATCTTGCGTACAGTCGATTTTTATCTTGCGTACACGCGATCTTTATCTAGCATACACCCGATCTTCATCTTGCATACACCCGATCTTTATGTACTGTACACCCCATCTTTATCTAGCATACACCCGATATCTATCTTGTGTACACTCGATCTTTATCTTGCGTACAGTCGGTTTTTATCTAGCATACACCCGATCTTCATCTTGCATACACCAGATCTTCATCTTGTGTACACTCGATCTTTATCTTGCGTACAGTCGATTTTTATCTTGCGTACACGCGATCTTTATCAAGCATACACCCGATCTTTATGTACCGTACACCCCATCTTTATCTAGCATACACCCGATATCTATCTTGTGTACACTCGATCTTTATCTTGCGTACAGTCGATTTTTATCTAGCATACACCCGATCTTCATCTTGCATACACCCGATCTTCATCTTGCATACACCCGATCTTCATCTTGCATACACCCGATCTTCATCTTGCGTACACTCGATCTTTATCTTGCGAACACCCGATCTTTATCTAGCATACACCCGATCTTCATCTTGCGTGCACCCGATCTTCATCTTGCATACAGTCGATTTTTATCTTGCATACACCCGATCTTCATCTTGCATACACCCGATCTTCATCTTGCATACACCCGATCTTAATCTTGCATACACCCGATCTTCATCTTGCATACACCCGATCTTCATCTTGCATACACCCGATCCTTATCTTATATACACCTGATCAGTATTGAGCGTGACAAGCTGATACGCCGGGATTTAACTGAAACATTGACTACTTAAGCTTCAGGTCCATTTCGGTACAAGAGGTGTCCATGTTATACAGAGGCCGACGTAGGAGTTGACATTGCCGCACGCGATGGCGTTGCACTACGTCACCTTTCCCTCAAACACTGACGCAATTAGACATAACAGTATCTGTTGGTCATCAAGAACTCGCCGTAAATCTACGACAGCATGACAATGACCAGGTGAGACAGCCGTGGCATCTACCAAGTGCATTTCTTTACTTTACGAGACAGGGTTGTGACACTGATATACCCCGTAGCAGGCCGACCCGAGACGTAACGGAACGCTGCTCAAAGAAGACCGCAACCCAGTCACGTGACAGGATATTGTGCGTGACATCAACAATTGCTTGGACTTGCAGAACCTTCCAAAATAGCATTCCAAGTGTGACCTTGTCTCCTATTTACTTAACGAGTGAATGCTTTTTCTTCATTTCTTTGTTGGTCGATCTGTTCATTCATCGTGGTTACCCCTTTCCTTGCAATACAATCGTTATTATTACATATCACGACATTGCTGTCGGTTGGTGGTCCGTCGTCTTGAAACTAGATAACCAGTCCAGGAGGATTCACCACTCTGTCATTCGTGTAATCTCATTGTTGAACAAATACTGCGATACTCGGGTCCCTGTACTTGCTTGTTAAATGTGCCGTTATTGTTAATAATAAACAGAATTTATTATATTTGTGAGTAGATTTAGAAAAAGACATTCTGACAGTTATACTCGATTTGCATTCTCATGTTATGTTTTATTAGCAATAATCAATGGAGCAATGTCCTCTTTTGTCATAATGATACGGATCCCAGTTTTCACTTAAAGGTTGCTGTTGCGAACTCTCCACTGGCGCTGAAGATCATAGAATCGTATTCTGGTGGGATTTAAAAGGATGCAAAGGGAAGGTTATACCCTATTTACGTCATCATGCGAGCTTCTGCCATCAGTTAGTGAGTGACTGAGTTGGGTTTAACGTCTTTTTTAAAAGTATTCCAGTTATATCACGGCGTGTCAGCTTAATGTGGGAGGAAAGCCCGAAGTGATGCACTACGCTATATGACGTCGGCCTGTAAATGATCGAGTCTGGAGCAGACAAACCAGTGGATGATATTATTTCATGCCGTTGGGGTACGATTGAGTGAGTCGGGTTTAACGCCGCTTTTAACAGTATTCCAGATATATCACGGCGTGTCAGCTTAATGTGGGAGGAAAATCCGAAGTGATGCAGGTCTCAGACGTTTACCTATTCGGTGAAACCCACGAGCACGGGTATGGTGCTGACAAACCTAGAAACATAATCGGGGCGAACCGGGATTCGAACCCACAATCATAGGTTTCTGGCGTGCCCAAGGGACGTAACTCTGCACAGCGAATCGCGGCGCGTTAGACGACTGGGCCACCCGTGCCCCCTCTACCATCAGCTGTTGTTAGATTCATGGATGGATTCCACGTAGACGGAACGTGTGCAGACCTGGGTGTGAAAATTACAATGAATGTAATGAAATAATTGCTATTTATTTTGTTGAAATCATATCGCCCGATATAATTATGTTAACATGCTTTGTAGGCTCCATTTTGTTTGTTTGATTGTTTATTTGTTTGTTTGTTCTTTAACGCCGCACCCACCGTATCTCCAGCTTTTTGACGGCGGTCTGTAAATAATCGAATCCGGTTAGGACAATCCAGTGATTGACATCATGAGAATCGATCCACGCAATTGGGATACGATGACATGCATCAACCAATCCTGTTAGTCGCCTCTTACGACAATCATAGTCGCCATAGTCGCTTGCTAAAGACTTATTCTAGCCCATATTTTCACGGGTGCTCCAAACAGGTGAGCAGCCCCACCAACTCCCATTTCACAAACTTATAAAGTAAAGACTTTGTGTTTTGAGCCGAGTTCTTTTTATATGAGCTGCATTAGTTTCACGATGCATTACTCCAGCTGCCTCACAAATACACATTTGTGGGGGAATCCTACACGGCGTAACAAGTGAGTGATTATCGTTTTACGCCGCCAATATTCCAACAACATCACCCGATCAGAAATGGGCTTCACACATTTCGTGCCCATGTACGGAATCAAACCCGGGTCTTCGGCGTAAAGTGCGAACGCTTTAACCACTAGGCTCCCCCGTCACACTGAAACCACAATACAGTTAGCTGATGTCTTCTTTTCCAAATCAGCATTTAAACACGTAATCAACCTTGATTCTGAAACGCGACGTTAAACCCCATTTCACCTCACATTGACTCTGAACTCTTTACCGCCTAGGTGCATCGTAAACCGATCAAAACCATATTCAAATAATAAAATTCAAAGAAAATGTTTAACTATTGAAACCTATGAAAACATAATTCCTTTGTGTCGGGGCGATTGTTAGACATGGATGACGTCTCAGAGGCCCTCCATTGTCTGGCCACGTTCGTCGCGACAACTTGAGCATGCGGTTCACCGTGTACAGGAGGCTGCATAACCCTGACTATCACACAATATGTCCGTACCTTGCTTCATAATCCACTCACAGATTTTGACAGGAGTTTGCAACACTGGTTCTGAGTGATTAGGCAATACATTGGCGTATTAATCACACATGCCATTGCGCATGTCTTTACTTGAAATAGGTGGCCATTGCGTTTGGTTGACAGTGTTTAACTTACGATGTGTCTTGGTACATTTATCACGTGGATGTAGGTTAATCCTGTAAACACGTACGGTGTTCAAGCCTAATTAACTGTTGTATTGGAAGTGGTCCACTGATAGAGGGAGTTCGAGGTTCGTTTCCGGGGTCATGGGTTGTCAGTCTTCCAGGTCATCTTGGACTGGTTATGGAAGTAGGGGACGCGTGCTTTCAGTCATATGGTGGTGGTTTGAGAGAGAGACAGACAGAGAGGCAGAGAGAGAAAGAGACATAGCGAGAGACGGAAAGAGACACGGAGACAGACAGAGACAGACACACACAGAGAGGCAGACACACACAGAGGCACAGAGAGAGAGACATAGCGAGAAACAGAAAGCGACACAGAGAGACACACAGAGATAGAGACACAGGGAGACACACACAGAGATAGAGACACACACAGAGAGAGACAGACACAGATAGAGAGACACGGAAAGAGACACACAAAGACACACACAGAGAGATAGAATCACAAAGAGGGACACAAAGACAGACAGACACATACACACAGAGACAGAGAGAGACAGAGACACAGAGACAGGCAGAGAGAGATAGAGACAGAGAGAGACACACACAGAGACAGAGAAAGACAAAAAGAGAGACAGAAAGAGCGAAACAGATAGAGAAAGACAAAGAGAAAGCGAGAAAAAGATAGAGAAAGACAGAGAGACAGAGGAGAGAGACAGAGAAGGAGAGAGACAAAGAAAGACAGACAGATGGGGAGGCGGGAGATGGAGGATGATTTGATGTAACCATCACGAGGTACATCACGGTAGAAACCTTCCCCTGTTCGTGTACGACAGTGACATTTAGACCTCCATTAAGATCTTTCCTTTACATTAAAAATGCCACATAGTCGATGTTTTTCTCTTTAACTCTCTCTCTCTCTCTCTCTCTCTCTCTCTCTCTCTCTCTCTCTCTCTCTCTCTCTCTCTCTCCTCCCTTCTCCCCCTCTCCAATAAAAGAGTACGGGAAACGTATAAAAGATTTTCTGGCCACCAGCTTGTAGGTCCAACCGGTTGTGCCGGGCGTTAAAAATTTGACTACAGCAGTCAGTGTGTTGTCAAGGGCGATGTCTACACGGCGTTTACTGCTAAAGTGTCACAGAAGGGCAAACCCACTGATTACCCCTGATACATAGGAGGGAGACTCACTGACATAAACACGAGAGTATACAACTCTGTCAAACATGGCGACTTCTTCCACTAGCCTTTACCTCCAATTCTACCTGAAGCGTCAAGCGTGTGGCTCTGTATACAGCTAGTTGTATTTTGTACATTGATGTTGGTGTATTTAATTAAAAAAATGATTTTGTTTCTTTGTTTAACGCAGCACTCAATAACTTTCCAGTTACATGACGGCTATGTCTAATAAAGAAACATTGGATAATAATGTTGTGAGAAGGTCTTACGCCACTATTAGCAATATCCGCGCAATATCCGCGCAATATCACGGCGGGGGATACCAGAAATTGGCTTCACACAATTGGATCATAGGCGTCGAATATGCATCATAGGTTAGAAATTCCGATTGCCCGACGCCTGAGTCCAGTAATATGTACAAGGTGGGCAAGTTAATTCAGCACCGGTAGTTTGTAGTCAAGCAATCTGTTCAGTTTACGTTTCAATATGCACTGGGGTACAGAATATTTTTATGTCAATGCTTCTAATCATGAAGAAGAAGCCAAACAATATTTTTTGGACCACAATGCATTGTTTCAGTACCGACATTGATGAAATTTATACAAGCCTATATCTACCTCTATGCAAACAGGTCTGAGCACTGGGGAATAGTTTGTGTATTACAGAAAGTAGTGACTATATTGGCATTACATTCTGTATATGAAGTACAACTTTTAGATGCAAGCACATATTTTAGAAAGTTTGTTTTAGTCTGACTAATAGCATAGAGCTAGGACCACGCGTTGACGGCGTGAGCGGCCCATAAATCTCCTAATTAGAGCCATAAGACAATAAATTAGTTTTCGCAGAAATCCCACCGTCTCCGCGTATTTTTCGCGAATTATTCGCAACGTCTCCGCGTTCTATTAGCGAATTATTCGTAACGTCTCCGCGTTCTATTAGCGAATTATTCGTAACGTCTCCGCGTTCTATTAGCGAATTATTCGCAACGTCTGCGCGTTCTATTAGCGAATTATTCTCAACGTCTGCGCGTATTATTCGCGAATTATTCGCAACGTCTCCGTGTTCTATTAGCGAATTATTCGCAACGCTTCCGCGTATTATTCGCTCCTTCTCCGCGGAATATTCACAGCTTTGAGATGTTGTCATTGTCTTCAGACCCCAAACAGAAGCGGTCGGTAGCCTAAAAGTTAAAGCGTTAGCTCGTTGCCAGAGGACCCGGGTTCAATTGCCCACATAGGTACAACGTATGAAGGCCCTTAACCTTACCCAGCCGTCATATTTCCGGAATATAGCTCAAAGCGGCGTAAAACTTAATTCGCCCACTCACACGACCTTCGCCGTAACCTACGAGTGTCGAAGTTGTCGACAGCTCATGTAGTTAATGCTGTTTGCGGCATCTGGGCGTTTTATTGCTGTCGGCTACTGTTTTGATTGACCGATCGCTTCATGTATCCGACACTGCTATGTATATCTACATGTTTTTGTGTCAGACTTTCCTGTGGCTTTTGTTCTATCATGCTATACACACCGCGCACCTGTTTGTCATCAGTCACGCTGTCACAAACGTGTTGCCATCACAACGACTCTTTACATCATGTGATCCTAAGTCAGTTGTTATCTTGTCAGGAGTGTATATACTACTCAAAAGAAGTTAAAGAACATCCGATGCCATGACACATTAATTGTCAGGTCAATTAATTGTCCTTTATTTGTTTCCGATTCGTTAGTAAGTGGCGACAATAAGCATCTCACACGTATTACCCTGGGGCGGTGGGGTAGCCTAATGGTTAAAGCGTTCGCTCGTCACGCTGAAGACCCGGGTTCGATTCCCCATATGGCACAATGTGCGAGGGCCATTTCTGGTGTCCCCCGCCGCCATATTGCTGGAATATTGCTGAAAGCGGTGTAAAACCATACTCACTGGCTCACGAATTACGCTGAAAAATGGCCAAGTTGTTATATAACCATTTCAACAAGGGAGGTGTTGTGGTCTATTCTATGTGTTGGGAAGAGCTTTACATTTGGATCGAAAAGAGAGCTGAAAGTAAATACACGTAGTTGGCTTATTATACTAGTACTCAAAATAAAGTTCATAAAGTTTCCTTCATATTGCTGGGGGCACGGGTACCCCCGTCGTCTAAGGCGCCGTAATTCTCCGAGCAGACTTAGAGTTGCGTCCCTTGGGCACGCCAGAAACCTATGATTGTGGGTTCGAATCCCGGTTGGCCCCGATTATGTTTCTAGGTTTGTCAGCATCATACCCGAGCTCGTGGGTTTCACCGAAGTGGTACACGTCTGAGACCTGCATCACTTCGGGCTTTCCTCCCACATTAAGCTGACACGCCGCGATATAACCGGAATACTGTTAAAAGCGACGTTAACCCCAACTCACTCACTTTCATATTGCTGTAGTTATCGGGTGTTCTTTAACTTCTTGCATCACTTATGGCTTTCCTCCGACATCAAGCTGACACACCGTGATAGAACTTGAATACTGTTCAAAGTGGCGTAAAACCTAACTCACTCACTCACTCAATAATACCAGGATATAATAACAAAACGTGAAAAACATGTACACATTTTGATAATGTGTGGGGTTTCTATAAAATAGTGAGTTCAGTTCGAGTCATACGGAACTTGGCATCACGAATATTTGACATATTTTTATGGGTGCATTGTTGAATGAGGGAGGAAGACGCTCAAAGTGAATTTCAGTGCCACGAATGCTTCAGACACCCATAAGCCGAACACAAAATATATATATCACCTTTCATTTATTTGGGATCGGAAAGGATAAGCGAAAACCACAAAACTCTCAGGACCCACAACAGCCATCCCCCTAAAAAAGACCAGTAGTGAACAATGTAAGTTTGGGGTTAAAACACGAGGCAAAGTCTTATGGGGGAAATTCTTGAACAAAATAATTAAGATTTTCAAAGAACTCCCAGCTCACAAAATGACAGTGTCCGGCTCCACAGAGCGATCTTAGCGCTAAGATGATCCCATACTTTCACATAGGCTTACGGTAAGCGTAGCGCTAAGACAGCTTTATGGAACGGGATTCTGGTCTCTAAGTACTTGAAATTGTAAACATGCGTGGGGAAAATTGTACGGAATGTGGCAAGGGTCATAATGTCGAGATTACGAAAACGGTGAATAATGTTGGTATTCCATAGAGCAGAACTTTCATTGCCTATAATGGTTACATAAATAGATGTATAGCGGTGACAATAACGTCAGAATTAAGTAACGTAAATAGTTTATCACCCGTCTCTCGACAGAGATTTAGGAATCGGTAAAATATTCCCCAAAAATGTCATATATGTGGGAATGGTTGCAAATGTTTTATTCATTATCTAATCTTACATTCAAGTCTTGAGAGCCAGAAGGAGTGCCATTAAGCAAGGACTGGTTAATGCTTGTGACAATCATTTTAGCGCACCAGATGACCAGTCCAAAGACGAGCAATGGTCCTATTTCACCCCGATGACCAGGCGTGACACAACCTCAGGCCAATAACGCCACCCTTTGTCGCCGCTCATTAGCATAGTGTGTCAGTCTGATAGATGAGGATGTCAACTTTTTGACAGGTCACGTGACGTAATGCCACCCGCGGAATTACACGGCCCGAGTAATGGTTGAATCTACACAGAGATGGGGATGAAATATGTAGCAGGTTGATTCATAAAGTGATAAAGTGTTGTACTACCGTTTTATGATACTATAGTAAAAGTAGATACTCTAGGACAGGTGTGAGTAGATTTATGAGGGGTGGTTGAAAGGTTCCGGGCCTAACTGTGATGAACGGCGTTGATGGAGATGGTTGCTATTTTTCTGTATAACCCCACTTATGCCAACGATGCTGGAGTGTCTGGATCCCACTGGTGCTGAAGGCCCCCTCGTGGTGTAAAAAAATCCACAGGAGAAATGACGCCAACATCATTTGCCAGACAGTTATTTCTTCAAGTTTCGGAAGAGGTTGAAATCTGACGGTGCCAGATCTGGTGAATATGAATGGTGTTCAAGGACTTCAAAGTCACAGTCATGCATTTCAGCCAGGGCGACATGCTTGTACACAGGGGTATTGTCCTCGTGGAACACCTCGCCTTAGACGTGCATGCACGTCAGTATATATAAAATTGGAAGGCTGTGTGTTGCAATACCTACCAGTCATGACAGAAAAACAATAGTCACATAAAAATATCGGGTGTTCTTTAACTTCTTTTAAGTAGGATATAATACACTGGATAATCGAGGATGAGTTGAGACGCTGACCGATAATGTTCGATTACTTTCTTTTGGTCAAATATTGCACTGTGGACAGAGATCAAATTTCCGTGGGTCATATCTTTCTAGGTCGCGTTTCCAGAGAAGATTTAGATCGCCAGATTCACTCCTCGATAGGACAGAATCCGTCTTCATGTCTGCACCTTCCAGTCTTTAGTACCGCCTCCGTGGTCTAGTGGTAGAGCGTCCGCCCGGAGAGCGGAAGTTCCGGGGTTCGATCCCCGGCCGTGTCATACCAAAAGACGCTAAAAGATGGTACTTGTAGACCAGTGAAGATCCGGGGTGGACTCAATTATTTACAGACCGACGTCATATAGCTGGATTAGCTGAGGGTGGCGTTAAACAACAAATCAACAAACGAACTTGTTATAACCACCCTGCCAGGTGCTCGGCATTACAAGGACTGGTGGGCTTGGAGTTAGTATACTGTGTCTGAGTGGGGTATTCATGCTAAACTGCGGCATGGTATCTCAGTGGGGTAGCACTATATATCGGCATCAGTCCGGACTAGTACAACCAGCTACACACAGATACACGTGCATGTAGGTCGCTATATAAATGCAATAATCTTCGACGCGATGTTAACAGGGTTAAACCCCATTTCACCTCACCTTCAGTCAGTGGTCATGTCTTCAGGTTATTGGAAGTAATTCGTGGAAACTCAGCCAATCCCACAACCTGTTTCCTCATCACGATCTCTATAGCATGGCATTCACTGGGACACACACATTTATTACCGGAAGAGACTTGGAACTCGCTGAGAATGCCGTTAGACTGGCTCTTCTTGTTTGGAACGGTTGATTCACCAGGTTCAGAGACTGAGCCCAGTGTTCAGATCTGGTGTTTCAGGTGTACAAGGCATGCGCTTCTATTCCCGGAACAACTCATGTCAAAGCTGCCATGCATCAAATCATGTTTAAAGCCACAAAACAGGGCTGTTTGTTCATCATTCTCTTTTAACTAAAGAACTTTTTTTTCGGTGGGATTTCTCGTAAGTTCACCGCCCTACTGTCAAAGGTACTTAGTCATAGAAGAAACACAACGGATGTGAGGTGAGGTGAGGTGAAATTGGGTTTAACGTCGCGTCCAAGATTATTGCACTTATATAGCGACGTGCATGCACGTGTATGTGTGTGTGTGGCTGCTTGTACTAGTCCGGACTGAAGCCGATTTATAGTGCTAGCTCACTGAGATACCATGCCGCAGTTTAACATGAATACCCCACTCAGACACAGTATACTGACTCCAAGCCGACCAGTCCTTGTTTTTTAGCCCCTTAATGCCGAGCGCCAGACAGGGTAACAACAAGTACAATCTTTTAACGTCTTTTTGTATGACGCGGCCCGGGATCGAACCCTGGACCTTCCGCTCTCCGGGCGGACGCTCTACCACTAGACCACGGAGGCTGTCCACAACGGATGTAACATTACTGGTGTAGATTGTTGTGGCCTAAACTACTACTTCCAGACTTGTTTTTTTGTTTTCGGGACAAGCGTGAAATTATGTAAATTCAGTAATCTCGTTCTTTGCTTTTAAGAAATAATATAAATACAAATAATGATACCCCCCAACACCCACCCACCCCACCCCCCACCCCAAAATTCCACGATTCAGCCGCATTAAAACGTCGAGTTTCTCATTTTTAATAGGTAGGTAGTGTCATACACTAGAATCCCACCAAGGAATTTGTTGTCATTGCTCAATCGCAAATCGTCCTCCAACCCTCCTTTCAGACAAAGAAATCAGGCGAAAAATATTAATAAATTTGTTATTAAATGCCATTTTTAAATTTGTTTGATCCTCGAACTGTGGGGAAGAGACAGTACGATGTAGCAATGGCGCTCACAGTTCGGAAATTAGTAAATGAACAACTCGTGTTGTTTTACGCCGCACAATATTTCAGTTATGTGGGTCTCAAACGCAGGATGTCTTAGCTTTAAGCAGAGAATTGTAATGAATGTGAAAGGTTTTTGTTTTGACTCAATTATACTTAATATGTTTCCGTTGGGCTTCAATACGTACATTTCCCTTTGACATATATCCTAACGTGAAAACGGCGAGTTTTTCGTGTATCGTCTCGCGACCTTTCTATCAAAATATATAAAACCCCGGGCTCTTTTCACACTGTGTGCCAGTCACGATAGGGCAACATAGCATGTGAGGGGTCTCGGTTTGAAAAGATATCATAATGTTAATCTCACCACAACGTTTTTAATTACGTAATAAAACATACATTTAGGTGTGGTTAAACCCCTAACGTGTTATTCAAATCGCGAATACCAAAACCCCCGTCAACCTACCGCTATTGGCGGTTCTGGAACCACACATTGTCCTGTTGTCTCCTTTGTGCGATGGTGTCGCTATGAATTAAAAGGTGCATGTGTTTGATTCCACTCCATTGACATAATACGTTTTGGTTACACACAGATACATAGATACGTTGGTTACAATACATTTGTTAAGACTTGGTAGGTACAGTCAGTTCAAACATAAATATCTTTTCAAATGCCTGGGTGTGAACGTGTTTATTAGCCTTGTGCGACGTGCATTTCATATTTCATAACCAGATTTAGATCTTTACCCATCCCGTTAAGTTGCAGATATAAACATGCTACGACAAGACTAAAAATAGTTGAAAATGTGTATATATAGATATACCTTTATTGATCTGAAAAAGACTTTTTGTCGTGTTACGGTTGACAAACCCAACAACGCTTGTGTTGTGAATAGCAAACTTTGGCGTATGAATACAAGGCAATGATATCGCTATCAAAGCAGAAGAAAAGAGATCGCGGTAAAGGGAGTTCTCATCAGACGTGTGTTTCTAGTTTTTTGTACGTGTATTTCTAGTATGACCTCTTCTATGTACATACGTATCTCCTTGACACAGACATGAACACAAACTCCCCCGTGTCAACACTTCTACTGGGTGCTATATACTCACACCCCATCGTTTGAAATAACAGAATATACCTCGATATACAGCTATGCTACGCCATCCTTACACTACGTGACGTACACCGAAAATATTCTGCAACAGAGCGACGATTATCAAATCGTGACTTCTCTACGTTAAAACGTTGATAATTATTGTAAAAATGTTCAGATTTTTTGTTCATATATAGGTTACGATGACACACAATCAGCTCTCTCACACATTGAAGGGTCGGTGGTGTAACCAGATAGTTAAAGCCTCACATCCATTCGTGACCAACTCGTGTTATTCCGGGACAAGCCGAATAGCGACTCGTGCCCCTCTCATGGCCATTTTTGCGACCGGGTTCCGTCTTAGCGCAAACGGGCATACCTAAAACAATTGTCAACTCGTTGCGTAATGGTTCACATTTATTTCCCCATATATTATATATATTTCAGATGCAATTTAAAGCACATCTGGACATGCGGAATTATACAGTATGATTGAATACATTTTACTATGTCTTGGGTATATTTATAGATGCAAGACATATGTAAAATCAAAAAATATTTCTGAGGGATTATTTGATGATCAACTTGAAATCAAACGGGCATTCTGATTGGTTTGTCGTATTTTCGCACATAACATTCATCGATAGGGGGACGAGTCTTCTCACAGGTTACGGAAAGGTGCGAGTTGTGACGAATGCCTCACATCGTCACGCCGAAACCCCGAGTTCGATTCCCCATGGGTACAATGTGTGAAGCTCATTTCTAGTGTTCCTCCGCCGTGACCTGCTCAACCCCAGGAACTCGACGGAGCATCAGCATAGTGATCACAGGAGCGAATACACCTGTTTGCAAAAGAGGGATGCAGCGCTATTGTCATATACAATTAACACAGAAAACATTTTGCTTTTGATTGTTTGTTTGTTTGTTTGTTTGTTTGTTTCTTTCTTTCTTTGTTTAACGCCACACTCAAAAATAGTCCAGCTAAGTGGCCGTGGGCTGTACAAAACGAGTTTCGACTAGACGACCCAGTGATTGATATTGTGAGCAACGATCCACATCGTCGGGTACGATGACACGCAATCAACCAAGTTACCGAGCCTCACCACCCAGTCCATTTCGTCGCCTCAAACAACCAGCATAGGTTCCTCAAGTTCAATTCAACCCTGGAACCCCCTCCCAATCTTCTCGAGGCATAAAAGTCCAGTTTCCACCCTAGCCGAACTAGGCTGGTATTATGGAGTTACATTTTGGCTGGACTAACGAGTCTATGCATAGTCCAATCAAAATCGCGCAACGAAATCGAAATCCGGTTCGTAAACTGTCGTGCAGATTTCGGTCGATTGCAGGATTTGCAAAGCCAGCTCGTTGTCAGCAGATATTTTCCAATCTTTTTATTGTTTTTAATCAAGGTGCTCACGTGATTTGATGCATTTCGCGATGAAAGACCCGTTTTATCACAATATATATCTTGATTATCGATCAGATCTTCTTGACTGGGCGCCGCCATTTTGTTTGGAGCAAATGCAAGTGATACGAGAGGTGGAATCTGATTGGTCCATAGGAGAGGCTTAGAAGGGACATAACTGGTAATAGCCACTGGTGGCGGTACGATCGAGCCCAGTAATTCCAGCCTAGTTCGGCAAGGGTGGAAACTGGACTTTTAAAGTCAGTTAACTCTCTTGCCTCGGGAAGATGGAAAACCCCAGGGGTCAATCAACATGTACCAACTGATCGGTAGAGCAAAACAATGACACTAAAAGCGACACAAACCTTTCTATTAGCATAACACTCTGACAACGGAGTGGATTTGACGATTCCGACTATATCATGAGCATTTGTTTATGAATCATTATCAAATAGTGGCGTTACCAGGTGTTCGCGAAAAGGTGAGCGTATCCTGCCACTGTGGCACCCGAAAGAAAGGTATACAATTTTCTAAAGCACAATGCAATAATCGAAAGCCAATAGTGAACTCCTGCAACTATCTTGCATGTTGCGTGTTTTCCCTCTGTCACCCGTACACAAGTACGTAAACAACTAACTATAGGCTGAAATTATCGCCATTCAAGCCTAATTTCACAAAGCGACTTTACCGCTAGAACGGGCACATGTCTATGTTTATAATAACGATCACGATTTTAGAAAATAAAGTCCTGGGTCTGTGAAGTCTTTTTTGAAGTTACTTGTCGGTAAGTATGCAAGACAATATATATTTATATTTATTTTAGGTTAGGTATGCGAAATTACTAATTGTTTGATAGTAATCGAAAAGACATTTCATTTTCGAATTTAGTTGTCGGTAGGTAGGCAAGACATTATATTCATACTTTCTTGAGTTGAGGCATGCGAAATTACTAATTGTTTGATAGTAATCAAAAAGACATTTCATTTTCAAAGTTAGTTATCGGTAGGTAAGCAAGACATCATATTTATACTATCTTTTAGTTTAGGCACGCGAAATAACTCATTGTTTGATAGTAATCGAAAAGACATTTCATTTTCAAAGTTAGTTATCGGTAGGTAGGCAAGACATTACATTCATACTTTCTTTTAGTTTAGGCATGCGATAGTGTTTGATAGTAATCGAAAAGACAATGCCATGAAACTACTCGGGTGTGGATTAAAAAGACCAACATGTGAAACCGAGGGTTTCCAATGAAAATACCAATTAGATGAAACTGGTAATGAGACAGGAGGCGAATCGAGGCATCCATGAGATGAGAGATCCAGTGTCAAGTCGAGCCTCTGAGTGAAAGTATCAGTTGTAGAGTGTAGGTAGAAAGCGACTTAGAGGGCTGTAAACTGGCCATTAACCCTGACGTTGATGATGCTGTGTCACGCGGCAGGAGGGGGAGGGGTGTAAACAGTGCTACGCTAGAACAATACACCTTTGTTTCACCTGGTAGCCTGTAGGTATTTGTGTGGGGACGTGAAACATTAGCGTCGGAAGTAAGTCGGGTATCACTCCATAGTTCGACATCGCACTCAGACACACACCATATATCACACAGACACACACACACAGCGTATCAAACACATACACACATCATGTCACACAAATACAGACAGCATATCACACACATATACACACATACATCAGCATTACACATCATTACACACCACACACACATACATCATCACCATCACACGTCATGACGCAGAATACACACACATTACATACATGACCTTCCCGTTATTATATAAACACACACCATCACCACCCACAATACACACACCATTACATAGCATCACACACACACACACACACACACACACACACACACACACACACACACACACACACACACACACACACACACACACACACACACACACACACACACACACACACACACACACCGCACGTCATATACACCGGCATTACAAACACACACTCAGGACACACAAAATACACTCATCATCACAAAAGATACACATCCTCACACAAATACACACATGCACCGTCACTCAAAACATACACATCACACACACACACAACATACACATCATCGCACACACATAAACACACACACATGATACACTCATCATCACAAAAGATACACATCATCACACACACATACACACACGCACCATCACACAAAACATACACATCATCGCAAACACACAAACCGTCACACACAACATAAACATCATCACACAAAACATACACATCATCACACACACATAAACACACACACACATAAACACACACACACATACACCAACACACAAAATCACACACACAGACACACACACACACACACACACACACACACACACACACACACACACACACACACACACACACACACACACACACACACACACACACACACACACACACACCGAATGTCATATACACCGGCATTACAAACACACACTCAGGACACACAAAATACACTCATCATCACAAAAGATACACATCCTCACACAAATACACACATGCACCATCACTCAAAACATACACATCACACACACACACAACATACACATCATCGCACACACATAAACACACACACATGATACACGCATCATCACAAAAGATACACATCATCACACACACATACACACACGCACCATCACTAAAAACATACACATCATCGCAAACACACAAACCGTCACAAACAACATAAACATCATCACACAAAACATACACATCATCACACACACATAAACACACACACATACACCAACACACAAAACATACACACACAATCACACACATGGCCATCCTACTATTACACACACAACCAAAGACTCCCATCTTTACACACACCATACACACATGACCACCACACCATGATACACACACTCGCACGCACGCACACACACACACACACACACACACACACACACACACACACACACACACACACACACACACACACACACACACACACACGAACACGAACACGAACACGAACACACGAACACGGACACACACACGAACACACGAACACACGAACACACACACGAACACACACACACTCACACTCACACGTACACATCATAATGTAAGCACAGCCACACCTCCCCATCCCCAAACCCCATCCCCCCACTAAAGGATCATATTTTACAACAGCCACGATGACGTGCAGGATCCCCCGTGAAACTAATCTCACGTGGCAGATGCCTGGTGTCGTGTATCCCCTTTCTTCGTCACCCATACCTACAGTCTAACTTAGTATCAGGTGTGCTTTGTGTCCATTACTTTGTTCCTGACATTTCAAGTATGTCAGTATACATGTATATTTGAACAAAACAGGCAATGCGGATACCTCTCTTAATCATTGATACAAATCTGCAAACACAAATCAATATGCCATCCAACTCACACCCTTCATCAATATGGGTGAGTTGTCTCCCCTAGTAGACGAGGATCCGCAGTTCGTTGCTTCGAATCCCATATGATAAAAGTCCACGACCTTCGTCACTTTCCTGCGTGAAGTTGACAATCCTTTGTGTAAGTAAATATTTCAATACGGCGTCCAACCCAACTCGCTCTCAACATAAGTAAGTTGAGTATACAAATTGTCAAATTTCGCCTTTCTCCCCCTACGTGTGGGCTTTGATAAACGTGACCCACCCCACAAGGGAGGGATTTACTGGTGAGAGTAGGGAGAACAGTACAAACCACCTGCTGCGTCATCACACACCCCGAGGTAGAGGTATTTAGGAGGGGATATATATTATATTTCTGTATATGGAGTAGGTACGGAGAGGTCAGGTGACCTGCTCGGACAACACCAACTCAGATATATATATATGTACAGTTTAATACATGTAGTATTTATTATATGAGGATGCCAAGACGTATGTCTGTAAGAATCTCTTGGAATCTCGTGAAGTCTCACGGATTTTGGTACGGGCGTCACCGGATGCGACTCGAATGAGAAAAGACCCGTGAAGATCCGGGGTAGAATAGGTCTTCAGCAACCCATGCTTGCCGTACAAAGCGACTATGCTTGTCGTAAGTGGCGACTAACGGGATCGGGTGGTCAGTCTCACTGACTTGGTTGATGCATGTCATCGTATCCCAATTGGGGAAATTGATGCTCGTGATGTCAATCACTGTTGTCTGGTCCAGACTCGATTATTTACAGACCGCCGTCATACAGCTGGAATATTGCTGACTGAGGCGTTAAACAACAAACAAACTAAATCGAATGAAAAAAGATTATATAATGAGTGTGCTGTTAACAAAATAGAGAGGCACGGGTGGTCCAGTTGTCATTGGCTCTCAATTTCGCTGTGCAGAGTTGCGTCCCTTAGGCGAGCCAGAAACCTATGATCATGGGTTCGAATCAAGGTTGCCTCTGATTATGTTTCTAGGTTTGTCAGCACCATACCCGTGCTCGTAGGTTTCATCAAAGTGGTAAATGTCAAAGACCTGCATCATTTCGGGCTTTCCCCCTACATCATGCTGACACGTAAGAATCCAGAAATACTGTTCAAAGCGGAGTTAAAAAAACTCACTCAATACAATAAAAACCCTTATCAAGAAGAGAATAGGTCTGCTACATGCGCACTGATCAATATCCTGGGTTTGACACCAATACATCCTTAATCACCTGACACGCCGTAATATAAGGAAAATATTTTTCAATTAACTCCTAGCCTAGTAATAAAGAACAAGGGTTGCTCTTCAATGTCAAGGAGCCCGATTGTGTCATTAATGAGAAAAGAAGATTGTATTCAAGTGCCCCTTAAGCCATAGATACAACTTCTTCTCCAGTGTTCCTCCTCCTCTTCCTCTCCCGTCTACATTTCAGTAGCGTGTACGTGACGTCACGTTCACACAGGCATATCTGCATTACACACAGTAATGGTCGTGTTCGTCTTCACACAATGGAGAGAGGTGAAGGTGAATTGCCTATTCACACAACTGTTTCAAAGTTTACCGCTCATTTGCCTACAAATGGTTAATTTGTGTAGATCGGTGGAACGTGATACAAGGCAGTTGCTTCTTAAATGCTAAAGGCTGAAACATGAGTTTCAAATAATTCCAAATTTCCATTGACGTATTAGAAGTAAATTCACACTGCCTGTCTTGGTAACAACACTCTTGATTTATCATTTACAAACATCACCATTTAATAGTGATTCATCAACATATCGTCGGAAATATATCGTCGCTAATATAGAAAGAGTTTGTCCTTAATAACCTGCATTGCAGCTATCAGCTAAATGTGAGAAGAAAGTCCGAACTGACGTAAATCTATGACTAAATTATGACGTAATGCTATTTCAGACCACAAGCTACCAAACCAAGGGCCTAACAAGGCCAATCAACTGTTCGAATCATACTCGGTGGATCCTGGCACAACTAAGGGAAGCAACTCCAACTTCTTATCAATGTCGGTCATCTGGATGTTCTATGGCTGTCATGTTTTACCTTAACACCTGGTGTCATAATTGATTTTCGGCAGATAATTGAGACTGATTTTTCTCTAGCGCTGACACTGAGATTTTCCAAAACAGTAGTTCCTCATCCGAAACTTCCATCATATAAATACCATGAGTATTGAGTTTCCAGGAATCGTCCAAAACCGAATCATTTATAACCCAATCTAGAAGATTGTGCCATTGTGTTCCTCGTGTTGCATAACATAAATAACGATTAATCAATGATTATGAACGACATGATAGCTATGCGTGTATAATAGTCAATAACGACACAACGACAGACTGTGATCAATGATGTTTATACAATGTCACAGTGTAACAGGTTAGTTTGCCAATGCAAAACTCGCATATTGCAATGCCTCTGGACTGTTTCAGATATCTAACAAATAATCAATAACAGAAAGATCGATAAATCAAACATTTATAAAACTAACCTTCTAGAAGGACTGTTGGCGCCGTGTTCTAGTTCAGGTCAAAAGATGAGTGAGTATGGTTTTACGCCGCTTTTAGCAATATTCCAGCAATATCACGGCGGGGCACACCAGAAATGGGCTTCACGCTGCACCCATGTCGGGAATGGAACCCGGGTCCTCGGCGTGACGAGCGAACGCTTTAACCACTAGGCTACTTGATCGAGATTGGGACAATAGCTGTCACCGTGTAATCGTTAATTGTTTTGTTCATATCACTTGATGTACCTTATAAAATCTGAGCTAAAACGGCCAACAAAGTTGATAGGATTAACAGGTAACAGGACAGTTGTCCCCCTCTAAAGGTAAATAGCTTTTCACAATGTATTGTTTCACTTCATGATAGTTAAAGCATTCCTTTTCGATTTATGAGACTATACATAGTTAGACGATCTAGGTTGTTCAGAGTATTATACAGTGCAACGCGTTACTGAAAGACGGTATATGTGTATATGTAATCAGTCTGTGTATATGTACATAGGTTAAGTCTTTAACACACATAAATAATAGTTGCCATTTCTCAACGGCACGTCAACGATTTCGTTGAGTAATAAATAAATTTGAGTTCAGAGTCAGTCTCAGACACTGTCCCAGGTTGCTAATGAACCATTCAAATCTTCCAAGTCCTTCACGGGACGTTCTAGTTATAGTCTGTCTTAAAGCAACTCTGCCTCGACGCATCTGTTTGCCGGGTGTTTGCACGCCTCGTGATCTTACACGCTGACGGCTTCCAAATCTCGTGATTTAATATGACGATTATCCCTTTGAGTACAAGGAGCCGGGAATGATTCACTTGTTAGATTAGTTTGATCTGAGATTAGTGGAGGTTTCAACTCGAGGCTAAATCTCAGCCTGTCCAACTTAGTCCCGTGCTATCGTCATAAAGAAGTCAAATTGCAGTACGGACAAAACACATTACATAAACAGTCTGGTCTGTTCAGCTTGGTTGAGAATGGCGTCTTCAAGTTGATTAACCCCTTCACTGGTGGGATTGTTAACCCTTCTGGTCCTGTGCATGACGCCTAATGGTCCTTCAACCAGCTAGGGTCGAACAATGTCCTACAAATGGTCCAGGTGAACCGCTGCTGTGTTCATTTTTACACATTGTCTTCTCTGACGTCCGCGCGAATACGTTACCCAATCACACACATTCTTTTCAAACGTTTCTCAAGTCACTTTTATATAATATGGAATTCCCTGTGTAGGATGTTTTGATTTTAGCAGAATATGTAACTATATACACATTATGTTCTGTGAATATATAAATACGTCTTTGTAAGTGATTTTACAAGCTGCACTTCAATTATTTACAGAACACTTCCCACACTGCCATATATCCTGAGAATGTAACTTGTTCGTACACAACTGTACAGTTTCGTCATCATTGTGTACACGCTCCACACAATAGTCACACACGAGATTTCTTCTTAGGTCAGGGTTAATAAACGGTGAGACCAATACGTGTACGTGTTCGTTAAAAATACATTAGTAGCTTTCTACACTTCACCTGTACATGGAATTCCCCCTCTTTACTCTGGGGTCGTATGCATCCATATATTGAACGTCATTCCCCATATTCTGGGATCTCCTTAGATCCCTTTGTCCCCCTGCTGACACGGCGAGGAGCTCCCGTCTCAACTCCGTCTGAGGATAACTTTTAGTCAACTCCTCCCGTGTCATGTATTCTGAATTAGCGGCTAAAACCTTCCTCCTCATTTCTGGGCCCATGGTTTTGTCATAATCAGCTGGGGGGGTGTCCTCGACTGACGGGTAGATTACCTCCTCTCGTTCGTTGCTCCCTCGGCTTCCTCTGGAGCCGTCGCTCTTGTAGCTGTTGCTGCTGTACATGGACGACTGGGACGTCTGACGACCGTGCGCGACCATGCGGGGACTGTTTGGGCCGCTGTCGCCGTTGTGGGTTGGGTTAAGCCGACCATGAACGTTGCTCTCGGACGCGTAGTGGTTATAGCTTGACGACTTCTTCAACCCCTCATGTCGTCGCAGTCCAGGGCTTCCCATGTCGCTGTAGTTCTCGGTACTGTGTTGACGATGAAAGACGTCATTGCGACGGAGAGAAGGACTGTTAGGGCCGTAGCCGTTGAACTCCCGAGAACTCCTAGGGCTATCCAGGTCTCTTGAGCTGACACTCCTTCTGTTGTTAAGGGGACTGGTTGGCGATGGAAAGGGGTAGGTGAACTCTTGTCTTAATTCAGGAGCAATAGGGTTAACAGGCATATTTTTATCAAATCCATCTGTATATTCAGGTAGCTTGCTACCAGTGTCACTAGTGGGTGAGTTCAAGTCTATTCCACTCTCACCTGACCCGTTGCGCTCCCGACCACCAATAATATCCATATTCAAACACCGTCGTTCCTTCGTCCCAGCCAAATTCCCATGCTGTCTGTGCACGGTATCATAGTCTTTAGGCGGAAGCAAGAGCGGAGCATCCCCGATTTTTAACCTGAATTGAAGTTCATCTGTCACAGAATCAAAATGTTGCACGTCTGACAAGCTCTGAAGGTCAGGGTCAATTTCATCGCTACCGAAATGGGGAGAGTCGTCGCTGAAGGAGCTGTTACTGGCGGCGGAGTCAGCGGGGGACTCAACAGAATGTTGAGGGTCGCTCATCCCATCAGAGTTATTCAAACCTACCATTTGACGGCGTGGGTCCTCAATCTGCCCCTTCTCGGCTAAGTCCTTCTCAACCTGTCTGATCCTCACGGCGTTCACGTCCGTGATTTGGTTAATCATATCCACAAAGGTTGCAGCCGTTGCAGCTTCGTCGAATCTGTACACGTGGGCATGGACGTAGCGCTGGGTCCGCGGCATATACCCGAGGTAGATGATGGCCACTGTGTCATCTGGCCGTCCGTCCGGTTGGATTGACTGAACAGCGAACGTCACATCCCGGGAAGGAATAGTCGGGAACTTTATCTTCTTAATACTCCTCTTCTTCTTCTCCTCCACATCCTGACTGATCTTGACCTCCTTCTTACTGACCTGGATGGTCAGTTTGGGAGGTCTTTCCACATTTTGTTGTCTCTGGCGGAGTACTTTCACCACCGGCTCCGTGTACCTTTCACCACGGACACCATTCGTCTCCATCCACCCCAGAAACTCAACATAGAAGTTGGCCTTTTTAGACAACAAGTCTTTTGTCCTGTTTCCTGAGAATAATGACATGATTAAATCCAATCAGCACAATCAAAGTTCACACTGTAACTAGTCCGGCCTTTCGCTGTGGCCTTCGGTAGTCAACTACCTCCTCTCATCCAACCTGGCGGGGCGAGTTGCCAACCGTCACTCGAGCGTTAACAACACTGAAGATATACTGCCGACCTAGCCAAGCGAGGGCTCCCAGCTACCTCTGTGCCTGTTCAAAGACTGTAGAGGACTTCAATAGTCAGCCGTTCAGCTGCGGCGGGCGGATCTGTCTGCCCAGTTGCTAAGCTTGTTCGTTTCAGCCACGCTCTGCCAGGTTCATTGAGACGCTCCCCCTGTTCTGTAGCGCAGGGAGGAATGTTCCCTTTCACTTTCAGGTTAGGTGTCGCTGACAAACCTGGGCCAGGTAGCCTCACGATGTCGCAATCTGCCTGTCCCTAGACGCTCCCACCTGTTGAAAAGATATACAAATAGTTGAGTACCCGATATTGAATTCTCAGAACATCTCACTTGCATTTCTCAGAAATGTTAAAAGGGATCGACATTGCTTCTGTATGAAAACTAAATGGGCGAAGAGAGTTAATATGTTACCGATCAAGTCACGTGACAATCGGGGACTTCATCGAAAGATGTTAACAGTATTATTCGTCATCGCTGGATAAAGTAATGAATAGGGGCATTTTGTAAATGGAGAATTTTGTAAATGGGGAATTTCGTAACGTTTTGAAATATTTCCAAGCCTGAATAGACAACAATGTGGACCGGGTTGTATTCATAAAAGTGAAGCGTTGATGTTTAATCAGGTTCGAACACGTAATATGTAGTTGGAATGGTATATATAACGGGAACGTTATCAAGGTTCAAGGCAGATATATCTTTCAGGTAGTTTCTTTTTACATGCAGAAACTATGCAAATAGTGGAAAGAATATGATTTTTGGCACTGAAGGGTATAACCTGAAACAGATGTAATCGACAGCTCTACATTTAGGGACTCAACATAGAGTTCTCAAATCAGTCCACAATGTTATTGTTAAAAGCAAAATATTCGACAAGTATTTATGATAATATATATTAAATGTGCATTAAATATTGAAACTGTGACACTGTATTCCTTTAGCTCGGCCACCACTAGTTCCAGCTTAGGGTAACAGACTGTATGTATACTAGTAATTGTAATTTGTATTTAACACGCACGTGTTAATATTAATTCACCAACTGAAATTTGTTTTTCCTGGAGCAGTATTTAATTAAGCAATGTTTTGCTAAAGTCTTTGAGAGGCATTTAGAAGTGGTACACACAAGGAAGAGAATTTATGGAAGTCAACTTCTTTATCATGAGAAACACAACGTTTCGAGAGTATATGTTTACTTCTTTATCAGATGATGAAGGAGTAAGCATTACTCTGTAAGTTGTGTTCCTCAGAATAAAGAAGTTGACATCCATAAATTCTCTTCCCTTATGTTTTGCTTTTTTTCAATTAATTTCATATATGAAATAAAAATATGTTTAAACTATCTTTGACTTCATCATATTCAAATATTTATATTTGTTCGTGACATTATCTTTGCTAATGACATCAATATGGGAGTTTTACGTAACATAGAAGTGATAGAGCCAGCTGAATTATTACTCAACAAATTAATAGATATTACTTATATTTTAAGGTTATAATAAATTAGGTCAAATTCCAGGTTACATAAGGATAATATGACCATGATGGGTTGGAGGGAACATACAAATGGTTATTTTATTATTATTATATTTGGAAATGTCTGTCCATTAACTTAGCCTGGATGGCTAATTAATTTATTTACCACGTACGAGTCAAGGGCGGATCCAGTATTTTTAAAAGGGAGGGGTCCAAAATACCAAAATATCAAAATCCTTTCTCGGAAGGTGTGTGTGTGTGTGGTGGTGGTGTGTGTGTGTGGGGGGGGTTGTCTACAACATACTACATTTTGTTTTCAAAAGGAGGGGGAGGACTTCCTGGAGCACTCCCACACCCCACACCCCACACCCCACACCCCACACTCCCTACCCCACACCCCACACCCCACACCCCACACCCACACCCCACACCCCTCTCGATCCGCCTGTGCGAGTCGCAATAAACATTGTAATGAGGATTGTAAATTCGAACAAAGTACTTCTTTATGCATTGTTTATAAGACATCCGTAAAACTGACAAGACATAACTGACCAAGTTAGCTTTTGTCAATAATAAGGTTAATGTATAAACAAACAGGATGGCATGGTCCCTCGACGTCTACAGGCGATATAGCTATATACACATATATAAACATACGCGGGCACAATCGCAGTAGGCCACCTTAGCATGTATTTGCATATTCACAATAGACTGGCATATCAAATATTTATCTTCAAAGGTGAATGGATCGCTACCAGCAGGCTGTTGACTGAGATACCAGCAGGTAGCCCACAGCCTTGGAAACCTGGTTGAACAAACAACACTCGTAGTTATCATGAATATATTATTTTAACACCCTTAAAGAAATGTATGAAAAGCCAGGTGAATAACTAAGCGTGGTGACAGTTTGTTAAAGGGGCGAGGATGCCACGAACGCGGAAGTTTGCACAGAATGTTGTTTATATCTTAAATATTTCAAAGAAAATCGTGTCACATTTTGATCTACAGACGCGATACAAGAAGCTGAACATAAGTAGCTGACATTCGTCACCACTCGCACCTTTCCGCCCCTTTCCGTAACCTGTAGGAAGACTCGGACCCCTATCGATGAATGTTATGTGCGGAAATACGACAAACCAATCAGAATGCGCGTATGATTTCAAGTTCTTCGTCAAAGAATCCCTCAGAAGTAATTATTGATTTTACATATGTCTTGCATCTAAACATATACCCAAGACACAGTTAAATGTGTTCAATCATACTGTCTAATGTCCCGATGTGCTTTAAATTGCATCTGAAATATATATAATATATGGGGAAATAAATTTGAACCATTACGCAACGAGTTGACAATTGTTTTAGGTATGCCCGTTTGCGCTAAGACCGAACCCGGTCGCAAAAATGAGAGGGGCACGAGTCGCTATTCGGCTTGTCCCGGAATAACACGAGTTGGTCACGAATGAAGTAGCCGAGTCAGCTGTTTTGAAACTGTCACGTGTCAACACTTCACACTAATCGCCCCTAAGTGTTAATTAGTTATTGTCCACTAGCACCGAGAGTTGACGGAAACAGATGTCAGAGAGATCGACAAGCAGTACATTTACTATTCCACATCAGTCAATGAACTGTGTACCCTAAGTTAGTAAGTAAAGCTAATGCTGGTTGAAAGACACGTGTTCGGAGAAAGAGATATTTATAGAATTCAATGGGACGTTTCAATTTATACATTCAAGAAACTTGAAACGTCTTGACAGTGAATAACACCAGGGTTGATTTTCGAAGCGCTCACAATGTACGAACTATGGTCGGACAATATTAAACCTTAAGTCAACATCGCCACCTACTGAAGTCACGTGTTCGCATTCTCACATGGGTCTCCTACAAAGGAAAATTGCGTTTCGGTACTCTTTGTACTAAAATTAGAGAGGAATGTTTGCGGTTGTGAAATAAATGCTTTGGCAATAAATGTACGTCATTTTGCAACTTAAAAAGTTTAGGTTGACCGTCGAATGTTGTGTGCTTTGATCACATTAAGTTCAATGTCATCATCATCATCATCATCATCATCATCATCATCATCATTATCATTATTGTCATATAAAAATAATTGATAATTGTCCTTCATAGTATTTTTTTTGAGAATATAAACGGGTAAGGGAAAGTGGTTTTGCACTATTTTTTAGTATATTCCAAAACAATTCCGGTCGGTACACCAAGAGCGGGCGTCACACATTGTACCCATGTAGGAATCGAACCCAAATGTTTGGAGTGACGAGCGACGAGCGAACCACTAGGCTACCCCGCCGCCATGAAAATCTCATACACACTGACGGGACTGGTGAGCCCATCCCAGTTGTAAAATCAATTTACGTTATAAATAATAAAGTAATGTTTTAGGAGGCGTTTATTATCAACCTTTTCTTAAAATAAGTACTAAAAAAGATCTGAGCAAAGTGGGCGTACGTGACTGGACGTATGAATGGACTAATATCCTCACTGGTCACCACAGCACCGTGACGCTAATAATTAATATCATCATATCATAACAGGCATATTCCAGTGTGATCCATTCATCGCCCACTCACTCTGAGCGGACGGGGGGACACGCACGGGGGACGTAAGCATTCAGTTTTGGAAATCATCAATGAATATCCCCGGTGCTTCATTAACTTCTTATTATTAATACATGCGTATCTTTCAACCATGCTCATTCATATTTTCTAAACGACATAATTTCAGACCGTCGATGACCAAGGGTATTCTCTCGGGGATATTGTACAACGTATAGCAAATGTTCCAAGGCAGATAAGCACGGCTTTTGTAGTTTTCAATAAACCAGACCTATATAGGTGTAAGGACACGCGATGCATGGGTGGAGCCATTGACGGGCCGTCCTGACTAGCGTGTATAGTAATGTCCCAGTACGTCCCAGTACGTCCCAGTGTGGGACACAACGTACAGATATTAAAAGTCTTCATCCCGGGAGGTTTTATTCGTTTGTAGCCAAAACCATGATTCGTGGACAATGATTCCATAGTACAAAGGGTATTTCAGGTCAGTGGACTATGCTTGTCGTAAAACAGTGTGGTCTGCTGATTGAGGGTGCGGTGTTCATGCTATCCACCACTGGTTTTCCGCCCAGACTGTTTACATATCGTCACGTTATAACGAGGATATATCTTGCGGCGTAAAATAATATTCACCACACTCATAGTACTACATAATATCAATATTTCCTTTCTTCGTTTCATTAGTACTATTCAATACATCGACATATTAACACAGTGTTATTTTTGACAGCTGATTATAAAACAGACAATGAATTATAGTTTACAAAACGCAATTAAGTTTTGAAAATGTGAGAATTGAGAATGCTAGCCATGAATTTCAGTTTCATAAAACAATTTTCAAAGAATATGCTTCTCAAAAAAGTAAAGGACCATCCGATTCTGTCATATTACTGTAATTAATCTGTCATGGCATCACAGATTAACTACAGTAATCTACGGTTATAACGAACACGCTGAAAACGAACTTACGGATATAACGAACTTAGGGATATAACGAACTTACTTTTCTGGTCCCGACTATTTGCTGTAGTTATGCTGTATATATGCTTATAACGAACTACGGTTATAACGAACTAAAATTAGTAGTTCCTTTGAGTTCGTTATAACCGTACTTCACTGTATAGTGATATGAAAGAAATTGGGTGGTTCTTGACAGTTTTTAGTAGTATAACAAGCAATAATGTGGACTATGCAGTATCCAATTTGGAAGGGAGGTGAGATAAAATTGGGTTAATGTCGCGTCAAGATTATTGCCCTTACATAGCCAGCGTCTTGAATGGAGAACTGTATAACTGGTTGTTCTGACACACAGAAAGACGTATGCTATGGTTGTAAGGACCAGATAAGATTGGCCCCCATGGACTTGCGTATATGCTTATCTTTTATTGGTTTTATCGGCGAGACTACAAATATACATAGGTAATTAATTATCTACTTTGTGCCAATAGATCACCAGAGGGACATTTTATGTCACCCAGGGTCGATAACTTTCAGACACCTCGACACGGAGCTATGTAGCAATATGTCACCTCGCGTCAAAATCAGTAAACCCCAAATAGCCAATTCTAATACTTTTGATACATTTAGCAAGCAATCGCAAACTGATCGTATGAGAACGTTCTATCATAACACTATGACATAACTCTCTGTAACACCGTCCAATTTTTAACTCTTAAAGTTCTCGGTTCTCCAAATAACTATTCTTCACTTGTAATAACGCGCACGTGAATAAACAAGTGAATGGTTGCATGTAATTTTACACCGCAATATACACACAAACTATATCACAACAGCCTTCTGCGCGAATAATCAATAATCTATTCTGCGCGAATACCAATTGTTGATTCAATGGCCTGATGACAATCAGTCAAGCGGACATTTTAACCATCGGATTCACATTTTTCAACAGTTCTGGCAAGTATTTAAATATATATACACTGCAAAAAAAATCCATCTATACAAGCTTTTATATACTTTGGAATGATGATATTTCCAAAGGATATACAAGATTCGAATGATGATATATACAAAAACATACAAGTTTGTATATACGATATATACAAAAATATACAAATTTGTATATATGGTGTTTCCAAATTTGTTTTCTTTGTATATATTGGTAAAGGGAGATAATTGTTATGTATTTGTGTAAGTTTATTATGTATGTGCAAATTGAAATTTTTTAAGTTGAGCACTGTGTTTCTTTGTATATGTTGGTAAAGGAGGATAATTGCTATGTATTGTTCTATAATTGTTTTGTATGTGGAAAATAGTATCAGCAAGTAACAAAAAACTGATATAGTTGCGTGTAACATTACTGGAATGTATAATTAGTACTCCACACTGTTAGCGGGAGTAGATACTCTCCTTGCAATGATATTGACGGGTAAGCGATTGAGGCGTCTGGTACTTTTCCTGGCGCGGTGCTTGGTATGTGAGTAGACCTTATGGTCAAATGCACAGAGAGGATAAGCTGTCGGGGGTGATTGCATTGGCGGTGACTTCTGTTGATTTAAACATATTTTATTCAGATTGAAATGGATTGGGAACAAGTTATCCAACTTAGGACTCCCTCTCCATAACGCAAACGCAAGAGACAAACCAGTCTCGATTATCCGCGGAAATCCATTGGTCGTAAAGGGCAAAACAGCGGTGAAAATTCTACGATAGAATCATAAAAATATCGGGGATGACACCAGGGCCCACTTGCACAGAGCGATCTTAGCGCTAAGACTATTGTAAGCCTGTGCTTAAGTATGCGAGTTACGATCATCTTAGCGCTAAGGTCGCTTTGTGCAAGTGGGCCCAGGTGTTCGTGAACCTATTCTAGCATTAACCCATTCTTGCTCGAAATCCCCATGGAATGGGTGTGAATATGCCTTTAAGTCTTTTCTCTTATCAGCAACATATGGTTAAAGCCTTATATTTTCTTCTCACGGGGACGCAAAGGGGATCATAACAGTTATATATCCTACCCTTCGTGCAGACACAGCCTTGGTATCGATCTCGATCGATACTCAATACGACTGGTTTTGCAGAGCGACCCAGTGCACGGTCGGTTAATTAACGCTTGTTGACAGGAGTGAGGGTACATGGCACAGGTGCCAAGACGTCCACAAACAATTATTCTTAAACAAACGTACGTTAACAGAACAGGGTAGCCACAATTATTGTTATCATTAGCTTTCAGAAGTGACATCTGGAGAAACGTGTCCACCTTAATGGAACCTTCTGATTAATATATGATCTGGCGTGAAAGCAAGGTAACCCGTAAGACCACTTCTCAAACAAAACAGTTGATGTTTCCTTAGAACGAAAGAGCTTTCTGAAATAGAATGGTTGTATAACCGGTTTACGTTTCAAAGAACTCGGCGATCAGTTTTGCATGGATGACCAGAGACATGAATCAAGATGGAGTTAGGATATAATCGGATATATTCGGGAATAAGAGGCTGGAGTCGGGCGGTTGTGGTGGATTAGAATCAATTGTTTATATCGCTTGGAAGTGTTCACAAAGACATAATCACAGCCTCGTCTATAGGTACCTGAACCTGTAACCAAAATAATAGCGCAGCCTTGTGCCAAGCACCGTCCGTATATTACGTGGGCAAGGTCGAGCTTAAGGTTGAACTATGTTCTGAAGTGGTCATTTCGAATTTTCCAGACGTCACTATGTACCTATGGTAACGTACGCGTTCATGATATCGATTCGACTTAGAAATGACTGTTTTTGTTCGACACAGTATAAACTGCCGGGCTAAAAAATATATACTTGAAAATTTGATTTGGCCAAAATATTACAAACCTATCAAAACGCTACCCGACTGTTAACAGTCGCTGAAATACTATATCCTTACTGTGATACCCGTATGAAATACATCACCATCGAATAACCATTTCCTGTTTGTTTCATTGTTAGCCTCCGTCAAACATGGGTGTATTACATAACATTAACAACAGTCAACGCCATCCTCGATTATCTCGTGTACTAACTCTACATTCTATTATGAAGATTCCCTGATCCATTTCCCTCCATATACCTGTTTGAACCGATTCGAATAGTACGAGGCTAAAATTAGCCTTCCAATCAAATTACTCCCACGAGCGACAGACATTTTGTGTAAAAGTTAGAGCTTGCGTTCTACTTCAAAACGCTGGACGACCCAGATGAACCTGTGTGGACCAAGGTATAACAAGTTAGCATGAGCTAACATTGGTCAGCCAAGGTTAACTGATTTACGTCATACTTTGGTTAACCTAACTAATGAGCCCCTGGGATGCGGAACTCTGGCTAGTAGCCTCCAAGTGATGTCATCGTTAAAGCTAATTCGTTTCATTTATTGATTTAATTATCAATTAAAAAAACTTTTCGATGGATATCATTACTTTGTATTATCAATAAAAAACTTTTGAATGGATATCATTACTTTGTATTGACAGTATAAATGTATTCTGATGTGCGTTGATATAAATACTTTGGAATTAAATGATGCAAATTTGGTGATGCTTTTGCATCTGTTTGATGTCTTAATTATAAAAAAAACTGTGTGTCGTTAATAAACCTTCCTAACATCTGATATCATGAACACCTGGTGTGTTCATGAGTTCATTAACACATACTTGTAATATAGTCGGAATCGTAAAATGGACTGTACATTTAGCTGGGGGCGGCGCTTCAGAGCAAAAAACATATTTTTGGGGCGAAGTCAGTGGCGGGTGCTACTGGAAGAGCGAGAATGTCATGGTTACCCTTTCTGTGAACACCTAGTGCCATCACTGTCTGTGAACCACCTATAATTTCCATCACTCTTTTGCCGTTTGCTCGCAGTGAATCTGTTTCGGCAGATAATCGAGATTGGTTATTTTCTGTCATTGACGTTATAAATTATGACCACGGCAAGGGTTTTGTCGCTCATAATTACTTAAACGAATTGGGTAGGTTCTTAGAGTCCTAAATGCCACGGTAATTATATGTTTATGGTACGAAGTATGTACAGTGTGTGGGAACATGATTGTAGCAGCGACAACCTACCCACCCAGACGGTACATGTAACATCGTATACGATAATTCGGTGATTCATCACTGCAGTATGAAGTGAACTGGTCGATGTCAAGCATGACCCCGCGACAAGTACATTAGTTCTTATTCTATAACCGTGACATTACACATGTAAACATGAATGTCTTGATAATTATACAAGGTCAATGAGTGTAGACGTCAAACTTTGGGGAATCGAACCGGGTCAACGCTTTAGTTACTTTCCTACCCTACCCTACCGTTCTGGGTCATAGTATCCAGTTTGCTATGCTTCAGGGGGCAGGGGTGGCCCAGTTGCCATAGGCGCCGCAATTAACTGTACAGAGTTGCGTCCCTTAGGCACACCAGGAACCTATGATCCTAGGTTCAAATGACGGCTCGCTGATCATGTTTCTAGGTTAAGTCAGCACCATACCCGTGCTCCTGGGTTTCACCGAAGTGGTAAACGTCTGAGACCTGCATCACTTCGGGCTTTCCTCCCTCATTAAGCTGACACGCCGTGATATAACTTGAATAATGTTAAAAGCGGCGTTAAACCAAACTCACCCGCTATGCTTCAGTGGTTAACTGTACTTAACCTAATTGTTTGCACTCAGAATCCTTTGCCGACTTCACAAACGAGTTGTAGGAGGTTTATCTATATTGATCAACATCGATTTTGTTCTCTTGGTATTGATTTGTGCAGATGTTAACGATTGTCCTGAACGACCTATTCTCTCCTTTACAGTGCGCTATCTCTAGAGACGGAACATCCAGTCCAATGACCCAGTTTGGTGTATTGTTGTAGAATAAGTCACTTTCTTATTTAAATCAATTTTCGATTACAAAAGAGTGGACTATCCTTAGAGAATAAGAAGGGTTAATATTTTATTAAAACAAACAGACAACCTGACTGATTTGCAAAGAAGCACGGCTATGATTTATAACAAAATGGTTGATAATTATTTACAACCGAAGAAGCGAAGGTGGGGTAGCCTACTGTCAAAGCGTTCGCCCATCACGCTGAAGGCTCGAGTTCGATTCCCAACATGGGTTTAATGTGTAAATCCCCCGCGGTTATACTGCTGAAATATGTACAAATCGGAGTTAATAATATTCAATCAAATCTAGACGGGCGGCAAAGTACTATTCACTTATCCTTCTCATTAACTGTTGTTGTTTTTAAGACATCTAGATTGCGCAAAGAGCATCATTATTAATTTACTATAGTTTTACTGTTGGGAGATTCTTCAATTTAACGACCTTCTTAACCATCGTGAAATTCGAACCTGGTGATAACCGTTTCATTTGTAAACCCGATCTTATTGTATCAAAACATTGATTCTGACACCACTCATGAGTGAGTGAGTTGGGTTCAACGCCGCTTTTAACCTTATTCCAGTTATATCGCGGCGTGTCAGCTTAATGTGGGAGGAAAGCACGAAGTGATGCAGGTCTCAGACGTTTACCACTTCGGTGAAACCCAGGAGCACGGGTATGGTGCTGACAAACCTAGAAACATAATGGGAGCGAACCGGGATTCGAACCCACAATCATAGGTTTCTGGCGTGCCCAAGGGACGCAACTCTGCACAGCGAATCGTGGCGCCTTAGACGACTGGGCCACCCGTGCCCCCCACCACTCATGAACATCTGTATGTTAAATAACTGTTTAGGACAACGCCAGCATATAATATAACCTAATTATTTGATTGTCACGATGTCCCCTAAATCCTCACACGTAACGAGACAATGCAAGGTCTGAATGGAGTATTACTAAGTTGTTAGTGACTCTCGATGACGTAACCTACGTGAGACGCACGGGGGCATTAATGCCACATGGCATGATACGGACTTACCTGACACCTCCCTGCAGGTGTTGTGACAAGATTGTACATGAATATAACAGCTGTTATCCGTATTGATATTTTCTCCCTACCCTATCAATAAGAGTGAAGTATGTTTGAGAATGTTTAAAGCTAATCGACATACATGTTGATGCATATCGGTGTGCCTTTCTTACGAGTCAAGGTCGAGGTATGGGTCTGTATTATAGTGCACATAGGCCGTTATGATACTCAAGTCAAATATTGTAGTATTTCCACATAACAGGTTTTGTTTGTTGTAACAATTGACGTGCCTTTGCATGTGTTTAGACGGGTGCCACCCGCGGGGCAGGATACGCTCACCTTTTCATCGTACAATGGATTGCTTTTATCAGAAACGTCTTATGATTATGGACAGGTTTAATTTATTGATTTCATTTATTTTTTTTATTTTTTTTATTTATTTTTTTTATTTTTTTTATATTTTTTTTTTTTGGGGGGGGGCTTTTTTAAGTGCGTGTGTGTTATTGTAAGTGTGATACAGCAAAACCTCGCTAGTCATCATGTTAAAGTGTTTGCTCGTCACACCTACAACCATGGGTTCGATTCATAAATTGACACATTGTGAACAGACCCACTCTGATGTCCTCCGCTGTGTAACGGTTATCATATTGCAAGAAGCGGCATAAAACGATACTCACTCAACCTGTGTTATTTAATTCAGAAATGACATGCCATGCAAAGCTGCCATCATACCTAACATCAACACTACACCACTGCTGATTGCATGCAAGTACAGATGTCCTGTTATACAAATAAATAATTGTACATCGTGCTCGTACAGCGAGATGGTCTTGGCAGACAAAAGCCAGATACAGGTACCAAATGTCTGTTATAATTTATCTAAGAGTGGCAGCAATCTTATCTCACGAGGGCTTGCTGTGGTGAAGTGCCCTGCAAACACAAACAGCAGTGTTTACACATTTTATTCTGTCCCCTTTACGACGAAATACGTTTTAGCCTCATCAACAAGTGCAATAGTTTATGGATAGATTTTGCTTCTTTGACAGAGCAAGATAAATATATTAGGATTCTATCAACTGATGACCTTACCTTTTACTGTGCCAGAACCTGCCATGGCATTTTATATACCCGGAGGAATTTTTTATATCATTGAGTCTTAAACATTGTATTGTATATTAATGTATGTATATTTTAATATTTAGCTTTTGCTAATTTTTTTTACTATGTGCCTGTTTAAAATGTACCGTCTCTCTCTGTGCGATTGGTTGTATACAACTTTAATGTAACTATATTTTTAATTTGTTTTAACAAAAATGTGGTATACAAGTGAGACGTTAATAAAATCTTCTTCTTCTTCTTCTTCTTCTTCTATTAAGTAGCATTTAATACATCAGTAACGTGCGTCAGGCTTCCCACCGTATACACATGAACGCGTTCGAGGTATGCGTCAACCGACGGAATTTCAACAAATACGATTACAACCAAACACAGCGTCTACTTACAAACTAGAATATACCAGTTTTCGCCCACGTTCATTTTTCGTACTTTCGGATAAATAAAGATATATGCTTGAGACTGTCCCCATAACTATTTTGAGACCGTCCCCATAACTATTTTGAGACCGTCCCTATAACTATTTTAATGAAAGCCACTTTAAGTCCTGTTGAGGAAGTTTTAAGGTGACACCAAAACATCTGTTACCGACTCATTTGCTCAAAAATGCATGTTTATCTTTATAAGAAATAGTCCTAATCTCATCCTCGATTTGTTATCTGTCCTTTCTATGACTATAATCACCCTGGACTCATTCGCCATGTTAGTTTTGCGGAAGTGACGTCAGTATCTCCAGCCCCCCTGTCACTAACTTATCCTAATACTTTCTCTCGCTTGTGAGAGTTATTTGATTGGATGGCTATTTTTAGCGTCGTTTCATTCGAATTGCTCAAAAGGAAGCTGTAGTGGCGATGGGTCTATCATAATAGAATTATCAGTAGTAGTACCCAGGTACTCAGGTATCCAAATGGGCGGTCGGGTAGCCTAGTGGTTAAAGCGTTCGCTCGTCACGCCGAAGACCCGGGTTCGATTCCCGACATGGGTACAATGTGTGAAGCCCATTTCTGGTGTCCCCCGCCGTGATAGTGCTGGAATATTGTTAAAAGGGGCGTAAAACCATACTCACTCACTCACTCAGGTATCCAAAGAATGCACTCTTACGCGAAATTTTTAAAGTGTATATCTGGTTAATCTGACAGTAGTTTCTCCTTGTGCAAATACTATATTTGTAGAAGTTGGATCAAAGTCACTTATCAAACTTTCTGACGTATTTCTGTCTACAGTGAAATGCCTTCAGTCCGGACCCCGTTAATCAGGACCCCCCTATTACGGACGATTACTGTTAATAACGTTGTCATAATCATAAGTAACATTGTTTTGTAACAATAATTCGTTTATCGGGAAATTTGATAATCCGATCGATTTAAACCGATAGTGCCCGGACTAATACAGTAAACTACGGCTATAGCGAACTCAAAGGGACTACTAGTTTTAGTTTGTCATAATCGCAGTTCGTTATAGGCAAACATACAGCGTATATACAGCAAATGGCCGGGACCAAAAGACCAGTTCGTTATAAGTGTGTTCGTTATAAACGTAGTTCACTGTATAGTAAATGTGTATAGTTGCATTTTGTTTTTCTTGTTCAACGCGAGTCTGAACAACAAAATTCACTGTTTGATCTAATCACCGATCCACATGATGTCAATCACTGGATTGTCTGGTCCAGATTCGATACTTTACAGACCGCCGTCATATAGCTGGAATATTGCAGCATTAAACAACAAACAAACCAAATGCAACTTAAAACATCGTTGGAATACGATGTGAAGCTATTACTAGGGTGTCTGTAGATCCCATATTCCGATTTGATAAATTTATGAATAGCGGAGTATATTATTGGCTAATCTGACCTACATTATGCGCTGTGCAGGCGACATGTACAGGCATAACAGTAAACTAGCACTACATCAATACATCCCTAGTATCACAGTACATGGGTCATGTGTAGTCTGGCAGAACGCACAGGTGTTGCCTGGTCTGAATCTCAATCTACAACAGCTGACGAATTTATTTCACCGACCCAATACAATACATGCATATCTATTGACTAGGAACGGTATTGCGGGATCCAATAACGTTTTATGTTCAATGTCCCCTCTTCCGTGACTTGCTGGTGGTCGTGGAATGTAGAAACGTCACTGTCTGTTTTGAAATATTGCTCGACATATCGATTAGGTATTCATTTGAACTAAAACCTATATTGAACGATGGGAAGGGGTATGAAAGACACTGTCTATCTCTCCCCATGACAATTCGCCTTACTCTCCCCAAGACAGCTTAAGCCACGGGGCGGTGGGGTAGCGTTGCGGTTAAAGTGTTCGCTCGTCACGCCGAAGACCCGGTTCCCTTCCCTACTTGGATACAACACGTGCAGTCCATTTCTGGTGTCCCTTGCAGTGATATGACTGGATTATTGCCAAAAGCGGCGTCAAGCATATACATTCACCCATAAGACCCATTCACTCATTAGACACTGCAAAAGGCAGTGCTAGAGAATACGTGCAAGACGTTGCTCGTTAATCTGTACACGACATTGCTCAAGAATCTGTCCAAGAGACTACAAAATACATTGCCCAAGACACTACGAAGGACACTTCTCAAGACACTACAAAAAACACTATCCAAGACACTACAAATGACACTGTCCAAGACACTACAAAAGACACAGTCCAAAACACTATACAAGACACTGTCCAAGTCACTACAAAAGACACTGTCCAAGAAACTACAAAAGGCACTTCTAAGACACTACAAAATACACTATCCAAGACACTACAAATGACACTGTCCAAGACACTACAAAAGGCACTGTCCAAGACACTACAAAAGACACAGTCCAATACATTACAAAAGACACTGTTCAAGTCACTACAAAAGACACTGCCCAAGCCACTACAAATGACACTGTACAAGACACTACAAAAGACACTGTCCAAGACACTCAAAAGACACAGTCCAAGTCACTACAAAATGCACTGTCCAAGTCATTACAAAAGACACTGTCCAAGACACTACAAAAGACACTGTCCAAGACAATACAAAAGACAATGCCCAAGCGACTACAAATGACACTGTACAAGACACTACAAAAGGCACTGTCCAATACACTACAAACTACACTGCCTAAGCCACTACAAACGACACTGTACAAGACACTATAAAATACACTGTACAAGACACTACAAAGGACACTGTCCAAGACACGTCTGGCCCAGCTGTATATCGGGGGAGGCGTGGTCATGGGGTCAAGGTCGGAGAAAGGGGAGGAGAAGGTGACCAGGGTGAGGTGACACTTCCATCCCCTCAGCACATCAACACAAGCATTCGTCACTGGGGAGGAGGGGGTAATTAATTATCCGGTATCCCCCCTCTCCTATTTCCTTTGGTCTCGATATATCCCAGCAGATAAACCTACTTGAGTCTGACGAGGGGTTGTGAGGGAAAACTCGTACACAGTCGTATTATCTCTCCCCAACCAACCAAACTATCTCCATCACTCGTATATACGGGAAGTCACTATCTCACTGTATGGCAATAGGTCGGAGAGAGGGTGCGCGATGACCTGAGAGAAGGGAGTGTGAGGGTGTATGTGTGTGTGTGGGGGGGGGGGGGGGGGGAGTAGAATAGAAAGGGTAGTTTGAGAGGTCACACAACAGCATGGGGTAATTCCAATCTTATACATATAAATAATATCAAACGTCCTGGTAAGGCTGGTTTAAAATTAAATAATTTATAACCATTATTTATGATGAATTGCATCAGCACAGCGTAAACCTTGTGATGTCGCGTTTCAACTTGCAAGAGAGCAAGAATAAAATACGTTAAAGTCGTGCATAAATTGTCTTATCATTGTCTTCATCGTCTCACCTCGTGAGGACAAAACAAGATGTGAAAGAAAGCTCCCGTCCTCACATTTTAAGTTTACAAACGTCTTCATATTTTTTCTTCCAGTTTGATAACTAAAGACAATCGGTTTGCACGTATAGGAATTGTCAGAGCTATCTTGTTTATTGTGTAAGATCCGTGTTCGTTATTTCTCGTTCCGTGTCATTTCGTATCCTGGTATGTTGGTATCCCGGTAGTCATGTTACACTACGCTCGTTTAGTTACCGGGTTCCTCCTTTACTGGATATTGCAGAGGTATTGCATAATGGTATCTATTTATTTCGATTTGAGTTCTGTGTGACCACATGTTATCAAGACACAAGGGAAATGAACCGTTACTGTGTTTATAGGGAACAAAAGATGTGGTGAACAATTAGCGTTCAGACTCCCCGACATCAAAAACATAAAAGATCTGTCCGTCTGTCATTGATGTACTATACAGACTCATAAACCTATCCACTCCCACAGACATGTTTCTATTTCTATTGTTCTATTGTTCAGGGGTCCATTTGGATTCTATGTTGTATTTTGTATATATAGTTTTAAATGATTTTTTTATTTCTGGACTTTAGGTAGTCTACAATTATGTAAATCCCTTGGTATATTCTGCTAAAAGAGTAACCAGCCATGACTTCTATTGTCAGCTTCTAACGTCATTACCATCCTTGAAAAAATATACTAAATAAGGCAAATCCATTTATAACATGATCTTACTTGTCTGTACATGGTATTATTATCATTAACACTTCAACTACACGTAGTCGCATGGGTAACAATAACAATATAACAACGGGTATATTCTCTACGTACATAGTATCTGGTTTCCTAATAGAGCGTGTACTGCAGTGAACTATAAAGGGTATTAATTCATATTAAGTTTTAAGAATTATTTGTGAACGTGGAAAACCGATCTATTGAATGAAGTCAGAGCATATTATCTCTACGCCTGATTTCTCGAAGGATGATACAGTTTGGATAATATTACAAACATAAACAATAAAACTGCGTGAAGAAGGTAGAATACCGCTTGTTTAAGAGCATAAGTCTGTTTGAATCTGAATATTGTCGCATCGAGTGATACTTCTCGTCAGAATTTCTGTACCGCTTCGGGAGATCGTTGCCATTGTCGCGGAAATAATGGAGTTGTACGTGTATGCTCCCGAAGACATATCCTCCAAAAAGATCAAATCTTAGACTTATTAAAAAACTATAAAACTGATCTACAACTTAAAACCACAAGAAATTACAAACAATTCCTAACCTACCTGTAATGCAATGAAAGCGGCTCTCCTCGGTCAGTATACCTCGTTCGTCCGGTCAGAATGACAACACAATGTGTCCTTTTGAACTCAACTAATTGTCTCCAGCGTGCGATCACGATGTCAAATCTATTCTTCTACAGGTGTAAGCGCCTGTTTCAGCCCGAGGGTACCCCTAAACACAGCGTTGGCTCTCTCAGGTGTGGGCAACAGTGAAGTCGAGATACAACTGCTTCAATCTATACGACCAAACGCCCGAGGTTGTCTGCCACACGCATCGTCCTGGCGCGCGGTGTGTTCTGAATGGTGGATCTCGGCGTGGGGACAATTGGGTTTTTTGTGAGCTTACCAATCTCCACAACACCTGTAATAGTACAGTCTCACCCGTGCAGGAAGGCCGATAAGTGGTTACTGCATGCAGTTTGTGCCGTCATGTTTCGGTTGGTCTAAACAATAGCCACATTTCATTTCACAAGCATTCATACGGTTGAGTTAATATGAGTCTTCTGCATATGTGAGTTCGTATATTTCAGTAATACGATATAGCTGAATTTATTATATATATTGTTAAATAATGATTTAATCATTTTCTATTTTTGCGGTGCTTCCAAATTGTATGTCTAGTCGAATTCAGTTCTTGAACAATGCGGTTTTGGCGCAGTTTGTGTTAAATTGCAGTAAGTAAGAATAATATATATGGATGAACAACTGCTTTATTACAATTAGGAGGGCGTTTCGGTGTAGGTTCTAACACCGTTATTAAGCAAGTGATGTGTTGCGGTCGTCTTAGGCGCCGCGATTCGCTGTGCAGAGTTGCGTCCCTTGGGCACGCCAGAAACCTATGATTGTGGGTTCGAATCCCGGTTTCGCCCCGATTATGTTTCTAGGTTTGTCAGCACCATACCCGTGCTCGTGGGTTTCACCGAAGTAGTAAACGTCTGAGACCTGCATCACTTCGAGCTTTCCTCCAACATTAAGCTGACACGCCGCGATATAACTTGAATACTGTTAAATTACTTAAATTACTGTCGCTCGCTGACCACCCGGTTCCGGTAGTCGCCTCTTACGACAAGCATAGTCGCCTTTTTCGGCAGGCATGGGTTGCTGAAGAGCTATTCTACCCCGGATCTTCACGGGTCGGAATATTAGTAAAGTTAGTCCACTAGCTAAAGAGACCGTGTAGATGCGGGGTAGAATTCAGCAATCCATGCTTGCCGTTCGAGGCGACTATGCTTGTTGTAAGAGGCAACTAACGGGATCGGGTGGTCAGGCTCGCTGACTTGGTTGATGCATGTCATTGTATCCCAATAGTGTAGGTCGGTGCTCGTGATGTCAATCACTGGATTGCCCAGACTCGATTATTTACAGCCCACCTTCATAGAGTGGACTATTTCTGATTTCGGCGTTAAACAACAAACAAACTAGTTAAAACGTTGGTTCGTCACGCTGGGTTCGAGTCTTCATATCGTCACAACGTGAAAGCCGATTGTCATTAAGCGTCCTGTGACTGGAATTGGTTGGCATGAAAAAAAACGAAGTGAGGGGCTGATCGCGCATTATTTGCCATCTAGGATTGGTCGGGGTGTACGATACTGACCACTTCACACAAGGAATTCGGGCTATTTGATCCACTATAATACAATACAATGAGGGTGAAGAAGGAAAACACTGTGGAATGTCAACATACCCCGATCATGAGACACCCTCTGAAAACACATTCCCTCTCAGCGGCCGAGTATATGCTATTACCGACTGTTTGTTAAAGGTATTTCGATTAAAAGCTGGCAAACTCTGTGTTTGTTATTATTAAGGAAAAACATTCTAAGATTTATTGTTTGGACATTGTCCATGTGAAAATACAAACTACCCACAACCAATCACGTATGTGGATTATAGATTCATTGTCCGTGCAAAGGGGTCAGCGTTGAACCATATTCTGTACGCCAACCAAATATTGCCTTAAAATGAAACGGCTGAAGCAAATATCAAGGACCAAACTGAGCGACCGTATTAAGATTGGACTGGTTCTTCCTGCGTGTTTTGAACGCTTGACCAGGAGCCACGACAATTTGTTGTATACTGAACAAAAAATGTAAAGGATTATGAATTATTTTGCTCAGTCTTCAGAACAAACATATCCCAAAAATATTCATGATCCCTAACTTGTTTTGTTCAGTATATACAGTAAACTACGTTTATAACGAACACGCTTATAACGAACTGACGGATATAACGAACTTACTTTTTTGTCCCGACTATTTGCTGTAGTTATGCTGTATATATGCATATAACGAACTACGGCTACAACGAGCTAAAATTAGTGGTCCCTTTGAATTCGTTATAACCGTAGTTTACTGTAAGTGATACAAGGAAACTAAATTGACACCCGTAAAACGAACAGTACTTTTCTGAGGGAAATCTTCGTATTCATAAATGCCCGGATTTAGGCCAGATTTCTGGGCATTTTCGGTTTACGAATTTGGGGCCCAAGAAGTAAGGGCCCCATTCCACGAAGCGACCGTAGCGCTAAGACGATCGTAACTCCCATACTTTAATATTGACTTACGACAGTCGTAGCGGTGTGATCAAATAAATCATAAAAATACCAATTCCAATTTCAAATATATGTTTCCTCAAAACGTTAGGTTGGAAGGGAAAAGGTGGAGGAGTGAGTTTTTCAGGTTTTAATTGAATTTTCATATTATATATTTATAGGGGATGTAAATAAATTTGTTTTTCAACATTATTCTTTAAAAAACACTGCTATTCATAACATTTTTGTTACATTTCATGGTATCTGAGCGCACACACACACAGAAATTGTGAAACGACAGATTACCCTACATTTATAGTAGGTTCCACAATGTCAACTAGCGAGTCTATCTTGGTGACTTAAGAGCCTCTATATAATTAGTTAGGCCGATAAAAACCCTTGTAGCAAATATACGAGAGAGATTTGTCAAGAAAAGCGATGACGTGTACACATAATGTGATTACGTCACAACGCGTAACCCTGAAAGGACACAAATCGTCTTAACCCAGTGCTTAGCCAAATTGCCCGGGGGCGAGCGGGGGCCGTGTTAGGACGCATTTATCAGATGTTCGAACGCTCTTGACAGACAATGTTGTGAAGATCACACCCGTAATCAACCATCACAACCCGAGGCGGTCACGTGACCAGCTGCACTGGCGCACGAACATCCTGTCGCTACAGGGTGCACGACACGGAAATCCCCGAGGATATGTGATGTAAATATCACAGCGAACTGTTGTACAGTTTTCTCGGCTTTTATGTCTTAGATGAAAGATTTCTTAGTTATTAAATCGGTGAACATTTGTGAAAGACGGATTTGAAAGATAGAATGTTTTGGCGATGAAAAAAAATATATTATCCATGCTCCTTGAAATTAAGCCTGTCTACATCAGAGAAACGTTTTAATGTTCGACTTGAGGCGTTGCAAGCAAGAGATAAAACGCTGGTATTTTATTTTGAAAAAAATGAAAACTAGGCCTGCAAGATAAAGTCTGTTTGGTTTTATAGCGGTAGGCAATGAGAGACCATGCCGCAGTTTAACATGGGTACCCCACACAGTACACTAGCTCTGTATTATCCCTTTAATGCCGAGAGTCAGGCAGGGTAGCAACAAGTACCATCTTTTAATGTTTTTTGGCATGACGCGGCCGGGATCGAACCCAGGACCTTCCACTCTCCGGGCAGACGCTCTATCACGATTGGACTTCAGCAACCGATGCTTGTCCCCCGTGAAATCCAGATTATAATTGGTCTTCAGCAACCCATGCTTGTCCCCCGAGAAGATCCAGGTGTGTGTGTGTGTGTGTGTGTGTGTGTGTGTGTGTGTACTAGTCCGGACTAGTTCTGTAGTGCTAGCCCACTGAGATACCATGCCGCAGTTTAACACGAAAACCACAGTCACTAAGACACAGTATACTCCGAACCGACCAGTCCTCCCCTTAATGCCGAGCGCCAGGCATGGTAACAACAAGAACCATCTTTTAATGTTTTTGGTATGACGCGACCGGGGATCGAACCGTGGACCTTCCAGTCTCCGGTCGGGCGCTCTACCACAAGACCACGAAGGCGGCAGCACTCTTATAGGACCCTCGAGCAGGGGTATGGTCCTGACAAGTCAGGGTCGCAATTAGGATGAATCTGGTATTCGAAACCAACGACCGATCCTGGCATGGCTAAGGGACGTAACTCATGGAATTTTGCATGACGTGGCCGGGGATCGAACCACCAACCTTCTGCAGACGCTCTATCCACCGGACCGTAGAGGCGGTCACATGAAACTATTAACATTGAAACTGATTAACATATATAAAAATAAACAGAAAAAACTTATATAAACAGTAAATAACAATAAGGCGCGATTTTAAAGGATATACATTCACTTTGATGTTTACTGTAATGCGGTCTTGCTCTGGTATGTGATGTTAACCTCTCAGCTTAAATTTACACCAAGTTATCTCTGCGCGCTAAACTCTTACATTGAAAAACATAAACTCTTACATATAGAAAATATACCGTATTAAACTACAAATATACAGTAAAAATCAATAAGGCGCGATTTCAAAGGACATACCTTGATGTATACGGCAGGGCGATCTATTGTCCTCAGTGCCGCTGTACAAATTTTAAAGGATATACATTCACTTTGATGTTTACTGTAATGCGGTCTTGCTCTGGTATGTGATGTTAACCTCTCAGCTTAAATTTACACCAAGTTATCTCTGCGCGCTAAACTCTTACATTGAAAAACATAAACTCTTACATATAGAAAATATACCGTATTAAACTACAAATATACAGTAAAAATCAATAAGGCGCGATTTCAAAGGATATACCTTGATGTATACGGCAGGGCGATCTATTGTCCTCAGTGCCGCTGTACAAAGCGATCTTAGCGCTAAGATGAACGTAACACCCAGACCTAACATCGACTTACGACAGTTGTAGCGTTTAGGTTGTTTTGTACAACGGCACCCTGGTATGTGATGTCAACCAGTTACTAAGTTACAGGAACCAACTGACAGAATGGTTGCCATGGCAATACCGTAAATATCGCTCAGTCAAATATTACGGTGCTAGTTTTGATAGAGAATATTGTAAAAACAATAGGATAGATAATGGCAGAATACATGAATAGCCATAAATTATACATTGAAATAAGTATGTAATATCCAAATTTCACAACATTCACAATAAGAACATTCCTCATCATATTGATTCATTTTGTTCACCTGTAATCTGACATTCTCTCGAAACGACCATCAAATCGCAACTATTTACAAATGGCGGCATTTCACGCCGCCCTTCCCATGATGCAACAGTTTTCAGTTCCGCATCTTAACAATGGCATAATTGCATGTTTTCTGTTGCAGTATCGCTCATCCACTGTAAACCTAGACTATGATAACGAAGTATATATACATTTACAGTTTTTTTATCTACTGCTATTAACGTTCGGTAAGGTGTTATTTACAATGTATTATGATATATTCCTGCTTGTCGTAGGAGGCGACTAATGGGATCAGGTGGTCAGGCCCGCGGACTTGTTTGATGCAAGTCATCGTATCCCAATTACCTGTTCGATGCTCATGATGTCAATCAATGGATTGTCTAGTCCTGATTCGATTATTTACAGACCGCACCAATAAAGCTGGAATATTGCTAAACAACAAACAAGCAAATATAAACGACATCCACTTCAATCTAATATATAAAGGGCGTCGCATTATCTATTTTCCATTGACTTACTGGGGACCTTACGGTAAGGTGTTACACTGTTAACATGATATATTAGACGTGTGTAGGCCATTGCCAGAAACTCTAGCCGCTCTTCTTGTTTACATTTTCAGACCTAATTTAGTAGCATAAATTTGGATGACATTCCACAGCTTCTGTCGAGCAGCTTGCAAGACAAATGTGATGACTTAATAGCCAGACACGATTCTGCCTGAAGGTATGTGGGTATAGAGTGTAAGTGATCAGCGGATGTGACGGGACATATTTTGAAGAGCAGTTGGAATTCAAACGACTTCAAGATCGTGATCTTAGTCAACCTTTGCTGATGTGTGCGTGCGTGCGTGCGTGCGTGCGTGTGTGTGTGTGTTCATTGTTTTATGCCGCACTCCGGTCATATGACGGTATTTTATGGCGGTAAATAATAGAGTCTGCACCTGACAGCCCGGTGATTGATATTGTGAGCAACGATGCGCGCGGTCGGGGTACATTACGCGTCATCAGGACGGGTTCCAGTCTGAATGAGATAGTACCGATTTTTGATGCCCTCGGGGGGCACGGGGGGCCCAGTCGTCTAAGGCGCCGCGATTCGCTGTGCAGAGTTGCGTCCCTTGGGCACGCCAGAAACCTATGATTGTGGGTTCGAATCCCGGTTCGCCCTGATTATGTTTCTAGGTTTGTCAGCACCATATATCAGTGCTCGTGGGTTTGACCGAAGTGGTAACCTGCATCACTTCGGGCTTTCCTCCCACATTTAGCTGACACGCCGTGATATAACAGGAATACTGTTAAAAGCGGCGTTAAACCCAACTCACTCACTCTGATGCCCTCGGGAATATGAATGGCCTCGTGATCAAGGGCGCCGAGACTGGTGTAGAGTTACATGTCCCTTAGTTGCAGGGGCACGCTAGTCCTGGGTTCGATTTTTAGATTCGCCATCATCATGATGTTTGGATTTTCACCAGCATCTGAGAGTTACATCATTCCAAGTTTGCAACAAAGTAATTCTTGTGGCAGACAATTTCATTTGTTTTCTATCTTCTGAAGCATAATTATATTTTTCCGGAATATTTGGGGACAACGTATATTTATAAAATCCCCTCCACACACACACACACACACACACACACACACACACACACACACACACACAGGTTGTTTGTTGCTATGAATGTCCAGGGGCGGTCGGGTAGCCTAGTTTTTAAAGCGTTCGCTCGTCACGCCGAAGACCCGGGTTCGATTCCCGACATGGGTACAATGTGTGAAGCCCATTTCTGGTGTCCCCCGCCGTGATATTGCTGGAATATTGCTAAAAGCGGCGTAAAACCATACTCACTCACTCACTCACTATGAATGTCCACATGTATACATGTATATCTCTTAACGTTTCTGGAATATCTTTCCCATGCGTTCTCAAATCACGGCAACTGCTTCCCCGACCTGGTATGAAGACCAGGCTCACGCAGCCACTGTTTCCCGACCTGGTATGAAGGCACGGCCCGCGCGGCCACTGTTTAGATCCACTCGAGACATACAAGTGTGTTGGTAGCAGTTCAGAACACTAAATCGTACGCTTTATTATATTATTTGGTATGGACTTTCATCATGATCTCAAGAACACGTTCTCTTCAATGAGCTGTTATGTTGTACAGAAGTTGATAGCGGCCCATGTTGGAGACGCGCCATGAATCGTAATATAAATAATACGTAGAACTTAAATATTGTTTTATAGGAATGTTCATGTCACCACCATACACAGTTCTGAATTATATCGCGATCACACGTAAATAGCTCGACATTATGGGAACTAGGACGTCAATGAAAATCAGTGGTAGTGAATTAGTGTGTTGGTGATCTGTCAGCTCTCCCTACCGTCGGGGGGCACGAGTGGCCCAGTCGTCTAAGGCGCCGCGATTCGCTGTGTAGAGTTGCGTCCCTTGGGCACGCCAGGACCCTATGATTGTGGGTTCGAATCCCGGTTCGCACCGATTATGTTTCATACCCGTGCTCGTGGGTTTCACGCCGCGATATAACTGGAATACTGTTAAAAGCCGCGTTAAACCCAACTCACCCACTCACTCACTCTACCGTCCATATTCTATTTCTTGACAATGACGTCACTAATGTTTACAAGGGTGAGTCTACCCTCTGATACCACCAGATGTTCTTGACAAGGGTAGGCCGTCGGGTAGCCTAGTGGTTAAAACATTTGCTCGTCACGCCGAAAGCTCTGGTTCGATTCCCCAACTGTGTGAAGCCAATTTCTGGTGTACCACGTCGTGATATTCCTGGAATATGGCTAAAAGCGGCGTAAAACCATACTCACTCACTCACTCACTCACTCACTTAAGGGGCAGCATGTTCTACCGTTTCCCTTGTCACTAGCATTCATAAGGGTGATACCCGTGAAGATCCGGGGTAGAACAGGTCTTCAGCGACCCATGCTTGTCGTAAGAGGCGACTGACGGGATCTAGTGGTCAGGCTCGCTGACTTAGTTGATGCATGTCATCGTATCCCAATTGCGGAGATCGATGCTCATGATGTCAATCACTGGATTATCTGGTCTAGACTCTTTTATTTACATACTGCCGTCATATAACTGGAATATTGCTGAGTGCGGCTTTAAACAACAAACAAACAAACAAACATAACGGTGAGTCTACCCCTCTAACAATACCAGTTGTTCATGAAATTGTGTGGAATTATTTATTATGAATAATGGAATGTTGTACCGAAGTGAGACGTAAATACGTAAAAGACCGTCCGTCTTTCTCCAGAGAACACACAAACAGTTAGATGTACGTAGATCTGGTTTAGTCAACGATGCGTCTGTTGTTTATGGAATACTGTAAGGGACATTCTCGCGATTTCGCATTCTCGTGTTTTGGGCATATTTAGCTCGTTTCCAAGGGTCGAGATCGCGAGAATGTCCCTTACAGTATTTCATAGTTGTTGCTTACAAATACAAAGTCTTTGAACTGTTAGTACCTCAAATCAGAAGGGGTGGGGTGTCTACCTCTTGAAAACCGAATGTGGTGTGTTGTTGGCGGTAAAATCATCTGAGAGAGGATCTTGATATTTTGGACACACATATCCCCCCCCCCCCCCCCCCCCTCTTTGCTGGTTTGTTTCATCCCGTCTTTATCTTTCCCCCAGACGTTGGCCCACCCTATCTGCCCGTGCGTGTCCAGTGTTCATGCATCATGCATAATCTGGTCTGTCATCAAGTCACGGATCCCCTGGTGATGAATGCATATCCCGTAGACCCGGCATGGGGCGGGGAGTCCTGCTCCACCACCCCACCCCCCGGGACGATCACAGGGGTATCCCCCACCCCTCGCCACCAATGTCCCCTTATACACAATAACAACCGCTGATTGATATCTAACACACGGGCGGTAATGCTACACACCTCTCTATACAATACAACCTTCGACACGTATATTGTTTCTGATAGACACAATACAAACACTCGACACAGTATAAAGGACTCGGGTGGATGGTGGTATTATCAGTAGTATGACTGGGTCACTTCTCTCAAGTTGTAGATCCAAATCCTGATACTGTTACACAACTGTTTCAGTTTCCGTGTCGGTCCCGGAGCGAAGACGTCACGCCGAAGACCCGGATTCGATTCCCCATTGGTATTTAGGTCCCTGTCGTGACGTTGCTTACACGGAATGTTACAGAGTGAGTGAGTGAGTTAGTGAGTCGAGAGTGAGTGAGTTGAGAGCGAGTGAGCTAGTGAGCGAGTGAGCTAGTGAGCGAGTGAGTCAATGAATCAGATTGAATCAGTGAGTGTGTTTTGGTGATTGGGTGAGTTGGTGAGTCAGTTAGTGAGTTAGTGAAGTTGGAAGCAGATTTTATCAATATTACAGACATCGTGTTGATGGACGCCAAGAAATGTCTACACATAGTCATCCCATGGGGGATTTGAACCGAGATGTTCAGTATGACGAGCGCTTACCCACAAGACTAACTCACTGCCCCTCACTCCAACAGGCTGAATAGGAGGATTTTTCAAAATCTGTTTTTGTTGTAAATATGTGGATCATACGGTGATGAAAAAAGTCTGAAGCAACAAAAACACATAAACAGCCGGGGATTGTTTGTTTATTTATTGTTTTACGCCGCACTCAGCAATATTCCAGCTACATGACGGCGGTCTGTAAATAATCTGGACCAGACAATCCAGTGATTGACATCATGAGAATCGATATACGAGACTGGGCTACGATGACATGATTCAACCAAGTCAGCGAGCCTGACCACCCGATCCCGTTTGTCGCCTCTTACGACAAGCATGGGTTGCTGAAGACCAATTCTCTGTATCGGGATTTTCAAGGGGAGCCGGGCAAAAGAAATCAAAGAATCTTAACAGGTTACAATCGACTTCAAACCTAGCCTACTGTAGACAAAAGAAATTATTTATTTTGTTTAAGGATGTTGACAGTGAAAATCTGTTGTCGTTAGGTCGACTTTTTCATGAATAAAATGTATTGCCTGGTTTATTTTAATCATCTTAAAGTTTTATTTGAACAGGGAGATGATAAAAAATACAACCTTGCTCTGCTTTGGGTCATTAAAAATATTATAAATCTAAGGTCATGACAGCGGGATTTCAGTTTTATGGATTGGTTGGTCTGACAGCTGATAAGGGTTAACATTTTTATTGGACTTGTAATGTCGATTTACATCATTGGAAAAATACGTTTTGTCAAATAAAATTCCTGGAATATTTGCATTGTCATTGTATTTACCTGCGGAATAAAATAAACATAATTCTAAATTTGTTTTCGATGATTTTTTCGATATTTAAGGCCTCAATCAAACAAAAATAAACATGGGGAATATTTAAGAAGATGTCTAAAATGTTAATGCACACTTTAACACTATAAAGGAATGAAGTCCCTTCACAGTAATTACAAAGTTTCTGTATTATTTATTAATATCAAGGGGCGGTCGGGTAGCCTAGTGGTTAAAGCGTTCGCTCGTCACGCCGAAGACCCGGGTTCGAATCCCGCCCATTTCTGGAGTCCCGCGCCGTGATATTGCTGGAATATTGCTAAAAGCGGCGTAAAACCATACTCACTCACTCACTCACTATTAAGATCAAGGGTCAGCCTCCACAACAACCTGCTTTATTTCGTTTTCGACAAACAATTCTGTGTGGTCTTGATGCCGTCATTCTCAGGGTGGGATTACAAAAACCATGTAATCTAAATCTAAGTGCGGTAACTGAATGTGCCTCTAATTGCGGCGCAAGTCAAATGATACGCACCCAGAGCTCCCCGTCCCCACCCCCAGGTGGTCTCGGGTCCTCCCCCAAGGAGATCAAAGGGGGTTGGGTCACCTTGTCGGAACACGCAGAAAAATATCGTGTAGATCGTCACGTAGTTGTTTTATTACTTTTTGAAACCTTAGACAGTGAAATTTATCGTGCTGCACATGGAGGGTATGTTTAGGGGATATGTTGAGGGGGGAATGTGTATGTTTTTAACTTGAAACTATAAATCTCTTGATCGGAGTGCCGATTATAGTCTGTGATTGAGAGTTGCGGGTAGCCTTGTGATTAACGCGTTCGCTCGTATCGCATTAGACAAGGTTCAATTCTTCACGTGGTACAATTTTTGCGAGGATATCATCGTGCCCCCCGTCGAGATATTGCTTGAAGAGTTAAACTGTTGTTAGATTATTTCAAAAATCACCTTTAACAGACCTTAAAATGTATTAAGATATATTAAACTTTGCACTGAGTGTTATTCACGTGTTCTTTGTAAGCTATTGAACCGGCTGTATCTGAAATGTAAGAACAATTAGTTTTTTTGTGAGTTTTCCTGTACTCAATCACCTCATTTATTTTGTTTTTAGATATGTATCGCCCCCCAACATATTATAATTTCTATGACCGGAAAAGCCATGGCGTCTCCTGTGACACCAACAGACGTCTCTCCTCCAAAGAAACTCATTTGAACACACTGTCTTTCCCAATAGGCAAAAATTGTCAAACAAGACACCCCGCAGTAATTTCTGTTTAGGGAGGAAAAACAATGTGCCTAACCCTGTTTCCAGGTGAGCGGGTGACCCCATCAACTGTCCCTACCCACACAGGATCTGGTGACAAAGCCACCCCACCCCTTCCCTCAACCCCCCAACCCCTTCCCTCAACCCCTCAACCCCCCAACCCCCATACACGACCTAAAGGGCCCCCCGACATTGTCAGCACCGGCCATTGATTGGCAGTCTGCCAGCCCACCACTTGCACGGACAGAACGTGCAGACCGTGTAATTGCGCCTGCGCAGCATGACGTCACTCTCGTATTAGCGCGTGAGGAGGTGTAAAGTTGTGTTGACCTACTTTATAGGGGTATACACAGGTCATTGTGTTTGGGAATCAAAACTCTGGATCGTATCATATAGTTTAGTCATCCGAATATGTGTTTTCATAATTAAAAGCGTTCTTGTCAGTATGGTAATATCTTTGACTTGATTGATGCAACCTTCTCTTTCGATAATCTCATGTTCGGCAGAAATTCTGCCGCTTCAATCAATCAATCTTTATTTTATTATAAACAACCAACACTTACACAACAGCATACAGCGTTACAAGTATGCTGATACACAGACAGCCTAGGGCAGAACTAAATATCTCCAGTTTCAATCATTTCAACTTTTTGGGATTATCTTGTCCGTTTCTTTATCATGAATTTGCAAAAATAATTATTTTGCTTCTATTTTTACATAGAAATCCTTGTTGAAAGGTTCACGTTAAACAGCTATACTTTGGAGACGCACTTATTTGCTAATATTAAATTACAAACATGCACGTTTAGCGGCAGAATGGTATATCTCCGAAGGTATTCGTTTTGTCACGAAGTGAGAGAGAGCTCTGTTCTCAGTTTGTTTGTTTGTTTGTTTTCTCTGGAGAAAGACGGACGGTCATTTAATATTTACGTCTCATTTCGGTACAACATTCCATTATTCAAAGTAAATAATTCCACAAAATTTCAAGAACAACTGGTATTGTTAGAGGGGTAGAATCACCCTTATGTTTGTTTGTTTGTTGTTTAAAGCCGCACTTAGCAATATTCCAGTTATATGACGGCGGTATGAAAATAATAGAGTCTAGGCCAGATAATCCAGTGATTGACATCATGAGCATCGATCTAAGTAATTGTGCTACCATCAACAAAGTCAACGAGCCTGACCACCCGATCCCGTCAGTCGCCTCTAACGACAAGCATAGTCGCCTTTTACGGCAAGCACGGGTAGTTGAAGACCTATTCTACCCCGGATCTTCACGGGTATGTTTCCAACAGACTTCTGTAGCAACATTATACTCGTTTATGAATCGTACGGTATTCAATTGCCATCTACACGTGGAGATCTTATAACTGCAAATAACATAATATATTCCCATGAAAATGATGGTCTATTATTATTTTCAGTAGTGTTTTGGGTAAAAAGTGTGAGTGAGTGAGTGAGTATGGTTTTACGCCGCTTGTAGCAATATTCCAGCAATATCACGGCGGGGGACACCAGAAATTGGCTTCACAATTGGACCCATGTTGAGAATTGAACCCGGGTCTTCGGCGTGACGAGCGAACGCTTTAACCACTGGGCTACCCGACTGCCCCTTGGGTAAAAAGTAATGATTGGAGTAGACGTATTACAAAACTAACTCCTGGGTTTGCAACTGAATTGACACGCCTGGCACGAACTGCTTCGTGGTTCATTTGCATTCATTCATCACCACACCTCATCAACTTGTGATCAGAAAATGCACCTCTCCTTTTTAAAAAACTCTATCCGCACGTGTTGTGGCAGTGTTACGAAAACCCATTAGCGCCAAATCATTTTGCTTTCTTTCTTGCAAGTTCAAGATACAAGGTCGAAAATTCAAGCAACCTTGTTGAAATTTCACGATAATAAATGAATGCTTGATATTGCTTTTCAAATTTCACAATTGATATCTGGAATTTTTAACATGTTATCTTCAAGTTTCGAGAGGGAAAAAATAAAAAGTGATATGGCCCATATGGGCTCCCGTACAGAGTTGAAGCCAACACAGACAATAAATACATAAGCAAACATCCCGGCCATGGAACTTGCCCCTTTGGGCAACCGAAGTCTGCTGCTGCGTCTTTGGGCAACTGAGGTCTTCTGCTGCGTCCTTGGGCAACCGAGGTCTTCTGCTGCGTCTTTGGGCAACCGAGGTCTTCTGCTGCGTCTTTGGGCAACCGAGGTCTTCTGCTGCGTCCTTGGGCAACCGAGGTCTTCTGCTGCGTCTTTGAGCAACCGAAGTCTTCTGCTGCGTCTTTGGGCAACCGAGGTCTTCTGCTGCGTCTTTGGGCAACCGAGGTCTTCTACTGCGTCTTTGGGCAACCGAGGTCTTCTACTGCGTCTTTGGGCAACCGAGGTCTTCTACTGCGTCTTTGGGCAACCGAGGTCTTCTACTGCGTCTTTGGGCAACCGAGGTCTTCTGCTGCGTCTTTGGGCAACCGAGGTCTTCTGCTGCGTCTTTGGGCAACCGAGGTCTTCTATTTCAGATCTTGGCAATGGGGTCACATTTTTTTTAAATATACAAGTGATGGGTTGGCTCATAAGCGTCCGGTTTCCAGCTGCCCCGACCGTGACGTGGCAGGGCTATCTCTAACTCATTATAAGTAAGTGAGTGAGCTGTGTTTAACGCCGCTTTTAACAGTATTACAGTTGCATCACGGCGTGTCAGCTTAATGTGGAAGGAAAGCCCGACGTGATGCTAGTCTAAGACGTTTACCACTTCGGTGACACCAACGATTACGGGCATGGTGCTGACAAACCTAGAAACATAATCAGGGCGAACCGGGTGTCGAACACACAATCATAGGTTTCTCGCGTGGCCAAGGGAGGCAACTCTGCACAGCGAATCGCGGCGCTTTAGACGACTGGGCCACCCGTGCCCCCAAAACATCATAAACATAAAGTGACATATAGGTTGAACGCGTTACACAGGCATGTTAGGCGCCGCAATACGTTCTACGGAGTTACGTCCCTTGGGCGTGCCAGTATCTTATGATCGTGGTTTCGAACCCCTGATTCGTCCTAATCAGTCCAATACCGTGTTTACAGGTCTCCTTGAAAGTTAAATTTCATGACTTAGGATTTTCCACCTCAAGCTCATAGGCTGTGATTTCATCGAAATACTCTTCATAGGATTGTTAAACCAAACGCTGTATAACGGATGTTAAACTGGGCAATATCAATAACGATGACCTCGTAACTGTTGGTATTAGGTCATTCATAGCGGTCACCGAACAGTCACCGAAACAGAACCCTTTAGATCGGGCATTCCCACCAGGTCATCTGGTGCATATGGTCAAATTAATTCCCCCACAAAGCCACAAAGCCAATTAGGAGTCCGGTGTACTATCTTCACTGTCTATTTGTCTGTGGCCGGTAACCTGAACTCTCCCCACGGGTCGAGCGACCCTCACAACGCCCAGTGTATTGGGACAGTGACCGTGACTGGTCATCGAGTGTGTCCGTGCGTGGTGACCCCTGCCGCCAGCAGGCGGTGGGTGTGTGGAGAGTCACAGTGGACAATGGCCGGACAGGGAGGGGGTACATATGTACGCAGCCACTTGACTTTGCAGGGTATGATTAAGTGAGTTAGTGAGTTTGGTTTAACGCCGCTACATGTACCATTGGGTGTCAGTTTCATGAAGAATGAAAGCCTGCAGTGATGCTTTAGACTACTCTTGTCCCACTGCGATTTAGAATTATGACATGGTGATATAGTGCAAGCCCGGAGTGACTCATTCATCTGAAATTGTCCGGATTTTCCGATTAAAGAACCATGTGTACGCGGACATGTCGCGTTCAGGATTACCCTCTGAAGATCCGGTTAGAATTGGTCTTCAGGAACCCATGCTAGTTCCTCATGAACATCCGGGTTAGAATTGGTCTTCAGGAACCCATGCTTGTTCCTCATGAACATCCGGGTTAGAATTGGTCTTCAGGAACCCATGCTAGTTCCTCATGAACATCCGGGTTAGAATTGGTCTTCAGGAACACATGCTAGTTCCTCATGAACATCCGGGTTAGAATTGGTCATCAGGAACCCATGCTTGTTCCTCATGAACATCCGGGTTAGAATTGGTCTTCAGGAACCCATGCTTGTTCCTCATGAACATCCGGGTTAGAATTGGTCTTCAGCAACCCATGCTTGTCCCCCGTGATGATCCGGGTTAGAATTGGTCTTCAGGAACACATGCTTGCTCCCCGTGAAGATCAAGATTAGAATTGGTCTTCAGCAACCCACGCGTGTCCCCCTCCGAACCGAACAGTCCTTGTTTCAACCTCTTGATGCCGAGCGCAAGGCAGGGTAACAACAAGTACCATCTATTGACGCGTTTTTATGATGCGGCCGGGGATCGAACCACCGACCTTCCGCTCTCCGGGCAGACGCTCGACCAATTATACCACGGAGGCTGACCTATTGCTAAAAGCATTACATGTCGATACTATTCTGTGAGCTAAGCGACTATATTTCATATATATTAGAAAGTAAGGACGCACAACTGATATGATCTCGCATTCGTGTCATGCTCTACCACCTTTTACGCGACTGTTTTCGCGGAGTTTTGATTTCGCAACGTCTGAAAGCACAGGTATGCTAGATGCTGCATCAGCGGTGGTATTCATTTCCCTGAAGCGTCGCAAAATTGCGCTCTTATGCTGCGCGACCAGGATCCGCACATCATGTGACAGCACATAACATATGACTAAGCCGACAACACATATCGAGTAAGGGGTGGTAGCCTAGTGGTTAAAGCCTTCGCTCGTCACGCCGAAGACCCGGGTTCGATTCCCCACATGGGTAAAAATGTGAAGCCCATTTCTGCTGTCCCCGCCGTGCTGTAGCTGGAATATTGCTAAATGCGGCGAGGCCCAAAACCAGCACACAAACATATCCATCAAGGATACACACATCTCCTTCATCTGACCTGTTAACCCCCCATGTTTTAGACCAACATGTTTCAACGTATAAAATCCGGAAAGAATGTTTCGTTATCATGATTCAAGCCTCGGATAAGAAACTACAACATATCAGTTGACAAAACATCAGCCGGGTTCGCGTGTCGGAGACAATGGATGCATCCAGGCGAGATTAACCCCAGTATTGTACAGGTGTATATGGGTAGGTCCGGTCCGGTTTCAGCGCCATCTGCCGGCTGTCACGTGATTAATGGCGCACGGTACAATGTGTACCTCCGATCAAGGAGAGTTCCTGCTGAGATTCGCCCGGCTGATACCGAGAGTTGTGAATCCTATTCCCACGCTTTTATCTCACATGACAATAAGGCGTGAGATTGAAATGTGAGATTATAATTCATTATCAATAAAACGCACACCTCTATTGATAGTTAGTATATAGAGAGGGTTTATCAAGTTTCTTAAAACTAAAATGACGAACGAAATATATTTCATCTTTGTTCTTTTAAAGGAATGTTGATAAAGGAATTTCCACTGTTTATAATTTTGTTTGTTTGTTTGTTTGTTTGTTTGTTTGTTGCCGCACTCAGCAATATTCCAGCTATATGACGACGGTCTGTAAATAATCAAGTCTAGACCAGACATTCCAGTGATTGACATCATGAGCATCGATCCACCAAATTGGGATACGATGACATGCATCAACCAAGTCAGTGAGCCTGACCACCCGATCCCGTTAGTCGCCTCTTACGACAAGTATAGTCACCTTTTACGGCAAGCATGGGTTGCTGTAGACCTGTTCTACCCAGGATCTTCACGGGGTCCACTGTTTATAGAAAAATAAATAAATATGTGGTGTGCAGTGTCTGTTGACCCAAATATATGAATTAAAACGTGAATTATTCATGCGCTACAATAAACGTTTAAATGTTGCGAACCCTTGAGAATTCCGGGTCAGAATTGGTTCCCGATGCTACCTATGCTTGTCGCAAGAGGCGCCCTAATAGATCCTTGTGTGTTTGTATCGAGATGGCATTGGTCGTTGTCATAATACCAATCACTGTTTTTTTCTTGTCCAGACTCGACTATCTACAACATGCGTCGAATATACTGGAATATTGCTGACTGTGGCGTAAACATCAAACAAACAAATTGCGTCCTGTTAATCCAGACTCACACAAGAAACGGATTAGCGGGGTTCCCTGGCTCAAGAAACAGTCCTTACATCCCACCATCCTAAACCACAGCGCGTGACATTAAAGTGGTCGAAATCATAATTATTATTTTGCGTGTAAATACAGAGATTGGCAACACCTGTTGCATCTACGTGAGATTCTATCAATTCTGGCCTGTATGTGTGTTTCATCAAGCGGAGAAAGTTTGACATTTATGTGATCAAAAGGAGAGAAAATTGCATATTCATAGACGCCTTTAAGGGGACATACACTCCCCCAACCACCACCCCCACCCCCACGACACACACACACTAATACCCTCCCCCACCCCCACCCCCACCCCCACCCCTACCCCCGTTGAGGACGAGCTCACGTTTGTCGTATTTAGCTTAATATACGTTAAACCACTCTCCCCCCGATTTCAAAATAGGACGTGCTTGTCTCTGATGTAGACTAGTTCATTATGATATAGGGGGCTCTGTACATGTGAATCCTTGCCGTGTATTTATCATTCGATCTGACCATGTTTTCTTTCTGTTTCCTCCTTAATAAAGGCTGGGCGCATTCGCGGAAAGATAACATGTAACAAATATGTAAGAAATTCATGGAAAGCTATTCATGAGAAAAAGATCCTTCTTTTGAATAAATTGTCAGTGTATCTTACACAAACATATAGCCATTCAATGTTTTTGGAGGCAACAAGATCCTGTCCTGATTCCGCGCAATAAATGGAAGACCTGGTTGCTCCTGCGTTGTTGTTGTGACGTCACATGCTTTACGCTCAACCAATCAACAGCCAGAAAGTTGAAGTATTTCACGTGATAGTGGAAACCAACCAATCAACTATGTCCAACTCCAAGGGCGTCTTTAAATCAGAGGGGCGGTCGGGTAGCCAAGTGGTTAAAGCGTTCGCACGTCACGCCGAAGACCCGGGTTCGATTCCCGACATGGGTACAATGTGTGAAGCCCATTTCTGGTGTCCCCCGCCGAAATATTGCTGGAATATTGCTACAAGCGGCGTAAAACCACTTACTCACTCACTCACTCACTTTAAATGAGTTCTTTATATCCAAAGTAAGTTTAAGTGTATGAAAAATAACAGTCCTTGTCACTCCATCGCCAGTCCACTGCTTGAAACACCCGACCCGTGAAGATCTTGGTTAGAATAGGTCTTCAGCAACCCATGCTTGTCCCAAGAGGCGACTAACGGGATCGGGTGGTCAGGCTCGCTGACTTGGCCGATGCATGTCATCGTATCCCATTTGAGTGGGTCGATGCTCATGATATCAATCACTGGACTGTCAGGTCAAGACTCATTTACAGACCGCCGTCATATAGCTGGAATATTGCTAAACGTGTTGTTAAACAACAAACAAACAAACAAAAGCAGTAAACAGCCTGAATACAAACATTTCACCAAGGCCCGGTCTTTTGCACAACTTGATGTCAAAGAGCTCCTGTGACCGCTCTGTACCATTAATATCGCGATGCTAGACTCACGGGTGCGTACGCTCTAAACCGCCCACTGAAGAAACCAGAGTTACGCTACCACGTTATTAACTCGTAAACAGATGATTTCATTTGCATTCAATTTTCGGGAACGCATTTCCTCGCTTAACCACCTCAGCCCGAGGCGACCGTCTTTCAAAGTATCTTGCGAGATCGTGTATCTTCATCAAGTGGACGGTGCTCTTTGATGCTTTTCTCCTCATCAGGTGACCTACTTGCATCTTATTTATAAAGAATATCTGGTAGATGTGTGAAATATTTTATGATATTGCGAAGAACTGTCTCTTTGTGTTCTAAATGGCGTTAATGCAGTGGTTTGTGTGGCGCGCGGGCTGTGATGTCCCAGTCCCTGGTACATCAATGGTTGGCCTTTGTTGTGAGATAAGATGAACTTTCACTCCAATATTATGTTAATAATCGGCCAGATTCAAACACTGCACATGCTACCCGGGTATAGAATGCGAAGTAGATGGGTAGATGGTTTTATGTAGGCGCGAAATACACGTAGTATACATCACTACACAGAGTATAAGCTTGTTTGTTGTTTGTTGTTTAACGCCGCACTCACCAATATTCCAGCTATATGTTGGCGGGCTGTAAATACTCGAGTATTGTCCAGACAATTCAGTGATTGACTTCAAACGCATCGATCTACAATTTGTGATATGATGACATGCACCCCCCACGTCCATGTATAAGACGTTTATTTCATAAACTGGAGTATCTTTGAGTATGAATATTATATATAATATAATACAAGGGTGAACCCCCCCCCCCAAAAAAAAAAAATCAAAAAAAATTTCAGCAATATCACGGCGGGGGACACCAGAAATGGGCTCCACATATTGTACCCATGTCGGGAATCGAACCGGGGGGGGGGGTTCACTCTTGTATTATATTCATACTCCAAAGATACTCCAGTTTATGAAATAAACGTCTTATACGTGGATCATTTTAAAGAATGACATTATATCATAACGAGAGTATTATTGTCGTTTTCGTTCATAAATATCATATACTAGGCTCGGATAATACAATTTCTATTTCTAACATAAGATTTACTCTACCGAAACACACTCGGGTAAGAATCTGTATCACCGTTGTTGCAAGTCTACAAATGTATACGACAAAAAACAATCAGCGTCAAGCTGACCTCTGTCAAATCGCACACGTGGGTCCCAAGTTCACGATGGGCTGTATTATGCAGAAAACATTTAATAAGTGTAATAAGTTTTCAGGTAAGTCGCATGTGCCGCGCATTCCTAGTGTAAAGATAAAGACATGGCAGGCCAAGAGCCTCACGTCACATGACCCACATACTATCTTCCTAGAAAACCACAACTATTTATGTCATCATAACAAATACCTCAACTTTGAGGAGTGGCATGTGTGGGGGATGATAATGCTCGGGGTCGGAGGTCGGGGTCAGAGGTCGGGGCCCCCGTGATGTTTCCCGTGTATGTAGTTATGGGGATGAGGGTTGACAAAGGGCCCCTTTCAACAAGTTATATACCAGTATGAGTTACAGCGGCTGTGATTATTTCTGATGTTGATGCCCGCTGACAGTTTCATAGGAAGACTATACGCTGTAGACTTTAATCACACAGCGAGGTAATACTCTGTCAGAAGCCCTTACGTCGTTTTAAGCCACGCTCCTTTTTTCGACCCTATTTTGTTTATAGACTCTGCGGGACACCAGCACATAAATATGGTGATGAGTGAGTGAGTGAGTGAGTGAGCGAGTGAGTTTTTCAAATTGCTTTTAACAGCATTCATTGATATCACAGCGTGTCAGCTTAATGTGGGAAGAAAACCCGATTTGATGCCTCACCTCACCTCACCCCCGATCACCTCACCTCACCCCCGATCACCTCACCTCAACTCACCCCACCTCACTTCCGTTAAAGGAATAGTGGCTTGCCATCCAACATGGGCCGTGTCAAAAAGAATGCAGGGGTTAATAAGGTTCGAGCCCTTCGTACAGGATATACGGTATCGAGACAAAATCTCTGTCAGCGAGTCACAATTTCGAGAAAGATTCTTTTCTTTTTTATAGTTTGGTATCTTTGTTACATGAGTACTGAACACACCATCTTGCACATCTCCGTTGTGTATCCTCATTTAGCTGTTACATCACAATCTCACAAACTTAGATCATGCAACGATTGTATCATGACGTAATCTCGACCCTTTTGCTTTGCCCAGTATCAATGCATAGGATTCTTTCTGGGTCTTCGAATTACCTCGCCCGCTCGAATAGCTTCAAGATTGCTGATGCGGTATTAAGGATTATTTTCTCACTCACTCACTCACTCACTCACTCACTCACCCACCCACCAACCCACCCACCCACTCACTCACTCACCCACCCACCCACCCACTCACTCACTCACTCACTCACGCACGATGTTAAGTGAATTGTAAAACTTCTGTCAGTTTGATTCACATGAGTAAGCTAATTATACTTATAAAACTATAAGGAACCGATACACCCCTCCCCCACCCCCTCGAATACCAAATGGTTGGTCCCCGAGGGAGTACATAGAATTATCCCAGATGGAAGTCTACACATGCATACAATGTATATTTGTGTTTCCCATAGCCCCCAGAATCAGAAGCGTTACTTTAAAACTAATTGGTCCTGAACCTCTGACATGTGAGAGTTACCGCCCTTGTTGACATTCCCGAAAAGGCATGATGCGCGGGTTGGTAAATGGGAGAACAACGACCTCCATCAAAAGGCCAGGCTGACTGATTTGACACTGTTGTCCGCACAACAATGTCTCACATAAACACTTAATAACCCAGCTCAGTCTGACGACAACTAAACCCTCTCGTTTTTAAACACAGTTATGCCGTTGGGGGCACGGGTGGCGCCGCGATTCGCTGTGCAGAGTTGCGTCCCTTGGGCACGCCAGAAACCTATGATTGTTGGTACGAATCCCGGTTCGCCCCGATTATGTTTCTAGGTTTGTCAGCACCATACCCATGCTCGTGGGTTTCACCGAAGTGGTAAACGTCTTAGACCTGCATCACTTCGGGCTTTCTTCCCACTTTAAGCTGACACGCCGCAAATATGACTGGAATACTGTTAAAAGCGGCGTTAAACCCAACTCACTCACTCAGTCATGCCGTTACTTTAAATACACAGGCTAGACAAAGACTTACACGGAGCATCAGGCAGTGGAGACAGTCGTTACGAAAATAGTACGTACATTGTACGCAGGAGCTATCACAGGACATTGCCCCAGCTCATAAAGCTACACGACTCCAAACATTTCCCTGTGACGACTCCGTGCTTCTGATGTCTATTTTAAACAACAATAATCCCCTACAGTGCATTCAGACGATAATATATCCTGCCTTTATTCAAGAATACCGGTTGTACCCACATGTTGAGTTCACCATTTTTAATATGGCTGCCATAAGCCATTACACTTACCACCAAACATCGAGGGAGCATTTAACATATTTTGGCTTTTTTTAAAAATCCGCCTTATTTTGCCTCGAGGGAAATACCGTTGTCGGCAAGGTCAGGGTTCAAGGCCCCCTGCTTTGTCGCTGGTTGTGTGAGATATCACCCCCGGAGCTGACTCGCTCGTAAACCAAAGTTTATCCCGAGCATTATAACCGGCCATGTTTTTTTATATATTAGTTGGAGTTGTAATTAATCATTGCCCGCCAAAATATTTCAATTTGTCATCGCATACAGGCGTTGTGTTCCAAATTCAGTCAGAAATAATTTAAGATTGATTCAACACGAATGGTTCTTTATATTTATAACGTGTAAATATTCTTGTCGTAAAAGGCGACTTACGGGATCGGGTTGTCAGACTCGCTGGCTTGGTTGATACATGTCATCGGTCCCAATTGCGTGGATCGATGCTCATGATATTAATCACTGGATTGTCTGGTCCAGACTCGATTATTTACAGACCGCCGTCATATAGCTGGAATATTGCTGAGTGCGGCGTTAAACAACAAACCAAACCAAAAAATATAACGTGTAAAAATAATATGTATATTTTATAGTGCTAATGTGCCTTTTAGAGTATTTGAATTTTGACAACAAATGATTTATCTGGTTCAATAATGTGCAAGAGGGGTAGGTTGGTCAGTCGATCAAGCAGTCGCAACTCGCCATGCAGAGTGGCCTCCCTTAACTGACAGGATCCGCTGGTCCTGGTTTCGAATATGATTGATACGCCGATTATAATCCGCGGCAGTCCCATGTCTACGCTCGTGGGTTTCACCAAAGTGGTCAACGTCTGCGACATAAGCCGAGCTGTTTCTCCTCACACATCAAGCTGAGACGCTGTAATATCACGGAAATAATGTTCACAGCAGTGTTAAGCGTACCTCACTCTTTCACTCACTCACCCACACTCCCACTCACTCACTCACCCACACTCCCACTCACTCACTCACCCACTCACCAAAATCCCCCCACCCACCTTCCCTCCCCCAACTCACTCACTCACTAACTCACCCACACTCCCACTCACTCACCAACTCGCCAAAATCCACCCTCCTTCACTCTCACTCACTCACTCACCCATCCATCTACTCACGCGCTCACCAATCAAATCAACCAGACACACTCACATGTGAGTTACTCTTTCCGTGCTGTCATCTTGTTTCAGGAAATGAATATATAAGACTGTAAACATCTTGACACGGCCCCTCAATCTGTTTGTTGGGCTATAAAGCTGCCTCCTCACTGCGAGCTGGAACAAATCACTTGATGAATTCCTGACTACATAACGCCAAGGGACTATAAACAAAACTAAATCTATCATCCACACCAACAAGTATTTCCGAGCTGACTGAAATCGGCTCTACGGTGTGTTTACAAACACTGGAAAATCTCGCCAAAGGCCGAATCAATTATGAACTGTCTGATATCGTGGAATGTATCGAAGCAATCTCCCTACTATAAACAGGCAACGCCTTACTGCCTCGGGAGAAACAATTCACTGAATGATATATTCTATTAACACTATCATCAATATCTCAATAATAAGTTACGATGACATTCTAGATTAGTTCTTGGTATGCCATAAATTTATTCGAAAATTAACCAGTGACATTGTTTACATTGATTCCAGATACGCTTCCGTAAATTAAAAAAAACACAACAGTATACCAACAATGTGCGTAATTACCCAATGAAGCCTTTTCATCTGTCGATCCCGAATATCTTTTCACATCTGTATTTACTGGTCGAGTTATAATTATAAGCAGAATTGTTTTGTCTCCTCATTGGTTTTATAAAATCCCAACGGAATGGACCCAAGGGAGTAAAAATATATTGAGTACTCACTGAAAACCAGTGTGAATGATAATATAGTTAATAGTCAATGGATTGAAAGACGGGGTGTTATGGTTGCAAGACGAGGCGTTCCCATTGCAAGACGTGGTGTTATGGTTGAAAGACGAGATTTTACGGTTGCAATAGGTGATGTTTCGGTTGCAAGTGGAGATGTTACGGTTGCAAGACGAGGTGTTACGGTTGCAAGACGAGGTGTTCCCATTGCAAGACGAGGTGTTCCCATTGCAAGACGAGATGTTACGGTTGCAATAGGTGATGTTTCGGTTGCAAGACGAGATGTTACGGTTGCAAGACGAGGTGTTATGGTTGAAAGACGAGGTGTTATGGTTGAAAGACGAGGTGTTACGGTTGCAAGACGAAGTGTTACGGTTGCAAGACGAGATGTTACGGTTGCAAGACGAGATGTTACGGTTGCAAGACGAGGTGTTACGGTTGCAAGAGGTGATGTTTCGGTTGCAAGACGAGATGTTACGGTTGCAAGACGAGGTGTTACGGTTGCAAGACGAGATGTTCCCTTTGCAAGACGTAGGTGTTAGGGTTGAAAGACGAAGTGTTATGGTTGCAAGACGAGATGTTACGGTTGCAAGACGTGGTGTTGCAAGACAATTGCAGGTTGATAAGCGTTTATTGTCATGGAATGGAGATGCACAAAAGGCTTATATGCCGAACTGTCGAAATCGGGAGCATCGCGTATCAAGATTGTGGTAAGGAAATACTTATATGCCGAACTGTCGAAATGGTGAGCATCGCGTATCAAGATTGTGGTATGGAAATACTTATATGCCGAAATGTCGAAATGGTGAGCATCGCGTATCAAGATTGTGGTATGGAAATACCTATATGCCGAACTGTCGAAAAGGTGAGCATCGCGTATCAAGATTGTGGTATGGAAATACTTATATGCCGAAATGTCGAAATGGTGAGCATCGCGTATCAAGATTGTGGTATGGTAATACTTATACGCCGAACTGTCGAAATCGGGAGCATCGCGTATCAAGATTGTGATATGGAAATACTTATATGCCGAACTGTCGAAATGGTGAGCATCGCGTATCAAGATTGTGGTATGGTAATACTTATATGCCGAACTGTCGAAATCGGGAGCATCGCGTATCAAGATTGTGGTAAGGAAATACTTATATGCCGAACTGTCAAAATGGTGAGCATCGCGTATCAAGATTGTGGTATGGTAATACTTATATGCCGAACTGTCGAAATCGGGAGCATCGCGTATCAAGATTGTGGTATGGAAATACTTATATGCCGAACTGTCGAAATGGTGAGCATCGCGTATCAAGATTGTGGTATGGAAATACTTATATGGCGAACTGTCGAAATCGGGAGCATCGCGTATCAAGATTGTGGTATGGAAATACTTATATGCCGAAATGTCGAAATGGTGAGCATCGCGTATCAAGATTGTGGTATGGAAATACTTATATGCCGAACTGTCGAAATCGGGAGCATCGCGTATCAAGATTGTGGTATGGTAATACTTATATGCCGAACTGTCGAAATGGTGAGCATCGCGTATCAAGATTGTGGAATGGAAATACTTATATGCCGAACTGTCGAAATGGTGAGCATCGCGTATCAAGATTGTGGTATGGTAATACTTATATGCCGAACTGTCGAAATGGTGAGCATCGCGTATCAAGATTGTGGTATGGACGCTCAAGGTTGTCCCTCGCCGCGAGCCTTACCACTTTCCTCACGACTTATACAGTAAGACCCTGTGATAAGATTTTATGGTTTTATAGTTGTCCTTTCTACGTCGCGCCCTGGGCAATGTCGTGTCCGTTTGAGCACTGACTCCAATTGGCCTTGCGCTGAAAATAGTTTTTAGGTGGACAGTTTCGTTGTGCTCTTTGTTGTTGATAACATACATGAGTGTGTGTGGCCTTGACGGTAGACAAACAATTTGACGAAACGTGTGCGTTTGTACGTTTTTGGAATCTTTATACGCTAATCGTATATAACGTTATTCATGTTATGATATTAGAAATATGGCAAAGCTACATTTTGCAAATATATTTATAATATTATAATTAATGTGAACATAATCTACATATCATTCTTGAGATTGAGTCCTGGCGCCGTTCTTTTGTTTTAAATATGACGGTAAACCTGCTGGTGAGTGAGTGAGTTGGATTAAACGCCGCTTTGAACAGTATTCCAGTTAATTGTCTGTTTTAGATCACGGCGTTTCAGCTTAATGCGAGATGAAAGTGATCAGGTGTCAGACGTTAATTACTGTGGTGAAACCCACGAGCACAGGTATGGAGATGACGAACTTAGAAACTTATTCGGGACGAACCGGGATTCGAACCCGCAAGCATAGATTCCTTGCATACCCAAGGGACGCAACTCTGCACATAGAACTGTGGCACATCGATGACTGGGCAGTACGTGCACCGCCTGTTCCAGGCGTGTAAAGAATTTTTTTAAAATCTTTCCCTCATCTTCAAAAGGCACCCAAGGACAAAAAGACACAAGCACTGCATGATGCAACAAATAAACAACTTACAAAAACGCTGATGTGTACGATAAAATATCTTACCATTGATAAAACATCAACACGACCTCACTCACATACCACAACATCAATTATACGCCAATATTATTCGGGTTTATGGAGTAGAAAGATAATTCTGTCTCTTCAACAACATCAAATTCCATCTGCTATACTCATAAATAATTTAAGGGCATCCTCAAGAGGCCGTGACAGGTATGTTGTAATTGTCGTGACTAGTGATAAGTAGAGTGGAAAGTAGTACCAATCCTCGCGCGATCCTGCAAATGGTGTTGAATGTCTGTCGTCACATGTTTTAACATTGTTTCTTGTTGCGTATATACTCTCAACACAGGAACACGTGCGATGCTACTTACACGTGTCACAGCCACCGATGATGACATGGGCGTCTTCACCGAAAACCTACCAGGGGGTGATTAGAAAATAAATGCCTAATTTGGTTTTCTAAAAGATCGAAAAGATTTCGGGAGTTATTATAATTCACAATTGCATACTTTGGATCTCAATCTTGTGTGTGATTTGGACGTTGTCTCTGAATGATCGCAGTATAGCATTATGGTTTCGTTCATGAGTGAGTGAGTGAGGGATTGTGTTAAGGAAATAGCCGACGTAGAATGATCATGTGTATACCGTATATCACTCAATTGTCGTAAGAGCGACGGTTATAAATACACAATGCCTTTTAGAAAGTGGTTAAATGTAACAAATGTTATATTTGGGATAACACTTTCTCAGTAAAGAGTGAGTGAGTTTGTGCTTTACGTCACATCGGCACTATTTCAGCCATATCGTGACGATTCTCATTAAAGAACAAATTCTAGTACTTTTGGGGGTCGAGTCCCATCCAGGATTCGAACCCACACTCTCAGAGTGAAGCACATTATCGCCAGCAAAGTCAGCAGTTTAACATACTCAGCCACCGAGGCTTCCGCAAATATGGAAATGGCTGCTGGCGACTAGGTGCCTCACTCTGAGAATGTGGGTTCGAATCCCGGATGGGACTCAACCCAAAAATGTACTAGAATCTGTACTGAGAAAGTTTTAGCCCAACTATAACATTTGTTACATAGAGCTCCGGTTGTGAAGCTCTCTTATATAGTGTCGTCGTTACATTGCGAACGTGTCCAAAGAAAACCACAATTTTGAGAAATCGACTTCTCGTTAAATCTTTATTAGTCGCAATGGTATCTGTTCATATGTGAGAAAATGCTGTTTTACGCTACAGTCGGAAATGTTCATACTTAATGATCATTAAATATACCAAAAACCTAAATAGAAGTTATTATCATACTGTAAAAATATAACAAGTGGTATTTCTTAACTCATTTTTTTTTCAATTCAACAAAGTCGTAGATAAATATAGAACATCAGATACAGGCTCCCCTGTAAGAAGCACGACACAACGCCCCATATGAACAACTACAACCAGAAGTAAACAAACCCCACAATGTAATCTCAATACATGTTTATTTAGGCTGAAAAAACGATTTCATCGACTATCGTGTTCCAAAAGGAATAAAGAAGTCGGCATTAGTTATAACATAGCCTTTCTTGTGATATCCCTTCTTGTTATATCCTATTAATATCGCTTCTTGTTATATCCTTCTTCTGACATCCCTTCTTGTTAAATCCCTTCTTGTGATATCATGGCTAGGATTTCCTTCTTATTATTTTCATCTGGTTATATCCCTTCTTGGGATATCCTTCTTGTTATATTCCGTTTTGATATATCATCTTGTTATATCCTTCTTGTTATATCCTTGTGAAATCGCTTCTTGTTATATCCCTCCTTGTTATATCCTTGTTATATCCCTCCTTGTTATATCCTTGTGATATCGCTTCTTGTTATATCCCTACTTGTTGTATCCCATCTTGTTATATCCTTGTGATATCGCTTCTTGTGATGTCCCATCTTGTTATAGCCTTGTGATATCGCTTCTTGTTATATCCCTTCTTGCTATATCCCATCTTGTTATATCCTAGTGAAATCGCTTCTTGTTATATTCCATCTTGTTATATCCATCTTGTTATATCCCTTCCTGTTATACCATTTTGTTATATCCCTTCTTGTTATACTATCTTGTTATATCCCATCTTGTTATATCCCTTCTTGTTATATCAGCTTGCTATATCCATGTTGTTATATCCCATCTTGTTATATCCATCTTGTTATATCACTTCTTGTTATATCCATCTTGTAATATCACTCCTTGTTATATCCATCTTGTTATATCACTTCTTGTTATATCACTTCTTGTTATATCAATCTTGTTATATCCCTCCTTGTTATATCCCTTCATGTTATATCAACTTGTTATATCATCTTGTTATATCCATCTTGTTATATCCCTTGTTATATCCCTTCATGTTATATCAACTTGTTATATCATCTTGTTATATCCCTTCTTGTTATATCAACTTGTTATATCACTTATTGTTATATCATCTTGTTATATCCCTTCTTGTTATATCCATCTTGTTATATCACTTCTTGTTATATCAATCTTGGTGTTGTCATCAATGAATGGTCACGGCATGGTTCAGTACAGAGGCTCGGCAACGCTGGAGGTAGAAGGAGAATGTCTTGATCCTACCCGTCGTGAATTATTCATGATACGTGTTGCATAACGCCGTGTGTTGTGTTGGTGTGATCCGATATGAAGGTATATTGTGGAAAGTAAGTGACATCTAATTCTTGAAGGTCACACGAATCGAGAAGAAACTCCGTCACGTATGAAAGCAACATAACCTGAAAATACAGACGACTTTTACAATACAAAAGTTTTCGGTCTCGTTGTATGTGTAATATACAGTGAAGCACGGGTGGCCCAGTCGTCTAAGGCGCCGCAATTCGCTGTAAAGAGTTGCGTCCCATGTGCGCGCCAGAAACCTATGGGTTCGAATCCCGGTTCGCCCCGATTATGTTTCTAGGTTTGTCAGCACCATACCCGTGCTCGTGGGTTTCACCGAAGTGGTAAACGTGCTTCATTTATGGCGTTCCTCCCACATCAAACTTACACACCATGACATGTTGTTAAAGGCGACGTTAACCAAACTCACTCACTGCAATTTATACATAGCATCTCGACTTTTGTGTGCGTGCGCGCGTGCGTGTGAGTCGTTAAACGCCGCACTCAGCAATAGTCAAGCTGTTTGACCTTCGACTGTAAATAATTGATTTTGGACCAGACGAACTAGTGATTCATATAGTGAGCATTGTCCAACTCCGTCGGGAAAACTGACACGCAATTAAGACCAGTCACCGCCATTAAGTCTCCTCGTACGACCTGCATCGGTTTTTTGGAACAAATTCTTATTCTAACCCAGGTAACCATGCCTACGTCTTGAGCGTAAAATGTCTTTCCTGGGGACGGGAAAGTGAGTGAGTGAATGATGTTTTACGCAACAGTAAGCAATATTCAAGTTTTTAACAACCTGTATATAGTAAGTAATATTCAAGTTTTTAACAACCCGTATATAGTAAGTAATATTCAAGTTTCTAACAACCTGTATATAGTAAGTAATATTCAAGTTTCTAACAACCTGTATATAGTAAGTAATATTCAAGTTTTTAACAACCTGTATATAGTAAGTAATATTCAAGTTTTTAACAACCTGTATATAGTAAGCAATATTCAAGTTTCTAACAACCTGTATATAGTAAGTAATATTCAAGTTTCTAACAACCTGTATATAGTAAGTAATATTCAAGTTTCTAACAACCTGTATATAGTAAGTAATATTCAAGTTTTTAACAACCTGTATATAGTAAGTAATATTCAAGTTTCTAACAACCTGTATATAGTAAGTAATATTCAAGTTTCTAACAACCCGTATATAGTAAGTAATATTCAAGTTTGTAACAACCTGCAAATAGTAAGTAATATTCAAGTTTCTAACAACCTGTATATAGTAAGTAATATTCAAGTTTCTAACAACCTGTATATAGTAAGTAATATTCAAGTTTCTAACAACCTGTATATAGTAAGTAATATTCAAGTTTCTAACAACCCGTATATAGTAAGTAATATTCAAGTTTGTAACAACCTGCAAATAGTAAGTAATATTCAAGTTTCTAACAACCTGTATATAGTAAGTAATATTCAAGTTTCTAACAACCTGTATATAGTAAGTAATATTCAAGTTTCTAACAACCTGTATATAGTAAGTAATATTCAAGTTTCTAACAACCTGCAAATAGTAAGTAATATTCAAGTTTCTAACAACCTGTATATAAGTAAAGATAAGAATTTATGTATAAACAACTTCTTTATTACAATTAAGAGCGAAGTTTCGGTGGAGGTTCTAACACCGTTATCAAGACTACACCGAAACATCGCTCTTAATTGTAATAAAGAAGTTGTTTATCCATAAATTCATATCCTTACTTAGTACTCCAACTTCTAAATGCCTATCAAAGGAACCTGTATATAGTAAGTAATATTCAGGTTATTTACACACACCTAGCAAGGCGGCATATTGATTCTTATTTTGGCCGATATATTCTACCCTATATCTTCACAGGGGGCTAAGATTTAAGGAACTTGATGTTCGATAGCACCCCGACACAAAGGTACATGAATATAATATTATATATTATACATGGGACATTGACATTGGTTAATAACTCAACTTCTCTGAAGCATCAGATAAACACAATCAATGCCACTGTGGACGTCGGCCTCCTGTGATTGACAGGAATATATTTCATAGCTGATCAAGATAGTGTCCTTCATGTGTCGAGCACTGACCGACAACAATGTTATGACGTGTTTGATTGACAGGTGTAGGTATCGGTGACAGGTTGTCGCTCTAAATTGAAACTAAAGCCAGTGTTGTGGCATACTGAGTGATCGGGATAGACTTCAGCTGTTGTTTATACACAACGCTGCACGAACTGAGATACAAACATATTTCATACATCCATGTCAGAATGATGAGATCTGATTGGTTCACGTGATCTTGATAAAATTCTATCTTTGGCAGTGTTTATGTATAAATATGTTGATAGGCAATGTTTGATGTATTTTAATGAATGTATCGATTAAAAGACAACTACACTGACCGCGATAATAATGATTTACATAACATGATATATACAGAACATATTGTTTATAGTGGCAAAATATCAAAACATATTCAGTGATCAATTTCTGAAAGGGGCTTTTTTAAACTGAAGTGCCAATACTGAAGTGCCTTCTGTCTTAAAGGGTTTATTGATACTGAAGTGCCTTCTGTCTGAAATGGTTTTATTTTTCGGATGTGCCTTCTGTAGTAAGGGTTTATCACACTGAAGTGTCTTCTGTCGTAAGGCTTTAAAATATTGAAGTGTCTTCTGTCGTAAGGGTTTTTTAATACTGAAGTGTCTTCTGTCGTAAGGGGTTTTTTTAATACTGAAGTGCCTTCTGTCGTAAGGGATTTATTGTACTAAAGTGCCTTCTGTCTTAAAGGGTTCATCTATACTGAAGTGCCTTTTGTCCCAAATGGTTTTATTATACTGAAGTGTCTTCTGTCGTAAGGCTTTAAAATATTGGAGTGTCTTTTGTCGTAAGGTTTTTTTTTATACTGAAGTGTCTTCTGTCTGAAATAGTTTTATTATACTGATGTGCCTTCTGTCGTAAGGGTTTTATTATACTGAAGTGTCTCCTGTCGTAAGGCTTTAAAATATTGAAGTGTCTTCTGTCGTAAGGTTTTTTTAATACTGAAGTGTCTTCTGTCGTAAGGGGTTTTTTTATACTGAAGTGCCTTCTGTCGTAAGGGTTTTATTGTACTGAAGTGCCTTCTGTCTTAAAGGGTTCATCTATACTGAAGTGCCTTCTGTCTTAAAGGGTTTATTGATACTGAAGTGCCTTCTATCTGAAATGGTTTTATTTTTCGGATGTGCCTTCTGTGGTAAGGGTTTATCACACTGAAGTGTCTTCTGTCGTAAGGCTTTAAAATATTGAAGTGTCTTCTGTCGTAAGGGTTTTTTAATACTGAAGTGTCTTCTGTCGTAAGGGGTTTTTTTATACTGAAGTGCCTTCTGTCGTAAGGGTTTTATTGTACTGAAGTGCCTTCTGTCTTAAAGGGTTCATCTATTCTGAAGTGCCTTTTGTCCCAAATGGTTTTATTATACTGAAGTGTCTTCTGTCGTAAGGCTTTAAAATATTGAAGTGTCTTTTGTCGTAAGGTTTTTTTTTATACTGAAGTGTCTTCTCTCTGAAATAGTTTTATTATACTGATGTGCCTTCTGTCGTAAGTGTTTTATTATACTGAAGTGTCTCCTGTCGTAAGGCTTTAAAATATTGAAGTGTCCTCTGTCGTATGTTTTTTTTTATACTGAAGTGCCTTCTGTCGTAAGGGTTTTATTGTACTGAAGTGTCTTCTGTCTTAAAGGGTGTATTTATACTGAAGTGCCTTTCGTCTTAAAAGCATTTTTATACATTGATTATCACACTTTTTTAAATTGTTCTCATCCCGTGGGGGACTCGGGAACCTATGTTTGTTGTAAGAAGCGCCTTAAATGGATCGGATGGTCGGGCACGTTGTTATCGCATCCCAACGTACGACCGTGCTCGTGATATCAATCACTGGATTGTTTGACTCAGACCTGATTGTCGTGGCACAGCTGGAATATACATATTCAAAATACCTGTTGGCAATCGCATTACTGTATTACTATATAGACATTCCCCGTAAGCATCGCGTGTGTCGCCATGCGTTAATCCAAACCCTCTGACTATGACGGCGGGGGGACAGTTTTTCATGAAGAATGTCTACCTTTGGCACGGAGGTAAATCATGACCCGTTCCTATACGAGACTTCAATTTAAGGTAGTTCCGGGTTAACGTGTGACAGTGATGGGTTAGAGAAAAATAATACCGCATTCTACGTAATAAGCGCCCCGCTCTAATAAGCGCCCACGGCGTTATTTGCTAATATATTGGCTAGTGAACAATCCCAATTAACACCCCTACCGATTGATCAATGTACACAAGACCTATTTATTCGTGTATAATACGCACTCGTGTGTTATATGCACCCTTAATTATGGGCAATAAAATTCTGGAAAAATATATCTGTCGTATATAAATATTTCAGGCTGTCACTATAAACCACGAAATTTATCTTTCAACTCTTTTTTTTTTTCACCAAAATAATATTCTAATAAGAGCCCCTTATTTCTAATTTTGAGAGCGCCCTGGGCGCTTATTACGTCGAATACAGTATTCCCATAAATAATCTCGATGATAAAACGTCAGTGTTAAAAATACCTACCAAGCAATACTCAACAAATCGGAATGTGTTAAGTGAAGGGGTTGCATAAGAAATGACCAGGTTTCTTTAGAGAAATTCAATAATAGCTTCAGACGTCTGTAATTAATTGTAAAAAACGTGCAAGTGATTCATGGATGTCAGAGAGCGTTAGGTACATCACGATGAATTATATAAGGCCTTGGATAGATTTGAACACCTTTAATGACTTAAGGTGACAACAACAGACTATAGTGCGTGAGAACATATTGTATGTTTGTTGGGTAGCCTAGTGGTTCAAGCTTCGCTCGTCTCGACAAAAACCGGGTTCGATACCCACATAGGTACACTCATCTTCCCGAGGCAAAGGAGTTAACTGACTATAAAAGTCCAGTTTCCACCCTTGCCGAACTAGGCTGGTATTATGGAGTTACGTTTTGTCTGGACTAACGAGTCTGTGCATAGTCCAATCAAAATCGCGCACCGAAATCAAAATCCGGTTCGTAAACTGTCGTGCAGATTTTGATCGATTGCAGGGTTTGCAAAGCATGTGCATCGCCAATTCGTTGTCAGCAGATATTTTCCAAATCCTTTCATGTTTTTAATCAAGGTGCCAATCTGATTTGATGCATTTCGCGATGTAAGACCCGTTTTATCACAATATAGATCTTGATTATCGTTAAGATCGTCCTAACTGGGCGCCACCATTTTGTGTGAAGCAAACGCAAGTGATACGAGAGATGGAATCTGATTGGTCCATAGGAGAGGCTTAGAAGGGACATAATTGGTAATAGCCACTGGTGGCGCAACGATCGAGCCCACTAATTCCAGCCTAGTTCGGCAAGGGTGGAAACTGGACTTTTAAAGTCAGTTAACTCCCTTGCCTCAGGAATATGATTGAGGATAGATCGGCTTGCGGAGGTACACAGACTGAGGCTTTATAGCTCACGATATATGTAACAAGACTGAGGTTAGATGTGCTGGTACTGAGGCTAGATGTATGCAGAATGAGGCTAGATCTGCTTTAACTGAGGCTAGATCTGCTTTAACTCAAGTTAGATCAGTTATTCAGTATGCAGTCGTGCATTAGTCTGACAAACCAGGGGTTGATAGCATGAGGACAAATCCTACGCCATCGGGGTGAAATAACGCTCATCCTGATCACACCTTGTAACCACAACCCTTAATGTTTTGTTACCCTCGATTATCCAGTGTATTATATCTCCATGCTATAGTACATGTATTGGTATCAATGCATAATCGAGGGTAATGTTTTTTTCATGACAATTCCTTAGTTTATGCGTGTACTGATAATATCTATAGCGAGTGAGTGAGTATGGTTTTACGCCGCTTTTAGCAATATTCTAGCACTATCACGGTGGGGGACACCAGAAACGGGCTTCACACATTGTAACCATGTCGGAAACCGAACCCGAGTCTTCGACGTGACGAGCGAACGCGTTAATCACTAGGCTACCCGACCGCCCCGATAACATCTATAGATGGGGTCTATGAAGATACGGGATAGAACAGGTATTCAGCAACCCATGCTTGTCGTAAAAGGCGAAATAAAAAAATCAGTTATTAATTATATTTTATCACTTAAATACTAGAAGTAAAATAAGATACATTAAAAATATCATAAAATATCAAACGAAATGAAACGAAAGGGGGGTGGGAGCAAATATGTGTACAAGTATCACTTGTCCCCAACTTGATTCAAATACGGCACTGGATGACGTGCATCAACCAAGTGAGCGAGTCGGACCACCCGATCCCGTTAGTCGCCTCTTACGACAAGCATGGTCGCCTTTTACGGCAAGCATTGGTTGCTGAAGACCTAATCCTTCCTGAATCTTCACGGGTCTCAAACATGTATGTGAGGGTTACACTAGTTTGAGAAGAAAGCAGTAAGCCGGATGACGTCACTCATGACCATTGTGTTTTATATTAAAAAAGTGCGATCATGAGAATAGACAAAACATTGCATAGATTCGATGCTAAAATGGTGCGGTTTTAGGGTGTGTAAGAAACAGAAAACTGCACTCAAGTCTGTCATATTCCAGTTATCTTACAACTCGTTGTTTAAAAACGTATCTAACTTGCTTTTGTTAGTTAGATACGAAGTAAGTGAGTGAGTTGGGTTTAACGCCGCTTTTAACAGTACTCAAGTTATATCACGGCGTGTCAGCTTAATGTGGGAGGAAAGCCCGAAGTGATGCAGGTCGCAGACGTTTACCACTTCGGTGAAAACGACGAGTACAGGTATGGTGCTGACAAACCTAGAAACATAATCCGGGGCTGGCGAACCGGAATTCTAACCCACGATCACATCATTTCGGCGTGTCCAAGGGACGCAACTCTGCACAGCGAATTGCAGCGCCTCGGACGACTGGGCCACCAGTGTCCCCTAGATACGTCTTGAAACAACTCGTAAGATAAATGGCATCTCACATACACTCGTGTAATCTCCATATATCAGTTTGTACCGGCGTCCATGTGAAGACAACGCAATCCATGTTCCTTGGAACAAGACACCGACACACACGTATTCCCCACACACGCTTTAGATATTAGGTGATGATAACCTACAAACTCCCTCACACATCCACAACAAATCCCCACCTCTCACGCAGGCGATGACCGATGTATTTCATTAACACAAAAAATAAATCGATCAAAGTGTCTGTTTCAGAGGTAACCAAGCGAGATACATGTGTTAATTCCCCGACACTCCAGTGACCTAGGTATTCTCTTCACCCAAGACTGGTTTTGTGTCTTTGTGATTATCTGTGACGATCGTCTACGCTTCTGGCAGAATGGAACACGAGAGGACTGTGAGGTATCAGTTAAGATCCTCACCAGTTGGCAGGCAAACACTATTGTCTGGTGGAAATAGTGGAGAAACATCGCATTATCTACGTAAAGCCATAGAACGTTGTAACAAATGGGAGCCCGATTCTCTGATATGAGATATACGAGCGTCTTTGACGGAGGGTATGGACTAATATCACGTGGATCAAGGGTATATATTATATATTGTCCTTGTGACGTCCGGTGTTCGTGTATTCAACGACTTAGTGAAGTGTTAAGGACCTTCACTTTACCGTAGTTGGTCATAAGACCATTAACACACTATCTCCCATCCTTCCATTGACAACCCCAGCCGTAGGTTGACCTCCCGTAGGGATTCCAGGTTAGGAAACGTCCCAGTGACCTAAACTGTTTGAAAGAGGCCACCAATGCCATGCTCGGTGACTTAGTTCATTAAATCGATCCCAGAAGGCGTGGATAGATGCTCATAATATCAATCACTTGTTTGGTCCAAACTCGATTATTAAACAGACCGCAGTCACAAAGCTGGAATATTGCTGTGTGATGTATAGTAAACTACGGTTATAACGAACTCAAAGGGACCACTAATTTTAGTTCGTTATAACCGTAGTTCGTTATAAACATATACATAGTATGTACAGGAAATGGTCGGGACAAAAAACGAAATAAGTTCGTTATATCCGTCAGTTCGTTATAAGCGTGTTCGTTATAAACGTAGTTTACTGTATTAAGACGTGTTCAGTGGTATCCATACACAGTGGTACGTCATCAACTCGTGTAACTCGATATATCGTTTAACACGAAGTAGGTGTGGTCTTGGTAGAGTTATCAATGCCACAATGGTTTACCGACATCTTCTTGTCTCGAACTCAATTGACATTGCTAGAACACCGTGAAAATCCGGGGTAGAATTGGTCTTCAGCTACCAATGGTTGTCGTAAGAGGCGACAACGGGATCGGGGGGTCAGGCTCGCTGTCATTGTTGATGCTTGTCATCGTAACCCATTTGCGTAGATCGATGCTCATGATGTCAGTCACTAGATTGACTGGTCCAGACTCGATAATTTACAGACCACCTTGCTATAGCTGGCTATTGCTGACTGCAGCGTTAAACAAAAAACAAACAAAACAGACAAATACCACAGCTTGACATATTTTCTTTAGTTCGAATAACCTTTTGAATTAACGAGATATATCCTTTCAAACTTGGTTCTATCTACTAATATTTCCTATATGATATATTTCTTTCAATAATTCGGGGGTGCGGGTGGCCCAGTCGTCTAAGGCGCAGCGATTCGCTGTGCTGAGTTTCGTCTCTTAGGCACGCCAGAAACCTATGATCGTGGGTTCGAATCCCGGTTCGCCCCGATTATGTTTCTAGGTTTGTCAGCACCATACCCGTGCTCGTGGGTTTCACCGAAGTGGTAAACGTCTGAGACCTGCATCACTTCGGGCTTTCCTCCCACATCAAGCTGACACGCCGTGATATAACTGAAATACTGTTAAAAGCGGCGTGAAACCAAACTTATTCACTCACTCTTTCAATAATTCGTAACCGCTTGGCGTGTTTATGTGACTATATAACCCCCAACTAACTCACTGAGGTTGTGAAGGAATGGAAGCCCCTTGAGATTGGCTTTTTGCGACTTATTCCATGACATCTATATTTAGCCGTTAACCGTGTTGAGATTGCCCTTCTATTCCAGTACCATATCTCTGTTCAGCTCAATATTATTCAGGACATATTTTAGGGCTTGTTTCGATATATATGATCTCTCGTATCTGACTCGTTCATAAATGTATCAAATAAAAAAAACTCAGTCTGTATTTTTATTTTATTCAAAGAAATATACCTTAACTACAAGCAACAGTGATAAATTATTTTGTGGCGTTAGATTTGTGGGACGGGATTCCTACGTGAATTCAGAATGTGGGTCAATGCCAGCTTAAAAGAATGTCAATGCACGTTAGGAGGTCGGATTAACGCAAGTAGACATGTTTGAGCCCCCACAAAGTCAAACGCTGAAAAGCAGTTATCTCCCCTTGTGATTAATGTAAATGATGTGGAAATGATATTTCCATATATGAAAAGAGAATTTTATGGAGCGTGGAAAATGTTTATGATACGTAAAACCCTCAGTTAATAGATAACGCTAAGATGGGCTTAGTCAGTGTCGCATTCCTCTGGGATTCCAAGCGTTGCCTTTACAGTCTGAAGAGGACTATTGTCAAAAGAATCATTTAAGAGTGCTTGGAAAATCCTGACACTTGTCACATAATGCCACAATAAATAAGGCACCTGGCATTTAGCAAAGCTCAGTCTAGACTGTATAGTGATCGCTATAAAACAAAAGACTGCATAAGACACAGTTTTCCGCAAAACTAATCGTGTAATTTCTGAATAATTATTTTGACAGCGACAGGACTACCTACCTTTAATACATGACTAAATGTTAGATCATATTAAAGTATATTTATTCTACCATGGTTATAATCGGAGAATATGTGTTGCTCTTAATCTTAGGCTTAACTTGCAAGCAATCGTCAACAGAGAGAGGGATGGTGGAAATTCTGTTTGGTACCGTGCAGGTAGCAGAGGTTCCGTAAGTCCTCTGGGTCCCAATTGCAAGTAAGGTGGGCTACCTTCAGTTGCTGACGATCTATTGTCCGGCTTTTCATAGTGTATTGTATGGAATCCTAGAAGGGATATGTTCGCGTTGTCGCGTGTTTATTTTAACATGGTGGAAACATGCAGTACAATTTCAAAAGAGTAAATTCTCTCTATCACTTATATGAATGGTATAGAAATGCTGTCAAAAGCCGGGTGGACTTGGTGGTGCCGGGTGGAAGGGACGCGAGGCATCCAGACTATGGACACATATCAGAGCAAACACAGTCGTCTGTAGAACAGGGTATGCAGCAAAGCGTCAGAAGGGAAACATGTTTAGAAAAAAAACATCAGCTGGCGCTTGCCCCGCATAGAAGATGAGTCACAGATAAATAATCAGTGTTAAGTCGACGAAATGGGGTTTAGCGTCGCGTTCAAGTCCACTGCACTTGTATAGCTGCTAGGGGGCACGGGTGGCCCAGTCGTCTAAGGCGCCGCGATTCGCTGTGCAGAGTTACGTCCCTTGGGCACGCCAGAAACCTATGATTGTGGGTTCGAATCCCAGTTCGCCCCGATTATGTTTCTAGGTTTGTCAGCACCATACCCGTGCTCGTGGGTTTCGCCGAAGTGGTAAACGTCTGAGACCTGCATCACTTCGGGCTTTCCTCCCACATTAAGCTGACACGCCGCGATATAACTGGAATACTGTTAAAAGCGGCGTTAAACCCAACTCACTCACTCACTCACTGTATAGCTGCTTGGCTGATTGTACACGCCCAGACGTATATCGGTTGTATAACGCCAGACCCCTGAGATGCACTGCCGCAGGTTAACATGGATACATCACACAGACGCAGTATACTGACTCCGAGCCGACCAGTCCTTGTTTAAGGCCCTTAATGCCGAGCGCTAGGCAGGGTAACAACATGTACCATCTGTTAACGCCTTTTGGTATGACGCGACCGAGCCTGCATTGTATTTTGCAAACATTTAACAAACAACCAAAATTATGTTTTTACTGAAAATATGCTTTGTGGTATGCTTTCGTTAAAACGTTTATTTCACTGATCACCTCAACCTGTTTTACATTATTCTTTACGTTTCCAGTGGACAAGGGGCGGTGGGGTTGCCTAGTGGTTGAAGCGTTCGCGCCCCCCATATATAGTTAGATATAATTATCATATTTTTCTTTTGTGGCCATAACATTCGGGATTCGAACCACGTACTGTCTAGTCCATGTCGGATGCCATTACCAAAGGGGTTAACCTCGTCAACAAGCAAGGTTAAGTAAATCGAGCAAATTTGCTGGGGATGCAAGCAGATAAGTCTAGTGCCCCTTTAAGCACTCGTGGCGCACATTGAATTACTGAGGAGCGCATCCTTGGCCTAATGGATAAAGCGTCTGCCCGGAGAGTGGAAGGTCGGTGGTTCTATCCACAACCGCGTCATACCAAAAGACGTTGAAAGATAGTTGTTACCCTGCCTGGCAGTCAGCATTAAGGGGACAAAACAAGAACCGGTCGACTCGGAGTTAGTATACAGTGTCAGAGTGGATGGAGTGAGTGAGTTTGGTTTTACGCCGCTTTTAGCAACATTCCAGCAATATCACGGCGGGGGACACCAGAAATGGGCTTCACACGTTGTGCCCATGTCGGGAATCGAAGCCGGGTCTTCGGCGTGACGATCTAACGCTTAAACCACTAGGCTACCCGACCGCCCCTGTGTCAGAGTGGAGTCCATGTTAAACTGCAGCATAGTATCTCAGTGGGCTAGAACTATATATAAAACCAGAATAAATCTAGGCTAACACAAGCAGCCACGTACACACGTGCAGGAACGTCGGTACATAAGTGCAATAATCTAAAACTCGGCGTTAAATCCCAGCTCACCTCACCTTACCTCATTTACAAGTGTCAGAACAGGCTCAGATATAGAGGAAGCCACGCTCCTCCCCGTGTTAGTGAGTGAGTATGGTTTAATCCGCTTTTAGCAATATTCCAGCAATATCACGGCGGGGGATACCAATAATGGGCTTCACACATTGTACCCATGTGGAGAATCGAACCCGGTCTTCGGCGTGACGAGCGAACGCTTTAACCACTAGGCTACCCGACCGCCCCATCCCTGTCTAAGATAGATGCGGGGTCACAGTGACGGAGACCAAATGTTCTTTTAAAACAAAAGTGCTTACTCAAAAATCCAGTACGTTTGAAAGTTGATAACTGCAAGCTCATTATGTTTCACGTTCAAGAAAGAGATTACATTTCCAAAACAATTTGCATATTCCTTTCAAAATGTTCCCGAGGCACACTGAATTTTTCGTAAATTTAGATTTAATCCATGGAGCAAATATGACCAGAATTGTTGATCAAGATTTTGAAAACCAACTACTGTCCCACTTTGAATGATAATTGTAGAAAGTCTTGCAGTCTAATTTGGCGGGTTCATAAAGGGAGGTAATCAGATGAGTCGGGAATGTTGATTAGCGTTATGTTTGTTGCGTGCGTTGTGAGAACACTGGCTCCACCTCATTCACAACAACACGAGTGAACCACTTGACATGGATCTCCACATGTCGATATCGTCAAATTACACATAAGCACCCGTCAGTGACACTGGAATGTAGGCCCGTCGACCTATCGGAAAGATTATCCTGTTGGCTGTTCCTCGTCCCGACGTGGACAACGTCAATCACGTACCTGTCTGACTGGGCTTACACACGAAGTGTCTTGACACCAACTATAACTCAATGAGGTTGTGGACCCTTGAAGATCCGAGAATAGGTTTTCAGCAACCCATGCTTGCCGTAAAAAGCGACTGTGCTTGTCGTAAGAGGCGATTAACCTCTCGGGTGGTCAGGCTGGCTGACTTGGTTGATGCAAGGCATCGTATCCCATTATTGCGAAGATCGATGCTCATGATGTCAATCACTGGATTGTCTGATCCAGACTCGGTTATTTACAGACCGGTGTCAAACAGCTGGAATATTGCTGAGAGCGGCGTAAAAATTAATAACAAACAAAACAAAAGCCGACACACGAAGTGCCCGATGTACCATATGCTATTCATGAAGGACAGGCGCACTTACAACCCGTATACAAGCCAAATTTGGACATAACAGGGCCTGGTTTCACAAAGCGATCGTAGCGTAGGGACTGTCGTAAGTCTACGATATTTAAAGTGTAGAAGTTATGGCAGTCATAGCGCTACTATCACTTTGTGAAACAGAGCCCATGAGTAGGAGGCATAGGCGGTTGGAGCCGAAATTCGCTGTGCAGAGTTGTGTCCCTTAGCGGCCTCGATTCTGATCCTTGGAGTGTGTCACCAAAATTGTAATCATCCATCACCTGCTTAAATTCCGGCTTCCTCCCAGATAGAGCAGACCGTTCCTGATGAAACTGAAATGTTATTCAAGGAGGTGTAAATAAGACCTGCTCACTCATAACTGGGATACATATAAATAATATGTATATTTTTTTCCGTCACACTTTAAAAGGGGGACCTTTCCCAACTAGCAAACTCTGTGTTGTGGATGACACACAATCAGCGAATGAAACTGTTGCTGTATTCTGTCGTCAGCAATATTTAAGATAAATCTCGGAGATCTGGAAATAAGTCTGGGTTCAGGCAAACCAGTGATTGAAAGCATCACCAACTGACCAACCCGTCTGGCCATGATGACCTTCAATCAGCCAGGCCACACGTTTTTTTCCAACAGATCCTCGGTTTTCATTTCGTCACTCTCAGATAAGGCCAGAACCCCAACAATGAATGTCAAATATCGCGACACAATGAGGCTAAAATATATCAAATATTTATAAACTGCATCCTTAGGTTTGGTTTGTTTGTTGTTTAACGCTGCACGAATATACAGCTATCTGACGACGGTCAGTAAATAGTCGACTCTGTACAAGACAATCCACAGCTTAACATCATCAGCTAGGCAACTGGGATACGATGACCTGCATCCACCAAGTCAGTGATCCTGACCAGTCCGACACCCCGACTGTCGCCTCTTACGGAAAACCAATTCTTACCCGGATCTTCACGGGAGAGTGAGTGAGTGAGTGAGTATGGTTTTACGCCGCTTTTAGCAATATTCCAGCAACATCACGGCGGGGGACACCAGAAATGGGCTTCACACATTGTACCCATGTCGGGAATCGAACCCGGGTCTTCAGCGTGACGAGCGAACGCTTTAACCACTAGGCTACCCGACCGCCCCTTTCACGGGAGAGACAAGCATGGGTTGCTGAAGACCAATTTAACCCGGATATTCACGGGAGAGACAAGCATGGGTTGCTGAAGACCAATTTTTACCCGGATCTTCACGGGTCGAGTCTGGTCTAGCCAAACCAGTGACCGTAAACGTGAGCAAACGATCCATATCAAGTCTGTCACACAATTTTGCGTTTGCGTATTTGCGTATTTGCGTATGTTATCCGTATGCGAAAAATTCAATTAGGTATAAATAATGCAGGGTGAAACACATTTGTTTACGTTCGCGTATTTCGTATGAGTGTTTACCTGTTTACGAATGAATATATATACGATTGAATTCGCTCCGGGGTGAATTTGACGCGTACGTTATCGCAATGGGAAATCCTCAATGGAGACAATTGCGCATGTTTTTTCGTAGAATGTCGACGTATTCGTTTAGACTAAGTATGCGCAATCGCATACGCAGGAAGCACGCATATTTATACGCAAACAAGTGTGTTTTCCGCTTCATCGTGATACGGCGACACCCAAACAGCTGAGTCACAAAGTCTTAACACCTAATAAAATAACTCGACTCCAAATAAATTGGAACTATTGAATAATTATTATGTTCATAGCCCTACGACCAACTACACCATTTTAAGCTACATCGATTAATGTCTTTTCAAGATGACAAGAACATGTGTTTTAATTCTTGACTTTCTTAATATTTTATTGATGCATATCTTTGAATCAAATAATTAATTCAATTCTTTTAAATTATGTTATGTTTTTATTTCTTTCATTGAATTCTCCCAAATGATGAATGATGTCACTTTTCCAAAATCCAACATACTTCATATTATCAGGCTATCGGTGTTTTCATGTCACATGTGATCACGAATCAGTGGACCAAGCTCCTCACGGAGCTCTCTATACTACCGAGAATGTAACGAAGGTATGACGCGCTGGGAAGGAGCTTGTCAGTGGACCAAGCTCCTCACAGCGATAGTACGTTCCCGGAGCTCTCAATACTATGTTACTGAGAGTGTAACGAAGGTGTCACGCGCTGGGAAGGAGCTTGACAATGCAAGGGAGGTCACTCTCAAATACCACAACCTCTCTTTTTCAAGAGCTCGGTCCTCAATCGAGATCGATCCTCAACCAAACAGAAACTTTTAAGAAAACACATGAAAAAATGTTTTCATGCACCTTGAAGTAAAACAAACAAAGCAATTCAATTTAATTAGTACATTTGTTTTATTTCCACAAGAAAGCACCTAGCCGTGGTCTAATGTAGAAAACACTCAAAAGCATTTGATTTGATTAAATGACATAAATACATTTCAATGACCAGCATTGTGGCCTCCAGTAATATCTGTACATACACAAACTCATCAACATCACAAAACAACGTTTTAAATGCTACCAAGTACTTTGTTTGACGGTCAAACAACAAGACTAATACATTTATCACAAACAATGAACTCAATGATCTGAAGTCCTTACATCATTTCCATGTGAACGTTCACTCATCAACATCACCATAAACCAACTTACAAAGAGTCCCAAGGCCTTTTATTATATTTTTGTTGTTCACAAAATTTGGGGCCTAAAATTCAAATAAGGTTGTAAAAAATGTTGGTAAAAAACAAAGGTGCAAGTCACACCATCTACGAAACGATACCGAAAGATAATTCATTTGGTATTTTTGGTTTGAACAAAGATTATTATACACATTATTCACCATTTACTTGCCTACAGTGGATGTAAAACCTTATGCTTGCTTCGTTTCTACTACCGGGAAATTATAATACAGAGTCCTCCCACACTGTTTTGGGCAAGTGAATGAGTGAGTGAGTTGGGTTTAACCCCGCTTTTAACATTATTCCAGTTATATCACGGAGTGTCAGCTTAATGTGGGAGGAAAGCCCGAAGTGATGCAGGTCTCAGACGTTTACCACTTCGGTGAAACCCACGAGCGCGAGTATGGTGCTGACAAACCTAGAAACATAATCGGGGTGAACCGGGATTCGAACCCACAATCATAGGTTTCTGGCGTGCCCAAGGGACGCAACTCTGCACAGCGAATCGCGGCGCCTTAGACGACTGGGCTACCCGTGCCCCCTGTTTTGGGCAAAAGTCATTTCACATTGTTCTTTCTAATTTCAGTTTTTTGTTGTTGGTTGATTACAAACCAAGAAAACATAAACGCGTAATTCATACGATGAAGGTTATACCCTGACTTACAAAAGTTGGGGTCCAGGGAGCCCCTAATAATTCATTTTATTTTGATAACCACTTGGAATGAATCAGTGATCATGTGGACAGTGGTCATGATTTATGGGTGAAGTGACACACTAATAACCGCCCTTAGGTACTTTGCATATTATTGTGCAACACTGTATTATTTCCGTGTCCAACCGCAACATTTGTGCATACTGGCCGCGCATCGCGTACACCTGATAATAATGCCTTATGTAAAGAGTGGTCATTCTGACGAGGAATGATACAATCCTAGTAAATTTAATCTGAGTGAGTGAGTTGGGTTTTACGCCGCTTTTAACAGTATTCCAGTTATATCGCGGCGTGTCAGCTTAATGTGGGAGGAAAGCCCGAAGTGATGCAGTTCTCAGACGTTTACCACTTCGGTGAAACCCACGAGCACGGGTATGGTGCTGACAAACCTAGAAACATAATCTGGGCGAACTGGGATTCGAACCCACAATCATAGGTTTCTGGTGGCACCTTAGATGACTGGGCCACCTGTGCCCCGAATTTAATCTGAATACGGAAACACTTTGACATGTCTTCAGTTTCACAAAAGGCGATATTTGGCATAAAATTAGTTAAAGAAAAATAGTAATCTGTTGTAGAGTGACTGACTATGGTTTTGATGAAAATAAATAATGATTTGCATTGTATTTTCTTACCCAAACGGTAAAAATCTGTAAACTTTCGTCAAGCCGAAACAAGTGGTTATTATTATATCATCACTTCAATCACAATAAATTTGGATCTTTGACTTCAATATGATTTTGTTGGTTTGTTGTTTACCGCCGCACTCAGCAATATTCCAGCTATATGACGGCGGTCTGTAAAAAATCGAGTCTGGACCAGACAATCCAGTGATTAATATCATGAGCATTGATCCACACAAAATGGTATCGATGACATGCATCAACCAAGTCAGCGAGCCTGACCACCCGATCCCGTTAGTCGCCTCTTACGACAAGCAAAGTCACCTTTCACGGCAAGCATGGGTTGCTGAAAACCTGTTCTACCCCAGATCTTCATGGGTCACTTCGATATGAAGCCACATGTAGGGAGGTATTGTACCAGTAAAAAGGTCTGATTGCAATGAGATTGATCATGACTTTGTTGTATGTGTGACTCGGCCTGTAGAAAGATAACTATCCAGCTTAAATAACTGGCAATGTTTTGGGGACAAAATTTGTAATTTATTTCAATAAATAATAATAATAATAATAATACTGACAGACTGTTTAAAGATATCAAGTAATGAGTTTTGTGCCACTTTTAGCAATGGTCCAGGCACAACACCTTGGGGAGGGGTGGGGCTGTGTGTGTGTGTGTGTGTGTGTGTGTGTGTGTGTGTGTGTGTGTGTGGGAGGGGGGGGAGAGGGGGCTGGGTTGTGGGGGGAGGGGGGCTGTGAGGGGGGGGCTGTGTGAGGGGGTGGGGCTGTGTGAGGGGAAGGGGCTGTGTGAGGGGGTGGGGCTGTGTGAGGGGTCGGGGCTGTGTGAGGGGGTGGGGCTGTGTGAGGGGAAGGGGCTGTGTGAGGGGGTGGGGCTGTGTGAGGGGCTGTGTGAGGGGTGGGGCTGGGGGGCTCTGGGAGGGGGGGCTGTGTGGGGCAGGGGGGGGTGTACCCATGTGGGGGATCAAACCCAGCTCTTCAGCAAAGCTCAACCACTCCGCCACCAATGGCCACCAGCTGAGCACAAGACCTACTGAGGTACAGGCACAAGCTAGTTGATCCGAGAGACTCAATAACATAAGACAGCTTAACATCATTGTTGTTTGTTGTTCAATACTACACAGCAACAACATAGCTACACAAAGGTGGCCTGAAGGTAGCCTGCAAGTAATAAAGTCTGGAGACCTGCCCCACACTGAAGCACACGCAGCGTTAGAAACTGGCACTAGTCCTGTAGTCCTAGCCAAACTGCCCAATGGTAAAGGTATCATAAGGACTAGTAGAGATTTGCCCTTTTTAAGGGTTTTGCTACATGTTATCATTATAAGGACTAGTGGACGAAAACTGTTAGTTTATCAAGTGACTTAGTTCAAAATATGCTATTGTTCATCCAGCAGTGTATGGGTACCCGGTAGAAACCGATGGTAATGTGACTGTTCACCCTCTAGCACCTCACAGCCAGGTAGGACTGTATACTCCCCAGGGTAATAATATCAAAGCGCTGTGAACATTCACTTGACAAATGGAATTTGGCGCATTACCGGTGTTAGTGCACTTATTACTGTTATTATAACCAGGGATTGATATTATGAGCAGCGATCCACGCGTTAAGGGTACATTGACAGGCAATCAGTCTCCAAGATAATCCAAGCAAAAAGCTGCACGCTTTTTTCGAGGCAATGGAGTTTACGTGACAGCATAAGCAAACCTCCCCTCTATCAAACAGTTGTTTCTATCCATTTTGAATTTGTTTTAAATTCAATTACAATGTCATATTAAAACATGTTGGCAAGATATATTCGTTGTAGCAAGATCACTCGGGGTACATGGGGTTTTATGCGTCCCGCATTAGGTTTTATACTACTTGTCTCCAGCTCATGGTATAAAACCTAACGGGGGATGCTAAACCCCATGTACCCCAAGTGATCCTGCTTCAACATATAATACCCTATTCGACGTAATAAGCGCACTCTCAAAATTACAAATATAGGGCTCTTATTAGAATATCATTTTGGTGAAAAAACAGAGTTGAAAGATAAATTTCCTGGTTTATGCTGACAGCCTGAAATGTTTATATACAACAGATATGTTTCCAGAATTTAATTGCCCATAATTAGGGTGCATATAACACACGAGTGAGTATTATACGAAATAAATAAGTCTTGTGTACATTGATCAATCGGAAGGGTTGCTAATTGGGATTGTTCACTAGCCAATATATTAGCAAATATCGCAATGGGCGCTTATTACGTCGAATACGGTATGCCAGTTACAAAAGAGAATGAGACATGTACTTTTGGCAAATGGCTGCATTATAAAATAATGAAAATTTCAGGTAAGTAGTAAGCTTCTTTCTCATGTAATTTAGATTCCTCTGTGCTCACAATCAATGCAGTTTATACGGCGGCCATGTTGTGAAATTTAATACAGCACATGAATGTAGGTTGCTGTCGACCTATTTTAAAGCCAAATTCACAAACATGATCTGGTAATAGTGAGTGAGTATGGTTTTACGCCGCTTTTAGCAATATTCCAGCAATATCACGGCGGGGGACACCAGAAATGGGCTTCACACATTTTACCCATGTCGGGAATCGAACCCGGGTCTTCGGCGTGACGAGTGAACGCTTTAACCACTAGGCTACCCGACCGCCCCTGATCTGGTAATAGACACTGCCGAAACACAGAACCAAGTTTCCAAAGGGTCATGTCACACATACTTTGAGACAAAAAGTATTTGCTTTACGGATACCCAAAAAGTTATGGCACGAAAGAGTATGTGGTTTACCAATTTTAATAAAAAATAAATAAAGTAGGACAAAATGGACAGGGTAGTAACCTATTCATGTCTCATTAATAAATGTCTTCTTCTAACGTTCTTGTATAACGAGAACTTAAAAAAACACATACTTCAAATTTCATTTTAATTTCGGCCCAAACCTTTTTGAAAAGAAATTCTGTAAAACAAAAGATAAGTGAGTGAGTTGGGTTTCACGCCGCTTTTAACAGTATTCCAGTTATATCGCGGCGTATCAGCTTAATGTGGGAGGAAAGCCCGAAGTGATGCAGGTCTCAGACGTTTACCACTTCGGTGAAACCCACGAGCATGGGTATGGTGCTGACAAACCTAGAAACATAATCGAACCCACAATCATAGGTTTCTGGCGTGCCCAAGGGACACAACTCTGCACAGCGAATCACGGCGCCTTAGACGACTGGGCCACCCGTGCCCCCAACAAAAGATTAAAAAAGGATATAACATCATTCAAATATTGTTCTCAAAGAGATTGGTGCCAGATGTTCATCTGGTGACTGTTTGTTTGCTCTTTAAGCTGCAGGTACCAATATTGCAGCAGTATCGTGGAGGCCTGTCTATAGCCATTGCCAGTCTGACTACCTTCAAGACCTGTGAAGATCCGGGGTAGAACAGGTCATCAGCAACCCATGCTTGCTGTAAAAGGCGACTATGTTTGTCGTAAGAGGCGACTAACAGGATGGGGTAGTCAGGCTCGCTGACTTGGTTAATTCATGTCATCATATCCCAATTGCGTGGATCGATGCTCATGATGTCAATCACTGAATTGTCTGGTCCAGACTCGATTATTTTGAGACCACCGTCATATAGATGGAATATTGTTGAGTGAGGCGTTAAACCAAAAAAAAAAAAAAAAAAAAAAAAAAGACCCCCAAAAAGACAACCTTTAACAACCAGCAATGGAGAGCTGAGGACCTTTCATGTTGGAATCCTAGCATCCCAGGGTAACAACACAACAAAATATGGATAGGCAAGTCCACAATGGCCAATCTAAGCAGCAGGATAAATGGTTATGCCATTTTCAGAAAATGTTTAAAAAAAATAAAAATAAAAATAATATCCACCAACATTCAAAGGAACACATATTTTGCTTTTTGCCTATTTTTGTATAAATATACATGTTAAAAATGGCCATGCATGTATGTACAATAATATAACATGGTGACTTCACAACAAAACTATCTAGCCAATTACATTTACTGACTTCAGTGGGCTGTCCTGAGACAAACGAGTGTCGTCATGGCAACATAAAAAGTATATCAATGTAAAACGTGACAAATGTAAACGTGACCTGGTGTGACCTGGTGTGACCGATGATACATAGGATAACTTTACAAACAACTCACAGCGTCGCAGTCAGGAATCTAGCTTCAGTCTTGTCATATGTAGCCTCAGTATTAGTATATAATGGCCTCAGTTAAAGCAGATCCAGCTTCAGTTAAAGCAGATCTAGTCTCAGTTAAAGCAGATCTAGCCTCATTCTGCATACATCTAGCCTCAGTACCAGCACATCTAACCTCAGTCTTGTTACATATATCGTGAGCTATAAAGCCTCAGTCTGTGTACCTCCGCCAGCTGATCTATCCTTAGTCATCTTCCTGAGGCAAGGGAGTTAACTGACAGTAAAAGTCCAGTTTCCACCCTTGCCGAACTGGGCTGTAATTTAGTTGCTCGATCGTAGCGCCACCAGTGGCGATTACAAGTTATGTCCCTTCTACATCACTCCGACTGACCAATCAGATTCCACCTCTTCATAGTGATGGGTATTTCCGTGAATTTTGTATTGCAATTAATTGTAATAATAATTCATGATTTGCGATACGTACCACAATATATTGCATGTGTTCTTTCATCTGTAATTTGTTATGAACCTGAACACACTGACTCCCCCATCACATTTTTGACAACTTCGTATTTTGTTGGATGTTGCTATGGTGACAAAGCATGCGTAATAGACACATCACATACAGGAAACAAATAGTTTCACTGTTTCGACAACAGGCAAAAGTTGCTAAGTTCTTCATTTCCATTTGAGTTGACACAAGTGTAAAATCTTCCAACAAGCTGATATGCATGACTTTGAAAAACGCAACATACTGGTATTTGCCAAACATATTGTGGTACGTGTTCATTAGTATTTCATATCCTGGTATATCCCGGTATACCGGTAATATCTCGCACCTCTATCTCTTTATATCACTTGCATTTGATTCAAACAAAATGGCTGTGCCTAGTGAAGACAATCTGATCCATAATCAAAATCTTTTATGTAATATAATAGTTGTTATCTAACAAAGTGCATCAAATCACTTGAGCACCTTGATTAAAAACATGAAAAGATATGGAAAACATCTGTTGACGCCCATTTGACGGTGCACATGCTCTGCAAGTCCTGCAATCGGTACAGCAGTCTCCATGTTGTTTATGAATGGAATGTTGATTTTGTTCCGAGATTTTGATTTGACTATGCATAGTGAGTGAGTGAGTGAGTTGGGTTTAACGCCGCTTTTAACAGTATTTCATTTATATCGCAACGTGTCAGCTTAATGTGGGAGGAAAGCCCGAAGTGATGCAGGTCTCAGACGTTTACCACTTTGGTGAAACCCACAAGCACAGTTATGGTGCTGACAAACCTAGAAACATAATCAGGGCGAACCGGGATTCGAACCCACAATCACAGGTTTCTGGCGTGCCCAAGGGACGCAACTCTGCCCAAGGGACGCAACTCTGCACAGCGAGGACTATGCATAGACTCGTTAGTCCAGCCTAGTTCGGCAAGGCTGGAAACTGGGCTTTTATAGTCAGTTAACTCCCTTGCCTCTGGATGATGGCCTCAGTAACAATTTCTAGCTTCAGTCTAGCTTCATATATAGCCTCAGCACCAGCAGGTAAATCTCCCAAATCTAGCTTCAATCTCTATATATCTAGCCTCAATCGCGATACAGATCTAGCCTCATCATCAACATACCTTGCCTGCATATCTGTCAGTTTGCTCTAATTTTATAGTCCAAATTAAGATATCATCGATCCTATTTAATTTCTCATGGACTTTTTCCTTCATAGCGGTGACTGGACTTTGGTCACACCCTGTACTTTGTCTCCATGGTGATCAGCTCTGTGTAAAGAGATATGAGGTAAAACAAAGTCATGTGTGCCATGTTCAGCCAGCAGTAACACTTGCCACTGGAAGTTCACCGGAATTTGCCGCAGTTTGCCTGCATAAATAAAATGTGTTGAACTGTGGGATTGGAGCTCTGACTGTCGTAAGTCTGTTTTAAAGGATTGGAGCTCTGACTGTCGTAAGTCTGTTTTAAAGGATTGGAGCTCTGACTGTCGTAAGTCTGTTTTAAAGGACTGGCGCTCTGACTGTCGTAAGTCTGTCTCAAAGAATTGGAGCTCTGACTGTCGTAAGTCTGTTTAAAGGATTGGAGCTCTGACTGTCGTAAGTCTGTTTTAAAGGATTGGAGCTCTGACTGTCGTAAGTCTCTTTTAAAGGATTGGAGCTCTGACTGTCATAAGTCTCTTTTAAAGGATTGGAGCTGTGACTGTCGTAAGTCTGTCTTAAAGGATTGGAGCTCTGACTGTCGTAAGTCTGTTTTAAAGGATTGGAGCTCTGACTGTTGTAAGTCAATGCTTGGGCATAGAAAATACTACTTGAGTACAGCAGCTATGACACCCCTATGCTGCAATTAGGGTCTGGGTAAGAGACAGTTCCGCCATTCTTTTAAATCAGTGAGTTTGATTTAACACTGCTTTGAACAGAATGCATGTAACTTTTCTCAGATTTGACAAACTGACAAGCGTGAATTACTATTCCTAGACTGACGACAGTCATAGCACTAAGATCATGTTATAGAACAGGCATAGGCCTCCTGTGCAGTTCGTCATCAGTCCTATTATCACAGAACACCCACATCTAAACGGTTGTAAGGTATTCACAATAATGACTTCATTTCATACTGTATCATGTATGTAAATACAAGGTTACATGGAAGGAGTTAGGAAGATCATTAGCTGACAATTCTGGAGGAAGATCATTAGCTGACAATTCTGGAGGAAGATCATTAGAGCTGACAATTCTGGAGGAAGATCATTAGAGCTGACAATTTCCGAAGAAGAATCAGCATCTCAATATTGAGATAATCTCATCCAAGAGATCCGATTCCTCATGTGAAAACAATGATGCCTAGCCCAGTGGAGCTGTGGAGCTGTGGAGTCTTGGGAGTCTGGGGTAGGTGATTCATGATGATTCATGATGATTCATGATGATGCTTGTCTGCCATGTCTGGTTGCCATGGATACCATGAAGTTCTACAATCTTCCTGTTCAGTCGCTGTCGGATCCTTCACTGTCGATGATGCCCTTCAGTCCGGCTAGCCTCATCTTCAGGGGAGTCATCTTCTTTTGGGGAGATGGACTCGGGGTCAGGCCACGCTTCTTGTAGCGACTCTGAACCTTCCGTCTCGGAGCGCGACCTGAAATAGATGCTGTTGGAGTAAGTTGGAGTGGGTATGGTTTAATGCCTTTTTGAGGTGAGGTGAGGTGAGGTGAAATGGGGTTTAACGTCGCGTCCAAGATTATTGCACTTATATAGCGACATGCATGTACGTGTGTGTGTTTGTGTGGCTGCTTGTACTAGTCCAGACTGATGCCAATTTATAGTGCTAGCTCACTGAGATACCATGCCGCAGTTTAACATGATTGCCCCACTCAGACACAGTATACTGACTCCCAGCCGACCAGTCCTTGTTTTAGCCCCTTAATGCCGAGCGCCAGCCAGGGTAACAACAAGTACCATCTTTTAACATCTTTTGGTATGACGCGACCAGGGATCGAACCCTGGACCTTCCGCTCTCCGGGCGGACGCTCTACCACTAGACCACGGAGGCGGTCGCCTCTTTGAGCAACATACCAGCCGTATTACAGCGGGGATCCCCTAAATGGGCTTCACAAATTGTACCCATGAGGGGAACAGATCCTCGGATGCAGCCACCTACCGGAGTCGGAAATGATGTTGTCCGTGTCAAGCTCAGCTGCCTCTTTCTTCAGCTTCAAAATCTCAGCCTTCTTCATACTAGGGGCACCTGGAGGGGGAACACACATGTAAAACAATGTAACCATGTCTCCCTATAAACATACATTTATACCTACATATGTACATATAATACTATAGTTAAAGTAATACCCTGACAGATTAAATATAGAAATAGGGAAGAACTTGGAGTTCTTTAACTTCTTTTTGAGTAGTGTATATAAATCACCACAACCCTGACAGGCCCCCGCCTACAGTTTGTGATTGAGTATGGTTTTACGCCAATATTCCAGCAATATCCCGGCAGTGGACACCAGAAATGGGCTTCATACAAGGTACCCATGTCGGGATCATCACAACCCCAACAGGACCCCTCCCTACAGGACCCTTACCAACAGGACCCCTCCCTACAGGACCCTTCCCCACAGGACCCCTCCCCACAGGTCCCTTCCCCACAGGTCCCCTCCCTACAGGACCCTTCCCCACAGAACCCCTCCCTACAGGTCCCCTCCCTACAGGACCCTTCCCCACAGGACCCCTCCCTACAGGACCCTTCCCTACAGGACCCTTCCCCACAGGACCCTTCCCCACAGGACCCTTCCCTACAGGACCCTTCCACACAGGACCCTTCCCTACAGGACCCTTACCAACAGGACCCCTCCCTACAGGACCCTTCCCTACAGGACCCTTACCAACAGGACCCCTCCCTACAGGACCCTTCCCCACAGGACCCCTCCCTACAGGACCCTTCCCCACAGGTCCCCTCCCTACAGGACCCTTCCCCACAGGACCCTTCCCTACAGGACCCTTCCCCACAGGACCCTTCCCTACAGGACCCTTCCCCACAGGACCCTTCCCTACAGGTCCCCTCCCTACAGGACCCTTCCCCACAGGACCCCTCCCTACAGGACCCCTCCCTACAGGTCCCCTCCCTACAGGACCCTTCCCCACAGGACCCCTCCCTACAGGTCCCCTCCCTACAGGACCCTTCCATACAGGACCCCTCCCCACAGGACCCCTCCCTACAGGACCCTTCCCCACAGGACCCCTCCCAGGCCCTTCCCTACAGGACCCTTCCCTACAGGACCCCTCCCGGACCCTTCCCTACAGGTCCCCTCCCCACAGATCATCACAACCCCAAAAGGTCCCCTCCCTACAGATCATCACAACCCCAAAATGTCCCCTCCCTACAGATCACAACCCTGACAGGTCCCCTCCCCACAGATCATTACAACCCCAAAAGGTCCCCTCCCTACAGATCATCACAACCCTTAGAGTTCCCTTGCCAACAGATCATCACAACCCCAAAGGATCCCCTCCCTACAGATCATCACAACCCCAAAATGTCCCCTCCCTACAGATCACGACCCTGACAGGTCCCCTCACCAAAGATCATTACAACCCCAAAAGGTCCCCTCCCTACAGATCATCACAACCTTTAAAGGTCCCTTGCCAACAGATCATCACAACCCCAAAAGGTCCCCTCCCTACAGATCATCACAACCCCAAAAGGACCCCTCCCTACAGATCATCACAAACCTGACAGGTCCTCTCCCCAAAGATCATCACAACCCTGAAAGTTCCTCTCCCTACAGATCATTACAACACTGACAGGTCCCCTCACAACAGATCATCACAACCCTGACAGGTCCCCTCCCCACAGATCATCACAACCCTGACAGTTCCTCTCCCTACAGATCATCACAACCCTGACAGGTCCCCTCCCCACAGATCATCACAAACCCGACAGTTCCGCTCACAACAGATCGTCACAACCCTGACAGGTCCCCTCCCCACAGATCATCACAACCCTGACAGGTCCCCTCCCTACAGATCATCAAAACCTTGAGAGTTCCCCTCTAAACAGATCATCACAACCCTGACAGTTTCCCTCCTAACAGATCATCACAACCCTGACAGGTCCCCTCACAACAGATCATCACAACCCTGACAGATCCCCTCCCCACAGATCATCACAACCCTGACAGGTCCCCTCCCAACCCCAACAGATCCCCTCCTCACAGATCATCACAACCCCAACAGATCCCCTCCTCACAGATCATCACAATCCCAACAGATCCCCTCCCAACAGATCATCACAACCCCAACAGATCCCCTCCTCACAGATCATCACAACCTTGACAGATCCCCTCCTCACAGATCATCACAACCCTGACAGATCCCCTCCTCACAGATCATCACAACCCCAACAGATCCCATCCTCACAGATCATCACAACCTTGACAGATCCCCTCCTCACAGATCATCACAACCCTGACAGATCCCCTCCTCACAGATCATCACAACCCCAACAGATCCCATCCTCACAGATCATCACAACCCCAACAGATCCCCTCCTCACCCTGCATCCCCTTGGTGCGCAGGATCTCCTTGATCTTGTAGATCTTGGAATCATCTGTATCGCACCCCAGGAGCTCCACGGTGTTCCGCAGGAAGATGCCAGCACAGCGACAGATCTTCCTCAACTGGGTCAGCTGGGAGTTGTCACCTCTCTTGTTCTGCAACATCACAATATCACACTGCCAGGAAAAGAAGCTGAATACAGACAGCTGAATCACCAAAGAAATAACCAAGATAATTCCACTATTAAAGTTGCTTCATATTTATATTCAAGTATGTTTCTTAGAAAAAATGTTCAATAATTATGTTGGTTCACTATACCCTTACTTGATAACAATGGCAAACAACTGTTAGTTTGTTTTTTTGTTTGTTGTTTAACACCACATTCAGCAGTATTCCACCTATATGATGGCGGTCCGTAAATAATCGAGTCTGGACCAGACAATCCAGTGATTGATATCATGAGCATCGCTTTATGCAATTGGGATATGATGACATGCATCAACCAACTCAACATGGTTGACCACCCGATCCCATAATCGCCTCTTACAACAAGCATAGTCGCCTTTTACAGCAAGCATGGGTTGCTGAAGCCCTATTCTACCCCGCATCTTTGCGGGTCGCAAACATACTGTTTGTTTGGTTGGGTTTTTTTTGTTTAACGCCGCCATCGGCAATATTCCAGCTATATGACAGCAGTCTGTAAATAATCGATTCTGGACCAGACAATCCAGTGATTGATATCATGAGCATCGATCCATGCAATTGGGATACGATGACATGCACCAACCAAGTCAGCGAGTCTGACCACCCGATCCCGTTAGTCACCACTTACAACAAGGATTGTTGCCTTATACAGCAAGCATGGGTTGCAAACTGATGGATTGGGGATGCAAATAAACATTATTACTGCAGTGTTACAAATTTGTAATATTTTTCACTTCATAATATCAGTGGAATTTGCTGCTATATACGGTAAGGATTCTGCCCAAAAGGTAATTGCTGGCACGTGGGTTTAATCATGTTAAATGACTCCAGACTGCTTGTATGTGTTGATGTGGTCTCTGACAACACCCTTTGGTGATGAAACACAACTTCCAAACATCCCATGTCTTGTCCAGTAGCTTCACAGAATCACAAGGTGTTTCTGCACTTCCCTCGTAACTCCTACCTTGGACTTGGCGGTTGCTTTGTTGTTCAACTGTTCCGCACTGACTGCGTCCAATGAAGACATGCTGTCTTCGGACCTCACATCCACTGACCCCTGCAATAAACCAATACAAGTTGATTAGGTTTTACTGTCCATTCAAAATGAAGGATTTGTTGTTTTTAGCCAATCAAAGGTCAGCTTTTTAAAGCGATTTGGCTTCATTGTCAAACTGGTGGCTATAGTCATGACTTTACAGTTAGATTATCCTGTTTAGAGGAGTGAGTGTGCAATTTGGGTTTAACACCGCTTTTAGCACTATTCTAGTCATATCGCGGCGTGCCAGCTTAATGTGGGAGGAAAGACCGAAGTGATGCAGGTCTCAGACATTTACCACTTCGGTGAAACCCACGAGCACAAGTATGGTGCGGACAAACCTAGAAACATAATCAGGGCGAACCGGGATTCGAACCCACAATCATGGGTTTCTGGCTTGCCCAAGGGACGCAACTCTGCGGCGGCTTAGACAACTGGGCCACCTGTGCCTCCCCTTGGAGGAGAAGAAATGCAAGAGAATAATTCTTAATTTGCTGAAAGAAAGAAACAACTGAAACCCAGGGTGTAAAATATACAAAACATGCACAGCCATTACTATTCATCATTCAGAACTGCCCATGTTCATCGTTTTTGAGATACCGAAGTAAGCTGTCCTGAATGCTTTGCTAGAGAAATTAGAACTAAAAAGCCATACCTGTCAACTCTCACGCATCTCGCGTGAGTCTCACGCATTTATCACCTATGTCACGCTCACACGCAAGGTTGGGAAATTCTCACGCATTACATGTAAAATGTAGATAAAAATATTTTGAAACGCTTTTCTCTTTCAATTTATCACGATTGCAACCAACACGGCGAGACTGGGTTCATTCTTTCCCCTTTCGTGCAATTACTTGTTGTTATTTCAGAATACATGCTCTCTAAGGCCATTACGATGGTTTCAAAATCATTTAAAACCAGTTTTCGCCGGGGATGCTTAGCCCCCTAAATTGAAATTTAGGTCGCTTTGGCCGTTTTAGTCACAACTTTGAGGCCTGGACATGATAACCTCCAAGCCATCATGACCATTGATTCAGTAAGTCCAGGGAGGTAACTCTATTCTGAGACTGGTTAGAATAGATAAAAGTGACCTAAGCTGATTGTAAGAGGCAACTTAATGGATCGGGTGGTCAGGCTCGGTGACTTAGTTGATTGCTTGTCATCATACTCAGATGGTGTGGATCGTTGCTAATAATATCAACCACTAGACTGTCTGGTCTAGACTTGATTATTTACAAGCCACCGTCATGTAGCTTGAATACTGAAGCAATCAGGCCCAAACTTTATCGTTTTCAGAAGAATGTAGTGTGATCCTGACGACTGTTTACAAGACCAAACAGAATTTAACTAGCCTCAGGCTCCAGGCTAGTCGCAGACCGTTGAGTGAGTGAGTGGGTATGGTTTTACGCCACTATATTCCAGCAATATCACGACGGGGGACACCAGAAATGGGCTTCATACATTGTACCAATGTCGGGAATCAAACCCGGGTCTTTGGCGTGACGAGCGAACGCTTTAACCACTAGGCTTCCCGGCCGCCCCGCGGGCTGTTGAGTGTGGTGTTTAACAACAAACAAGAAAACACTTTGCTCTCATTCCCGATTCTCGAACAAAATCTGGCCTTGTCAACACAGTAGTTTATCGCCTTGCCACAAAGGATTTCTTAAGAATCTAGTTACAATGTTTGATAAAAAATAAAAAACAAAAACAACAGCAAAAGAAACCATAACAATAATAACCAATGGTTTTCAAAATTCCACTCACCAAAGAAGGTGGTTTCACTGAACTCAAGGCATCATCACTGTCAGACTGGAAGGAAGAACAAAAACATAACTTGGCATCATCACACAATTAGGTAAGTGAGTGAGTGAGTGAGTGAGTGAGTTGGGTTTAACGCCGCTTTTAACAGTATTCCAGTTATATCACGGCGTGTCAGCTTAATGTGGGAGGAAAGCCCCAAGTGATGCAGGTCTTAGACGTTTACCACTTCGGTGAAACCCACGAGCACGGGTATGGTGCTGACAAACCTAGAAACATAATCGGGGCGAACCGGGATTCGAACCCACAATCATAGATTTCTGGCGTGCCCAAGGGACGCAACTATGCACAGCGAATCGCAGCGCCTTAGACGACTGGGCCATCCGTGCCCCCTCACACAATTAGGTCTTTGAAAGGCATTTAGAAATGATACACATAAGGAAGAATATATGGATGTCAACTTCTTTATAATGACGAACACAACGTTTCGGAGTATGGCAGGTGAATGAATGCTATGAGGCAGAGAGCATATATATGTACATGTACCTATCTGCCTAGTGCTTGGGACTTATTGCTTTGATCTTTGTTGGTGCTAATCACCTAGCTGGCTTCAATTTTGCCTTTTCCTTATGTCTATTCCTTCACCAATCTCATTAAAATCAGCTCTTTGTTCCCGCTATCGCTGAATAAAGATCTGAGGACATCCCATTGCGGGTCACGTCAGAACGACCTTTCATCTGACCAATCAAAGCGTCGCTTACCAGATCGTGAAAGTGACAGTTGGAATGTGTTTTCTAATCATGCAACCTTGAAAACGTTAACACGGGGTATTATAAACGACAGTTACGACTCGTACGACTGATTCCGTCAAAATTATCGTCAATCTCTCGCTTCCACGGGATAAACATTTGAACGTGGGAAGCACTGCCATACAATCTCAACCATATATTAGACATTTCGTAATGTTCATTTGTTCAATTTTCAAAATCCCAATCAAGAAATGTGTAAACATATTTTTCAAGCGAGGTCTGAATTTGAATTCGCCAGGTTGAAACAAGTGCCGTAAAGCTCGAGAAAGCTGCCTTCTAATTGGCTGATGTCGACTTCTTGTTTGTCATTTCAGTAGTCGGTCGATGTTCGCGAAAGGTCGTTATGATGTGACCCGTAATAGGACGTCCTCAGATCTTTGTTTAGCGGCAGCGAGAACCTTGATCTGATTTTAATGAGATTGATTCTTTCACCTATCAGTGCTAATTACCCCCGGCCTCCCGTTTGCCCAGTGTCCATTACCTATTACTTATCTATGATACTTCAGTACTGGCTTCCATACTATCAGCGCTAATTACTGTAAAGTGTTGGCTTCCATTGTCTATTGCTTATCACCTATCAGTGTCATTCACTGTTGGCTCCCCTTGTTAGTTTCTACCCTTTGTTATTTTCCACCTTTTGTTATCTTATTAATTTTGTTGTCCTTACATGTACATAGATATGCTCTCTGCCTCATGGCATTCATTCACCAGATGAAGGAGTAAGCATATACTCCGAAACGTTGTGATCCTCATATTAAAGAAGTTGACATCCATGTATTCTCTTCCTTATCACACAATTACACACTTATTCCTGACATGGAATTAACAGGATAATATGGCACATACAATAGTTTCAACAATCCATGTGAGATGAACGTTCAACACCACTTGCAAGATTATTGTATCGTACGATGTGCACGCGTGTGAGTGGCAGTGTGTACTAGTCCAGACTAATGTTGATTTTAGAGTGCTTGTCCTCTGAGATACCATGCCGCAGTTTAACATGAATACTCCACCCAGACACAGGATACTGACTCTAACACGACCTGTCCTTGTTTTATCCCCTTAATGCCTAAGGCCAGGCAGGGAAACAACAAGAACCATCTTTTAATGTCTTTTGGTATGACATGGCTTGGGATTAAACCACTGACTTTCCGCTCTCTGGGCAGACACACTATCCACTACGGCGGTCAACTCTCTCTGTGAAGCACCACGAAAACAGATCAGCAGGATAAAGAACACACGATGATCGCCTAATCTATGGTAATATCACCTTACATCTTTTCTAAATGGATCGCAATGTTCTGTCTTAAGAGGCAACTAAAATGAGGATCCCATATCATGTGTAACCCAGTCGATTGTGCGCCATCATATATCATTACTCATGGTATCCACCACTGGTCTGTCTGGTCCAGACTGCCACTGTGATCTCACTCACTCACTCAGAACAGGCTGCAATTAAGCACGCATTGACCTGAGTACACCAGTGATCGATTCTGGCAGTTCGGGTCAGTTACTTGCTGGAGACACATGGACATTCTTCTTTCAATACCAAATTTAGAAACATCTTCATGAAATATTGGACAGTCCATGAATGCCGAGAAGGCAACTGATCTGAAACCTTGCTAAGGGAAGCAACTCTTCACAGCAGAGTATAGAGTCTTAGATGACTGTGCCCCTTTGTGCTAATATAGACATTCCCAGACAGACAATATGGAGGACTAGGTACCCCTGTCTATTCAGGACTCCCACTCTGAGATTACTATTTTCTTCATTGATCATGATCTGTTTTGCAATCAGTCAAGACTATATTTGACTTTCTCAATATACTTGATGCTAACATATTTCCTTTCCTAACTATTTCCATGGTTACAGCTTGTGCACACATATAACCATGACAACAGATGTCATGCAAGCATGTGGAGATAAACAGTTTTATGTTTTCAGATCTGAGGGTGTTATTGAAAAAGAAAAGTACAAACAATTTTCCATTGTACTCTCTCTTCATGTGAAGCTGATGTGAGACAGGTATAACGTCTCTCCGGAATACCATGACATCGAGGCAGGAATGTCATGACATCGAGGCAGGAATGCCATGACATCGAGGCAGGAATGTCATGACATCGAGGCAGGAATGTCATGACATCAAGGCAGGATTGCCATGACATCGAGGCAGGAATGTCATGACATCAAGGCAGGAATGCCATGACATCGAGGCAGGAATGTCATGACATCAAGGTAGGAATGTCATGACATCGAGGCAGGAATGTCATAACATCGAGGCAGGAATGTCATGACATCGAGGCAGGAGGCAGGAATGTCATGACATCGAGGCAGGAATGTCATGACATCGAGGCAGGAATGTCATGACATCGAGGCAGGAATGTCATTACATCGAGACAGGAATGCCATGACATCGAGGCAGGAATGTCATGACATCGAGGCAGGAATGTCATGACATCAAGGCAGGAATGTCATGACATCAAGGCAGGAATGCCATGACAAATCTTACAGCAAACAAGTCTGACAAAATGGCCGTTGAAGCGGAATTTCAAAAGCCGTGTTTGGCAATATTTTCTGCTGTGCAAAGATATAACAAAAGTTTCAAGCAAGCTGTGTGGAACAATTGTCACCATTACACAACATCAGCTCATCTGTCTGGATGTTCTCCAGTGAGGTCACAGATGGGCATAGAAATACGAATACAATTTCAGTCAAACTTTTCCAATATTCTCGAAAATTGATAGCCTGCAGGCCTTGTGCTGAACCAAATCACACCTGCCTTGACATATATATTATCAAGGCCGTTTTGGATTGATAAGAATGAAGGACTTTGTCGCTTTCTAGGAATTGTAAAACCAAGAAACAAATTTCCTCAGAGAAACCTCTTACTACTGACTGTGTCATGCTACGTATTGTATCGTGAAATTTCTGTATCGTCACAACTCTACTTACCAAGCATTCATATGCAGTGAAAGATTTCCATGAGCAAATCCCATTTAACAAAGTTATCAACCAATCAAATTCCAGCAAAAACACCGTTTCATTTTACAATATCCATTAACACCGTTTTGTCAACCCACCTCTAATGCTGATCCTTGCTTTGGTGTAGAGAGCCCAGTTCTCCACACTTCATTGTTTTTAGAACTGACATGAGAGCTCGCATCACTGTCCCCCTGTATGGAGTTTATAACACTACCTTGTGTTTGAATAATGCTGCTGACGTCAGACTCTCCACCACTGTTAATATCAGAGTTCCCTCCCCTTGACACACTACTTGACCTTGAAGACACACTGCTTGATTTGACTTTTGATTGTTTCTTTGACTTTGAATGTTTTTTCCCCAAGATCAACAAGTCTAAACTCCTGACACCGTCCTCATGGGAAGCACGGTCTGACTCTGCTTCACTGATTTCATGAATTTCCTCCTCTGAATCTGACGGACTCTTTGACGTTTTCGTTTTTCCCGCCTTTTTTGACGGACTTCGTTTTGACTTTGTAGGACTAACTGACTTCATGAGACTTAAGCTTGACTCATTTACACCATCTTCTGAAAAAGTTCTGCTACGTGTAGACCTGGTAGGACTGACATCCAACTCACTCACACTCTTCCGCGGAGAAACCCTCGTTGGTTTCGGATGATTATCATCACTAACACTGTCATCTGACTCCACCACAACTGGACTTATTTCATATTCACTATCGCTATCAATTTTAGCCTGTTTCTTGGCTTTCCTGTTCCTGAAAACCTCCTCTTCTGACACCGACATATCCAACTGTTTCTCTTTTCGTTTAGATTTCTTTGACATTTTTCTTATCCTACTCTTCCCTTTGGGTACATCCTTAATCTGAACACCCAAACCATCACCACCGGAATTATTTAATCCAATTCTTATGGGCAACACTCTTTCGTAACTACCTTCAACACTACTTCCATTAACAATTTTTTTCAGAGACTTCTCATCGTCGGATTCAAACTCAGAATCGGAGGAATCGCTGTGGTGTTTCTGGGCCACAGTCCATCTCCTTGCTCCTTCAGAGTCGTCCTCGATGCCACTGCCTTTTCTCTTGATCACCAGCTTCAGTGGTTTATGCTCACCATCAGAGATTTTCATCGCCTTTGCATTTTTCTTAATAACAGGACTGTCAGTCTCATAACCAACCTGCCTATATTTCCGTTTTCTTTTCTTTTTCTTAACAGGTGGTTTCTCGACAGATTTTTTCTTAACTGACAGTTCCTCCTCAGATATGGGAGCATTATCATTGTTCTTTGCTTGACCTCCTGAGGGCTTCAGAGGTATGTTGTCCTCAGAATCGAAAGAATCAAATTTGTTCAACTTGGTGACCTTTTGGCTACATGGAGTTGAACTTTGGCGAGATTTTCCATTTCCAACTTTCTTCAACTTCTTAACCATGGGGTGTGATGACAAAGCATCTCCATCTACTTCATCAAGAGAAAACATGACCACATCATCCAAATCTGAAGAGGACATCTTTTCTGATTCATTTGTCAATTTTTCTGATTCATTTGTCATCTTTTCTGATGCATTTGTCATCTTTTCTGATGCATTTGTCATCTTTTCTGATGCATTTGTCTTCTTTTCTAATGCATCTGTCCTCCTGCTAGCCATACGCATCCAGTCAATCTGATCATCAACTCGCTCCAGTACAACGGTACAGGTCTTCACATCAAAACTCTCACCTTCCAGGATCTTTGCAATATTTCTCTGTTCAAATTCCTGGAATAATCCTCGCCTATTCTTACGAATGGTGTTATCACTCTCCGTTTCTGATATCGAAAACACAGACTTTTCTTTCAAAGAAGGATCCGATGAGAATCCTGGCGTCTCATCATCAACATCTTTCAAGAGTTCTGAAAAGTTTATTTCTTTCACTTTCCTCTCATATTTCTTGTAAGATGAAAGAGTCTTTTCCCTCTCAATATCTTCCAAGACCTCAGAAACATTCAGGGAATTCTTCCGGATACCAGATCGCCTGCGATACTTGCCACTTGATGTCAAACTCGGACAATTTCTTCCATCATCGTCCTCATCATCTGTTGAATCCAGACTCGTCACCTGCAGGACAGTCTCCTCATGAATCATCTTCTTTACCTCTTCCTTCGCCTCCTTCTTCTTCTCCTTCCTCGGTGAGGTCCTAGTTTTTGTGGATGGCTTGACAGTCTTGTGGAGTTCCGCCTCAACGATGGCTGAGTGTTTGCTCAGGTCTACATTGACCCCGCTATCTTCAGAAGCAGCATCAGAGATCTTGCTGGACACCGACTCAACCCTACTAGATGTGGACTCAAGCTCACTCTCAGAATCAGATGACAAGGCATAGCTTTTTCTCTTACATGATCGTGATGTCTTTCTTTGTTCCTGTGGTGTACTGACCTCGATATCAATCTGCAGACGATCATCATCGGAATCACTCAGTTCATCTTCACTAAAAACTTTCTGTTTCTTGGATGCTGGCTTCTGAACTGACTTTTTCTTAGGACGTGTATTCTCCACATCGGAGTCTTCGTCCTCAGACTGAATGGCTTTCCGCTTTCGATTTGTTTTCTTCGGCACAATCATCCCCACATCGCTGTCTGACTCCGAAGCCAATAGTGCATCTGACCCTCCATCTTTATCGGAGTCCATCATGGCTGTCATCACCTCACTGATGCTCAGCCTCTTTCGTGTCTTGTTCACTGGTGTAAATTTCTTTGTTGGTGTAGACTTGTCAGATTTTCCTTGCGAGTTCACTTTTTTTCTTTGTGATGTGTTCTGATTATCAGAGCTCATTTTCTTGGCTGGTGAAGGTTTAGAAGAATTTTGTGGGGTCTGTTTACGGGGTGAGACTGACCTACGTTTGGGCACCAAACTTATTTTATCTTGACTGGTTTGTTCTTTCTGTTCATTGTCAAAGTCGATTTTTTTTCTGCCCTTAGACGTTTGTTTTTCTAGCTTCAATGGAACTGACTTGGAATGACCACTTTCATTGCTTTCCGTGGACTGGATCTCAAAGTCTTCATCATTCTCGTTCTGATGTCCTGAATTGCTGTCCTCCTCAGTTTCGTCGTCATTATCAGCAGGCTTTGGAAATGTCTTTTTCTCCTTTTTTGGAGATTTACCACATTCACCAACCTTTGAATTACTGTCAGAGATGTCGGTTGGACTTAACAGTTTGCTACCATCGTTAGTTTCCGATTTTCTTCTGGGCAGAGTCCGGGCTTCTGTTTTCTTAACAGACGATTTTCTGGATGACTTGTCTTTGTTCTGAAACAAAAATACAACAGAAATCAAGGGCAAGGTCAAGAAAAATGCATATTGTATATTTCATGACACTATCATGGGTCCGCATGTCTCCTCTGCTCCACACACCCCTTCCTCTTCTGCTCCACCAACCCCCTTCCTCTCCCCATCCACCCTTCCTCCTCTCTCCACCCACCCCTCCCACCTCTGCTCCACCCGACCCTCCCTCCTCTCCCCACCCACCCCTCCCTCCTTTGCTCCACACACCCCTCCCTCCTCTGCTCCACACACCCCTCCCTCCTCTGCTCCACCCACCCCTCCCTCCTCTGCTCCACCCGACCCTCCCTCCTCTGCTCCACCCACCCCTCCCTCCTCTGCTCCACCCACCCCTCCCTCCTCTCCCCACCCACCCCTCCCTCCTCTGCTCCACACACCCCTCCCTCCTCTGCTCCACCCACCCCTCCCTCCTCTCCCCACCTACCCCTCCCTCCTTTGCTCCACACACCCCTCCATCCTCTGCTCCACCCACCCCTCCCTCCTCTGCTCCACACACCCCTCCCTCCTCTCCCCACCCACCCCTCCCTCCTCTCCCCACCCACCCCTTCCTCCTTTGCTCCACACACCCCTCCATCCTCTGCTCCATCCACCCCTCCCTCCTCTACCCACCCACCCCTCCCTCCTCTGCTCCACACACCCCTCCATCCTCTGCTCCATCCACCCCTCCCTCCTCTACCCACCCACCCCTCCCACCTCTGCTCCACCCCTCCCTCTGCTCCACCCACCCCTTCCTCCTCTCCCCACCCACCCCTCCCTCCTCTCCCCACCCACATCTGCTCCACCCACCCCTTCCTCCTCTACTCCACCCAACCCTTCCTCCCACATGCCCATCTCCCCTTACCTCTGTCCGTGTGGGATCCCCCTGGGTGAAGAGTTCGTCCAGCACACAGCTGACCAGTTCCTTGAGCTTCTGCTTCTCCTCATGTGACAGCTGCTTCTTGGTGTGCTTCTCGTACGCCTTCCTCACCCCCTTGGTGGTCAGGACACTGCAACACAGAGGTGGCACCATAAACCATGGGTAGTTTGGTTTGTTGTTTAAGGTCGCACTCAGCAATATTCCAGCTATATGACGGCGGTCTGTAAATAATCGAGTCTGGACAAGACAATCCAGTGATTGATATCATGAGCATCGATCCACGCAATTGGGATCGATGACATGTATCAACCAAGTCAGAGAGCCTGACCACCCGATCCCATTAGTTGCCTTTTACGACAAGCATAGTCGCCTTTTACGGCAAGCATGGGTTGCTGAAGACCTATTCTACCCTATTCTACCCCGGATCTTCACGGGTTTGTTTGTTTGTTGTTTAATGCCACACTCAGCAATATTCCAGCTATGTCACGACGGTCTGTAAATAATCGATAATTGACCAGACAACCAGTGATTGTTGACATCATGAGCTTTGATCCACCCAATTGGGATCGATGACATGCATCAACCAAGTCAGTGAGTCTGACCACCCGATCCCGTTAGTCGCCTTTTACGACAAGCATAGTCGCTTTTTACAGCAAGCATGATTTGCTGAAGACCTATTCTAACCTGGATCTTCACGGGTATAGTCTACTTGGATAATCAGAGGTTTCAAAGCAAAATTTCCAGCTATATGACAGCGGTCTGTAAATAATCGAGTCTGGACCAGGCAATCCATTGATTAATATCACGAGCATCGATCCACGCAATTGGGATCGATGACATGCATCAACCAAGTCAGCAAGCCTGACCACCCGATCCCGTTAGTCACATCTTACGACGAGCATAGCGTGTCAGGCACATGGTTTGAGGAGAACTCTTATGTTCAGTGCTGACAGAAGCAGAAACACGATGATATACCAGTCATCTCACACGGATAGTGTGATAGTGAGTGGAACAACTCAGAACATTCTTTCTCTATATCCAGGGATTTATCAAGAATACCAAACTCAATGCCCCTTGTCATGCAAATTGGGGAAAATCATAATTGAATCAGGACCAGACAATTAATACGACCAATACGATTAATACGTTCTTAATACAACAGCCTTCTGTACAGTTTCTTAATACAACAGCCTTCTGTACAGTTTCTTAATAAGACAGCCTTCTGTACTGTTTCTTAATACCACAGCCTTCCATACAGTTTCTTAATACCACAGCCTTTCGTACAGTTTCTTAATACAACAGCCTTCCGTACAGTTTCTTAATACCACAGCCTTCCGTACAGTTTCTTAATACAACAGCCTTCCGTACAGTTTCTTAATACCACAGCCTTCTATACAGTTTCTTAATACCACAGCCTTCCGTACAGTTTCTTAATACCACAGCCTTCCGTACAGTTTCTTAATACCACAGCCTTCTGTAAAGTTTCTTAATACCACAGCCTTCTGTACAGTTTCTTAATACCACAGCCTTCCGTACAGTTTCTTAATACCACAGCCTTCCGTACAGTTTCTTAATACCACAGCCTTCCATACAGTTTCTTAATACCACAGCCTTCCATAGTTTCTTAATACAACAGCCTTCTGTACAGTTTCTTAATACCACAGCCTTCCGTACAGTTTCTTAATACCACAGCCTTCTGTACAGTTTCTTAATACCACAGCCTTCCATGCAGTTTCTTAATACCACAGCCTTCCGTAGTTTCTTAATACCACAGCCTTCTGTACAGTTTCTCAATACGACAGCCTTTTGTACAGTTTCTTAATACAACAGCCTTCTGTACAGTTTCTTAATACCACAGCCTTCTGTACAGTTTCTTAATACCACAGCCTTCCGTACAGTTTCTTAATACCATAGCCTTCTGTACAGTTTCTTAATACCACAGCCTTCCGTACAGTTTCTTAATATGACAGCCTTTTGTACAGTTTCTTAATACAACAGCCTTCTGTACAGTTTCTTAATACAACAGCCTTTTGTACAGTTTCTTAATAAGACAGCCTTCTGTACAGTTTCTTAATACAACAGCCTTCTGTACAGTTTCTTAATACAACAGCCTTTTGTACAGTTTCTTAATAAGACAGCCTTTCCGAAATTTCAAGAAAAGTCTCACACTAACAATGCAGAAAATCGTACTGCTACTCATCCTGTGATTGCTTGTCAGTATTGATCATGGTGAAGTACAAGGCCGGATTGAACAACGCTGCTTGTCAATAACACAGGATTGTCATACAGCATCATGCTAATGTGAGCAAGCTTTGCAGGAATATTGATGCACAGAATTTAATGCTTGTTATTGATCAGTGATCATTACAACCGGTACTTGACTCAAATGCAATAACTGAGAAGAATTCCTTTTCTGAAAAACATATTCATAAAGGTCTTTTCCATCTGTTTAAGGGAACCAGGTGGCGAATATATAGAAATTATAAAACCAGACCAATATTAATACAATATTAATATCTTGCTTTACAAAACAACTTTTACAGATTTTCATGGTCAATATACAACAAGCACGGAGACAAAAGAAGGACAACATATTGCCAAAGAAGTCTCGCCAAAGAAATTAACAAAAATACAGGCAAATTATCCACATTTTCAATCATGTCAATCGAGCTCAAATTCTGGGTCTGACTCATCAAAACAAAAACACAACTTAGAATGTAGGAATTTAAAAAAAAAAAATTAAATAGGATTTTGCTCATCATGCTAATGATAATAATACCTACAACGTCTTAAAACACAAGTTTCTTGATGTTTACCATCAAAAGCATCAGTTATTTTCTACAGTACTTTTTACTGCTATAACTTATAAAAATTGTGACAGATATGGCTTCAGTCAACGTCTTCAAAATAAACATGGCAGAGAATCTGTTGTTTGTCTATGTTGGTTGGTTTGTTGTTTAACGCCACACTCTGCAATATTTCAGCTATATGACAGTGGTCGGTAAATAATAGTCTGGCCCAGACAATCAAGTGATTGATGTCATGAGCATCGATCCACGCAATTGGGATTGATGACATGCATCAACCAAGTCAGCGCGCCTGACCACCCGATCCCATTAGTTGCCTTTTACGACAAGAATAGTCGCCTTGTAAGTATGGGTTGCTGTAGACCTGTAGACCTGTAGACCCTGTAGAACCCAGATCTCCACCGGTCAGTTGTCAATGTATACCAGTATTCAAGCACACAGCTATCACAGTCTGTGACATTAGCCACCAGCCGTAAACCTGAGTCAAGTCATATTTCTTTCATTCTAGCATGTCTGATATAGATGCAGGACAAATATTGGAACTGACCATTATTATCTTATAGATTTATGAATCTGCTGAGATTCATAAACCCACTCAGTCTACAGAACAATTTCAGTTAAAATTATAAAATTATAAAATTAAAAAATGTACCCTTTTATAGCATTCCACTCGTAACTTGTGTTTTTGACGAGTTGATTTGTATTTTATTCATAACAGGACCAATATATAGAGGAAGAGACTTTAAAGCTTACTTACATTATTTTATTGTATGTCAACAATTCTGAAATTAAGATTTTGAAATCATTTTTTCCCCAAATCGCCTGCCTAGGGCACTAGTTTGAAATCTGAAATGAATCTCTGTAGGCCCTGTCTCGATGAGTTGATGTGTCGTCGCATAGCATAGAAATATTTTTATTACCAAATCTGTTATTTAACACGTTTAATGTACTGTGAATATACAATCATGCTAATTTCATGGCATCAAATTAATTACAGTCTCATGTCTAATATTAATATGATTGACAGCTGTGAATGTGAATTTTAATGTGCCAAAAGAAGCTTAAAATTCCTACATAACACATTTACCTGCTATAACAAAATTATTCAACCAAAAAACTTGGAATTAGGATTTCTACATATTAAGACAGTAGTATCCTGTATTTGACTTGACGTTGGGATAAATCTAAGAATCTCATTCATACCTATTAAGCAAGGGACACAATTGCTGATTGGTCAGTTGAAGCCCTAATATGTCACAGTACTCTTTTGTTGAGAAAAATGATATGACGTCATCCATTGTTCATAACATCACTGATTTATTACATCACGTCATGTGAACATTAGGCTGCCTTCGGTGACGTTTCTCTACAGGGTTGACACTTCAAACATTGTTTTTATTTTCTCTTAACATGTCAATGTGTGCTACAGTAAGCCACGGTTACAACAAACTCAAAGGGACCACTAACTTTAGTTTGTTATAACCGTAGTTCGTTATAAGCATATATACAGCAAATAGAAAAAGAAGTTTGTTATATCCGTCAGTTCTTTATAAGTATTTAGTTATAAATACAGTTTACTGTATGTGGAATAACCTACTTGAAAGTAGGAATATTCAATATTGGGCCACCGATAACATGCATCAATTATATTCACGACAACCCTCTTTTACTCAAGGAGAGCAAAACAAGGGAGACAACTCCCACTCTATCCTGAACCCAGCAAACCTGTGCTAGCTCATGGATATCTTATTGATAATATAGAGTTACATTTTGGCTGGACTAACGAGTCTGTGCATAGTCAAATTAAAATCGTGCAACAAAATTTACGTCAGGTACGTAAATTGCCATGCAGAGTTTGGTCAATAGCAGGATTTGCAAAACGTGTACGGTCAAGTCAGCGTCAACAGATATTTTCCAAATCTTTTCATGTTTTGGCCAAGGTGCTCTCCTGATTTGATACACTTCACAAAGTAAGACCGGTTTTATAACAATACAGATTTTGATTATCGATCAGATGATCTTGACTGGGCACCGACAATTTTTTTTAAGCAAATGCATGTGATATGAGAGGTGGAATCTGATTGGTCAAAAAGAGGGACATAGAAGGGACATAACTAGCAACAGCACTGGTGGCGCTAGAAATCAAGCCCAGAAATTCAAGCCCAGCTCGGCAAGGGTGAAAACTGGACTTTTACAGTCATTTAACTCCCTTGCCTCAGGAAGATGCCTTTTATGATCCTGGGGCTATGTTGTAAGTTATGGTCAATGTTAGCCATAGCAGTTATTTGAACAAATGTTTCTTCGTGAAATCCAACGTAAGCGAAGGTAAATCCATATCAGGGTTTGTTCCATGCAGCAGGGCAGAGGAATCACACACCCCAGCATATACTGCAATAAACGAATCTATATTGTACATGTGTTGCCAACAACAATGGAGTCAACAAGCCCGAACTAGACTCTTGCAATCATTTTCAGTAGATTTTTTTGTTATAATTTAGCTGAGCTAGCTATAGCCTGCAGTGGCGCATTTTAGAGCAAACGCTAGTTTACGAAAGCACTTTTATTTTTTATATATTTTTTATTTCGTTTTTCTCGTAATTGAAGTAGATAAAATGGTTATTAATGGGAACTAATATACATATATTATTTTTTTGGTTCATTAATTTTCATTATTATGCACAAGAATGCAGTTTATTAGGAACACATCCAAATGTCGCCAGTGTTAGGGTAGGTTACCCCGAACTCTATCCTTAACCCTTGGATCCCCTTTACGATAAATCACCCCTTTACGATCATTGGGGATCCCCTTTACGATTAATCACCCCTTTACGATCATTGGGGTTAGGTACTCGTTCAGTGGCTATTATAGATTATATAGCGGCTCCTAATATTCTTCACACTAAAACGTCGAGTAAAAAGGATGAAATGGTTTTGTGTCGAATATTTTGGCTACTGGAAACTGTCCTGGAACATTCACACAAGCCACTTTCACCGGCTACATTTTTTCAGTACTGATTCACAAGCGAACTCACTGTTGTGTCGTCACTAGTCATGTTTATTCCATCCTCGTTCCTTACTATTATCCACATCATCCTACAGTGTTCCCTACCACACTTTTCTGTCACAAAAATCACCTGACGAATTATTAAATACCATGTCATTCATGCGTACTCGCGAGTGCGACGTCTGACGCCGTTTTCAGTTCGCGGCATATCAGCTCATTCCTCACCACTTGGTATCTTGTAGATTACGGAATGGGACGAGTGTGCCAAATGGCATCGGGATCATTCGTAAGTGTCCGTAGACTAAAGTCACGAGACACAATGCCTACCCGTAACCTTCGTAAGCGTCCGTCACCTATTCGACCCTTTTCGTTCAGTTCCGTAACGTCATAGGCATGACTAGGTAAATTTGCACCAAGTTTAACAGTGTGGACGTAGCTCAGTCAGTTAGCTGTCAGGCTAACAATCCGAAAGTCGCGGGTTCGCGTCCGACGGATTCTTACAAAAACTGGTTGCTTGTCTCGAGACGTGTGACCTACGGCAGAGATCGTCCTCACGAGAAGTTGTGGTACTGTATTCTAAAGGTGCATTTTGTATGAGAATCTTTAACAGCAGCATATCTAGTGATACTGTTTGGGGAACCAGAGTTACCTATTTGTATAACAAGATTCTGCTGGCTACATGATTGTGAACGAAAATGTTCCTGCAGTACGCAAGTACCTGTGCCGACAATGACCCCATGAGCTTTATCAATGTTACATCAGGGTGACAAACAAAAATAGTTAAATAGAGACCGGACTAATTAGAGAATAACAAACAAGCTATAAGGAATTAAGGATTATCTGTCCCGAGTGAATGAGTGGTGGTAATCCTGAGCCTTTTGCACTGGACTTACAGCATTCATTCACGAGGGATAGATAAGCTGTAGCTGCGAATTTTGAGTAGGTTATTCTATATATTACACATTGACATTATATAGGAGAAAGGGGGTGGTCGGGTAGCATAGTGGTTGAAGCGTTTGCTCGTCACGCCGAAGACCCGGGTTCGATTCCCGACATTGGGGACAATGTGTGAAGCCCATTTCTGGTGTCCCCCGCTGTGATATTGCTGAAATATTGCTAAAAGCAGCATAAAACCATACTCACTCACTCACTAGAAGAGAAAATGAAAAAAATGTATGGAATGTCAACCCTACAACGGACCTTAGGTCCGTGACCCTACAGACAAACTTCACCGAAGGCAGTCTATTGTTCAGATGACGTGGCGCTATTAGTTTGTGACGTCATCAACAATGAATGACATCACATATTTTTTTCAACAATGAAGCTTTATGTAAGCATATGGCTTAAACGGACTAATCAGCATTAAAAATAGCTAACAAGCACACTTGCAAAAATCGGAAATATATCACACAATCATTCTTAGTTTCTGACTTTAACGTTTCATTCTATTCTAAAATGACATAATTTTGAATGCCAGATCTTGGTATCTTAGGAAGACTGCCTTGCAAGGTATGGAATTGAACAAGTGATGATATCTACATATATTTCTAGTAAGCAAAATGGATCTGCAATAGAGTTGTCTTCAATCTCATTGTGAAAGCTGAAGTCTACAAGGAAAGGTCACTGGTCCTTCCTGAATTGTAAGTTTTGGACCAGTGGACCTATGTTTATTTCGAGCCCTGGTAATTGTGATGTTGATCTGCGGCTATATCCTGTTAGGTGAGGTGAGGTGAAATGGGGTTTAACGTCGCGTCCAAGATTATTGCACTTATATAGCGATGTGCATGTATGTGTGTGTTTGTGTGGCTGCTTGTACTAGTCCGGACTGATGCCGATTTATAGTGCTAGCTCACTGAGATACCATGCCGCAGTTTAACATGAATACCCCACTCAGACACAGTATACTGACTCCGAGCCGACCAGTCCTTGTTTTAGCCCCTTAATGCCAACCGCCAGACAGGGTAACAACAAGTACCATTTTTTAACGTCTTTTGGTATGACGCGGCCAGGGATCGAACCCTGGACCTTCCGCTCTCCGGGCGGACGCTCTACCACTAGACCATGGAGGCGGTCTATCCTGTTAGGCTTACAGGATACATATCTTGGCACAGGATTTTGAGACAAACGGCAAAAGGATATGTTTATGCCTTTATCAACTTTTGATAATACACGTATAACTATATCTCTACCAAATTTGAAAAATACGTAAACTGGCTAGTGACCCGTTATTGCCAAACCCACATTATAGCATGCGTATGATCACTTGTTTACATTTGCCTATTTTCATTAGAATAGAGAATTAATTATCCAAAAATGATCAAAATTGGGGAGGTCATATGACTAATTCATGTGTAAACAAAGATCCAACAATACAATGATGCAAAATTAGTTGTCATTGCTTACAATCTCTCACTTCTTCCCAAAAATATGATTTTAAAACCCAAGTGAGCAACTTAAAAAAAACGCATAACCTGAACATATCTTAAATCCATAGAACATAGTGTGATAGATGAGAATGTGTCGACTGAATATGGGGAATATTGGTTTACGTCCATTGACAGAGGACAACTTGATAAAAGCTATTCTTTTTCATTTTAATGAATAAAATATTTGAATGTGACAATAATCAATGCAATCTGTATATACAAAAGAGTGCAAATGATCATGTGGCATGTGCTGTTTAGACGATGTCGATAACTGTAAGGTCAGTTGACAGGAAAGTTGTATTTCCACCGTTTTGAAGCCCTCTTGTCAAGCAATAACAGACATCGAGTCACAAGTTTTCCACATAGAGAAACAAGTGACTTGTTCACAGATTCACAAAAATCAGAGTTTGGGTACCGTCAGTTTTATACACAGAATATTCAGTGTTAGAAATTGGCACTAGTCCTGTAGTCCTTACCAAACTGCCCAACAGTAAAGGTATCCTAAGGACTAGTAGAAATTGGTCAATTTCAAGGGTTTTGCTATATGTTATCATTATAAGGACTAGTGGACAAAAACTGTTAGTTTCTAACCCTGATATTTCAGAAATAACAAACAAGATGGTTTTAACTAGACGTGGACAAGAGGACATTTTGGATGACAATGTCCTAGAAAATGAACAGCCCTGAAACCTGGTTTCGGCAGATCCCTGCTACATCATAGTGGCAAGAAATGTGTGCATCTCTACAGTTATGTATCATATTAGGTATAAAAACATTTAATCGGATACACGAAGCAGCCAGTTGGTACAGACACACTTGACTGAGTTCATACAACTTCAGGGTAATTTGGCTGTGCAAATTCGCAATAATGATGCATTTGGATAGGAGATGACTTCCTAAATTATTCTAATCACGAAAAACATAGGAATACAGGAAAACTAATTACACGGTCTTCCTGACACTCTCAACAATCATATTTTAGCATAATTATGACAGTACACTGTACACATGTATTGAAATTGAAGACTTCTCAGGTTTCACAATTTTGTAATAGTTATATTCATTCAGATAAATGTTGACATCGATCGTTGATGTTCTTATCGGGCAATATTTACATTCGACCATATGACTGCGAGATGTTTGCCATGCTTTAGAATCAATGTTGTGATATGCTGCGCTTGTCACGATCGCTGACTTGTCACGTCATTTCGTTACAGAGTGAAATCTTATGGAAACTGTTTCATTTATTAATACATCTGAAAAGCCAAGTATCTTCAAATACTAACCTCAAGTCGGATTCCTTGATCAAATTTTTCACAAACTCTTCCATTTTTGGCGCGTGCTGTTATCACACAGAACACAGTGGATCATTCGTTCATGGATGCTACAAGCGACTTCCGCTCAGAAAGCCTACATGTTGGCCTCAAATGCTGACTTACTGCAGAGAAAAAACTGACAACATATATTTCACGAATATGTTATTATGGTACGGTATGTGACAATTACAGAATTTTAGAAACGTTGGGCGATAAAGAACTTGAATTTTGTCACCAGCCGAATGTAAACATCTTCGGTTTTACCGAACCGGTCCCTTTACTTGACTTTCTTACCTTCATGGCTAAAGATGTACAGGGGCCCTATTTGGGTATTTCTATCGCGTCGATGAGGTCCATCAGACACGGTGTGATTGTAAAAGATATACCCCCCAAAATATCTAGCCAGATATCATCTAACATATAATTTTATGCAATTTTATTATAGTGTTTAAAAAAAATACCACAGTTGCAATTTTATTAAACAAGTGTTATCAGAACTACTCATATCTATTTCATAAAAAAAAGAAAAATCATTTTACAGAAATAGGTAGGAGTATTAAAAAATGAAAAAGCATTTTTTGATGAAGCAGAAAATGGACATATTTGGAGCATATTTTTTGCATTTTGCAGTAGAAAAATCATATCTCTATGATTAATTTTATGCACATATAGAACTGTTTTCTGTTCACTAAAAGATACATGTACTGGTATATACAGAAAAATAATCCTGTTACTAAAGAAACAATTAGTACCGGGTTCATTGAATGATAGTCACGCAAGTTTTTAAAGTAAGAATGGTTGGGATGTCATAGTATGTTAAACAGTACATATCACCATCAAGCATTAGGACGAACAGCTTAATGAAATATATTGCTCATAGACGAAACTAATCATATATTTTTGAACAAATGTTGTCATCCAACAGATGATGTCTGCATCATTATGTTATTAATCATGCTTGTACTTTATCAATACCATCCTTTAATATCCTCACTGCAATCCAGGCATCCAATCTGTTTCAGCACCGAACAGCTGGCCAATAATTATCATTGGTATATGTATTCATCCAGGTCCTGACATGATGCATAAAATTGTCCTTTGAATTCTTTTAATAATGACAATATTTATTCACGTCATTTTGTAGAAAATTCTGTGTTTGATTGAGACCGCTAAAAGAGATACATTGAAGGTAATCAGATGTGACAGAATATGTCAGGGTTATGTAATTTGTAATTTACTATTGTTTGTCACAATGGAGACTGACAGCTCTGTTTGACATATGGATCTTAATGGCCTCCTGGCCCTGTGGATTTTCAGCATAGGTCTGGACACTGTAATTAGTGCCTTGTGTAGAACTGAGGCTTGTCTCCATGTTTTAAGATAACACTTGAGGTAGCAGACAAGCATAGACTTGTAGGATTGCCCTAATTGTCATGGCTACCCTCCCCAAATGAGACCAGACGTTTGTTTTGTTTGTTTGTTGTTGTTTTTAGTTGTTGTGTTGTTTTTTGGGGGGTTAGATTTTGATTATGAAACATTTGGTCAGTAGGTTAAAAATACAATTTAAACATGTTAAATGCATTGTTCAGGATTTTTTTATCCATCATAGAGTTTGATTAGGATTGGTAGGTGACAAAAAATAAAATAATCTATGGGTCCTTTTAAATGTTATTAATCTAAAATCTAACTGTCATTTCTTTATCATTTTTATTGTGAAAGCCATCTTTACTGCTGGCAGTATAAAAAACTTTGTTATTCTGCTTGTATTTTTTTAAAGAATTGTCAAGGTCAGCCGATCCATTATCCAAAATTTTCCAAGCAAAAATAAAGTAAGGTCTGATCCATTTAATCATCTACACTTGTGGAATACTGTTTTCCAAAAAGTGGAATACTATTTCTCATGGAATGTACAGGCGACGGGTAGCATAGTGGTTAAAGCGTTCGCTCATCATGCCGAAGACCCGGGTTCGATTCCCGACGTGGGTACAATGTGTGAAGCCCATTTCTGGTGTTCCCTGCCGTGATATTGCTGGAATATTGCTAAAAGCGGCATAAAACCTTACTCACTCACTCACTTATGAAATATCCTTATTTTGACAACAGATTGTACAGAGTTCTGCCAAGGCTTGACTAGTAATGTCTTGTTTTATCTATTTTTTGTATCTGTAATCACACAAACAGGGGCAGGATTTACTTGAAATTAAAGATAAAGGTACATGCAGGGTAATTTCAAAAGAATTAAAGATTTCATTTTTTAATGTGCCTGATGCATGTGTATGTATTTTTGTGTTTTTGACATAAGTTAAAATAATTTCTTTTTTTCATTCATAATGCAGCGATGTTTGCTCAAGAGGTTTTGAGGACTTCATATAGTTATATACATTTTATTCATCACTTGTATATTCTTGGTCAAGTGGCACAGATGTAGTGGGCGGTCGGGTAGCCTGGTGGTTAAAGTGTTCGATCGTCACACCGAAGACCCGGGTTCGATTCCCGACATGGGTACAATGTGTGAAGCCCATTTCCGGTGTCCCCTGCCGTGATATTGCTGGAATATTGCTAAAAGCGGCGTAAAACAAAACTCACTCACAGATGTAGTGGTCTGATGAGTCTCTGTGCAGAGTTGCGTCCCTTTGCTTTAGGATCAACAGGTCATAGGTTCAAAGCCAGATTTGGCCTGACTGTGATCCTTGGATTGTCAGTACCGGTACCCATGGGTCTCACCAAAGTGGTAAACCTCTGTGACTGCCTCATTTTGGGACTTTTCTCCCACATATAGCTGACACTGATATAATTGAATGAGTGAGCGAGTGAGTTTGGTTTTACGCCGCTTTTAGCAATATTCCAGCAATATCACGGCGGGGGACACCAGAAATGGGCTTCACACATTGTACCCATGTCGGGAATCGAACCCGGGTCTTCGGCGTGACGAGCGAGCGCTTTAACCACTATGCTACCCGACCGCCCCTATAATTGAATGAGTAAAGAGTTGCATTTAACACTGTTTGAAAAGTATTTAATGTATATCATGGCGTGTCATCTAGGTGACTCGAAAAGCCCTAAGTGAAGCAGGTCTCAGACGTTTACCACTTTGGTGAAACCCACGAGCACAGTGTGGTGCTGACAAACCTAGAAACATAATCAGGGTGAACCGAGATTCAAACCCACGATCATAGGTTTCAGGTGTTTGGGATGCTGCGCTGTACAGCGAATTGTGGCACCTTTGTCAACTGTGCTACCCATGCCTCAGTGATGCAAATGAAAAACTGTTCAAAGCATCACTATAATATATTCAACTATGAATTTGGAAAATACTCTTTTTTGATTGGTCAATTAGAGGTATCAAATCACAATAAACCCCTCTGATTGAAACCGCCGATTTGACAGCCAAATCACCGTGGAAGCTAATATTTTTAGTATAGTACTTCCTTTACAGTCATTGTTGGCAGGCATATTTAAATAAATATGTGTACAATTATAGGCTACTAAATGCAAAGTTGCAGTCACTACAATATTCAAAGGATGCGTGGTAATACATTTTGTTTAGAAAACACGATAGAAATCAACAAAGATAAAATTTCAAGTTTTGAGGACAACAGAGAGCTTGCTATTTGGTGCTTTCCTATATACCACTGTGACGTTATATCTTTTGCGTCACAATGAGCGATATGACGTCATAATTACGATGTGCGGTGGAGAAAGATACCTTTGTAAGACTTGCTTAGTTTTCTTTTGTGGTGCCCACCTCATGTCAGCTTACCAAGTTGCCAGGCTACATGCTTTCAATGAGTCATATGTTTGAGTAAAGTATTACTGTGTAAACAAACTGCTTGAGCATATAGTGTTTCATATTTTGTTTTAAGGCTGTTGTCGGTGATTCCGTAATTAAGATCGACAACCCACTCAAAACACTGGACTCAACCCATGCCGCTTCACTCAATATATTTGCTAACACTAAAGAGTTCCCGTTTTATTCCCGTGTGTGTGTGTGTGTGTGTGTGTGTGTGTGTGGTGTGTGTGTGTGTGTGTGTGTGTGTGTGTGTGTGTGTGTGTGTGTGTGTGTGTGTGTGTGTGTGTGTGTGTGTGTTTGTGTGTGTGTGTGTGTGTTTGTGTGTGGGTGGGTGGGTCGCTGTCATGGTAGAATTTAACATTTGAAACCTCACTCTGCGTGTTTTGTTCCAAGTTCAATATGGAGCCATTAAATCTACAGGTAACCTAGTTCTACATTGATGACAAAGTATTTGTTTGTCTCGTAATTGATAAACCCATCGATGGACTTTACTTATCTATTTTCAGCCAAAGTGAACAAGAAAATTCAAACAAATAAAATCATGTTTACCATATTGTTGGTGGCTTTTGATGCTGTCAAACTTGACCAAAGTATGTCGAAAATGTTGGCCAAGTGACAGGTTTATTATGTGTGCATTAAGTCCTGATGCAAGCAGCACCTGTTTATGGAGCAATTGTCAGTGCCAGGTCATCTGTGACACAGATCTATTGTAGGCTGTTGGCCCCTGGCTAGTCCCCAGACCAGGAACTGAGTGGGATGTCCATCTGTAGGATTTATCGCCCTACCTGTAACAAGCAGCCACAGGTATGACATAACTGATTGATTGATCATGAACTGCTATCTGGTTCAGATGTTTTACTTTTGGTGTTGCCTTGGCAACACGATGTAGTTTATGTAGTGATGATCATAGGACAGCCAATTCAACTCCATGAAGACTTACCATATGTGTGTGTGTGTCTCTGTGTGTGTGTCTGTCTGTCTGCGTGTCTGTCTGTCTCTGTGTGTGGGTGTGTCTCTGTATGTGTGTGTGTCTGTCTGTATGTGTGCTTGTGTGTGGGTCACTGTGTGTGTGTATGGGGGAGGGGGGGGGGGACTGTGTGTGGGACTGTGTGTGTGCATGTGTGTCTGTCTCTGTGTGTGTGCATGTGTGTGGGTCCCTGTGTGTGGGTGTGCATATGTGTGTGTGTGTGTGTGGGGGGGGGGGGGGGGGGGGGTGTCCCTGTGTGTGGGACTGTCTGTGTGTGGGGGGGACTGTGTGTGTGTGTGCATGTGTGTGTGACTGTGTCTGTGTGTGTGTGTGTGACTGTGTGTGTGCATGTGTGTGGGTCCCTGTGTGTGGGACTGTCTGTGTGTGTGGGGGACTGTGTGTGTGCATATGTGTGGGTCTGTGTCTGTGTCTGTGTGTGCATGTGTGTGGGTCCCTGTGTGTGTGTGCATGTGTGTGGGTCCCTGTGTGTGTGTGCATGTGTGTGGGTCCCTGTGTGTGTGTGCATGTGTGTGGGTCCCTGTGTGTGTGTGCATGTGTGTGGGTCCCTGTGTGTGTGTGTGTGTGTGGGTCCCTGTGTGTGGGACTGTGTCTGTGTATGTGTGGGACTGTGTGTGTGGGTCGGTGTCTGTGTGTGACTATGTGTGTGCATGTGTGTGGGACTGTGTCTGTGTGGGTGTGTGACTGTGTGTGTGCATGTGTGTGGGTCCCTGTGTGTGTGTGCATGTGTGTGGGTCTGTGTGTGTGTCGGTGGGTACATAACAGAAAAACCTATTTATGGCCACTAGCTAGCCATTATAGTTAAGAGCAGAAGTTTGGTTGTTCAATCCCCTGGCTACACCATACTCAAAGATGTTTTAAAAGATGGTACTTGTTGTTACCCTGCCTGGCACGTGTCAGCATTAATTAAAGGGATAAAACAAGGACTCATTGGCTCGGAGTCCGAACACTGTGTCTGAATATCTGCACAAGTACAAGCAGCGTCCAAACGCACACACGCACGCACATACACATTTTAGCTTGTGTGTTTGCCAGTAAGACATCATTTTGTCTTTAAATCATTATGATTTTGGTCCTCAGCATTTATACAGACATTATTTGAGTATCAAATCGGGGCTTTTTTCAAACATGTTACAGAATAATTTTTTTATCAGAAAACAATAGTTTCATGACATTTTTTGAGAGCTGTATCTTAAGGTTTTTTACAGTACTTGGCAATGCATCCGTGTATATATAGTGTTGTCTCAGATTATGTGAGGAAGTTTGTATCAGAAGTCTCATCTATTGGGTAATGTGTGTGTGTGTGTGTGTTGGTGTTTGTTTGGCTGTATATGTGTGAGTGTGAGTGGGTCTATATGTGTGTGTGTGTTTGAGTGTGTTTTGGTTGTTTAACGCAGCAATATTCCACTTACTGGTATATGACATACAATCAACCAAGTCACTGAGCATGACCACCCAATCCACTAACTCGCCTCTCCTGACCAGCATTGATTGCTGGGGACCAATTACGAGGCAAGTTAAAAGAATATTCTTGTTTCGTGAAGACTTTTTCCCAAACTGACCGGAGGGGATGAGTTTTTATTAAATTTATCTATTTATCTTGTAGGTTACAAATCTAGAAGCGAACATGACTCTACTATACCACATGACATTTTTGGGCAATGACCCCTGTAGCCTTTAAATAATCAAGTCTGGACTAGACAATCCAGTGATTGATTCCATGAGGAACAATCCCTTTTGCTGTGGTATGATGACATGCAACCAACCAAGTCACCGAGTCTGACAACCTGATCTTACGACCAGCATAGGTTTCTGGGTTCTGGAATCTGCACAGAGGATGGAGTTGTATCGCTACAGTCAAAAGGCCTTGTATTTAAGAAAAAAAACGACGAGTGGGAGTTTTAACAATATTTACCCGTATTTTAATAATGACTTTCTCAATAGAATCCAACCTCAACAATGTTGGACTAGTCAATTTTATGAACAGGTGGGTATTTCCCGCATATTCGCACAATAATCATGTCGATTATCTGTACCTTTCTCCCAATGACGATTGTCATATCTCTCCCGCTTTCGGATGTGATCGTTCGTCCTTCGCGTTCATCTGCGTTGCCCAGCTACATCTATGGGGAACAATTCTCCAGACACTCCCCTCTCAAAAATAACATCGTCCAATTCATGACTTCATCAAGTCATCCAGAAATGACTTCATGATAGATCAATGTTTTATCGTGAAATAAACAACACTTCGTTCTTCATTGTTCTTTGCGATTTATCTTATATCTTATATATGGCAATAACTGATTCCTGTAGGGGTGGGATCATGCCATCATACACCTTCAGACAAAGCTTCATTGTGTCATTTAATGCCCTTCAGTATTTCATATTTTTTATCCCCCGCCAAACGGACTCTGTCCGTCCGTCATGTTTCGTTTCCGGAGCATAACTCATAAACCGTTCAATATTTTTTCATCACATTTTGCAGGTCTGTCAGGTACATGCTGAACTGGTGCCTTTTGCTATTTAGAAATTTTAGAAATTTTTATTTTTTACGTTTCCATGGCAGCAAGATGGACTTAGGTTCTGTGAGGGTAGGGTTCGTTTCCGGAGCATAACTCATTAACCCTTCAATATTTTTTCATGAAACTTTGCAGGTTTGTCAGGTTCATGCTGTACTTGTGCCATCTGCTATTTAGAAATTTTAGAATTTTTTATTTATTACGTTTCCATGGCAACAAGATGGTCTTAGGTTCCAAACTCTTCTTTTTTTAACAATTTCCATGACAAGTTCCACCTCGGTTAAAAAAGGTTAGGGTTTGTTCAGATTTAATTATGTCATAAATTCTGCAACAGGGGCGGGGGAAATAGCCACTAACGCTAACTCTTGTTATTTGTTGGATCACAGATTCGCCAAGCCTATATTCTTCAAAATCAGAAAAAAATAATAATCCAAATTTACATTTATGTTTTTTTTGCCCAACTCATCATACATGCAAAAATTATATTGAGATTACTGAGTGTTTTAAGAATGTGTCTTACAATTTGACATTCATTTTTCACCAAATTGTTCAGTGGATGAATCATAGTGAATTCCTTCATAGTACATCTAGAGTTATGTCCCTTGTCCTTGATCCACAAACTTTGTCAAAATTAACTCCCTTGCCTTGTGACAAAAAACAAAGCTGAGTAACTCAGATGATGGGACTCAAGACGGCGAATTCGCATATCTTTTTCTTATGATGTCATCTTTTTTAATTTTTTTATTTCCTCCTGCAACTTCTGACTCACCTCGTGTAGATTTTAGGGCTGGGACGAGCCCAAATTTACTACCCGGGCACCCAACCCTCTATTACCCTACCCAGGTATCTGCCATAGGTCTCAAAAGTTAGGTGCAAAATGTCCGATTAGGAATTGTTTTACAGGAGCCTTGCAAATCATTTTAGATACACATATAAAACGATATCTGATCATGCATACAATGAAGTTATACAATGACTGATGCTTTCTCTTTATTTAGAAACATGAGAGTCCGAAAGATAGCGTGCAAGGTTGGGTGAAGTTGGTCAAGGAAAGTAGGAGAATTGGTGACAATGTTTGACAGTTTGACTCCTGAGAGTTACTTGGGCTTCGGTCCTGCCCCATGAAATGTAACATGTGGTGTGTCCTTAGGCAAGTGACTTTGTTTGAAATACGCCTCTGTTCACCCAGTAGTGAATGGAACCCAGTAGGATGAGATGGTAATATGACTGTTAACCTTATAGCGCTTCTCAAGCAGCTTGGCCTTTATACTCCCCAGGGAGTTGAAAAAAATAATCGAGTTAACTGATCAATTAACGTAGCGCATTGGGCATGTTTTAGATTTGGCGCATTATAAATAAGCACATTATTATGACCAAAAATGTTAAATCTTGAATTCCAAAGGCCAGCAGCAATTTCCTGGCACAAGAAAGGGACACAACTGTGCCCAGTAAATTGCAAAATCTTAGACCACTGTTCATGACAAAAAGGTGGATTAGGCTTTGGCACCTTACTCCATCTTCCTTTGACAAGAAACCTGGATTTAATGCAATGGACCATTGAGACAGGCCCTAATGTATGAGAGACAACAATGCAACAGTTTGTTTTTTCCATTTATTGTACCACAAAAGATACATATAAAAGCTTCACCTTTCGTAACAACAGGACTAGACACTCAGCGGAAGGTGATAACAATCATAAACCCCAGTCTTTAACTCGCCTCGATCGTCTTCACAGAATATCTATATACCACACATCCTCCATTAAGAACATGGGCCTTGTTTAACAAATCATTCCTCATGCTACAACTACTATCAGTCATGGGAGTTACGACTGTTATAGCACTATGATTGATATATGTTTGTTTGTTTTATCCCACGCTCAGCAATATTCCAGCTATATGACAGCGGCATGTAAATAATCAAGTCTGGACCAGACAATCCTGTGATCGATATTTGGCAATGATCCACGCTGTCGGTGTTCGTCGACATGTCACCAAGCCTGACCACCTGACCACCTGACCACCTGCTTCTCTAGACCCACACAGATTGCTGGGGTCCAATTCCCTGGCCAATATTAAGGTCGGGTCTAGGGGAAGGGGTTTGAGTGAGTGAGTAAGTTTTAATGCCGCTTTTAGCAATATTCCAGCAATATCACGGCGGGGGACACCAGAAATGGGCTTCACTCATTGTACCCATGTCGGGAAACAAACCCAGGTCATCGGCGTAACGAGCGAACGCTTTAACCACTAGGCTACCAGACCACCCCTGGAAGGGGTTTGAAATAAAGACCAGGGTTCCGTTTTACAAAGCTATTGTATTACTACGACTATTGTAACTCTTATACACTAACATGGACTTACATCTGTCGCAGTGTTATGATTGCTTTGTGAAACGGGACCCAGGGCTAATCCACAAAGGGATCTTGGTGCTAATTTGATCACAACTCCCATACTTTAACATAGAATTACAACAGTCATACTAAATTCACTCAGTGGAATAGACCTGGGTCAGTTACATGCAATGATTTCTCCCCATGACATCTAAGCTCACTTAACAAAGTCATGCGATATTGTTTCTTGAAAGAAAAATAGGCCAGCCCCAATTAGGGCTAGTTCTGAATATAAGGACCTTGTCTCTTAATGGAGTAACTCTGGTACACTGTACCCCTGATGCAGTACCATGTCTTTACTAAGTGTGTTAAAGTACTTCCCCAATCTCCCACCCTTGCCACATCGGTACATCACATTTGATAAATGGAGACTTCAATAACACAATTAAAATAAGAAATTCAAAAATAATTTAAAATGTTTTGTTTGATTGAATATGAAGTATGTATATTGTATATATTTTTTATGTATAACCATATTCTTGTTTTAGAGTCGAGATTCTTTGGTTATTTTCTAAAGAAAATGTCATTTGATATTGGGGAGGGGTAAAATATTTCCTCCAGAGGTGTTCAAAACAATCCTGATCCTCCTGAAAATGTTCTTTTTTCATGGCTGTCACTATGACAAAAAAGAAATTCAACATTACAACAAAGTATGAAAACAATTGAAAGTTGTATTATTTTTCTTTACCATGACCTGTTTTAATGATAGACTCATCTTTTGATAGAGATACAGAGGCATTTCATTCTGTTGCACAACTCTGAGATCTTGAGAAAAATATCTAAATGGAGAATTTCACCCAAGTGTCTTTAGACATTAGTGAGTGGGAATCAAACCCGGGTCTTTGGCATGACGAGCGAACGCTTTAACCACCAGGTTACCCGACCGCCCCCTTTAGACATTAACTATATTAACATGTTGATAAAACTTTGAAACTCCAAGGTTTGTTGAGAAGTTTATAACTTTTATCGACGGGTGATGATATATCTTATGTCAAAAGAGTGAGAGTGAGTTGGGTTGAATGCTGCTTTTAACAGTATTACAGCGTGTCAGCTTAATGTGGGAGGAAAGCCCAAAGTGATGCTGGTCTCATGAGCACGGTCTCATGAGCACGGGTATGGTGCTGACAAACCTAGAAACATACTCGGGGCGAACCTTGATTCAAACCCACAATCATAGGTTTCTGACACGCCCAAGGGACACAACTCTGCACAGCGAATCACAGCGACTTAGGCGACTGGGCCACACAAGGATGAGATTCTAATTATCATCCAAAATCATTCTTCCAACCTTTTAGTTTGTAAACTGTAATAACCAATGCCTTGAGTGCAATAACTACAGCTAACCAGCTTCAGTGGCAGAGAGATTAGTGATGTCATTAGATTGTGATGTCATGGTTACCAATGATGTCACAATGGTCAGCAAAGCACTGTGATTCATATTCTCTTAGGACATATTGCTTGATCTCACCCAAGCAATATCTCTTGTGGAAGCCAGTTTTGGATGATAAAGATATTAACTCAAAATGAAGCTGAAAATGAGTCTTCTTATCATAAAGAATATTTGTAAGAACATATCCTATCAGTCACATTCAGTTTCCTCTCAAAATACCCCCATCAAATGTTGAAGCGTTTATTTCCCTATCAGAAGTTAACACAAGTTCAGTTTACAGCTGTAAGGCAAAGATAACTTAACTACATAAGGAAGAGCCATTGCTTGCTTAATCAAGGAAGTACTAAGATACTGCTTAAAGGTCTAAGAGTATTACATATTTTATATACTGACATCCGTACAACATTCCTTTCTTGAAAACTTTTCTTATCCAGTAACAAATATCATTAATGAACGCATACAGTGTAAAATAGCACCATTTGTGCAAGAACATTAAACACTATGAACCCACAACATAGAAACTAATACAGAGACGTTATCAATGTGAAAGACGATTAAACTTGAAGAGCCAACCAATTCAAAGAATGATTTCTATTGAACAGTAACTATACATTCTTGAAAACAATATTATACTCATGAAAACACTGGCACGAAACATTCAGTGAGTGAGTGAGTAGGTTGGGTTTAATGCTGCTATGAACAGTATTTCAGTTATATCACAGCATGTGGCTTACCGTATTTGACGTAATAAACGCCCAGGGCATGTGGCTTAATTTGGGAGTAAAGCCCAAGTGACGCAAGATGAGGATGTGTCCTGTTATTGAAATCCACAGGGATGGTGCAGACAGACCTGAGATAACAGTTTGGACAAATCTGGGACCACCAATCAGTAGATCCTGACATGGAGAAGGGACACAACTCTGCACACAAAGTTTGCACCTTACACCAACTGTTCCCGATGACAACATGACATTGGGTCATTTGCACCTTTTTCCATATTCCTTGATCAATTTTTCAATATAACCTGAAATTTTACAGTCTACATTATGACGCAAAAGACTAGGGAAAGATCAGTAACATGGGACATCTATGATATTGTAATCTCCATGCAATCGTGTTTCATTTCCAGAGACCACATTTGATTTGTTTCTTTGTTGTTTAACGCCGCACTCAGCAATATTTCAGCTATATGATGGCGTTCTGTAAACAATCGAGTCTCGACCAGACAATCCAGTGATTGATATCATGAGCATCAATCCACGCAATTGGGATACGATGACATGCATCAACCAAGTCAGCGAGCCTGACCATCCGATCCTGTTAGTCGCCTCTTACGACAAGCATAGTCGCCTCTTAAGACAAGCACAGTCGCCTTTTACGGCCACTTTTACCCCAGACAAACAAATAAACTGGCCCATTGGCACCTTTCTTGATGTTCCTTTAATTTGTGTGAATTCAACATTAGCAATTTTGATTAAAGTAACATCTTTTTGGGAATAAACTGTAGATGTAATTCATTAAATAATTCAATGTATGCTAACCATTGTCATACCTGTGTTTATTAATTACAAGCGTGAAGCTTAAAGTGATGCAGGTCATGGATATATATATATATAAATACTACAGGACAAAAGGGACTCAAATCCATGATCACCAAATCCTGGCATGGATAAGGGACAAAACTCTTATGGCCACCAAGTAAAACACTTAAGTGCTATGATTGATATTTGATATGCATATTCAGATAATAAACAGACATCGTTTCCTTGAACTAAACTGTTTGGGTTTTTGTTGTTGTTAGAAACAGATTTGTATATATATTGTTCACCATTTCTTACAAACAGCTGTGATAAAATTTCATTTCACAGAATTGAAAACAGAGTCAACCAAAATCTTTTTGGTCGTCATTTTATTTTTTCACAAATTTCAGGGTTTATTTGTCGGTCAGTCTTGTATACCAACTAAGGCCTTATAAATGCAGCTTCTCCTTGAAGTGTTCTCTTGAAAGAAACATATGTCTGGAGAGATAAAGACAAAACAGAAAGATACTAAAATCATTTCGCAATGATAAGTAATATTGTTACTTTTCTACTGGCCTACTTTCTGATTACTGATTACTGATTACTGATAGTACCGGTATTTAACAGGCTCAAAAATTTAATTTATTCCTCATTTGTGAAATCTTGGTTGTCAGTTGACCTGTAGATCATATACATAAAAAACCCACCTGACTATAACAAGTCTGAATTCCTATAAAACAGTTCTATGACAAAAGTTCACTATCAACCATTAAGTGAATCAAAAAGATGCTTTGTGCTGTAACATCAAAGTCAACATCAACATATACAGGTCAATATATTAGGAGATATTTATTAAATAACAAAAAATACATTTTGTAAACAATTATAACAACGGTTTGGGACATTAATAACAAGAAATCTGCTCGCCTGCCGAGCTGATCATTCTATGGCTAAGCCATGCCCTTGTTATACAAACATGATTATACACGGTACTGAACATACGAAACACTTCACGAATGTGATCTTGAAACTAACATACACCATGATTATCATTCTGTAAAGAAATAACGATATTATCCATCAAACTTAAAATAGCATTTAATCAAAACCTATAGATTGTTAAAATATAGCCCAAATACTATACATCTACTTAATGAATATATTATGTTACCGTATTCGACATAATAAGCGCCCAGGGCACTCTGAAAATTAGAAATAGGGGGCTCTTATTAGAATATTATGTAGGTGAAAAAAACAGAGTTGAAAGATAAATTTCGTGGTTCATAGTGACAGCCTGAAATGTTTATGTACGACAGATATATTTTTCCAGAATTTAATTGCCCATAATTAAGGGCGCATATAACACACGAGTGTGTATTATACGCGAATAGATAAGTCTTGTGTACATTGATCAATCGGAAGGGGTGCTAATTGGGATTGTTCACAAGCCAATATATCAGCAAATATCGCCGTCGGCGCTTATTACGTCGAATACGGTAATCAAAACTTATAGATTGTTAAAATATAGCCCAAATACTACACATCTACTTAATGAATATATTATTATATGTTATTATCAATGTCCAAGTAAATACAGCTAAATGATCTGGAAATAATCTAGGAAGAAAGTTCTCTGAAGTCCACATGTAAATATGAACTTTTTTCCCTTCTCATGCCAGCTCGAATAAACAGATCTACGGTATTCGCTGTATTATTCAATCCCTGACAATCTGTAAGTAATCTTTAAGTAATCCTGTGTATGGTTCTAATAAGCACCCCCTTATAAATTTTCTATGCGTGCTTGTTACAGGGAATATGGTAATTCTAATGGTTCACCCTGGTATCGGAACATTACAATACTTTGATGCAAAATGATACAAGCTTACACAACGACGTAATATGGTATGGAAATGAACTGTTTTCTGACGGTATGAACTGTTTTCTGACGGTATGAACTGTTTTCTGACAGTATGAACTGTTTTCTGATGGTATGAACTGTGTTCTGACGGTATGAACTGTTTTCTGACGGTATGAACTGTTTTCTGGGAGTATGAACTGTTTTCTGACGGTATGAACTGTTTTCCGACAGAATGAGCTATAATCAAACCACTGTGGGTCTCCAGTATTGTGTTCTACAATGGAATATGCTCCACACCATGACAAGTATCAACTTATCCTGCATCACATTGTACACAGTATTGTGACCTTTCAACCACGACACCACTGTACCGAGGCCAAGTGACTCTCTAAGCCCTTCTCGCTAAGCCCTACTAGATACACTGTATGTCTCAGACCTGTTATTTCCACTGCGCTGAGTAACTTAGGCACCTTCGTCATATTCCCCCATATGAAATAAGTATCATACCGTGCACCATATTGCAACAAGCTGATCGAGAGTATGTGTAGGCATCTCGTTACTACAGATAACCCTTCTGTCCAAAACTCCAGCATGACTTGTAACTTCAGAAGATTCATCACTTTCGCTAATTTCTATACTCCATCAGAGGGTTGCTGAACGTCAGTAAGGAAACTTTGAACATGAACCTGGCGATTTTGATAGAGACAATGGCCTTTTCTTGATTTCATTAATTGTTTATTTTCCCCCCGTAATACCATATTCGACGTAATAAGCGCCCAGGGCGCTCTCAAAATTAGAAATAGGGGGCTCTTATTAGAATATTATTTTGGTGGAAAAAAACAGAATTGAAAGATAAATTTCGTGGTTTGTGCTGACAGCCTGAAGCATATAGCACTCGAGTGAGTATTATACGCGAATAAATAAGTCTTGGGTACATTGATCAATCGGAAGGGGTGCTAATTGGGATTGTTCACTGGCCAATATATTAGCAAATATCTCCATGGGCGCTTATTAGAGCGGGGTGCTTATTACGTCGCATACGGTAACCACTTTTGAAAGGACAGTAAGAAAGTTGTGGGAACAAATAAGTCAGCTATCTGTATGTTGTCCATCACTCACATAAATTAAACACTGACATATCGACAACACAATACATTGCTTGACATTGTGAGTAATGTGTAGATTCAGAAACATCCAATGCAATGCCGACTGTTACAAGAACCTGTGACGAGGCCTGTAGTCTACAAACATGTACACCTAATAAGTAAAATAAAAAGGCCTAAAATCCAAGAAAACACTATCATCTTCATATAGATATTCAGTAGATTGCTGGGGACCGATATTCAGTAGATTGCTGGGGACCAATATTCAGTAGATTGCTGGGGACCAGTATTCAGTAGATATACTGACATACTTGAATAGTACTTCAGTCATACCATGGTGCTTAATGATTCTGCAAGAGGCTAGCCCGAAGTGGGGCAGCTCATAGACATGTACCACTCTGGTGAACCATAGTGCACAGGTATGGTGCTGACCAACCAGTGATGGTAGGCATGGCAACTTTACTGTCTTCAACTGGCTGGGGACCAATTCTAATGTGGAATCTCTAGTGGGTGGTGAACAGTGGAGGACAGGGAGCCACATAAAGTGGATAACTGCAACATCACTTAATTATTATCCATTCTTTCTCGTGGACAGACCAATAATATTTATCGCTTGGATATTTTGTCTGTGCTTAAAAAAATACCACTTTTATCAAAGAAAGGATAAGCCAAACAATTAGTGGGATCTACAACACAATTGTCAGGGCAACCAGCATGTCAACTAAACAATTCCATTCCTTGGTAAACCAGAAGCAAAATTAATATTTTGATAATTTTCTTGTACAAATGTTTTTTTTAATTAAATTCCACGCACCCTTGGAATATCAGGTCCCTTTTTATAAACACATAAATTGTCTTAATATTTCATATATTTCTATTCTTACAAGTACTGAGACCAGGATGGGCATAGGGGGACGCTCATATTTCAGTACCTTGGTCAAAGGGAGCCCTATTCACACCCAATTACCTATCTTAGTTCTCGCCACCGCTAAGCAAAGATCTGAGGACATCCCATTAGGGGTCACGTCAGAACGACCTTTCATCCCACCAATCAGAGCGGCGCTTACCAGATCATGAAAGTGATAGTCAGAATGTGATTTCTAATCATGCAACCTCGAAAACATTAACAAGGGGTATACCGAACAATAGTAGGCTTAACGACTGAATCCATACAATCTAGGCCATCTATTAGCCATTCCAGAATGTTCTCTTGTTCAGGTGTCAAATTTTTAATCGGGAATTTGTCAAAATATGTTTTGCCAATTTGAAATTAGTGCCATAAAGCACGAGAAAGCTGCCTACTGATTGGCTATTTGTCGACTTCTTGTCAGTCATTCCATTGGTCGGTCAGAGTTCTCAGATCTTTGTTTAGCGGTAGCGAGAACTAAGATCTGTTTTTAATGAGATTGCACCAATTACAGAATTCCGGTTAAATCAGTTTTCTCATTCTTTTTTTCTTTTCATGACATTTGCATGTGATGTTAGTTACATGCCAATAATAATATAATACAATCCAAAATCTACTGCAAATAGACCTTGTAGCCAAAACACTTTAATTTTTTCAAAAGTAAGACACAAATACCCAGAAAAAAACACCGAAAAAGTGTTATACACGAAACATGTACCCAAATGGCAACAACAAATTTGGAATATTATCCATCGAGAACAGCAGCTGTGCAATCACCATGGCAACAAAACATCACCATTTGAAGGGATTTTCTATTTGAGCAATGATTCTTTGGCAACATTAACAAGTAACTGACCACTAACTGACAATCATGAGTTGACGTGATGTGATTGTGACATCAATGACATTTTTACGATATGACTTTTCTTTGAACACATGTGTATAACTATGAATTAAAATCACGACAAATCAATGAATAAACAATAAACAATTTCAAACACAATTGCAGGGAAACTATTTTGCACGCTAAGCTATTTCCCCAAAGAAAAATCAGATTTCCCTATTTCTAAGAGTTTCTAAATGAGAAATGAGAATAATAAATCGTTTTCTCTGTATAATAAATTGTCAATCATTGAGATGATATTCAATTAACAAGTCCCAATTCCCTAACAACCAACTATGATCTTTCTGCTTAAAATAAAGTGATTTTCATTTACAAATGATAATCAGTGATATGCACGATGCACTTCACACACAGCAAATAAAGTATCCAAACCATACATTTGTATCCAAATAAACAATTTTAATGAATGTTTAAGAATATGATAAAAAGCATTCTTAACATTCCTCTTACCATACACAACACATCACATCACATCACACGACAAAAACAACCACAGCCATTGTGCAAAATATCTGTACTCAACACAACAGAGCAATTGCTGATAAAAGCTGCCGACATGTCGTCAAGGAAACATGGCTCTTGTGAAAACACCTCATATACATAGAAAACACATGTGTGAGTATACAGGAGAACTGGACAAGCTTGTGGTGGCGGTGTGGAAATGTAGCCGTGCCATGTGTGGTGCAACTTCATAACAAGACTGTTTAAATGAACAGACAGTATTCTGAGGACATTGCAATTTTTTGAAAGGAGACGACAATAATCACAGATAAATGATGAGGATTTGAAAATAACCCAATTAAAAAGTGTCACCCTTTTCTTTGAAACATCATTTCTCTTCCTCTTCCAAGAGGACTGACCTAGAACAAGATCTAGGACAAGACTGACTGTGACCTAAACACTGGACGACACCTGGATCAAGGCAGGACATAGATCTAGGACATGCCTTCGGCCTAGGACAACACTTTGGATGATTTTGACCAAGGAGGGACCTACTTCGAGGACATGATCTTGACCAAGAAAAGATCTAGATCTAGGACATGCCCTGAACTTAGAACAACACTTTGGATGATTTTGACCAAGGAAGGACCTACTTCGAGGACATGACCTAGACCAAGGAAAGATCTAGATCAAGGAGATGCCCTCGACCTAGACCAAGACCCTGAAATAGAACAAGAGCAAGACCTAGACCACGGAAGGACCTACTTCTACCACATGTTCTAGACCTGGAACAAGACTTCAGACAAGATCTACACCACGCAAAGATCTAGATATTGGACATGCCCTAGACCAACAAGTCCAAACACAAGACCCTGATTTAGAACTAGCAACAAGAACTAGACCAAACCATGACATTACCTACAAGCCCTTGAACATTACCTAGGACAACACCTAGACCAAAGATTTTGACTCGAGAAGACTTCAATGAAGCAGTTTTCAAATAAATTCCAGAATTCTGAACATCTACCCATCCTTATTGAAATTGGGAAAACCTTCTTGAAACATTGATCAGATTTTATCAAAATAAATCATTTGAACCATTAATAAATAACATGGATGACTTAAAATATACATGAATAAATAACAGTAATAACAAAATGTAATGTATTTGGCTGTTTCATGAACAAACCATGATTGGCATTCTACCAAAATACCAATGTCCTTCATACAGCATAAATTCTACATCTACATCTTCTATATAAAATGTATCATCTGACATTCAAATATTTTTCACTCACCTGCCCACTTCACATATGAAACAACCCAGGTATTTATCTACGAAAGTTTCATCCCTGGCCTGGACTAACATGCATTCTCTTGATCCTCACACTCCATAAAAATGATACCACCTCCTTCATAAAGTCAGCCATACCGTACATTTCACTATAGGACAAACAGGGGATGAAATTCTCATAAATAATTAACCCAGGAAGGCTGTAACTGACTATTCAAGAATAACCTGACAAGTCATTCATCGGTTTTTTCTACCCTCATCTAAACCCACGATGTTCGTACGAGCCAACATGACTGGCGGCTACTGCCTTGAACAGCAGAGGGCAGCAATGATTCTTCTCGTGCCGAGTGATGAGAGACTGGGAGCAGTCCCGTGACAACATCCAACTCCCCTACACGTCTTGATTCTCATCAGTGACCAGCGACTACCCTGAAGTAGATGGAACAATGAACTAATGCACAGCAGTCACATTACACAGCTGATTCTGTGCGGCTAAAGCGCTTCTTCAGAGAGGGTGACTTTCCACTTTGTTTCTCTGTCGTTGGTGATGTTGTGGAGCCCTGGTCACCGGCTGCTGTGTCTGTGACGGTAATCTTGGTGGTGACGTTTTGGGTGAACTCCGAGCTGGTCAACAGGTCGGCCGTCGTTGTTCCATGGCAAGGGACAGAAATCGTACGCTTTGTCATTTTCCTATTTTCTTGAGGGCGCGGAAGTCGGAAGCAGCTTTTCCTCAGGAACATCCTGGCATTCCCAACTGCTGGCCTTGACCTTCCTGGTGACATCAGGTCCGTTAGATGAGCGGCATACCCATCTGATATGATCTGGCAACAACATATGGAGGTGTTACACATCAGGAAGATAAACAGATGCAACTTAAAAAAACTGAAGAATGGTAAGGCTATAATAGTTGGTTGGTTGGTTGGTTTGTTGTTTAATGCCGCACTCAGCAATATTCCAGCTATATGGCAGCAGTCTGTAAATAATCGAGTCTGGACCAGACAATCCAGTGATTGATATCATGAGCATCAATCCACGCAATTGGGATACGATGACATGCATCAACCAAGTCAGCGAGCCTGACCACCCGATCCTGTTAGTCGCCTCTTACGACAAGCATAGTCGCCTTTTACGGCAAGCATGGGTTGCTGAAGACCGATTCTGCCCCAGATCTTCACGGCTAAGGCTATAATAAATTAATTGCATCATCCACTATTTTTTCGAAAGTGGGGAGGGAGGCATTTTATTTTTTATGTTTTATTTTCTATTAAAGTCATCAAGTTGAAGACTGGACACCTTGGTATGAACAATAGATGACTGAAATAACAAAGATCATTTTAATAAACATTGGTTTCAACAGTAGCAGTCGGAAGTATCTGTATCAAACCATTTTCGTTTTCCCTGCCCCAACTCGTACTCGTGTGTTTATGAATTTATCGTCAACTGACGTTAACTTGTACCCCACAGGCAAACTTGCTGAAGAGTCATAGACTCTGGCAGAGGACAGGCATGCCAGCCTTAATGGTTACACAACTTCTTGTATTTTCAAAATAGCAAGCACCATCTTGACAGCTGGCAGCAAGCAGACGATGGGCAGGAAGGCACCAAGGAGTCGGTTGTAGACCAGTTTTCGGTACGTCGTAAACATGAAATGGTTGTTTGACAGCTGATGTTGTTACAGAGCTCTGAACATATCACTGGGGCAAATAAAATTAATTTGTCAGGGGGTTTAGTCGTGAGACGGACGGGGATGATTATCTAGCAATTAATTTATTATGGCATAACGGTTAACTTTCTAAATAGTAGTAAATGAAAAAAATCTCATAATGAGAAAATGCCTTTATCTGACAGATGAACTTTTCTGGAACACAATATTTTAATACATTTTTAGAGGTGGGGCCCCATATGGAAATTCAAACAATGTATTAATATCTGTACTGATGTTTATCTTGAGGTGAGGCGAGGTGAAATCGCATTCAAGATTTTTGGACTAACATAGCAAAGTGTCTGTGTCTCTCTGTGTGCATGCGTATGGCTTTGTGTCTTTGTGTCTTGTTTTATCATCTTATGTCGAGCGCCAGGCAGGGTAACAACAAGTACTATTTTTTAAATCACTATGGTATGATGCAGCTGGGGATCGACCCACAGACCTTCTGCTCTCCAGCCAGACACCCTATCCACTAGACTATGGAGACAGTCCCTGTGTACATTGACAGTCACTGAGACTGATGAAGCAACAATGTAGTGACACCAGCATCATCACCATCCCTGGCCTACCTGAGCTTGAGCATGTTGTTTCTTGGAGGCCTTTCCCACAATGAAGATCTGTGATACTCCCACACCCAGTTCCTTGTACAGGGAGATGTCCTTGCTGGAGCCATACGCTGACTTGTACACTATCTGGGCCTGGAACAATATGGATATCAACTATATAACAGTTTTTCAAGGAGATATCCTTGCTGGAGCCATACGCTGACTTGTACACTATCTGGGCCTGGAATAACAAGGATATCAACTATATAACAGTTGCACAGGGAGATATCCTTGCTGGAGCCATACGCTGACTTGTACACTATCTGGGCCTGGAACAATATGGATATCAACTATATAACAGTTGTACAGGGAGATGTCCTTGCTGGAGCCATACGCTGACTTGTACACTATCTGGGCCTGGAACAATATGGATATCAACTATATAACAGTTTTTCAAGGAGATATCCTTGCTGGAGCCATACGCTGACTTGTACACTATCTGGGCCTGGAATAACAAGGATATCAACTATATAACAGTTGCACAGGGAGATATCCTTGCTGGAGCCATACGCTGACTTGTACACTATCTGGGCCTAGAATAACAAGGATATCAACTATATAACAGTTGCACAGGGAGATATCCTTGCTGGAGCCATATGCTGACTTGTACACTATCTGGGCCTGGACAACATGGATATCAACTATATAATACATGTACAGGGAGATATCCTTGCTGGAGCCATACGCTGACTTGTACACTATCTGGGCCTGGAACAATATGGATATCAACTATATAACAGTTTTTCAAGGAGATATCCTTGCTGGAGCCATACGCTGACTTGTACACTATCTGGGCCTGGAATAACAAGGATATCAACTATATAACAGTTGCACAGGGAGATATCCTTGCTGGAGCCATACGCTGACTTGTACACTATCTGGGCCTGGAACAATATGGATATCAACTATATAACAGTTGTACAGGGAGATGTCCTTGCTGGAGCCATACGCTGACTTGTACACTATCTGGGCCTGGAACAATATGGATATCAACTATATAACAGTTTTTCAAGGAGATATCCTTGCTGGAGCCATACGCTGACTTGTACACTATCTGGGCCTAGAATAACAAGGATATCAACTATATAACAGTTGTACAGGGAGATATCCTTGCTGGAGCCATAAGCTGACTTGTACACTATCTGGGCCTAGAATAACAAGGATATCAACTATATAACAGTTGCACAGGGAGATATCCTTGCTGGAGCCATATGCTGACTTGTACACTATCTGGGCCTGGACAACATGGATATCAACTATATAATACATGTACAGGGAGATATCCTTGCTGGAGCCATACGCTGACTTGTACACTATCTGGGCCTAGAATAACAAGGATATCAACTATATAACAGTTGCACAGGGAGATATCCTTGCTGGAGCCATATGCTGACTTGTACACTATCTGGGCCTGGACAACATGGATATCAACTATATAACAGTTGTACAGGGAGATATCCTTGCTGGAGCCATACACTGACTTGTGTACTATCTGGGCCTTGCTAAGTCTGTGTTAAGGTATGGGAGTTACAATCACCTTGGTGCCAAGATCGCTTTATACAAAGGTACCCTAACAATATGGATATCAACAATTTACAGTTGTACAGTGACATTGTCACATTGAGGTAAATTACTGTATTTTCTTGAGTACAGTGCGCACTTGTTCTCCAAAAAACACAGCTGTGTAGAAGGGGTACCGCATTATACACGAAATAATAAGTTTTGATATTTTTTTCCCCATGGAAAGATATTACTGTGAGCACGTAACACCGGAAATACCATGTCAACAATCCAAACTGAAGTATGCAAATTAATCATGTAATTACACTGTCCGGTTATAAAAAGTGTTCTTTATATATCTGGACTATGTATGTAACTTATTTCATTAATTTTATTCAAAATTCCTTTTAATATTGTTTTAATTAATTTCGGCGAAATCGTGTGTGAAGTGATCAGAAGATCGCACAACTCACCGTTATTAACAGCAACCACGGTCAGATTACCGCTATTGACGCCTTGAAACGAACATTAGTTGACAGAGACATACAATGTATATCATAAATGCCATACTTTGACTTGTTAAAAGTCATATTTGTTATAGTTTGACGATTCTGTGTCAACACGTAGTTCTTGCGATCACGCGATCACGTGCACGGGAGCCTTGACGGTGACTGGTCAGACTGGTTCCATGTGAAAAATAAAAACCGGCAATAGCGATCAGCTGCTTTGCTTCGGGTTATTATTATTTAAAATATGTTTAGTAAAAGCTGCAACTAAATTAACAAGATATTGGGATATATTATTCCTGATAAAAAAAATAGTTTCAGATACAATTTTTACCGATCCTTGCATTAAAATCCTGTAAAGTTATATCATTGGGTCTGTCTTGACCGAATCACCGGTAGATTCCAAGAAAACGTGTGTACAGCTGATTGCTGTTTCCGGCTTAGTTTACGAGAAAATACACAAGGTAATCTTAATCCCTGGATGTAAAACAATGCCTAGCAGAAAAAAAAATACAATTTATATGGTAAATAAACATGTTTGGTGGTTTTTTTTCTCAAATTTCGAATTTGTACTGACCAAGTTTCTCATCACCCGTTCATTTACCGGAATTCGCTGAAGGGGTAGATCTACGGTGTAATTTTTTTCTGCGCTTGACATTCAATTTTTTTCTTTAAAAATACTGAAACCGCTAGAGGGGGGTGCGCATTATACATGGGTGCGCACTTTACTCAAGAAAATACGGTAATTAATCTTGTCTCATTAGCAGTATCACACTCATAAACTTTGCCACATTCCTGCCTTATATATTCTCAACAAGATCATCTCGAGAATTCACATGATGTGAATCTCAATTGCATTATATTTCGAAAGTATTGTTGTACTTTGTATTTTAAACTAACATGGCTTGAATTTAACAATATAACCAGTGAACAGTGAATTACCTCATTCTGCAAAGCTTTGAGATAATTGAGCTTCTGTCGAAGTGGGTCCTTGGAGAAGCCGTCCATGAATGCGACCATGCCGTGTGGAAAGTTGTGGTTGGCCAGCCAGGACACCACCTTCCTGTGCTGCATGTCCGGCCGCGCCGTCACGTACATGATCAGGTAGCCCAGCTCCTGCCAGTGTCTGAAACAACATCACCCTACAGTAAAACATTCTCCTAGGACAGTGTCATGGTCTAGTAAATATATCTGCCGTGCCGTCACGTACATGATCAGGTAGCCCAGCTCTGCCAGTGTCTGAAACAACATCACCCTACAGTAAAACATTCTCCTAGGACAGCGTCAAGGTCTAGTAAATATATCTGCCATCATATACATGATCAGGTAGCCCAGCTCCTGCCAGTGTCTGAAACAACATCACCCTACAGTAAAACATTCTCCTAGGACAGCGTCAAGGTCTAGTAAATATATCTGCCGTGCCGTCACGTACATGATCAGGTAGCCCAGCTCTGCCAGTGTCTGACACCACATCACCCTACAGTAAAACATTCTCCTAGGACAGTGTCATGATCATTGCCACTTGTATTTAGTCTCTGCCACGCTGACACATGCATGATCAGATAGCCCAGCTCCTCAATAATACATGGCTTACCAATCTCTAAGACAAGCGATTGTAAAAACAGTTGATGATCACTCGAAATTGTTGATTCCGAAAGCAGAATCATTCTACTCCTGGAATCAAGAGATTAGAGTGATTTCTCCATTACATGTTATTATGGGCATATAAATAGTTGACACTTGTAGCATACTTATGGAAGCTGATAAATGTGAAGGTTGTCACTGTAGAATGGGAGAACACTGCCATGGTGCTTGATGCAATGGTGGAGATTGTGGCATTGTGACCCTCTAGTACAGGGATATTTTATTACAGACATTTACTAGACCATTGCTAGTCAGGCCCTATTAACTCTCCTGAGTTGTATATCAAGTCACATGATAATTTAGATCTGGAAGCCGTTCAGCAGTCTTCAATGATGACCTTTAACTAAACCAGTGCAGACATATGTACCTGACAACATCAACCGCCCCTGCTCTGACTTTCGGGTCCTTGCCCATGATGCTGACACTGGCGGTGAAGGAACCATCGATGCTGAAGATGACAGTTTCTGTCTTCGGGGGAAGCACCGTCAGGTAAAAATCACATGATGTGTGGTCACCCCTGAAAAGTAAATAAATATTACTACACTGGGATTTGTAGGAATTAGATGCTGATAGATTGTAATTGGAGAGGCAGGGAAGGAGGTAAGGAGGGAGGTATGGATGGAAGAAGGGAGGGAGGGAGTGATGAAGTCAGGAAGGGATGAATGAAGGGAGAGAGGGAGGGGGACATAGGGAGGGAGGTATAGATGGATGGAAGAAGGGAGGGAGGGAGTGATGAAGTCAGGAAGGGATGAATGAAGGGAGAGAAGGAGGGAGGACGTAGGGAGGGAGGTATAGATGGATGGAAGGAGGGAGGGAGGGATGAAAGATGGGAGAGAGAAAGGGAGGATGGATGAAGGGAAGGATGGAGAAAGTAAGGGCGCCACCCACAAGGGCGTCCTTCAAATGTCACTTCCTCAGAACCCAAGCTGTTTAATCTTCTTATTCATCATGTCATGATTGCAACAGCCCAGGAGTTATCAAGAAGCTATGTAATTGTTATTCTTACTTGACAATCATCTTGACAGGGTACATCCCCTGACTGAGCCTCTTCTCTGTGGGTATCTCAAACACGAGTCGACCATGTCCATCCGTCACCTCAGTGCCGATAAACACCCAATCCCCAGATGGAGGCTGGGTCATTATGTAAACATCAACCTGTGACAAAATACATTGTAGATATACCCCTCAACAAAACACCCACACTGCACACTTGCTCCTTTTGTCCAAGGGGGTAAGAACTGCATGTGTTCAACGTAAATAACTGTAAAATTGCCACTAAACAATAAAAGGTCTTTTTCAGAAGGCACTGATTTCTATTGTCAGTTTATATAGTATCCACTGTGCTTTAACTGGCAACGAGGTATAGGATACGGAAGTTGAGTCACCTAAGACACAGCAGAAAGGAACATTTTACTATCTAAATCAACAATGTCTCATGGCTAGTCAATCTGTTGATGTGACTGACGATAAGCCATGAAATCCTTGTCTTTGAAAACAACAAATGTTATCACTAAAAGAAAAAATATTAGCACAAGTCACTTTAAGATCATATGTTCAACATTATCTGTAATATATCTGAACCATTAGTAACAAGTCCAAAAGAGAGCAGGGCTCAGTAATACCCCCGACCTCGACTCCAACATGCAAAAAGCAATACATGTATTTCCTCAGAAAATCCACTTATCGCAATCTAACTTTGCACTGTTATTGGTACAGAAACTAGCCCAGATGGAAAAGAATTCATGGGAAGTAGTTTTCAAGTCATAGGTCGCACAAATGTTGAAGTAAAAAGAAATTCTAAGTTCAAAACATGAAAAAAATCAAACTCAAACTTTGCACTGCTACTCTCCTTCAACGAGTGAGTTGCTGCCAACACCCACCTTCTCCCCTGTCAGCGAGGTGATGTCCAGAGAGCCATACATGAACTTCCCAGACAACACCTGGGTCTTGTCCTCCAACACAATCACATCATTCGCTCGGTGGTTGGGCTGTAGGTTCTGAAACAGTGTATCATGGATATAGATGCAGCTTTCTAAATTAAGGGGCGTCTTGGAATCCTTGAGCTTTTATGTTATAGAAGCAGTGTATGACTCTAGTCTCAAGCCTAGTCTAGTTAAATTCTGTTCAGTCTGTTCAGATGATGACACTAAAACACAGCCAAGTCAGTTAGTCTGTCCACTCCTAGTCTCACAACTGACATCATACAAAGTATGGGGGCACGGGTGGCCCAGTTGTCTAAGGCGCTGCGATTTGCTGTGCAGAGTTACGTTCCTTGGGAGCGCCAGAAACCTATGATCGTGGGTTCGAATCCCAGTTTGCTCCAATTATGTTTCTAGGTTTGTCAGCACCATACCTGTGCTCATGGGTTTCACCAAAGTAGAAAATGTCTATGACCTGAATCACTTTGGGTATTTCCTCCCACATTAAGATGACACGCTGTGATATGACTGGAACACTGTTCAAAGCGGTGTTAAACCTAAGTCACTTACTCACTCATATAAAGTACATGTATCCCACACAATCAGAGATATCAGAGAAATACGTTTCATTTAGTCTCGCTATGAGTATTCATTTGCTCAGCTAGAATACAATATTCATTCAAAAGGGACAGATAATTTGCAGTCCTTTGAAGCTCGTAGGTTATTCTCCAAATAAAGTCAAGTAAATAATGCCATTCACTGGAAGTAATACAAAATCAATGTCAAGTATAAGTTGTCTCCCCTTAGACCATACACTTCTCCCATACCATTATTACTGAACAGAAATAGCTGCAGTTGTCCCGGCCTTACCCTGACTTTGATGGTAGTTCTTCGCTTGAGCCACTTCTCACGAGGGTGAGCCAAGGTGAAGGTCGACACCGCTCCCCTGGCGGTGCGGTCAGTGTCGGCTACAGCATCATGTCGCAAAACCTGTGCAGGGATCAGTCTCATATCATTCATCACTTACAGCAAATGTTTTCACTGATCGATCACAATCAACAGACTTAGATTAAACCAGCAACAGAGGGCTAACCTTACTGTTACTAGCAGGGGTCCGGAAACCGTCATATGCACCGGACATGTCCGATTGGGAAACTCAAATGTCCGTTTTAAAATATTGCTTACCGGACATTTTCAAAAGTATTGTCCGGACATTCTTAAATTTTGACCGGACATGATCAACAGTTAGGACTGAGCAGTTTCTGTCTGCAGTTGCAACACAATGAAGATTAACTACACTAACAAGCTTTGTTTGTTTTGATTGCTGTAAATACATCGTACCTACATGATAGTCCAATCGGTCAATCACTGTAATAGGCAATAAACTGAGTTGACACTGATTAATCGAGGATTAATTAATGAGAACAACTTGTTAATTTGAGTGAAAGGTGTTTACAACTGTACATTAATACCTTGCATCATCAATGTACCTCATTATCCTCACAATGCTACGATACGTAACCTCAGACAAGAAGCGAAAGCGTGACGACAGCCAGTCGACCGATGCAGATCAGTCGAGCGGATCTGCCAAACCCTCAAAGTCTGGACGATCATTTTGTAAGTCGTGGCTAACAACTTTCACTTGGTTGACATACAATGAGGATTTGCAGATTTTATTGTTTTCAGTAGCTAGTCGTATATTGAATCTTGATTGACCGCCATTTTGCTTTCTCGGACGATCGATATCCAATTTTTTTATGGTCAATAAATAAGTACAGATGAAAAAAGTATCAAATAACTATTGCTTTCAACGATATTTTAGTATTTGTGATTAAATTATCTGTCTTGTTTTTAAAAAAATCTTTAGTTTAAAAAAAATAATTCCCGTGAGGTCACGTGATAACCAAATATGGGATAATAGTCTCGATCCAAATGTTACAACGCGTACACTTGAGCAGACTCATGAATATAACTCATGAATATTAATTAGACCGTTCACTACGTTACCAGATCGTTATTATAACAGAAACAAACGTATTTTTTCCATGTAAATCTAAAATGATATTATTTGTTATTAATTGTCCGGTGAATTAAACAATTTAAATTGAAACAATTCATAATTCATCATATTATGAATACGTAAACTTGTAATGTGTGTGAAAAGTCGTACTAAAATACGCTATTTGAAGGGGGCGTGGCCTAAATGCAAATGTCCGATTGGGATTTTAAATTTTCCGGACCCCTGGTTACTAGCCTCCATAGACTAGCCATTCTATCAGGACAAGAAGAACCAATTCTTGATCCTCCTAGCCTGAGTGAGTGAATATTGCCTTTAGAGCCCACTCAGCAATAACAGAGTGTGACCAGGGCTGACAGTGCATAATCTAGATCAAACAATCCGGTGCATGAAGAATAGCCCCAGTGAATTTGCTGGAGACAAATGGAAAAGGACATTAGTAAATTTTCAATAGTGCATTCTCCTATATGATAACAAAATAAAATATCATTAGGACAATTTGTAGGTGAGGTGAGGTGAAATAGGGTTTAACGTCGCGTCTAAGATTATTGCACTTATATAGAGACGTGCATGCATGTGTATGTATGTGTGTGGCTGCTTGTCCGGACTGATGTCGATTTATAGTGCTAGCTCACTGAGATACCATGCCGCAGTTTAACATGAATACCCCACTCAGACACAGTATACTGACTCCGAGCCGACCAGTCCTTGTTTTAGCCCCTTAATGCCGAGCGCCAGACAGGGTAACAACAAGTACCATCTTTTAATTTGACACCTTTTGGTATGACACGGCCGGGAATCGAACCCTGGACCTTCCACTCTCTGGGCAGACGCTCTACCACTAGACCACGGAGGCGGTTAGGACAATTTGTAAGACAACCAGGCAATGTCGTAGAAAATGAATCGTTCTGAAAGTCTGGGGCCTCCTGAGACGTGTAATGAATCTTTATGAAGCCAGTCTACTGTTATTTCTTGGTTTGAAGATTTAAATAGAAATCATACTTGTCGGATGGGGAAAAAAAGAAACATCATTGAAATTTCTATATTCTTCACAAAGTTTCCACACAAACATTTTGCTACTTGTGCAGTATTAGATAAGCTGGTTTAGTCGGTCTTGTATTGCAAAGAACGCAGAATCACTTTGTGGTGATATCGTAAGACTGCCTTCGTGAAACAATAGATTCAATCTTTCACCCTGTTTAGATGTGGGGGATCCGTAAACCAATAAAAGAGCATCACCTGATTTTCGGTCTTGAAGTGTAATGACCTGTGCAACCAGCTGACTAATGTAACTCCAAGCAGTGTTTGAAATAATTTTGTTCGCCGCACTCAGCAATATTACAGCTATATGACGGCGGTCTGTAAATAATCAAGTCTTGCCCAGACAATCCAGTGATTAATATCATGAGCATCGATCCACGTAATTGGGATCGATGACATGCATCAACCAAGTCAGCGAGCCTGACAACCCGATCCCGTTTGTCGCATTTTACGACAAGCATAGTCGCTTTTTACGGCAAGCATGGGTTGCTGAAGACCTATTCTACCCTGGAATCTTCACGGGTCTTGAAATAATTTTAAAACCCAACAAGACAGTCGGGCAGGTACCCATAAATGTTGCATGCCCATCTTCAAAGTAACCTGCTCGCATTCAGACAATACTGAATTTCAATGTATCCTTACCTACTGAATATGTTTTCTGATTATGTCTTAATATCAATCCCAATATACTAAAATTAAGACTAGATTGACCAATGAAAGCATAGTTACTTCCTTTCATCTACCATTAATAATGGATCGCCGACTACGGTATGAGAAAAATCCCGAAAAATAAGAGACAAATTGTGTCTTGATTCAGTTGAAATAATCCAAACAATTAATAAAGTATTGAGGGTTATGATACATAACTGAATGCGTACGAAGTCTTAAAATTATCTGCCAGACATCTGGGCAGGTGGAGGCAAATTTCATGCAGCCCGAAAGAAAAGTCACCATCCGCGGGCAGGTGGCCAGGCAGTTATTTCGGACCAAGTACCTGTCTGAGGATGAAGGCGACAACGTCTGTAGACTCCCAGAAGCTGGCGTGGAAGAGGTGAGGTAGGGCGTTGGTCGGGAACGAATGGAGAACCTCGGGGCAGTACAACACAAAGTCGATACGCTTCGTACCCCACCAGCGACTTGTCACTGAAAACACAAACAATTAGTGCACTCAAACACATCTGTGTTAATAAAATATTCATAGTTTTACAATCCTGCTGGTTCTAATACCATAAGAATTTCAAGTTTCGATCACATACTGCATTGTATTTTAGAGTCTTCAGGACACACCACAGTTACTAAAATGGGGCTGTATTCTCTCTGATGTCGGAACACACAATAAGTGAATAACAATAACTGAAATTGGTTATCTCCCCTACCCCCGTTGTGGCATCAGACACTTAGACTGGTGCTATATTCTCTCTGATGGTGGTACCTGCTAGACTGGTGCTATACTCTCTCTGATGGTGGTACCTGCTAGACTTGTGCTTTACTCTCTCTGATGGTGGTACCTGCTAGGTTGGTGCTATATTCTCTCTGATGTCGGTACCTGCTAGACTGGAGCTACACTCTCTCTGATGGTGGTACCTGCTAGGTTGGTGCTATACTCTCTCTGATGGTTGTAACTGGTAGACTGGTGCTATATTCTCTCTGATGTCAGTACCTGCTAGACTTGTGCTATACTCTCTCTGATGTCGGTTCCCGCTAGACTGCTGTTATAATCTCTCTGATGTCGGTACCTGCTAGACTTGTGCTATATTCTCTCTGATGTCGGTACCTGCTAGACTGGTGCTATATTCTCTCTGATGGTGGTACCTGCTAGACTGCTGTTATAATCTCTCTGATGTCAGTACCTGCTAGACTGGTGCTATATTCTCTCTGATGTCGGTACCTACTAGACTGGTGCTATATTCTCTCTGATGGTGGTACCTGCTAGACTGGTGCTATATTCTCTCTGATGTCGGTACCTGCTAGACTGGTGCTATACTTTCTCTGATGTCGGTACCTGCTAGACTTGTGTTATACTCTCTCTGATGGTGGTACCTGCTAGACTGGTGCTATACTCTCTCTGATGGTGGTACCTACTAGACTGGTGCTATATTCTCTCTGATGGTCGTACCTGCTAGACTGGTGCTATATTCTCTCTGATGTCGGTACCTGCTAGACTGGTGCTATACTCTCTCTGATGGTGGTACCTGCTAGACTGGTGTTGTATTCTCTCTGATGTCGGTACCTGCTAGACTGGTGCTATACTCTCTCTGATGGTGGTACCTGCTAGACTGGTGTTGTATTCTCTCTGATGTCGGTACCTGCTAGACTGGTGCTATACTCTCTCTGATGGTGGTACCTGCTAGACTGGTGTTGTATTCTCTCTGATGTCGGTACCTACTAGACTGGTGCTATATTCTCTCTGATGGTCGTACCTGCTAGACTGGTGCTATACTTTCTCTGATGGTCGTACCTGCTAGACTGGTGCTATATTCTCTCTGATGTCTGTACCTGCTAGACTGGTGCTATACTTTCTCGGATGTCGGTACCTGCTAGACTGGTGCTATACTCTCTCTGATGTCGGTACCTACTAGACTGGTGCTATACCTTGATGCCGGTACCTGCTAGACTTGTGCAATACTCTCTCTGATGGTGGTACCTGCTAGACTGGTGCTATACTCTCTCTGATGTCGGTACCTGCTAGACTGGTGCTATATTCTCTCTGATGTCGGTACCTGCTAGACTGGTGCTATACTCTCTCTGATGGTGGTACCTGCTAGACTGGTGCTATACTCTCTCTGATGGTGGTACCTGCTAGACTGGTGCTATACTCTCTCTGATGTCGGTACCTGCTAGACTGGTGCTATATTCTCTCTGATGTCGGTACCTGCTAGACTGGTGCTATACTCTCTCTGATGGTGGTACCTGCTAGACTGGTGCTATACTCTCTCTGATGGTGGTACCTGCTAGACTGGTGCTATACTCTCTCTGATGGTGGTACCTGCTAGACTGGTGCTATACTCTCTCTGATGTCGGTACCTGCTAGACTGGTGCTATATTCTCTCTGATGTCGGTACCTGCTAGACTGGTGCTATACTCTCTCTGATGTCGTACCTGCTAGACTGGTGCTATATTCTCTCTGATGTCGGTACCTGCTAGACTGGTGCTATACTCTCTCTGATGGTGGTACCTGCTAGACTGGTGCTATACTCTCTCTGATGGTGGTACCTGCTAGACTGGTGCTATACTCTCTCTGATGGTGGTACCTGCTAGACTGGTGCTATATTCTCTCTAATAGCCACCTACCATTAGTAATACTGGTGACCGCTGTCTCCCCCACGCCCGAGGTTGTACTGGAGACGCTGGAGGTACTTGATTGTCGCTGGAGGCTCGGGTGTCCAGGCGACACGGAATGTCGATGACCATCAGTGAACAAGCTGAGGTGGTTCTGTACTGTCTCAACTAAAAAGTGAAGAAATGTGAAGGATGTTAATTTTTGGGACAAAACATGTTTTTAGGAAGGATACATATTATATGGTTTAACTCTTAGGAAAAGTACTTATGTTTCTTCATGGTAATATACAATGTAAAAAGCAGAAGAGATACCTTCAGACCTAAGAATGTGATTAGACAGGATTGCCAGGTGATTGATAATTCTTGTCCTGCTGATTATTTTCCAAAAAATTACATCGCAGGACAACTTCTGAACCCTCTCCAAGTAAAAGGAGTGAGTGAGTGAGTTGGGTTTAACGCCGCTTTTAACAGTATTCCAATTATATCACGGCGTGTCAGCTTAATGTGGGAGGAAAGCCCGAAGTGATGCAGGTCTCAGACGATTACCACTTCGGTGAAACCCATGAGCACAGGTATGGTGCTGACAAACCAAGAAACATAATCGGGGCGAACCGGGATTTGAACCCACAATCATAGGTTTCTGATGTGCCCAAGGGACGCAACTCTGCACAGCGAATCGCAGTGCCTTAGACGACCGTGCCCCCCCAAGTAAAGGGAAGTCCATACACCAGGATCCACCTGCATATAATGACAAGTCATCTATATCCCCCGCCATTTTAACACGTTATGGTCCAAGCCAGGTAACTGACCCAACATTTCTCTTAGGCCATGTCAAAATAGCTGCAATGGAAATTCTAAAATAAACATTTATAAAACTCCTTAATATCAAATGGCACCAGTTCAGTATGTGCTTTATATGTAGACATGCAATGTTTGACAAGGAAATATTTAACAGTTGATTTGTTATACTCCATAAGTGAACCCACCCTATATTAAAACTTAAATCCAACTTATTGCAATGGAAACATAAAAAATAAAAATTTATAAAACTCCTAAATAGCAAAAGGCACCAGTTCAGTATGTGTCTGGTAAACATGCAAAGTTCTGTAAGAAATTATTTAACGTTTTTTGAGTTACGCTCTGGAAACGAGCAGCACCCTTATAGAACCAAAGTCCAACTTGTTGCCATGGAAACGTAAAAAATAAAAATTTATAAAATTCCTAAATAGCAAAAGGCACCAGTTCAGCATGAGTCTGATAGACATGCAAAGTTTCGTAGAGAAATATTTAACGAGTTATGCTCCGGAAACGATTTCGCGATGCACACACGCACGCACACACGCACACACACACGCACACACACACGGACGGAACCCATTTCTATATCCTCCGCCAACTTCGTTGGGGCGGGGATAACAAGGCAGCAACTCACCAACATGAATGGGCTCCCCATCGCCGAGCGGGAACTTGCTGAATCGTGAGATCTTGATAGGTGGTACATGTCGAAAGCCTCCCTGAACGAGTGGCTCGAGGCGGATGGCGATAGGGTCGTTGGAGTGGAAGAGGTTGTACACCTGGTGGCAGGATGGCTTCAGAGGGGGACCTGGAACGAGGGAGGCATGTTAACAGTGGTCCTGGAACGAGGAGCCATGTTAAGGGTGGTCCTGGAGTGAGGGAGAAGCGTTAAGGGTGGTCCTGGAGTGAGGGAGAAGTGTTAAGGGTGGTCCTGGAGTGAGGGAGAAGTGTTAAGGGTGGTCCTGGAGTGAGGGAGAAGTGTTAAGGGTGGTCCTGGAGGGAGGGAGAAGCATTAAGGGGGGTCCTGGAGGGAGGGAGAAGTGTTAAGGGTGGTCCTGGAGGGAGGGAGAAGTGTTAAGGGTGGTCCTGGAGGGAGGGAGAAGCGTTAAGGGGGGTCTTGGAGTGATTGAGAAGTGTTAAGGGTGGTCCTGGAGTGAGGGAGAAGCGTTTAGGGTGGTCCTTGAGGGAGGGAGAAGCGTTACGGGTGGTCCTGGAGTGAGGGGTGGAAGTGCTAAGGATGGTCCTGGAGGGAGGGAGAAGCGTTACGGGTGGTCCTGGAGTGAGGGGGGAAGTGCTAAGGGTGGTCCTGGAGGGAGGGAGCCGTATTAATGGTGGTCCTGGAGGGAGGGAGCAGAGTTAAGGGTGGTCCTGGAGGGAGGGAGCAGTGTTAAGGGTGGTCCTAGAGTGAAGGGGCAGTGTTAAGGGTGGTCCTTGAGGGAGGGAGAAGTGTTAAGGGTGGTCCTGGAGGGAGGGAGAAGTGTTAAGGGTGGTCCTGGAGGGAGGGAGAAGAGTTACAGGTGGTCCTGGAGTGAGGGGGGGAAGTGCTAAGGGTGGTCCTGGAGGGAGGGAGCCGTATTAATGGTGGTCCTGGAGGGAGGGAGCAGAGTTAAGGGTGGTCCTGGAGGGAGGGAGCAGTGTTAAGGGTGGTCCTAGAGTGAAGGGGCAGTGTTAAGGGTGGTCCTTGAGGGAGGGAGAAGTGTTAAGGGTGGTCCTGGAGGGAGGGAGAAGTGTTAAGGTTGGTCCTGGAGGGAGGGAGAAGCGTTACGGGTGGTCCTGGAGTGAGGGGTGGAAGTGCTAAGGGTGGTCCTGGAGGGAGGGAGAAGTGTTAAGGGTGGTCCTGGAGTGAGGGGGGGGGAGTGCTAAGGGTGGTCCTGGAGGGAGGGAGCCGTATTAATGGTGGTCCTGGAGGGAGGGAGCAGAGTTAAGGGTGGTCCTGGAGGGAGGGAGCAGTGTTAAGGGTGGTCCTAGAGTGAAGGGGCAGTGTTAAGGGTGGTCCTTGAGGGAGGGAGAAGTGTTAAGGGTGGTCCTGGAGGGAGGGAGAAGTGTTGTGGGTGGTCCTGGAGGGAGGGAGAAGTGTTGTGGGTGGTCCTGGAGAGGGAGAAATGTTAAGTGTTAAGGGTGGTCCTGGAGGGAGGGAGGGAGGGAGGGAGAAGTGTTAAGGGTGGTCCTGGAGGGAGAAGTGGTAAGGGTGGTCCTGGAGGGAGGGAGAAGTGTTGTGGGTGGTCCTGGAGGGAGGGAGAAGTGTTGTGGGTGGTCCTTGAGCGAGCGAGCAGTGTTAAGGGTGGTCCTGGAGGGAGGGGGAAGTGTTTAGGGTGGTCCTGGAGTGAGGGGGAAGTGTTAAGGGGAACCTGAGGTTTGTTCTTATTCTATTTGAATCTAGGCCTCCCTAAACCTTCAACTCTAAACATTAGAGATCCGTAATGACATATGACAAGGTCTCCTATATTTTCATGCTTAATTTTGAACACTGGTAACAAAAGAAAAGATTTAGAATATTACTTGACAAGAATGCTATAGCAGAAATGTTAAGGACATCTAGATCCCCTTAATTTAAAAAACTGAGCATGACAGCGGTTAGCTGTCAAAACAAAGTGATGGTTGAAAGATTTGAAGTAGACTTGTTATAGCTGCCAATTGGCCAAGCTAGAGCTTCTTTTACTATAATCCAATTTGTGTACAGTACTGGCTACTTACAGTTTTTGTCCTCTCCCGAGAATAACCTCCTGTATGCCAGAACAAGTCCGAGTGGAGACCCACACATGAAGAAATCTGACACATCAAACTCAAACTTCGTATAACTACTTTCAAAATGGCTGCCAGTACTAGTCCTTCGAGATGCAGCATTTTCACTTTGATTAACGCTTAAATGAGTCGAGTTTTGTCGTGAAGACCCCTGGCGGCGTAACTCCATAAAATCAGGGGGTACTACCTCACTTTTACTTCTCTTGTACCTATCCGTGTGATCAAGAAGATGAGTGGCATTAGCTTCAGGAGCAAGGTCAGGGTCACTCTGACTTAGCTGTTTCGTTTCCTGCAACGTTCTACGTCCAGTTTGTCGATGGTCACATGACTTAGAATCCCCCCCACCCTCCTCCTCCAGGCTGTTGTGACTGCCGTATCGACTTCCACCTCGCATGCTGTGTTGACTGGCGCGAGTCAGGGCATCGTAGGCCAACAGTGAACCTGTCGAGTCCGCCAATATACAAATCTGTTGAGACAAAAAAAGACCTTTCATTTGCTTTTAAAATAATATCTGTTAACATTTTAACAGCTTCTCAAAGTCCCTGTCATTATATATTTAATTAAATGAATTACAAAATGTTTGATGCTTCGCTAGTTATGCTGGTTAAGGCCATACTATATAAATCATAAGATTCTTTTCCTGCCTGCCTCACAACCAAACACCCTACCATCATCTTATTGTCCCCAAGTACCTTCATATGAAACAAATGTCTCTGTGAGTTCCCTGGTTTCCGTGCTGGAGGTATACCATGTAGGTACTTTCATGTTTTGTTTGTATGTTGTTGTTTAACGCCGCACTCAGCAATATTCCAGTTATATGACGGCGGTAGTTTCATGTTTCATGGGTGAGGTGAGGTGAAATGGGGTTCAAGATTATTGCACTTATATAGCGACGTGCATGCATGTTTTGTTTGGTTTGTTTGTTGTTTAACGCCGCACACAGCAATATTCCAGCTATTTGATGGCGGTCTGTAAATAATCGAGTCTGGACCAGACAATCCAGTGATTAATATCATGATCATTGATCCACGTAACTGGGATACGATGACATGCATCAACCAAGTCAGCGCGCTTGACCACCCGATCCCGTTAGTCGCCTTTTACGACAAGCATAGTCACCTTTTACGGCAAGTATGGGTTTTTGAAGACGTATTCTATCCCGGCGTCTTCACGGAAAACGTGCATGCATGTGTGTGTGGCTGGATGTACTTGTACTGATGTCGATTTGTTGTGCTAGCCCACTGAGATACCATGCTGCAGTTTAACATGAATACCCCACTCAGACACAGTATACTAACTCCGAGCTGACCAGTCCTTGTTTTAGCCCCTATTGCCGAGCGCCAGACAAGGTAACAACAAGTACCATCTTTTAATGTCTGCTGGTATGATGCTGCCGGGGATTGAACCCCGGATTTTCTGCTTTCTGGGCGGAGGCTCTACCACTGGACCCTGGAGGCTGTCATGTTTCATGGGAATCACATACGTCGACAGTTTGTGTACTAATAATAATAATTGATTTGTAAAGCGCCTAATATCCATCGACAGTTGCTCACTGGCGCTGTGACAAAGTTAAAAAGTAATGTCTATGTACATATGCCAACAATCAGGAGATATATTGAAAAGCTGAAGTGAAGTAGTGGGTTTTGAGGAGAGACTTAAACGTTTCCTTAGAAGCAGAGTTTCTCAGATTCAAAGGCAAAGAGTTCCATAACTGTGGACTGCAAAAGGAGAAGGCACGGTCAGACATAGCAGAAGTAGACAGAGGCTGATACAGTAGAGTTCCACCAGAGAATCGGAGAGCACGCTCTGGAGAGTACAGGGATATACGATCTTTGAGATAGTCTGGATAGTCGCTATTGTTGAGGCAGTCGTGAGTGATGATACATATCTTATAGTTTATACGAAAGGAGACTGGAAGCCAATGTAGTGCTTTGAGGACAGGACTGATATGATTGGATCTTGGAACTTTGGAGATGCATCTAGCTGCAGAGTTCTGAATGCGTTGTAGCTTTGATATGGCTTTCATGGGAAGATTAGCATACAATGCATTGCAGTAATCCAGTTTGGATGTCACAAGACATTGCATCAACAATTTAACTGTTGGAGTATCAAGTAGATGGCGGACTTTACTGATGTTATAGATGCTATGGTAGCATGCTCTGCTGGTTAGTGAGCCAATGAGAAATCATCATCACATTCCGGAAGTGTTGCTTTTGATCCTCTATGATCCTTTGATCAGTTTCTTTTACAAAGATAAAATGCCTAACATACATTTTAGATTTGGATGAAAACCTAATCAACAATTTATTGTGGCGTAAGTGAAGCATTTATGGTGAAGGTTTAACTGTTTGTGTGTGTGCATGTTTGTTGTTTAATGCTGTGTAGCAGAGCGTGGAGTCATCCCACAGATGACATCCTTAACATGCCAGCTTGCTGACGGGGTCAACCTACCTTAGTCATGTGGACAAGGTGTCGAATACCGTTAAGGGACTCAGACATTTTATGGCCGCTACAGCTGCACTCAGCAATATTTCACCTGCATGATGATGGCCTGTAATTGATCAAGTCTGGACCAGACCATCCAGTGACTGAACGATCCACACTGTTGGGTTATGACTGGAGGACACACCACTACCCAAGTCGCCAATCATGACCACTTTTACTACCGGCACAGGTTGTGAGGACCACTTCTAACCCAGAATCCCCATCAGGGTTATTTGTAACAACCAGTGACAAAGCCATGTGTTATTTTCTACAACGTTGCAGATATTGCATAACATACAGCATTAGAAATTGGCACTAGTGCTCCAGTCCTTGCCAAACTGCCCACTAGTTCAGGAAACCTAGAACTAGTAGAAATTTGATCTTTTTAGGGTTTTGCTAGATGTTATCATTATAAGGACTAGTGTGCTAAAACTGGGAGTTTCTATCGCTGACATACCTGCATGTGTCTGTGCTAATTAGGCCACTTACCTGGCCAGCAAAGCCCCTTCCTTCATCAGACGAGAGGAATTCCTGAAACACCTGGTTGGCCCTCACGACAGTGGTATTCACATGATCCTGGTACTCTGTACTTGATGATGCAAACAAAGCTATTGCCCCCAACGGCACAAAGTCTTGTGACCATGACAACGTGTTCTCACCAGAGTTCATAGCAGCCTGGCTCTCAAAATGGTATGGACTTAAGCTGCAAGTCAACGGACAATAATATTAACATCAACAGGCAGAAAACGTAAATGTTTAAATGTGGAATTTATGACATCACATAGAGTTTAGATGGGAAATACTACTCAACTGCCGAGTGAATTTGTTTATTGTTGCTTCAAGCAGTATTCCAGGTATATCACTGTGTGTCAGCTACATCAGTTATATCACAGCGAGCCAGCTTAATGTGGGAGGAAAGCCAGAAGTGATGCAGGTCTCATACGTTTACCACTTTGGTGAAAACCCACAGCACAGGTATGATGCTGACAAACCTAGAAAATAATTGGGGCGAGCTGGGATCGAACACACAATGATAGGTTTCTGGAATTTCGAAAAGACGCAATTCTGCACAGTGAATTGCGGCACCCGTTAGATGTCTCGACTTGACAGTGTATAGAAGAGAGTGACACTGGGAATTGAGGGGGGGGGGGGAGGGAGACACTGGCCACCTTATATCCCCCTCGCTAGATATCTCACCTTGACAGTATGGAGAGAGTGTCGCTGCAGACCTGCGGGCTGGGCACATGGCGGAATGCCAGCTGGCCAGATGCTGCATGGTAGTGGGACTGTATCACAGTCTCGAACGTCGACCGCAGCGTCAAGAAATCACTCCGTTTTGTGGGCTCCTTACCAGAGTCCAACACACTGCCTGTTGAGTTGAGAAGTGAAATGATTAAGAAACTGGTGTAAGAGTATACATCGAAACATCACTATATGCAATAAACCAGAAGATGTTTGCCATGAGGTTGTACGTTCTCTTACTTACTCACCAACTTCTAGAATACCAATTAAACAGTAAGTGAAATTACTGTACATACACCCAGTCAGGATGAAGTGAGGCAAGGAATGAACAGATTTTGTAAAGAGTGAGTGAGAATGATTTTGTTCCAGCATACTCCACTATCCTAACAGGGAGCAGAACTCGGTGGAAGGCAAACTGATTTGTATGCATAATAGAAACACTTACTCTTATTTGTTCTGGATTTCTGACCAGAAAATCGGTGGTTTGAACCCCAAGCAGCATCATACCAAAGATTCCAAAAGATGGCACTTGTTGTTACCCTGCCTGGTGATCGGCATTAAGGGGCTAAAACAAGGGCTGGTCAGCTCTAAGTCTTTGTACAGTATACTGTGTCTGAGTGGGGCATTCATGTCAAACCGCGGCATGGTATCTCAGCAGGCTATGACTACAAAACCAGTAAAAATTCACCACACCACACCACACCACACCACACCACACCACACCACACCACACCACACCACACCACACCACACCACACCACACCACACCACACCACACCACACCACACCACACCTAACAACAGCTCATGTGAACAATAAACTGCGTTTTCTCCATCGGCTACAGATTGTACTTGTTACCCTGCCTGACATTCAGCATTAAAAGGGATAAGGGGATGTCTCATCCAGAAGTCAGCAATATTCCACCTATATCACAGAGGCATGTAAACAGTGTTGGGGCAAACAAACCAGTGGCTGATAGCACGAGCAACAGTGTTCCAGGCCACTCTGATCCACACCTAACATGAGGACACACACCAGGGAACAAACTCTGACAGCTCTTACAACAAACATGGAGTACTGGGGACACATTCTGTGAGGGAACCCGTACAATAAAGCAGCCAATCATTGACCAGTCACTCACCTCCGTGCAGGACAAGGAAGAGTATTTTCACAGGGCAAGCACCACTTGCTTGCGGATGCGGCAGGTCCAGGGATGATGGGAGGGAGGCATCCACACTGTACATCATTCGGAACTGCTCAACCCGTCGACCAAAGTTGGTCTCTGAAACAAAACAGAACAGCCATTGACATGAGAGCTTGAGACATAATGGTTTCACACTGAAATCCTTGAAAGTTAAGTTTGTAAACTGGGAAGTGAAAAGCTTCAGTCACCATCCTACCTCGGCGCCATTCACAAGACGAACTGTTCTGTCTTGAGGAACAAACTATGAAACATCATTAGGCCACAGCAGAATGTCAAGTGTGGATGTGTCTATCTATAACTTATTGATTGTAACTACAAAGGGATGTGCCTATAGGGCCTTATGATGCCAAAGGCAAGAAGGCTTCACTCGAATGTATGCCAGGTCATTAAGGCGACACTGCTGAGGGGGCGTATTTCACTCTTTTGAACATTACAAGGGTAGAATGTGTGAGTATGGTTTTATGCCGCTTTTAGCAATATTCCAGCAATATCACGGCAGGGGACACCAGAAATAGGCTTCACACATTATACCCATGGGGGTATTCGAACCTGGGCCTTCTGTGTGACCAGGGAACGCTTTAACTGCTAGACTACCCCACCGCCTCTTGTCCCACTAGTACTCTGTCACTCAATGTTTGAAATAAGGTTCCTGTGGTCCTTCTGGTTTTCTCCTATAGTATTTGAATCTTGGGACCCCTAAATCTTTAACTTTAAACTTTAATGCATTGACAAAAGTGCACAGGATAAATACGCATACCTCTACTTCGAACAGTATTTCAGTAATATCACAGCATTTTCCCATTGGCATGAATTGAAGGCTAAATATGTCCACCATTCTGAAGATTGCTGGAGGGGTTGTTAGAGACTAAGGGAGGTAACTCTAATTATAACCTGATCTCAAGTTCTGAACCTCTTCTGATACACTGTCTCACAGTCTCTGAACCACATTATTTCCTTCTGCACCCTACAGGTCATACCTTCGGACAGTGCATCAGCATACTCGTCCCCACTGGACACCATCTCCATGGACGACGACCGCACCATCCCCCTGCCCCTGTGGCCTTCTTCACCTTCAGCCTCCATCCCCTCTGAAACACAAACAGGAGACATGAATGTGGTGCTGGCGTGGCCGACACTTCATGAGAATTCCTATGCTATACACAAGTCATACTCTCTGCAGTTATGCAACACAAAGATTAGAAAACATAAGATAGCGACACGTTAGATCACAAATAACAATGAAGAATGAAGCGTGGATTATTTCACAATAAAACAATGTTCTATCATGACGTCATTTCTGGAGATTCTAATGTGCTCGCAACTTTATGACGTCGTATATTGGAGGATGTTATTTTTGAGAGGCATGTGTCTTGTGAGTTGTTCCTCATAGATAGCCAGGGCAATGCAGATAAATACAGTGGCGGAACGTGGGAACGAGTGGGAATGTGGGAACGATTTGACAATTTGTATACTGGAGAAAAGTTACAGATATTCGACCTTAGGATTGTGAGTATATGCAGGAAATTCCAAAATTAACCCACCAATACTTGAATATTGCCCAAAGACAGTCTGCACTATATGACAGTGCTGAAGTGCTGTTCGACAAAGTAACAAGACTATTTGTAAGAAAGAGTTGATTTGTACCAGAGTTAGCCTGCCATATGAATGAGACACCATAACTGTATCCCCTACAGGCAGCTTGAGTATACACCCCAGGGAGTTGAGAATGACAGTTGCGTGCACACTGATCCACTAACCACGGGGTTAATGCTGCACTCTGAGCATGCTTTAGGGTGTGAGTTGGAGGAGCTTCATAATCTCGTCACCCACAAGACATAACATCTGTCAGGGTCATCTTAACCACGTTCCCACATACAAACCCTTTCTTTCCATCTCTGGGACTCTATACCAAATCTACTGATGCAACCTTACTAATGTCTGTGACAGAAGAACTTGTTCCTTTCTCTATTTTTGCCCATGTTGAACTGGCATTTCAAATCATCAGAAATGACCACCACACCACTGAAGGACATGCTCAAGGCACATCTCACTCAGGTCAGTATGCATTCAAGGCATTCTCTTCTCCCTGAGGAGTATACATTATTAGCTGAATGTTATCGAGGTGAAATGGGGTTTAAAGTCGTGTTCAAGATTATTGCACTTCTATAGCGATGTGTGTGGGTCTGCTTGAACTAGTCCGGACTGATGGTGGTTTTATAGTACTGGCCCACTGAGATACAACGCCACAGGTTTACATGGGTACCCCACACAGGCATAATTTACAGACTCCATGCTGACCAGTCCTGGTTTTATCCCCTTAATGCAGAGCGCTAGACAGGGTCTTTAGGAATGACTTCGGACAGCTCTATCCACTACACAAGAGATGCCGCCTGTTAGACACAATGACTTTAATCCATCGAGACCACAGCTCACTTCAGACTTATGGTAAATGTGACGTGACAATATTATGAAGAAAATCATGACACAAAGATTATTTATACACGTCTTGATAGTGATGACAAATTGGTAAACCTTACGAATAAATACAACTTCCAGTGAAGGTCTACAGCCTCAGTTGGTGACTTTAGCCGCTAGTCTGAGGCTCTGTCCAGTCTTGTAAGGTCATCAAGTAATAGTCCATATACAAACACTAAAAGCAACTGAAAACGACACTTAGAGACAAGTTCGGTGTGCAGACTTCAACCCTGGACGCTGCACAGACCCTACTTTCCAACACTGTGTCAGACAACAAGGGAAAACATACATTTCTGGTTGCACTCGACCTCCTGATGTCACAGAAATAGGACGGTACACTGTCACCCAGGAGCTGTCATATGAAGACCTACAAAGGTTGCTCAACAGTCAGCAGAAAATCAATTTATCTGAGAAAATCTGAGGCTCAGACATCACCACCTACTGGTCTGTTTATCACACAAGGCATTATGGACGCCTGGTGAGCATGTCCATCCTCCTCCAGAGTCACGCAGAGATCAGTAGCTCATTCTTCAGCATCACATCATGATGAAACTGAGTGAGTAAGTGAGTGAGTGAGTGAGTGAGTGAGTGAGTGAGTGAGTGAGTATGGTTTTATGCCTCTTTTAGCAATATTCCTGCAATATCACGGGTTATCAGAAATGGGTTGGGTTGGGTCACACATTGTACCCATGTCGGGAATCGAACCCGGGTCTTCGATGAAGAGAAAACACATACAAGTATATGGTCACTGTCCACATGCACAGTTTAAACAACCCAAGGGTTAGAAATTAGTCTCTATCGTCACTAGTCTGCAATAATGATCTGCAACAGAGTTGCCATATACTGTTGTAGTCCACAAGCAGTTGTCACTTATCCTTCCTGAAGTTTACTAAGAACTGGCCTTCAGCAACCCATACTTGTCGAGGGTCAGTTGGGTAGCCTAGTGGTTAAATCGTTCGCTCGTCAATCTGAAGACCTAGGTTCAATTCGCGACATGGGTACAATGTGTGAAGCCTATTTCTGGTGTACCCTGCCGTGATATTGCTGGAATATTGCTAAAAGCGGCGTAAAACCACACTCACGTACTCCCCATGCTTGTCGATAAATGGCAAATAACAGGATCGGGTGGTCAGGCTCGCTGACTTGTTTGAGTAGATGGATGCTCAAGATGTCAATCAATCAAAAGGCTTGTCTGCTTATTTAAAGACCGCCGTCATAAAGCTGGAATATTGCTGAGTGCGCATTAAACAACAAACAGAACTTGTCTCAGACAAGCAGATTTATGTAAATTTCAAATCTTGCTAAGCAAATTTCATTACACAACAAAGCTTGCATGCTGGAAGACCTCAAAACAGACCAAGCTTATTGCCAAGTAACTAACATAACCACAGGTTCCAGACAGTTAAAGATATCATGCTTCCATACTGTACATGAAAGGACTAGTAAACTCTTTCTCCTGTACTGGAATATTGCAAAACCATCCAGTAATTCCTCATAAAGGCCATGCAATCGATACGTAGACAACAATCTGATACCATTCTGTATTCCTAAGCACCAGAAAAACTCCACGGATGAAATCTCAGATCAGACATGATGTGGATGTAATCAGCATGCCATGTTTCCCTGATCGTATTATGGGACTCTGAGAGCATCACGGCTCTCCGTAATTAAAGTAACCCGGTAATAATCAGTGAGTGAGTGAGTGAGTGAGTGAGTGAGTGAGTGAGTGAGTGAGTGAGTGAGTGAGTGAGTGAGTGAGTGAGTGAGTGAGTGAGGTTTTACGCGGCTTTTAGCAATATTCCAGCAATATCACAGCAGGTGACACCAGAAATGGGCTTCACACATTGTACCCATGTTGGGAATCGAACCCGGGTCTTTGGGGTGACGAGTGAACGCTTTAACCACTAGGCTACCTGACCGCAATAATGAGAGCGATGATTAGGTTTCATACAAGTCACATACACAGAGATGAGTAAATATATTTCTTTTTTTTAAAACACACTGAAAGTTAGCCAGGAGTCTGGGGACCATATGATATTGGTCAATATTGTAATAGCATGTAACACAAAAGTTACCTTGATGTGACACAATCAGCCATGTCTGGAATTCCTACAGGAAGATAATCAGGAAAGTAATAATTCTCGGTTTACAAAAACCACCTATCTTTTAGAGTCAGTCAGCCATGTCACAGAGCCCGAGCACCCGATAATGAAGCACTTTTTTTATCAGAAATTCCTGAAGGCAATCAGGAAAGCTATAACTGTTTCACAAAAAGACATCTGTATATGAACATGAGTGAGTGAGTGAATGAGTTGGGGTTATCGCCGCTTTTAACAGTATTACAGTTATATCGTGGCATGTCGGCTTAATGTGGGAGAAAGCCCGAAGTGATGCAGGTCTCAGACGTTTACCACTTCGGTGAAACCCACGAGCACGGGTATGGTGCTGACAAACCTGGAAATATAATTGGGGCGAACCGGGATTCGAACCCACAATCATAGGTTTCTGGCGTGCCCAAGGGACGCAACTCTGCACAACGAATTGCGGCACCTAAGACGACTGGGCCACCTGTGCCCCCTATGAACATGAAGAGAGCATTGCAAATAAGTAATGTCAGATTGTATCCCTCTCTTCACTGTGGTTGGGTATCGGTGATCCAGTAGAAGTGTCCGTGCCCTTGCTGACACTTGCTGAAAAAGCAAATATTCTCAATTTCTGAGCAAAACAGGTCCCCTGGCCCTATATGTTCGATAGCCCTGACCTGGTCCATCAATACTCAAATCAATCTGAAACTACGCTGATGTACTGAATACCGGGTGACACATCCATCCCTTTACGAAAATAAAAGCAGGAGCTGAGTGACTGCCTCTCTCCTAGTTCCCACTGCTACAGAAACACACATCCTCTTCCTGGGATGACTACACTGCTGTCTCGACTGTGGAGATACACACTGACCATGGCTGCAGTGATAGACTAGGCTAGAGGGTACAACTGCTGTGGTAATGATCTTGCTACCGTATAAATCCTAAATGAATCATGCTGAGATAATTCCTGGAAAAATAATAATGAGAAAAACTAGAGTTTGCTGGTAAGCCTATTCAAGTGATGGACATGACTTTTAAAACAAACTGATTTCTTTTATTATAAAAAATACATTTGATAAATTCTAAAACACTGTGACTTGAGTACCCTCTAAGGTCAAGCCAAAGTACTATTTTGGCTTACACTGCATGATTTAATGCTGCATATACTTAGTATAAACTCTAAACAATACTTTACAAAACAGTATGAAAATTATGTAATATATTAATATACATATAAATCATTAAGTTGTTTAATGACAAACTCAACTATGTATGGAAGCCTATAAATAATCTCGTCTTCACAAGACAAACCTGTGATTGATATTATGAGGAATGTTCCACACCTTTGGGGTGACCCGTGACGATTCCGGGGTAGAATAGGTCTTCAGCAACCCATACTTGCCGTAAAAGGCGACTATGCTTGTCGTAAAAGGCGACTATGCTTGTCGTAAAAGGCGACTAACGGGATCGGGTGGTCAGGCTCGCTGGCTTGGTTGATACATGTCATCGATCCCGATTGCGTGGATCGATGCTCCTGATGTTAATCACTGGATTGTCTGGTACAGACTTGATTATTTTACAGACCGCCGTCATATAGCTGGAATATTGCTGAGTGCGGCATTAAACAACAAACAAACAAATTCTTTGGGGTACAATGACACACAATCAACCAAGCCTAGTCATCTGATCCACGAAATCACCTCCTACATACATAGGTTTGTTTGGGTCACTTCTAACCAAGAATCTCCATGGGGTGAATACTTATTGAACAGATGAGTGATGAATATCAAGTTAGGGGAGAAGTTCACTACTATTGCTACAGGTCCAAGTCTCCATCATGCCAGAACATCTGGGTAAGAATTAGTCTTCAGCAGCCCGTGCTTGCCATAAGAGGTGACTGACAGGATCTGGTGGTCAGGCTTGCTGGCTTGGTTGATGTGTGTCATATCTCAATTGTGTGGATCGACGTTATTAAACACTGGATTGTCTGGTCCAGACTTGATTATTTACAGAACAATGACATATAGAGTCAAGTTCCGTTAATCCGACATTGTTGGTTGCATATGATTATGTCGGATTAACGAGTATGTCGGATAAACTAAATTAGGTAGTATCTCAGTGTTTGTGATCGAAAATCGGACAACTACATAACGATTCAAACACGTAATAAAAAAAAAGGAAAACGGAAATATTCATATTGTTATGTTACATTGTTAGCAGAATATGTTTTCTTATCATGCAACCTCTAAAGTCTAACACAAAACTACTGTTACGGACATTATGACTGATTCAAAATACTTTTTAAAGCACAGTCTGGCATGGAAGTCCCCAATTTGAAACAAGTGCCACAATACTTAAGACTTCCTGTTAGTAATTTCATTGGTCGATCAAAGTTTGCGAAAGGTCATTCTGACGCGACCTGTAATGGAATGTCCTCAGCGAGAACTTGTATCCGATTTTAATGAGGTAATCTAGGCATGTGATTTATCCCGTTTTCTTTATTTAAGGCAATAATTGTTTATTGTTACGCAAGTTTATCTCTGCAGCCGTTGAAATACGCAGCTACTTGCCGACTCATTTCGCATCAAAACACAGGGCTGTGTACACGCAGGCAGACGACCACAGAGTACGCTGATCACTGTGTCGGATTAACAAGACTGATTAATTTGTGATTTCAGCAATTCGTTGCAAATTAGGTGTGTCAGAGTCTGAGTGCAAGACTGTCGGATTAACAGGTCTAAATAGCACTGATTTAAGTGAGTGAGTGAGTGAGTTGGGTTTAACGCCGCTTTTAACAGTATTCCAGTTAGATCGCGGCGTGTCAGCTTAATGTGGGAGGAAAGCCCCAAGTGATGCAGGTCTCAGTTTACCACTTCGGTGAAACCCACGAGCACGGGTATGGTGCTCACTAACCCAGAAACATAATCGGGGTGAATGCACAGCGAATCGCGGCGCCTTAGGCGACTGGGCCACCCGTGCCCCCAGCACTGATTTAAACGGATGAAGTCGATTGTCGGATTACTGAGTGTTGAATTAACGAGACTTTACTGTTGACGGAATATTGCCAAGTGAGGTGTTAAATACCAACAAGAAGATTCCATCATGCATTTATTGCATTATGTTCCACACCATCCTGCCACACCCTCCTGCCACACCCTCCAACCACACCATCCTGCCACACCATCCTGCCACAAAGTCTGTTGCAGCACTTCTGTTTGACAACCTCCTTGTACAGGTGTTCCAACAGAGATCATCATGAGAGAGTTACCTTCACATCTTATGGCCTCATGCTGCCAGCAATAGATAATTGATTGTATCTCACCTGACGAGCCTCATCTCTTGAAGCATGGTGTTTCATTATTAATAACAGGAGCCCAGTTCCATACGCACTTCTAAAGCATCAACAAAGCTCAAAGGAGGGCCTTTAAAACTTAATCTCTTCTGAGGAAAGCAATACTGGCACGATGTACGTTCTATAACAAGATTCCTTTACAACTGTCTTGTTTGATGCAGTGAATATCATGATTCTGTCATGGAAGTTAACTGTATAAATATTGCAGTGCTGATATCCCTATCAAATGTATCAGTGTAAATATTGCAGTGCTGATATCCCTATCAAAGGTATAACTGTATAAATATTGCAGTGCTGATATCCCTATCAAAGGTATAACAGTGTAAATATTGCAGTGTTGATATCCCTATCAAAGGTATAACAGAGTAAATATTGCAGTGCTGATATCCCTATCAAAGGTATAACAGTGTAAATATTGCAGTGCTGATATCCCCATCAAAGTAGAACAAGGGAAATATTGCAGTGCCTATATCAAAAGTATAACAGTGTGTGAATGTGCTATTAAACTGCCTGTGTCATCATGGTATGTTATCTCTTTGAAGACATGATGTCTCTCATAAAGACCTCAGAGAACATACTTAACCAAACAATCTCCCCAAATCCATTCTCATCCCATTCTTAGCTCAAGAACCACTCTGAGATTCTGAAGATTCATCAAAGATAAATTCTTCAATTCAAATTTCAGGTTAGAATGAGTCCCACAACCTATGCTGGTTGTAACAGACAAGTAAATGGATTGGGTGGTCAAACTTGATGACTTGGTTGTCTGCCAGTCATCGTACCCTTACGGCAAGTGGCCTTGCTGAGATAATTGTCGTTTTGTTGTCGGTTTCAGTCAAATTACCAAAGTTTGTTTGTTTGTTGTTTCATGCCACACTCGGCAATACTCCAGCTATAAGACTGCGGTCTGTAATTAATCTAGTCCAGGGATTAACTACATGCAACATCATGATTATTTTTTTATTATACAAAATACATTTGATAAATTCTAAAACAGTGACTGAGTAGCAGTAATTCCAAACTCAACAATACGACAAAAATGTGTAAATAATCTAATCTTCACCAGATAAACATTGATCTACACAAATGGGATACGATGACATGCTCAACCAAGTCAGTGAGCCTGACCACCTGATCATGTCAGTTGCCTCTTACGACAAGCATGACGACCAATTCTATTCTGGATCTTCACAGAGTGTGGTACCTGAGCAGTATATTGCAATGATACTTAGGCACTGTTCAAAGTACACAAGTTGGGTCAAGGCAGGCTTTATATACCATAAAGATGTAATGAAGGTAAAGTGTATGACTTTACCTTTACATAGAAAACAACATACACTAATGGCTTTACATACTGTCTGTCAATAGGTGATCTTTCAGAATGGGCACAGACAGACTGCGCATTAAAATGGTCGATTAGATGTTTAATGTTTGCCCTTCTGAAACAAAGTGCGGGAATGGTGCAAGGTTACGACCTTTAATAACATGCATGCCTGGGCTCTCTCCCCTCTTGTCCTTGAACATCAGGCCTCAAAGTTTAAATTTTTGCCAAGTATTTTTTTCCAGGTAGCCAGTGTTAAAATCAAGAAGTCAAGCCAATATTGTAGGTAGTCAAAAGCATTTGAAATTATCTTTTATCAAATAACTTTTATAATATGTACAAGTTATAGCACTAGTCTTGGAATTGTATATGAGTGGAAACTGTACTTGATTTTTGTTACTTGTGACTTAGACAATGATACAATTTATGTTACTAGATTATATATATAGGTATATACTTGCTTATCCAGTGAGCATTGTCAACAACAAAAAGTACTAACTACATTAATATTTATGTATTTCGGTTCATTGTCAACTTTAGGAGGAATTATTTGTGAGAACAATTATTAGCAGACGTGTTTTCCAAGATCAGCTGTTATTTTTGTGTCTACAGATGTGTAGCCATAGAAATCAGTCGCCACAAGATATTTTTCAAGATAGTCATTTGGCTAGCTCTGAATTTTAGACAGTAGACAAACGCACTGGTGACCATTTTAGTCGCACCTTTGAGGCCTGAACATCCAGTGCATTGTAGCGCCATTCTGCTAAAGTGTCCTGGTCTCGTTCACTACCATAGCATCATTTGGGAAGAGACATCACAATCTCAATCTGCCCAATGAGTCAAGATATTAATGTATCGGGCAAAGTCTGATTATCGTTCCATTACTTTTCAGGAATTGACAGATATGAGGCCTACTGGTCTACTGGTTCACAGAGCAATCAAAAAGTAATTGTGATGCCACACTGTCTATCCATTCTTGAACATATATATTTAAGTAAGTGGTACAAGAACTTTGCCGAATTTGGACCTGTCCAGCATCTCCTGGTTCACAGAGTAATCATACAGTGATGAAAATGCTACAATGTATATCCTGACCACACAGACTTATGACAGTGCTGTCTGGAATACCAGTCAGACTAATCTTCATGATTAAACAAGTGTACACAATTCTAAAATGTCATTGATATCCTAATAGACATTTAAGCACTGCAGGATGTAGTCATAAAAAGGTTTGTGACGATCTTAGCGCTGCAATGACTTGATGGAACAGGTCATGGAGTCTCATGGAACTTTGTAACCACATATCAGTGGTAGAAACTAACATTCTTAGTCCACTAGTCCTTATGATACGTTAACTCTAGGGCACTTTGGTAAGGGCTGTAGGACGAGTGTCTATTTCTATTTCAGAAACGTGACAACCAACAAAGAGAATGTTAGTGCTGCAACCATCAAAGCTCTCATATACATGTTCTTACAAATAGTTCAAGAACAATCACAGTGCAACAACAACTTAAGGGAACTGCGCATGGAATTCCTTTGGAACCCGCTCATTGGAATCTGCAGTTTTACACTACCCTGAGAAGGCAAACACCACCCAAGATATTTTTGAGTGAGTGAGTGAGTGAGTGAGTGAGTGAGTGAGTGAGTGAGTGATGGTTTACGCCGCTTTAAGCAATATTCTGGCAAATATCACGGCAGGGGTAAACCAGAAATGAGCTTCACATGTTGTACCAATTTGGGTAATCGAACCAATGTCTTCGGCGTAACAAGCGAATGCTTTAACCACTAGGCTACCCTGCCGCCCTCCAATATAGTTTCTAAGCCTGATGCATCCAGATACAAGAGTTGAGTTATCAAGGATTCACTGTACATATATTTGATCTTGTACGGTACAAGGATATACGAGGAAGGGTTCGCTACGCTGCCCAGACAGTATTGATTTTCTCACTTACAGTTCCACAATGTAATTTGAGTTTTGACATACACCCAATTGATTGTGACCCAAGGACAAACCTCACTGGCAAATTCTAAGGGTATCTTGTCCTGAAAAAAATGAATGGCTAGGTGTTAATTTTCTTAAGGTTCCTTGCTATGTTTGACATAGTGATGGACCTGATAAGAGACAAATTGGTCACTATTTGTCTCCCGACAGTCATTAAACATTTACTGGGGCTGGAAGAGCTCCAACATCATGACGAGAGCGGTAAATGATACACCATAATAGAGGCAATTTATACCAAACAGCAGTAGTAATGAAGCATTGGTAGAATGAGAACTAATAACATGCTGACACATTTTGACTTATTTTCAACAATCCTGAGTTGCAGTAGAATTTCAAAAGGTACTTTTCTGAAATCAATAATTGAGCCAGTTGATGTTTTTATTCTGTATATTCTCAAATATTGGTCAAAGTGGTCACCTACAGCCTTGGTCAAGTATGTGTATGATTGTATATGGTCATGTCATGTTTTATTGTGACCTGTTAATATATAGTCATATGCCCTGTTTACTGGTGACCTGGTGATATAAGGTCATGCCCTGTCTACTAGTGACCTGGTGATATAATTATGGTTATGCCCTGTTTACTGGTGACCTGGTGATATATGCTGACACCCTGTTTACTGGTGACCTAGTGATATATGGTTACACCCTGGTGACCTGGTGATATAAGGTCATGGCCTGTTTACTAGTGAGCTGGGCCCACTTGCACAAAGCGATCTTAGCGCTAAGACTATTGTAAGCCTATGTTAAAGTAAGGGCGTTACGATCATCTTAGCGCTAAGATCGCATTGTGCAAGTGGGACCTGGTGATATAGGGTCATGCCCTGTTTACTGGTGACCTGGTGATATAAGGTCATGCCCTGTTTACTGGTGACCTGGTGATATAAGGTCATGCCCTGTTTACTGGTAACCTGGTGATATAAGGTCATGTCCTGTTTACTGCTGCCCTGATGCTCTATATGGTCATGCCCTGACATTCTTAACTTCAAACACTGTAGTCACATATAGAGATATTTCTGACATATCTCAACCTAATCAACAATCTCATCAACCGACCCTATGTGAATATATAATAAACAGTTCATGATCATCGTATGGCCAACTTCAAGGGCAATGTGCCATAAACCTATAGGCCTCCATGTGAGTTGAGCCACTAATACAGCCAGTTATCATTGTCATAAAAAGAAACGTTGTTAGGATAAGGACGAATGTGCCTATAAAGTCTGATGAAGACGTTTCCCATAACATGATAGAAACTATAACTCAACATTTACAGGAAGGGCTCTATTACTGGGTATCATTTTTGTGCACAACACAGGCTCCATGAGGTTCTTATCACAAAAACAATACAGTAAATAATCTTCTATTGACCAGCCTGGCAGGTCATGTAGGCGCACTGCTACTTTAATATCTATAAACTATTCTGGTGCGAGGCAAGGGGATCCTCATCCTGCGATATAAAGGATTTATTGATGCAGCAAAGGAAGGGCTGCCTAGCAACAGTTAAATAGAAAATACATCAAATTCTACATCTAATCTATCACTGCAATAGAATGTAGTCACTACCATCATGATGGATATTGTGAGACAGGGAATAACTCCTTTATACACCCAGCAGGAAGGATTTATGACATGGCGCATGCAATCTATTGTTTCATCACTATTCTAAATCCTTTTTATTTTCAGCTCATTCCAAAATATGCCCTGTTTATCGTTTCTCTTGTTTTTGTATTGGTAAGCTACAATAATGTTGAACAATTAATTAATTCAGAACGATACTTCATCAGACTGTTGCAAAAACGTTTTGAGTCAACAAGCCTGAAACTGTCCTTTGGCATCATTTGAGGTAGAATTCAGTATTTATATATACTAACAAGAGTCCCATAGGGCCTGTACACTCACCTGGATATTTACGCAATCATGCCAAAATATACATCTGCATTGTAGTATGATGCATATAATACTGCAAAAATATTTCGTAATTTTGACTCTGTCAGCATTTAAAATGGGTGGATGGCAAATCTGACAAATCTGAATGTGTACTTCTCTAGATACAAATGTAGCATAAAAGAGACTGAACCGTTTCCATGTTATGATCTAGGATGTGAGTGAGTGAGTGAGTATGTTTTTACGCCGCTTTTAGCAATATTCCAGCAATATCACGTCGGGGGACACCAGAAATAGGCTTCACACATTGTACCCATGTCGGGAATCGAACCCGGGTCTTCGGCGTAACGAGCGAACACTTTAACCACTAGGCTACCCGACCGCCCCTGATCCAGGATGTAAGTTTCCAGAGGCAAGGCTGGACCCCAGGGTGAATCCTATTGGCATTAATGTATTATTTTCTTCATAACAAACAAGTGTATACAATGTATCTGTTTATTATAGGGTGGGGATAATATTGGTTTGCATGTTATGGTCAAGGTTCTAACTTCTTTTGGGAGTGCCGGACAGATGGAGAGAAGGGCCAGTCCTGGAAGCCTATGTGCACTCCTCTCATTATACCCAGCAATTGTACATATGGTTATACGGTAGGAATCCTAACCATCACCCAGTGAGCTAATAATAAGTGCATTTATAATGCACCAGATTCCATTCACCAAGTGAATGCTCATAGCGCTACACTATTATTACCCCGGTCAATGGATCAATGAGTACTCGATTTTCATTCTCAGCTCCCTGGGGAGTATACAACCCAAAGCTGCCTGTATGGTGCTAGAAGGTTAACAGCAACATTACCATCTCATCCTACCGGGTACCCACTCACTGCTGGGTGAACAGAGGCACATTTCAAACAAAGTCACTTGCCTAAGGAGACACCACATGTGGTACATGTGCTTCAGTGTGGGGCAGGACCGAAGCCCTAGAAGCTCTCAGGAGTCAAGCTGCTTAACGTGGTCACCCATCCAACTACTCTCCGAGACCGACATTGCTTAACTTCACCTGATTTGTGACCTGTGCACTGTGTACATGGATGATTATTATCCGAGCTTACAACAGAAGCTCCTGGAACTAGCTGCATTGTACACCATGTATTTCTGTGAACATAACCTTTAACTAAGATATCTCAAGTGGCATTAAAGAAACTGTAATACCAGGGGTCGATATAACTGCTGGCCCATTGGCCTGTGGCCAGTTAAAATTACAAAGGGCTTCCTAAACGAAAAGTAGATTGCTCATCCGGCAAGTCAAAATTTCACCACTCCTCCATGTATGTTTAATTTTTTAATTGGATCATCTTGGTAGAATGACAACCGGATGCCATTTTATAATGTTGTGTACAACAACTTCTATATTTGCATGAAATGAGGCAAATGTAAGCCAAGAATTAATCTCAGAGTGCAGGAAAAAATGTTTTAGGGGAGAGGAGATCTAAAATTTTCAGAGCCCTTCTCGGTGGCTATGACCATAAATATTTACGAGCCATTTCAAAAGAAAAGCTAGCTGTAGACACATGCTCGTTGCAGCTATTTTTAGTAGTGAACTTAATTACTACGCATTTTGCGATTTTTGATTGACAAAAACGCTGGGGGAGGTCATTAGGGTGTTTCCTGGTATTTTTCTCATGATACTGAGCAGGCAGCCACTGTTATCGGGAAATGGGTGTTAATAATTATAGATAATATTCAAAATTGTTTTTAAAATAATTTTCCGATTGCATAAGCAATGAAAATCAAAAAGAAATAGGTAAGTGGATATTATAAAATTTATTACCAAAAATTTTCAAATATTCGCTTCCATGATGCTTAATCTGGACGTTATAAATGTGTTAGCTTACATGTTTTATTTAAAATGAACTTAATAAAGTTGTAAATGCACTATTTAAATAATGTGATAAACATAGCTTTTATACTCATAAACAGTAGAAACAGACCTTTCAAATGGTATATAATATGTAGTAGAAAGATGTTTTACAAGCAGATCATTTATCAAAATATGCACCTCTTCTATAAGTATGGAAACTGTTCCCTAAATTTGAAAAGCAAAAATTCATATAGTAGTTTTCAAGTTGCACACAGAACTGTCTTTGGAAGGTTGGGCGGCAGGACGGACTGAATTTCTTGGCATAACAATGTACCCCTGCCCTATTAGGTTGGGCAAGGAAGACTCCATGAGACTGCAATGCAAGATCTGCAAGGTCTTTGTTTGATTTGTTTACTTATGAAACAACATCTCACCTTGAGCATCAAAGAACTCATCTTCATCTGAGCTAGACTCCTGGAGCTGTTCCAGACTCTCAAACCTCCACTCCGACACATCTCGACTTGAGCCTACGGGGAAATAAAAAAACATGTCATGATGATATAATTAAATGGTTATCTGTTATTTCATAACATAGATCTAAATGACAATTTGAAAACTTGAAAATGAAGAACTGGTGCCCGTTTGTTTTCATCACTTATTCTCATGACAAAGCTATCACAATGACACTGACTGAGTATCAGACATGTGTCAAACTCACTTGCATGGCGACACAAATACTACACCACTATATCAGTCTGTGACTTCAGCCACTAGTTTAACAAAACACTCAACAATATTCCAGCTGTATGATGGTAGCCTATAAATAATAGGGTCCGAACCAGACAATTCAGTGATCAATGATTGGAGCAACGATCCTCCACCGCTGAGACACGATGACACGTAATCAACCAAGTCACCAAGCCTGACCACTAGATCCATTTGGATCTTACGACCAATACAGGAGGCCAGTTCTAACCCAGAATCCCCCAAAGGGACATAGGCTGATATGAGGATTGAGTGGTCACAATGTGTGACCGGGCTGATTGTATGTCATTGTGCCATTGTTGACTGTTCAACCAATACCTTGCTGACCACAGCTTCTCTCCTTTCAAAAATGTTTTTATTCAGTTTCAGGGGAGTAATGTGCAATGACCTATAACAATGTATGCTTTCAACATGATGCTTGACAGGATGCCTGAACCAGACTTATTTAAATACTGGCTGTTGCTAGCTGCATCCTAAAACAACATGATGATGATGATGATGATGATGATGATGATGATGATGACGGCAATATACAGATTCTGCTGATGATGGGAGGTCTACTTTCGGAAGACATTTGGATGAACAAACAGCAAGATTAGATTCCAAGGCGATTTCACATCTAACAAGCAGGGTCACCTGTCCTTGTGATTTAATGAGATCCTTGTTGCCATGGCAAAGGAAAAAACAAAGGACTTGAAAAGCCAAATGCGTTCTAAGATGGTGTTGTTCCGACAGGCATGTGACTTAGCCATGTCAGTCACACAAGCTAGCATCTGGTGGGGAGAGGACATGCGATTGACTCAAGCCTCTTGAGAGTTTCAGTCATGTGCCTTGCAAAGGTCTTGGACCAATTAAAATTTGAATTTGCTACAATGCACAGCTTTGTGGATTTGAGAACCATATTTTTCAGAAATACATTATCCTAGCAGCTTGTATAACAAGGTGCTATTTTGAAACTGGAACATCATCCCATGCACAGTCAACCCTCACATTGTTGTTTGGTGTTTAACGACCCCACACAGCAATTTTCCAGCTATATGACGGCTGCCTGTAAATAATCAAGTCTGGACCAGACAATCCAGTGATTGATATCATGGACAATGATCCAGGGCCCCATCTTAGCGCTAAGGTTTTCATAACTCCCATACTTAAACACTGGCTTACGATAGTCCTAGCGCTAAGATCACTTTGTGGAACTGGGCCCTGGCCTTCAGGTAAAAACAACATGCAATCAACCAAGTCAGCGAGTCTGACCACTTAGTAAGTTCCACTAAGTCGCCTATAATGACCATCATATGTTTCTAAACAATTCTATCCCAGCATTCCAATAGGTATAAACAGTTGTAGATCAACAGCTTGTTTGTGTGCAGTTTTTTGTCACAGTGACCTGTAAATAATTGTCACGGAAAACCGGTGGCTGATTGCATGGTACTAGCTTCACGCCATTGGGGAATAACGAGACCACTGTATCTTCCAAGCAGGACCGGACCGCCTAGTGGTAGAGCAATCACCTGGAGAGCCGAAGGTCAGGTGTTCGATCCCCGGCCGCATCATACCAAAAGATGTTAAAAGATGGTACTTGTTGATACCCTGTCTGGCGCTCGGCATCAAGGGGCTAAAACAAGGACTGGTCGGCTTGGAGTCAGTATACTGTGTCTGAGTGGGGTGTTCATGTTAAACTGCTGCATGGTATCTTAGTGGGTCAGCGCTACAAATCGGCATCAGTCCTGACTAGTACAAGCCCGCCCACCCGCCCGCCTGTTACTTGGGTCAAGTTTTACCCCAGAATCCACTCCGGAGAATCCCTACATGTTAACATGAGTCAGTCACTAAAACATTAAAATCTGCCAAACCAATTATCTTTGTCACTTTTCCTGGTAATCTGACAATAATTTTCATAAATGGGTACAAAAACAGAAGGATACTCGTACTGACATATATCAGGCTGTGCCAAACACTTTTGAGTCTGAAAATGTACTTTGGTATTATTTCCAGTATAAAAAAGTCTTAGTTTATGAATTAGTAAGATGTGATCTCACAAGACCAGAAGACATTATACTAGACTCTGGTTCTAATGATTCTATCATGACTTTACCTGCCCCAGACCCAAAGTCCCTGGTACAAAATTCTCTGCTCTCACTCAGAAACAACTCACTAAATGGGCTATAATCCCATTTAGTCGCATCCGAAGCTCAAGATCTTAACAAGTATTTGTCACAGAGTGACGAAATATCCCCCGCCTGTACACCATACTACCAAATATGAAGACAATCCAGCGATTAGTTCTTGAGATATTGTGGCAACACCGTTTTCCAATTCCAAAAACAGATTTGCCTGCTGTGACCTTGAAAATGGGGTCAAGGTCACCAAATCTGACAGGTGTATGCGGTGTCTGTATATACACTATAGTTCCAAATATGAAGACAATCCAGCGATTAGTTCTTGAGATATCGCGGCAACACCGTTTTCTAACTCCAAAAGCAGATTTGCCTGCTGTGACCTTGACAATGGGGTCAAGGTCACCAAAACCGACTGGTGTCTGCGGTGTCTGTATATACACCATAGTTCCAAATATGAAGACAATCCAGTGTTTAGTTCTTGAGATATCGCGGCAACACCGTTTTCCAACTCCAAAAGCAGATTTGCCTGCTGTGACCTTTAAAATGGGATCAAGGTCACCAAAACCGACTGGTGTCTGCGGAGTCTGTATATACACCATAGTTCCAAATATGAAGACAATCCAGTGTTTAGTTCTTGAGATATCGCGGCAACACCGTTTTCCAACTCTAAAAGCAGATTTGTCTGCTGTGACCTTGAAAATGGGATCAAGGTCACCAAAACCGACTGGTGTCTGCGGAGTCTGTATATACACCATAGTTCCAAATATGAAGACAATCCAGTGTTTAGTTCTTGAGATATCGCGGCAACACCGTTTTCCAACTCCAAAAGCAGATTTGTCTGCTGTGACCTTGAAAATGGGATCAAGGTCACCAAAACCGACTGGTGTCTGCGGAGTCTGTATATACACCATAGTTCCAAATATGAACACAATCCAGTGTTTAGTTCTTGAGATATCGCGGCAACAAACAGGTGGGACGTACGGACGGACGTACGGACGGACGGACGGACGTATGGACGGACGTACGGACGGTCGTGAATACTATATCCCCCGCTTCGCGCTTTCGCGCGGCGGGGGATAATAAGAGGGCAATAATCAACTTAGTCGCATTTGAAGATCAAGATCTTAATAAGTGGACAATAATCACCTTAGTCACATCTGAAGATCACGATCTTAATAAGTGGACAATAACCACCTTAGTCGGATCTAAAGATGATAAGATCATAATAAGTGGCAATAATCACGTAAGTTGCATCTCAAGCTTAGGATCTTAATAAGTGGGTTATAATCACCTTAGTCACTTCTGAAGCTCAAGATCTTAATAAGTGGGCTATAATCACTTTAGTCACTTCTGAAGCTCAAGATCTTAATAAGTGGACAATAATCACCTTAGTCACTTCTGAAGCTCAAGATCTTAATAAGGGGGCTATAATCACCTTAGTCACTTCTGAAGCTCAAGATCTTAATAAGAGGGTTATAATCACCTTAGTCACTTCTGAAGCTCAAGATCTTAATAAGAGGGCTATAATCACCTTAGTCACTTCTGAAGCTCAAGATTTTAGTAAGTTGGCTATAATCACCTTAGTTGCATCTGAAGCTCAAGATCTTAATAAGTGGACAATAATCACCTTAGACACATCTGAAGATGACAAGATCATAATAATTGGCTATAATCACATAAGTTGCATCTCAAGCTTAGGATCTTAATAAGAGGGCTATAATCACATCAGTCACTTCTGAAGCTTAGGATCTTAATAAGTGGGCTATAATCACCTCAGTCACTTCTGAAGCTTAGGATCTTAATAAGTGGGCTATAATCACCTCAGTCATTTCTGAAGCTTGGGATCTTAATAAGAGGGCTATAATCACATCAGTCACTTCTGAAGCTTAGGATCTTAATAAGTGGGCTATAATCACCTCAGTCACTTCTGAAGCTTAGGATCTTAATAAGTGGGCTATAATCACATCAGTCACTTCTGAAGCTTAGGATCTTAATAAGTGGGCTATAATCACCTCAGTCATTTCTGAAGCTTGGGATCTTAATAAGAGGGCTATAATCACCTCAGTCACTTCTGAAGCTTAGGATCTTAATAAGAGGGCTTTACTAATCTCATATTCAAGCTATAAGAGAGCAAAATGTAAACAAAATCAGTTTGGACCAGACAATCCAGTGATCGACATTATGAGCATCAATGTAAGCAATTCAGGCAAACGATGACATGCATCAACCAAGTCAGTAAGCCTGACCACCTGATCCAATTAGTCACCTTCTGACCCAGATCTTTACAGGGCTGAGGATGATAATCCGGGATTTGAAATACAAAATCACCGGATTCTGCCATGGTTTATACCACTAACCGTATGAGGATCCTATTTTCCCGAGACAGTCATGAATACAGACAGTTCTCTAGTCAACATACGTCAACTTATGTAAGCAGAACACATGTTTCTCATATCTTAGCGTGGCCACTAAAACTCCCAGGTTATGTTGTTCTCATCATAATCAGTATCCTCATAGGGGCGGTCGGGTAGCCTAGTTGCTAATGCGTTCGCTCGTCACGCCGAAGACCCAGGTTTGATTCCCGACATGATTACAATGTGTGAAACCCATTTCTGGTGTCCCCCGCCATGATATTGCTGGAATATTGCTAAAAGCGGCGTAAAACCAAACTCACTCGCTCAGTATCCTCATAAACGCCTCCCTTACCTTGCAGCCTGGGTGTCTATTTGGTCAAATACAGTATTATCAAGATATGAATGCTGCAGTCTGTACCAAAACCTTTTGAGTCTGTTGCTAGCCTGAACATGGCTCTTAACATAATTTTCTGCAGATTTTAGAGTTATTATATGGACTATTATTAGCTGAGCTGAGTGGACCAAGCAGAATTTTACTAGACATGGGCTTCAGACAAGTGGCTAAGTCACAGACTGGTGTTGAACTCCGTATTTAACAATAATGCGGCCATATATATCTTGAGAACACAAAGAACCTGCTTCGCAAACTCTCAGAAACATCAACTGACATGTTTGTCAACAAACATTCTGAAACAACAACTGAGATGTATGTCCACAAACCCTCTGCTTCCATCTCTCTTCACAAACGATTACTCTCATTTCCTGAAACTAAATGTTAAAGTTCACTGTAAGAAACCAGCTAAAAAAACCTTCAAATCCCTAATCTATAATTAACGAGAGCTTTACAAAACTCATTTGAAGCCTAAATCCCTCGACTCTCTGACAACAAAGTTGAAGTCAGTCGATATGTTGGATAATGTAAATTCCTCTATCGAAACTGACACATGCTACACAAAATGGAAACTGACAATGCCATAAAATGAGGATCCAAACTCAATTTCATGGGTTTATGACTCTGACCAAATTTGACATCAGTGCTGAAACACTTTCAATTCATCTTGGTAATATCTGGATCATTATCTCCAGAGATGTGGTGGTCCTCAGCCTCTTGCCTCCGTCTCGTTAGTTACGCAGCCCGCTCCTCCCAAGCCGTGACACTTTGATCCCACAGCCAGGTAACTAATATCTTTACACTGCCCTGATTACATCCCAAGCTTCTGAAAGCTCCTTGCCAAGGTAATCGGACTGCGGCAGTGTTCTGTGGAGGTTATCTTAAGTGTATTGTGAATGGCAATGACATGAAATGAAACCGGAGCTGAATAAATTGCTGCTGTAATCAAGAAATAACAAGCTGTAAAGTACCCTAGGAATAGGCTGAAACAAGGCCGCAAGGGCTTCATCACACTCTGGTCACAGCAGATGCGTGATGTTGTTTGGTTGGTTGGTTGGTTTGTTGTTTAACGCCACACTCAGCAATATTCCAGCTATATGACGGTGGTCTGTAAATAAGCGAGGCTGGACAAGACAATCCAGTGATTAATATCATGAGCTTCGATCCATGCAATTGGGACCGATGACATGTATCAACCAAGTCAACGAGCTTGACCACCCGATCCCGTTAGTCGCCTTTTACGACAAGCATAGTTGCCTTTTACGGCAAGCATGTATTTACTGAAGACCTAGTCTACCCCGGATCTTGTACATGCATGTGCATGCGCAGGTGAGTGTGTGCATTAACACCTGAGTCACCTCTTACCACAAGCCTCAGTCACCTCTTACCCCCTGAGTCACTTCTTACACCCTGAGTCACCTCTTACCACCAGCCTCAGTCACCTCTTACCCCCTCAGTCACCTCTTACCCCCTGAGTCACCCCTTACCACCAGCCTCAGTCACCTCTTACCCCCTCAGTCACCTCTTACCCCCTGAGTCACCCCTTACCACCAGCCTCAGTCACCTCTTACCCCCTCAGTCACCCCTTACCACCAGCCCGACTCACCTCTTACCCCCTGAGTCACCCCTTACCACCAGCCTGAGTCACCTCTTACCCCCTGAGTCACCCCTTACCACCAGCCTGAGTCACCCCTTACCACCAGCCTCAGTCACCTCTTACCCCCTGAGTCACCCCTTACCACCAGCCCGACTCACCTCTTACCCCCTGAGTCACCCCTTACCACCAGCCCGAGTCACCTCTTACCCCCTCAGTCACCTCTTACCACCAGCCTGAGTCACCTCTTACCCCCTCAGTCACCCCTTACCACCAGCCTGAGTCACCTCTTACCCCCTGAGTCACCCCTTACCACCAGCCTGAGTCACCTCTTACCCCCTGAGTCACCCCTTACACCCTGAGTCACCCCTTATCACCAGCCTGAGTCACCTCTTACCACCAGCCTGAGTCACCTCTTACCCCCTGAGTCACCCCTTACCACCAGCCTGAGTCACCTCTTACCCCCTCAGTCACCTCTTACCACCAGCCTGAGTCACCTCTTACCCCCTGACTCACCCCTTACCACCAGCCTGAGTCACCTCTTACCCCCTGAGTCACCCCTTACCACCAGCCTGAGTCACCTCTTACCCCCTGAGTCACCTCTTACCACCAGCCTGAGTCACCTCTTACCACCAGCCTGAGTCACCCCTTACCACCAGCCTGAGTCACCCCTTACCCCCTGAATCACCCCTTACCCCCAGCCTGAGTCACCTCTTACCCCCTGAGTCACCCCTTACCACCAGCCTGAGTCACCTCTTACCCCCTCAGTCACCTCTTACCACCAGCCTGAGTCACCTCTTACCACCTGAGTCAACCCTTACCACCAGCCCGAGTCACCTCTTACCCCCTCAGTCACCTCTTACCACCAGCCTGAGTCACCTCTTACCCCCTGACTCACCCCTTACCACCAGCCTGAGTCACCTCTTACCCCCTGAGTCACCCCTTACCACCAGCCTGAGTCACCTCTTACCCCCTGAGTCACCTCTTACCACCAGCCTGAGTCACCTCTTACCACCAGCCTGAGTCACCCCTTACCACCAGCCTGAGTCACCTCTTACCCCCTGAGTCACCCCTTACCACCAGCCTGAGTCACCTCTTACCCCCTGAGTCACCCCTTACCACCAGCCCGAGTCACCTCTTACCCCCTCAGTCACCCCTTACCACCAGCCTGAGTCACCTCTTACCCCCTGAGTCACCCCTTACCACCAGCCTGAGTCACCTCTTACCCCCTGAGTCACCCCTTACCACCAGCCTGAGTCACCTCTTACCCCCTGAGTCACCCCTTACACCCTGAGTCACCCCTTATCACCAGCCTGAGTCACCCCTTACCACCAGCCTGAGTCACCCCTTACCCCCTGAATCACCCCTTACCACCAGCCTGAGTCACCTCTTACCCCCTGACTCACCCCTTACCACCAGCCTGAGTCACCTCTTACCCCCTGAGTCACCCCTTACCACCAGCCTGAGTCACCTCTTACCCCCTGAGTCACCTCTTACCACCAGCCTGAGTCACCTCTTACCACCAGCCTGAGTCACCTCTTACCACCAGCCTGAGTCACCCCTTTCCCCCTGAATCACCCCTTACCACCAGCCTGAGTCACCTCTTACCCCCTGAGTCACCCCTTACCACCAGCCTGAGTCACCTCTTACCCCCTGAGTCACCTCTTACCACCAGCCTGAGTCACCTCTTACCCCCTGAGTCACCCCTTACCACCAGCCCGAGTCACCTCTTACCCCCTCAGTCACCTCTTACCACCAGCTTGAGTCACCTCTTACCCCCTGACTCACCCCTTACCACAAGCCTGAGTCACCTCTTACCCCCTGAGTCACCCCTTACCACCAGCCTGAGTCACCTCTTACCCCCTGAGTCACCTCTTACCACCAGCCTGAGTCACCTCTTACCACCAGCCTGAGTCACCCCTTACCACCAGCCTGAGTCACCCCTTACCCCCTGAATCACCCCTTACCACCAGCCTGAGTCACCTCTTACCCCCTGAGTCACCCCTTACCACCAGCCTGAGTCACCTCTTACCCCCTGAGTCACCCCTTACCACCAGCCTGAGTCACCTCTTACCCCCTGAGTCACCCCTTACCACCAGCCTGAGTCACCTCTTACCCCCATTAGTCACCCCTTACCACATGCCTGAGTCACCCCTTACCACCAGCCTGAGTCACCTCTTACCACCAGCCTGAGTCAACCCTTACCACCAGCCTGAGTCTGAGGGCCTTATGTCCTTAAAAAAATTTAAGTTCTGAAAATGACCGGAAAGTTTGGTCCAGGCTTACACAGATCTTAATGCAAATGTTTAGGACCCATAATTGGTTAGTTAGGCGGACTGAACCACATTTCTGTGACGCCATCTTGTTTTTCACCAAGCAAAACTGATTTGATAGAGTTTGCTGTTTCAGACAAATAAGCTAAACATGTGCGAGCAATGATATTTAGATGTATTGAATATTCCACCTCGGTGCCAATGTGACCCTGCAGAGTGGCAGGTGATCACTCAAACAAGACATGTAATGATACAAATATAACAGTGAATATCAGGAGGAAGCAACCTGTTTCAGGTCAGCTGACTTAGGTTGGATCAATCTTACATGTTTAACTCTGTATGAGGTTAGGTGAAATGGGGTTTAAAGTCGCGTTCAAGATTTGTATACAGTAAACTATGTCTATTTACTGTATATATAGGGTGTCTATGTGCCTATAACGAACTATGGTTATAACGAACAAAAATTAGTGATCCCTGTTAGTTTGTTAAAACCGTAGTTTACTGTAGTTGGATACCAAACTCAGACACATTATACTGACATTATCCTTGTTTTATCCCCTCAATGCTGAGTGACATGCAGTGTTGCGCAGTGGAAGGTGACGACGTTCATGTGTCTACCTTTCGTCTTTTCTACTCCACTGGAAATTATACGATTAATGGGGAACTAAACATAATTCTCTTCCTATGACATAATGGGGAACTAAACGTCATTCTCTTTCTATGACATAATGGGGAACTAAACGTGATTCACTTCCTATGACATAATGGGGAACTAAACATGATTCACTTCCTATGACATAATGGGGAACTAAACGTGATTCACTTCCTATGACATAATGGGGAACTAAACATGATTCACTTCCTATGACATAATGGGGAACTAAACATGATTCACTTCCTATGACATATGGGGAACTAAACGTGATTCACTTCCTATGACATAATGGGGAACTAAACGTGATTCTCTTCCTATGACATTATGGGGAACTAAACATAATTCTCTTCCTATGACATAATGGGGAACTAAACATGATTTACTTCCTATGACATAATGGGGAACTAAACACAATTCACTTCCTATGACATAATGGGGAACTAAACTTGATTCTCTTCCTATGACATAATGGGGAACTAAACGTGATTCTCTTCTAATGACATATGGGGAACTAAACGTCATTCTCTTCCTATGACATAATGGGGAACTAAACGTGATTCTCTTCCTATGACATAATGGGGAACTAAACGTGATTCACTTCCTATGACATAATGGGGAACTAAACATGATTCACTTCCTATGACATAATGGGGAACTAAACGTGATTCACTTCCTATGACATAATTGGGAACTAAACATGATTCACTTCCTATGACATAATGGGGAACTAAACATGATTCACTTCCTATGACATATGGGGAACTAAACGTGATTCACTTCCTATGACATATGGGGAACTAAACGTGATTCACTTCCTATGACATTATGGGGAACTAAACCGTGATTCTCTTCCTATGACATTATGGGGAACTAAACATAATTCTCATCCTATCACATAATGGGGAACTAAACATGATTTACTTCCTATGACATAATGGGGAACTAAATGTGATTCTCTTCCTATGACATAATGGGGAACTAATTGTGATTCTCTTCTAATGACATATGGGGAACTAAACGTCATTCTCTTCCTATGACATAATGGGGAACTTAACGTGATTCTCTTCCTATGGCATATGAGGAACTAAACGTGATTCTCTTCCTATGACATAATGGGGAACTCAACGTGATTCTCTTCCTATGACACATTGGGGAACTAAACGTGATTCTCTTCCTATGACATAATGGGGAACTAAACGTGATTCTCTTCCTATGACATAATGGGGAACTAAACGTGATTCTCTTCCTATGACATAATGGGGAACTAAACGTGATTCTCTTCCTATGACATGATGGGGAACTAAACGTGATTCTCTTCCTATGACATAATGGGGAACTAAACGTGATTCACTTCCTATGACATAATGGGGAACTAAACGTGATTCTCTTCCTATGACATAATGGGGAACTAAACGTGATTCTCTTCCTATGACATAATGGGGAACTAAACGTGATTCTCTTCCTATGACATATGGGGAACTAAACGTGATTCTCTTCCTATGACATAATGGGGAACTAAACATGATTCTCTTCCTATGATATAATGGGGAACTAAACGTGATTCTCTTCCTATGACGTGTGGGGAACTAAACATGATTCTCAGTCACCTCTTACCCCCTGAATCACCTCTTACCACCAGCCCGAGTCACCTCTTACCCCCTCAGTCACCCCTTACCACCAGCCTGAGTCACCTCTTACCACCAGCCTGAGTCACCTCTTACCACCAGCTTGAGTCACCTCTTACCCCCTCAGTCACCTCTTACCACCAGCCTGAGTCACCTCTTACCACCAGCCTCAGTCACCCCTTACCACCAGCTTGAGTCACCTCTTACCACCAGCCTCAGTCACCCCTTACCACCAGCTTGAGTCACCTCTTACCACCAGCTTGAGTCACCTCTTACCACCAGCTTGAGTCACCCCTTACCACCAGCCTGAGTCACCTCTTACCACCAGCCTCAGTCACCCCTTACCACCAGCTTGAGTCACCTCTTACCACCAGCTTGAGTCACCTCTTACCACCAGCTTGAGTCACCTCTTACCACCAGCTTGAGTCACCTCTTACCACCAGCCTGAGTCACCTCTTACCACCAGCTTGAGCCACCTCTTACCACCAGCCTGAGTCACCCCTTACCACCAGCCTGAGCCACCTCTTACCACCAGCCTGAGTCACCCCTTACCACCAGCCTGAGTCACCCCTTACCACCAGCCTGAGTCACCTTTTACCCCCAGCCTGAGTCACCTCTTACCACCATCGTAGACCAATTCTAACCAGAATCGCTTATTAATTTACTGAAATAAGAGGGCCTTATGTCCTTAAAAAAAATTAAGTTCTGAAGATGACCGGAAAGTTTGGTCCAGGCTGACACAGATTCACAATGTAACTGGTTAGGCATGATCTTAATGCAAATGTTTAGGACCCATAATTGGTTAGTTAGGCGGACTGAGCCACATTTCTGTGACGCCATCTTGTTTTTCACCAAGCAAAACTGATTTGATAGAGTTTGCTGTTTCAGACAAATAAGCTAAACATGTGCGAGCAATGATATTTAGATGTATTAAAATATTCCACCTCGGTGCCAATGTGACCCTGCAGAGTGGCAGGTGATCACTCAAACAAGACAATTAATGATACAAATATAACAGTGAATATCAGGAGGAAGCAACCTGTTTCAGGTCAGCTGACTTTAGTTGGATCAATCTCACATGTTTAACTCTGTATGAGGTTAGGTGAAATGGGGTTTAAAGTCGCGTTCAAGATTTGTATACAGTAAACTATGTCTATAGGGTGTCTATGTGCCTATAACAAACTATGGTTATAACGAACAAAAATTAGTGATCCCTGTTAGTTTGTTAAAACCGTAGTTTACTGTAGTTGGATACCAAACTCAGACACATTATACTGACATTATCCTTGTTTTATCCCCTCAATGCTGAGTGACATGCAGTGTTGCGCAGTGGAAGGCGACGACGTTCATGTGTCTACCTTTCGTCTTTTCTACTCCACTGGAAATTATACGATTAATGGGGAACTAAACATAATTCTCTTCCTATGACATAATGGGGAACTAAACATGATTCTCTTTCTATGACATAATGGGGAACTAAACGTGATTCACTTCCTATGACATAATGGGGAACTAAACGTGATTCACTTCCTATGACATAATGGGGAACTAAACGTGATTCTCTTCCTATGACATAATGGGGAACTAAACATGATTCACTTCCTATGACATAATGGGGAACTAAACGTGATTCTCTTCCTATGACATATGGGGAACTAAACGTGATTCACTTCCTATGACATAATGGGGAACTAAACGTGATTCTCTTCCTATGACATTATGGGGAACTAAACATAATTCTCTTCCTATGACATAATGGGGAACTAAACATGATTTACTTCCTATGACATAATGGGGAACTAAACACGATTCACTTCCTATGACATAATGGGGAACTAAACTTGATTCTCTTCCTATGACATAATGGGGAACTAAACGTGATTCTCTTCTAATGACATATGGGGAACTAAACGTCATTCTCTTCCTATGACATAATGGGGAACTAAACGTGATTCTCTTCCTATGACATAATGGGGAACTAAACGTGATTCACTTCCTATGACATAATGGGGAACTAAACATGATTCACTTCCTATGACATAATGGGGAACTAAACGTGATTCACTTCCTATGACATAATTGGGAACTAAACATGATTCACTTCCTATGACATAATGGGGAACTAAACATGATTCACTTCCTATGACATATGGGGAACTAAACGTGATTCACTTCCTATGACATATGGGGAACTAAACGTGATTCACTTCCTATGACATTATGGGGAACTAAACCGTGATTCTCTTCCTATGACATTATGGGGAACTAAACATAATTCTCTTCCTATCACATAATGGGGAACTAAACATGATTTACTTCCTATGACATAATGGGGAACTAAATGTGATTCTCTTCCTATGACATAATGGGGAACTAATTGTGATTCTCTTCTAATGACATATGGGGAACTAAACGTCATTCTCTTCCTATGACATAATGGGGAACTTAACGTGATTCTCTTCCTATGGCATATGAGGAACTAAACGTGATTCTCTTCCTATGACATAATGGGGAACTAAACGTGATTCTCTTCCTATGACATAATGGGGAACTAAACATGATTCACTTCCTATGACATAATGGGGAACTAAACGTGATTCTCTTCCTATGAAATAATGGGGAACTAAACGTGATTCTCTTCCTATGACATAATGGGGAACTAAACGTGATTCTCTTCCTATGACATGTGGGGAACTAAACGTGATTCTCTGCCTATGACATAATGGGGAACTAAACGTGATTCTCTTCCTATGACATAATGGGGAACTCAACGTGATTCTCTTCCTATGACACATTGGGGAACTAAACGTGATTCTCTTCCTATGACATAATGGGGAACTAAACGTGATTCTCTTCCTATGACATAATGGGGAACTAAACGTGATTCTCTTCCTATGACATAATGGGGAACTAAACGTGATTCTCTTCCTATGACATAATGGGGAACTAAACGTGATTCTCTTCCTATGACATAATGGGGAACTAAACGTGATTCTCTTCCTATGACATGATGGGGAACTAAACGTGATTCTCTTCCTATGACATAATGGGGAACTAAACGTGATTCACTTCCTATGACATAATGGGGAACTAAACGTGATTCTCTTCCTATGACATAATGGGGAACTAAACGTGATTCTCTTCCTATGACATAATGGGGAACTAAACGTGATTCTCTTCCTATGACATATGGGGAACTAAACGTGATTCTCTTCCTATGACATAATGGGGAACTAAACATGATTCTCTTCCTATGATATAATGGGGAACTAAACGTGATTCTCTTCCTATGACGTGTGGGGAACTAAACATGATTCTCAGTCACCTCTTACCCCCTGAATCACCTCTTACCACCAGCCCGAGTCACCTCTTACCCCCTCAGTCACCCCTTACCACCAGCCTGAGTCACCTCTTACCACCAGCCTGAGTCACCTCTTACCACCAGCTTGAGTCACCTCTTACCCCCTCAGTCACCTCTTACCACCAGCCTGAGTCACCTCTTACCACCAGCCTCAGTCACCCCTTACCACCAGCCTGAGTCACCTCTTACCACCAGCCTCAGTCACCCCTTACCACCAGCTTGAGTCACCTCTTACCACCAGCTTGAGTCACCTCTTACCACCAGCTTGAGTCACCCCTTACCACCAGCCTGAGTCACCTCTTACCACCAGCCTCAGTCACCCCTTACCACCAGCTTGAGTCACCTCTTACCACCAGCTTGAGTCACCTCTTACCACCAGCTTGAGTCACCTCTTACCACCAGCTTGAGTCACCTCTTACCACCAGCCTGAGTCACCTCTTACCACCAGCTTGAGCCACCTCTTACCACCAGCCTGAGTCACCCCTTACCACCAGCCTGAGCCACCTCTTACCACCAGCCTGAGTCACCCCTTACCACCAGCCTGAGTCACCCCTTACCACCAGCCTGAGTCACCTCTTACCCCCAGCCTGAGTCACCTCTTACCACCATCGTAGACCAATTCTAACCAGAATCGCTTATTAATTTACTGAAATAAGAGGGCCTTATGTCCTTAAAAAAAATTAAGTTCTGAAGATGACCGGAAAGTTTGGTCCAGGCTGACACAGATTCACAATGTAACTGGTTAGGCATGATCTTAATGCAAATGTTTAGGACCCATAATTGGTTAGTTAGGCGGACTGAGCCACATTTCTGTGACGCCATCTTGTTTTTCACCAAGCAAAACTGATTTGATAGAGTTTGCTGTTTCAGACAAATAAGCTAAACATGTGCGAGCAATGATATTTAGATGTATTAAAATATTCCACCTCGGTGCCAATGTGACCCTGCAGAGTGGCAGGTGATCACTCAAACAAGACAATTAATGATACAAATATAACAGTGAATATCAGGAGGAAGCAACCTGTTTCAGGTCAGCTGACTTTAGTTGGATCAATCTCACATGTTTAACTCTGTATGAGGTTAGGTGAAATGGGGTTTAAAGTCGCGTTCAAGATTTGTATACAGTAAACTATGTCTATAGGGTGTCTATGTGCCTATAACAAACTATGGTTATAACGAACAAAAATTAGTGATCCCTGTTAGTTTGTTAAAACCGTAGTTTACTGTAGTTGGATACCAAACTCAGACACATTATACTGACATTATCCTTGTTTTATCCCCTCAATGCTGAGTGACATGCAGTGTTGCGCAGTGGAAGGCGACGACGTTCATGTGTCTACCTTTCGTCTTTTCTACTCCACTGGAAATTATACGATTAATGGGGAACTAAACATAATTCTCTTCCTATGACATAATGGGGAACTAAACATGATTCTCTTTCTATGACATAATGGGGAACTAAACGTGATTCTCTTCCTATGACATTATGGGGAACTAAACATAATTCTCTTCCTATGACATAATGGGGAACTAAACATGATTTACTTCCTATGACATAATGGGGAACTAAACACGATTCACTTCCTATGACATAATGGGGAACTAAACTTGATTCTCTTCCTATGACATAATGGGGAACTAAACGTGATTCTCTTCCTATGACATAATGGGGAACTAAACGTGATTCTCTTCCTATGACATAATGGGGAACTAAACGTGATTCTCTTCCTATGACATATGGGGAACTAAACGTCATTCTCTTCCTATGACATAATGGGGAACTAAACATGATTCTCTTCCTATGATATAATGGGGAACTAAACATGATTCTCTTCCTATGACATGTTGGGAACTAAACGTGATTCTCTCCTATGACATGTGGGGAACTAAACGTGATTCTCTTCCTATGATATAATGGGGAACTAAACGTGATTCTCTTCCTATGACATAATGGGGAACTAAACGTGATTCTCTTCCTATGACATAATCGGGAACTAAACGTGATTCTCTTTTTAATGAAAAATATAGAAACTATGCAAGGTCCATGACCACGAATGCAGGAATGAATAATTGACTATAGGAGCAAGTACACACTTTACGTTTCTAAGTGCCACGAATATTGTCCCATCTAGTTTATACCAAGACCATGAATATTGGTCCAACGACAACTAGATCCTATAAAGACCATGAATATTGGTCAACGACTGTAAAGTGTATCTTGCTCCAACAAACGAAAAGCCTGCACTGACGATTGCAATACATCACGTGTCAGCATTCATTTTCTGCACGTGAAACGAATGCCACGATCTGATTTCCGCGAAGCATGTGGCGTTTATGCTAAATGTTCATGTTACATGAACCAAAACAATGTTTGTTTTGTTTTTATTATTTTTTCTCCACAACAGGCAGGGTAACGATCTTTTAATGTCTTTTGGTATGATGTGGCTAGGAACTGAACTGACATTAAATTACGCTCTAGCCCGCACTATATTTTCAAAAAACACTGCCTGAGAACCATTAGCAATCCTGATATGGAGGTCAGAAGATAAACCATTTTAAACATGTTTTTAATTTTTTTACCAGTGGGCAGCAGAGAAAGTTTTGCTGGACTTGATAGATATCTTGATAATTTGTCACTGGTTGACTTATGTTCTCAGCAGATTAAATTCCCAAATCAGTAATGAATGACTTCAACCTGGACTGCGTAGTGGATAGTCAGGGTTAGAACTAAACTCAAAAGTTTTACTAGCCCGGGTAAACATAAAATGCCCATGTGTTACAACAATGGGGAAATTGAGAAATTTGTACTAGCCAGCAAGAATTTGTACTAGCCTCGGGCTAGTGGGCTAGTGGTAAGTTCTAACACTAATAGTGCATCTGTCCGGAGAACAGAACATCAGTGGTTTCATCCCCTGTGACGTTATATATAACACACACACAAGCACAAGCACACGCACACGCACACGCACACGCTCACGCACACATCCACATGTGTTGACACATTGACGCTCACGCACATGCACACATCCACATGTGTTGACACATTGACATGTTGCAATATAGGTGAAATCATTTTCAACTGCTAATACCTTCTTATTTAAAGTCAGTTGTCATGCTCTCGTGAAGTTTACACAACACACCATTAAATAATCTCTGACACGCAACACAGTAAGGCCTGCCTGCTGGCATGAGAGCAGTCAAAGCTGTATCCGACTAGTCAGTGTTGACAGTAGACTACTTCTGATAAAGATCACAAAAAGGTCCGTATTTTTAGCCAGGAGTCCTTGGGCCACAAAAAAAGTCTGTATTTTTAGCCAGGAGTCCTTGGGCCACTAAAAGGTCTGTATTTTTAGTCAGTTGTCCTTGGGCCACAAAAAGGTCTGTATTTTTAGCCAGGAGTCCTTGGGCCACTAAAAGGTCTGTATTTTTAGTCAGTTGTCCTTGGGCCACAAAAAGGTCTGTATTTTTAGCCAGTTGTTATTGGGCCACAAAAAGGTCTGTATTTTTAGCCAGTTGTTATTGGGCCACAAAAAGGTCTGTATTTTTAGCCAGGAGTCCTTGGGCCACTAAAAGGTCTGTATTTTTAGCCAGTTGTTATTGGGCCACAAAAAGGTCTGTATTTTTAGCCAGGAGTCCTTGGGCCACAAAAAAGTCTGTATTTTTAGTCAGTTGTCCTTGGGCCACTAAAAGGTCTGTATTTTTAGCCAGGAGTCCTTGGGCCACGAAAAGGTCTGTATTTTTAGCCAGGAGTCCTTGGGCCACAAAAACATCAGTTGTTTTTGACCAAGGTCTATGGGACACAAAACAGTGGGCTGTTCCACAAAGTGATTGTAACTCCCATGCTTGAACATAGACTTACGACTGTCTTACCACTACGATTGCTTTGTGGAACGGAGCCCAGGTCAGTATTCTCAGTGAAAATCCCCTGAGCATTATTAGCCACTCGCCTGAAGCCTAGAAAGGCCCAACAATCTCTTCAGTATCACAATACAGGGTCTCATCTCACAAAACAACCTCAGCACTGTGACTATCGTAAGTCTGACATATAAAAGCTATGACAGTCATAAGACTAAGAGTACTTTGCGAAATGGAGCCCGGGTAGAAGAGAACTAGTTCACACTGAATGAAGAGCTCAGTCTGTAACAGAGGCCAAATACAGTTGGTTTGTTGTTTAACGCCGCACTCAGCAATATTCCAGCTATATGACGGCGGTCTGTAAATAATCGAGTCTGGACCAGACAATCCAGTGATTAACATCATGAGCATCGATCCACGCAGTTGGGAGCAATGACATGCATCAACCAAGTCAGCGAGCCTGACCACCTGATCCCTTTAGTCGCCTTTTACGACAAGCATAGTCACCTTTTACGGCAAGCATGGGTTGCTGAAGACCTATTCTACCCTGGAATCTTCATGGGTCTAGACCAAATACAGATAAATCTTAATATCAACCCTGCCAATATGAGAAGAATTTATTGATAACGCCATGATTGTTTGGCCCTGTCACCCACCAATAGCGATGTGAAGCATGAGAGACATGCTACAGGACGGGGCTCCTCCACCGAAGTTGTGATGTGTCCATGTGTGATCTCAGTGACAACCTACAGACAGGCAATGATGGACAGATGTATTTGTTGACCTGCATAAATCCAGGGACAGAAATTAACTGAGTCGGCTAGACTGATGTAATTGTCTAATATTAAAGGAATCCTGTTTGCCATTGTCCTCTCAAATTGAAACAGAATCACGAGAAATCATGATGATTAATTACTGGTGATAGCTGCATGTGTAACAACAGCGGTAGAAACTAACAATTTTAATTCCTAGTCCTTATAATGAAAAAATATATTAAAAACCCTTAAAAATGGCAAATTTCTACTCATCCTTATGATACCTTAACTAATGGGCAATTTGACAAGGACTACTGGGCCCACTTGCACAAAGCGATCTTAGTGCTAAGATGATTGTAACTCCCATACTTTAACATAGGCTTACGATAGTCTTAGCGCTAAGATCGCTTTGTGCAAGTGGGCCCAGGACAAGTGCCTAACATTGGACAATATTTCTAAAATGAAAACAAGCCATTCCAGCGATACGGAATATTACTTTCAGTCACGACAATATCCATCTTGAGAGTGATAAACATCATCATTGAGTTTTGATCACGTGGTTACCTTCCAGGTGAGAATCAGCAGTCCGGTGATAGAAGTGGTTATATATAGCAGTGAACATGGTCAATAGCGCTTTATATACCACATCTGCAGGAGTTTTTTCCCTTTTAGTTCATGCTTTTAATGCTTTTAATGTAAATGTAGTGGCCATAAAATTTCCGAGTCCCGTGATGGGGTTCGAACCACGGACCTTCTGATCAGAGGTCGGACGCCTTGTCCACATGACCAAAGAGGTTAACCCCGTCAGCAAGCTGACAAGGTAAGGATGTCATCTGTTGGAAGACTCCACGCCCTGCTACATGCTCCCCCGTCAACAGAAGGCTCGTCCCGGGCCGCATAGTAGGGTACTGAGGCTTACTTTACTCAAATCTAATATGAACGTGCTCAGCCCCACGCTGGGCGCCAATGTAGCGGCCATAAAATTTCCGAGTCCCGTGATGGGATTCGAACCACAGACCTGATCAAAAGTTGGATGCCTTGTCCACATGACCAAAGAGGTTAACCCCGTCAGCAAGCTGACAAGGTAAGGATGTCATCTGTGGGATGACTCCATGCTCTGCTACATAAGTATAACCACTCACAGTATTATGTATCAGCACCCTTATAGCTCTCTAATTAAATTAAATTAATCATCATAATATTTTGTGATTCTGTTTCAAGTGGCGAGGGCTATAGATTCCAAACTTTAATGAATGTGGCAGCATTCTGTGCCTACCAGCCCAAATAAGTCTTCTGGCTTCATTTTCAGTCTTATGAAACCAAAATGAACTTTACCAGCATAAGACTTCATACTTGTAATTTCTATCCATGCAAATCTATTCAAAGCTACAACAAAGAAACTTTTTGTTTTTGTTTCATTATTTAGAAGTGAGCAGATGAAGTAACATTTTGTAATTTTATCCAATTCTGTTTATATTTCCTTGGCACAATGTTTTAATTTCTTCGTAAAGAAAGGAACATATGTGAAAATTCAAAATTAGAAATATTCAAAGAGTTTTAGCCTCAACCTGCTTAGCTCCTTGACAAAATCCCCTAGAATTGTTGATTCTAATGAGAATAAAATTTACCTTTGCAATGCAATTGAACACTCATTTCAAATATCCACTTACAAGAAAAAAACGGAGACATTCCTTAGCATTGGCATTAAGCACAATGACTCACTACATAAACTTTAGCACATGAAAAACGGTAACCTTGCAGTTGGATTATTTTAACTTGTTTTCCATCTATAACATTGCAATAATAACACGACTGTTACAGTGATGTTATACAATGTACATCAACACCTATAAGAGAATTGGCTTGTCATGCCAAAAACCCGGGTTCGATTCTCGACATGGGTACAATGTGTAAAGCCCATTTCTGGTGTTCCCCGCCATGATATTGCTTGAATATTGCTAAAAGCGGTGTTAACCCGTACTCACTCACTCACCTATAAAAGAAATTTGATTCTACAGTTAAATGTTTGTTTGTCTGTTGTTTAAAGCCACACTCAGCAATATTCCAGCTTTATGACAGCAGTCTGTAAACAATCGCGTCAGGACCAGACATTCCTGTGATTGACATCATGAACATCGCTCCATGCAACTGGGAAATGATGACATGCATCAACCACTAATCCTAACTATTCAATCCATTAGTCACCTCTTACGACAAGCATAGGTTGCTAGGGACCTATATTCTTACCCGGAATATCAAATCAAGGTATACAGTTAAGAGTACACTAATTTCCATGTGCGCTCGCTCCATAGGCCATTACTGACACATCCAATGCTTCTACATTCCATAACTACCCCACAGTTGCCTAATGCCAAAACTCTGTTCTCAGTTAAGCTCAAAATAGCCACTTCAGTTGCCAAATATAAACTTCACTTTGACAGCCAGTCAGATTAAGGTTTGAGAAACACTCTAGTGTCACTCAGATACCTATTGAGGCCACATTCAACCATCACTAGCTTCTGCATCTTCATAACAACATATCAAGGTCACTGAAATATGTGTACACTGAGACACACACCTAAATATGAGTACAGCAAAAGTATATTTTTGTTTGCCATTTAACACCACACTCTGCGATATTCCAGCTGATTGGTAGTGGTTTGTATAGAATCTAGTCTGGACCAGACAATATTAAAAGCAACATCCCACATCATGGGGTAAGTTGACATGCAATCTACCAAGTCACAGAGTCTGATCACCCCATCCATAAATTGCCTTGCATGACAGACAGAGATTGTTGTGGACCAGGATCTGTTATAACCAGAACCCCCATTATATAGTTTTTGACTGTTTAGTATCTTAAAAAACATACCCCTTAACATACCCTATAACTTTATAACATACCCATTATTAGAGCAATGACAATTGCTTTTGACTTTCATGCTTAATTTCAAACACATTTCCTTCAAACATATATATTGTAACTGTTTGATTGGCATTCTAGAAGTTTTACATTTTGCACCGTAACAAAGTTTTACAGGCCTTAATATCAAGTTTATGCATTATTCATGCGAAGCAGGATATGTAGAGATAATATGTACTGAAGAATTACCATTAAGTTGCCATCCAAAGTCATACAATAAACATGCACAGCAAATTAATCTGCTCTATGATATTCAAGATGAGACAACTGAAAAACTACAATGATAAACTTCCCTATTAAGTGTCAGTCATCCTCTGAGTGGAGCAGGGATTCCGGCACACAATGACAAAATATCCACCAGTTAGTTCCCGTGAGCCACACTGTATCAGAAGACAAAGGCCTGCTTCAGACAGACCGCCTTGCTTCATTCAGCAACAGGCAATATGGCTGCTTATCAAGAAAAACCTGGTTAAAACTAAATTGGAATGTATGCTTTGTACAAGCAGGGAGGGAAGTCTTCATAAACTTTACATCCTGGCCCAGATAAGAAGACTTCTTGATAAACAGAGCCACAGAGAGCCAGTGTGGGCAGGAGGGGGGGAGAGTAGGGTTGAGGGGGTGAGGGAAAGGGGCAGGGAGGGACATAGACTTTGTGCTGGTCTCTATTTTTTCAGGCTCTGTTTGTTTATCATTTGTTGCTTAACACTGACTCAGAAATATTCCAGCTATATGAGAGCTGTCTGTAAATAATCA